>NC_092562.1:19789053-21154053 GCF_037975245.1 Apostichopus japonicus
TACCTTATTAAACCATACCATACTGTCCTCATGTTCCCCGGGAGAGTAAGTTCAGACTATCACGCTGTGTTACACGATGCGAGTTAACTCGAGATGGCTGGTACCTAATTTAAGTCCCTCATGCAGTAAGAGATGCTTCTCGGCCTTTTGGCTAAGATCATGTGTAGTATCTGTTCCCTTTCGAGGGGAATGGTGATGCATACCTGGCGATGATCACACAGTCACAGTCCCGATGCAAGGGGACTGGGGTTGGAAGCGGGTCAGTCGTTCGGTAGTTTGGTTTTCGTGCCCATGTTCTTTCCTGGGCGACTATTCCTTAAAAAAATATTCTTGCGGTTTTTGAAACAGCTATCAGTAATCAATGTTTGTTTCTTTGATCTGTATACCGTGAATTTTTATGTTAAAATTCAACGCAATTGTGTGATATCATGAGCATTGGCAGTTTGTAATGCATGCGATATCCATGGACTATGTGCATGCGTATATATATATCATACAAAAAGCCTATACTGCGTCGTTACCAACCAAAAACCACCTGGTAAAACAATGCATGATATATATAAAACAGCTATATAATGTTTATTTTCATAGTTATTTCTATTTTAATTTCAGGAAGACTATTTACCGTCCAGAAGACCTTTAGACTCGTTACAGATCCAGGAACGATGGAGACAGAGGTCACTTTAGGAGGAATTTCAGGGTCTGTGTAAAAAGTAATAAATAAATCATTAAACTAAACATATGTACAAGATTTAAGCTGCCCACAAATGCATTTTCTTTAAAGCGCCAGTGTAATGCAGTTTTTCATTGAATTTTGCAGGAAAGCTTTTTGTCAGAGAACATATACTTTATTACAAGCCCACCGGGTTTTTTTCTGGTAGTCTTCTGGTTGTTTATTATGTGTATGCTCTCTTCCATTTCTTATATTTGCTAAATGTGATTAATAAATGAAAAGAGAAGAATATTCCATTTGCGACTTCACCGTCTTTGCTCACCATTAGTATCTGTAGCCTGTGTCACTGGGAGACTTAACTCGGACTCCTCACCAACGAAGTTTCTTGCAGTCGCCGATACATTGTATTCAGTGCACATAGTGAGTCCCGTTATATCCATGCTTGTTATCGCGTTATCCGATATATTGGTTTGTTGACGGTTATCGGGGTTATCAACTGGCCACCAGTAAATCAAAATATCGTAACCAAGTAATGGATTGCAACTAAGACCGTCTTTACCTCCAAACTATAGACCGGAAATACAGAAAATATACACAACATCGTGGTTTTCTTTATCCATAACAAAGAAATAATTAAATAATGACATCGGCATGATTTAAACATGAACACCAAAAATGATTATCAGTCCATTACTACAATTATATAATGTTTATACAAGCACACGTAAACATCAAAGAATGTAACACTTTTATGTACGATACCGACACTAATGCATTGTCATAGCAACCATACATGTCACAACAGTCAATATCACCGCACAGCAGTCGATGTCACAACCACAGCAGTCGATGTCACAACCACAGCAGTCGATGTCACAACCACAGCAGTCGATGTCACAACCACAGCAGTCGATGTCACAACCACAGCAGTCGATGTCACAACCACAGCAGTCGATGTCACAACCACAGCAGTCGATGTCACAACCACAGCAGTCGATGTCACAACCACAGCAGTCGATGTCACAACCACAGCAGTCGATGTCACAACCACAGCAGTCGATGTCACAACCACAGCAGTCGATGTCACAACCACAGCAGTCGATGTCACAACCACAGCAGTCGATGTCACAACCACAGCAGTCGATGTCACAACCACAGCAGTCGATGTCACAACCACAGCAGTCGATGTCACAGCAGTCGATGTCACAGCAGTCGATGTCACAGCAGTCGATGTCACAGCAGTCGATGTCACAGCAGTCGATGTCACAGAAGTCGATGTCACAGCAGTCGATGTCACAGCAGTCGATGTCACAGCAGTCGATGTCACACATGAACAGCGAAACGGATGAACAGCGCACACAACACATGTGCAGTGTCACAATAACCACACATGAACACCACAGCGTATACATTGTTAGTCAATACAACACCTGTACAAACTGCGACATTGTAATCGCACACATACTCAACAGAATAAGCCGTCGTAAACAATTAACACACATACAATCTCATAGCAAAGGTTCCTATAGTATGCGTACTTTGAAGGACTTGATTTCACATGTTAATCCCATTCCATGCTATTTCCTATTCACACTTTCGGTCACTCAAGGATTTGCGAATAAGTACATTGTTTTTATCTGTTCTCTTATCTTGACATTGCAGACTACATATCACCGCAATATGCCAACCAAGGACCAAAGCAGAGAATGTTAACAGTACATTGAACGTCGTTCAGATTTTCGTGATCATGCTCCATCTCGGGTGCAGACTTTTCTTTACAGACTGTTTCACAGGAACGATGAGAAGCTCTTTTTTCTACTCTTTTCAAAAGGTGCAAGTAGTTCAGCTTTCGTTGCTTTGACATTTAGCAAACTTCCTCATGATTTGAAATACACTTACTTAGACCTCCTTACGTAACAAATAAAAAAAGATACATCACTATGTTTCAACTAGCTCTGTACTTACTTTCCATGTGACACGGAGTCCTGTTGTTGAGTTCTTTAGTCTACTAACACTCTTTATGGTCGGGGCTATCGACGGCTCTGTCAAGGAAAATGAAAGTCAAAATCAAAATTAAACAAAAACTGTTAGCAAACTGCTTATCCAATAAAGAGCCTGTGTAAGATAATGTGTAAAAGTAAGTAGACCTGACGTTTAGATCCTAGCAGGATCTTCTTCAGAGGGCTGAAGAAGATCCTTCTAGGATCGAAACGTCATGCGCACTTACTTTTACACAAGAAAAATAAAAGTTAGATTACGGGAAAAAATTCTAGTGTATGCAATAACCATATTTTTGCAATTTATTTACAATCAGATGCGAGATAAGCTATGACCAAGAAAGATGAGACGAGAGCCTGTAGTGAGAGGGGGTGGCAGGGGGTGGCACATTTAAGACTCCTCTGAAAGCCCACCCATATATCAAGAGGCAAGCAGCAGTATCAGTGCCTTAATATGAAATTGGCGCTCCTTACATGACATTGAGTTAAGCACGGTTGCTAGATTGATTGGTTGAAAACTTTGCCTCTCTGACTAGCAGTCAAGACCAATCTAACTTTTAAGGAGTGTTCAATCTAATTAACTTGAACTATAATTAATTGAATCACTATTTATCTAATTCACTTACTCTCAGATTTGGTGGTGATGTTGAATGGACTGCTCTGCGGGCTTTCCAAACCGACAGCGTTTATAACTGCAACTGTGATGATGTAGTCAGTGCATGGTTGTAACTGTTCGATGGATGATATCATTACCCCGGGATCTGAGGCATTTCGGACTCCTTTGTCTTTAGCATCAGTCAATGATTGGTAATAAATAACAAATCGATACCCTTTATCTGGACTACACTGCAGCGTATCAAAGGCATCGAACTATAATTAAGAAACAAAGAAACGAATGGCAATCATTCAATAACATCTATTAAATATGTTGTAAATCCCCCTCCCGTCTCTCCCCCCCCCCTCCACCCCACTCCACCAAGGCACACATCAAGAACCAACAAATCCAATCTAAGACAATTTTGAATATTCGAACTATATTTCTTCACTGGGGCATGTTCTTGTCTATTTTTCTATTTTCCCTCATATTATACCGCCCGTATAATGCGCTATATAAATAAAGTAATATTATTATTATTATATTTTTATTAACTCTGAATGAGCTAGAAATTTCCAAATTTGACACATGTGATTGCATTTGGCATTACAGCATGAGCTATAGCCATAACTACCGTATATACTATAGTATATTGTTTGATTGGCCTATGGTGCACCGGTAAAGTTAGCGTCGAATAACCGACCAAACCTGCTTACGTGTACTTGATACAAGCTAACAGATAATCTATTCATTATGTCTCCATATCATCACGAATAAAGTAATCAAAGAAAAGAAATAAGAATATTATTTGCAGTTCTAAAGCATATAGAACCCATTACTTACCTTCCATGAAACTAGGATAACGCTAATAGAATCTTCTTTGCTAACCACGGAAAGGATCTTAGGGGCTTCCGTAGGTGCTATAAAGACAAATATCAAATTTAAATATTGTAAATGGCGTAAACATGCTTAGTAGCATCATCAGAAAGGATTCACAAAAGATTACAACCATTTTTATCATGATTTGTGGGGTGCAGGGATGGGGTGCGCCAAGGTACCATGATATTTTTCATACGTCTAGATCTGTTTAGTAAGGATGAACAAACGGAGTAACTTCGCGATTTCATTGTTAACGGCAAGGAGTTGCAACAGTCTGATAACATAGTAGCAATAATTTGACGAAAGCACTATATAATATACAAATTTGCATGGAATGAGAGACAAATCGAAGCGGTAAGTATAACATACCAAGTAGGTGGAAACATATTTTACCTTCCTTTAGTGCATGCCTTCAGCCATTATAAATCTGTTATAGGTTTGGGAAAATGTTTCAGATTCGTATAAAAATCAATGAAAATACCTTTTTTTTAACTTTGCGGCCTTTGTTTTAAAAATGTAATGGAACATTGTGTCATTTTCGTAATATTGCACTCTCAACCCGAACTCATAAATGGAATTTTGTTTATTTTTATCACAAACCATCTGAATTTGTTGTTTGACGAAAAGGTTCACTTGGAGAGCCCTCTAATCCAGCAAAGTTTGTGACCGACATTGTGACATGATACTCTGTGCAGGAGGTCAGGTTGCTGAGTACCAACGTCTTTGGGGACTTGTTTGTGACGACTTTTGTCATGACCTTTGACATGTCATACTCAGAGGCGTAGTAAATAGTAAAGTTGTAACCAAGGACGGGATCACATTGCAATTTGTCTTCCCCTTCAAACTGTTAAAAAGAATGAAAATATAATTATAACCGTGAGAAATATTGCAGAGATAACTTTTGAATACAAAGTAGTTTGGACTAAATTTGAGAGCGAGGATTATCATCAATCTAATTTAAAAGCTGATTTCATAATTTTCTTTGGCGGGGTTGGGAGAAGGGGGGGGGGAGTAAATTTATAAAATTGACTATGTTTTATTCACATGCTGGGGCTGGTTGTAAATGTACGGGAATACTTTTCCTCGGCAGGATGAAATATTTAAGAGCTACTACGATCTCAATTTATGCACGAGAAATATCAATATAGAAGTAGATCTTAAAAACATAGCATTTTAGGGGTGCTCTTGTTATTCGACTAGCTTGTAATTTTTTTTAGCAGAATTCTGCTTTTCAAGGTTGGATACTGTACGGTGTTAAGTAAGTTACAGTATATATACATGTATACATACCTACACGTACATATGGTAACGAAATAAACCCAGACCGAATATATAAACCGAAACCGTGAAGAAATAAACCGAGTCAAAGAATATACAAGCGAAGATCGGTATCGCATTCACATACCTTCCAATTCACAGTTAGTTTTGATGAATCATCCAGTGACCTAACTACTGAAGTAATTTCAGGTCCTGATTTGGGTTCTGAAATTGAAATAGAAGTTGTTTTAACTGTTATGAAAACTGATGTAGAAAAATGGTGTAAAATGGTGCCTTCAGATACGATTCCTCGATTTCCCGATCGCATAGCACATGCGTTGATTAGATATACTGTTAGCTAAACACAGAATTTTATATCAAGCCCATTTAACAAGCATCTACATTTTCAATTGCAAACTAAGATACGATTAGTTTACCTCCTCCATTGTAATAAAACCTCTTTTGAAGTGTAAAAACGATTTAATATGAACATTTCTCTTGATATAAGCTGTTTTGATTCTGATGGAGAAGAAACAGTTCCCTTCCCTCTCCTTCGACCACGCCATGACTCAAGTTGACTGCACCATTGATATACGCAACTGACACACAACTGGTACATCACTAGTACACCATGGCACAACACTGGTATACTCATGGAAAACAACTGGCGCACCACGGGTACACAATTGGCACATCACTGGTACACCGCTCATGCACCACTGGTACACAAGTAGTACATCACTGGTACACTGTTCATGCACCACTGGTACACCATTGGCACATCACTGGCACACCGGGCATGTACCACTGGTACATCATTGGTATAAACCATGAGTACCCACTAGTAGCCTACATCACAAGCTGATAATATATGCATAACAGATACTCAGAGCTATAATCAGTACTCAGAGCTATAATCAGATACTCACAGCTATAATCAGATACTCACAGCTATAATCTGATACTCAGGAGCTATAATCGGATACTCGGGAGCTATAATCAGATACTCGGGAGCTATAATCAGATACTCAGAGCTTCAATCAGATACTCAGAGCTATAATCAGATACTCAGAACTATAATCAGATACTCAGAGCTATAATCAGACACTCACAGCTATAATCAGATACTCAGAGCTATAATCAGATACTCAGAGCTATAATCAAATACTAACAGCTATAATCAGATACTCACAGCTATAATCAGATACTCACAGCTGTAATCAGATACTCACAGCTATAATCATATACTCAGAGCTATAATCAGATACTCAGAGCTATAATCAGATACTCACAGCTATAATCAGATACTCAGAGCTATAATCAGATACTCAGAGCTTTAATCAGATACTCAGAGCTATAATCAGATACTCAGAGCTTTAATCAGATATTCAGAGCTATAATCAGATACTCAGACCTATGATCAGATACTCAGAGCTATAATCAGATACTCAGAGCATAATCAGATACTCACAGCTATAATCAGACACTCACAGCTATAATCAGATACTCAGGAGCTAAAGTCGGGCTAATATAGAAATACTTACTTTTAGCGAGTGTATATTGCGATACTGGTGTTTCTTTTACACTCTCATGGTGCAATGCATTATCAACACTCATTGAAACACTGTACTCGGTGCATCCTTTAAGTCCTGTCAATTTTATAGATGTTTTAGAGGTCGGTCCTGTTTGGTTCATTACCCCTGCATCCTTAGGGTCTAACTTAGAGGTATAGTAGATATGGAATATATAGCCTTTCTTCGGGTTACAGTGAAGTTTCTTCTCTCCTTCAAACTGGAAAAGAAGGAACAGAATCGTTAATTTCATGTGTTATTCTTGCAATGTATCCGATCACTTCCTCACCACCCTTTCCAGACCCACTCACACTCAACGTTATAATCTTTTTTCATCGGTCGTTATATAGAATGCATTAGTCTGCAAGCATCACGACTGATTCTTAACACCTCGATAATTTCTCTTTTTACAGAGAAACGTTGTCCCAACGCCTCCTTAGTTATTTAATGCTCTCATATTCCACAAACTGGATATTTTACATTCATGACGTGAATAGACTTAATCAACATGTGAGGTTTTGCCATTTGGATGTGATTTATATTCTGAATAATCGATTGTACGCACACAAAATCATACTAGTGTCATGACCGAAAATGAGAATAGAAGTCTTATAATACGGTAAACGTGATCTTCTAGTTTTAGAACATGGCAGACCTGACTGTTTCTATCAGAGTATACTTAATAGACAAAAATCATCTTTCTTTAGCAATGATACTGCGATGAGTATTTGTTCGTCTACAATAATTTCACATGGGTAGCGTGGCCGAGCGGTCTAAGGCGCTGGTTTAAGGCACCAGTCATTTCGATGGCGTGGGTTCGAATCCCACCGCTGCCAGAGTAACCTTTTACAAAATCCGGTGGTGTGGAATAATCACACTGTCAAACATTTGAATCATCTTACCTGATTAATGAACAGTAATTCGTGGTATAAATGAGTTCTACAAAATATAAAAGTGACATTACTTACTAATAATTTGTTTTGATACTAAAGGAAAATGACTTTAAGTATAACTACATATCACAGGGCATATAATATGAAATCATATTGTATGTACAAGGTATCCATACCATATATGTAAAAGATAAACATTTTCAAAATGAACAAGCATATGCAATCGTGTTTATCGTGTAAATAGTGATTTATATTCTAAATAATCCTTTGTAACGCACTTAAAATCATCATACTGTAGTGTCATGACCGAAAATGAGATCAGAAGTCTTAAGGTATACGTAATCTTCTATTTTTAGAACATGCATACCTGACTGTTTCTGTCAGAGTATATTTAATAGACAAAAATCATCTTTCTTTAGCAATGATACTGCGATGAGTATTTGTTCGTCTACAATAATTTCACATGGGTAGCGTGGCCGAGCGGTCTAAGGCGCTGGTTTAAGGCACCAGTCATTTCGATGGCGTGGGTTCGAATCCCACCGCTGCCAGAGTATCCTTTTACAAAATCCGGTGGTGTGGAACAGTCACACTGACAAACATTTTGATCATCTTACCTGATTAATGAACAGTAATTCGTGGTAAAAATGAGTTCTACAAAATATAAAATTGACATTACTTACTAATAATGTGTTTTGATACTGAAGGAAATGACTTCAGGTAATGAGTACTTCGCATACTTCCAGTGTTATCATAACCTTTTACGTATTACAAATATAAATATCAGCATGTAAGTAAAGTTAAGTAATATTTTAAATTGTTTGTATAAATATTACTACATATCACAGGGCAACTTATATGAAATCATATTGTATGTACAAGGTATCCATGCCATATATGTGAAAGATACACATTTTCAAAATAGAACAAGAATATGCAATCGTGTTTATCGTGTTAATCATGATGTATATTCTAAATAATCGTTTGTAACGCACACAAACTCATACCAGTGTCATGACCGAAAATGAGATCAGAAGTCTTGCGATATTACGTAATCTTCTATTTTTAGAACATGCGGACATGACTGTTTCTGTCAGAGTATACTAAAAAAGACAAAAATCATCTTTTTTTTAGCAATGATACTGCGATGAGTATTTGTTCGTCTACAATAATTTCACATGGGTAGCGTGGCCGAGCGGTCTAAGGCGCTGGTTTAAGGCACCAGTCATTTCGATGGCGTGGGTTCGAATCCCACCGCTGCCAGAGAATCCTTTTACAAAATCCGGTGGTGTAGAATAGTCACACTCTCAAACATTTGAATCATCTTACCTGATTAATGAACAGTAACTCGTGGTAAAAATGAGTTCTACAAAATATAAAAGTGACATTACTTACTTAGTATGTGTTTTGATACTGAAAATGACTTCAGATAAAGTGTAATTCGCATACACGCCTCCAGTGTTATCATCACCTTTTACATTCAAATGGTTTGAAAGTATTACCAATATAAATATCAGCATGTAAGTAAAGTTTGATAATATTTTGATTTTTGGGTTAAGTATAACTACATTCACAGGGCAAATAATATGAAATCATATTGTATGTACAAGGTATCCATACCATATATGTAAAAGATCAACATTTTCAACATGGAACAAGAATATGCAATCGTGTTTATCGTGTAAATCGTGATTTATATTCTAAATAATCCTTTGTAACGTAAACAAAATCATGCCAGTGACATGACCTAAAATGAGATAAGAAGTCTTACGATGTACGTAATCTGCTATTTTTAGAACATGCAGACTGTTTCTGTCAGGTTATATACTTAATAGACAAAAATCATCTTTCTTTAGCAATTAGACTGCGATGAGTATTTGTTCGTCTACAATAATTTCACATGGGTAGCGTGGCCGAGCGGTCTAAGGCGCTGGTTTAAGGCACCAGTCATTTCGATGGCGTGGGTTCGAATCCCACCGCTGCCAGAGTATCTTTTTACAGAATCCGGTGGTGTGGAATCGTTACACATAACACATCGTTACACGGCAAACATTTGAATCACGTGAAAGATACAAACTGGAACAAGCATATGCAATCGTGTTTATTTTTATAACGTAGTAGAAGTTCTACCTAAATTACCTGATTTTTACAAGATAATATTTATAGAAACTGGCTTCATGTTTATCAATTATTCGAGAATAGAAAAAGGCAAAATGGCCTACCTCAATCATTTGGACCTTCTGTTGAAAATACTGTTATGCAGTGTCGATTACCACGCCATCTTCAGGCAGACAGTTTTTATTCTTCTTCAAGTTGGTTTGAGGCAAAGTTGCGAAAATCGTGACGCGAACAAGGACATTTCAAAAGGATATAACGCACGGCTAAACCTACCGGTTACACTTGAGTGATAACAAAAATCATGAGTGTGTTGTGTTTTCCAAGATCGTTTTTCGCTATATGAAGACTCAAATATATATATATATATATATATATATATATATATATATATATATATATATATATATATATATATATATATACATATTTAGCTTGTTGTATAGTAAATGAAAAGCACGCTCAAGCATCATTTTTGTATTATGTGATAAAGAGACATATATATGAAACACTTACCGAACACATTCAATGAAAATTTTTGATTCAAAATGGAATATATCATTGCTTTGCGACAAGATTGGAGTCTTGAGCAATAAAACCGAATTACATTACCGTGACTCTTGTGTTTGGATTTGTATTTCTTCTCCCTTAGTTACTGAATTGTTCTATTCCTCAACACATATGGGGTATACCATGGCTGTTTCTAAAACACTTTGTAAAATGACCTATAATATCTACCTTGTTCTCTTTAAACGAATTGTTTAGGTTCACCGTAAAAAAATATATATATAAAAAATATAAAAGTAAAATACCTACTTAACAAAGAAGAAAGATTAAGTGCATTAATTGTGATTGCCACATAGGCCTAAACCTAACTTTAACATCGTTGCTGGCAATGCAGTGATAGAGTAGCAAGGTTGATGAGAAAAGTGAAGATAGGATAACGAGAAGTAAATTGTTTAGTCTTGTTGAAGAATTGTCACAAAACTCACTATTTTTTACAAGTCTGTGTAAATGATGAATGGGGAACCAGGGGCTACAACCCTGACCGTTTGCTTTGGGCAAACTATGAATCCGTTTTGCACTTATACAGCTCAACAATAGCTGAATAAAAATATGAAAACTAGAACAACCGACCTCTTACATCGCTCAGTCCTTGCCCCTCCCAGCATTTAATAACGATGCTGCATATACACCACATTGTATTTCTATTATACTGTTATGTTCCAGCTAGACCTTGTCCCCAACAGGATCATTGCTAGCATCGAAACACCATCGAAAGTTGTACATATTTACATATACACTCTCATGCTTTTTGTAGTAGGTAAGCATGTATTTCTCTTTAAAGGTCTGGGTAAGGATAGCTTACAGATTAAGAATCGTCAAACTGCTTCAAAGTCCCGTTTGATTCTAAATGGGAATGTAATAAATAAAATTGGTCATGTTTCTTACCGTCCACGTTACTAGGAGTTGATCTGTAGTTCTCTTAATGGGTGCAATGGACTTTATTTTAGGTGCAATTTCCGGATCTGACAATAAAAATGATGAAAAATAAAGAGAAGAATAAAATGAAAACAATATAATGTGATGTTACATTCTTTTGTTGGTTGGCTAATATGTAATCCTATAGCAATAAATTCCAGTAGCGTTAAACTGTGGTGAAAATTGGACGTCTTGCCATACTACCCATCCCCCTTATCTTTATTAAAGTTACCTTGTGGGTACTTCTTTCACATGTGCCAAATTCAGATGCGTGCCCTGACAGAAAAAAAAACCTTCAAAGTTCATCCAATTTTCCACTTTGCCACTCCTAGATCCACCCCTGCATCCCGTCCCGTCTTCATCTCAATGCTGTACTCACTCCCCTCATTCAGTAACTACTGCAGGATTTATTCCTGTAAACTGTAACTCCACATTGTACACCCACGCACCCCCCCCCCCACTCCCTCCCTCCCTCCATTACTTCCAGGGGTGTTGAGAGCCAGGCCCCAAGTTGCAAGCTTCATTTTTCCATAACTATAATATAGTTAGGCACCCTAACTGACCCGGTCCCATGGGATGATATTCCACTGACCCTCTCTCGTCAGGCATGCTCGCCATGCAACTTCCTATTGTTCATTGCACTACACCTATAGTTATTTTATTAATCAAGTAAGAGTGTTTTTATTGGTACAATTAGGGAGGATGGTATGGGGATGGCGGAGGGGATGGGGTGGGCGGAGGGGGTGGGGTGGGCGGAGGGTGATTATTACATGAGAACCTGATTTTAAGTTACAGGTTATATTCAATCGGAAAATTAAAACAATTTTTTTTTTTCATTTGAGGAAGGAGGTTCATCTGAATAATCCAAACTCATTTCCCTGCTTCTCTGTTTACTGATGTAAATACTCACTCTGTGAATCAGTGACTTGCTTCAACGGCGTTCCTTGATCGCTTTCCACCTCGGCTATGTTTATTACAGTCATGCTTATGCTGTATTCTGTGCATTCATGCAAGCCCAGCAAGGTTGCCTTCGTCAGTTTTTGGTTCGTGATGTTCATGCTCCCAGCATACGATGTATTCTCTCCCGAGGAGTAGTAAATTCGATAGCCATAGCCCTTAGATGGATCACAATGTAATTCGTCGGCTCCCTTAAACTGTGAAACAAAAATATTATTTTAAGTTTAGTAGAAGAAAATCATTCAAAACACATCATAATTTTAGCATTAAAAAAAAAAATCCGCCTCTGATTTTATTTTTTTCTCTGTAAAAGGACACTTTTGAACCTAAATACCTCTGAAGCAAAATCATTCAGAATGAAAGTTTGCAAGAGGACCGATAAATCAAATCTTTAACAAAATGATTAACAAAATGCAAGACAACATTTCACCCGAATCGTTATACAGGATGAAGCATGATCACATGACTATGAAGATCCTCAAATTTTCCTTATGGAGTTGTAAACAATCATGTTCATGATGAATGACAAGAAACATTACACAACAATAAACAACACTGACAAGAATATTGAATAAGAAGGTCCGGATGAAACGAAAGGGTTTATATATATATATATATATATATATATATATATATACTAGGACAAAATAATGGAACAGATGAGATGTTTCTTCAAGCATGTATTTCAAGTAAGGCCGTACCTCCCATGTGACAAGAAGCTTCGTTCCATCTCCTGGCACTTTTTCAACTGACAGTATTTTCGGTGGAATGTCAGGTTCTGTATTAAGGGAAATTTAAAAAAAAATTCATTCATCTGCAATTTCTTTAAGGTAAATTTGTCGTATGAAAAGCTAATATATTACAAGTGTCTTGTGTTATTTGTGTTCATCATTAGGAATATAACGAGACGAAATAAAAACTAAAAGTGGAATTCTTACTTTCAGAGAAGGTATATTTTCTCATTGTGGTCCCTAGATTACTTTCAACACCCACGGCATTGACCACACCAATAGCGAGCTCATACTCGGTACACCTGTGTAATCCACTGATATGGACGGATCGTAAAGTGTTATCCGGTATCACCACCGATGACATATTCGATGTAGGACCATGTTTCAAGTTCCGGTAGTGAATTATGAACTTAAAACCCAGTGACGCAGGACACTTCAAATGGCTGGTGTCTTTAAACTGAGGAAATTCAATTGTTAAAAGTTATATAGGTTGAAGAAAAAACATTATTTGTTAGAGCGGTATTCAAATCCAGGCGTGGATCCAGTTTTGGTATAGGGTGTGGTGGTGTACTCCCCCACCCCCCCCCTCCCCCCCCCCCCATTTTTCAACCTTACAAAACAATTCAAAGTATTAAGTAGCACAACCTTACGTTATAGACGTAATTTATAGTCTAAATATGAATCAGAATGCACCATCATATAATGTCTATTGTATTATTTTGTCTGGCGGAGAGACGCTCCCAGACCTCCCTACATTAGGGAGTGGCTCCAACTACCCCTGAGCGAATCCCCCTATATATAATCCAAGATCCGTCACTTAGTCCATGTGACCTACACATATTTCTACGGTCTCAGTTTTACCCATAACTTACTTGGAATATCGAACCTCGCAGAACCATTTTTTACGATGGGGGGGGGGGGGGGGGGGAGGTGGGTGGACCGGGGAAGCAAGTCTGAAACCGCAGTTCTGTATACCTTGCATGATTTTTTCGGTTGCTTAGGTCCATAAGGACGTTTTCTTGGTTTCTATTGTCCTTGAGAAGCATGTATTTATTCTACATGGTATCCCTTGGTTAAAGAGGAACCAAGTGTCCCAAGTTTTTGATGAAACAAGATTCAATAAAAAAAAAATAATAAAGTGGCCACAGTCTTATAACACGCCATATGTGTCAACTTGACACTCCTGACGCAGGTTTACAGTCTTGTTCAAGGTCAAGGCCCTCTCACACGACTTTGCAACTTAACCCTGGTCATTGGTAACTTGTCACACCCACACATCAAAGTGTGCACAATTCAACCAATCTCTCCTGGGGCACTACATTGCACCACATCTACGTGTCCCCCAGGGGACTTCCCATATATGGTGCAGCCACAAACCGGCGCACACAACTATATTTACCTCGCAAGTCACCTCGCAAGTCCCCATTTATACACCTGGGTGAAGAGAAGCAATGGAGATAAAGTGCCTTGCCCAAGGACAAAACGCAATGATCTGACCAGGACATGAACCTATCGTCCTTAGATCACCAGTCCACTGCCTTAACTACTTGACCACAATGCCCCCACAATAAACCCGTACGTATATATTTTGCCACTTTTCGAGGTGCCAAAGTTGAACTTTTGCTAATATCTGTATGTGTTATATGTCAAACTCTATGACTATTATATATATACCTAAGCAAAGAATGTGTTTCCCTCCTATATTTAACTGTTTACTCTGCGAGCGACTTTTAAGGTAAACATTTATTCCACCCAAACCGTTAAAGTAGACGGATATCATTCATGCTAGAAATCAATAGTGTTCCAATTCATTGAATTTTCTGTTATTAATAGCAAATGAATAACGATAAACCAACAAATCTTATTTGATAAAACAACATTTCGTTCTCTGTTGAGTTCGTTCGTGTCGTGTGTTTAATTCAAGTGAAGAGAAAGAATACACACTCTTGTTTACAAATGCAAAATCCACTTTATAGAAAATGGTGACGATTTCGTGACAAATTTGTACGGACTTACCTCCCATTTCAACTTTAATTTACCCTTATCGCCTTCCAAAGCTGCCAGGGATGTCAATGTGGGCGGATTATCCGGTTCTGTTGATTAAATATATAAGGAACTTACATCATATTAATGTATATATACATTTGTGAATGAAAATTGTACGATGACTCGCCAAATTGAACGTAAATACAATGTCAGGCGTTTGTTGTTTGCAAATGAAAACGAAAAGTGTGAAATGTTGTGTATAGTTTCGAAATTACTATATACAGTTTGTTGAATTAATATTTTATCAAGCTTCATTCAAAACAAATAATGCTAACGTAAATAGGGCAAGGACGTGTGACATATTTGGGAAGATTCGAAACGAATTATTCATATAAGCTAATTACGTACTTCTGAAAGGTGGAATTATTAAGTGTGGGTGTCCTTTTTTGTTGTTGATATATGGTAATTATTATTTGTGAAGTTTTATGTATAATAATAATATAATAATAATAATAATAATATTAATAATAATAATAATATTATTAATATAGTAATAATCATCAGCAGTTATTTTTACGACGCTTTGAGCGACCGCAAATGTGGGGAAAACCCGCAAGTGTTTATGGATTTCAGCTTACACGTCGGGTGGCTTCCAATTCAACATTTTAACTCAAATTTGGATTTTCTTTTTTTAGAAAGTGATTTCAGATGGGAAAACCGTAGATTGCTCTTGGGATGAAAAACCCACCTTACTATGACCCTTCCGGGTATAGAACCCGTAACCTCCCGATTGCTAAGCCTCATTGCGAAGTAATCTGATCCAAATTTATACAGAAGAGTGTACGCAAACAAACCACTGTCGTAATGACATCTAAAATTCTGACGAGACAGTCTTTCCAATCTATATACTTACTATCAGAGCTTGTTCTCTCCGATTCTTTGTTGCCTTCTGGACCGAGATCGCCATCTTGATTTTTTGCCTTCATATAAACTTCATAGACGGTACAGTGTTCTAAACCAGTAACGTTCGCCTCCCTTGCACCTCCCCAAATAACCTGCTCCAGCACATTCTCGGAATTCTCTGCCTTGGCATAAATCACAAAGCTATAGGCACAGACCACTGGCTGGTCATCAAACTAAATCATATGGAGTAAGAAAATGAACCACAATATAGTTTTATCAATCATTAAACACGATACTCAAATAAAGAGATCATTATATTAACTTCAAAAGAACATTTTGACTAGAACCTGAAGAGTTTTCTAAGTCAAAATATCTCATTACGAAACGAAGCCAAAATGCGGAAAAGCGATGAATTTAACGTGATATATAGAATATATCAAATATACCCATATGAAGAAATTATTATTATAAATAGTCAAATATGTGTTTTAGATTGCGGTTCAGAAATAAGAATAATACTCTGCATGGTTAACGGTCATCAAATTCAGTATTTTACTTAAAAAAATAAAATAAAACTTTTCCTGAGGAGTTTATTTGTCCATGTAGGCCAAATTCCCAGTATAGACGGTAAATGGAGTTACACAAAACGACAAGCAATCTCAGTTTCGTACAGTAACTTTGGCAGTGAAAACAGTAAGGTGAAGTTTCATAGGCTATACCGTATACCTGACCATTTTGTTATCTAATTCTAGCACCTTAAAGGATAAAATGGCTAACTTAAAATTAACTTCAAACGGTATTTAATTAATATTTCAGAAATCACCATGGTGTGTTCTTGAGAATAAAGGCTGTTTGAAGCGTATTTATATTTTAATTTGGTATAATTGGCATAAAAACTTGTACGGTCTTTGGCAAAGGATAGTTTTGCAATTCCCTTCCCTAAGAAATCAAAATCACTTTTTAAGAGCATATTGCTCATGAAATGAGATCAACTTACTTCCCATTCTATGAACAATCGCCCTTTCGAGTTTTCATCTAATACTATCCTTGTTATTGATGTGATTTGCGGAGATGTCGTTATGGCCGACGGAGCTACAAAAGAATTAAAAAAATAATGCACAAATTAAAAACAAAAACCTCCCAAGTTATGAATGAAGTTTTCAATGACTGCTCACTATACATCTGGGTAACGAGATATAGTCCTATCGTTACACTATATTATTATGATCTATGCACTGCGAGCTTGTTATAGGTATAGGCCTATACTTGTTTGATTCAGCAATGGGGCATGTAGAATCTTTTATACCCCGCCTCCACCACCCCCCCCCCCTCGCCATGCAGTCCTTTGGTGTAACGAGGGCGCCATATTTAAAAAAGTTTACATCTTATAGAGTGTCAGTATGACACAAAAAAATAGCAATCATGTAGTAGTGTTTTCGTTTAAGTCTTATTTCAAAATATAATGATGGAGTTGTAAGAAGAAAGAAAAACGACTTGCAACAAATGACATGGCCAGAACTGAATTGTATCTGTCAGGTAAGTCGAATAAAGCCATGTGTGACGTCATAATGATCTATAAACGTTCAAAATCTTCTTTAATGCTATATAGTTATGCTATACACTCATGATAAAGAAGACTGACAGTTTAGACTCACCCGGGCCTGTTGTTTTAACGACCAAAGCATTACTGTCTGGACTTTCTCTTTCGGCATAGTTCGAAATAGTCATGTATACTTTGTACTCAGTACATGGTCTCAACCCTCCCAGATTAGCACCAATATTGTTCCCCGCAAAACTGTTACGGAAATCCTTTTTGCCGAAATCCAGTACCTCTGTCGAAACGTAATACAGGTTATAATGGAAGGGTTTCGCTGGGTTACATTGAGTTCCTGTTTTCACATACTGAATAAAAAATGATAGAGGAAAAGAGGGAGAAAGAGAGAGGGAGAAAATTGTCGAAAGATAAAGAAAATGCGTTTATTTAAATCAAATATATTTAGTAACTTACATGTAAAAAAATCAAATGAATTGCAAAAAGTTTTGATGAGGTAAATTACTCTCAAAATGTCAAAACATTGCCGAATTTTTTGAAGGATTGTAATATTTTAACGATTCCAATAACATGTGTATTATACTCACTTTTTGCATACTCTACGATTCGATCAATTGACATTATAGTTATTTGCTATTTTTCAACGATTTTAACATATTGGACTAATATACGAAATGTTAATCCTTAGAAAAAGGCACAAGGAAGAACGGAGAACAGCGTTTACAAGAATGTTTTAAATATTTCAACTGCACGCCTTACGGTTTTCTTCAGAAATGATGAAATTGTATTACTTGAAGCGCAACAAAACAACGTTCACTATATGCTGTTAGTGCATGCGAATAAAGTATATTAAAATATGCTGTAGAAATACACAAACTTTCCGTGTGCTTTTGCTACATAATAAAAGAATTAATGAGGTATCGTAAGTTATCATATTTTTTGCCGTCTATAAACGGAAAGATTTAAACACTAAATATGTTATGTATTTGTCCATGCAGTCACCTGCGATGAATGACCACGCGCCAGCGAGTTCACTTTCTTTGCTTAATAATATCCGTAACCTTAAACTTGAAGACTATTAGTAAAGATGTATAGGCCTAACTTAATTTGCATTTACAATTCTGGGCTGAAGTCGTTGATTAAAAAGTTTTGATTATAACAGCGGATTGAGATCGTTTCGAGCCAGACAAATGCTTGATATCATTATAGGAGTGTACAATGGAACGATAAAACGGAGGCGAGGAAAGATTTGTGAATGTAGTAGAATTTGCAATAGTATTAACAGGCATATATACATATATGTTAAATCAATATGTTATTTACGAAAATCTCCTTAAACTGTGATACCACCTACCGACCACGTTGCTCTCACTACAGAGTCCGAACCCTTCTGAACGACTTTCTTTAGTACGGGGGACTTTGTAGGATCTGGGGAGGACAGAAACATGCAAGTACCATTTATAATGTGATCATATATTTTATTTTCAAACCCTCAGTCCGATAAGAGTTCATGTATTTAGCGTTGCTGGACAGGTAACTTTTTCAATTGACAGAACCTAAAAACAGAAAGTAAAAACAATCGCTATAATTTGTAGGAGATAGTCGATTACCACAGAAATCACAATTAAACCACGTAATATAGGCCGTCGGATAGTACAGGATAGCAAATGGGACGTAAACATACGCGGGCGGGCGGGCGGGCGGGCGGGCGGGCGGGCGGGCGGGCGGGCGGGCGGGCGGGCGGGCGGGCGGGCGGGCGGGCGGGCGGGCGGGCGGGCGGGCGGGCGGCGACTGGTGAGTGAGTGGCAGTGGGTGAGTGGGGGAGAACGGAGTTAGGAAAGACACATTAGGAGGGTAAATATTATTTATTATGAAAGCGTGTGGTCTTACCATGACTATCTGTTATATTATTTTTCTCTGCAGACGCTGGACCAAGGATACCGTCAGAGCCCAAGACCTTCACTGTAAAAAAATATTGCTCGCAACTCGTTAGTTTATCAACTACAAGTTCGTTTGAGTTTCCTAGAAATGTTTTCACATATGAAGGAGTTTTTGGTAGACGAATATTTGCTTGTAGACGAAATGGTACGGATGAACACTTAGGCCAATCTGATCCTTCATCTGGGAACTAAAGAAAAATAGAAATAATAACAAAAAGAAAGAGACTGAAATATATAAATTCGTACACGTTATATAGAGTGCTTATATCACTGGGTCTGTGATGGAAAATTTGGAAGTCGACGGTGTGCAGTTGTTATATAGTCTCAAAGGAATTTGTGGAACAGAATGCACAAAGAAGTCACACAGTTTTTAAATAATCTGTTTTAGAAACATCAAGGGATCTTTATTTGTTGTGATCATGCGATCCATTTAACCCCATCTACCCAAATGGAGCACACTGTTTTCCCCTTAAAAATGTTATTGAAAAATCACAATTTAATCAGCTATTGGCAATTTTGTGTTCGCGATTTTCAGGATTTTCGTACCCCATCATTTACCGGTGTAAGATAGATGACTTAAATTAAATTCGAAAAATAACATCAAAAAGTTATCTAAGTTGATTAAAATCTTAGTGGTCATTCTTAATTTACTATTTTCTTTCTATCGTTAGAAGTGGTATATTTGCCAAAAAAACTGTTAAATACTAATAAATGTGATACAAAGATCAAACTGATAGATTCACTCTGAAATTATAGACATGAAAAGAAAGAAAAAAGGAAAGATTTCTCTCCCTATATTGGAACTATATGATATCACACATTTGGAAAATGGTAGCCCGGATCTATTTTTACAGGACTTTTCCTCTTTCCTTGCTTGTCGAGAATGGTGTGAGGAACAATTTTTTCTACCTTTTTTTTTTTTTTTAATTCTCTTACCTAAAGCACATCCCTAAATAACAATAAAATGTGCACAATTACCCAAAACCATTTATTCATTTTCATGCTTCCCAACCGCAACCCTCACCCATCCAAAGAAACTCCTCTCCCACACCCAGCGTATTCTTTGTATATACTTACATCAAGATCAACTATTAACTTTATTGCGGTAAGTCCAACTCGTTCAGTTCCTACAATGCGAGGTTTTCCTGTTGGTTCTGTGAAAGATCAAACGTTGATTTCAGTTAGAAGAAAGCCTTTAGTCAAACTTGTCGTTTCTTCTGGCTTAGTCATTGCGTCATCGTCTTGGATATTATCTCTGTTCAAAGAGATTACGGTTCCGTATAGAATGGAAGGTATCGGCAGCGAGTGGATAAACGAGACACACGACTCCTATCCCATTTTTTATCCCTTTCTAATTCGAGCTAGATCTTAAGAGACGATGAACATAATTTAAAAGGGACAGAATTTTGATCTGCTAGTTACTTTCTAAGCATTGCAGTTTGTGGTGTTAAAGCCCATTGTCCAACTGTAAATTAACTTAATTAAATTCAGTTAGGAAGAAAGCCTAAGACTTAATTGATCTCGTAATCTTTGTCGTTTCTTCTTGCTTATTCATCGTCTGGATGTTATCTCTATTCAAACAGATATCCCGGGTACGCGGAGGAGACGGCGAGAGAAACTTAAGGGTATGGCACTCATCTCTTAATTCCATTTGTCTAAAACTTCGAATCCGGACCAGATCGTTTGATGAGAGGGTACAGACAATGACCCCATGAGCATAATCTACTGGGACAGGGATTTCATCTGCTAGTGACTTTCTAGCTATTATAGTTTGTGGTATAGAGTAGCCCAAAGTCCATTTTGCATCTTTTGATTGGTTTTGAAAGATATGTTAGTATAAATATATAAATATATGGAATATAGTGGAATTACGACCTTCCTTACCGGTTTCGAACCTCTAAACATACAATCAGCGTCCATAGCCTAGTGGTTAGGGTGTCCGCATAAAAGCGGGAGGCCCATGGTTCGAATTCGGGTGGAGGCTGGAAGTTTTTCACTGTTCTGGATTTTACAACTCATTACGATTTAATATATATATATATATATATATATATATATATATATATATATATATATATATATATATATATATATATATATATATTTATATATATATATACGATGAGTGGAGGAAACGTTAGGAAACGTACTTTTAGAGCTAAAAGAAATCAGGTTGTGAAGGAATCTCAATATCAAACCAAAGACTTCTCTAATTATATTTTTAAACTTGTGTTCGTTTCCTTCCTTTCAATATGTATCTATTCTTGTTTCTTAGTAATTGAGTAAAGTTTTAATAAAAAAATATATAAACATAAATTTAAATGATACATGCAAAAGAAAAAAAAAAGATTGGTACACAATTTTGGAATGTTAAGAACAAAATTAAAATGTACTGTTTCTTACCGACGTCACACGACTTTCCAGCTATTGTATGAATGACTGAAAGAGATAATAATAAATGAAGAAGAATGACTGGCTGAATTATTTTCGCACCAAAATGCCATCATATTTCCTTGAGCTGCATACATACATAAAAAGAGCTATTTTCTATGAAAATTTGAATGTCGCGTTCTTTAATTTCATTAATGTTGCTTTTACTATCTTGTTTTTTCACTTCTAGCGATAAATAAAGGAAAAGGCACGTGTTCTATTCATAAAATGCTTTATGCAAACATTTTCTATTGAATTATAACACTTTTTGTTCATTTATGTCTTCCGTATGGTTACACAGACAATTACAGCGATATCATCAAGGCAAGTAATATTGCGATGACACGGAGGCGGGGGCGGGGGGGGGGGGGTTCTTGCTCCTCCACTGCTAAACTCACTCCCCCCCCCCTCCCTCATCTTCACAACAAGAAACTAAGTATATCTTTAGATACTCTTAGACAAAGCACGAAACTGTTACCGATATTATATTCATGGAATGTTACTATGTTTTTCTTGTCTAGGTATAGCACGTAGGTTATTGTCAAACTATGGGTAAGGTATACTCAAAATATAACTCTATGAGTCTGTTTGAAAGCTATTTCAATCTCATTCAGTAAACATATGTATTTACCGTACTGTATGTCTGTATGTGTAGGCCTACATCATGTCTGTGTGGTCTGATGTTAAAAACCATTGACAAACATTAAACTGGCAAATAAAACTTTCCTCTTGCAACGTTTCACCAAGCTGCTAGTGTATGTGCCCTGGTCCCGAGATCACAAGGAAAATTTAGATTCCGATAGGCCACCTATATATATACCTCTCAAAATGAAGTAGTTTTGCCCTGTTCACCATGCACATAAAGACCTGTACATCTCACATAAAATATCACTTAAATCAAGACATATTTTATGTTTTATGAAATAAATTTATCCTTGTCCTGTGGTCTATGACCAACTTAAGCATGTATACCAGCTATATAGACATCTTTTTGAAACGTTGCAAGATTTTCACAGAGTCAATGACTCTTAAAATCAGACCAGGTAGTCATGATGTACACAATAAATTTACATACAGTAAATCTGTAAAAAAAAATCAAATAAAATCCCATGTGAATCAAAAACCTTGTTGTTAGAGAGAACAAATGGAAATGGCTTCGAATTTATAGCTTCAGGTCACATAATGTCATGTCGTCTCTACTAATTGACCAATCCAGCCCGTAGCCTTGTTTTGAGCCACACCTGATCATTAAGGCGAGGTGAGGAGGTATGTAGCATGTGTCGTATACCATGGTGTCCTGGGTATACCGTGAAACCAGGAAACATGGAATGTTTTTTTCTTCATGTACAGCTCCAAAAGTGTTAAATCATACGTTGACATAGATAAAGGACATAGATAAAAGGAAATAGGTAAAAGGTAAAAGATAAAAGGACAAAAGAACAAGGGGACAAAAGGACAAAAAGGACATATATAAAGGACATAAAGAGATAAAAAAGACATTGAAAGGACGTTGACAAAGATAAAGGACATAGATAAAGAAATAGACAAAGATAAAGGTCTTACGGATAGAAAAGATATATTCAAGTTACGTTTAAATTCTGACGGTATTGACTAACGTTATACAGTGGCGTAGGAAGGCACTTTTGAGTGGGGGGGCTGAAGACTGATGGCCGGCCTGGGGGAGGGGTCTAAGGGGAGGGGGTGTCCCCCTCCCTTTTGGAAATTTTTGCATTTCCAGGTGGCCTCAGATGCAATTTGGTGCAATATAGCACACTTCAACACCCACTCCATTTTGTAAACTTAATTTTGTATTTTCACCTGGCCTTAGATGCAATTTGGTGCTCCAAATGAGATTTTTTATCTCATTTGGAAATGAAAAAGGGGTTTTCGGACTTGCGAAGCGGGGGGCGGAATGATACTTCCGCCCCTCCACATTTTTTACTGGGGGGGCTGGCGCCCCCAGCCCCCCCCCGGTTCCTACGCCCTTGACGTTATATATACATTCGATAATATATGACAAAAAGATCTTATTAAAGCGTAACAGTGTATACTTACCTATGCACATAGAAATAAAATGAAGGCAGAAATATCCCAGTTCCATGCCGTTGTAAAGAATAATATGAAATCAGCTATTCCAATATTACTTCAAACTGTAATCGCTGGTGCAACACAACAGCCCCCCAAAAAATACACACAAAAAAATGTTTTTTTTTCGACCAGTGCTGTCGTCAAGCCGTGTCCTTTTATACAAAAATCTGGAACAGAAAAGCAATATCAAATATCAATATAAATCAGTCTCAATTTCCTACGTCATTTTTCTTCCATTGCTTTGGGGGTTGTTTTTGATCAATTTTCGAGTCCGATTTAGTGTGCTTTACACATTACTAGGTTGAAATGCATTTATTATAACGATGGCCGAAATGAAACCAAGTATCCCTCCGATTTTAGAAAGCTTATCCATGTGTAATCCTCGTGAGTTGAATCAGATGATGTTGAAAACAACGGATGAAGTCATAATCCGACGCAGATCCTCCAAAGTGATTCAATGGTGTCTTATTCCACACAGCAAAAACATCAAATAGTTTTGGAGTCTATAATGTAGAAGATAGTATCGACAAACACATCGACGAAACAGCTGTGAAGGTTCATTTGTTTTCCACTCTAGTTGACGGCTAATTTTGCCCTCTTTTTTCTTGTTTACTTTTCATGAAATCTTTACTTTTTAATGACATGTGACCATGACGTAATGAAACATCATCTGTAAATTAAGAGTGAAATCCTTGAAAAATTGGTGATTGAAGATATGAAAACATTGACGGACTTTTCCATAGATTTCTGTCAGACAATAATTTTTGAATGGTAAATATGTAGTTTGAGTTTTATGCACATTATTGACGTTGGACGTAAAATCCATCATTTATAATTGGCTACTCGACTTCCGAGTACTTTTCAGGTTTTTGTTGACATTTCGAAGGAACGTTTATAATTCACACTATTTATACATATGATTTCGACAGGTGGGGGATTTATTTCAACCCTTCTATTCTATGACTGACACAAAAATTCCACGTGTAACACTCTATGAATGGCTACACCTTGTTACTATGTTGCTGTTATTTTGTTTTGTATGCAGTGTCCATGGATTGCGTTTTCTGAATTGCTGATTTAGATCAATTAATTTAATTCAGACAAACTTTCATTGTGACTAAGCGTTCGATATTCCAGAGGGAGTTTGCAGGAGAGAGGATGGGTGTTGGGAGGGGCATGGGAGAGGGTTATTCATTTACTTATGTGTTGTTATTTGCAGAATTTACAGAAAACAGTTTTTTATGAATGGACAGTAGGGGAGAATTTTATAATTTCATGTAAAAAAAAAGTTACCTTTGAAAATTAAGATATACTTAGAAAGGTACCTTATTTCAATGAAAAAAGTTATGATCCTTTTACATTCAAGAAATTAAAAAGTGTTCATAATGTCACTTTTTGTGTTACACTTTGCTTTACACCATTGCTTTAAGCCTTCAGCCCTTATACAGCAGTTTCTTATAATCTTTAACGCCATACTGACTCAAACATACGGACAAATGTGACGAGAACAAATTTAGATCTCATGAAATTAATGTAATAGTTTACACTTTAAATGAAGTTTAAAACGGTACGGTAGATCTTAACGTCATGTAAAGTAACACTTATGTCTTACATGCGTTGTAATATAAAGGAGTTCGTGTTCATTTAGAGATAAAAACTATACAACTATAGAAACTTTATGTACCCTTTGCGATGTAACCGTAAAATGGTGACGTAAACCTGGACATAAGGCTAGGTATCCAGTGGTGGATTTAGGGAAGAGTTCCAGAACCGCATCAACCATCCTCTCGCTTCCTCCCACCCACCCCCCCCCCCCGCCCCGGCCACACACACACACATTTCCAATATTTTGGACATAACGATTACGACATTGCTAAAAAGTTATAGCGGACACATCTTTAGCACGCTTTGCGCGCGTGCATTCTTTACGTTTTACATAAGGTCAGCTCATGGCAATCAGCAGCAACAAAGAAATAAGACCACGTAGTCTGAAATCCTGGCATATTGCAATGTATTAGTTTACCAATTTTTCAAGTGCACATTGGTGTTTGACTTCATCCATTTCTCAGATATGTTGCTTATATGAGGTTAAAGAAAAATATTAATCATGTAAAAATATCATTTTATTTAATAAAACAATGGATTATCTTCGAATTCTCTATCGATGTAATCATCAATTTTGACTTCAAGTCGCATTCTGTTATATGCATATTAGGTGAATATCCTAAAACCTGATGGATTACCTATAAAAGCAATGCATCCAATCTAACACTTTTGTAGGGGGGGGGGGGGTCTTCGGGAGACAGTGTGTGTGGATGGGGTAGAGAATGGTGATATTGACATTTCAAAGACGGTCCCTAAAAACAGGCTACCCCAAACTATGTAATGAACCCTCCCTTGTTCCTTCTGTTTGAAGCTATATAGTTTTTCATACCATCCTAATATTTGTTACATTTTAATAAATGAAACCGAGTTGATACATTTTATACATGCAACTGTTTATCTTGCTATCAGCGACTGAATGTATGTCTTCAGAACTGTAAATATTAAAATCAATCAATATAAATATACCCCCTGTATCAATAAAATGAAATTCTAGATTTGTTTGTCAACAAAGATTGTCGTCAAAACATAAAACAGTAAATATTTACAGTTGAATACTCTGCCCTGGTTTGCATATAGGCCTATATAGTTCAGCTGTTGTGGTTGGTTAAAGTTGATTGAAGGAGGCGTAAAGGAGTGAGTATAGGCCAAATTTTAGTCATGTGACGTAATTCATCATATCGCGTGCGTGGTGAACTGAGCTGCAGTGTGAGTGTTTGTTCGCAAATCAAATATTTCTCCACTGTTGTTTGTTTGGCAGCCTGCATCTCCTAGGGCGACGAACAAGTTCTGATTCCTTCCAAATGAAAGGTTGTTTGGGTTGGGGATTGTGCCAGGGCGTTCCTTTTTTGTATCAAGAAAATGAAATTTTAGATTTGTTTGTCAACAAAGGTTGTCGTCAGAACATAAAACAGTAAATATTTACAGTTTTTAATACTCTGCCCTGGTTTGCATATAGGCCTACAGTTCAACTGGTGTGGTTGGTTAAAGCTGATTGAATGAGGCAACGAGCAAATTTTGATTCCTTCCAAATGAAAGGTGCTTGGGATGGGGATTGTGGGACGTTCCTTTTTCTCCCTTTCATTTTTCTTTATTTCTTTGTTGTTATTTGTTGTTATTATTATTATTATTATTATTGGGGGGAAGTCAACCAGAGAAGAGACTAATTTTGACTTAAAATTTGATTTACAAATTTAATTTTAAGTATTTTCTCCCGACCTGTTTATTAGTTTTTTATTTAAATTTTATTTGGTCTTGCACCTGGTATACTTCTAAATAGATTCTTTTGTTTACCAGCATACGTGTGTTAATACTTAAGTATAGACCTATATATCTACTACATATGGCGTATTTCGCGATATCATATACCGTATATTAGGGTGAAAATGACCAAACAAACAGATGTCAAACCAACACTCGATAAAGAATATAGACCTAGGTTCGTTGAATATATAGGCTCGGTGAATAGTAAAAAAGCAAAGTCATGCGAATAATCTAATTAATCAACTATATTTCATTGTTTAGAACCTTGCCTGTTTCAGCACGGGTCGATATGCAAATAAACAGGTACCAAAATAATAGAAATTTTGTTAAGTGACCAGATGCTTTTGAAGTATACAAGTAAACTAGCTTTCATCATGCGCTGTACTTTACAACGATATCGAATACACGTATATTGTTCACAATCTTGTATCAATGAGTATACTATTGCTGAGAACATGATCAAAGTATAGATCAGGGAATTTCAAAAGGCGGGCCCATGGGGAAAAAATCCCGCCACCAAAGATTTCAATCCGCCGGTCCGCGCAAAGAAAGCAGCCCACAATATTGAACTTGATCTAGTATTCGGATGCTTAAGGCCTTAACCCGCCCAAAACCGCTCGACTGATCACCACCGACTCCGAACTCGTCGTGACCTAGTTTTCGACTGGGTCGTGAAGATCTATGGTCTTACAACAATTCCCCGAACACTGGACGACTAATGGAGAGACACAATGACTGTCTTCTGTTAACAAACAAAAAACGGTTCTAGGTTAGGCTCCACATGTAGGCCTAGCTGTAGACTATAGCTCCCTAACAGCCTATACCCTACATACTGCTCGATAGTCAGAAATTGCTGAGACAATATGCATCGTCAAGCCCGCCGCGCATATGGCAAGCCATATGTGCAATATTTCGATAAACCGAGTTTATCGCCGTTAACCTCTGTTTTTCGATCAATAAACTCAGTGTATCGAATGGATAACCGTGTTTATCGCGATAAACTCAGTTTATCGAGCGAAAAGCAGGGTTACCTCGATAAACTAAGATTATCTGCGATAAACCGAGTTTATCAAATAGGAACTATGTTTTTCGCTCGATAAACTAAGTTTATCGATATTCTGTGTTTATCAATTCGATTAACTCTGTTTTTCGATATTTTAGCCCCCTAGATTTCGATAAACTCAGTTTATCGACCGAAAAACACAGTTGTTCGATAATATGGCACGCCAAATATGCAATAATTCGATAAACCGAGTTTATCGCCGTAAACTCTGTTTTTCGATCGATAAACTATGTTTATCGATAACCTCTGTTTATCGCTCGATAAACCGAGTTTATCGAATCGGAACTATGTTTTTCGAACAAAAAGCATAGTTCCTCAAGAAAATCTGATAAACTGAGTTTATCGACTCCAAAAACTTAGATTATCGATTTAGACACCTCACTTTTTTAACAACTCTGCTTTTCGCTCGATAAACTGAGTTTATCGCGAAAAACACGGTTATCCAGTCGATAAACTCAGTTTATCGATCGAAAAACAGAGTTTAACGGTGATAAACTCGGTTTATCGAATTATTGCACATTTGGCTTGCCATACGCGCTCTCCCCGACTTATCACGAAAATCCTTGGATGGTCGGACAGCGTGCCTGTGCTTAAGACCACAATTTGAATTGATTTCGCCATAAATATTCAGTTTTCTCAAATGGCAGTTGCCACTGTTTGTGTTTTTAAGAATTCTATGAAATGGTTTGCATATCAAACACACGATGATCTTGATCCTGACTTGTATCTCACATGCAGGTATATGCTGATGTATAAAAAAAAAACAATTCTACGCGCTGTCATTTTTGTTTTCTTTTGAGAGTCATAGCAAACCATGTGACACAGTAAAGCATGCACTCGTATAAACTATTCACCCCGGGAGGTGCTTGTTATTACACCATACTTATTTAAAACAAACTCTAAAATGGATTTGTTCTAATGATACATGTTCAACTCAAATAAAACTAATGTTTCCATTTGAAAAGTTTTTCCTTTTTTTTTTCCTTTACCTTTTCTACGGTATTGTGTTTTTATTCCCTTTTGGTAAATGGCACAGGGCTAGACTATCCACTGAGACACCTGCATACTCCATTCACGTGCAAATAAACCTCTTCACCCCAGCGGCGCCGTTTCACTTGAAAATACACACGCCCATACGCACTCACACCAAAAAGTTGTTAGTTTTTGACAGGTGTGTAAACTTAAATGAATGGCCCGCCGGGAGATGAAACAGATCCATCTAAGCCTATAACTTGTCAGTTGAGGATAATTACTGATACGTGTTACTAACATACTTCAGTGTATACAACATTTATTCATTTATTTTAGTTATTTCCTGTGCACCTGATCAATATAGTATGACTTCTTATTTCTATGTAAATGGTGTGATTGAAAAACTGCACGCAAACACATAAATGTACCTTTCCTCTTTTTTACTGTTTTCTTTTCTTGTTTGTGCTTTCCCCCCCCCCCCCCCCCCTTTAAATGTCAGATTTCACTTCTTTTGTAAGATGGCGCCATTCATTTAAGCATATTTAGTGTGAATCACAATGATATCAAGAATACTAAACTCAAGGAGTAAATCAATAAAAATCAATTATGAGATATCAAGATATTTAACTCAAGACAGTGATAATGAATATTAAATCACGGCTGGGATCGTATGCATGTTAATACGTCTCAGTTTTGTGTGGGGTAGTCATAGCTGCAAAAATATACGGATGATGTACTATAACTTACACTGCATAGCGCAATCAGTGTACTGTACATCCGGTCATAAGGTTAACCGTGATAGAGAAAAAAATCCTAAAGAAACCTTCTAAGGAAACAATGTTTGAATGATTTGGATTATAAAAATCGTTTTAGTTCAAACGAAAATCAGGAGAATTAAAACTAAATTATATTTATATCTCGAAATCGAAACGGTCACGGTGAAGATAACCGTTGCACGTTCGTGTCATGACTAGTTCCAAACCACCCGCTATCGTATGGTGGGTGGGACATGTCAGTTGAAAAAATATCTAGCGACGCCGGAAGTGACGAAGTTAGTGTTGTCAAATAATGTGTAACGTAACCTAACCGAGGGCCCAATTGTTTGGTCAGTTGGTCGGTCGCAGTGTTCCGGAATAAAGAAAATTGTATATTCATTTTCATTGGAAACTTAAGGCTTATGGGTATTGCAAGTGGGGGACACTTTGACACACGGTACTATTGCCCCAGGGGTCCGAACTGGCATTCGACGCCTCTCTCGAAGGTAATACAAAAGTCGAAGAAAACGTACGATTTTATCATTCCGAAACAACGTTTACAATACACGGGTTACATTCATGACTACAGGAGAAATTGTATTGGAAGCCATGGATATATAGGTGCTCTGGTGTTTGCAGCTGTTGTTAATTTGTTTCTAAAACCATGAATTAGCATATACCATAATTATACCGGGCTGAGGAGATGACGTCATTATTCATGCCATTCAAAAATAAAATTCCAGATATTAAGAATCTTAATAAACCGGAATAGCTACAGAAACACATCTGCACTTCATGTTTGTTTGTCTTGTGTGAATTATCAATTCTTTTAAAATTTCACTTGAAAAACTCTGAAAATGATTGGGAGAAAAAAGTAGTATTTTGTGTGAAGATAGGCCTGTACGTTACTATCTATCTGCATATAGCTCTGTCCTGATATCTCAACATCGTGGTTTACCCTCTACGTTTTCTATTCTTTGACTTAAACTTGTCAATTTCATCATCTTTGTTTTTTTTTCGTCAAATATGAATTAAAATAACGGCGGTATTACTATTTTTTCTGTGTTTGTTTCGATTTGGTTGCGGTTAATTAACGTAGTAAATATTTTTGGAAGACATCAATCTCACAATTTAATGGAAAGTAGCAATATTTCAGAGAAATCCCGGCGATCAATTTCTTCTTTTGAGAGATTGATATCATGTAGCTAGCTCAATAACCACTTGAAGTTTGGTGTTTATCGAAACTGATACTTTTTGCAAAGTATTTTATAGTTTAATTTCCCTGTGAACGATATACCATGTTTCTCCCTTCTAGTTTGTTTTCAAATCGTAAAGCATTGCACTGATACGGTGAATATCGAGGACATATAAAAACGATAAATATATATCTACATACAGAAATATGGGTACACTGGTATAGGAGAAAAACTTTCAGGAATTTAATGCCTTAATTTAAAAATGCATGCAAGAAAAAGGATAAAGAATATATGAAAACTTAAACTTGATAAATTAACTGTACACAGCAACAACAAAAACGAACAAAGCATTTTCGTGACGTATTTTCTATTTTGGATACAAACAATTTGGGAATGAGTATAGATATCGGACAGTTGTAAAATGTATTCATGGGAGTGTGAAACATTGGGTATAAGGAAGATTAGCAAGAGAGAGAGAGGTGGGGGGTGGAGAGGGGGGTGAAGAAGAAGGGAAGATTCGGTAAGGGAGAGGACGGTGAGGTTTGAAGAATAAGGAAGATATTCAAACGGGTTTACTTTAAGATACAACGGATTTTTATCATATTTTATTTGAAATAATCTATGTGTTCCTTATATAAATAGACTCGTGCTGTCATGCTGGTTGCATCAAAAAGAAATTTCTTAATCGCTAACATATAAACTAAAAATGGAACGACAACGTACACTTTTCAATTAAATATCGACGACTTAGTTTTTCTAATCGTATTAGTAAATCCATTTGATTGAAACATTCTTCACGGACAGGTGAGTGTGTGCAAGTCTCAAATAGATACATGTTTAAATCATTGGACATCCAATTAGGTGTACCTACCGAAAATGGTCGCTGGGGATACATAATCTTAAATTACTGCACCAACGGTCCAATCATAGGGAAGTTCTTCTTTCTGGGTACTTTTTGCAGATTGGTTAAACGTTCCAAATCCTTGGTGCCATTCACGAGCTTGATGCCAGAGTTGTGATGGAACCATCAATTTTCAATACTAACATATGAATGGACTCGACTTTCTCAAAGCCGATCATGAACAAGAAAGCGTTAAACGGCTGAATATATGATGAAACAGTCTAAACAATTCAGTAACCAATCAGATCTTGTAAACTTTTATTCAGTTTTTTTTTTCATTTCTGTCCCTATTTTTTTATTAATGCACAGTCTGCAAATAAATAGTAAATAAATTATCCTCATCTCCGAGAAATTGACACGGTCGGCATGTTTGCTGAAATTATGCAACAAGCTTGTAGTATTGATTCAGCCTCAGCCAAAACGAAAAGTTTCGTGTTTTGTTTTGTGAAAGTCAAATTATCTGAAAAAAAATGCCAGAAGCACTTCACACTATACTCTATTTGTTTATCGACAAGCCATTACTGTTATTAATGATATTTATAGTAAAGCTGCATGAGTACAGTTTGAGTGTTTTGTCAGTTTAGGCTACTTGTTTCATACCAAAAAATCACCATAATACTTTGCATGAACTCTTTATTACCAGGGCTAAATGAGAATGTTTTATTGTATTAAATTATGTACTATATATATATATATATATATATATATATATATATATATATATATATATATATATATATATATATATATATATATATATATATATATATATATATATATATATATATATATATATATATATATATATATATATATTTATATATAGGCCAACTCTGTAGGCTTAAATTTACAAATTAAATTTACACATCAGTTCCAGCGAAGCAAAACCTACAGTTACAGTTAGAACTGTATTAAAGGGTGACTTTATAATACATATATGCACATCAGTTTTCATAGAAAATCACAATGTATCCAAAAGTTCTGTATTTGCTGTACGCGAATTTATTCAATATCAAAATGCCTATCTTCAATGCATCCCCAAGGTTTTGATTAATTTTTATGAATGCTAATAAAAACAAAAAATTATCATTCCCCTTTAATCTCCTCTTATGATATTGCAGAATGTTGCTCTATCGTTCCAAATTAAAAGGCAGGACTTACAGTTTACACCAATAGAGATTAAAGAGAGATGATCGCGTAATCTCATTTCAAGAAATGTTTAGACTGGGATGAGTATTACAATTTTCAGCCACAAAATTTCCTATATTGATTATAACGATTACATGTAATAACCAAATTAGCATACATCATGCAGGCAAGACGTCAACATATATCCTATCTTTATTAGTCCTATCTAGGACTTAGAATGACGCTGCCTCGGCTTTGGCGTTCCATACAATTAATCGAAGTTTGGTTTGATTTGGCCGATTATTTGGGCTTTTGTGTTGGTATTGTATTGGGAACACTACTCTGCAGAATTTCGCAATTGTGGAATTGAGTCAAGATCAAGTCATAATTATGGAAGAAAAATTCATCGAAGCACCTCCTCAGGAGGAACCTACTGAACCTCCTATATTTCCCCAAAATACATTTTCTCATATCAGGAACAAAACAAGACGGAGAGAACTTTACAGGCAATTTAAACTCGATGTCGCGAAGGTAACCAAATGGGACTAGGCCTAGGCTAGCCTATGCCTGAGATATATTTGTCAATCACCATGTGGGCTCTCTCAGCATGGTGAAGGTAGTAGTTACGCGAATGTTGCATGGCGTAAAACAGTAGTACAGTAAGAGCAGTACCGTTGGGCTGCATTTTTATCAGTTTATTGGCATATTGTTGATAGTCCAGACGTGACCGTTTACTAGCTTCGTGATTTTGTTCAGAATTCAGCACACAATACAGGCAGTTTAAAGTTGACACATGTTTGCAAACTTTAGGAGTCAGATTAATGTAGGCTATGCATGGGTATTGCCGGGTATAAGAAACATAGCCAATGCATTTCAAAAATCTAGCAGCAAGAAATTTTAGAAATTGAAATGGATGACCAAACAATACCAAGTAAGCTCTATATATTAAACCTTAATGGAGTGATCACCTCATGGTGTCAGTTCCCAGCTTCCTTCTTAACAGAAGTCGGTAAGTTTGATTGTGGCTATTTGACAGGCAGCTCTAGTATATTGTGTGGTCACCAATTAGCCAAGCTGTTTGTACCACCATCTCAATAAGTTTGTGCCTAGTCCTTTAGTGGCTCTTTTAGATACTGCGGCATGGAATATTTGGACTATTTAGGTTTTCAAGAATCTAGAAATAAGTATAGTCACTCCATTTGGTCACATCTGAATATCGCTGGAACTAAGTTGTACTGTACAAAGCATGAAATGACCATGAAGAGAAGAGCAAATATTTAACCCAGTTAGCTGTAAGGTATAATTGCTTATCTTTACTCTTACCCTTGCTCTAACAGTGCTCATTGTAATATCATATTCAAATATTTCTGCATGACAAACTGAAAAAGCAATTCTTTTGTTTCTTTTTGCATTTACAGTCCAAGAAACTGGAAAAACTTCGGAAAAAGAAAGAAAAAGAAGAACTTGGTGATAAGGTATGTACTTTGTGGAGTCTTTACAAATAGTGGAACACTGTTTGGAAAGAACAGTATTTTTCCTGACTGTTTGAAAGTCCTGTCTAGAGACCTTGCTCTTTGACTGATCAATAATGCCAGTGTTCACTTGTTCTTGCCAGATAAAGCATTCATTTGTATGGAAAAGTCAAAACACTTGGTCATCTGTGATAAATCAGAGCGAATATTCTTCAAATCTTTTACTTTGGTTTTATAAACTTATTCTTGATTTCTCCTTTGATGGTGATAACAAATTTGAAACATTTGGTTTGAAACTTTGACCAATCTCAATTCACTCTAAATTGCAGGCTTCATCATAATGCAGTTGTCAGTTATCCTTCACTGTGGCTTAATGATATGTACACTGTAAATGAAACAAACACATTTTCTGTTCAATTGCCATCAGGCTTGGCTGACTTCCAAGCTTTTTGGAGCTGATTACCTGGGCCCTAGGAGTCCCTCCAAATTCTATGAAATGAAGTTTAAAAAAAAGGGTTGGAAGTAAACACTAAATACTGTCAGTTCATACAACAGACTGCAGTCTGAGAGAATAGTGAAATAGGCATTCTGGCAAACTGCTCTGCACAGTTAAATATACAACCGTCAAAAGTTTATGATGACATGATATCCAACATGCATCTCACGCAAAAGTTGTTTACTCACAATTATTTTCTAATTTATGATATATATGAATCAAACTGTATATTATATGTATAAAATATCTTATTTACCCTGTTTGAGATGTTGCCTCATCTTGTATGCAGTGATTACAGAGACAAATATTTGATTTATATCCATTTCATCTTTCTTCACCTACAGGCTCCTCCAAAGCAAGTACCAAAGACAATTGAGAGCATGAGAGTGTTTGAAGAGACGATGGTGGACCCAGGTGATCGGGAGGTATGGCTAGTTGGTAGATCACCAACAAAAAGGCTCATTTTGGTGGTACATTGATGTACAATCTTGGTCCATATTAGTTCTTCCTCTGAATATTCTGGCTCCAAAGATAGCATTTTTATCATATTTTTAACCATTTATATCTTTCCCAATCCCAATCTGCACACAGATAGCTTTTCTTTGGAAATCAAAATTTTGTGTGTTTGAAGTGACGCTGTTTCCACAGGTTTTATCCATTAGAATTTCAGTGCTGATTTGCCATCAGCTAAATTGTTTACAGAGCTCTAAAGTATCTTGAACACACTTTTCTTGTTCCTCCTTGTTTAACATTTCCAATCTTTGAATCCTCTGGTATCTCAGGTTGGCAACTCCTTTCTTGAAACACAATACACCACCAGTTAACCGTGGAGTGAAAAACTGGGCAGAAATCGAAAAACGGGTGGTGTGACTCATGGTCAATGTTAAACTTGCTATTCTGTTTTCAATGCATTCTAATATTACCATCAGCAAAAGAGGAATGAATTTGGATGCCGAAAGCGCTATGGCTTATTTCTCCTTTGAGTGTAGCATTGGTCAATCAAGAGCAGCTCACAATTATTGGGATGAATACAGCAATGGTTTCTGGTGGCTGTTAACTTCAGATTCTCTTGTTTCATTTCTTCTTCTTTTTTTAAATTATTATTATCATTATTATTTAGGTACAACATGATGAGGATCATGATGAGATGGCTCCTTATTTCAAGAGAGAGGTTGCTCCCAAAGTACTGATAACCCACAGCAATCGTACCGTTTGGGTGAGTCCAAGCACTCTTCTAGCTGTAACATTCTCTGTTGAAAATGGTTGATATAGTTGATAACACAAATGCCTGTGTTGCTTAGAATGCCCTTAAAAGCGATGCTTTAGAAGACTTACTTGAATAATTGTATCAATATCTTTCATTTGACTGATTTGCAAGTGTAGTATCTATTGCTTTAATATGTGTAATACCTATGAAAGATCCATCAAGTGTCAACAGTCTATAACTGTAGCCTGGTCCTACAACACTTTTGCAGGCATTCCAAAAGTACTGTAATGATGTTCTCAATCATTATAATTAAAGAGAGGCAAAAACAGTTAGCAAACTGCTGTATATATTGTTAAAGCAATAGGAAGGTTTGTTGCCACTGAAAGACTGGGCAAGATGTTGCTGTTTTGGCACACTAAAAGGTGAAATTGATGTTTATTAATTAGCTAAAGAAAGTTTGTTAATACATTGCTTCTATAGTTCATAAAATGATGATATTGAGAGACATCTTGTACAGAAAAATTGAAAAGAAAAATTGTAAATAGCGAAGTGACACAAACTTTGAGCTACATAGGCGAAAACCGTTTCAGAGTTATGGGTTCTCAAAAAGAGGCCACCATTTTGGTATGGAAAAAAAAAAACACCGAGTGATAGTTAATACTTCTACAACATTGCTACAGTTTATCTGTATCTTGGCATGTGACAGACATTGTTTAAGAGGGGTTGTTGATTTTTGCAGTAAATGGCTTTTGTAAACTACATGCTGTGAATTATAGACAATTTATTAATAGTACCTCCAACTTAAAGTTGAAGACTTTGTGATAGTTTTACCAAATGTTTCAATGGAATCCCCCCCCCCCCCTTATAGGAACATTTTTACAACAATGTATAAAGTAAACTAAAAAATTGTTTCTTTTGCATAAATTTCAGAGAATAAGAAAATTTCTGAGGGAGCTCAGAAGCACCATTCCTTCGTCAAAGGTGTTTAGGCGGAAGAATATCCGACTGAAGAGAGTGATCCAACAGGCCATCTCCAAGGATTACACTCATGTGATTGTTCTACACCACGACAAGACCGTACCAAGTATCCTTAACTATTAGCATGCGTGTCTCCAGTAATCCCTCCAGTAATAAGAAAATTACCTGGACAGAAAGGGCAGCCTATCTAATGGAACTTCTAGCCTGTCAATATCTCCTTGTTTATCCCTCTAATTTAATTTGCTGTATATTTGTACCAAGTTAAGTGAATGTGTTTTTAGAAATGACTTAGGAATATTTCGTTATTCGAGGACTTTTAGATTCAAAATGTTCTGACAGTTTTGAGTACAAAGCAGCCGATCAACAATGATAGATTGTTTAGCCTGACCAGTGATTGAAGCTCACCTGTAAAGCCCTGTAGTGTATTCCATTATTAACACTAACCGATCATCACTCACTCGGTATAGTAAATAATCACATGATTATGATGATGCACTTCTTAGTTCTTCCATCTATTTTTTTCAAGGACTACTGTAGCAAGGTGTGGCAATGTCAGATTTTTGCCTGAGATATTCATTTTATTTGCCTTAACAATGGACTTTTGTTTTTAAGATGGTCTTATTATATCCCAGCTACCAAATGGTCCGACAGCTCACTTCAGGATAAGTAATGTTCGGATCAGGAAAGAAATAAAGGTAAGAAGCAGATACCTGTATTATTTCTAACATCTGTATTACAAACAGATGTCAACCAGATGTTTCTAATCAGGTTTCAGGTTTCTAATAATTTCATTTTAATTTCATAACATTTTATCATTTTCTTAGTCAAAATAACTCCTTTCAACTGCCAAGAAATAATAATAATACTATGCCTCTTGCAAGAGATGCCTACCAAATTACCAAAAGCAGTTGCTATTTATGAAAACTGCTTTATTTCATAGTGATGCAACAATAGATCTTTGCATTAAATCAGGGGGAAGCCACATTAAAATTCTGCATCCAGTCTGCTGGTCAGAACACTTAAAAAAAAAAAGTAACTGAAATGGAAACATGAAAGATCAAAGAGTTAGCTGCTCATTGTCCATCTTTCATCATAGGTAATATAATCCCTCTATAAAAACCCTCCAAATTTTCATGTTTTTACCCTGCTGTTATTCAGTGAATTCATTTGTTTCAGTTGTTGGTCCAATATTATAGGGTTTGGGGCTGCAGTAATAAGATCTTAAAAACCCTTCTTGCGGACTGCCAAAAATTTGCAAAAGGGCCGCACTCTTTTCCACTTGTGGTTTATAGCTTAATGCATCTCTGCACAAATTTGGTCTGTACTAGAGTCCTTATGATAGTGGTAATTTTGAACAATTACAAAGTAACATTCCCCTCTCCTTCAAGGGGACTCGCGCCTTTATCAATCCCAACAATCGGTATTTTCATTTTCCTCACAGAGGTGCGGCTTGCACACATACCACAAACCAGAAGTTGTCTTGAACAATTTTGGGACCCGTCTTGGGCATCGTGTCGGTCGGTTATTTGCTACAATGTTTGAACAGGACCCAGAGTTTGTCGGCAGACAAGTTGTCACTTTTCACAACCAGAGAGATTACATCTTTTTCAGACGTCACAGGTTTGAGCAGATTTTTACAGCAACACTTTGCATTGAGTAATATTTCCCCCACCCTATCGTAAAAGAGAGAAAAGGGGAAGTGAATGACGCAGAATCGCAGTAACATATCATTGAGACACTTGGGGAAAATTTCTTGTGAAAACAATTATAGATTTTCAAATTTCTTAGCTCGCTTCAATTTTCTTATGATTTGCCAGTCTGGTTTCAGTTGCTCATATAAGTTAGAAATTTGCTCATAACTTAGGTCTTTTGTGTTTCCTTGCTAGTGTGGTTAAGGTGGTGGTATCTAGTAAATATAGGTTTATAATTTGGGAAGTGGGGAGGGGGAAAGGAGGGAAATACTTCAGTAAAATTTGAGGCTTGTTCTTTTAATGTTTACATTTTTGCTCTTTGTTAGGTATGTGTTCAAGAAGAACATGAGGGTGGCCCTGCAAGAGCTTGGACCACGTTTTACTCTGAAGCTAAGATCACTTCAAAAGGGAACTTTTGATACCAAGTATGGCGAGTATGAATTCGTGCACAAGGTAAGGATATTTCTTCAAATATTGAAATCATTTACAGCCACCTATATTTCACTCTGGAGTGCATTCACCATATGAGGGGAGAGGAACAAAACAGGATGGATGCATCCATTACGGGATGAGGGGTATTCACCAAAGATTAGGTGTCTTCATATAAAGAGGGTTTGTTCATTACATCCTTTTGGACATGTTTGTGGGATGGAGAGTTGGACAAATATTGCCACATTATTACACTCACAACTGTTAAACTTAACCCTGATCCTTTCATTTTCCTAATCCACAAAAAATAACTTTATCATCAAATTAAAAAATTATAAAAATTAAAATATGGTACAGATTTATTTTGGTATTTAACATGAAATCACACTTTTCTTGATCATTACAGAGGCGGGAAATGGACAACAACCGAAGAAAGTTTTTCCTTTAGTCATTTACATGGGAAACAGCAGTCTGGGGTGGAATGGGCCTACTGGTTTACCAACTCGAATCCAGTACAAAGATGACTGATTTCTTCTTTGTCGCTAAATATGCTAGTTTCATCCACCTGCTTGGCCTGAGCCCATAGCAATTTATGCCACATTCCGCTACTGGCAGCAACCCAACTGAAAAACAACCCCAAAAAAGAGTATACGGAATTTGTCACAGCAGAAATTTTTCCGTTTCTCTGTCACAATTAGAAGTGGAAAGGAAAGAGTTTGAGTCAAGAGATAAAGCCTAGGTCTGGTTGTGGGTATCTTTGGGATATGATCTTTTACCTTGTTGAAAAGAACCATTGGTTTGTCTGTAGACAAGGAGCAGTTGTCTACAGGCTATTGTCAGAAAGGGTACCATGATTGTTTGGGCCATCTGGTCTGGAAGAATTTGTTCTTTCCATTTGTAGGTAAAAAAGAAGTTCTGTCAATTATTGAAAGAAAGGGAGAAACGTAGAAGAGTTGGTTGTAACATGGGTAACCATGGGATTTCTTCATCTTGGTATGGATAACCATTATAGTGTGCATTGTATCCTTGATTCAGAAGGGTAAATTCCATGTGGAGAATGGTATCTCTGGTTCAGAAAGGTGTGTCTCGGGTACATGATGGGTGAATTCCTGGTACAGAAGGGTACATCCTTGACAGAAGGGTGTATCCCTGGTACAAATGGTTTCATCCCTGGTACAGAAGGGTGTATCCATGGTACAGGTTGTATCCTTGTACAGAAGGGCATATCCTTGACAGAAGTGTTTATCTCTGGTACAGAAGGGTGTGTCCCTGGTACAGAAGGTTGTATCCCTGGTACAGAAGAGTGTATCCCTGGTATAGAGGGGTATATCCCTGTTACAGATGGTTAGTTCCCTGGCACTGAAGGTTGTGATGACACTACTAAAAGTTTGTATTTGTTCTTCAGTGCAAGCAGCGACATTAATACCGAAATTTCTGGATATAAAACCAAAGTCAGGTTTGTGGGCACCAGTTCCATAATCGTTTACAAATTGTTATGTGATGTTCATCATCTTTGGTGCAAGAGTACCACTTGAATATGTCAGTGTTTCAATCTTGTATGCAGTATTGCGTGGTTAGACGAGGTCGTACAGAGCACGGTGTTTGTATGGGGGGTGTCTGGCTTGAATGGGACCTATTCATCTAACTTGTTCTTGTGGCTAAAGCTGGCTTTGGTCAAGGTTAAGTTCTCCCTGCAGCAATGGTCTTTAAACTTTGGGGGAGTGACCCTAAGATGGATTGCAACATATTTTCGGTGGGTCAATGGAAGTTTGAATTAGAATTTATCAAATTCAGCTAGTTTTCACAGCCTGCCATGAGAGATGTATTTGGTGTTTTTTAACATCCTTAGTTAACATCCAAAGTCCTTAGTCCAGGGCAAACTTTTATGCATTTTGATCATCAATTCCAGGTGGGGGGGGGGGGGCTGGTGGGTCGGTGCTCAGTCCTCATGGAATATCCTGAGTCATTTGACCTCTAAGTTTGTGGACCACTGTTCTCCATGCAAAACTGGGGCCATATGACACACAATGGCATTCCATGTTGTCCAGTTCTTAACAGCTAAATCTAGAAATAATTTCCAGTCAAAACTACTGGAAGGGGAGGGGGTAATCTCTCCCACTCCACATCTGCAGATGACCATGGGCATTAACGATGCCCTTTGTCGGTGTTACTTGAAAATGTTACTGTCTATCATGTGCAACAAATTACAACATTGAGTCTTGTTGGCAGACACTTCATGATATGTATTAGAATATGAATGGAGTATTTTAGCAAACTTTTTTTTTTTTTTAAGTTTCTTTTAGCATTCAGTAATATTATTGTTACATGCCATTTAATTGAATTGTTTATTATCTAAACTACCTTTCGCATAAATCTTTTCTGCAGCTTTTGTGGTTGCAAGAAATGAATCTTGGGTGTTAACCCTAGTAAAGTACTGTGACTTCAGACTGACATCTACAGAAAAGAAATTATTAAATATATTTTGTAACCAACTAAGTCTTAAACTAGAGGGATAAGCAGGGGGTTAAAATTTATAGTTTTACCAAATTGCAATGATTTTTTCTGCATCTATAGGTGGAAACAACATCCTCAGAGCATTTTGTATGGTGCAGTTATAAATTTAAAAGAAAAATACCACAAACTTGTTTGAAGTTTTTATTGAGGGCCTTTTCGTAAACCGTATTACGGTATTATACAACACTTTCCAATGATGTCTGAATTTATCTGCAACTGTACAGAGTCAAAATGTTCAAACAGTGCAAAGCATTATTAAAATGACATGATACATAAAATGGTATTTGATTTATTCATTTTTCTCTGTGTTTATATATATAGATTTTTCTTTCTTCCCCTCTTCATCTGTTTTGGACGTCAACATTTTTGATATGAATGACAGGAGGGTTTAAAAGCAAGTTATACATTTGATGAAAGAAAAGAAGCAAGGAATGGCTGAGAGAGCAAACAAATTAAAAAGACGAAAAAATATTCTATGGAGCAGCATTAGGTGGGAACATATCCTGTCAGGAACATATACTGATATATAAGTAAATGTGCGACGGAAAACTGACTGGGCGATTATAAACGGTGGAAAAGAGTTGAGGAATTTATTTTGGGTACAAACGAGGGTTCGAACGAGGAAAATTGGGTTTTGGGTTCGAACGAGGAAAATCAGGATTAAACATATCTTGTTATGAACATATCCCTCCAAGACAAGACCATATTGCGTTTGAACTTTTAAATTCATAAAATTAAACATTGTTCTGATTAGCAGTATAGGCTAGAACGCCGATAACGTAACACATTTTTTTGGGCATATTGACAAAACGCTCAAACACCACACGCAGTTTACATATTTCTCCGTTGTGAAAACGACTTGCCAGCCTATTATAATTCCATAATTCTAAGTTATCCTTTTTGTTTCTGTTAGGGCAATAGATCTCTGGCATTAACATTCCATTGAACGGGCCCGTACCCTGTTTAGAGATGTGTAGCTAGAAATTATATGGTATATAGTTAATATATTTCTATTCAAAATATATACCGCACAAAACAAATTCCATTATATGAGTGGTACAATTGTTGTAACTTTGATTCCTGACACAATAACAGCTTTTAATCGTGAGATTATTGTGATTAGTGACGCGTGGGGTGATCAAAGCTGGTTACAACAATGAATACAGGGTGGCATTGTGGCATCATATGACCTCGTTTTTTGTTCCCTTGTCCCGCGAACCCAATCGATCCTTTGTTCTTTGGTATTTAACTGGTTATAACAGCTATTAAGTTCGTCATGAGTGACCTCAAACTTCTATACTAATATTGCAAAATGGTGCCCAAAAGTTTCTTTTCAGTAGATTCCAAGTCTGCTTTGGGCAGAAACCTACCAATAATAATATTCGTCATATCCATTACAAGCCATGAAATATTATAAACAGGAAACTTGTGAATAACTTACTCATACAAGAAATAAAATATGATAATGTTGCTTAAATTCTTGAAGAATTACTGGACTCTCTATAATTGTGATCAATTTGAGTTTACATTGCAAATTAACACGCAGCTTAACATCCTTACCATGTACCATAAGAATAAAACATGATACTTTTTATCTACTCAGTTGTTAAAATCACTTCATAATTAAGGTCGTGGCGAATCCTGGTCATGATTTCGTGGACTCCACTTTTCTTTTTCTACTTGGGGAGGGGGGGGGGGGAGCGATGGGAAGGGGGCTCGTTTAACTGAATACTAACTTTCACTGAATCAAACTTCAACCGTCAATTCATATTCGTAACTATGGTTGCATCTATATTCCAAGATTTCGTCATATAATCATCTCTCATATCGAGATCAATCACCATACATAGTAGGCTACACACATAATACGACCATCATGGCCGTATCCCAATATCTCGCAATTTTCCTCTTTCTTCATCGTCCCATACTGACAGCTATATTAAGTATATACCCGCATCCAAGTGTTATAAATTCTACTCATTCATACAAATGATTCATTTTCCAAATGTCATTTTTCTTATTTTGATGCAATGACGTTCACCATCATATACATATATAGTTAATACGATATATTTATATAGTCTTTATTTAAATAATTGTACATGTATAGTTATTCCATGAAATATGCACCACAGTGCGACTACCAGACATGACTCAAACACTACTACCCGTGTATCAGTTTCCCGTCTTCACCAAGAAAGTCAGAAGGACTAGAACCCCTTGTTTTTCGATGGACTCTTTATAGTACTGTGGTCTGGCGATATTCATATCACCGTGGCGACAATTATATCCCCAGTATTCTAGCGTACGCGTCTATAGTCTGGTCTACATCTCAAAAGAACTGGAACTCCGCAAGATCCAATAAACTTCGAGACAAGTCAATTAGGAATACCGAATTCATATGTTAATGACCATTTTACGAAATCACTTCCTTGGTAAACTCATTATTGCTATGGTGTGCATATTTCTCCTACTTGTGCATGACAGGTATAGATAGTCCCGAGTGTCCTCCCGGTTGGCCGACATTCATTCGGGAAGCAAGGATTTCCATTGCAAACGCTTCCAGCTAAAGGATGAAAAGAATAGAAAAGTTGTGCATTCGCTTGTTTCATACAGCTTTATCTTCACATATTGTGCACATGAGAAACGTTCAACAAATGCACCCCCACTCCCCCTTTCCACTTCCCTTCCAAGAGATAATTCGGGTAAAGCAGTGATAACTGTCGGCGCAGGGAGAGCTCTCTCACCCTCTAGACCCTTGTGACGATGAAATACCAAAAGTCAGTCAAAGGGGGTGTCGATACGAATCTCGAAGACATGTTTACGAATCACTACACCGAAGCTAGAAGCGGTAACTATAATACATGCTTACGTTTTGTGTTGTGTGGGATATGACACCCCTCCACCCCCCCCCCCCCAATCCCTTGTACATGTCACTGATCTCGTGTTATAGAGGAAGACAGCCTGGACAGTTCCCAACATGGTTCATTCAATCGTTTAACCAACTTGTTTTTCATGGCTTGTAAACATTTCAACATTTTGTTGCACTTGTTTACTTACGGTCACGTGTAACGGTCACCATGAAATTACAGGTTAACACTGCTCCTCTGTCGTCACCGCAAGAACAGACAATATCGCTAATCCCCACCGGAAAAAGATCACCGGATTGCGGACTGCACGAAACTTGTAAGGTATCAGGAGTTTGATCCACGTCCGTACATATAGGAGGTGACCAGCTGGCTGTGTTACCGACGTCACCCGGGAGTGACGCCACAGTGACGTCATTTGGACAATTAATAACTGGTTGTGTATTTACTAAGGAAAAAGTTAATGAAAGAATTTGTTTGGTTTGGTTTTACTCAATGTCAATATCCAATATTACCAGGAACCAAAGTAGTATAACCTTTCTCTCCCTCAAATACGATGGATAAAAATAACTCTTTGTCACCCACCTATTCCTCCCCCCCCCTCCCTCCCCACCGAAAACATGTCCTCCTCCAGTCAATCCCATAGAACGAGTCCGCAATTCATTCAAAAAGAGGTGCGAATTGCTATAGATTGCTATTTATTTAATTTCTGAACAGATCTTATAGCGATACATTATAGATGTAATGTTTCAGAACATACAAAGGACAACCCCCGCCCCTTCCCCTCCTTCTACCCTGCTCAACCTCTCCCGTCAACTCCCCCGTGGTCTCATTTTCCATTAAATGAGAACTTGATGGGAGTCCGCACTTTCAAAATATCGTTTAATGCAAAGTTCGATTTTGTTGGATATAATTTGATTGATAATTACCCGGGAATGGAGTAATAGTTACTTCAAAATCACAGCTATCGGAAGCACCAAGGTTATCCGTGCAAGTACACGTTGCAGTATTGGGTCCTAAACCGAGGAAGAATACTCCAAGCTCCGGGGTACATTCGAATTGAAGGGTTGATGGGTCGGGTCTGTCTATACCGGTACATGTTGGGTCAGGCCAGACAGCGTTGTTACCAATATCATTCTCGAGAGACTCGATAAATACAGGTTCAGGACAAGTTATAATCGGTGGGTTTCCAACTGAAACAGCAAAAAAATGGTTAAATATGTATATATATATATATATATATATATATATATATATATATATATATATATATATATATATATATATATATTAAGCCATGCACTTAAATGAACCACAATGTTCGGTGGGGTGAAAATTTAAACTTTAAATTGATCATAAATACAAATTAAGTATAAGCTTATGCAGATACTGTTAAATAAACACTCACCCCACCCTCCCCCCTCCCCATGCCAGCCCATCCTTTTTTATTATTGCATTGTGGGCACTTAGAACTGAGTCCTTGTACCATCTGGTACGGTGGTAAGTTTGGACCTGAACAGATTAATTAATATATTATTCGAGCTATTAGTACTTTGGAGATTTGTTGATAAATAAGGTGGGTGCAAATGTGTTTTTTTTTTATACGGTATTGGATACCGGTAAACTAACAAGGCCCTCTCGCACAGGGCTATATTACCAAGAAAATGACGTAACGGTTACCTATGGTGTAGGTTATATTGAAACCAGGGCTTGGTATGTTCCTATCTGTATCGTATCGAAACCAGGCGGAGTCTCCCTCTAAAATTAATTCCATCGGTAATTCATCCGTCATTGTTTCATTCAAACAACCGTTTAAAAACTCAACTCCAAGCGTGGCCGGAAATGCCTGTAGAGACGGGTTGGTTCCATTGCCATAGAAAAGAAAATCTTTATTCTCTTCCGTGCAAAAGAAATTGATACTGAAATTAAACCGGAGAGCTCCTGGAACTTGTATAATGTAGTAGAGAAACCGCAGTCGACTGGGGCTTGGATCTGGAAAGTTAGGGCTTAGGATGGTTCCTTGTTGAGTGTTGATTCGGATCACCGTGGTACCGGAGACTATTCGATATAAGGGTATAATTTATAAAGAAGAAAGAAGAGAAAAGATTATAGTCTTGAAATTGAGTGTGCAATGCAAAAGAACACAATATATTTCATTAATAGCATCGGTTAGATATGTTTATAACTTAAATGATATCAGTCAGAGCAGAATTGAAGAAGAAAGTCCGCACTCGTCATCCGTATTATATGTGCGGTATATATAGTTACATGTGTAGTAGTCCTCGCGGACTGATATACTCGTACATTGAAACTAGTGAAGATTATATACGTACTCGGGTATTGTACGATTGCACTCATATATGCAAGGGGAATTCTATTTGTAATCGTACCACGTGATGTTGTTCTCGTTTGACATGTCCTTGGTTAAGTAGTGAAACCCAAACGGAAAACCTAAACCCAACTAAAAAAAAAAAAAAACACAACAGCTATAGAAGAGAACACATGTCCCGTCCATTGTTTTTTGTTCTTCAGATTTGTGAGTTATTTTCGTACGTAAAAATATATCTCTAATTCTTGTGAATAATTGTATAGCTTTTTAGTATATACTCACCAAACAACACATTTTCACAATTATCTCCAACCGCAAGATCTTGGCAGAGACAGAGTGCTTCCCCTGAGCTAGAAGCGCACGTCGAAGGCGCTACACACGTATTATCAAGACATGGATCAACTGATGAAAAATAATGTAAATCAAATAAGGTGAAATATTGGTGTCTATATCGATTTTCTTGCAAAAGATATATTTCATTATTTCTCGTCTATATTTGTCTCTGAGGGAGTTCACCAAGAACCCCATTAGGCTACATTGGAATTGAAATGAACAAGTTTGGACTTCAAGTAGAAATCGATTCACATTTTATCATTTATATATCTTTCCTGACAAAGGTGTCAATACCACGAATGGCTCGCCCTCTATAGTTTGGAATTTGTACCCCCCCCCCTTTCTTTTCACATGTGACGACTAAATATAATATTTGTATACGTGTATATATGCCATGACAGCTTTACAACAAATATTAATTAACATGCTTATAAAAAAACAGCTATAGAGATCCATGTTTGTATAATTGATTGAATACCCCGCCCCCCCCCTTATATGTGCGGTTCTTTACTGTGATAACACTAATTTGAATGAAGTTTGCATGTAAAAAAACACACACCCACACACACAAACAATGAATTACACAGAAAATGATCGAAACTGCATAATAGGCATATTCTTTGTGACCAGTGATCCACATGAGCGAACAATTAGCACCTGTGGTTAATATCATTGCACTGATCGGATTCTATTAGTAGGACAGTTTATGTTAACCAGTATTTAGGCCTTTATTTATAGGCCATTGAGTGTTGAAAATATTTATATGTTCCTTTCACACAACAATCAACACACGTTAATGCGCCAACAGTGAACTCCATGAGAAAAGCCCAGCCTATTTCATATTTAAGGATTTCAGTAACAATTTAAACTTATTGAACCAAAATTTTCAAGGTCATCACTATTGGACCTAATTTTCGGGACGAAACATTTGCTAAAAGTTTTAACAATTATTCTTTACTTAATTGAGGATCAGACCGTCCAAGTGGCTCCTAAAAATTTAGGAGTTGTAAAATAGATACGAATTTATCTCATCACTGCATGGAAATATAAGTGAAAGTGGCTTTAAAAATGATTCTAGAATGTGTGACCATTAATTGATTTTCTAGCATATTTGGAGGCAATACTGATGACGATCTTTTAGAATTAGTCCATTTTTTTACAAATTTCAAAACAGGTTTTCAAATCCAATCGTTTATGATTCTGTTTTCTCTCTCTATGCTGATGACGAGCTTTTCAACTAACTATATGAACCAAAACTGACAACAACAAAAAAACAATTCAAAATAAAACAAAAACTGTTAGCAAAACTGCTTTATCCACTAAAGACCCTGTGTAACAGAATGTGTAAAAAAAGTAAGTGTGCCTGACATGTCGATCCTAACAAGATCTTCTTCAGAGGCTGAATGACAAGTAGGCCTAACAGAATTTACAAGGTACAAAATACAAGCAGAGAATACAGATATAGGTTAAAGGCATTGAATACTCGCTCACAAAGAAACGTCTGATGCCGGTAATCTGACCTAGTTTCGAATGAGGTGTAACAGAAGTCTAGACACCACCATCGATCCCAGAAAATGCACACACAGCTTGCTACCGTCGGTAATTAGACACTAGTGTGTGTATACAGTCAATACATGCAGCTACGGTCAATACCCACAACACAATGTACATATAGCAGCGATGGACATCTCAGGTCTTCATAAAAGGTAACAAGGTATCACGTTTTATTACTGTCTGCATTTTGTAGTGACAAGAAAAAAACTTCACTGGCAAGCAACGGATAGTTAACTTTTTTCAGAGGGCGGCACGCGGTTTGGGGCGAGTCTTCAATGCCTTTAATGAGCAGGGGGATCCGATTCATACTAACTGAAAGTTCCAACGTCATTTTTATGGATTTTTACAAGAGAAGCAAACTCAGACATCATTTTTAGCTTAGCATGGTGGAAATTCTTATATGGTAAATATTGTTCCCTTTAGCATATCGGTATTGGAATGCCGTTTCATGGGGCCGCCATTTTGTCAAAACGTGGTATCATAATGCCATTAATCAGGAGGTGAAACAACTTACTTTCCTTTGTATATGTGTGTTTTATATTTTTTATATTTTCATTTCATGTTTTCAAAGAAAATATAAACAATGCCGACACTGAAACCAATATCTTTCTCTGAGTCACCCCCCCCCCCCTTACATAGAAATATCCTTAAACGTTCATTTTCGTTATAGCTGCCTCATAAACTACACACTTTCTAATTGTGTATATGTGAGGATAAACCAAGGGCAATCACTCACTGTAGGCTTTAAATATTCATTGGTTATTGAATGAAAAACATGAAAAATTCTGTAATAATCGTAGATCTTACCATTCTGTGATATAACACTTCTCAATAATTCCAGTTCACTTGTCACGAACAATATCCACACGATTACACGAAATATAGGTAACATATTTTGAAGAGGAAAAGTGAATATTTCTGTAATCGATTATCCGTTACCGGTTCAACTCAAAAGACAAAGAACCGCTAAAACAAACCGCCCGGTTGATTTTTTATTCTAATTTTTATGACTGCCCTTCATATATCCTTGCAAACGTATTTTCAAATGTACTGATAATTAGACGTTCTCACCGGCCTATATCTGTTGGACAATATGCCTATATATGTAATAATAGTCGATTAATACGAGCGGTGTCACTGCTTGTAGACAATGACTGAGGGGTTGAACAATACCCTTGTAAGGTTCAATGATTTCGCCGTGAATTAGAAGAGCCGGTATATTATAATGCGATAATCTGCTGTATCCACTAAAAAAAATGCTAAAGACGTACAAAAAGAAGAGAGAAACGTGACGTAGAAATTAGGAATTTAAGCTATGCACAGAGGCTTGCCGAAACTGAACTTAAGCGTTCTACGACAATCTCAATTTGTTATTCTTATCCATGATCCGACATTAATTCCGCAAAGCCCAAAATCAAATTGACTAAATTTGCTATCAAAAAAAAAAAAAAAAAACAGTTACGCTTATTGTATGGCTACATCCGATTGAAAGTGAATTTCCAAAGTTACACACAACTTTCGCAGGTACGCCAATTCATTACAATTTAAGAAAGAAAGAAAATATGAATATTTCCTAGCGACGGTGTGGTAATTGGATGAGAACGAATTGAACAACATGAATATATATGTGCTCGATTTTTATGGAAACAACATACAACATACCACCATAGGCGTAGGAGGCGAGGGGGGGGGGGGGGGCTGCAGCCCCCCCAACCAAATTATTTTGTGGAAATTCGGGCAGTATGCTGAGAATTTTTCGGGCACCTACTGGAAGAAGAATAATTTGCAGTGTGTTTTTCAATTTTTTGGTGAAAATTCGGGCAATATGCCGATATTTTTCGAGCACCTACTGGAAGGAGAATAATTTGCAGTGTGTTTTTCAATTTATTGGCTGAAAATTTGGGCAATATGCTGAGAATTTTTCAGGCACCTACCAGTGGCGGAGCGTCCACACAGTCAGAGGGGGCGGATGCCCCCCCCCCCCTGACGGACTCAAATGGACTGCCGGCGCCCTTTTCAGCTTTTTACTTATTCGCGATTATTGACTTTTTTATTGCGCTCGCAAATACCTATTGACATTTGTCACATTTTTTAGTGCAATTTTCTGACAAATGGCGATGACACCTATTTATTCTTCGTTTATGTGCAAATTAGCAAGGCCTGGAAAGGGTCATTTCCGGCGATCTAGGGAGTATCTTTACTCCAAAAATTTTTGTACGCTCCGCGCCAACCTGTGGTGGCGCTCCGATTAGATAGTGTCAAAAGCGCCCCTACAGACCATTCTCTATCCCCTGATCAATACCCCTATAGCTCCGCCACTGGCACCTACTGAAAGAAGAAGAATTTGCGATGTGCTTTTCAATGGTTAAACTTACATTATTATTATTATTATCATTATTGTTGTAACGACTTCCCCAATAATTATAACCAATATGGAAAGGTAATAACATGGAAAATGATTTTATGTTATTGGCATTTGATGTAATAACCGATGAATGCCTATATGATATGCAAATTAACATGTGGAACGCGTGCGGAGAGTGCGAACAATTTTGGTTATATTTTTTCGGGCAAGTCGTTACAGCCCGAATTTACAAGGGACAAAATACAAGCAGAGAATACAGATATAGGTTAAAGGCATTGAATACTCGCTCACAAAGAAACGTCTGATGCCGGTAATCTGACCTAGTTTCGAATGAGGTGTAACAGAAGTCTAGACACCACCATCGATCCCAGAAAATGCACACGCAGCTTGCTACCGTCGGTAATTAGACACTAGTGTGTGTATACAGTCAATACATGCAGCTACGGTCAATACCCACAACACAATGTACATATAGCAGCGATGGACATCTCAGGTCTACATAAAAGGTAACAAGGTATCACGTTTTATTACTGTCTGCATTTTGTAGTGACAAGAAAAAAACTTCACTGGCAAGCAACGGATAGTTAACTTTTTTCAGAGGGCGGCACGCGGTTTGGGGCGAGTCTTCAATGCCTTTAATGAGCAGGGGGATCCGATTCATACTAACTGAAAGTTCCAACGTCATTTTTATGGATTTTTACAAGAGAAGCAAACTCAGACATCATTTTTAGCTTAGCATGGTGGAAATTCTTATATGGTAAATATTGTTCCCTTTAGCATATCGGTATTGGAATGCCGTTTCATGGGGCCGCCATTTTGTCAAAACGTGGTATCATAATGCCATTAATCAGGAGGTGAAACAACTTACTTTCCTTTGTATATGTGTGTTTTATATTTTTTATATTTTCATTTCATGTTTTCAAAGAAAATATAAACAATGCCGACACTGAAACCAATATCTTTCTCTGAGTCACCCCCCCCCCCTTACATAGAAATATCCTTAAACGTTCATTTTCGTTATAGCTGCCTCATAAACTACACACTTTCTAATTGTGTATATGTGAGGATAAACCAAGGGCAATCACTCACTGTAGGCTTTAAATATTCATTGGTTATTGAATGAAAAACATGAAAAATTCTGTAATAATCGTAGATCTTACCATTCTGTGATATAACACTTCTCAATAATTCCAGTTCACTTGTCACGAACAATATCCACACGATTACACGAAATATAGGTAACATATTTTGAAGAGGAAAAGTGATTATTTCTGTTACCGATTATCCGTTACCGGTTAAACTCAAAAGACAAAGAACCGCTAAAACAAACCGTCCGGTTGATTTTTTATTCTAATTTTTATGACTGCCCTTCATATATCCTTGCAAACGTTTTTTTCAAATGTACTGATAATTAGACGTTCTCACCGGCCTATATCTGTTGGACAATATGCCTATATATGTAATAATAGTCGGTTAATACAAGCGGTGTCACTGCTTGTAGACAATGACTGAGGGGTTGAACAATACCCTTGTAAGGTTCAATGATTTCGCCGTGAATTAGAAGAGCCGGTATATTATAATGCGATAATCTGTTGTATCCACTAAAAAAAGGCTAAGACTTACAAAAAGAAGAGAGAAACGTGACGTAGAAATTAGGAATTTAAGCTATGCACAAAGGCTTGCGGAAACTGAACTGAAGCGTTCTACAACAATCTCAATTTGTTATTCTTATCCATGATCCGACATTAATTCCGCAAAGCCCAAGATCAAATTGACTAAATTTGCTATAAAAAAATATATCAATTAAAAAAAAACAGTTATGCTTATTGTATGGCTACATATCCGAATGAAAGTGAATTTCCAAAGTTACACACAACTTTTGCAGATATGCTAATTCATTCACAATTTAAGAAAGAAAGAAAATATGAATATTTCCTAGCGACGGTGTGGTAATTGGATGAGAACGAGTTGAACAACTTGAATATGTGCTCGATATTATGGAAACAACATACCACATACCTTTCCGGTATTTCACACATATATATGTCCATAGGCGTACGAGGCGGGGGGGGGGCAGGGGGCAGACTGCCCCCCCCCCCAAATTTCCAAAGGACAAGAAATTCGGGCAAAAGTCCTGAAAAATTCGGGCAGCCTAAGAGGAGAAAGATATATATAGCCTATATATAAATATGCAGTAGCTTGCCCGAATCTTTTTCATATTTTTGCCCGAAAATTCCGAAGAGAGCGTTTTGTGTTATTTGTTTTGTGACATTAATATTAATATAGGCCTAATGATTTTCTTTATTTAGCATCATGACGCCCGAATATTTCCGTGTAACACCACCGTAGACGCAGCTCATCTGGGCTACCACGCTTTTTGCACTATCGACCAAAATTATTAACAGGGAACGCCGCTCACAATCGTGGTGACATGCATGCATGGAGATTAGCAGTCTCTGAAGTGAAAAAAACCGCAGTAAACATTTTTTCTAACTAGTCAACTGTATGCCTGGACATCCCCGACATGAGTGTATATAAGAAACATTTTCTTTTTCATGGATGGTGGGGGGGGGGGGAGTACCTACAAGCCTAAAAGTACAGGTTTATCATATTCTTTGTTATTTTTTATACTATTTTGTGAGACAAATTGCAGTCTCACCCGACACAGCGACATTTTCCCACCTACAATGTATGTTTTTCTGGAGGTAGCTGATACTGTGTTAACCTAGTAAATACGGTAACTAAATAGGAGCTTAAAAAATATATTGTCCTATTTTTCCCCTTCAAAGTGATTTTACAATTTTTGCTTCTTCTAATTTACCAAATTTTTCGGGAAGTGTAAATTTCTAAATGTGAGATTATTAAGTAAAGAATGTTTAGATGCAACTTGCAAGGCCTCAGAAGTGCCATTTCCGGCAATCTGAGAGGCATTTTTTGCCCAAAAATTTCTTGTACGCTACGCCCCAACGATGGTGGCGCTCCGCTTAGATAGTGTCAGGGAAACTTTCGGGCACAAAAGAGTCTGCCCCCCCCCCCCCAAACCGAAATGGTCCCGTACGCCTATGTATATGTCCTACATGATATGACACGTCCGTGCCATATATTCGACAAATACAAAATTATATGGCCTCCTGTTAGAATTGAACCATAAATTTGAGAAAGGGAATTCAAAGTACGGCCTATATGAGCAAGTAGCGTTTACAAAATTGAACTATTTCTTCTGAGGATATCCAAACCCTACCGGTTTTCGGTCGCGTAGCTTACCCCACTTTCTTGTTACTACCAACGCCACGGGTAGTTATCATATGTCTTTATAAAAACTGCAGTATAGAGTTGACTGCACCCCTCCCGCACTCTTGTTATGTGGGAGCCATGAGAAAATCCTCAGCATAGGCTTTCGATAAAACATTTGTAGGTCAAATACTGTACGTCCTGGTGCTTTTCGGTGAAGAAATTTCTTCTTATGGTACATTCATGGCGTGTACTACGTTAAATCACAGGTAACCTTGTCTTACACATTATGTTTTTCTGAGAATTCCCATATTATGCTCCTTGGATTCTCGGTGGAAAGTAAGTAACACAAATACATAGTGACCAACCCTGTTTGTAATCGTACAATTCCCCGCTGATACTATACTTGGCTTGTAGTGGTAACTGGACAACGTGACCTTTCACATGTGATTACTGTATATACTTCATATGCAATGCATGATAATAAAGTGCTTTGGCATTGAAATTCAACATGGCTATCCGCCTTGACGGGATACAATTGACATCTCTGTCGGAGAGAGGGGATGTTTTGCAGAAAAGTGACCAAACCTTTGTGATGGAAGTATCAAATGAAAACTCTGTACCAATTGTTCGAATAAGCTCCGGTAAATTTGCTGCTTTTATTGAACTGTTTACTTGAAGAAACTTTTGTCTGTCACGGGTCTGTGTCGTTAACACTAGGCTACCATACATTGTTTCGCATAGACTTATGACGTGTAAAGGTTATGTTAGGCTAGGGACAGTGATGAGTAGCATTCCTTGATTGACGCATTTATCATAACCATGTAGCCAATGACCAAATTTCATTTTATAAAGCAGTTCGATTTCAGGTGTCCGTGATTTTGCATGCTTGTTACTCTGAACGAATTTTGACTAAGTTAGGCCTGCATATTAGTTAGGCTTCATATTATTATTATTAGCTTAGGCCTAAGATAAAGGCTAGGCCTAGCCTAGTGTCATGTCTGTAACAAATATGGGCGGTCTCGAAAAAATCATATGAGCTGGGTGCATTGGGCCCCTTATTACTGTGTTCAGGCTACCTAACTTGATTACCATAAAGCATGCTGGCTATCAACATTTGCACGTTTGCAAACTTCCTTCGCTGCACAGTTAAGTAAATTTCTCTAGTCGAGCGTTTTATTGCAATAAGAATAAAAAAACAGACCCTGCTGACACCTTTCGTGTGCTTGCAAAAATTCTTGGGAAGATTCCAAGAAACTTTTTACACAATAAAACCCATTAATATCTCATATTTTGACCTTCAAAACACGACAGTCACCCACAACATAAGAATAAACATGTGAATAAACATTGCAAAACAATTGTTTAAAACTGTGTAGCCTATTGGTTTCTGTTTCTGTTAGGTACTCAATAAAACCCATCTCGGATATCACAACGAGGATGTTGGTATGAGCGCAGCAGTGCTAGTAACAATGCATGGGCAATCTTGTTTTAAACACCTCAAGACTAGGGCTCTCTTGAATGGCCAAGGATTGCGTATTCCAGTCTTTTATAGACCGAGGATAGAAACTATACAGAAAAGCACAATGATTATGTGGAATTCGTGTATAGCGTCCACGCCTCCCTGATTTCAAGAAGGAATTAGTCTCATATGGGACTGCAACTAGGCCATTAATAATTTGTTAAAAAAGCATAAGTCTGGCCCTTTTTCTTCTTTCTATGAGGGGTTCCCATTTCAAAGTCTTGAAGATCTCAATGACGCTGGATTGCCTACGGAAATCACGAGTTACATAACGTGCTGCCTTCCTTTGATTTTTTACTATTTGATCTTGGTCTTAGACCTTATAGGGGTCCCAAATATGAGCTGCATATTCAAGAGTAGAACGACACATAGACATATAGGCCAATTCACATAATTCTGGTTGGCAAGAGCGCAAATTCCTATTCAGGAAGCCAATGGTTCTGCTTGTCCTAGAGCATCACTAGTTATCACTAACATGCACAGTGCTTCTGGACTCCGGTAAGAAGAAAAGTTACAAAATGTGGAAAATTCCTATAAAAAATTGTGCATCATTTAAAGGACTGAAAAGAACATTAAGGATGCAGCTTTGATTCTTTAAAACCATCAATGAATTATGGAAAGATTGTATTATGAGAATCAAGTTTGCATATCACAATTTGTGCCGGTTTGGTTACAAAATATTTCAATCATGAAGCAATTACCATTTTTGATAGGCTTAGTTGACAGTATAGCCAGCTAATCGTAGGAAGTAATGTTTGTATGTTTTTTAGAAAATTGATGGAAATGTTCTCATTTTGGTTCTGGTAAACACAAAGGGTAGTTAATTACAATCATTGCTGCCAAAGGTTAAAATTATCAAAAACAATTGTAGATGTGTATTGCAGTTCTTGTGTGTGCACAGACCCATTTTATTTTCAGTATTGTACAAGACACATAGACATTCGTAAACATTTATTAATATCCTGTAGTCACCAGTCAATATTCTTTGTCACATTTTGCTTATTGTAGTACAAGTAAGCACATATACATAGTGAGTTAAATCTCAATGATCTATTCATATTTTCATATCTATTCATATTTTTTATTTTCTTGTTTTGACATCCAGGAAGTCACCAGGTTCTGACCTTTTCCCTGGGTGACCTGGGAGCAAGTGTCAAGGTCTGTCCTGCGGGAAAGTCTGCCTTTATGGTCCATGTCAATGGCAGTTCATTTATTCTTCATTTCCAAACAGAATTTGGTAAGTTCTTACCAAACTTTTAACATTCATCTCACATCATATATTTAATGGAGAAATAACTATGTGCTGACATTTTGCATACGTTTATCATCACTTTGTTAGTTTTATCATATAGTTTATCACTTCATCTCATAGTTAATTTCTTCAGTGTATTCTCAAAGATTTTTCCAGTTGTACATGCATGCAGCAGGACAATTGTTTGGGCATTCAACGTGCTTGTCTTACTTCCTTTTGTATTCACATTTCTTTAGTGCATTTTTTATTTTTTCGTTTTTTTTCCTGCTTGGTATTTACATTTAAACATAATGTTGGTACTAATCTAATCTTCTTCACACAAATTCTAGTTCTGTGTTCACGTGGCAAAAACAAACTTTCAAAAATTGGTTTGACCCTTATTATCTACACTTTCACCCATGATACTATCAGTTCTCTCAAGCTGTGAGAAATGAAACTCAAAGAAGATCTCTTCTTATAATTTGGAGCGTCTTTCTTTGATTTCAGAAATGACAAGGTTCCAAAACATAGTGGACGGTGTCCAACAGGATTTACGGACCAAACAGAAATCGGTTTTTGAGGAAAGAACGGATGAAGCGTCCGCCACACAGTACTTTCAGGTAAGACCAGCTAAGACTTGAATCCATTCTGTGTTTTGGTTGGTCTGGTGCATTCGCTTGTGCCCCCTTTTTTTTCAAGTGTCAGGAAGAAAACTCTTTAGAATTTTTTATACGTTGTGGTTTAACTTGAATTAACCCTTCCAGCAAACTTGAGCAAATGTATCTGAACCTCATAATTATCACAAAATATTAGCGAGCATAGTTTCTGCAAGATTTTGTATCCGAAGAACAGCATTTAGTTAACGATATATATGGTAAATTGAGTAACATACAATAGGGTCCTCCAACATACCACGATTACCATACTAACTGTAGTGAAGTACTACATATATTGACATTATTACTGGTTGGAAAACTAAAATATTCTGTTAATTTGTAGTATTTATCTGACATGGCGGCCTGGCTGCAACAGTTATGCCACCGTCACACCGTGTCAAGTGGTAGAAAGACTTTATATTCAAACTGTGAAATATCGTTTGCAGGGCTGGTTGTTTAAGACAGTGTGCTGGTTGACGGTAAGGAAGCTGTATTTTCTCTTCAAGACTGTATTTTGACCTGGGATTGTAATGTTTTGTCACACTGATTGACCCAGCCATTTCACTTTAAGGTTTAGTAACTAGTAAGAACTTTTCTTAATGTGATTCTCGTCAATCTAACTTCTGTAGAGATCTCTTTAGTTACAAACTTTTGGTGCCTCATCAGTTAGCAAGGTATTAACCTTTCAGTCCATTTACAGAGTGTTTTGAGTTTAATACAGTGTTATTATTTATTCCACTCAATTCAGTATTCCTTAATATGTGTATCAATTAGTATTCCTTAATATGTGTATTTACAGTACAACATGTTATTTGTTTTCTGTGCTTTGATCTTCTCTTTGAATGATGGATGTTGCAATCAAACTACATTCAAAATGCAGCTGTATCATTTAATGAAAAGCAGAATTGGTCCAGTAACAAGATACACGTGTAATAGGAGATATGACAGAGTGCTTTTACTTCAGGAAGAACTGTTTTTGCATCTGATAATCCTGAAAAATCAAAACCTATATTATGAAGTAAATCGTCTGATGTTTCATTCCTTGCCAGAGGCAGAAGGAATCTATGCGATGGTCATGGCATGCGTGTGTATGTTTGTTTATGTGTGTTAATGTGTGTGATGCCTTCACTTGTTAACTCAAAAAACTATAGGTGGGTGAACTTCATATTTGGTATGTGGATGCACCTTAAAGAGTAGAAGATCACTAATATTGTTTCCTGCTGACTTCAAATGTCATTCGAGGTCAAGTTGGAAAACCTGGGAGGTCAGTTTAGGTCAACAGAGGTCAAAGTCCCAAAAACCTTGTAAACAAGGAACAAAGTAGAGTATTGATGAACTCCATATATAAGACAATGATGCACCATTTTGAGTAGGAAAACGTGTTGTGTTTTCTGAGTAGGTCAAAGTTCATTTGGGGTCAACAGAGGTCAGTCTGAAAACCTTGTAAGCTCTCAAAGTCAAAATGGAAAGCGTTAATTTACGTGGATCCAACTGATTGAGTACAAGAACCCTTTTGTTTATGCACGGTCAAAGGTCATTTTAGGATGGTCAGTGGTCAAAATGTAAAGTTATATTACTTACCCAACTACAGAATTGCTGTTAATTGTAGTTGGGTGATTGTTGTCCCATATTGTGTATTACCTGCATTTAGTCAAGACAAATACTGACAGATTTAACTCATGTATTCCTCCCCAAGGTTGCATAGGTCACAATGGTTTTCCTTTCAATCTATATTGAGGAGGTGTTGGGAGTAGGCATTCTTGTGCAATTTCGTATTTGGTGTCAACTAGGAAGCTGACATTATATTTCACCTGTGGGGTTACTTGAAAAATTGTCCATATTGGTCACCATTTCTGAAACATACTGTTAGTCCCAGTTCTATAGTTCAAAAAATATGTTCATCACTCATAATAGCTGAAAGCCTGGGACAAGCAACATGAACTCTTAAGTGGCAAAGTAAAATTAGGAGGAAAATATATGACAGATCCGACACCTTCCTCCAAAATGACCCTAAGGTCATTGTTTTAACTTTGAGCACCATTTCTTTGATGAATGGCTTTTCTACTGTATATCTCTACGTCACAGGCTTTGACCTTTGCACTTTCAAGAAGGGTATCACCTTTGCTGATGGTCAGGTTATCAGGAACTCTTTTTCTGATATTCTGGTACTTGACTTTAGGACACATTTTTCAGCAGTTGCTCTGCCTAGCAGGTGATTCCATATATAAACTTATTAGACAAACACAATCACTAAGCCTTCTGGCTGGCTAGCAGGTGAATCCATATATATTGTAAACTTATTAGACAAACACAATCACTAAGCCTTCTGGCTTTCTCTTCTCTTCCAAACAGTTTTATGGTTACCTGTCACAACAGCAGAACATGATGCAAGATTACATCAGAACATCATCCTATCAGAAAGCAATGCTTCAGAATCATGAAGACTTTACAAATAAGGCAAGTTTCATATCGTCGTGACCTTGTGAAGAATTTCCTCAGGTCGTTAAAGGTCATCAGCTTTGCTCCCACAAATATGCTAGAAAAGTCAGATAATGGTCATCCGTACTCAAATTTCAGTAATCATTTAGCGGCCACTGTGAAAGTAAATTATCCACACTGAATGCCATAGAAAGAACCTCTCTGTCTTTGTTTTTGTCTCACTCTTATTTGAGGCTTATCAAGTTAACTGACTAGAGATAGGCCGATCAAACTTATGTCACATCCTCTTTAGTACCATGTATACAGAATACCCAAAATGGCCTTCGTCAATTGCGATGTGACAGACTAAAAATATCGGTCTGTGAGATCATCTCTTTAACATTCAATCTTCTAGCTCGACAGTTATGTGAATCTGATAATACGCTCCTAACAAAATCATTTAAAGGCTATCTTTCCAGAGGTGGGAAAGCTAGCATATATTTCTAAAACAGAAAATATGTAAAAAGGTAAAGAGCACAGAAAAGTTTCAGGATGTCCAGTCTTTAAAGTCCAGTCCTAAGATTTAGCCAAAATCATGTAAGTTACCCTCTAGCTGAGGGTCATGATCACTTCGATGGCAAATATATATCAAGTCTTGAACTCAGTAACAACAGTAAGACTTTCCTTCAATTACAGGTTGTTTTGGATGTCGGGGCTGGTTCCTGCATTTTGTCATTTTTCGCCATTCAGGCTGGTGCCAGTAAGGTCTACGCTGTTGAAGCCAGCAGCATAGCCCAGCAGGCAGAGGTATGTCATAGTCATCTTTGTGCACAAGAATTGTTCTATGCAATTAAATCCGATTTGAGGGTGGGGGGGGGGGCAAATGTCTTCTATTAACATACCTGATTTGGGTTGTTTTCTTACAGTTAGTAGGAGTAGGTGGCTTTCATCTTCTTCTCTGTTTTTGTGCAGCAACAAATATTCGGTCAGGCAAATATATGAACGTAAAGTTTACAGTTAAAATCTGTTTCTATGTTATAACAGATAGTTTACATCATCTTTTAAGTCTTTTTACCCTTCCCCTTTTCAAAGAAACATTAAAAGTCAAATGACTAATATTAGGCTTTCATATCAGTTTTGGCATATATAGGAATCAGGATGTCAGGTAGTATTGCCACTAACTGGGCAGAGTTGAATTATCACCTAATTTCTATGGGAATGGAGACTTAATATTTGTCAACTTTTGTACAGAATATTTTCCTAGTGATTTGAGTCTAATCATGAAGTTTTGTACTTTAGTATTGATATGCAATCAGCACTTTATACGGGAAACTAATATTATTATATTACAAAAATTTGTAAAAAAAGGTGCTGCAATTGGGTCAGTTTGTTTCTAAACTTGACAGAAGACAAATGTTAAAAACTCAGTTTTCGATATCTAACCAATATTTTTCATATAAATTTTTGAAGATGATATGGTTAATTATGCCTGGAATACTCTAATAAAGACATCAACTCCCCTAGCTATGCCTAGCTGGTAATATTAACCTATTGTTTGATACTGATATAACCTCTATTATTCAGACTTTTCTTCAGGCAGCTGGATACCAAAGCCAAGCTTCCTCTTTAAAGGCTATCAGAAAAGTGAAAAAAAAACATGGAAAAGTTGCATTGACACTTCCTTCTGTGTTTTCTTTCTCCCCCGTTAATGCAGCAATTAGTCAAAGCGAATCGCTTATCAGACAGAATAATCGTTATTCCCAAGAAGATAGAAGAAATAAGCTTGCCAGAAGAGGTTGACATCATTATATCAGAACCGATGGGGTACATGCTCTTTAACGAACGTATGTTGGAGAGCTACATGCATGCAAAGAAGTGGCTCAAAAAAGGCGGTGAGTGAAAACGTGAAATAGGTGCCACAAAGTACCTCAAGCTGCCCTGCATACAGCTTTAATTGTGGAGATAACCGAGACCCTCCAGACAAATGCCGTGGTTGCATTTATGATTAAAACTAAAAGGTTTAGGAACAAGAGTTTAATTTCTAAGAATTAAGGTGTCAGTAAAAGCAAAGTAAATGATGTCATCCTTTTTAATTCAGCTGAATAAGTTTTTGTTTTTTGTTTATAATATTTGACTTGCCCATTCCATAGGAAAATAAATTTTCTAACAATGACATTGCATTTTGATGACTTACTAAATACAGAGACCATTGATAGTTAAGCACAAGTTTCAGATTTATCAGGTTTGGCAGGATAAAATCAACAAGAAGAAGATTATAATAGGAAAGTAAAGCATTTGAGAGACGTTTGCCGTTGTGACATCACAGACCACCAACTGTGATCCATTGGTCGGAAGAATCTTGAGTTAGGGGCAAGATATCAAGATTGGAGTATTTCAACTAACAGTGTGGAATTATTTTTCCTTTCCCATATTAGCATCACAGTGTCTGCCACCAGAATGAATATGTATTTAGTTTTTGATTGAACTTTTATAAGGATGGTTGGTCCTCAACATGAATGTTTTCCCAGCTGGAAGTTAATTTCTAAGTCATAGTAGAACTGACATGAGACACATTTGTGGGGGATGTGTGTTTTTTTAAGTTTCTCTCTTTGTTCACAGGCAAAATGTTTCCAACAGTTGGAGATTTACACGTGGCACCTTTCACAGACGATGCTTTGTACATGGAGCAATTTAACAAAGCCAACTTTTGGTAAGAAGCGGTAACTTTTAGGGGGAGGGCATAATTCAATTGCAGCTGTTGAAAGGGTTAAAAGAAGACTGTACCTTTGGAAAATGTGCTTGTTTCAGAGAAGTGCCAAGAAGTTCTCTTCATGAGTGGATGTGCAGGGTCTGAATGTTGCTGATAATCCTGGTTTTGCTGTTTGTTTTGTTTGTTTGAGGTACACTGTAGTTACATAATTTTTATATGAGTTTCTTTCCATGGATTGTTGTTTTTTTCCTTCCCTCCCCCCTTTCCACACAGGTACCAGCAATCTTTTCACGGAGTTAATCTGACCAGCCTCCGAGAGCCTGCTCTGCAAGAATTTCTCAGACAACCAATTGTCGTAAGTTATGACTTTAAATGTGCTAAAGCAAACTAGAGGATTAGAGAGAGAATCACTTTTCCTGCGAAAAGGGCCGTTTAATGTTTTCCGAGCCAGTAGCAGAACTATAATGGGCCAACTAGTTATGAGAAACAATACATCTTGAAGATGGTATCAAAAATATTTTGTTTAGGCCTCTATCGTAGCAGATTGTCCTGTGGACAACCATCAAGGCTAGTTTTGATTGTTGTGAAGAATCTAAAATTCTTGATCAGACACACTCCTTGCACTATAGAGGAATATAGAATATATATATTTAATATGAATATAGAGGGAAGGTATAATTGGGGAGTGGGGGGAGGGGGGATTTTCTCTGGTACGGGGATCAACGGGCAGCTTATTCGTTTACCTGTTTTAGCTTCCTTATAGTGTTTTAATCTATTCGGTTTTCATCTTCCCATAATAGGATACTTTTGATATCAGGATATGTCTAGCAAGATCTGTCAAGTACACAGTCAACTTTGAGACATCTTCAGAGAGCGACCTGCACAGAATAGAGATACCACTGAATTATACCACACACCAAGCAGGAGCTATTCACGGACTCGCTTTCTGGTTTGATGTGGCGTTCCACGGGTCCATGTAAGTTGTTAGACTTTGATGTACATTTGTACAGTTTGAAATCATCCACCATGCCTTTAGTGAGTGACCAGTATGGATTGCACCTTTGTGTTACGAACACTCAATACTCTCGTTGAGGGTAAGGAATTTCATCATAGGTAGAAGTTTAGGACTAATGTGGAAAGTAGCAATCCTGTTTCCATCTTGTCATTGATTCTAAAAGCAATCTCCATGGGCTCGTCATTAGATCATTCTTGCACCATGTTACAATTTTGTCGAGAACTGTGAATGCCTGGGAAAATCACTGTTTAGGCAAATGGTATCGATAGAGGTTAGTTTAACATTGAAGATGCTTCGATGCAATCCTCTTTGGTGATTTCTGGGTCACGACTTCTGCCGTAGAATGGAATGGATGGGCAACATACTAAAAGCAATGTATGTGGGTATCTTGAAGAATGATTCCAATTCTCTTCCAGCAGATCTTAGGACATGCTGAGAATTTACCAGGACAACTAATTAAAACAAAGTAAATTTTGTTAACACTGCAGTTCATTAGCTAATGTGTAATGTGCACAATTTTTTTTTAAATAATCCAAAAATTGGATGTCATTTTGTCTCCCTTCCTTTATATATACCTTTTTATAGCTCTGTACAAGTATCAAGAGCAATGTTTGCTTCTTTATGGTAAGTTGTAAATTTGAAGGTGTCATTCTATTTCTGATGGACAAGCTCTGAAAGCTATGAATGGAAGTCACCTATACTTTATTTTTTCAAATCATTTCTTTTTCTTTACTTAAAAACAGGCAATCAGTATGGCTGTCCACGTCACCCACTCAGCCATTGACACATTGGTACCAGGTGAGTGGTCTACGCTAGAATGCTGATGACATGGAAAGCAGATTTTCATTTCATTAGATTACAGATCACAGTATTCATAAATTCACATATGCAGGCTGGTGTGCTGAATGTAAATGGTGTGCCAGTATTTCAACTCTTCTGCTCAACTTCAAAATCCAAACCTTTTTTTTTGGTGGCAAGTTATTCTTCATAGTTGTTGCTATGGACATATGCAAAGCAGATAGGTTTGACTTAAGGCCAACTGACAGGGCAGCGGTAAACTGCATGTTGAGTTTAGCTTGTATCTTTGTACAGTTTTAGTACTAGTTAGCTTTTGCAAAATTATTTACTACTTCATTCATCTCATTTTATCACATGATAGGCTCCCCCCCCCCCCCCGCTCGTCCCATACATTATGTTGTAACCCCTGATATGTTTCAAAAATTGAAGCTGAATTTCCATTTGAAGTAGTTGCCCGAATGTAGAAATCTCAGAAACTGACGACGTTAATTTTGGTTCTTCTCCAAATGGAGGCAATTTATAGTTCACTCATAAACTTGAAATTATCGACTATCAGGATTTATCCTTCCTCCCCAACACCCCTCCCCCTCCCCTCCTCCCCTTGCCAGCTTTTCTGAGGTTACGAGAAGACAACAGTTGTCACATTGCCTTACCAAGAGAGTAGCACTCTATTAAATCTCCCAATCAGCGGTGTGTTAAAGCGACCAGTAAAGTTTGTTCTTCGATGTAATTACATTGCAAACAGTCATAAGAAGTTTTTGTCAGGCTGTGACTTCTGCCCCTGTTCTTGTTCTCCTGGTATTATCAGGTTCGCTGTCTACTTCGGTCCCCCCTTTATGTGAAACAGGGACAGAAACTGACCGGGAAAGTGGTGCTCATCGCAAACAAAAGGTTGGTCTTTTTCCTCCATCTGTCGTCAGATAAAGTTGTTTTTTTATTTTACTTGATATTTACCTTTTCTTTTGAGAGGGTTGATTTACTGTTCTTGTCAGATGATTAAGTGTTAAGGAATGTTCTTCCGCTGTTAGGAACAGAGATGGAGACTTGACAGAGTTTACAGAGTTTACAGTCAACGAAGATAAAGAAAAAGAGCATTTTATGATAATGCTTTGCAAATTGGGGTTTGATTGCTACACAATTGAAAAGCTGCATGACAGGCTTTTCTAGTTCCTTTTCTTGTCTTTTTTTAAATTTTGTCAAGTATTTACCGTAATTTGAGATAAACAAAGTTCTTAAACCAATTTTTGGACAAACTTCACACGCTTAATTATTTCCCACTATCATTACACTTCATGGAAGTCATTGTTTAATATTCTAAAACTGGCAAATTTAAACCAAAAAGAAGAATGTTATTTGTCATAATATGGTTAGTCTAGTAACAATGTGATTTAAATGTTCCATGTGCAAGTAAGTACTGCAAAGCATTCACATAAAATATATTGTCATTGCATATTCTAAAACTGGCAAATTTAAATCAAAAAGAAAAATGTTATTTGTCATGATGTGGTTAGTCGTGTAACTTTTTGATTAAACTTTTCCATGTGCAAGTAATTACTGCAAAGCATTCACATACAGTATATTGCACTACTTTATCTGAGTGGAAAGTGAGAAGTTTGCATCCTTTTGGTTAATTGTTAGTAGATTGAATAGGCCTCTCTAATCCCTAATTTGCCCGCTGTTTCAATCTTCAGACAAAGCTACGACATCGATATAGAACTGGAATGTCCAAGATCAGGGGTGAGGTCCACCAACAGACTTGACCTTAAGAATCCATTCTTTCACTACTCTGGTCAACCAGTCCAGCCACCTTCAGGAACCTATACAAGCTCTCCGAGTGAGAGCTACTGGAACCAGTATCCCTCAAATGGCATGGAGGGTAACGGCGGTCACCTGAACGGCTACGGTTCTCAGGATATGGCTAGCCTATCACAGAACACCAACGTGGTACCAGTAGGTAAGAACACATTCTAAATGGTTCCAATTAAGTCACACCCCTGCTGTATCGTGGATCGATGGAAGTTGATTTACATAGCGATCAAGTTCCCCCTACATTGATGGAGAATATTTAATTTCGTAGGGTGAGAGACATTCGGAATGCTTTGAGTTGAGTCATGCTCCTGCATGGTGATGGTCATAATTTGGTTACAACTATGATCCAAGTCCATTTCAACCCCCCCCCCCCCTTCCCATGTTAATGTTCATAAGTACTTTATAACCAATGATTGATCATCATAAATTTATATTATATACAATCACTGCTCGTCTCCGTATTGATGATCATCGTAACCTAGTCACGGCCCCCGATCATCATTTTCTACATTTCTGATCACTTTAGAACCGCTGTGTTGCCCTCCAATATTGATGATCACCATGTATTAAGCAACCATTGATATTCCCCTACCTAATTTATTGATTGATGATCATAATTTAATTACCTCCACTGATCATCCCCTCCTATATAATTGATTACAAATAAAGTAATATCCCAAGATCGTGCCTTGCTACATTAAACGATCCCTATCCACGATGCCTGCTTAACCGATGAACTTAACAATGTGTTTCCCCCCTCCCTACAGCAAATGTAGACCCAATCAGCCACACGAGCGTGCTTCCCGGTGGATCTGCCCAACATCAATATTTCATGCCGTCATCGGTGGGAATGACCACCAGCTCCTTCCAGTCTCTCACCTACCAGCAAGGTGGCATGCACAAGCAGAGGAACAGGACAGGGGGTGGTGGAGTATCAGGAGGAGGAGGAGGAGGTGGATCAGGAGGAGGAGGAGGCAGCGGTGGTGGTGGTGGGAGTGCCTACCAGGGGTTGAGCTACAACCACTCAGGAGGTATGCAGCATCAACAGCATAGAGGTCCCTCCTCTCACATGCAAAACAACAACCGACATGGCATCCGATCTCTGTTATCATAACATCACACAAGTGGCTTAGGGTCCCACAACAAAACAAAACAAAAACAACAAAAAAACAATGAGAACAGTCGGTGATAAACGGGAGGTATACTCTCTGATTAGGACCGAGGTTCGATACCTACCCTCTCCTAATCGAGTGTGCTGTCCCTTGTTCCTTTTTTGCAATGAGATTCTCATAAACTCATCTCAAAAAGCTGGAATCTCACTCTGAAAAGGAACTTGAACGTTGAGGACCAATAACCTGCATCAGCTTTGCATAACATTTCTCTTTTCTCCTTGTTTTTTCTTTTTACCATTTTAGTTTTTTTCTTTCTCTCTCTCTCACTTTACCACCCCCATGTGTACCAATCTTTAATGTTTTGTATCATGTCATCAACTTGTTTGGTTGTTCTTGTATTGATTTTTATCCATCCATCAGCATTAACGGTAAATAATATTATTCTTTGTTTGTTCTTGCTACCGAGATAACATGGTTAAAGATGGCGATTTGCTCGTTGTGCAAACGTATAGGATGAATATGATTTCTCTTGACGTGGGATATCCTTCAAGCTTCCCTCGTCAGACAAGTTTTGCGCATCTCTTCTGTAGGATCTCGACAGTGGAACGCCGAAATGTGCTTAAAATTCTGACAGGGTGTCGTTGACTTACCCTGTTGTGTAGTTAATTTCCATTCATTGAGGCTGTTCACATTTCTGAATCATTATGGACCTGACTAATGATATTCTAAATTGTACAAGAATTAGCAATGCTTGGATTTTACCGGTTTTCTTTCATTCTCTATGAATGTCAGAACCATCAAAAACAGTGGTCTTGATTTTTGTTTCGGAACCTTCAAAATCAGTGATAGAGATTCGTAGGTTTCAACAGTTAGTGAGGCTGAAAATCCCTATCGCCAATAAGGTGATCAAGCTTGATGTGAAAGGAAGGATGGACACTTTGAAGCTCCATTCCTTTGCTTAAAAATTCGACAAAGCACTTTACTTCCACCTTCAAAGCATTTTTTCCGTACTGATGTACGCCGTTTGAATTTACGCCCGTTAATGTCTGAAGATATTTTGAATGTTAGAAAGGTGCATTTGAAATATTTAACCCAAATTTGGTTTGACTCAAGTTTTGGCAGATACTCATAAGCTATAACCCCCTAACAACGCCATACAAGTGACTGACAGCTTGACATTCTCTCCTACGAATACTTGCATAAATTTGGTCAATTTTCCCAAAATGTCATTTTGCGGTTGCCTCGAAGCGTTGCACAACAGATAATCTGCCACCTTTAACGTTTGTAAAACTTTGTGAAAGGTAATCATTCACTATTTTTGAGTCGAGGGATGGGATTAAGAAATGATATGTTTAAAATTAACTGAAATATATCAGTGTGGTTGGTTTCCATTTACCATTTAGTCATTTTCCACCGATCATTTTACGGAAAATAACCACACTACTAGCTAGGATTTGCGGTGTGCCCATATTTAGTGGAAAAATTTCCTATGATTTCTGCTTTGAATGTTTCTTCTAAATGTCATGTGTCATTCGGTAATAAACATCCTGAACTTGGGAGAGGGATTTTTTGTGGGGGGGGGGGCTGGGCTGGGGAGGAGTTGGGCATGGGTGTTTCAAGGCTTGCGTTTGTTGTTAATGCCCATGTTGGATTTTAAAAATAAAAAACAATGCTATTCAAATGATACTTCTATTCATCTGGTTTCCTGACTTTAGATGTTACTTCTTTCTTTTTGAGACGGAGATTATCACAAAACTGTTCCTCATCTTTCAACGAAAGCCCCACAAATTTCTACAAGACAGGCTGGATATCACATCTGGTCTCCTGAAAGGAACCTTTTTGTACCATAATAAGTGTTTTATTTCTTTTTTTCATGACTAATTGGCTGTGTTATTGAATGGGGGATTGATCAGGTAATGTGAAATGTGATATTCTTGGAAATGACCAGTTTTGGTTTTTTTTTGCATTGGGAATGACCAAGCCTTCTTCAACAAGCTTGATTTTCTTTTGCAGGTTCATCTTCATGGTACTGAGCAGTGCGCCCTTTACCTGGGCAGTATAGTGACAGGTACGGCGGCCGTGCAGTGAACTAATAAACGGTGTAACGCGCATGTATATAATTTGGTCAGTTGTATGACCATTGTGAAATAACTTAGGGAAGCATTTTTATCTTCTTTTTTGAGGGGAGTTTTTGGTTTTGATTTGCAATTCATTTCGGTTGAGGTAATGTCCAACACAAGTTGAACAGTTGATGTGGATTAAAAAATGTCAATTTTCCAAAGCAGCTGGTTATTTTTGTTTCGTAACACATCCTGTGGCGAGCAGATTCGTGGCGATGAAAATCATGAAATTCCAGCAGAATTGAGATACTGCAGCATTGCCGCTCTAGATTTTCTGTAAAATTTCTGGACGAACAGGTGCGTGCGTGGTGACCAAAAAAAATTGCTGTTTGTTGCATTAGTGTTGCTCTCTTACCTCTAAGAAAATTTGGATCTGAGAATTGGTTGTTCTAAGTACCAGCCAAAACTTGACTTTTTATGGGACATGTCACTATTTGATTAGTTTGAAGTAAAGAAGGGTTAGAGAGGAAGTAAAGAAAGAAAGCCAGCTGCTTTGTATTTTTTATTTTTTGGGGGGCTTTGATTGACATTGAATTTGTACATTCTGGTGACATCAGAAATTAGATGTAAAATTTTGAAAGTTTACAAGCAATTAAAACGGTACATTTAATTTGTGGGACATACAAACTTTTCTATTTTTGGTGCTGGGTGAATATCTCACTTAATGAGGAGCTGGCCAGCCAGTTGGTCATAACCACTTGGTTATAACCACCCATCTCTTTTAAAATAGTTTTTGTACAGACCAGTGCAAAAGGTAGCTTTAACATAGAAAAACGTGGCCACCATTTAGGATTTGTATCTTCTGGGAATCATGTAAGTCGGTGTCTGTTGGTAGATGAAGACAATCTGGCTGGCTGTTTGCGTTTAATAACAAAGAGTCGAGCTGCTTTGTGATGTCATCTCGGTTTCAACAAAGATATGTTTTCTGATGTAACCCTGCCCTGTTTTGTTCTAGAAGTCAATATATGGGTTTTGTCTCCCTAAGAGAGGCCCATCTATTCTCTAAACTTCCAGGCACTCTTTTGAGGTTTTTTTCCACAAAACTGGAAAGAAATGTGCACCACTTGCTTGCCCCGGACCACTTCACTATGTTAAAGGGTCACCTTGATTTTCACAGAACGTTTAACGAGTGAAAATCGTAGGCGAGGAATAACCCAAAATATTTTACTGTGCCAAATTGAATCGATAAAGTTGGTGGAATATTTAGATAATTTGATGTCTAATGTTGATTGCAGTTTCATATTTTAAAAAGTACTTAAAGAGCAGAATGGTTGGTTCATCTAACTATTCAGATCTACCATTGCCCTCTACACTTATATTATAAATGTTGCTGATAAGTTTGTTAATTTGTATTACTGATAAGTGTGTATATCACAGACAACTGTGCCAAGTGATGGAAAGTCTTATCAAATTGAAAACGGCCTGAGAATTAAGTTTTGTTCATAGCTGCATCTTCAGTCTGTCTATCAAGAAGTTCCTTTAAGGATTTAAATGTCTGGCCATCCAATATCTTTAACTGTTACTTACACAGGCTTTTTGTAACGTAGATAAGCAGTTTATTTACAGTTCTCTTTTCTTTGTTCTTCTCTCTAATGATGAGAAAAATTGTTAATGTTATTGTCTGGAAAAACCAGATGTATAAACAGCATTGACCATACCAAACAAAACCTATATTCTGTTAGTCTAGAAAAGATACTAAAAAAGGCATAATAAACCAAGACCATTGTACCTAACCAAATGACACGTTTACCAAACATCAATGCGTATTATAATAGCTGGCCAGCAGTTGTGCATACCGGGTGGCATCTCAAGCCTTGCAGGGATATGAGGACCAGGGATATAGAGAGTGGCTGGTATGCGGTAACCTCTCACCCCCCTCCCCCTTCCCCCCTCCCACAAACCTAGTGATGGTTGGTCATTGTTTATAGTTCAGCACCATGAGCTGTTTTGTACTGAACAGGAAAAAAATGTGTGCATTTGCTTTGAACTGACAGAAAATTTACGAGTTTATGTGATCATAATGCCAGCATAAACTTGGAAACAGTGCACACAGTGATATTATCTTTGGGGACATCTTTCAAGACTATTTTGGTTTTTACTGTTTTTGCATGTTATACAATTGGTGATTATGTGGTATTCAAAAAGTTGAATGTTGTTATTGTATTGTATAGTGCAGGAAAAAGTTAACATTCGTATGGAAAAGGATAACCTTAAAATTTTTACCCAGAATTGATAGTGAAAATATTCCCCTGATTTGATAACTTTCAAGTTTTCCCTCCGAATCGATAGTCTAAGGTTCCCTGCATATTTTGGTCTTTATCATTTCTCGCGTATGAAATCATCATTTTGTCATATGTAAATTATCTGTGCTTCTTTTTGGATGTACAGTTTGGCCAAATTCAAGCTGTTTTCTTCCTTCATCTATGTATATTATAAAAGCAATTATCACAAATTGGGACCAATGTAGTGGATTACAAATTTGTTACCGACAGATATGAAATTGAGTTAACATGAAAAAGGTTTTGTCTGGCCAAATGTGCAAGGGTAATCCGAGGCTTTGAAAGCCAGGCCCAACGTATAATTGCTTCAAATCCCCCCCCCCCCCGGCTCCCATTTCCATTTGCACTCTTCCAATAACCACCCATATTTGGCTGGCCCCTTCCATATTTTCCTTTTCCCCCTAATTGACCCTGGGCCACCGGCTTCCCCTGATCCCCCACCCCTCTCGTCAAGCCTGAGGTGCCGCAAATGGTTTCACAATTTAATCAAAGAAGAACATCGTGGTAGCAGTACCTGTGCAGTTTTTGGTCATTACTAGGGCTGAATTTGAAGATTTCTTGAAACTTACAATTATTTCCAAACAATGCAGATGATGTGATTATATGGACTGTTAACGTTTTTGAGCCCAGGCTCTATCTTTGGTGATATTTCTTAAGTGTTTTGTCATGGACTGTAACTATATATATATATATATATATCTATTTGATTTTAAAGAAGTAACATGTTTGGATGCAACCATTATTAAATTGGTATTGTATGTTGAAGGGTGGATGTGGGTGGTGGGGACAGGGACGGGGGGAATTTATGGACATGGCATCAGGGCTCAAATTAGTGTTTCTATCTAGATCCAAATCTTTGCTTTAAATGTAAACAATTCTGGTGTTGCTAAGAACTTGCAAGTCCCCTTTTCGTTTTTACTTTTTTTTGGAAATAATGGCACATGTAAAATGTACATCATCTTTCTTAATGAGAATCACCACTGTTGGTTTTACTTCGCACCACTGCTTGTAGCATTACGTTAAATGTTTCACATATATTTGGTGCCAGATTCACAACCTTTGGGGGTATGTAAGGCATATGCTTGATTCTTCTTCTTCCTCCTCCCCCCCCCCCCCTCTACCCTTTCTCCCATCCATTTCCATTGCAAGCGCAACTTGAAAATGGATACTTGATTTGTTTTGCCTGTAATTGTTTGTGGAGGCCCCTTGATGGTGGGAGGGACAGAATGGGGCCCCTTGACAGTGGGACCGCTGAGCATTTGCCTCACATACCATTTAAATGATCCAGCATCTCATGTAGCTGCACTTTGCGCCATCAATTAGGACGTTTTTTCTGCCCTATGGTTAGTGGTTACCTAAATCTGTGTAAATAACATTTTTGTCCTCTTTTTGTTTATATCATAAAAAGTGAAACAATAGTTATCCCTTTTTAAGCAAATTCCCCTTCAAACATTTCGAATGTAGTCTAGAATGTTGACATTTAGTGTTGTTTTCTTCTCGTTCTTTCTCTCTCTCACTCTCTCTCTTTATAATTAACGAACTGTCTCTTTAATTTGTTTATTTATATGGTATTTTGTTTCTATGAATATATGTGATGGTGGTGGTGTATGTGTGTGACACATGCTGGTAACCACGGGAACTCAAAAAGTTCATGGTGGATTGACTTGGTATATAGATTCAACTTATTGAGTACAAGAACCCGTATCACTTTTCTGTGAAGTTCAAAGGTCAACAGGTCAGAGTCTGAAAACTTTGTAAACACAAACACTCCAAAAAGTACATCTTTTTTAAACTGCATACTTGGTATCATTTATGTAGATCCACTTTTCAAGTACACAAGAACCTGATCCAATTTTGAGTTAAGTTTTGTGAAAGGGCTCAGTGAACAATAGGTCTTCACAATACACATCCAGGAAATGAAATCTGCTTCAATGAGTTGATTACTCTCGTATTGGGGAATTTAAACACAATCAATTGGCCCTTATCAGTTTTTGCACTCTGAGCTTCAAGAAGCAACAAGTTACCACAAATCTTCTCAAAATTGGCTAAAGGGATAAACAGGTTTTCTCAGAATGGTCTCAAAATTGGCCTTATTCTCTGTGATTTAATACTAGATTACCCTGGCTTTGGCAGTAAGTTGTGAAGATATTCCACAGTGAATAAACAATGTCATGTTACTCTCGTTCATTAATAACAATTATTAAAGTGGTGGTTGGTGGCAGAGCTGATTTGCTAGCTCAAAATCGGTCAAAGAAAAATGTCCATTTTGCTCATACCTAGTATATCTATGTGGGTATATATTTCACATAAAAAGAATGGATATTTCAATATTTTGGAATACAAATTCTATATTGTGTAATCCCTTACCAGTGAATTGGTTGATACCCACAAGGGAGTGCTACAAATAAGAGGTGGTAATCTCTGATCTCTTCTGGTTCTCACTTAATCCAAGTTGGACAAATTTAACTCACTTGCGCTACATAAGTCAAATAGTTAAGTGGGAAATTAAGATGAAATTACATGGCAAGGAATCACAAAGCCTTCTGGTTCCCTCTAATTATCTGTTTCAATATTTCCCTCCAAATATGGTAGAAGGTAATACCTAAAACGAATGCCTTTGTTCCTTATTTCCCGACAACTTTTATTCATTGATTTTCATCATTCAAAAACTTTATTTCAGTCACTTGTGATATAACATAGTAGTACACAGAACATGATACTTTTAAAGAGACCGAGGAGTGCCTACGAGAGGGTTGGAGTAGCTGATAAACGTGAACAGCCCTTTTATACAAAATACAAATACAACCTTTATAATAATAATAATCAGCAGTTATTTTTACGACGCTTAAGCAACCACAGATGTGGGAGGAACCCACTAGGGCTTATGGATTACAACTTACATGTCGGGTGGCTTCCAATTCCAACATTTAACTCAAATTTGGAATCTTTTCAATTTAGCAAGTCATTTCAGATGGGAAAGCTGTAGATTGCTTTTGGATGAAAACTCATAGTGATGTATCCCTGTCTAGCCAGCTACTACAAACAATAAGTCCACAAAGCAAACAGATGATGAATTAAATCTTAAACGGACGTTGATAACCTAGAAAGGAAGCTAAAGTGATGCATACCTATGTGTTTCACGTCAATTGACTTAGACAAACCAGGCTGCTCATATACTGAGTGTCCCAATTATTATCGTACGTCATATATGCATGGGCCAACTCAAAATGATAAAAAAAGAATTGAAACGATGCATTCTGAGACAAATTTAGAGCAAAATATAAATCAAAAAGAAAGGCACGTATACGTTTTACGTACCAGTGAGTATAACTTTTGAATGCATGTGGGATTAGAAAGTGGGCGGGGAAGGATCCCCCTTCTGAATCCACGGCTGAAAGCTTAATGTCTGTTGAATATACTACAACATTACGGTACCACAATTAGTTGAGACCAATTCACCTGAAAATATGATCTAGCTGCCGTTACTTATATTCCATCGAAATGGCACTATATGAAGGATAAAATATAAGCGATGGTGAAGAGAAGAAATTTGAAATATACGGGAACAACAGTGCATGCGTCTAGAGCGATGTCGGGCTTCTATGTCAATCACGTCACCCCGGGATGCCTTGAAAATCGTATCAGCGAGATTCGTCAACAAGATACCTCTATAGTAAATGGAACTCCGTGCATGGAATAACAGTCTCAAATAATCCAAACAGACTGAGGTGGCGGAACTCGTTGCTTATAATCTGGGGGAGGGTGGGGCGGGTCACGAAGTGCATGATTGGAGTGTATAGGACATGACTTTTGAGGACGCAATCCGAATAATCACCTCAAAAGCGTCTCGAGAAAATAGACCCTTTAAGCATTTTTACAACAACTCTGTTTTTCTAAAAACTAGGCCTATGTTTTCGTTGGAACAAAATGGACGAACGGTCCTTTTCTTTAACAGGAAGGGCCACTGTATAGAATTTATGAAAAGCGGCACTCTTTCGTTTCGTAACACAGAAACTTTGGGGAAGTGATTTCAATATCTAACAGCTCAGTAGGCTATACCGTTACTGCATAGCTGAAATCTTTGAAATTTATATGGCACATTCAATCCATGATCACGATCATGCTGACTTTGCCATGAGTCTGAGAGCACGAAATTAGCGATTTTCTTTGCTCGCCGTTACACGAATTACCTATACGCTGATCTCTGAAGACCAAAGCTGCCTCGATTGACCCATGTTTCGAACTCTCACATGCATTCTTTCATTCATACTCTTTATCATTCTAGCCACAAAAAAAACCTAGGCCTTTTTGATAATAGTTAATACCTCTAGCAAAAACTGTAAATTTCAGTGAATATAATTTCATTACACCTGGGGCGATTTTGCGGTGGCGAAAGGTTAAGAAAGCTCTATTAAGTGTTTAATGACATAAATATATATATATATTTATTTATTTAATAATTGTATTTTATTTAATACGTGTATATTTTCGAATTAATACGTGTATATATTCGAATTAATACGTGGATATATTCGAATTAATACGCGGATATATTTAAGCCATATGATTGGCTCATAATCTATACGCGTATATATTCCAATTAATACGCGGATATATTATGCAGTGTCTGTCCCATATGGCTTGCCATATTCGTGGTAGGCAGAAACGGAGTCTGAGGCATGTACAGTTTGCACGCGAGAAAAAGAGTACCGTATTACAACGACTTGGCCAAGACTACCATCAGGTCTGTTATAGCCAAAGAACTCTCCATTTCTCTGGCTATAGCACGCTATCGTGGACAAGTTCTTAAGATTACGTAATTGACCTGCCTTGGTCACAAAAAAAAAAACTTTTTACCATTTAGTCTGCAACGCCTGCGACATGGCTTTTCTGGCTTGAATGAGCTGGTCTTTGTGTGAACAGGCTGTAGAAAATATTTCCGCACAGTGTTTACAACAAACAGCCTAATAGTAGAGCCTGGGGCATAAGCGTAGGAGCCTGATTTGATTTGGGGGGCTGTAACGACTTGCCCGAAAAATACGACCAAAATTTTTCGCGCGCTACGCGCGCGTTTAACATATTACAGCAGCATTTTGCGTTTGGTCGCCGTTTTCTACTTTTTTGACTTGTCCATCGAGGCTTTTTACATATATCAATCACAAAACAGCAAACTAAGATATTAGCTAAGAAAATATCTTGGAAAAAACAAAGTTGAAAGTTGCACATTTTTCGACATTTATGCCACCATTTGAAGTAAGATATAAATAGATAAGCTAGTTATGTATATCGTTATGGCATAATGGAGTCAGTGCGGTTGAGAAAAATCATAGAAAAGGACGCAAAATGCTGCTTTAATGTGCAATCATATAGGCATTCATCGGTTATTACATCACATGCCGATAACCGATGAATGCCTATATGACATGCACGATAAGATGTTAAATGCACGCGTAAAATGTTGGTTTTATTTTCCCTGTTATTACCCTTCCATATCCATATTGGTTATAATTATTGGGGAAGTCGTTACAATAATAACGATAATAATAACATCAGTTTAACCATTGAAAAGCACATTGCAAATTATTCTTCTTTCCGTAGATGCCGGAAAAATTCTCAGCATATTGCCCGAATTTTCACCCCCAAAAAAATGAAAAACACATTGCAAGTTATTCTTCTTTCAGTAGGTGCCCGAAAAATTCTCAGCATATTGCCCGAATTTTCACCAAAAATTTTGGTTGGGGGCTCCAGCCCCCCCCCCAGCCCCAGCCCCCCAGCCACCCCCCGCCTCCTACGCCATGGCCTGGGGTCGATTAGTAAAACCGTGGCAGATCGATTACGTAATCACAAAACTTTCCTAGCTATAGAGTTGGATCAGGGAGTTGTTATGGAAAACTCCCTGGTTGGATCACTGACCTCTAAGTGGGTTGTATCCAATAAAGCAGATATACAGTTATTTGTTGATATGACTAATGAAAATCCCCGGCATGATGTGCTAGTAATAAACTTTCAAGGAGAGACCTCGTGATGGAAGGGAATGGGGAGAGGTTGGTGCATGAATTAGAAAAAATCAAACAAACAAATATATGTAGTGTCTAACTTTGCCGGGCTCCCCCCCCCACCCACCCCCTCCCCTTTTTTCACCCGTCCTCGTTATGGAGGGCAATTTGTTTTTTATGTTGTAGGCGTGTTCTTTTGAATGCCCAATGGCCGTCCATATAAAACGCGGTGTCGTGAACAAAAACTATTTACATGAAACACGCAACGCTTAGGCGGAAGGTACGAAGTGATCTACGAAAATAGGACAACCAACTTGTTTTTACTGTAAGTAGTATCACTTTTTGTCATGGTTTGACTGTTCGTTCCTTTGGATTAAGTTAGACTGGTGGTAGCTTAGGCCCTTCGGCAAGGAGCTACGGCTGTTTCCAGACGCCCATAAACATAGACCTAACTCTGGGCCGACGCAGTACATATTATAGACCTATAGGCTAGGCTATGTTATCATAGAAATTAAAGTTCCCTGTGCAACTCCTAGGGCAGTAACATTTAGAGAATGCTTTAAATCTACATAGCTCTACCGTTCCTACAATATCATGTGGACTTATCTGTCAGATCATGTCCCTTTCTGCCACTTTAAGCAATTTGGCTGAAGTTAATTTTAAATTATACTATAGGATACTGTAACCAAATCTACCATGGAATATTGAACATCACAACCCGAGAATGGATAGGCCTAAAACAGCATTAACACTTCAGATTTTGTTAATGCAAATTGCTGTTTCTAGAAGTCCCAGAACTTTGCGTAAAAAATTTAACAATGTTTTGATAGCCCTGGTTCTGATTATAATGGTATTTCGCCTTGATCATACAGTCTATCATTTAATATCAAATAATTGTATCAAATGAATATTTGCTGAGCTCTAGGCTAAATTGTACTGTCCATAAAAATTTGTGAACAAGCTGTGAAGTATCAGATGATCTTTATAATTGAATGCAGTAGGGCCTAGAGTGACGGGGTAAGCCTAAAGTGGGTCAAGAGATATTTCTGTTGATCGCAGGAAGTTTCCAGTGGACAGCACAAAAAGTTATCTGAGTGCTGTTTCTGGAGCTTGCAAATAGCCATGCTAGCTTTCATGCATTCTCATGAATTCTGAAGGGTGGGTACTCATGGGCCAATAATCGGTCCTCATGGATGTTACAGAGCCATTGGCCTAAAAGTTTGCAGACCACCGGGCCTAAAAGTTTGCAGACCAGTGACCAGTGTAGAGAATTAATAGTTAATTTTGGAAACTGCAATAGTGCAACTATATACATTACTCTATCAATTTGAAAGGTTCTTCCTTGTTCCTTGTCCTATTGTTGACATTTGTGACAAATATTGTAGTAATGTTGCAAGCGATATCCATAAATTAGATTTACATCAGAACAAAGGTTATGGCATTTGATATTACCATTGTTATATTTTGAAAAAGACCACATGGTATACCACAATGGTATACCACCAATATTTGTACACCACAGTTTACAGCATATTAAGTAAACTCACTTGTGTGAAGACTCGCGCACAAAGAAACGTATAATGCGGGTAATCTGACCTAGTATGGAATGAGGTGTAACAGAAGTGTTAGACACCACCATCGATCCCAGAAAATAGTACACACACAGCTTGCTACCTTCGGTATCTAGACACTAGTGTACAGTCAATACATACAGCTACGGTCAATGCCCACAACACAGTGTCTTAGCAGCGATGGGCATCTCAGGTCTGGATGAAAGATAACAAGGTATCACGTTTCATTACTGTCTGCATTTTGTAGAAAACTTCACTTGCAAGCAACAGAAAGTTAACTTTATCAGAGCCCGGCACATGGATTTGGGCAAGTCTTCAATGCCTTTAAATGATAATGGCATATATCTATGTACAGTAAACATACATACATTGGAACACTGTTCAAACATTGAGAATGTGAAAAAGTATATTACATTTATGCCAACCTTACCCATTACGAGTAGACCCATGTGACAAATATTAAAAGGTACAGGTAGGACCTTTGCAATGTGATCTGCGTATTAATCAGGCCTTTCATCTGAAGTCTTTGCGTGCTAATAAGTAACTAGTGTAAAGATCCCACATATATATCTATAATTTATCAACTAATTCTACCCTCATTATCTTTCAGCAATCGTTTCATATTGTAGTTTTGATTAATTACCGATTTCATAGCACAATAGATTTTTAGTGTGCTAACAAACTGTGCAGTAGACATAATCTAGACAAGTTTTTATGCACCAGTTGTAGCACTTTCTAGCAATTTCACATATCACTCTGCTACTGCCATTTAACTGATTCCCTGTGTGATCATTACGTTCAGATCATAGTAGAGTGGGTTGTAGGAATATAGAACGATGATTGTAATTTATTCTATTAAAGTACTAATGCCATTGATAGCAAAGGCAATACAGTAAATAATAATCTTAAAAGTATTCCTTAATCCAAAGTGTATATGAGTGTTCATCTGTATATGTTTGTCTGTGTGTATGTCTTTCAGACAGATTTAGTACAAGCTAAGTGAAAACCTGTTCTGTTCAAAATTGATGGCCTACTTTTGTTCATAAATATTTGATGATGAGACTTGAATACATTTAATTATTTATGATATCATAATTCATGATTACCAATTCATGATGTACCATACATAAAGAAGGAACACAAGCAATTCAGCTGTCAAATATTACTTCATTTTCATGACTCGTTCTTTTTTCATACTCAGGAATTCACCTGTGACCTAACTGAGGAGTATTGAAGTGAATGGCTGAAGGAGGCAAAGAACCAGAGGAGAGCGACTTCTATACATTTATTTGGGATGACGACGAGCCCTTAGAATGTGGTGAAGGTGACACCGGCAAGGCTCCCATGCAACGCTGTTTCAGCTTTGAGGATGGAGCTGCATTACAGAAGAGGGTGCAACAACTGGAAAAAGAATTGGCAAACATGTCCACGAAAATGAGCTCTATGCATTTGAAAAACAAAGATGAGACTAACGAAGAAACGAGATGGAGGCAAAGGGAAAGCGGCAGGGTCGGCGAACTTGTCGCCAAGATAGACGCCATGAAGAAAGAACTGACACTCAAGGACGAATATCAACAGAGCTTGCGCGATCAGCTCTACCGTGCTAACCAAAGAGCACAGGAGGAACGCGCCAATCTGGAAAGCCACTACAAGGAACAGATAGCCCTCTTGAAGAGTAAATTTGAAGGCACGGATAATGTATCACAGCTGCGGCTTTTAACGGAACTAGACTCATGGAGCACGGAGAGCAGACTTCGTAGCAGGAGAACGCGGGAAGTCCACTTTACGGTTAAGAATGTACCTAACGAGGACAATTCCTATAAGCACCTGCAGTACTTGATTTGCTACTCTTGCAAAGAGTCCTACGATCCCGAGGACCTGAGGAGGAACTGTTCCTTTCATCCACTGCCACCAATGAAGAGGCCGATCTGGGAGAAAGACTGGGGCCTGAAACTGGATCTCAAAAAATATCAGAGTTACTGCTATTGGGCATGCTGTAATACGCTGGCTAAGAAGCGCCCTGAAGGGTGTTGCAAAGGACGCCACCATCAGATGTGGGAGGGCGACATTCTTTTGAGGCAGGTCATGCTGGCTGACGAGGAGAACACCACCAATATGCTAAAGAGAGCCAGCAGTGAAGTCCATATTGTCACAGATTAAGAACATGTATCCCTCTTCACTGTTATATTCCTGAAGGTAATTGGCTGAATTAATGATTTTTCAACAAATGTATGTTGATTGATAATTAACTACTTGTAAGTCAAACAAAGGCAAGGCAAATTCTAAGTCATAACCAAAACCAGCAACAAGTAAATCAGATCAAACCATAAAATGATATCGCCGTCTGTCACTTTGGAGATTAAAGCAAGATATATTCGTAGGGCTGATAATCCAACTGAGGGGGAATATTTACTGGCCCAAAGCTGGTGTTCTATTTACCAAGCCTACACATCTAGTCTACAGTGTACATTTTGGTCATTCTTTGTTAGTTTCAGCTACATTGTTTGGGACAACCAAATTTGTTGTTCTGACAACCAAGTAGTAAAACCGGTTTGTCCAAGGGACAACCGGACAAAAAAATCCTCACAAAGTTGCCCTGAAAATGGTCCTTCATTTTCATCTCTGCTTTGACAAGAGAAATATGCAACCAGAAATGTCCAGACCCAGACAGAACTTTCATATGGAGAAAACCTCTATTTCTCGAGAAAAGAACATCTATAGAGAGAAAGGGTGTGTCACATCATGTGCTAACAGAACATATTTGTATGGCGAAACATGAGTGTTTGTCACAGATCTGAGCAATCTGGATTTGTTGGTCTAGTCCACTGGTAGTTGTCTGTACATCTGCTTGTATAGGTATCTGTCCGTACATCTGAAGTTGACAAAGTGTTCTTCTACATTAAATTTGAGAAACATTGTGATCCTTAGAAATTGGGCCTTTTAGGGATTCTATAATTCAAGTTGATTGTCATGGTTTAAAAAAAAAGCATAGAACCCTTTCTCCTTCCTCAGAACTCTTCATCACCAAAACTTTTGTAGTTTTGTATTCTCTACTTTACTAGCCTTGAAGAAACCCAGTTTTATAGTTGGTAGAGTCTTACGCTTATAACACTGTTGTAATTGAATTATTTTCGGTGACACTACATAGGCCTCAGGTGGCAGCATTTTGTTTTTCGGACAGCTCAATGTTGTCCAATGATAGTCTTCTTGCCTACTCGGTTCATTTTGTGTGCTGGTCTTTATCTACCTACTGTACACCAAACATGTATATTTAAATTCTTGTCATAACTTCTTGTCAAAACTTTTTGTAAATTGTATAAATTGTTCTGGGAAATGTTCAGTGTGACCAGATGGTCAGTAAATCATTAATGCTCATAATTAAATTTTGAAAATATATCCAGATCTTTGCTATCATGAAAGATCCAAGTTAGGAAATATTTTTGCTCAAAATCTTTAAAGTTTTAATCATTTTTTATGCTGTATATTAATAAGATAATTCTAAATCAACTCGAAAGAACAAAAGTTGCCTTTTAAGATCAGATTCGAACTGGTCTGTTAATGTTTAACTTAGTGGTATTTAGTACATGTACAATGTGTGTGTATATATACAGTATATATATATATATGTATGTATATATATATTTACCAAACTTCATCATTGGTTCGTTTGGAATGATAAAGCCAAAAGGGTCTTTAATTAATAACGATACAGCACTGTGTAATATGTTTCGGTGCCAATATCAGCTTTCAGAGATGAGAATGCTCTAAGCTTGAATTTTAAAAACAGCACAGTCAAATAATTTTTGTCATGTGAAACCATGGATTTATTATATTATGACAACAAAAATGCAAAGTCATGTATTGGGTATCACTAAGCAATTTATCGATCAAAGAAAAGGTTTTTATCTTTCTTCTCTTTTATATTCTTATATAACCAGTACTCTATAAGTTATGAAATATTCCCCTTGGTTCTTTCGTAAATTTATCAATTTATACTGTATTAATTACTGTATATTGATATATAAGTTTTTGTTTGTGTATGGAACACTTCTCTGTAAATATTTGATCAATCTTGTTTAAAATGAAACAAACTGATTATTGAAACTCTAGTACATAACAGAAGCCATGCATTGACCTGGAGCCGTAGTTTACGTACAATAGTTCCAAAAATATGATGAGAATAGAAAGTAGCAGGATTGTTGATTACTGAGGCTGAACAATATCATCAAGTATTCAAACAAGGGTGGGAACGAGGGTGGGGGTGGGGGGCTAGGTATGATCACCTAGGATGGGGAAGTTAGAGACAAGTTAAGTGTAGCTAACATAATATGGATAGTTGAATGAGAGATGTCTAGAAGTTCACCTTGAGGTCAACTGCAATGCAAGGTTGGTAGACTGGTTTTTTTTTTAATACTATAACTGCTAAGTAACCATTGATAAAGGAGTTTAATAATGTAGTGCTGACATTGTTTTATATCAATTTTATAAGGTCGGTAATGTTTGCTTATCATGACAGATGTTACACACTGTATGTATGCAGTGCTTTCTGTCGTGGTATTGGTTTACAGTAGCGGTCTGTACAGTCGTCAAGTATAGCGTGTTGCTACAAAGCTGGAGGTCAGCTTAAGCACTACCTGAAGGCTTTTAAAACTGATGGTGACGACATATTTCGAGGGCACAAGAACGTGAAAAGTTGTTTAAACAACTCTTCCCATTTGGACATAGGAAGTTATCAAACAGTTAGGGGAGCATCCTGTGGGTTCTGGGGTTTTCGCTCGAAACATTTTAGTTTTGTAGAAGCCATGGGTGGCCCAGATGGAAGAGTTTGACTATTCTATGTGTGTATCTTTGTATATAAATTTAGCTTCCAAGAAGCATATCTTTTCATTTTTGGGTGACTTTAATATTAGCTATTGTAGTGGTACTCATCCTTAAAGTAGCATTTATCATGATCTAACCAATAACTGTCTCAACAAATGCACAACTGCCTGGATTATTCAATGGAATGAAGGTTAATGAGTTAATAATAGTGAAGTGATTCCATTTCATTTGTCCCCTGGATATATTTTCATAGACTTGCTAATCACTGTTTAAATTGGTGAAAAAGAAACGAAAAAAAGAAAGAATCTTTCTTCATTATTTGAAATAAATCTGGATAAGCCCAAGTTAAATGAATTACATTGTTATGGGATTTTTAAAAAATTATCAAAATGATCTAGAAATGCTGACTAAAAGAGTAATGGAACCTTTACAGTATGGGAAGGAAGCTCTATGCAGTTTGGTACATGATATACAGCACTACTTTATACTGCACTGCTTGCATACTATACTCAAATGTTAGTAAAAAACTTGTGATATTGGTTCCTTGTGCCTTTGTTTATTTTGAGGTGGTGTGGCCTGGCATCAGACAGACCTAAAAATCAACTTAATGTTACACAGCTATGGAAGGCTGAAATGGACAAAAATGCGGTTAAACCATATGTGATCCAAAGTCATGGTGGGATCGCATAAAGTACTGACTGTATTTTTGTCCATTTTGGAGTTCCATGGAGTTTGCATTTCATACAATTGCGAGTAAATGTGACAGAAGTGTCACAGGTTAGTCTTTCAGGTCAATGCAATATCTATTGTTTATTCATTTAAAAGCTTTAAATGCTTTATTTCATGTTTTACATATAATTGTATCTTTTTCAAACCATATTGCTAATATTCACCCTTTCACAGATGAATGAAAGAGGATATTTTGGGTATTACCTTCGCACATTATTTTAATTTTGGCACAAATAAATGCAGTTGCTAGTGTATTCCATGTGTACATGTGATTATAGTTCTGTTTGGCTTTTTGAAAATAATGGATAAGAGTTTAATATTTTCAGAGCTTTCATATGCTATATAAGCCCCTTGAAAGGAGGAAATTCAACTTTGTTTTGGGTGAAGATAATGCGATAATGTTAAAAGACTACTGAAATCCATAATACTGAAATATTATAGTGAGTACTTGTTATGCAGAGGTATGCTTACATATTTCTACATACTAATGTATTTCATTTGATATATTACTGCACAAATTGACCAACTATTAGTCTTTGAGACCAATCGATTTCAAGGTCTTTATTTCATCTGAGAAAAAACATAGTATTAATAGAAATAATCATACGTGTATATGTGTAATTCCTTGTCTCGTTGTAATAAGACATACAAAGCTCATTGTTGCACTTCTATCCATGAATTCATTCTGTCTATGGATTCATTCTGTTCTATGGATTCATTCTGTTCTATGGTTCATTCTGTCTATGGATTCATTCTATGGTTTCATTTCATCTATGGATTCATTTTGTCTATGGATTCATTCTGTTCTATGGATTCATTCTGTCTATGGATTCATTCTGTCTATGGATTCATTCTGTTCTATGGATTCATTCTGTTCTATGGTTCATTCTGTCTATGGATTCATTCTATGGTTTCATTTCATCTATGGATTCATTTTGTCTATGGATTCATTCTGTTCTATGGATTCATTCTGTCTATGGATTCATTCTGTCTATGGATTCATTCTGTTCTATGGATTCATTCTGTTCTATGGTTCATTCTGTCTATGGATTCATTCTGTCTATGGATTCATTCTTTTTCTATAGTTCTTTCTGTCTATGGATTCATTCTGTTCTATGGATTAATTCTGTATATGGTTCATTCTGTCTATGGATTCATTCTTTGGTTTCATTTCGTCTATGGATTCATTCTGTCTATGGATTCATTCTTTTTCTATAGTTCTTTCTGTCTATGGATTCATTCTGTCTATGGATTCATTCTTTTTCTATAGTTCTTTCTGTCTATGGATTCATTCTGTTCTATGGATTAATTCTGTATATGGTTCATTCTGTCTATGGATTCATTCTTTGGTTTCATTTCGTCTATGGATTCATTCTGTCTATGGAACATTCTGTCTATGGATTCATTGGTCCATGGTTCATTCTTTCTGTGGAATCATTGTTTTATAGTCTATGGATTCATTCTGTCTATGGATTCATTCTGTTCTATGGATTCATTCATTCTGTCTATGGAACATTCTGTCTATGGATTCATTGGTCTATGGATTCATTCTGTCTATGGATTCATTGGTCCATGGTTCATTCTTTCTGTGGAATCATTGTTTTATAGTCTATGGATTCATTCTGTTCTATGGATTCATTCTGTCTATAGATTCATTCTGTTCTATGGATTCATTCTGTCTATGGATTCATTCTGTTCTATGGATTCATTCATTCTGTCTATGGAACATTCTGTCTATGGATTCATTCTGTCTATGGATTCATTGGTCTATGGATTCATTCTGTCTATGGATTCATTCTGTCTATGGATTCATTCTGTTCTATCAATTCATTCTGTCTATGGAACATTCTGTCTATGGATTCATTGGTGTATGGATTCATTGGTCTATGGTTCATTCTTTCTGTGGAATCATTGTTTCTATGGATTCATTCTGGAATCATTCATTCATTCTGTCTATGGATTAATTCTGTCTATGGATTAATTCTGTTCAATGGCTCATTCTGTTCTATGGATGCATTCTGCCTATGGATTCATTCTGTCTATGGATTCAGACTAGGGTTGGCTTGGACTCGGACGTGTTTTGATCTTGGGGTGCCCTGGACTCGTACTTGAAATGCAAATTCTCTCTAAAGCCGCATATTTATATTTTTTCTAATATTAAAAGTGATCCATGTTAATTGTGCCCTGCTGTACAAACTAAAGTAGGTTCTTTGACATAAACTAGATTGGCTGGATAATTTATTAAGAGACCCTGTACATACTGTATGCTGACCTACAAATAATGCTGTTCTATCTGTAAGGGTGGTGGGGTGTTGGATCATTCAGTTGCATCCACAAGAGTGGCAAAATATCAAGCAGTAACTTTTTAGTTTCATAGATGACATCCCTCAAAGTTTGAGAGAAAAGTGAACAAATTCAGACAATTTTTTTTCTCAAAAAAAAAAAAAAAAATTGGGCTTTAAAAAGTCAGAATTTTCTAGGAACAAATCGATAGTTCAACATTTAGTATCGAAATGCCAAAGATTTTATCTGAAAAATGGACTCTTTTATCACTTGTGCCAAGTAAAGTACTGTATTACTATAAGATCCCTTCAAAATGGAATAGTTACAAGACATACACTATGCAGGCCTACTCTTTTGTATGAAAAGGAAAGCTGCTACACTTGAGAAATAGCAAACAGGTCAAATGAGGAGTGATAATAATACAACTCCTTAGCATGAGTCTAATTATATATCAAATAAAGATGAGAAGTACAAATTACAAAAACAGTTTAAAAAAATTGTTTTTCTTATTTTATTCTTATGAATATGAAACAGTCTCAGCATAGCCGTACAGAAATTCCAGAAAAATTAGTGACATTACTTAAAATCTCTCTCGCCAATGTTCTTTTGGTACAAAAAGTTAGATGGGTGGGTGCTGAGTATTAAAGTTTCAATCTCATGATTTTGAGTTGATTTATAACCTTGCCATTAGTCTACTACAATTGTCAATTAACCTGTTGTTGATATTATGAACCATAATACTGGATTCATTGAGGCATCTAGTGACCCCAGTCAAGTCACTCGTGCATGAACAGACATAAAGTGACCATTAATATGCTATCTGCATAAACTAGTTCTTTTGAATACACTAAAGGCAAGCAGCAGTAAAAATAGAAATTCCCTAATCCTTGCACCTTTTGTTTGTTTGAATCTGATTTATTTGTAAGTAGAGCGTTTGAATGATAAATGGAAAATACCTTCAAACAACCACCACCAATTTTGACAACAGCTGCACTGCAGAATCTTACGGTTGATAATAATGGAAACTTCAGTGCACAAGTTCCTGTTTTGATGTTTATTTGGTAATAGGTAAATTTTGAGCTTTTAGAATATGCATGCCTGGACTTTTTAAGGTTTTGTAGGTGACATTTGTGGACAAGTTTGGCATCTCTCTGCATTTTGCACTTAGTCCTAAACACTGGTGCATGTGAGTCCCCTATGACTCAAAAGTGTCCAATGAAACCACCACACCACCCCTTCCTACCATTCCAAATTGTGTATTAAACATAGACGCTGACCTGAATGTCCCACACAATATTTCCTTCCTGTTGCTGTAGAGACGATAGAAATCAATAATTTGTCCCTCCACTTAACCTATGATGTCATATTATAAAAATAATTCATTGACAAACTTTTAATCACATTTCCAATTTTTTTCACACATATCTGATCAATATGCATCGCCCTAAAAGCATGGTATGTGATTTTTGACACATCACCAACAGCCTTGTGATGTGTTGTGAACTGCAGCTGTTTTTAGTTGAAACAGAAGAAAAATATTGAGAATAAAAGCTCATACAATTAGTTTTGTTTACTTCTCTTAATTTCGAGGTGACCATATTATTGTCAATAATTCTGGGGACATGATGTTGACATCCATGGGCAGTATCTACACTATACATTTTAAGGAATGCGTGGGATTTTGGGATCTCAATGTTTAGGGAACTTACTTTTCAAGACTGGTTGTCAAATGCCCACCCACATTTTGTAATATATTGTGTAGAAACTGGGATTTTTTTTCCTTCAAATCTACATATTCTGGGCCTTTGGTTAAAACTTCTGGAATGATAATGGACAGAAAATGAAATCAGGGGACATTTCCAGGGCACCTTTAATTATTCGGGGAACGACCCATGAAATCCGAGAACTGTCCCTGAAAACCGGGGACGTCTGGTCACCCTAACTTAATTGGTTAAATTTAAATAGAGTGATCAATGCAAGCAATTAGTTACTATTTGAAGGCAACAGATCCAAGATTTTATGAGACCAAGGAGGAAAGTGAATTTTGGGTTCTGTTTCCAAAATAAACAACGGTGACAGTTCCTCGTACATGAACTTTTCCAGCGTGCATCACAGAGCCACAATCTACGTTTGCCAGAGCCAACACTCTACTGTTGCCAGATGCTTCATCCCACTTCACACATCCAAAGGTTTGAAAGCTCTGAAGGGTGACTGTTCACGGTTAATGAACCTTTTCAGAAAGCGTCACAAGATTCCAAACTCAGAAAGCCAAACTCTGCATCTCAAGCGAACCATTACTTTTCATCATTGCGGTAGTTTCTCCACTTCTCGATTGCCGATCTCGGCCACCTGAACGAATACTTCAATATTCCATCATCGGCTGAAAGTTACAGCTGTGGCATAGATCCTTCTCAAGTCCCAGAATCTATCAGTTGTGTCTTCACGTTGGCAGACATACTACCTTTGTCATAATACTCCTGCTCACTTATGCTGCTGATAAGGGTTGGAGCTACTGCCTGCCTTTATGTTTGTCCGTATAGAGCTGGGAGCTTTCCCCATTGGTGCTGTTGAATTTAAAAGAGCCCCCATCGAATAAAGTGGTAATGCATAAATGGAAAAGTGTGGAAATAGTTAACCGTAGAAACATAGACAGCAATAATGAATTTGAAATGTTCTTCACTTTACCTTACACATGATCAGCTACAGACCTTTAGGTAATTGCATGCCACCTGAAAGTTACCTAGGATTCACAATGTAATCCTTACTTCTCTGAATAATTTCACAGCACCAACACATGACCTTCATAAGGTTGTAGTATTCCAAACTTTGGAGTCCTGAACATGACCTAAAGATTCCCTTAATAATATAATCAGTCGATTTGATGATAATTTCCCATGATCAACACATGATTGTCACGGTGTAGTTTAGGTTGATGCACAGTTTTTTCACATTGTAAACAGAGGATAACATTCACATGGCTCTCACATCCTATAATGCATGTGAGATACTTCACACACACACACAATTTAATTAATTTTTTTAATTCTCCATGACCATTGCATCCTCTTACATGGAAATCTATCAAACTTTGAGTTAATGGCCCTCACCTTCACATCATAATCCACAGACATATGGATTTATTAACTTAATATAACCACAGAACCTATACATGGTATTAAACCTACATGGATTCTATCATAATGCAAATGACTTGCAGATTATCTTCGCATTTATTAACAAATGGTAAAATATGAATTTGATGGTAATATACACATGACCTACGTATCATGTACTGAAGGCAATGTAAGCCACTCCACAGTGTTTCAACTTTGCTATTCAACAATAAACTATCCTACAATATTAGGTTAGGCTTGACTTTATCAAAAAGTGAAGCTAGTGGCAGAAAATGTCCTCTGAGAAACTGATAGAATAAAATAAAGCAGATAACGGAAGGTAAAAAAAAAGTTAATGGACTGTGTTTCAAAAGTCCTATACTAATAACTGTATAAAAGTTAGAGGACAGGACATTTCAATCCTACTGTAGCAGGATCCTTTCACCAAAGATAGACTTTAGAACTGACTAAACAACTCTAACTAGATATATCATCGTTCAAAATTCAATATTCACCATAATGCGATGGGGTGTTGGGTGAGGGAAGAAATATTGCAATAAGACTGACAGAGATAGACTGTCAGAGGTTGATGTGGTGGAGGAGAGGGTCACTGGCTGGTTTATGAATTGAAAGGAAACTTTCTACAGCCAACATGAATCACACCACACTGCTGCTGCTTACCATGTTGGTCTACAGGCCTGGCTATTTGCTGTGGGACTGTTGCCGACATCACTGGGGAACTACCTGGTGGCCTGATGGACTTCAGACCTTTTCCATTTGTCACTGCTTGTATCAAAAATGAGGTGTCACTGGGGTTTGAATAACTAGCATCCCGTCTATTGGAGAGCATATCTGGGGGAATGAATGAGGCACAAAAATCATTAATAGCGTTAACGTCCACATTGTTCAGAGGTATTGTGACTTGAATGTAAATATCTCTCCTAGCTGTACAGTATGCAATATTGCAATGAGGTTGTTATTTAAAGCAAGTCTCAGATGATATGAGTTGATAAAAATCAACCAACTGATAAAGTCATCAACTTTATGCCCTACACTATCTATGTTATACTAACAAATCAAGCATTTACACAGAAAGAGGGTGTACATGTTTAATTCATTGCCAAATATCCACCAGCTTCACCTTACGTACTTCCCCATTCACAGTTCCTAAGAAAGGACTCAAAAAAATGATCAAAACTTGATTATTGTTGGTTTGGTTGATTTTCTGTTCACCCACTCATAACGCTTAATGGCTTAGCATTTGGTAAACACATGCATGGGTGACTACTTAAGCACTTACTGTACTGTATGTGACACTACATGTATGCCATCAATGAACTCACACCTATCCATGGACCTATGTTTACATGAGATAAGATGAGACATCAGATGCTCTTGTTCCTAGACAAGCGTGCTTAGTTATCTGTTTTTGCTACTTTCAATTTGTCTGCTTGAGTGAATAAGGTTCTTCCAAATTCCCCAATGGTTTACAAAATGTTTACAAAATTTACAAGGTTTACAAAATGTTGGTATGTATGTATGTATTTTAGATCCTCCTGCAAGCAGGAACTCACAAAGAAGCCTCATTGGCTTATCAAAGCCGCGAGCTGACCGAAGTCAGTCTCTTAGATTCATATTTAACATCCATTATTATGAATTGTCATTGTCAATAACTCTGTAACTGGACGACATACATTAATCTTTGAGCGACTCGAACTCGGGACCTTATGATTGAAAGGCACCGGTGTTAACCACTGAGCTAACACTCCTTGATATAAAATAATCAACAAGCAAAACAGCAGATGCCATCAACACACACATGATTTTTTCCCGTCTGCAAACAACTCTGACATATCCTATTTTTTTTTCTATATGCCTGTTTCTTTCTGTCTTTGTTTTAACATGCAAAAAATTTGAACTAATTCAAAAATAATTAGTAACTAATCTTGGAGATTAAAATCGATCTTAAAGCTGATATTTTTTTCTTCTTGTCTGGTAAAAGTAATATATCTATATAAACTCACCATCTCTTTCCCAGCTTTCCTTTGCAGTCTGAAGTAAATTTGAAAGATTATCGATACAACGGTTGAAAGAACTGACTTGACTCTGAAACAAGAATGCAAAACCCAACTCAGCAAAGTCTAAAACACTACATGATCAACGTTATCCAAACTACAAGTAAAAGGAATCGATATGGCTCTTAGGGAGATTGAGAATGAAGGAAGGGGGAGGGGGAGGGGGAGGGGGGGAAGTTGTTTGGCATCAAATCTGCTGGTTTCATTTCAGTAGTGATCCTATTGAGCATTTTTCTCAAATGCTGCAACAACCATCTGCTGATTAGTCTAATCCATCCATGACAATACAAAATTTATCTTAGTTTCAAATGTAATGTAGGCTAGATGGGGTTTACTTACATCTAGTACAAAAGTGTGGTAGGGTGGAGATAAATAGAATAAATTTACTCCTTTCTGTCTGGACATTTCCTTTCGCTCCTCAAAATATGGGACAATCCAGATTTTTGGGATGTATGGGAAACCCTATTTACTAAGGGAACTGTTTATGTATATCACTGCTGCATGTAATTTCATTTTGCACTCACCGTGGCAAGCTCCTGACTGACCTGTCCTGCATCTCTCTGTTTACCTCTCTCTTTCTCTTCTGTGGCAGGCTCTGGTTTGGTTCGAAGATAGTTAGGTACTACCTCATTGCTGAACGACTGCACTCTTCGTTCAGTTAAATTCTACAAAATGGAAAGTTTAAGGACAGCAACCTCTCAGATGAACGTAGTAGAAATTTCAAGTAAGATGTTTTAATAACCTTTTGCAGATTCAACATTTATTCCACAAAAATAAAACCAGATAATTCTTACATTTCGCAGCCACACTGAGTATGTGGACTTTTATTACTTTATTGTACAAACAGACAGAAGGGGAGAGGAGGAATGTCGGGTATGTACACCCGAATGTAGAATATAATACTAGGATACTACACTTCAAAGGTTTGGCCATTTTCAAAAGCTGTAAGAAACCTAGAGGCATCTAAACAAATGATCATTTTCAAAATGGGACAGAATGTTTTTTCGGTGTTAAGGTTTTCTATTTTCTTTGATGGGAGTACTCTATTCGATTAAGCCCAAAAGGGTTTCTTAGTTTACTTCCTTTCACATATTTTACTTATTTGCAGTTATATTGTCTTGTTCACCTTGTATTACTATGTGATGAAACAAATAAATCATATGTACCTTTACGGTTTGGAGATATCCAGCTGCTTACATAATATTATCCACTTTAATATAAAAATGAAATACTTCAGTAAACCTATTTTCTCTTTTTTCTTTTGGTTTGTTGTTGATTTTAGTCTAAAACCTAAGAGATGGGGCAAATTCTAACACATAAAACCCTGCTCATAACATCCACTGAAAATTTATCTGCCTCCAAGTTTGCTTGGAATGATTCTATGATGTACTCACGTCTAATTGTTCGTCGGGGTCTTTGGAGAGGTTCAAAGGTCGTAAAACCACATTTTCCAGATTCGATCCTTGATTTTTGAAGTAAATGTTGGTGAGAACATTTAAATGGCCTGTAGGTAAAGAAATACAATATGATATGTATTTATTGTAATTAGATTATCCTTATACTAGATTATCCTTAAACAAGTTTCTTTTTACATGAAGCAACAGGCTAAAAACTGCGGTTTACTTAAGTTGGTTCTCTGAGAAAAATGTTTGTCTTGCCCTAAAGAAAAAGGAGTTGTAAACTTATTTGGCTTTTATTGTAAGTAGGGTGTAATGCTATGGCAATGCAAACCTTTCCTTGATGAAAAATCAACTCTTAATTCACATCATTTTCAATTATGTGAGCAGCCAGCAAAAAGTATAGACCCCATGTTGACTTCCTTAAGACCTGACAATATGTACATTCAACAATAGTTTTATGGGAATAACAGCTGCATAGCTGGCAGGTGAGGGCACAGCCCTGGATTTCCCTCCATTCCCTCCCCCCACCCCCACCTAACCTCACCCACAAACAAAGATCAAGCTGAAGTAATGTGAAAAGTTAGCTGTTAGCAAGTTTTACAGTAGCCAATGTGAACTATTGTTATATTAATATTAGACTGTGTCATATATGTAAGTATACAGAAACTCACCTGACAACAATGCAAAGCTATCCAGAAGAGAAGGCCTGTGTGATCAAGTGAGAAATTTTATCATGAAATGAAATCCTTGCTCTCTACCATCCTCATCATATTCCGTTGTTGCACTTATTCTACTTTTTAAAACAAAAACCTTATTAACTCTTCTTTTTTATTAAATAAAAATACTATTTGGACCAGTCAAACAGAAGGAATTAATAAACGCACAAAGTGACTAAAGTGATCAAGAGCATAGACACAAGGGAAAGGCAGTCAGGGGGTGCAGTAACCTAATCTGGGGCCTATATTGGCATTGACAAATGGAGGAAATATACTGCAATCTTCCAAAAGTTTTATTCAAAACTACTGAAAATGAGCATTTGTTTCTAGCTGCCACACACAAAATATAGTTTCTTACAATAAACAATATCTTTTCAATATCATCAATATATAAAGGTATCAATATTTAGGCACTTCCCTTGTCTCACTTAAAAGGGTCACACCTGATGTATTCTAAATCTCAAGAAAGTCTGTATTCATGCTTACCACTGAATGGTGTCTGGTTCTGTCTCTAGTTTGAACAGTAATGTGGTCAAGGCTTTTTTAATATCTAATATCCTCTTGGAGAGGTTTTCTAGGGCAGTATCTAAGGCTTCTTTGGGTTGAGGCTACAGTATGAGAAAAGTAAAAAATTACTGTGGTATGAATGCACCTTTTACTTTAGAAATTCTTAATGCAGAGAGAACAAACATACTGTGAAAAAACCTTTCAGTATTAGACTTCAGAGGTGATAGCTTCCCACTAAATTAATAAATTGTCTCAACTCATGACCTTTAGCGATCAAAACAATGAATCACATATTACATGATAGTCTCAGAAGCAATTCAACTGCAACTAGGCCTACGACCATAAGCGCTTGTTGTCGAAACTTGTGTAGGCCTAGGGTAGGACGTTCAGTTATTTTGTAGGCCCCTAGTACTAGTTTCAGGCCTAGGCTAGGCTAGTCTAACACTAACACTCAGTACTAGTAACACTAACAACACCGAGGCAGTAGTGCCTACTGTAACTTCCAGTGTAACTTTAGTTAGGGAGCCTAAAGTTAGGCTAGCTGTAACTTCACTTAGGCCCTACCTGCATGATAACTGTCTGTATGTTGTGAGATCAACCCAAAGAATTACAAATTTAAAGGGTTCTTTGGATCAACAGTATAGACTAGGGCCTAGAGCAGAACAAGCGAAACACGGTTAAATACATAGCTACAGGGCAGGATAAAATTTAGAGGGCGGACTGCCCAAATAGCATGTATAAAGGAACTCTAACGCAACATGTGAATGTCGTCTGCTCACTCTTTACCATCGACATAGTAATGTTGATACCAACTTACCAAACTGTCGTGAAGTCGTTCGCAGAGACAGAAAGTAACTTAGGATCTTAGGATATTGTTATATGTGAAACCGCTTTGAAACAATTTTTCTGTCAATGAGTTTGAGCCAAGGGGAGAGATCATTTGTGCTCTCAGTTTGCCAGTCTCTTTGTACTATATACACAATCTGTAAAGGATAGATAAAAGCATGGGCGCAGATCCTGGTGGGGACAGCGGGACGCGTCCCCACCAACTTTTTTCAGTGGTGGGGACATGATATACCGTGTTCCCACCAATTTGTCTTGACCAAACGCTGCATTTCATATTCCCCTGTAGTGAACTTGTGGCGCAGTTTAATCCAGCATTGTGCAAATGACATGCAGCAGTTCTCATTTTATTATATTTATCCATAGTTGTTAAATATTGGACGGAAATCGCATTTGCGGCAGTCTATAATTGTATTCTGGGAGAGGAGCCAAAACCCATCGTATACAAAAGTCTACTTGGATTATTTATCCCCCGGTTTTTATTTTCTGCAGACGCCCGTGTTTTTCCCCAAACTAAATTTCTAAGCCATGAGATCTACAATTTAAGGAGGTTTGGGAGCATCATTGGGTCTGGGAAGTGTTATTTACGGCGATCTGGGAGGTATATTTGCCAAAATAATTCCTGTACGCAACGCGCGGACCCATGGTCGCGCTCCGCTTAGATAGTATCAGATAACAGCCATGCGTCCCCACCATTATCCAAGAATGATCTGCGCCCATGGATATAAGGTACCACACAGGATATGACTATGTTATTTCTTCTGAGCAAAACTCACTCTTGAATGATGAAATCATAACGCATTTCATTTATATGGGAACGTAAGTAGTTGAATGAAACGACAATTAATTTGCGATTTAGAAGCCATGTGTTTGTACCATGTTGATCTCTTTCAAGGGTTGAATATGATCAATGTTTCTCTTCTGCTCCCCTCCTCATCTCATCTCCTTTTAAGTAAGTTGATTTTTGAGAAAAAGAATATTTGTTCCTGTTAAACTCCCTTGATGCCTTTAAATTTCACAAACCAGAAAACTTCCATGTCGTTGGAATTGGCATGCACACCCTGAACACTGCAAACCTAAAGTATCCCCGTTTGTAATAGAAATTTGGGGAGTTTCCATAACAGAGATATAAAAGAAAAGGAAGGGTTAAGGCACTTTTCAGTTGTCGATAAGTTGAACATACTGATTTTTGTAAGCATGCATGAATTACAAGCTTTATCTAATTGATACTTAGATGGTAATTAATCATGGTACTTCATGGATGTATGACTTTATGCAGCTTATATGTCATATAGATTTTGATTCTTTGGCTTGCCTTGAGAATTTAAAAAGAAAACAACTTGAAGAGAAAGCGAAACTCAACATCCTTCTTAAAGGGAAAGAGACTCTCGAACAGTTATTTATAGGAACTTAAACTCACCCTTCTCGTCTTACATTGCTAACGTTGGTGAGGAAGAGATTAACGGTGTTTGCAAACATTTCATAAGTCTGTCAATTTTCTCTCCAATTAGAACCATAACGTTTCGGTGCGGTACAGTTATTGATGATCCTGATGGTGTTCACTGACGTTTTCCTAAAATTGCTTTTCCAACAATTTAACCCTTATACTAGTTAGAGACAACCCTTCCTTTCAAACTAGAAAAGATTTTGTTGGTACTAGCGGAAAATTTCTCATAACCCAACCTCTCAAAACCTACTGACCTCTACCCTAACAATGAAAATGTGACCTATGTTCAAAGATGGTAAAGGTACTTTCTGTTCCACCAAGCAGCTGTCAATCTTGTTTTGTACTCTCTTATAAAAGTGTTCTTTAAATTTACCCCCATTGTCAGTTAGTTGTGATCAAGTATACACTGAAGAGAAGCTATCTATAGCTTTTCATTTGCCTTACAAAACCAGTCTATATAAGCTTTCAGTAATTCTATTTCTCCAGCAAAGTCTCAGCGGAAATCCAGCAAATCCTCAATGTACCACCTTTGTTGATATATCTGTGGCACAATACCGAATGTTCAATTCCTGCCTTCAACAGATGATTCCCAAATAAAAGGACGAAATCGTTTGTGAAGTGGATTTTTTTTTTGGAGGGGGGGGGGGGGCGGAGGGCCTTTTATTTTTTATAGATATAAATATAAAGGTATGGTACTTTGGGTATAAACATGTTTGAGATATATACAATTTTCTTTTTACAAATTTGAAATGAATGTTTTTTCAAACCATATAAATTTATTGAAAATGAGTGCTGCTCCATGTTTGCATCAGAATTCACGAAATATCACACATCTGTTGCGATTGCTCTTCTGCGTCACAAATAGAGTGTTTTTATTTTCCGAGGTGGCGTAAATTTAGCAATTTGGATGACTATCTGGTTGAGATAGACTCTAGGCCTACATACTCAACAAGACAATGTCATTGTTTGAATAGGCTTGATAACATTGACCACAATTGACGAAACTGTTTGAAAACAGAACGACGTATCTTTTCGTTGAACACTGTGTATATAATTGGATCCAAGGCTGCATTTAGATATCCTAACCACATTGTGGATACTTCCAACCAATGATTCTCTGTCAGGGGCTCATGGTTACAGTTGTGTATGACTGCGTAAGGTGTCCAACAAATAGACGTAGTCAACACTAACAAAACACCTGTAGAAAATATAGTTAATAAAGTTGGTCAAAAATGATTAATTTCTATCGTGTCTTCATTTACTATACTATACATGAACTCAGTAGAACTGCATTTGCCTACAAATTGTTTCCTATTTCAGTACATCAGAGAAATAAAAAAAACATGTTGCAACTCGGCAATATCAACTTATGTCGAGTATATACTCATCATGTTAATTCATTTGCATACATTTACAATTTCGAAATAAGAAAACCAACAGCTGCATGTAGATGACATTTAGATTACTGAACCATCGTGCGTTTATGGATAATGCATAGTAATCCGTCAGTAAAATACTAAATAATGTATTGAAAGATACCCACTCATATCTGTTATACATATATATATATATATATATATATATATATATATATATATATATATACAAACATACATATAGGCGTAAATTGAAAACGGGCGTTTCTGAAATAGACTAATGCAGTGCTGCCAAGTCACCCGCTTTGGGCGGGTGTCACCCGCATTTTCGGGTCGTCTCCCGCTCACCCGCCCACCTGTCCGAATCTCCCGCATTTTCCCAAAAACTCCCGCATTTTTGAAGAATCTCCCGCATTGTAGGCCCACAGAGTTTTTCCTGTGAAAGTGTATCATTGCTAGCGTGAAATTCATTGTATCACACCAAAATGCGAATTATCTCAGAACCGCCAGGATCGGAAATTACTCAAAGCCGATCGTGCTAAATATGCCGGGCTGAAAGCAACGTTACCTATACGATTCGTGAAAAATAATACCGTTACGACACACGTGAACGCTACAGCGTCCGCAAAATTTCAGAGATTTTTTTTATTTCAAGATATTTTTTCCTCTGGAATGAAAAAAAAAATAGACACAATACAAATATGGAGACAGTATAGATTCAGCTTAGATGACCCGGGAAGTGATGTTTCCGGCCATCTGAGGGGCCGTAAGATCCCAAAATTTTCTTGTACGCTTCGCGCCAACCCATGGTGGCGCTCCGCTTAGATGGTGTACGTAACCAACAGCACCAGACAATTTTCACCCGCCTAAAAAACATCTGACCTTGGCATCTCTGCTAATGATCGTTTCAATTTCATTTTTGTATGATAATAAGTACACATACGTACAGATTTTTGGGATATGGCATGCTACAAACGTTCGTTCTTTTGTTATTATTGGATGAAGGACGGTGTCTGAGAGACAGATAGGTATAGGCACAGTTTCAACCATTGATGAAGGGGCAATATGTTTTGCCAAACCCTCACGCTTTAGAGGAGGGAGACTCTCTTTTTCCCTACCCACTTCTACATCACCAAATTTCCTCAAATCGACTTCTACATGCTAAAAAAGTACAAGGAAAGGACAACACATATTGATTGTGGCTAAATGATTCCAAGTTTATATTACCTGCAAATGCAACCTGTTTCTCATGGCGATGATGTAGATGTTTCTTTCTCAGTTTTGTAAATCTTAACTCAGACAACTCGCCAGACATTGTCTGACCATCATCGTTATCAGTAATCCTCTGATCTGTTCCTCTTTGTTTTTGGTCTGTGTCAGTACATCCAATGCTGTCGACTCTCGTGTTAGTCCCAACACTGATTGCGCAATCATTTATTACTCCAAGTTCCGTCGAAGATTGCGTTGGCAAATCTCTCGCTGATTGAGCTCTTGTTTGTAAAGCATTCAAGTCACCTGCATTTAACTTGCGAACACGATCAGAGCTTTTTTTAACCTTTAATGTAATTAAAACATATGATATAATCATGGATGGAACAGTGACGCAATAGCCAAGCGCAAGCGATGTAGTGTAATAGAAACATGAATCCTGCCATGAAGGGGAACAGTGATGTGTGCCGGGAGTATAAACGAATTTGGAAGCAATTCCACTGGCAGGTGGAAAGACCATAGCAACAGACACTATGCAACCGGACGCCATAATCATTACGACATGGTAACGCTTGACTGCAATCCTGCCGTCAGCTAAAACAGTGAAGCATCGAAACATTGAGATAAGGGCCACGGTCGCATAGTTTCCAAAACAGCCGAGTAGTGCTATCGTGCCGTGTATCTGTGGAGAGTAAAAATTAGAGATTTATTAATAGGCCTACATGTTAAAACTTAAAACTGATTGGGCCGTTGTCGTCAGCTTACCGGGCATTAACTTATGAATACTGCACATAACTGACTGGCGGATTAATTAAGTTGCACTTTCTTTATCAGCGGCAAGCTTAATCCCGATCCCAGCTTGCTGCCTAAGCTAATTCAGGCAAACGAACCAGATCAAGTATGGTATGGCAAAAAAAAAACCCCTCAGTGTCAACATCCCTTGGCAAAATGATGACTAAAATTTCCGAGAAAGCTAGCTTTCAGTCTGGAGTTGCCTATACTACCATATGGCGCGAGCAACAACGATAATCTCATTCGACAATGGTGGCATTTATGTTAATATTATTGCGTTAAGCGGTAATCTAAACACACGCAAATATAGGCCTTATGTACAGTGTCAGCAGTTTTGGAGGCTTCGAAGAAACAACCTAGGCAATGTCCTGAGAGCACACTGGCGGATCCAAGGGGGGGAGGCCAAGGGGGCCATGCCCCCCCCCCAAAGATGAGCCAAAAAGTGTTTCCGAACATCCGCTAAATCATATGATTGGAAATTTAAAAAATCGAGAGGAATAGCAGTGGTAGACTAGTCTAAACCTTTTCGTTTTCTGGTTTAAAATTAAATTCGCGGGAATTAGACCCGCATTCTAACACCCAAACCCGCTGACCCGCACAAGCGTCCGAAAAAACCGCATTGTAATTGTCAAGTATACATAAAAAAATTTGCATCACATTATGACTTAGCAACCATCATTTCTTTAGCATTTAGCATAATAGAGTATAAAACCTCCTTTACAGCATCATTTGAACCTCAAATTAGCCTATAATTCTTTTCATTGGGGCGAGCAGCGAACATTTTCATGCCACGGGAAGGAATGAATTATCACCTACTATTCAATTTATTGACGTACACACAACAAAATGCATATTTCTCAGAAAATTTTGGGTGACAAAAGCCTTTCTAAGTGCCACCATTTTACATGTAGGCATCACCAGGATTCCAAAAAAAAATCAAAAGGGGGAGGGGGACACCCCCTCCCCTTATACCCCTCCCCCAGGACGGCGATTCGTGGCATGGACCATCATTTGCCTTTTTAAGAGTTGGGAGCCATGTAAATGTATGAGCATGAGGATTTACAGTTTAACACCATTTTGCAGTTACAGGCTGGTTGTAAGAAATTTATAACCGTGAGAAATAAAATTTCTTGAGAAAGATGATCCCAACTTTGTTTTATAAATATTTTAGAAAATTACACCTGGGAAACATTTTTTTAGAAGTAAATTAACATCACCATGTTACACTTTTGTAGCACCAAATTGCATCTGAGGGCATTCAGCAATAGAAAATTTTCCAAAGGGGAGGGGGACACCCCCTCCCCTTAGACCCCTCCCACCATATCACTCTAATGCCACTTTGGCCCCTCCCAAACAAAGGCCCTGGATCCGCCAGTGTGAGAGCAGCGATCCAAGGAATTAAACCAACAAACGACAGTTATTCACCAAAATTGACTTGCCAAATTAATGATAACAATACAAATACATACCCGACAGAGCAGAGGATGCCTCAACAGGAAGCCAGGGTAGATCAAGTCAATGAGACTCACCGTCATACTCCCAAAGGTAGAGAATAGGTCAAAGACGATTAAATTTAACACCAGAAGATTGTGGTTATTACGACGAAGTCGTCGCGATCTCAAAATGGCGATTAGCAATGAACAATTCGCAATAATCGATAATAATAGTATCGATAGGAGAGTAATTAATTCCAAGACGTTGAATAAATGAACATTTTCATCATGGGCGGATCCAATAACGTAACCGTTAGTTAACTGCGTGGTTCTCGTAGAGCGATCCATCGTAAATAAGTTCATAACTTAAACTTACAGTTGACAAAGCATTCGAATTAGTAAACATTAGAATCGCTGCTTTTAAATATTACACAATTGGAAATACTTAGACAATTAACAATGATAATCATTAACTTCAGTTCCACCGAATTCATGTACACTATTGCAATTGCCATTCAAGAATTTAACCGAACAAATCAATTATTTAATAGAAATTGGCAACGTACAGCAGTTTTCAATCAGTAGTAATTGTATCATATGAAGTATTGAAGTACTGAAAGTATTTGATTACATCACGATATCACTTTCGAATTCATTCTGGGAAATACTTAGAATACAAACTAGTGTAAAATGTATGTATTGTTGATATTTTATTACAAACAATCATAACCTCTGTCATAACTTACACAAATTTAAGTCATTTATCTCAGACATTGAGTGACATTTCAACCCAGCAAACTGCTCTGAGATATCAAGAGTGCCATTTCAGTTTATGAAATGCTATTAGTGATGAGATTTGAAGTTATGTATAACAAAATACTCTGAGGGCTTGCATTTGATCATGATGTCATCCAGCACTCCTAATAGTCATTATGTATGACAAAAGGGTCTAAAGAGTGGCGAACAATGCTACCCAGCAGTCACCATATTCATTATGTATAATGTAAGGGTAGCATTCAATGCTACCCAGCCCTCCCCATAGTCATTATGAATAACAAACTGCTCTTGATTAGTGGCATACAATGGCACCCAGCAGTCATGATAGCATATTACGTAGAACAAACTGCTCTGATGGATGTCACATCATGCCATCCAGCAGTCACCATAGTCATTATGTATAACAAACTGCTCTTGATTAGTGGCATACAATGGCACCCAGCAGTCACGATAGCCTATTATGTTAAACAAACTGCTGTGATTGATGTCACATCATGCCATCCAGCGGTCCCCATAGTCATTATGTATAACAAACTGCTCTTGATTAGTGGCATACAATGGCACCCAGCAGTCACGATAGCCTATTTTGTTAAACAAACTGCTGTGATTGATGTCACATCATGCCATCCAGCGGTCACCATAGTCATTATGTATAACAAACTGCTCTTGATTAGTGGCATACAATGGCACCCAGCAGTCAGGATAGCCTATTACGTAGCACAAACTGCTCTGATGGATGTCACATCATGCCATCCAGCAGTCACCATAGTCATTATGTATTTAACCAAATTTTCTGAGGGGTGGCATCTGATATCACAAAACAAAATTCTTTGAGTGACATATGATGTCACATTGTCGACATCATAGAATTTATCATCTCCATGTAAAATGAAATGCCATGGGGGGTGACACCTGATGTCACCCAGCAGTCACCATAGCTAATGCAAAAGACAATAAGACCTTAGGCGTGATGCGGTGACACATGATGCCACCAAGTAGTCACCACAGTCATTAAAAATGTCATGAAGAAAATGGGAAAAAATAGCTTACTTGGCAACAACAAAAAGGACAAAACAACAAAGTACCTTCACTAACAAAATCAGCATGGTTTTATTCTTGCAATGCAATGTGCACAGTACTAATTTACTAATGTTAAAGATAACACTCACAAATTAGTGATATCTAATAGGAATACTTTTGTGGTGACCATAAAAAGAAATATTTCACACTGCTTCCATCAACCTGATAACAATGAGTGTCATTATTTGCAATCCTTTGTTTTACAAATTAATCTTGATGATAACATTTACCAGTTTTCAATGAGTCATCTGCAAACCATGTAATACTTTGCTCACAGTCGCATTGTGCATTTTATGCACTTCATTTCTGGTCACCTCAAAAGGTTACTATGTTTGCATTGTGTACATGATTGTGCTTGTTCTTTACCTGAATGAAGTACTAGGCTACACATGTATAGCATTACATATATATATAAAATTAAATACTGTCCATTACTAACTAAGTATTGAACATTCTGCCATAATTTATGTCTGTCACATATATTGGAGTGTTAGCTCAGTGGTTAACGCCGGTGCCTTTCAATCATAAGGTCCCCGGTTCGAGTCACTCCCAGATTCATGTGTGTCGTCCAGTTACAGAGTTGTCGACAATTAACAATTCATAATCATGGACGTTAGATATGAATGTAAGAGACTGACTTCGGTCAGCTTGCGGCTTTGATCAGCCAATGAGGCTTTTTCGCGAGTTCCTGGTTGCAGGAGGATCTAATATACATTCATACATATGAATGGCATACTTGGATACATAGCAAGTCTAAGCCACGACTCCAGACATTCTGCTATATTTTATGTCTATCCATTCAACATTACATGTTTGCTGTATTTTGTGTCTTTCCATTAAACTGATATCATCTTAAACATTCAAAGTATATATTGTAAGTCTGATCAATGCCTTAAGACATTTTGGTATCAATGTTTGTGTCAGTCCAGTATTTCAATGATTGCTTCATTCGTGCCTTATTCTCTTTGGTCTTATTGGCTAATGTGTCTGATCCACATCTTCAGAAATGAGAGGTATAGATGACTGAGAGAATCTTCTTCATATTCACATCTCAATTACATCCTGAAACCAGAATCTTCAAACAGTTATTACAATTCCAAGTTCCTTTTTCATGTTTCCCAAAACTCAGATTCTTCGTATCACCGTGTTTGAGAGTTTTGCCGTCACCTTCTGAGCCTCAGAACAAATGCATGCCTGCATTCCATGCTATCCTCTGGGTAATATTTTTCGTAAAAGTCCAAAATAAATTCTTCCGGTTTGAATCCAAACTTCTGGTAAAGTAACATGGCTGAATTAGTAGCGGAGACGTGTAACGTGACATCTTTACCCATGCACGTCTGAATGGAAAATCAAGATCAACAAACTTTGGAAGGATACATGTTAAAACTTCAAGGTCATTATCAAATAAGTTTATTTGTTGCAACAGAAATTAACCCCACACTTTTCAAATTCCTGTTGAGGGAAATAACAAACGAAAGGTTCTTTAAATTTGATCTACTATAATGCTGTTAAGTCAAGCAATGGAATGGTCAAACTTGTAAACTATCATTCTGAACAATTCAATACACTTCTTACATCAAACAAACAGCGAATGCTTGCCTACTTTTACCCGTTCATGAAATTACCAATGAAAAAATGGTTCTATCGAGTGACCTTTCTTGTGTTTCTAAGAATGACGTCATAACGTGAAATACATCATCGCCATGTGATATATAACATATGCAGAACACTTGAGAAACAGTAGTCATCGTCTACAATCCTTTCTGTGCCATTACCCTTACATCCTAACCAAGCCTAAGTTTTGTGCAAATTGTTTCTTTCAAAGCTTCACTGAGTATTGAATTATGGTATTTATGAGTCAAAAATGTGATTTGCCCTATTTTATGCTCCAAATACAGAAGTTGTCTCACATTTCACCTACCTGTATGAGATGGTACACCATGAAGGTGCCAATGCCTGCGCCTCTCCACTCGGGATGGACGAACAGAAACGAAATGTAAGCCTCGTTGTACTTTACGTCCGGTACCATGAAACCAAAGCCAATCACGACCTTTCGATAGAGGACCACCACACTGAAGTCTGGATACTGTAGACACTCTGAAACTGAGGGTGCGTGTTACAGATATAAAATTGATCAAGGAACACCAAACTGACACTGAGGGTGAATGTAACAGAATAAAATTGATAAAGGACCACCACACTGACACTGAAGGTTCATATAACAGAATAAAATTGATAAAGGACCACCACACTGACACTGAGGGTGCATGTAACAGATATAAAACTGACAATTCATTCATAAGCATGTATTTCAATCATGAAAAATTGCATGATATTGACAGCAACAGGTGCAGAGTATTGCTTCCTTGCTTCATTCAATAACTGTTTGCAAAGCACACACACTATCCTGTATTTCTATGACAGGAATTCTAAATAAGACACGATCTATTCCTGGACAAAAGAATTCCCATACTCTTATAACATATTGATGGATGAGATATGTTTCTACCATGGATAAAATGTAGTTTCCACCATTTAAAGATGGGAGGACAAAACACGTTATCAGGTTTTCTCACACAAGTACGACAACATGTAACATCAGGAATCAGTTTTGGACTCGATTTTTAAAGAATCCCACTACAACACACACACAGAGTGGTAATTCTAAAGGAATTCTGAATGAGAAACTTACGGTCGATGCCTGGCCAAAAGAACTCCCCGCATAATGCATTGATGGATGGAATGTGTTGAGGGCTGACATAGCAGTAGTCAATAGGGGCAGTGGGAGGGGGATCAACATCTGCCTCTAATCTCGGCAGCCTCCTAGTAATCTCTTCCAGGAGCTTCAGCTTTATTGGCTTGGTTTCGTAGTCTCTCCTGATGTAAGGTTTCAAAATTCTGTCACAAAAAATTTACAATTTCAAATATCATATTTCAATAAGAACTAATTTATCGTGTGTAGGTTTTCACACAGGGTGGTACTATTAGCTTCCCATCAAATAACATTTAAAGTACCTTATAGAATTTTAAGATGTGCATACTTATTTATGCCCATTGTAATTCACTTCAAAACAACAAGTGATCAAGGATACAATGCAGATAACCTCAAAAATGGTTTGAAGAAGTCATTTTCTTTAAATAAGTTTATTGAGCATGAATAGATTCAAGCCATTAGGCCAATTAAGTACAAGTTATATTATCAGTTTGTTGAAATAGGCCTAGCCTTCTTTTGCAAACAAGAATTAGGCCAGAATATTTTGTTGTCATTCCCTATGGCAGCTAATTATAAGCTAAATGTAAAACAAAAAGAAGAACTATTTTATAGCATTTCTACCGATTATAGGAATAACAGGACTACATCTACTGGGATGCAAAATATCATTATTTTAGTTTTGACATGGATACCAATTAGTTATTAATTAACACAGCTGGGAAATGCTTTTATTATAGACTCTCACCAAAAACATCACAGAGCAAATTGTAACAATGAACATAAAAATTTGTTTCTTACAATCTTTAGTTGTAAAACTTTGATAAATTACTATCAATGTGTTGTGAAAAGTATCTGGTTTGAACAAACTGCACAACATAATAAAACTCGATCATAAGCCCTTTCAATTGTAGATCGTCAAGTAATAATTCTTTTTTCACTTCTCGTACCTGGCTGTGTATGGACTGACAATCTTTTGGAAGTTGGTATTGGCTGCTGATCCAATCAGTCTAGCCCTGAAGGAACCAGTCTGACGTTTCGGTGACAGAAGAGCATGAGAAGAGACCTAGCATTGAAAAAGGAAAAAGAAAAATGCATTTTTCTCAGTAATTTATGAGTCTATCGATACTTCAGTTTGATTGATTTTTGATATTAGCTCTTTCAAGCAAAAGAAGAGACACAAACAGAGAGAGGGAGTTTACTTTATAAACTAAAAGGACACAAAAAAGACGATAATTTGAAGAAAAAATTCATCATTTTACAAGATTGAAATAATCTGTGTATGGTCTTGATGTGTGTGCATAGTATCGTATGGTATTTTTGTTGAACAATGAATATAGAGCAGAACTTTCTCATTGTTCAATCTGACAATTAACGTTTCTGTTACCTCTGTGTTTTTAACTTGTTTCCTCTGTGTTGTTTTAGTTCGCTACCAAAGAAAATTCTGCTACTATCGAAACATCAGGCCCCCTAACTCTAAGACAATTTAATTATTGAGGGAATGATTAAAACACACTTTTGACTTTTGATTGATCGGGTAACATCATAGTCGTAGAAAACAAAAGTTCAATAGTTTAATATCCAAATATTCTTTGTAATACTGATCACTCTAGGAAAAACAAAGCTTGTTTTATATAGAAGACGCAAAGCTTAGATGTAATACCTGGAACCTGTCCAGGATTCGGTAGTCAGCTCCCATCCCCTTAGATGCCGCTTTCATCCTACCATATTTGACTGGGCTTTGCGGTAGTCCAGCTTGCGGGTAAGGGTAAGGGGTGATGCTACATCTCTTTTGCAGAATCTGTTGAACAGCCGAATCCAAATCGAATAAAGGTAGACCTCGTTCTCTCTTCTCCTGTAGAGGGGAAAAGTTTTTGCGGTTGGTAACGATGATGAGAAGAATGACAATTGTGGAACAGTCAAGTAGAGCATTACATTAACATTACTAGAGTGTGTAAGATGCAACCTTTTCCAACTAGTCTTACAATAAAAGTCCCTAGTCTGTTGTTCTCTAGGGACACTTTGATGTATAGTCCGTCACATCCAAACTGGTGCAATCAGAAAGCAATCTAGTCCATGGTTCCAAAACTATGGGACACGACAAGAGGGCAAGCTGCCAAGTTTTTATGGTGGGTCACTAGTGGGGTAATGGAAAACAAGAAAACCTTGACTGGTAAACCATGTCTCCAATGGAATCTGGCATAAAAGTTCCTCCCTGTCGTGCAATGGTGACATAATTCCTTTTTGACATAATAACTTTGATAAATGTCTGTGAGTTTGTGCTCTTGTTTTCTAGTCTTACAGTCAATATGCAATCCAATCAGCCAAAGTTCAGTTGGATCATCAGGCGAGTATATATCGAGTGGTTTTAGGCTTTGGAAAATTAATGGTCGCAGCTGCCTAAATAAACCTTGTAAGTAACGGTGTGATAAGTAGTGGTTGAGTCAATTTGTGTAATCCAACATCACCGGCCACTTTGAAATAGACAAACACATGATACCTGTCTGACCAATAGCTTCCTTCGAAACCTTTTTGCGACTGGATCATTTTCCACGGCCTCTGGGCAGGACTGGATTAACTTAAGCAGCTGCCTCTCTTCAAATACACTCATCGGCAAAAACCTGTAAAATAAACGCGAGAGAGATTGATTACATCATACAAACGATGATACTTGATGATTTCTGTTACTATGGTGACACCAACCATCAAAACATTTTGGCCCTGGCCAACAGATACATGGAGGATGGTGAATGTATTTGTCAGTCTAGTCTCTAAGTAGTAGTAGCAGCATGACCAGATGTTTATTTGGTGTATTATACAAGGAAGGCAATGAGGAGGGGGAAAAGGGGGGGGGAGGGAGCTGGTCCTGGGAGCTGGCACATTTCTCTTAAATAATTTTAGCCATCAGATGTAGTGGTTCTTCCTGCCCCAGTCTTGTTATGTTATGTTACCACTAGGATGAAATGAATCCAACACTTTGTTATGTTTACAGAAGAGATATTCAGGAAACATTTTAAGAGAAAGTTTTATTACAAAAAAATTGGCTAACCCTTTACAAACATCGTCAGGAAAGGTTGTCATTTACAAATAGTCCAAGGTAAATCCACAGATTCTGATGTAAACTACAAGTGATATCAATCACAGAAAATATTTACAGATCAATATTATTATGTTTTTTTACTTATTAACCCCAAACGTTCCAACTAGCAACTCAACCCAATGCCCCTCTACCAACCCATACACCCCCCACTTCAAACTAATGTATGATACTTCATAATGTCATTTCATTTGATTGCAATATTTAATGACTTACTTTGGTTTTTCAACAGATTTCTCCATGAGTCTTTCTGCTGTCTGTCTTCCCTTCACCTTGAATCCCTTCTTGATCTCTGGCCGATTGCTGTAGCCTTCTTCTGGGTTTTGGTTAGCCCCGTCACTACCCTGACCGTTGACAGGAGGGGTGGGTGTCCGTACCATGGTGGACAACCCCTTAGATGGTGGTCCCAACTCTTCCTCATCGCCGGCCATCAACATTGACGGTAGAGTCTCTGTGAATTCATAAAAAAAGTGATCAGTCATACCTTTTCTTTTAGATATTTTGATGCAAATGTGGAGATGGAATATTGTCCTGGAAGCCATTTATTTTTCTGGATGCTAAGAAACTGCATGCAGAAGCAGAGTGTTTAATAACTAATTCCTCTTGTCAGGTGGCTATTCAAATTCAAAGATTTAGCTCACTTTGGAAATTTTTTAAACAATTTTGGAAAAACAGTGGATTTCTCATGAATGAAAAACCTACCGTTTCAGATGTCAGATGTCAAACCCACGACCTCCTAGATGCTAGATTACATTGCTTGTACTGCCACTGTCTAGTTCCAATAGACCATAAATGGTTTATGCAGTAATTTTATATAATTCTTAATCTCACTATCAAACACAAAATATTATATATATATTATCTATAGAAAGGACGCCAAGTTGTCAATGCTTGATGATGGTGGGATTCCCTTCCTTTTTGAGGGGAAAAATTGGTTGTGAAGGGTACTAGGCTACAACAAAATAAAATGGTATCCGATTTGCAGTCCAAAAGCTTGATCTAATTGTAATATCAGAACAGTTGGACTACTTGTTAATGATGACAATGTGCTATTGCTTCCAAGCATTCCTTTTACAATTTGTAAAGAAAACAAGAAATAAAGCAACCATCTATTGACGATAGGTTTTTTTTCTTACAAAAGAGGGTGACATCTATCGTATTGCCATTTTTGCATTCTTCAATGTACCGTGCTCGTACTATTAAAAAATGCTGGAGGGCTTTGTGGTAAGTTTCATATGTCATTTTCTCTCAATCTGTAAATGAGATATGTACAAACATTGTGACGGGTTGTTTGGTATTTTTCGATCGTTAATGTGAAAAAACCTCTGGACAATTGTTTTAAATAGTTAAACATACTTCAATACCTACACACTTTAGTGTTTAAAACAAAGATTAGCTACAAAATATCTTACCATCTGTTGCTAGGTCACTTTCTTGCAGAAGGCTGAATGAGTCACAGCTGTTCTCTCCTCCTAGTAAACTCAATACAGATGGAGAGTCTGGTACAGGGGTAGTTGGTGTCCCCTGGAACTGCTTCAATCAATGAGAAAAACAATGCTTCAAATTCAGTTTTTCGTTCCACAAATGGCGCTATTGTGGAAACGTTAGGAATATTTCATGTTTCTTTCCTAAGTTGCTTGCTAAAATTGTTTAATTCTTTAATTATGAAAACAAAGCAGATATATCGTCATTTGTGAAATCATTTTATGTAAGCTAAATGATTTCATTCCAGGACATGAGTGACTATATTTGCATTTGTTTGTTTGATTGGTTTCTTGGTTGGTTGTTTCTCTGTCTCTTTATTTGTTGTAAAATAGAAATCACTGAACTATGACATATTATGTCAAAACATTTAAATTGCTATGAAAATAGCAGCACAGGATTTATTTCACTTTTAGGAAAATTTTCTTGCATGAATTCTGTTTACTATGCTCTATATTGTAATAACAGAAATTCAAAACGAAAATGAACATGAAAGAAACAAAACAAAGCTTTTGACTGTTACCTCACTGCTAGTAAAGCTGTCCATGCTTCCTTCTTCCACATCCAATTGGGTACTACTGCCCTCTCTCCCTTCTACAGATGCCTGTCGAGCTTTACGAATCTCCTTGGCTTCCTGTTGAGTACATTCATTGCATTAGATATCAGTTGAAAAAAAGGTTTAAACATGGAGAACGAAAACTATAGAGGATATCTAAGGGCAGATGAGGTACCAGGTCTATTTTCTTTTGTACAGTAATATCATTTTATCAGGTCAATGCAATGTTAACAGATTGGTGGTGACAATAATAGACAAATCAAGATCAGCTACTGAATGCAAGGGAATGAGGTGATGTGTTTTTTGGAGTGGGTTTTAAGACAGTTTCTTATATCACATTAGAATAAGTGTTTCTTCCCCTTTTTGTTTGTTTGTCAAAACTGAACTTGACCATATTCCACTGTCCACTAGATTCACTTGTTATTTCTGTACTCTAAATAATAATTTACCTTATATTTTATATAACATCAGACTTTTGTTATTACATTAGAAAAAAGACACAACCCATGACTATTGTTGACTCCTTCTGACTGTTGTTGCATATATACTGTTCTAAGCTCATCATCAGACAGTCATCATTGACCTTTGTACCTGTGTACGAGATCTCTTCTCTTTGAGTTCCATCGCTGACTCCACGGCTGTGGTTCCCCTCTTCCTGCTTCGTAGACCCTCTACTTTTATCGTCGGTTCAAAGGTCATCAGTTTGGACTTTCTCTGAGCGGCAGTCACTTTAACAGGGGGTAATGCTGTCAGAAACAAACAAAAACACTCAAAAATGTCATTTGCTTTGCTTATTTTATAAGGTTTTTTTGTTGGAAAGCTAAGACAAAGTTCAAAGAAGCAAAGGTGGAAAACTATTCTTCATTTATGTCAAATGTGAAGGAATGTTGCAATTTAATGTACCTTCTTTCCCTATTTGCTCTGGTTTATAGCTGGGAGGTTTATTTATAAGTAAAGTCCACCATCCTGGTTCTCCAAACTCAGGTGCCCCTGATCGAAAAATAGTCTTGCTGCCAGATGACAGTACCCCAGCAACAGTTCCATGCCAAGTCTGAGATCTGTTCTTACTGAAAAAAAAGACAAACAATTTCCAAATAATAATAATAATAATAATCAGCAGTTATTTTTACGTGTAAAAGTAAGTTGGCCTGAGGTTTCGATCCTAGCAGGATCTCCTTCAGAGGCTAAAAAAATAAAATAAAAAATAAATAAATAAAAAAAAAAAAAAATCTTTTCAGTTATTTTTACGAAGCTTAAGCGACCACAAATGAGGGAGAAACCCGCAAGGGCTTATGGATTACAACTTACACGTCAGGTGGCTTCCAATTCAACATTTTAACTCAAATTTGGAATCTTTTCAATTTAGAAGTCATTTCAGATAGGAAAACCGTAGATTGCTCTTGGATGAAAAACCCACCTTACTATGACCCGGCCGGGAATCGAACCCCGAACCTCCCGATTGCTAAGCCTCATTGCTTCAAATGCCACCGCCTTTATCCACTCGGCTAAATGAATAAATATAATTCATAGATTTGAAGTAACAGATGGCCCAGATTGCCAACTGCTGCAATAACCTTCAAACTTGCCATTATGCCACAGCCCAACAAACCTTTGATGCTAATGACAAAATTTGATTATGTAATAAAAATAAACATGCTATTTGAAACGACAGCAGACTTAAGTTTTCACGTTGCTTTCTTTATGCGGTGTTTTCGAAGAGCTGTCTTAATGTTACATTTTGTATTGAAAATTGATACATCATAATTCACAATTCAAGTTAAGATAAGGTCCTTAAGACCATAGTCTATTATTTGAATTATTATTAAATTTATAAATTATAAAATTTGCAACAGGAATGATGAAACTGTTGCATAAACATGAGAGGTTTGCCAAGCAAATGGGCAAAAAGAAGTCAGATTCTTTAAATTCGAGAGTTGCAGAGGTTCCTGGTTTGGGTTAAACCAGACATAACTTGCTATTTTAGTCAATAATTCAATGGGACTGGTCTGGTGTTGATTTCTTTTCCAAATACAAATTACAAAAATTCTCCTTTCACAAAATTCTTTCCTGGAAAATTGCAGATGTTTTCTTTCTAATCACAGCTACATAAGTAAGCTGTGGACTTTTTTGTTTAGTTTTGCCATTGCTTTTGATTGTCTTCTCCTTATTTTGTTATTTATCCTAGCCTCCACCTTCACCTTTTTGTTTTAAGGTTTCTTCAAGGCATCCAGGATTTGATGAAATTTCTCTGAAACTGCCTCCCTGGTTTTCTTTCATGTCAGTGACTGAGATATGTATCAGCATTCTCATAATTATATCAAATCTGTTATATAAACTCCAGTACTTACCAAGTTATTTGTACGATGCAATACCTATTATGATACAATATGTATTGAATGACAACCAGCTACATCTGTATCTGTCCATGTTATCAGCTACATCCAACTTTCAGAGATTATCTTCTATGACTGGGGGTTGCCTAGTTTCAAGTACTTCATCAGAATGATATATTGTTCCTACTACTAGGCTAAATACAGCCTTTATGGTCCCTCAGGATGGCGCTTTTAAAGAGAGACATAGGAATCATAAAAGAAATATTTCTGTTTTTTTTCTTACTTTTGACCAAAGAGCACAGTCCAATACGTCGATATGAACTCGCAAACGTCTTCTTTCCACCGGAAAAATCCTTTCCTTCCACTCTTTCTCGCGCCCAGATTGTAAAGTGCAAGGACTACCACTTGTTGCCTGGTGCAAGAAAACATATTAGATTATGAGAAATTCTATGAGGATATGCCACACAGACATAGTGTACAGAAGCATTAAGGCTAAATGACACTCTATTAAGATCAGTCCCACACATAGAAACATGTGGTATGAGGTGGAGGGGAAAATGGGGGTGGGGGTGGGGGTTGTGGGTGGGGTGGGGGTGGGAAGGGGAACAATGGTCCATGTTTTCACATCACTATTTTTGTGTGACTTTTGACCAGGAGGTAGCATCTGAATCCACACTGTATTTCAGAGTACATTGTTTCCCATCATGTTGTTCCACATACAGGTTTTATACTCCAAGTTATGTTAAATCAAATCATGTCATCAATTTAACAAGATTTACAGGAGAGTAAAAAGTTTAATAATCATAAATAACAGGATCATTATTTATAATTTTGCAACCACAAATATCTAAGGAAACATAACATCCCTGCAAAAATTGGTTAGTGATTCATTGCCAACAAACTTCTTACAAACAAGATTTTCAGGGTTTGGCCTTAAACTCAGTAAGGCGGATCTACACTTGATTGTATACCAAATTTGAATTTCAAACCAGGTGTAACAGGTGCGGCTCCTTTGTAGCAGATGGATAGCAATTTGTGTAAGAATCATAAACGATTGTTTAGCGATAGATTTTAGAATAGAGGTTGTGGTTAAAATTAAAAATATGAACAATATTAATGTAGAAAGTTTCATGAAAATCATGCATTTCATTCTTTTATTTTAACTTGTTTGTTGTCTTTTTGTGTTTGTACTGAGAGTTCAAGGAAAAGCTTCAATTCGTTCAAACCGGTGACGTCACCTTACCATGTCAGCTTTATTCTTGCGATGATCTCACTTTTGGTTTCACTGCAGTCTGAACAAGTAAACCTGAAAAAATTGTCCCCATCCAATGATGATGGATTTCCACCCTTCAGGCATGCTACAAAAAGTAGAAAGCAAAATAGAAACTTAGTTTTAAGGGACAACATGGTTTGTTTACTCCCTTTCTTTGTTGTTGGAACTTTCACCAAATTTACATTGAAGCAAAGTGATATATATGCCTAACATACCTATGTGCTGCAATGTCTTATTCAGTTATGCATGATCAGATATGAGTAAACTGAAATAAGGTCTCCTTTCCAATTTGTTCACAGACATTGTGTCTGATACTAAGAGCATCCTTTACAGTTCTATCGACAAAAGCAATGAAAGAAAAAACAATGTTCTGAACAATGAGAAAGATTCAGTTACAATCCTGGATACATGTTAAAACAAAACTGAACATATTTTGCACCAGCAATTAAATACATAAATATATGTATAGAAATTTCTTTGTAGCAGTGGAAAATGGAAAACCAAGAAAAAATGCTAAGAAAAGTAGAAAATCACCTTTCGGGTAAAGACCCTTTAACAAAGTGATGCTCATACAACCAATAACATACGTATGATTATATATCGCAAAATGACCAAAATCTCAACTAACCAATGTGAAAATTTTGCTTGCATTTCTCACACCACACAGCCAAGGCGTCTTGAACTTTATTGCAATAACATTCGCTGCTCTTTAAAGGTTTGGCGTCAGGGCTGGAATCACTTTTGGGAACCAGAATTGGTTGCGTCTCTTCTCCTGGGCTGGTTGCCTGGGACTGAAGAAGACCAGGTGGAGACTTCGTATCCGTGGAAACAACATCAATCTCATCAAGTTCACTCTTTGTAAGAAAGGAAGGAAAATATATGAAGATACAGGCCAGGAAATTGGTTAAGTCATGACAAGGAAGATAATTTTCTATGTGGAGTATTGCATTAAAGTTCATTTATATCACCCCCAATGTGAAAGTTTATTAATTAAAGTAATGAATAATGATCACACTCATTTCAAACTTCTCCACGATCATCAAGGCTAATCTCAGACCAATTTCTTCACAGATGCAAGTTTTGTGTCACATTGAACACTTCTGGGTGTCTGAGTATAATTTGGGGAATCAGACCTTTCAGCTAGGAAAGTACATTTGGAAACTGTAAGAAGATTTTAGCTTAGTAAACTTAGGACACAAAGATGAAGTTCATTGTATGAGTAATAAGTTTCAAACATAAATTTTATTTTTGTAGAACATACCATGAAGACAGCCTGCCTGAAGGAGATGAAATTCCTCTGGTCATAAAGCACAGTACTAAACTTAATAAATTTTAGGCTTTCAATGTCCTCTTAAAGCCATCCCTGCAACTACCTTGACTTCAACCTGGACAAATCAATTCCTTGCATGGAAACTTCCATTACCTTGGTAAGCTATGGTTGAGGAGAGCCGATTGATTCATAGCTGGGTTTGTTTGATGCATAAGTACAGTAATCTGTTTTTTTTTTTTCATTCAATGACATCATGTAATGCAGATAACATCTGCTCATTCATCAATGAATCATCAAACAAAAGTTTGACCAATTAAAAACATTAAAATACATGACATTTTATTACTAGGAACTGTAGAAATTATTTATATACAATTTTGCAAGATGGGTTATTAGCAATACCACAACAAAATTACTTCCTATTCAGCAATATGTTATACAGGAAAGGTATAGCTCCTTTTACCATGTTGTGTTGCTATAGTATTAAGAAAACATGCAGAGTACATGCAGACTATTGATACATGTGCATGAAGGACAAAGTGACCCATGATTGCTAGACTTAAGTCCTATTAATTCAAGCTTAGTAAAGTCAAAGGATTGAGATTTATAAAGTAGCCTAACTTAGACCTCATCAAAAAACTTCTGCCACTTTCCCAGGGTAACATAAAGTTATATTCTGATTAGAACTTGTGCTCTCACTTCCAAATAATAAAAGAATAATCACATCGTTTATTATGCCAGTCAGATTCTTCCATTAAGTTTAACTGTAGCTAGTCTATATGAAGTGTCATTCTCAAATTAAAATGAGAACGAAAAAATAGCTGACTACTGTAAAAGTAAAATTGTTGTTCTCCATATATTGCCTTGCCTCACTGTAGGCCTTACTCATGCCTAGTACAGCAAAACATTTTTTTTTTAATTTTAACAAAAATATAGAAGACTACGACCAGGGCTGTATGGGACTTAATCCCAAAGGAATGCCATCATTGACGTGTATCTTAAGTTACGAATTAAGGTCGATACGACTTATCGGCAATACATTTGTCCCAATCTTCTTCCATATATGGCAATGAAATAGAAATCATTGCATTTGTCTTTCATCGCGGAACTAGACCTAACACTAAATCATGCAAAGTTGAGTACAAATAAAATTAGGCCTAAGGTTTGTACGAAATGTCCTATTTTGCTCATTTTGGATTGTAACAAACAGAACTAAAACATCCTTTAAAATTCTTACAATATCAGTGGTATCTTCTGATGTCATAATTATATTATACTTTTGAACCACCACGTCTGGTATTCGATTTTTTTTCAGATACACTTCGGATCGGGGCTACACATCGTCTTCACTGTCAATGTATGTCTACCGCGGCCTATAATGGTAGATATAATATACATATGCTTCATACGGTATTTTTATTTATTTTATAGAATTTTGAATTATTCTTCACGGGGCTGTTTGCAAATCATTCCTGGTTACATTTCGATACCTGTTTTATTTTTTAACCATGACCTCTTAACATTACATGTTGTTCATCATTCAAACTGGCTGCACTTTTTATTCTACATAAAGTTCCATATAATTTACATGCAACTCTATGCATACTGACTATCGGGTCAATTCCTCAGATGTAACACAAAACTCAATGAGAAAATATAACGCTTAACCGTCCAAAATTACAATTCACAATGCATTACAATTAACACATTTTTCAAGGAAAATGGTGTTGAACTTTATCAAATGTGCTCTGTGTTTTATATGAAGTTATACTGCAATAGCCTGTCCAGGTAAATAAATCAAAGCCATCCAGAGGCCTGACAATTCGCTGTTGAACTACTTGCATTTTTATGGCATGTTGATTTTAAATAGTCTAACAATATTCTAATATTACCTTCCCCTAAGTACCCCAACAAGCTCCCCCCCCCCCACCCCAAAGCAAACTTAACGAGAGCTGTGACACAGTATACCGTGATATTTATAATTATACACTTTAAAGTCAACTCATTCAGACGTAATTTCAAGAGCTGAGGGACTAACTTATTCATCGGTGAATGAACATTTTCAGATTGTATTTACCTATTCATTGATGCATGTACACACTACGGGGCAAAGCACTATCATGTCTCCTCTTATATATTCATTATACTTTCCACATCGGAGGATCATCGCAGACATATTTAACGGTTCATTAGCTGTCTGAATTGGTGCCCTGAAATATTGACCTTTAAGGAACTCCTTGGATTAATATTTTCCATTTTGTAATATGACGTCTTAGCAAAGATAAAAAAATATATAGACAATTTTGATTTGACAACACGTACGATATGCCAAACTAAGTTTGAAATAATAGACACAAGCATTTCATTTCTTTTAACCCTATGTTATGTTCGTGGTGGATTAGTAATTGATGCCAGACTATTCTAGAGGATATGCTGCTCACTTTGTTAGCATCCCCCCCCCATTCCCCCCGCCCCTACCACCTGACTCGCGTCCCTATCGTGCCAAATTAGCGGGCTACTTTTGTAAAGATTGTTATTTTATGAACTTTTACAGAGAGTGCATTATAATTACAACGATCAACCCTTGATGCTAAAAACTTGTTTTTCTCTCTCTCATAATGACAGTTTATACTGACTGGTGGTCAGGTTCCTTTCGAGGGGTTGTCGATAAGTAGACAAAGATAACATTTACAGTTTTCTGTACAAGCTGTGTGAAGTTTTAACACTTCTTCCTAACTTATATTACACTAAATAAAACAAAACTGTTAGCAAACTGTTTATCCACTAAAGAGCACGTGTAAGAGAATGTTTAATAGTAAGAGGGCCTGACCGCCCTGACGTTTAGATCCTAGTAGGATCTTCTTCAGAGGCTGTAGCTCTTCAGCCTCTGAAGAAGATCCTGCTAGGATCGACACGTCCGTGCCCACTTACACATTATATCACACTATGCATTAAAAGCTGTGTAGCGCCATCACTTACTTAATGTCATTGTACTGGCAAAAAATAGTAATGTTATTTGAAGTTAATGATGTGCATACTGTGCGACTTTTCAGGCATCATAAACTTTTTATGAAGTGAACATTTACAGTCTGATCTGAAAAAAACATGTGTTCTTTTTGTTGTTTTCTAGATGCTTGTCTTACAAGGAAATGTACGTCTATTTGTGTGTATATTACGTTTATGATCGAAGCATTGTGACTTCAAATATACCTATACTACATTGTAGTTGGTGTTAGAGGTTTATATATTGTTTAATCTTACAGAACTCTGTCACTAGAGTCACTAAAATAAGAATAAACTTTGAAAAGGAATCACTGTAACCTGGCCCGTGTGCTTAGTCATTTACTTGCAACAGTATATGAGAACATTCAATAGTAATACTGTAGGCCTACAGTGGATGAGGTGATCAAGTATTGACCATACTTGAGGGACCAGAAAGGATCTTGCATAAATATGGACCAACATTTCAAGAGCATTCATGCTATACAGCTGTTAGGAACAAGTTAATTACAAGGTTTTTCAATTTGACAGATCTGTTGACCTTAAATGACCTTTGATCTTAAAACAACAGGGTTCTTGTGGTCATTAATGTTGAGGCTAAATTCGAAGTATATATATATGTACTGTATCTTCTGCCTGGGGCATTCTTTCGTAATTTTATGCGAGCGTATATACTTATTTGCCTTAATTCCAGTTGGTCATTGCTTGTGTATGCACATGAAATGAATGTATACAGCTATATATTGATATGACTGCATGGGACCTAAGAAACTCAAAGTCACTTGGTCAAGATTGACAACTCTAAAAAGATGATTGAAGTGGTCATAACTGCATCACTAAAGCGAGACTTGCATGTTTATATATATAGTCGCTTCTGATCTGAGAAGTTTTTATATTGTAGAGCGGATAAATAACCAGATTTTAAGTCCCAGGAATTGAAGCACGCTAGTGATATGTAGCAAGTTTTCTAAGAACATTCCAAAAGGTAGGCTGGCCTTGCAATTTATTGACGGACAATAAAAACAATCAAATGTCTCAAGTGATGAATGAGGGAAACTTGAATTGCGGAGGCTAGCGTAAAATGCTGTTGAAGTTTCAGCATGATCCAATTAACAGAACTTTTAACATGGTTACCGGTACTTTGGGGTGCCAACATTGCCAAGTCAGCGTTTGATTGCATATTTTACCAGGTAGGGCAAACTTAAATTGTTGCCTGCTTGGCAAAGCATGATTGCCATGATTGCCTGCTTGGCAAGCATGATTGTTACGTTTTTGTCGTAGGCCTATATTCGAGCTCTCTAGTGGGAAATGCCGCCCGTCAAGCAGGCGATCTCAGGACATTTCTTATCTTAAGAACCTCTTACTACACAGTGCGTCACATGTACTCTGAAAAATGCTAATAATGGCACCGGCGCTACCGGTATTTGACACAATTCTGTCTCGTTGAGAGTTTTTCTTTCGCAAAGAGGAACTGCAACCTAAAGTTGAACCTTCTTCGAAATTTAGAAGGGCTTTCAGTTTGTCGCAACGCAGGACGACAAATGTCTAAAGCTGATAATTACGGAAGCCATAAGGGGACATGCAAGTTGTCGAGATACCTTGTTATAGATTACCACGATATCTCGACAAAAATACGTTTTTTATGTGGCCAAGTTACATGACTTACAATCTCTCGACAACAGGACAAAAAAAGCAATATATTTGTCAAGTTACCTAGTTACGATATCATTGGCATTTTGCCCAAATTGGATTGAGTTACCGACTAACGATAACTTGACATCTTGACCCCCCCCCCAAAAAAAAAAACAAAAACAAAAACAAAGTCAAGTTGCAGAGTTACGATAACTTGACATCTCGAAAAAAAAATGTATTTTGTCGAGTTACCAACTCACGAAAACTCGCTATCTTGTCGAACTGTCGTATTGCTGTTTTGTCGCACATGCATTGCTGTAAGCGTAAAAAGTGTAAATTTATGATTTCACGACATATTTTAAATCGTCAAAATGTCGGAAATCTGAAACATAATGTTTTGTACAACTGCATGAACTCGTCATGATGACAAAACGTCAATTTCCTATTTTGTCATTTTGACGAATTGTTGCATCGGTATCACTTCCGTGAGACAGCAAGTTTTTCCAAGTTGATAACTTGAAGCAAAAGATGTGAAGTTATGGAAAGTCATTAACCTGACAAGAATACATTTGTGTTGAGATGTCAAGGTAGCATAAGTCGGTAACTCGACAGAAATCTAATGTTTGTTCTATAGATGCCAAGTTGTCGTAACTCGGAAATTCGGCAAAGCCCAAATTGTTGTTGTCTTGTCTAGTTTACATGTCGGTAACTCTACAAAATATTTTTTTTTGGTCGAGATAACAAATTAGCATAAGTCGGTAGTTCGGTACCTAGAACAAAATGAAAGTTTTGTCGAGTTGTTGTAAGTCTGTAACTAGGCAAAACTCGTATTTTCGGCATTCGTGTATATGTTGGTATTCTAACAAGGTATGTCGACATCTCGCATATTCCCTTAGATGATCGATGACCTAAAGTTCGAATTTAGCCATATGTAGGCTGTAGCATTGATTTGAGGGTTCTTAATGATAAGGGCATTATAGCTTACAAGCCAATTACAGTGGGCAACGAAACACGTGAGAAATAGGCATATGTTGATTTACATGAAGGGGTGTCCGTTACGATACTCACACCGTTGTAGGCATTACATTTAGGTCGGTGTTAGCCTTCGATGACATTCAGACTTCAACGACCTTGCTCTCTTGTTTCGTTGCGATATTTCTGCGAGGTTAATTTTACCTAAAATCGTGATTGATAGCTCATGTATTTGGTTTGATTGACATCCGATTCGCTTCGCAGGCTAGTGATTTTCAATAACCATTCAATATTCAGGTGATATATTTTATGGCTTAAAACTGTGGGTGTGAAGGCATTCCAAACTTTCCTTGGAAGAAGTAACACTTGTCACATTCCTTTAACGAGTTTTCACACTATTTTCATGAAAGCTTGTATAGGCTTATGCAACGCACTATCATGGTATTTTATCAGTGTGTGAGTTGGAATCGTCAATATATTAGGCTAAGTGAAAACTTTTCAAAACTTAAAAACTTCTACTGAAAATAGCTGTATGATGCTTTGCACACGGATGCGTATATAGGACATCGTCGTAACAATTGTTCGACATAGTAAAACTTGCAGTATCAGCAAAGAAACATTACCGCCATTCCGAAAGAGCACACCAAACTGTAAAACGACGAAGTTTGAAAGTGACCGTATGGATGAAATAAAATATTCAGTTAATTTTTTTATGTGAATAACCGCTTTACAACCGCTACCCCCCCCCCCTCAATTAATAAAGGTAAAAGAGAGAGGATAGATAGAAATGTATGTAGAGCTAAGCTTGGTAAATTGTCACAGAAATGGTTATTCTACGCTTCCGTAGAAGAAACCACAACTAACGCTTCACAACCTAATATACACATATACGTACGTAGTACACAATACGTGTTTGATGCCACACTGCACTACATACTGATTTTAATACAATCGCTGAACTAGCCGCTTCGAACATATGCTCAGTCGGAATAGAACACTCACAGAAAACAATTACTTTTACATCAACCGTCACAGATCGAATAAATCTGGGATGAACTTATTTAAGTGGAGATACAATTACATCAGAGATACCGCTTAATTGGAACTTTGTTTTTTGAGTTTTAAACTGCTTAAGTCAGGTTGAAAAAGTAGTTCATTATCATCGCATCTATGACCTGCTACCACCAGACTTTTGGTAGTCTACAGTAACGTTAGTGTCTGTCGTTCTTGTTCAGTGGAGTTACTATTAGACTTTTGTTTTAGCAAACTTGTTTGGTATCGCGTTTTGGGATTTATTTACTTGTAAGACGAGATATAACGTAACATACGGGATCCATCATCAACTTTTACCAACCATAAGGTAAATATGAAACCTTTATTGGAAGCTTAAATGATTGTAGAAACATTAATTAAATTAGTTATTAAAAGTTTGCTTTAGAAGTTTTCCGGTGCGAATCTAACGCAGTGTACTACTAGGCCCAGACCAAGTAACAGTAACACATACGTAGGTTGTACACAGGCCTTAATGATGGTACAATGTGGCCCTAGGCATAAGCGTAGACAGTATAACCATAGGCTAAAATATTTTTAGATGTTTCAGCCCAGCAAAGTAACCATGGATCATGGATGTAGCATTACAATTTTCAGCACAAGGAAAGGATCAGAGGAAAGACAATAAAATGTACAATGTACTTTTGTATTTAAAAATGACAAACATTCATTTATTTACTCATTCAATCATATCATGGGTTTATTTTGAGGTGAATATTTGGGATACAGTTTGCTACCTGTATCAAGTGTATGTTGTGTCATTGGAAAGAGATTACAAGAGTACCACTGGTATTGTGTGGGTGTCAGATATTGGGTTAAAGATATATAAAACATCCCATGTATACTGTATGTGTGACTTCTATTCAGTGTAGTGCATTTTATAAAGATTAACAGGAACCTTTTTTATTATATTGATACTAGCAAATCCACAACTTACAAGGTGGATCATTTGTGATGTTAAATGAAAGTTCTGGTGATCTACTGTTATGTTTCTAGCAGGAGATAAGGATAAAGTAATGTAGAATGTAGTAAACCAGCAACAACAGGTATTTCTTTTTCATCTTTGAAAAGGTTTGTCTGTCAGATGTTAAGTTCAGACCAAAAATTTGGAAATAAATCACAAATATGATGCAACTTTACATTGGCAAAACAAAAGTAGAATCAAAATCTCCAATGAATTAAATATCAAAACAAAATGACAAAAGTTTAATAACAGTGAATTACTATCCGTTTGGTTTGTTCTTAGTGGATTTTATTTTGTGAGGTCAGAACAGATTTGTCAACTGCAGTTGCTATAGCTCAGTTTCGGTCATGTGCCCATATTAATTTATTCAGTAACAAACTGTCAAAACTAGCAATAGAATGTTGTCCTTTGACCCTGTATTATGCTCCTTAATCAGTACAGAAATTGGATTGATTTCTAAATGGCTAGCTGTGAACCTGGCTAGAATTATAAACTACCAAAGATCTATGAGATCTATGAAATTAGGAACTGTTGAAATTAAGGCAGCTTTTGTTAATATTGCTTTTGGATGATATATTTTATATTAAATATTAATATCCCATTAAAAATAAAGCTCATTGGATTAACTAGTCACATTTTCTTTCCAGTAATGAAGAATCACAAAAAATGTTTGAAAAAAAAAAATTGTCTAACAATTATTAAAGTTCTGTAAAAATGTGTCTGGGTGACATGATTATTGGAAACCAGTTGCATCATTATTAGCTGCTAACATGACAATGATGACAAATGACGTGAGAATATGTGAGCCTAGTTCAGTCTTGCCTTCTGAATTTGATATCTCAAGGTAATACGTCATATAGATCTAAATCTTATAATATACACTGATTTGTTGTAGAGTGCTTGTATGGTTTAGACAAGTATCTTAACCCATCATGTGTGATCTGCTCCAAGAACAGCAGAGACACATCAAACAGAAAATCGTTCTGTGAACTTAGCTTGAATTATAAACTACCATTGATCTACGAAACTAGCAACTCTTGAAGTTTTAAAATCAGCATTTTGTAATGCTCGTGTATGATATACTTTTATTTTAAATATTAATATTACATTACAACTATAGCTCATTGGATTGACTACTGTAGTCACTATTTATTTCTAGTGATCATGTACTTTTTGCTGATTAGAAAATGTTCTTGATCCATCATGTGTTGTTATATGCTCCAGTTACAGCAGATATAAACATAAACCAAGAAGCACAGAAACTTTTCTTTTCCTTGTTTATGGCATCTCTGTGAGAGCCAGTGCCTATTGACGGTCGTATCTCACTTAAAATGCTCAGATTGTTTGTAACATTAGGCCTCTTCTTCGTCTGTCTCCTTCAAACAACATTCTGAAGTGAGTGTTTGGGGCCTAGACTTGAAGACTGCAAGCTGTCTCGGCCTGTTAAGATGACACAATGCCAACTAAGTTGCTGCGTAACTGCACTGTCTCCAGTCAGGCAGAAGGCTTGTCTCCTCTGCTGCTTCCATCTATTGAGTTCTCAAAAATGGACTTGTGGTAGAGGAGAGCTTAAAGTCATTTAGCACCAATAAATAATAGTGTGTACTCTCAGTGCCTGCCTGGTCCTCCGCCAGTCTGTGAGAAGAGCAAACAATACAGGGTCTGTCAGCAATCCCCTATTATTGGCAGACCCCAATCTTTCTATAAGCCTGTGGTCAAGTTAGCCTTTGAAAGGCCAAAGAGGGTTTATAATCTATCATTAAAGTACAGAGTAATACATCAGGATAAATACCTTTCATCTGAGGCTTTTTGTTTGGAGATAGCAATTGTTTGTGATAATCTCTAACAGTATTCTTTCTATTGGTAGTAGCATGCTCTTGCCAGGTCTAAACAGACTAGGGCTCTTTACACAGGTGTGTTGTGTTTTTGAATTTAACAATGCTGCAAGCAGAATATGTGTTGCTATTATAGGGTTACCAGAGTAACTTGCTCTCAGAGGGATAGAGGATGTATAGCTGTTGGTGTTGTTAATAACTGGCTATCTACTTAAGGTCAAAACCAGTTCTTTTGAGGCGATTACTAATTGACTAGTCCTATAGTTTACTAAGTAGAGGTACTGTAGTGTGACCTCAAGATAACATAGCTGAAATGGGATGCCTTCCCAAAATGGACATTTGAGTTGGGTGTTTACAAGTTTATTAAAACCATGTAGAAAACTTGAAAATGGCAGGAACTTTAGGAAAGTGTTATTCTGACAAGTCTGTAGCGATTAGCTCTGTGCACAACTTTTTTTTCTCTCTTCGTTATCATAATCACGACTAAGGGGTCAATTTCAGAACCAATGAAACCAATCTAGACTACTTAGAAAAATGAAATACTGCATCATATGGTAAAAGCAAAAAGTTGCAGAGAAATTTATGTAACTGGTTTTCATTGCCTTGGTGTACCATTATGTACTAATTGAATGTATTAATTATATTACGTACTTTGAAATTTTGAATAATGGTATAGTATGTCCAGTGTTACCAAACCTTAGTTAGATACTACATTAGAAAGAGTAGACTAAAGATACAAGAGTGACGTACTACAGGGAATCAATATGAATGACGTAATTGAAATGCTATTCAATTTGGTCAAATTGCTACGTATAGGCAGAGAAGGCAAATCTTCTACACAGAACATCAGTGTGGTCACTATTTAGGGCAAACAAAACTTTGTAAAAAGAAGGATTCCCATGCAAAATGTTAGAATGAGGAGGTTCCGTACTGGAAGCAATCTAGCTTTTAAATACCATTGCTACATGTTTAGTAACTAAACTTACTTTAATAGTATCATTTGCATGCCATGAAATCTGTTCTCTTGACTCATGTTATGCTTTCCAGAGATACTGCAACTTGTTACTGCAGGACACCGATGCAACATTGGATAGGTGGCATCATATTAGGTCTTGAAAAGAAATGTATCCAGAGGCCTAAAACATGCGTACAAGTTATATACTAAACCTATTGATGGATATGTATCATATATCCCATAGATCTAATAATGTGCATGTTGTTTGTTACATCTTACACTTAATTCAACTGACAAGTATTGTACATGCATACTGGTGTTCTTGTCAGAACGCTCTTATTCAACATCTACTCAAGTTTACTAGTCAACTGGTAGACAACATTTCTTTCATTATAATGATATAGCATTAATCTACTCCTATTTATCAAATGGGATTCACTATTAAAGCTGGTTGCCAGCACATTGTTGAGAATTGGAACATTGCTACAGTAGGTATAGATATGTGTTTTATACAGTAAGTGAGTTAAATTCCAAAAGTATAATATCTTAAATTTTGAAATTTGTGAATCGTGTGAAGATAATGATGGAGAATGAAAGTTGATGTTTGCCATATTTGTGATTGTAGGGTCACGATGCTTACGATATGATTATGTTGCTAAGTTACCACTGTTTACAACTGTTTATATGATATGAGATTGTGTTATCTTTCAAATATTGAGATCCATTGTTTTGAACAAACACAGTATGCATTGTGGCAGTTCCTGGAGAGGTAATAAAACGTGCATTATTACACTATATAAAAAGCATGTGATCATGTGATATAAGTTTAAAAAAGAAAGATATTATATCAATTCTACTTTGGTCTTGGGGCCATTGTCTAAACCGCACCTAAAAGTACACTAAATGTTGGCATGCAGTATGCTCTATTTGCATCTACACTACAGTTTGTTGACATAAAGGTATGGTTAGTGATGCTGATGGTATGACAAAGTGGTTTTCATGGTAAGGTAAACTGTGTTCTTGACCAACTTTCTGTCCATTGCTTGATAAAAACTGTCAGTTTATTAAATGTGATATTAAAAGCATTTCAGGAATTTAAAACAATCAATGTTAATGTCAAATCAACCCTCAAATATCCAATACTGAAGATTCTTCTCTTGTTTGCTTGTTTTTTGTCTTATCGTTGTCTTACCTTAATTAAAGTAGGTCGTGGGGTTCTTTAAGATTTTGGAAAATTGATCTTGTACTTGTCAGATTTCAGAACTTGCTGATGTCCATAGTCCAACCTAGCTTTTATGTAGTGTGAGAAGTGGGAGGGAGTGTGGAGGGTCAGGGCTGAGTTCTGAGAAAGAAAAGTTGAAAACCATGATAAACCATATCAAAACATAACCTTAAGTTATTTATCTAAAAGAAGCAGAAGAATACAATGAACTTTTTAATTTATTGCTCAGAGTATACAAAGAGTCAGTCATGCAAAATGTTAGATCATGTTTGTGAAGAGCCTGCCATGTTAACTCACTCAGAATGTGAAAAGTACTACCCAGCTGCACCACTACATACTGCAACTTACACTACAGTTTCTGAGAGGAGAAAGTTAACTACCTCCCCTTTCGATTGAGTCTTCAGTAAGTTGAATCAAAAGCTGGAGATTATTTATAACCCGTTCGTATTCATTGTGTGAAGTTGAGCTAACCTCTGATGATATTATGCAGTGCACTGTGGGAATAGTGAAAGTATGCCGGTTTCTCTTCATACCGAACCACAGAAACCTCACCAACAATGGTCAATTTACACCTGATTTCATCCATTCTTGTTTGTCATATTTAGACGAACCCGGTCTGATCAACAAAACTGTGAGTCACACGGTCCAATAAAAATCAGGTTCCAAATGAAAGAGTATTAAAGGAGAAAACAACAATAATAATAATAAAAAAAAAATTCAGTTTGACCTTAGTGTGTTGAAATTAATAGAATGGACTTTGCAGTATACACTGGCGGCAACTGTGGAAAGGTTAACATCATTAAACTCTGTTGTTGGACCGCAAAACCTGTGTTAGCTTTCGTCTATTGTTAATCAGCATTATGGAGAAAGTTTGTATATTGATTACTTTAAATGGCATGTTATCAGGCCATTGATTTTCAATCAGTCGTTGTATATTAATTGTCGGTAATAGAGCCTCCATGCTTGGCAAAGTGACCACTTTAATTCCCCTATCTTTGTCTCCATCAGCCTGCAAACATTTCCATGGGGTCCAGTTTGTATTTGCCTTTCAAGTCAAAATTGACCAAGAGTAAACAAAACTGCATTGTAAACAGTGGATGATGGGTGGGAGACACCACCTGCTCTGAGCTTTATTGTAGAGTGAGTGTATTTGTTATCTGTATGAAATAAAGTTTGTTTATAGTAAGTGACCAGGATTTAGGGATCAAAGTTTGTCCTGCAGGAAATAAAAAAGGCTCTGAACTAGATGTTTGTATTGTCTGAAGGAAGAAAGACTGTAGAACTCCAGGATTAGTGAAACTTGTGAAAAATGAACAATATAGAGAGAAGGAAACTTGTTAAACAATGACATTTTGTTTATACCTACAAATCCTAAATATATCAAAGATATCAGAGAATAGCTTCTTGTAGGATAACCTTTTGGGTATGTATATTCAAGAAGAGTGGGTACATGTCATTGACTCTACCTACAGCAAATACCTAAATCAAGTTAAAACATACTGCTTGTATTGTGATCTCTTGTTATGCAAAACATGTATGTAAATGATGTTACAAAGTGATAGTTTCTTTAACTAATGTTGTCACAACAGCTTATTTTTTGAAACACAACACTCTAGCGGTAGGGCTTCAACAGTTTTGTAGCAAATGTAAATTTATGACATATTTGTATACAAAGCCCTTTAGGCTGAATTTTATATTGTCAAATCTTGATAAGGGTAATTATCAATTTGAAATCTTTCAATATTTAAAATACATTTTGCATGAGATGGAAACCATGACTGGTGGAATTTCAACAAAATATATAATTATTTAATTGGAGAATAAGTGCATAATGTGGTAGGAACTTGAGAAATGCACTAGGATATAATTTTTAGTGATTAATGTCAAGGAAGGGGAGGTGTGTAGTGGTAAACAATAATTGACACTTCATTGAATGTTAAACAGGCTGAAGTCCTTTAAACTAGTTGTGTAGCTAATGATAAGGAAAACAGTTGTGTATGTAAAGATTAAAGAACCAGGAGACAATGCTTGATAAATTTAGAAGTACATGCAGTTATCTTTCAAGGGTACATGTATACATGTTGGTGTAAATCAGCCAATGGTAAACATACTACTCCATTTCTGGTGTAACTATCAGCACTTAAGATCATTATTCTGTTGGTACCTTGCCGACAATGGAGATTAATTGTTTGTTTAGGATAAAGAAAAAATGCAATCATTTTTTATCTGGATTAATTGCATTGCTACATAACACTTTGGGTGATATAAATGTTTTGCGCTCTGTTATTATTTTATCATTCTTTTGATAGAAAAGTTTATTCAGCGGCACATTCCCAAGGATCGTGAAGTAAGTCACATAGAAGGTGCGTGCCCTAGCTGTTTTTGAGGTTTGAGATTCCAAGTGCAATACACTTTGTATCGATCTAACTCAGTAACTTTCAGAGACAAGAATTAAGTATAGAATACAAAGTGCTTGATCAGTCCTTACCCGCTGCAATATATTGGTAACACATAATACTTTACCAGACTACACCTTACCAAAGAACAACAAAACGGTCCACTTCATTTCGGAAGTGTAAAACATCTGTTCCCGTTGCCATATGGACTGTTTTTTCCCCTATAAAGCTAGCTGAGTAGACTGAAGTACTCTCTGGCCCGTCAGAGTATTCAATCACATCTGACAGTTGCATCCTTCTTGAATGCCCGTACCAACAGTAATGGCCAAGCTACAGATCAGTTACTGTAGATGGTACTAATTACGGAATGTCATAATTACATTATTTAATGTACTTTACTATATGATGTTATTCAGAGTAAGCAATGTTATACTCTCCCAGGTGGATGGGGGTGAGGGGGATGGGGGGTGGAAGACCTGGGGAGAGGGAGGATAGTGAGGCATTATTCTTGAAGATATAGTGATAGCATTGATATCTACTTCAAAATATGTTTCAATAGCTTTTGCTGTCCATCTATGATAGATACGCTACACAGTGACGGAAGGTAAACTTTGTAGACCTGTGCATGAATGCTTTTATGCACTGGCAAGAACCTATGGGTGTAGTTCATTACTTCATGCATGAATAGAGAGATCAGTTTCTGAAAAACATGCAACAATAGTTAAATTATTGAAGCGTTGTTGCAAACTGCATGTACTGTATGTACGCATTTTATGATCACAGTAAAATTATGAATCTGTCTGAGCCTTTGAGTGGTATACACCTAATGTGAGAGCTGATCTGTGGTTTAATAGAGACTTTCTGGTTTCAGTTAACCATGAAACTTCAACCATTGTGTAAGTAGTATTACTACTAGGGTAATATTTTATTTATTTAGGACCTGGTTCAGTCCAGGGATTGGGTGATTGTGTAGATAAATAATCCCATCAGCTCTACAGCCCAGGTGACAAATGTTTCTAGGCCTACACTAAGGTGACGCTGCCTGACAGACAGACAGACCTACAGTATCTACAAATACACCAGACTTCTAGGTTCTGGATTGTATGCATAAGCTGTGCACTGGGTTTCATAATAGCCTTTTCAAACCCAAACAAAATCATTTAGCCCCCCCCCCCCCCCCCGTAGGTTAATGTTTCTTTTGAACTCTGGCATTTGAACCTCTTTTAACAAACTTTTATGTAATGAAACTCTAATCTTGAATGCCATTATGAAAATTGTTGCATTCCTGCACTCTCATATTCTGTACATGTTGAATGTTATGTAAATGTCACCATAAACCAGAAATGAATGGAAATTATAAGAAAGATAGGCTTCCTGGTATGTCATCTCTTGAGGTATAATGGTTCTCTAATCTTGCCTGATAACCAAATCTTCAAAGCATGTTTATTCTCAAAGGTCTCGTAAATGCATGGGTTGATAATATAATTTTTGTTGTAGGTATGGACAGACATTGGACCTCATGGTGATAAGGGTTTAGCTGAAAGTATGTAATTCCAAACAACACCACACTGATTATAAACTTTGGTATTTTAGTTTAAAGGAGCAGGAGTAACATTCAAGCCCAGTTTTAATACAGACCACGAGCATGGTGTTGCACCCAGCACTCGGTGTAAAATTTGTAACTTCAACACGGATCAGACCTAGCGATTTGCCCCCCCCTGGTTGACAAGGGTGGAGGGAGGATAAGACCCCGTGCTCTGTGTTAACATTGTATTGTTAACCCAGTTAGCTCTGTGTTGACCTGGGATCAAGTGGTGACCTTTAACTCCCATTGACATTGTTACGCACAATTTTAGTTATGGGAATTAGTAGCAGAGCTTCACATCACAAGGCTTTATGGGTTTCGTGCCTTTTCAATATAAAAATTAAAAACCTTTTCTCATACTCACTGTTTGGTGAGGTTGGGGGCTGACACCATGAAATCACAGGATCAAATGTATTATGCCTCTGGGTCCATCAAAAACAATCAAATGCTAAACACAGAGGAGTATAGTGTCTGATCCATAATGTAAATAAGGCCTTAGATGTCCAACATCACAATGTATTTTTCTGCCAAATTCCATATTGAGAATTTCACAAGTACTGTATGAATAAGATAATGAAATAAGTTTGTTGACCTAAATAAAAACATATAAAATAAATGTTTAATTCATAGAAGACACAGTATATAGCTAGAAAAGAAAAGAATCTTTACAGCATACACAGTCACCGATTGGTAACTACTGTATAAGCCTGTTAGATTACGTTTGGATCAAATGGATAATCAACGTTTGTGGAAAGATCTGTTGGAATTTCCTTTTCCCGCCAACAGTTTGTATTAACCATCAAGGGGCATCAAATCCTAGCAATGTAGAGACATTTTTTGTAGATCGGTTCCAACGCTTTTCAATTGGGTGTTAAATAACCCTCAGTGAATTCGGTTTTGTTTAATATTTGAATGAGTCTGCTTAATTTATCTTTTTTTTTAACTTCAAGAGCAGGCCAGGCATCAACAGATTTGTTGTTTTCTTTCCCTCGATGTATTGAAGAAAGAAAAAGAAAAATCTATTGACGTAATTGCAAAGTCACTGAAAACGTTGAAAAAAACATTTTTGGATAATTGTTATTGAGTCGGCTATGATGCAGCCAATAGAAAAGGTTGAATATTGGATAATATTCTCTTTGAATACAGAACTGTGTTTAGTGTCATTTGGTGCTATTGACTACAGTAGTTGCGCGCGTGTGTGGGTTAGAAACCTATTGTGCGATACATGCCACAGTCTTGGAAACAATCGCCTGGTTCGGTTGTGTTTAGCCGTTGCGATTGCAAAGGTATGTGTGGCTTTGACAATAGGGCATTGCCGTGCACTTTTAAACAGTATATATTTTCAGTGATTACCATATATGGGCATTTACACAATGCTTATTGTTAAGTGTGTAATTAGATCTATACAGTGCTATTCTGCTATGGTAATATATCTTTACTAAATATTTAGAGAGAATTTGGCTTGTTGACTGGCAATGCCCATGCAGTGTGTTAATAACCTCTCATCTTAGAATTATAGTATATATATAAAAGAGTTACAATATGAATGGATTAGTTTATATGATTACAGATTTATAGGATAGCTTTATAACAGAAATCACAGAAGTACAAAAGAGTTAAAAACACACTTTTGATTTGCTAAGGCCTTGAAGTTGAGTTGTATGACAGGAGACCTAATTACCATGGTAAGAAACTTGAGTAAACAGAGAGGAACAAACCAGAAGTATTGTGGTGGGCATGTTGGCCTTGAACCTGTTATAAATGCTACTTTTCTGTATCTATTTAAGTGTACATATTGCCTGTTATTTGTGTATATTTATTCAAATTTGTTTCTCTGCAATCTAAAGGTTCTTAATTGTAAATGTGTGCCTCAAGTCAGTGTTTGTAATATAGACTCTGAAGCTCCTGTTTATTTCACAAAATTGAAACGATGATTCAAGTATTAGGAAGGACCGGACAGATAGTCGTCCACTGGTGTTCCTCACTTACCTGTCTCCCCATTACAATTGCACATCACATCACCTACCTTGTTTATATATTTATCTGTTATTTAGACTATCTCCTAAAATTCCCTGTCACTACATTTGCTTTATCACTGATCTTCCCTGTAGTAAGTCCAGGCTGCTATATTGCTACCTACCGTAAGTTCTCATGGTATCGTAGCGTCAGATATGACTAAACTCGGTAAAAAATTCAGTGCTGCATGTGTAGTATGTTACATAACAAATGTACTAAGTTGCTTACTTGTCATCTGTTATCTGGACAGAGAAATGGAAATTATAGCAGAAATGCTTGAATAGCCCTTGATAAGGGACAATATCATTTATAGCCATGGCCATATTTCAGATGATTAAAAGTCAAATTTGAAAAACTATAACTATCACGTTCATCCCCCCTCTCCTCTTCTGTCAGCCAACATGAATGTTTTTGGATTATAAATAGTATTTTGAAGGACACTGCAGTCAGTATAAAATGGAATTTGAAACCATTTCTAGAAAGTTCAACTGCTGGAGAGCTGCGGCAAAATTGGCCTGCCTGGCCGCTGCGACTTCCCTTCCTAATGCGGTGCTCTTGGTCAAAACTAAAATTGGCATGCATGATTTATAAGCAGTGGGAACATTAGAAGGAGAGAAGAAAAATTAGGAATGTCTTCGTCAATGGGTTATTACCTTGAAGCTACACTGATGCTCAGTTTTGTATTTTTACATAACTTGAAAATTATAGAAGGATGCTTGGAATTGATTTAATGGGAAACTTGGCGGTAATAATTTTTCTTTGCCTTTTTTCGGAGTTAAAAAAAGACAGCCCTCATTCACTTATGGATTTTTAAGGAATGGAACTTGCAGTAGTTGTCGTTTAACCATTAATGTAGCCGGATGGAGCCTCAGCCAACAAATCAATTATTTAATTTGTCATCCTAGTCTTTAGTTCTTTACTTTCTCAAGCCATATTACAACTAACTCTAATTGTTTAGTTTTCACCTCGGTTACCGTGTTTGTGGTTATTCACCTCTCATTGATTTTTGAGTTCCGTTTCTACACTCAATCTCAGTGCAGTTTGGCATTGCTGGTTGTTAGATGATACAGGGCAGGAATTAAAGCTGAGGTACCAAGGCATTTTTAAGCCGCTTCTTGAGTCTGCACGGTTTCGGCAAGTTGCCCATAGCTACCAAGTAAATATTACTCTCAAAATAAAATAATAATTGATCACACTCAGGTATTTTATCTAGAGTTATCAAGTAAATGAAGGTTCAAGAGGCTTAAGTAATTTAAGAAGTTGATTAAATTCTGAACATTTTGTAATGTGGTCACTTTGATGCATAGTAGAATTAAACACAGATTAAAGCAACATTGAAATTACAAAATGTTGAACTTTTTAATAGTTTAGTATTTGAAATGAAACTTGGCTATATAATCTAATGAACTCTATTTATTAGTACAAGACTTTTAACCTAAGAGGGGGTCAAAATAATTCTTAAAAATTATCTAAACAAAGCCGCTTTTTTAAAGGAGCTTAAAGGTCGACAGTAACTGCATGCCTATAAACTTGTGACTGCTAAAAACTTCCCAAGGAGGTTTGGTCCTGATTTTTTTTAATTCTCAAAACATTGCAAAGTTTTAATTCATGAAGCTACGTACTATCTACAGTGAGGCACAGAGAAACTGCTTAGAGGGTGGCAGGGAAATGCATGTTGGCAGTTGGAACAATGAGTGACGGACCATTCATTGACTTTCCAGGATATTTCACAGATGCCCTTTGAAATTACCTGGCTTTCTAAAGTGGACAGTGTACTGCTCAATAAATTAATCCACTTTGCTAGAGGAAATAGCAGAGCAAATGAACCCCAGGATGTAAGCACTGAGGTTTCTTACATGTACAGTAAGTTTGTAGCTCCTGTTTCCTTCCTCCATGGAGGTCTATTTTACCTCCATGCTTCCTCTGCCTCTGACATTCCACTGCTTCTCTGTCTCCAGAAAGAGGGCAAGAGCTCTGACTTTCTAGCAGCAACACATTTTCCCTCCGTTTGAATCGCATCATCTATCATTCATACTTAAGTATATCACAGCTTGTCTAAAATGTTTTCATTTGAAGTAAGTAATATTGTTAAAGTAATCTACTTTTCTTTTGATTGGAGTTTTGTTAACTGGAGTAGAGGAGAATAAACTTAAGATCATTCATATCATGTATTTATTCTCTTTGGTTGGTTTAATTTAGGTCTGAAAAAGAAAATAGATGTAAATATAGAAATAAAAAAAATAAAGTGAAGTTCTTTGTGCCATTCATCCTGCTTGAATTGAGATGATTTCAGAGACGAGGTTCTTGCCCTGGTGTATTTTTGCAGCGAAAAGTTTCTCCGATAACGTTTTGATTTTAAATCATTGAACATAATTCTTCCCTGCACACGAATGAAGTAACCACAGGGTAATTTAGCGTATTTTCCTATTTCTCAAGAAAAAGACGACAGTTTGACGTACAGATGGGATTTAACTGCCTAAAGTGGCAAAATTATTGAATGATATTGATTTTTCTTTATCACTAAATTTAATCAGTGCTCTGAAGCAGATTTATAGATTTGATCATGTGCTACGTCTGCTCTGCTTGCCTACTTAGTACTAAGAAACAAGGCTTTGCAAGAACTACTAAAGGGAGACTGAAACACTGAATTGACACATTAATTCTCTAACATTTGGCAAAAAAAGAAGAAACGGAAGAAGAAGAAAACAAAGAAGAAGAAGAAGAAGAAGAAGAAGACGTTGGAACTTAAATCAGTTCAATGTCTTGCAATACCTTATATGATATCCTTGATGTCTTACTAAGTGATTTTAAATTGGGTAAAATAAGGCTCTCTGAGAATTAAGATTAAGTCGGTAAATTGCATCTGGTAAAATCCCCCAATGAGATTCGCTCATTGTTTGCTGTGTGGAGAACAAATTCACTAAATAAAATTGTTGCATGTCAAGAAGGGAGGAAGGGAAAAAGAAAAAGAAAGAGAGATATTCATAGCATAGGGCGTGAAACATTGATCTTATTGTGTCTTGTAGATACACTAAACCAAATCAGCTTTTGCTGCTCAATTTCAAATAAAAATTATATATTTTTTTTTCAGTACCTGCTCCTAAACAACTGTCTTCTAGTCATATTAGACAGTAGATATTTTTTCAGAGCAAGAGGAAGAGAAACTTTTGGACGTTTTTCACGTCATATTTCCTTAATATTGGATATACTCATATACCCTCTTTCACCATTGAGAGCACAAGTTATGTATGTACATTTGATGTGTGGAAAGGAGTTTCAGGGATTAACAAAATTAAACATAGTCCACAAATTGTAATTTTTTTCGATAGACAGATCTAATTCTTAACTTGAAGTTTTGCTTCTCCTGATAGATTCATTCAATCTTTTTTCCTCACACTCGACATACTTTTGGGGATCTACAGAGCTTGTAGAATTCTGCAGGTCATCTCTCGTTGAAGATTGCTCGGCATATTTATTAGGTATCATTTACATCACTCAAAATAAACTTGTTTCCATCATTAGCATTCTCCTTCATCACCTTCTGGTAATTTACTAGTGACCGAACCTTGACACCTACAGTATATAATCCCACTTTTTTGGTTGGAACTGCGAGGAAATGGAATACATTAAAACTGACCGCCTTTGATCACGAGAACCGATTCAAGGTATTACGACGGTCGAGCCAGTGTCATCGGTTCCTGCTTGACCGTTGCTCTCTGTTATTTCCAAATTTCGTATAAAAAACAAAAAAAATCCAAGTACAGTTTGGTTTGCATCTTTAATTTGTGGCAAAATTCTCGAGGGGTTTCGGTATTGATTACCGATTCGTGCACATGACTCAGTAAACTCTCATCAAATTGCGCGTTACAAATTTGCATTTGCCAGGAGGATGATTGGTTATTGTAACATCATAGGATGGTACTTGAGCAGGCTAGAGTAAGATGATGTCCGGCACTCCAAAATAAGGGCAAATCAATCAAAATTTGGAACCAGTCTGAATATTACTCGCTGTTATAATAAAGGCTACCTTTTTCTCCACGGCCATTTAACATGGTGGTAGCTCTCCAGAAGGCGCTTTCTGTTCTTTTTTATCTCCCTTGTTTTTGTTTTGAGCGGATTTGATCAAAACGAGTTTACATTCACCACAGATTTGGTTTCGAGTTTCAACGTGAACTCAAGAATATCTCCCACGACCGCTAGATGGCATGGATGTGGGCAAGGTCTTCTTCATTTTTGACAAAATGCCTCCCAGTTAGAAGACAATATTATGTAAAGTCTCGGTCGTCGTAATCTCTCGTATTGACAAAGCTACGGACACGACTGATATTTGAGTTGATGTTCGAAGGATGACTTCAGCTAATCAGATTTCTCAAGTTTTGGTGAAGAGTTTCTTCACCTTTGGTATCAATGAAAACGACACTCGCTGTTCATAGGTGTTAGAGTTTATTTGAAATGATGTGAGACAGCAGAATCACTGACAAATTAGTCGAATTGAGAATCTCTTTGATTGTACATCAAATTGTATGTTGAGTGTTTGCTTGAAAACTTGGCTTGTGGTAAATATTGATGCCTTACCTCTATCTAGCAATAAGAAAAAAAAATGGACCAACTAATAGTGTGATGGATAAGTGCTATGCAAACTGACACATTTAGGAATGTTCTCTCCACAAAAAAAAAGAAAAAAAAAAATATCCAGGGATGTCATTTTGAATTCTTTAAGCAATTACATTAAAGGATGTAGGTCATAATTACCACTTTGCATCAATATTCGATGTAATCAAACTTGACTTTCACAATATATCTCATCTTAAGTCAAACAATTACTTCCTGGATTGAAGTTCCAAGTACTTCCAATTGGTGGTTGTTATTGGTTGATATTTTCCAGTGGTTAAAGTAGTGATATGTCTTGAAGTGTTCCTATCCTGTGGTTTTAGATTATCCTGAAGAGAGATAAATGATCCGTTGTGTACATTTACTCCACTCCTCGCTTAAACCCGTTTCCTCACAACCATAAATGAATGTTGTGTACATACATGGAGCCTGTTCTATTGGAAGGTGTTTCCTTAAAGGGGCATTAAACTATTTAAACATTGTCATGGAAAACCTCTCTCTTCCTGGAGACATTCTTGGCCCGTTGTTTGTCTCAGACCCAAAGTCTATGAGCCAGAAATATAGCATCTATTTAAATAACTTCAGTCCTTCAAGTTGCGATGAACTAGTATTAATATCACAATGAGTAACTTTGTTCCTCCTTTGCTCAATTGCATAATTTAATAATTAACAGTTTCCCATTTATGTAGTCTTAATTACAATTTCTAATCTACCCAATGTACTGAAATTGGTGGACTTTATGATACAGTGGTACAGTAGTCTTGCATTATGCAATCGCTTCATTTCTGTGTCCTCTCTCTCTATTCATTTGTCGTCCTCACTTAAACCTGTCTCTTCGACAAAGCCAAGCCCATCTCTCTCTCTGCCATGTGTTTAAGCCTAGATCACTCTTGGCACAGTATAAGTGAGAATACTAAAGGTTGTGAAAAGACTGGCAAACCTGTCCGTCATAAATAGTCAAACCAGATCAGTTTTTCCCCTAATCTGTCCTATGTATATGCATGGTAGACTTCATAATGATTCTGTACAGTACTGTAGGTTTTATTGATGCAGGATCATTATATCATCTCATCTTTCTTCTTTCTACTATATTATTTTTTGATATCCCATTTGTCAATTCTACCGTACCTATATATTAGGACACTACCAGGTGCTAGAACGAATGCAAAAACTCTATGCGTGAATGTGAGTTTTTCAGTCATGCACGAGTACATAGATTTGTTAAATCCACTGAAAATGAGTACAAATCCAAGATTGTGAGTTATAAATATGAGTACAGGCTAATATGCTAGAATAGGAGTACAGGTTAAAGACCCACTAGTTACAAGTCTGTCTTCTGGCAGTTATCAGACTTGGAATATGAGTACAACTCCAAGAGAATGAATACAAGAAGAATTCCCCTCGGTACGAATAAGAACCCAAGGCTCTAAGAGCGCATTAGTATGAGTACTTAATTTTGCACTAGTTTGCACTAGAATGTCTGTTGGATTTACAAATTAATAAATGCAGTAAGTACAAGTACAAATCCCTGGGTGGGGGGGGGGGAAGGGAGTACAAGTACAAACAAGTATGCTAGAATTCAAGTACAGATTTACTACAAATCTGCATGTAAAAGGGAACAGTGATCTGGACATATACCGTTAATTTGTTGCAAATTGTTAAAAGATGAGAAATTTAGTAGAATGTGTAAAAGTAAGTTGGCCTGACGTTTCGATCCTAGCAGGACCTTCTTCAGAGGCTGAATGACAAGTAACAGTAACAGAAGGGACAAAAACAAGCACAGAATACAGACCGGTTAACCTGTATCACAGGCTCTCTAGCCGATAAGCAGTTTGCTAACAGTTTTATTTTAAATTTAGTAGAAGTACGGTTGCTGGTCATTACTCTGACTAAACCCCCTTGGGCGTCTTAGAGAAGGATATGATACAGTACTTCTGGCACTTTAAAACTGTATGCTTTTATTTGTTTCCCTCTGACTTGCTCCATAAACACAAAAAACCACAATTTAAAGACTAGTCAATTTGACTTAGCATAGGGAATCAGCAACACAGCTCAGAACAGATTGCAACACTTTTACAGATTCCTTTAACATGTTGTAACAGGACCCTAAATAAATCCTATTCTGTAATAGATATGGCAATTGAAAAGGAGCAAAATGGGGGTGAAGAAAAAAAGGAAAAAAGGGGAGAAAAGAAATCACATACTTTCACATTTCCAATTCCCCTCTTTGCCCTGAATCCTTTAGAGAAAAGAGTTTGTGGTTTCTAAGCCCGATAGGAGAAGCAAATCTGCTCTTTGTGATGCACTCAGTTGGTTTATTTCTACATTCTTTTCATTCCTAGGCTTGTTGCGGAAACCAGTGTGGTACCAGTCTGATATCATCGTCTACGGTCGTCCGTTGCAGGGGCACAGGGGAAGAGAAAAAGATATGAGAGCATAAGTGGACTTTGCAGTTCACTTTTCATGATCTAGCTTCAGGATAGGAGTTAAAAGACAAAAACACAGAGGAACAATTTTTACCAACTGTGACAGCTCAAAGTTTGGTAGTTAAAGTGTTCTACACACTGAGAGGAATTCATTCATCTCCCCGTCTGTTAGAACTTCGATGACGGCCTCTCGTACTTGAAAGTTATCCCACTGGAAAAGCAGGATGGAGTGGCGTTTAGCTGTTGCCTTCATTTTGGCTGCTGTATCAGCAGCCTTGACTAGCACAACTGTCAATGGTGGTGAGTAAAGTTGTCTTGGTTGTTATTTTTTCTCCGCTCTTTTCCTTTCTCTCCACTTTTCTTGTCTCTCTGAGGGCTTTTATCGCTCCAGGGAGAAATGCAGAGGTATTCAGAGATGCTACAGTCACTCACTCCTCTCATGGAATATATATACCAAGTGTTACAGTGCTCAGGGTAGTTAAGAGGTCAGGTTATCCTATGTCAGTCGGTTGGCACAATGGATTTGACTGACAGGGGGGGGGGGTGGGGGGAGAAATACTTGCCCAGAGAGACAGGTAGGAATTATTGTGAGGTACAAAATCAAGCAAAAACCCAGCTCTGAAAAAGTATTCTTGCCTGCCTTGTATTATCACCTGAGGGAGAGAGGGGGGGATTGGAGGGTGGAGGGTTGGGGAGGAAGGAGAGAAGAAGGTAAGCTGGAGAGGGTAATTTCTGCTGTATATGACCGGTACTCTCTGCTGGAATTCATCAGCTTATTGATGAGCATTGGTTTGGTTTTGTCAACGACTTGGACATTTTAATTTGTGCATATATATGTAAGTACCTGTATTACACGCTCATATGTGGAAACCCAGGCTTTGACACCGATGTTCATGAAGTTTTCAATCTACCGTTTTTTTTTAGTTTGGATGTAAACAGGAGCAGTTTGGAGGTAGGTCTATCGAGAGACATGTCCGGGCTTTTACAGTATGTCTGACACTGTTGTTCTACAGTTTTGTGGGACACAATGTTAAAGTTCCTAGTTGTCTCTGGAGAATGTGAGATCACATTTCTGAAACCCATCATGGGATTGGCTCAAAATCCTACAAAAATACTGTACACTCAAGGGTAAAGTTGCCTATGCAGTCAGACAGGGTTTCATGAATTATTCATGACTTTTGAATGTCGAGGGTCTTTGTTCTAATAAGTTCCCGACTGAAGTACCCCAAGTCCAGGATGTACAGTCTGTTAAAGCGCCTGATGTAGGTCAAAGCGGTCCCAGCTCGTCCAGTAAGATTGCCTTACAGAGACATTCCATCCATGTTAATCAAGATTACTGAGAGATTGAGTGCTAGGGAGGAGGTGGGGGGTGGAAGGATGGGATGGGGGAATACAAATTTCGACCGTCACACCATGTTTGGTAAGTTTGATCAATAAGGAATCGGGTTCATCTCCTTGGCAGGACAGGTTCTCCTGTTTAAAACAAAATAGCTTTTCATCTGTGGAAATTCTGTTGTAGTTTGAAGTGTGATGTGATTTTATGATGAAAAAGAAAAAAAAGGAAAAAGAGACTTAACAGTAGCTTCAACAAATGTATAAAAAAAACCAGCATTTCAACAAGAAATGTCTTTTCGATAAGAAATGCTTTTGTGTCCCCTACAAACTTTCAGATATTTCCTTGGAATGTTGAAAAAGTTGAGGACTTTAGAACTATACACATGATGCTTGCACAATAATACATTGTGACAAGGGCTATAGGTTCTGATTATGATAGAATAGACAGGCTTTACCGCAATCATGGAAAACCCTCCAAAAACCTGTTCTGAAAAACGATATTCATACAGGATAATTCATCTTGTGTATCACATAGCAAATGGTTATGTGTGTATTGCAAAAAAAACAGTAAAATAATATACTGTAAACGTCTCAGGTTTATTTTACGCAGAATCTGATATGATATTCATCAGTTAATTCAGAATTCATAAACCTCATAAATGCTGTGCCACTCAAAATGTAAATGTTTTCACTTAATTATTTCTGTGACGTGCATAGTATAATTGGTTTTCCCTTCATTTCATATCCTTGATAAACTTGATATCTAGCATAGATGGTTGGTTGCATAGATATATTCTATAAGCTTTCCAAGGTCTGATAAATGGGGGGGGGGGGGTGGGGGGGTGGGGGGAGGGGAAGAGAAAGAAAGAGATAAGAAGAATCTGAACCAAACAAATATTCTATTCAGACCTATAAGATGTATCGCGTATTGATATTAAGGACTTGTAGCGTAAATAAGTTACTGAAACTGTCAATTACGTGTCATCCTAGTGATATTCTGATATTGATTAAAAAAAAAAAAAAATAGAGAAATAAAAAAGGAAGAAAATAAATTAGTTTTAGCACTTTTCAGAATATGATCTATGGAAACTATCAAATGCTTGAATGATGCGATGTTTTGTGCAGTTCATTGAACTTGCCATATTTTACAGCATATCTTTTTTCCCCTTTGAAGTTTTTGAACGATTAAAAGTTTGTTCTGCTAAATGTCAGACAAGTGACTGAGATGAAGTGTAGATGCTTTTCATGGAGACATGTAGATGAATATATGCAAACAGTTATAATGCAAATTAAAAAAAAAAAAAAAAAAAAAACGGGGGAAAAATTAATTCTAATTATTTGTGAATGCATGCATGATCAGGAGTCCCAAAGTAGTCAGGCGGCTGCAATTGGATACCTCGGCTGACTTGTAAATGAAAAGCGTTGCCGCTCTATCCCTGTCTCTCGTTCAGCCTGACATATGAGCACCCTTCTGCATCTTTTCCATGCTTTGGAAAGATTGATATCTAGCATCTCATTTGAATGGAGAGATAATTTGGAGAAATTGTAGACGATCAAAAGTACACAGAATTGGGATGAGGAGGAGGAGGAGGAGGGAGATGGAGACTGCAGAGAGGAGCCTAGAATCGGCAGAACGAACACGAGACGTATCGTTTTACTGACCGATTCTTCTTAGTCTCTTTAAATCTCAAATACTGGATTGTACCAGATCCGTGGAGTCGATTTTGCGATAGTCAGTCTCGTGGCGTCTCGACCATGGTTATGAATATTAAGCTGTGAGACATCTTCAGATTAGCCAGCTGATAACTGTAACACAAAATTGCAAACATGTGTTCGTCAGTTTTTGAAACAAAAATGCAGTTCCTAAAAGTCTTGTTTTTTCTTCTTTTTTTTGTGGCATTTGTAACATGTATCTGATGTTGCTTAATCAATGTCATGAAAAATAAACTAGGTTAGAATGAAATAAAATGAAATAAAGTAGAAGATAAGAATTTATCAAAATGGGTTTTAGCCAAATGATAACCAAGCATAATCCACTGTACATACAAACATTTGTGCCACAGGGTCCAAGTTTTGACTTACCCGAGCAAATGTTACCTCGCAGTGAAGAGTGGATATAGGTTAAAGGTAGTGATATGCTTTCTCTTATCCCTCCCTCCCATCTGACCCCCTCCCCCATCTGACCCCCCTCCCCCTCAAAGAAATAATAGTAATACTTTGTGGATTTGAAGTTCAGAACAGTGATTAATTCTTAATGAATTGGATTGATGAAAAACAGCCACAATTCACCCCAAAAATGCTGTTTCAGGGCTTGAAGATGGTAGCCATTGTTGGAAAATGAAGAATGGACCTGGGAAAGATACAAGTTTGGTTTGGTTGACGGGGGGGGGGGTGGGGGGGGTGGGTGGGATAAGAGTAAATATGAGGAGACAGTCAAGAATCGTCACTCATAAATTAAAGCAAACATGTCAAGCTTTGGTGGGGTAGTGTTATGTATGTCATTTCAGTTAATCTCATGGATCAATTGAGTACTTGTGAATCATCTCTTTTGCTACTGTATGAGAACAGTTGGAGTAATGCTTTTATAATTCAAAAAGGGAAAAAGGGCAGGAATTTTTTAGATCATGGTAGCATACTTCCACATAATTTAGTAGTCTGTATTTAAACATATAACGATCCATTAGGCAAAGTTTCACTTCACTTGTTTCATTTTGATAAAAAAAATAATAAAAAAAAGTAACAGCTTCAAGGCTATTTTGATTCTCTTTATTTTAAGTTCATTCTGGTTAAATTTTATACAAATTCTCGCCAGTACTTTAATTATCATGAAAAGGCTCGCTTTCTGCAGTAATATACTGTATAATTTTAAATCTAACGAGAAAAATCTTGACAGCAATCATAGAGCAATGTCTTGCAGAATATCTAGAGTTGACAAACGAAATGGCCTGCAACAAGTGGCTGTAATATAAATGTCGCTGACATGTTCAACTACTGTAACATTTCTTTACTGTCTAAAATTCCCCCAAATTCCTATCAGGTATTCCATATTTGACAAAGGCTTCCTCCTTTTCCAGACAGTTTGCTTGTAAAATTTGCGGGGCTAATAATCAGTCCGTCATGACCTGGCTGTCATAAGGCTGGAGTGAACTGACAGTTCCTCTCGATAACCTGAGTGGCAGAGGGCTTTAGACTGCAATCTTTTGGAGAAAAAAAAACTTTGTCAGAGATGTGATAGGAGGGGTATTGTATTCTCATTAAATTCAAAGAAACTCTTTAGTTGCAAAGGTATGACTAATCAGAGAGATAAAATACTAACAATTTGGATCAGCGATTTATATAAAGGTAAGGTTTATCTGAGATTTGTACACATATATTCATTTCCAGAGATAGATAGATCGATAGAGAGAGAGAGAGAGGTAGGTCATCCATTGCAGGTCACCAATGGTGTACATTTATGTATGTAAGGTGTTATGACCTTGTAAAAGATATTTGCTTGCTAGGATGTCTCTTTTGAAAGGTTTGTAATATAGAGAAACATATATAACCAACTGTGTTGCTATTTGTTTGCTTGCTTCTACCTACAGTTTCAAAGAGGGAGGAAAAAGACAAAAAACATTAATGTTAGTGAGACAATGCGAGAGCTAAAGTTGGCCTTGCACTTGCTCGGTTAAAGAAGAGTCTTTAGAATTGTATACTTTCAAAAGAGCTTTTGCAGTTCACTACTATCCAAACTGTTGCTTAATTTCGGAAGAAACTCGATTTTAACATGCAGTACGATCCAAAAGGGCAAACATATTGTATCACATCTGGGGTATATATCTTAGTTTGAATGCATGGTCAGGGTTTGTCACTTGTCAAGCAGTATACTATGTATGTAGCTGTACACAAATATTTCGCAAGAAGAGGCGTGAAAGTATGGAAGGGGGACAGTTAGATTGACAGGCAATTTGAAATTGTCATCTATTATGTGGTCACGCCGTATACCAATGTTTCCCTTTACAGTCCTTTTTAAGACAAGGGTGTGAAGGTGCCATTTCATCCCGACATTAAAAAAAAGAGGAAAAAGAAAAACATGACTGGTAGATTAATTGCTACTTGGAGTCTTCTTTACCCCGTCACCCTCTATAATGCAAGGCTATTTAAATCAACACGATAACAAAACTGTGCATTTCACACTCCGATAGGTTTTGTTATATAGTGACAAAAATCCTAACCAGAGGGGTTTTATTTTCATTTCATAGAGGTTACAAAAAAAAATTTAAAAAAAATTCTTCATTCAGTAATCCAGCTTGTTTCCCACAAAGGCACTTCTGAAGGAGCCCGATATTATTTTCAAATATTCTGGTTCCTTTTGAAGGGGCCCTTTTGTTGCTATTTTTCTTTTTTCGGGGTCTGCCCAAGCACAGAATGGACTGGTGGAGAATTACAGCCTTTTTTTACCCCAAGGCTGTGTTTCATAGAGCGCATGTTGAAACTGTGCTACGGAACAAGTTAAATGCACTTTTACTATTGCTATTCCAGTAAGTTAAGTTTACACAAAGGATAGATCATTCGGAAAAGAAGAAAAGGGGGAAAAAAAGAAGAAAAAACAAGTACTTCAACCTAAGAGGGGGGGGGGGCACTTAAGTGACTACTGAATACTTTAACTTTGAGAAAGTCCCCATCATTATTGTTCGTTGTTACCAGCCACAAACAGCCTTGTTGTGTATGCTGGATGGTTTCATTCTTCCTCCTCCTCCCCTCCCTTCCCCTCCTCCTCCCGTCAGAAAATAAAGGAAAACATAAAAGGTTGAAATATGAGAAAAACTAGAAGGAGAGAAGCAGATATATGGTTTATAGGGAAAAAGCAAAAGAGATATATAAATAAGCTCAATTGTTATAATTCTACCAAATATTTGTTGTTGTCTGTAGGTGAGAGGTACATGAGTGAATGAGTGATAAACCAAATAGTGTGTACAGTAGTAAGCTTCAGATATGTGGAATAGTATTTCACAATTGGGGGTGGGTGGATCTGTATAAGCCTGGCATAGTTAACAGATGAAAAGTGGGGGTGGATGGGTGGGTCTGTCCAAGCCTAGACAAATCAATATCAACTGTTTGCTTGATTTTTTCCTTGCTATTGGTAAAAGCAATTAATTGATAAGGCACCCTAATCAAAAAGTCAAGTGACACTTAAAAGAGTTTGAATTTGCTCCTGCACTTATATTTAATTAACGTTAGGGCATTCGGGCGACTGATTGCTAATGATATAAACATATTGACCACAGTTGTGGTCGAAGATGCGTCATAGCAAGCTGGATGTATTTGTATAATTCCGTACACACTGGCTCACGTTTGTTATTAAAAAAGTTCTGTCTGATGAAAAAGAAAAAAAAAACTTTGCCAAAGGTGTGATAAAAAATCAATATTTTTTTTACGGATGTTATGTGTAAAATATGTCATCATTGGTTCTTTTGTTTATAGCATACCTGCAATAACTCTGCAATGTAGTTTTATCTACCACTTGAGGCACATCTGCATAATGTAGTGTGAAAAGCTTGTACGATTCTCCGGTCCGCATTTTTTAAGATTATTGCTAAAATTCATATCGGTTGATGTTCTTTGAAATGATTTACAATATTCAAAGCTTGTTGCTTCAGTTCTTATATTGGTTATTTAGGTGAAACAAATAACGCATGTTTTTAACATCATTAAAATTGTATTATATTTAATTATATTAATCCTTTACAGTTTACTCAAAGCCCACTCACGATGGTCACCCAATGACTCGTAGTTACTCACCAACACCAACACCAACACAAGGAATTTAATTTTTTTCTGGGAGTAGTGCTAAATATTTTAACAGCGTATTTTTAACAGCCACAGAACATAGATTTACTAGTTGTTAGTCAATTGAAGAAGCATCGTTAATTCATCGTATATTGGTTCTGTGTTTCAGTAGGTCAGTGCCTTCCACAGTCACATATTGTAATACTGCTATCTCATATTAATACTAAATGCCTATATATAGATCTAGCCATTTACACAAAGCTTGCGTCTTACTATGATATCTGCTGAATATAGTATTGATTAGACACCCCTGCTAGAGCGTATGACCTTGCATGTTTGATGTATTTATCACACTCGATGCGAAATTCTTCCAAGCGTCAGCTTTGTACTATCGCTCAAAGATGAACGATTTTGTGCACTCTTTTTTTTTTCACTCCCGATTGATTCACATCATTAATTTAATAACTCTGTTGCAAAATTGATGGGTGCTTTTATTACCCAGAATGCACTATTGCCATGGTTATCCCGCTCTTTGTGCAAAGTGAAGCATTTACTGCCTATAATAAACAAGGGGAGTATTTAAAAGTTTGATGTTGTTAACCTGTAGTGCTCACTTCAAAGGTGTCTGTGATCTGGAAATTTTATTTTGGTAATATCACAAGTTAGTTTCAAATTAAGAGGTTTTGGATTATGTAGTTTGTCTTATCTTGTCTTTGGTTTTGTTTCTTTGTCTTCTTTGTTGGCTGCTTTTTGTTCATAATTTTTAGTGAGATTTAATCAATCTGACATTGAATGCACAGGCTTAGCAGTGTATATATACACTCCTGTACTGTGCCTGATTTTCTGTTGCCTATGCACTGGTAATAACTGTATTGGTTTGTCATTTTGCAATGAATTGTCTTTCAAATTTGAGGGTCAAACCTCAGTTAATGTCTGAACAGGGAAAAAAGTAGGCAAAGTTCTGTAAATTATTTTACATCAAAAGACAATTTTCTTCCACCACATTTGAAAATTGTCATGTGCAGTTAATAGTGTACATATCATAGCAACCACAAAGATTCATTCCGTTTTTGTAGGCATGACAGCAAACTTGAAACGCACTACTGTACATATAAATATATAGCAATTTGGGAATGATTATAATGATGTTAATGTTCATTTGAAGATTTATTAGTGTCATTCAGAATATTAACATTTTTACTCTGCTTAACTGTCTCCTCACAACCTCAACACTCTTGTTGTACTATGCCTAGTGTGAACTGGTAAATTTTTTGGTATCCAACCTCAGCAACCAGTCACTGCTGGTCAATAACCCTTCTCATTCTATCACCCCAATGTGCCTAGAATTTTTTATTTTATATTCATGTGGAGTTTCATCTGTTCAAATCTACGAAAATAAACTTCAAATTTGCTACTCTAAGAAGTTAGAAATTTCACAATAGAAATAAATAGTACAGTGATTTGAGAGCAAAACTTGAAATGTGTTAGAAACTTTTCTGGTGAGGACTTGACTTGGCCTTCAAATTTAGTGACTTAAATTGTTTACAACTAAATATAGGATATCTTCTTGTATGATGTCATTATTGTTGTATGTGCCTCATAGTGTAATTCCTTAATAAGCTGAATCAAATCCCACCGTCCTTCTTTTTAACCCCTACTTTGAATTGCAAAATAAGAGCCTGATTTCCTCCTTTGCAGTAAGAGATTTGCTACTTGTAACAGTGGACAGTGTTCTAATGGTGGAGGGGCATATATGCACCAAAGTCACAGCTTACTCCCCTGTGACCCCAAATCCACTTTTAATTGCCTTTCTTTCTTTGATATTTTTTATCCTGATTTATATCATTGATAGAGCTGCTTGATGGGCTTTACTCTACTTACTGGTTATTTAGATGGACATTCTTAGCATGCCTAGCTAAGAGGAGCTCAATGGACCATGGTCAGTAGGATAAATGAAGATGATGAAGGGGGGGGGGGTGAAAGGAAGGAAAAAGATGAGAGTACACTTCAACTTCTTCATCTGGTCTTGTCATCTCTTAAATGCTTAAGCTCTCTGTAGAGTTTATTGCAGGGTGACCAAACTTTTGTAATCTTGAGAGCAGCCATACAATAAACTTCCTTTTCCTCTTTGAGAGCTGCAAGACATGAACAATGTCAATCAATAAATTCATCAAGAAGTAATCAATCAATCAATAGTTAAAGGAATAATTTATCCAGCATTAGAGAGCAAAGTTTGAAGTGTAAAGTGTATACAAGGTAAATAATGCAAACTTGCAAAGATGTTTGATAACTTTGTACATGTATGATGAAACCATGGAGTTTTCCATGTTGAATTAGTAACCCAATTCATAAACCTTGAATGGTGATGCGTCGTTAGGTTATTAGGTTATGGATTCAATATTTTATATTTGCTGCATTTGTTAAAAACCAAATCTTAATAACAGAAAAAAAACATTGTAATAAATAGAGAAAGCCCTCAGTGATTGGAGCACATGTGGCTTGATGATGTCATATTCAGACTCGATCACAGCTTCAAACTTGTGTGTGAAGGAACATTAAACAAAAGATATCTCACAATGGAATAACATTTTTCCTTAGCTGCATGTTTGGGGAAGTTGTTACATACATAGCTGATCATTCATGATAGAACTTAAGGTTTTGTGTAGATCTCCTTGAAGGGGATGCTCTGGTCATGCTGTATTTTGGAATCAAATCAGCTGTAGAAAAATCCCAAAAGTGTGGGTTTACACTTGTTAAGTATCTAACGAAACTAGCCTGAATGGAAAGGTGAAAAGTTCGATCACCCTTAAACGGCCTATTTGAAAAATCATCAAAATCATCAAAAATTGAGAATTTTGACATGTAAATGGCAGAGCCTTCCTGTAATGCAAATGGTGAAGATGAAACCTATGTAACCACATAAACAATGTAGGGGTTTGTTGCATACACACGCAAGTACTGCACAGCTGTGACTACAAATTTCCATTGTGTAAACTAGGAACTATTTTCATGTCTATAGGGACATGCATGAGAATTCATGCTCAGGCAATGAGAATAAGCTATCATTTAGGAATATGTGCAACAAATCAGAAGGAACAGGAACTGAATGATGATTGGAAGGAGAGATTCAATGGAGTGAGCATGCATGGCTAAAGGATACATCTTAAAGGATAAAGAAGTAGCGACTTGTCAGAAGAGAGACTGATATATGAAATATTGGTTAATTTCGTTACAAATAATTTAAGCCCAAACCATTTAATTCAACCAACATATATCCATAACCAGGCAACACAGAAGGGGGGGGGAGGGGGGGAGGGGAAGACAAAACACAGCCACGGATCTATTTGAACTGAGGGGGAAATGGTGGTAAACTTCACAGATTATCTGCAGGATGAAAATTTAATACTCTCAACAAGTGATGATGGTCTTTGGGTAATTTCTTTGTTTTGTTTATCCAGTAATATGATTAATGAGATCCAAGTTTTGACAGACTTTGATCATTTTGTTACTAAAACTAGAATGGCTAAAATTTTAGAACTGACAGGGTGCGATTGACCTAAAGATTGATGTAGTTTAATAAATCCATCCTAGCTAGCATCTGCCTGCTGTAAATCTTAGAAGGTCAAACTGACAAGAGATGCAATTAAAAGGAATGCCTGAGATCCATCCAGCATTATTTGGGTATGGTGTTGGATGTCTATTTGATAATATGCATGTGTGTATAATTTATATGCAGTACTATATATCATATATATGATGGTTGCTAGGTTCAGAAAGTCAGTAATAGTTATCAACAAATTGTACCTCCTTTAGCAAGAGAAGATACCCAGTTTGACTCGATTGAAATGGAGTATTTTACTTATTAGTAGTTGCACATGGAAGAATATGGTGTTTTAATAAATTTCAGTCGTTTGATTACAGGAAAAGAAAACCAAATAATTTCTGTGTGATCAGTGTGTGAATTTTTTCGTTTTTTTAAGCTGTGAGTTGTACGTCTCCTCCTTCCTCTCATATTCCCCTATACCATAAGAACACAGATAATGCCCGGGATCTCTCTTCAGAAACTTGCACCCCTTTCTCTGTACCCCATCAAGTTCTCCAAAATAAAACCACAAAGTCTTGATGTAATGAAGGCAGCTTAGAGGTCTATGTCAGGTTTGTTACATTCTTTAGCTGTTTGATTGACTTCATCAACTGGGGTAACCAGGGGACAGATTACCCAGTTGGGATGTAGAGCAAACGTTAATCCCAGAGGCAATAAACATGACTCTACCTACAAACCTAAAGAGGATGCGGCAGTGATCTAGTATAGTCTTACCGTGTATATCCAAACTAGTGAAAAAGAAATTAAATGCCTGCCTCTCATTCTCTCTCTCACCCTCTATCACTACATCAGCAGCACTGGAGGAAATAAGCGCTGATAAATTATTAATAAATTGAATTTGCCATGGGAGAGGCAGATAGGAAGACAGAAGGGAGGGGGGGGTGGGGATATATTGATTGATTGATTTATTTTAAGGAAATTGTTGATTTATGATGAAATGGCAAGGAATTATCAAAATACTTTTTGTAAAGTGAAGAATAAATATAAGAAGAAATGAGGAACAAAATGTGGGGAATAGAAATTGATTAATTGATTTCGTCTGAGTAAATTGTTGATTTATGATGAGAAGTGGAAAAGAAGAAAATTAAGAGGGGAAAAAGAAGATGAAGAAGAAGAAGAGGAGGAAGAAAAAAAATGAATATTTGAAAGGAAAAATGCTGTCAAAATATACAGTATCAGATGTTCTGTTTGTCAAGAAAACATTTATTGTTGTTGTGTAACAGATTATGGAAATCCAAGTCATTGACGTCCGGATTGTTACTTGGAGCGCGGTTCAAGCATTTTGTTACCGGATCATTTAAGAGTGCAAGAGATGTCATCCTGTATAGATTACATCGATATTGGTATTAAACAGGTTGATTGTGACAAGTCTCATAAAAAATCCCAGCTGGATTTTTAGAATGATTTGAAGGTAATTCTTCAAAATTTGATATCATATTCTCTTATAAAGAGACCACATTCATCTCTCTTTTATTAACTCTTTGTCTAGTATCCTTTATAAGATTTATCCCTTTTCAACGAACCCTCTATTTCCTCATATTTTATTTATTACTGTCCCTGGGGATTTTTTAAAGACTTATCTCTCAGACTCAGTACTACCTGTATCAATTCCATCACTTTGTCAAATGCTTCATTTAAACTCAACTTTTTTTTATTCTTGACTTTTTTTTTGTGTGTGACATTTCCTGAGATTTATCAACTCTTAAAAATAAAAAAAAAAGGTGAAAAATGAACCCTAAAAAATATAAAATATATAAGTTACAAAAATGGAAAACAAAGGAAGGGTTTGAGTTTCATTTGAAACCATATCCAGTTATGGCCCCACTGAGATCCTTAGAAATTTAAGTGAAACCCCTGGTTGTGCAATAATTTTTGGGGGTCGTGACCTTCTTTTAACTCCTCTCTTAGTTTTGATAGCGTCATAACCAGCTCAGCCTGTTGAAGTTTCACTAATATCTGCCAGTATCAGAGTTTTCAGAGTCCAGTGATGTGCCATCTGGTCCCCTTTTGGATGAGAAAGAAAGAAGAAAAAAAAAAGAAGCTCAACTCTGTTTGATCCCACCCACCAGTCCTTTCGTCATCATAATCCCTGCTTTTTGCTCCCCAGCCAAAGCAGACAGATCTGTTGGCCATAACGACCATCTTTTGATTACCTCCCAGTCCATCATACATTCCAATTGCAATTGTTAAAAAGTTCTTTCAGGCTTGCAGGAGCCTAAATTTGTAATTATATTTTTTAAAGAGCCCAAAAAATAATAAACTATGACGTGTGAAGGATGGCTATATCAGTTCTCGATAAAGGGGTGAAGATTGAGCGGGCAGCGTGCCCTCCGATGACATCTGCTCTGTGTCGATCCCAGAGAATCCTGATTCGGAGTAACTTTATCCTGATTGCTTCGACCTGATATTACCGGGAATAAAGAGGCAGAGTTGTTAATAAACATTGTATAAATCTTTGCTGTTGGATTAAACCAGATCCCATTATTGATGAAACAGAATGTCTATTTTTAAGCTATACAACAACTAATAGAAACCCAATCAAGTTTTAACAGTTGTGTAGTTACAGAGACTTCATTTTAAGGGGGGATGGTGTTTGTATACTTCATACCTTCCGGTGAGAAGTGATCTGTTTCTCCATCTTTAATTACACGTTACTTTTCATTACTTAATTGATATCCTCTGTGTGTTCCTCTGGTTGGTTAGTGTTCCAATAATATTATAATTTGGTCAGTGAACCTTCTACTAAACATAGACCTTTAAAGCAGTACGTCAACAAAGTAAGTAAGTTAATATTCTGCTGTGTATGTATATTTATTTTCATATATTTGACTGAGAAAAAAAATTCCTGGGCGTCCACCTAGCAATGTCCTCTTTGCTTTTGTGTAAGTTTGTTGATTTTTGAAAATCCAACAAAATCTTATCGTATCCAGGTGCTAAGGCATAAGTGATACATTGCACATTCAGATTCCAGGTCCCAATTATGAATACTTGAGGTATTTTAAATCCATGTACTACTAGTCAGGCCTTAAGAATGTAAGGAGCAATCACTCTGCTCTAGGTGCTATTAACCAACTTCAGCAAGCAGCCACCCGAAGCCACAAACTGTTATAATTGTTAACATACTACTACACAATATGATGTACTGAACAGGTATGGTATGTTTTCACAGTGTGTTTATACTGGCAGAATTTGTACCATTCTATTTTCAGGGAAGATGTATGGGGAGAGCTGCTTGTATCCAGTTCAAATTTTGTTATTATAAGAAGAGAAGCAGATATTATTTATATAAAAGGAGACAAAAATCCATTCCCCCATTCTCAGGAAATGTTTGTGAGCCACGTGCCTGCTGTATATGGTTGGTGCTGATGCAAACTAAGCGATTTGATATCGGTGCAAGCGGAAATAAATTGCAACTGTTATTAACTTGATGTATATATGTTCCTTTATGGAAGGAGCAGCCTCCATACGGTTCATAAATGAACGTTTGTTGGCAGTTCTGAAGAGCTCAAATTTGACTTCACAAGCATGTACACGCATGATTGTTGAGTGTTAGTTATAGAGGGTGATGGTGCGTATAGCGACCCTTTAATCACCATCACAAGTTTAATCAAACGGAAGTTATTGTTTATAACATCCTAACAAGTGACACCAACTAATTTCACTGTTTGATTGTCTATATAGTGTCAGTTTGCTGCCTTTTTTGGTGCTCTTGTTGGTGAATTTATGCACATTACAAGCTTCTCATAGTAGATCTGTATAATTAAAGTAGAGCTATCATTTGTAGCTAGCTATCTTTAGAGTAGCTGCCAGGGTTTCATGTCACTCCAAGAATCAAACTAATGAGAAAACACAACATTGACGTGATCCATATGTGAGAGCGTGTTCTGCAAACATGTGTTAAAATTTGTACAATGAGAAAAACTAAAATCTATGTTGCACTAATTTTGTTGCATCAGAATTGCTTTCATTTCGCAAGCAACTCCTTCTCATGTGTTGGGATTCCCATTCCGAATCTGACTGGAACATGTGAAATCTCGCACGTGCTGGTTATATGTACTCCTCATTGTGTACATGGAGTAAACATTCATGACACAGCTATCTTAAAACTTTCATGTGTTGGTTAATCCATTTATTACCAACTTAAATATGAGGTGGACATCCAAGGCAAAGCTATCTTAAAAATAAATTCATAACCAACTTGAATGTAAGACAAAGAAGCATATATTTACTCCAAATTCCATGCACACTCTCGAATCATAATTCAAAGATCTTCTTGGGAAATAATATGTATCTCTATTGAAACTTGATCTACAAGACAAACATGAAGTTGACAAGAAGGAATCTTTGTGAAATATTAGTTTATTGGTAGGGGGAAGGGGGGTTTGGGGGGGGGGAGGAGGAGGGAGAAAGGGAAGAAGGGAGAAGAAGTGAGATTCCCAGGCACATATTCTTCCAGAAGAGTTAGATGGTTTTCAATGTATGATTTAACAGAGTGTTGAGACTTCCTCCCTCTTCTAAACCCCAAAGTAATGATTGAATTGGGGATGTGTGAAGAAACAAAAACTGGGTTAATTGACAAAATTCTACTTCAGAGCTACTTTAACATCCGGGCCCCTTAGTTTGTTTTTTTCACGAAGAGTACCGGGTAAACAATATACTAGATTTATCCCCAAGGATCCTCGTGGGCATGTACTGGGTACAGAGAGGGGTGTCACGAAAAGACATGTCAGTATTACGTTACAATAGATAACTTAACAAAAGAGGACCCTTCGGAACGATGTTGGGCCTCTTCGAGTTCTTCAGGCCACCCATAAGTAGGTAATGTCCCTATAGTCAGTGTCAATTGTTGTATAAGTACTTTTTTATCAATCCTAACTGTGGGAGTATTAGTATTAATCTTTGAGCTTTGGGTTTTGCTTCTTTGGGTTCAAATATATTCATTTCCCCATTTTTTTTTTCTTGACCACAAAGACATATATATGTACATTTGTCACATTTGTAAGAGAGTGAAGCATTTAATACTCATCTTTCTGCTTATCATATCAAGGTATCTATTATGGTTCCTTGTATGTAATCTTTGCAAACATCAGTCCTTCACTCCAGGGATCCTTCCCCTCTTTTTGCTCATCAAATATGGGTTTCCTCCTCCTCCTCCTTGTGGTCTCTGATGTGTGAAGCAGGTGCGGCCTGTATCAAAGGGTTGATCTCTGTCTAACCGTTCTGCTTCATGGAGTCAGTTCTCCCCTGGAGGTGAAGCCAGGCCTGGTTACTGATTGTGTTTAAAGGCAAACTGGGGTTATCTTTTATATCTCCGTGCACCCAGGTGGTATCGACTTCGGAAATGTATAAGGGAGGTGTCAATTAACCAATTTAGTATGATGACCAGGTAGCTTTGCTTGAGAGAGGCTAAATGAAATTGCCCTGCTTATTGTATTTGCAGAAAATTTACAGATGGCACTGTGATTCAAGGAAAGTTTTGATAGACCTTGATGTAAGAACTAGATGTATGATCGGTTGACCAAGATGTGATCTGTACTTTCAGAAAAAAATCAAAAAATCAAAATGAAGCTTCTCTCCCTCTACTAATCACTAGATCTCTGTGGTACATATATATATATATATATATATATTTATATATTTATAGATATCACCCATTCTTAATAGTATTCATCCATCGTGAAAGAGTGTTTTTCTGTATATTTGAGATTTACTTTGATAAGAGTACGATATCAAAGCCAAAAGTGCAGCCATTCAAAACAGTCACAAACTGTAAGCTCCTTATAAAATTAGTTTGGAAAACAAGAGTACAGTGAGCATGTAGAGACAAGTTAGTTCATTCTCGGTAGTATACACACGTGTACATGCACATCACACAGCGATTCATAGCCCAAAATGTTGTTTTCATACATGTGTAAAGAGCATGTATAATTGGAAATTAATAATACATACAGTAAATAGTCTTATGCATAACAGTACCTCTTGTTGTACCTCACCAAACAGTGCTGAAAGAATCAGATCAATTTCACTGTAAAGGGTACTCATGCTTCTAAAATCCTTCATACCCCACTTTTCTCTAGCTCAGTTAAATATGCAGGATTGTTGTCTCAATATATCGCGTTGAAATACTCCAGCAGGCGATTATTGTCAGACGCTTTCAGCATTTTCTTCTTGCGATCTCAATATTTCTGCCCCCCTGAACACGATAAAGCAGAAATGCTTAACAGAAATCAATCTGTGCTTTTTAAGTTAAATGGTGTTAAGTAAACTGGTTAGCAGCGGGAGGAAAGAGAGAGAGAGAGAAAAAATTGTCACATTGGGAAAGAGGAGAAGAAAAGAAAAGGAAAAAGGAAAAAAGAGAAAGAATAAGCAAAAGAAAAGACTAAGACTTTGAAAGACTACGAAATTTGTGTCACAATTTTGTAAAGTCGGTTTAGATTTCTCAATTCTCTTCAAAAATAGTTGAAGATTATTTCTCCGGAGCCAAAGAGGGGCCATATCGTGCTTTTCACTAATCGTGATAAATCTTTGCAAAGCCATGAAAATCAGTGTATTGATTGACTAAGAGATGAGATAAAATGTTTTAACTGAAGGGGATTGGAGGGGGGGGGGGAGAGTAGTAGCGTCTGAATTTTAAATTAGGGAATTGATCTTTTATAGAGGTTGTTGAAAAGGGGAACAGAGTTATCCATTTCTGTATGACTGATGTTATCTCACTCTGTGTGAGGCCCTTGGATTTGTCATTACAACTATTTCTGATGCCGAATGTATCAACTTTTTTTTCCTTTTTTTTACTACAGAGCAAGATTTTATAGTTAAAATCAGATTTTTAAAATATTTTTTTATTAAATGATCTTGCTCAAATCTATGATTAGGTGTACTATTACTGAAATCCCATAGCAGTACACTTCATTTGTTAAGTGTATTTCCAAAAGGAAAGGAAAAAACAAAAAAAGGGTTGAAAAGTTGGATTATTTGTATCCTAGTATCCTTGAAGGTTGGGGCATGTAGAAAACTGATCAGTGTGTTACTGTGTGAGGGAATGTGATGGAGGATTGTACGACTGAGAGGTAATGGAAGGAGACTTCTGTGTAGAGGGTGAAGGTGTGGCCATGATTTACCTGATGCTGTATAATAATTTCAAATTTTGTTATTTACTTCGCTCCTCGCTTACCTGTCTCCTCACAACCTTAGCACCTCATTCTACCGTGCCTATAAAGTCCTGGTAAATAAATAACACTGTGCGCCCTCTATGACCGGACCCCCCTTCCGGTCCCTCCTCCTTTTTCATTCTACCATTCCAAGTGCCTACACGCATATTTTTCTTGTGGATAGTTTCCTTGGAAAATTGTCTTGGTTTTCTTCGACGATCGCCGGAAGTTTTTTAGCTTCGGATCTTTAGAAGTTTGACAGTCCTTTCCTGACCGATAAGTATCCTTTTTGGTTCCTTGCTTTTTGCAAAGCAAGGAACCTATGCATTCAACTTGGCGTGTGTGTGTGTGTGTGTATGTGTTCAAGTTTGATACCTTATGGGGTACTATACGAGTTTCAGCATTACTTACAGGGTACACATTCCTTACGGGGAACAAATTCAGTACCCCGTAAGGACACTGTACATTTTCAATGCAACTATCAGGCTGAAACATCTCTCTGACAACCCCTCTTTGTTAATGCCTGTTCACACACCTCCATACAATTGACCTTCACGCTTGATTGAACTTGAGCAGGTTCTTAATTACTGCCACCATTTTGCCTTGTGCAGTTCTAATCTGCCCCAAACTATTGCTTTCAATGCAGTGTAGAAATTGTGCTGTTGGAATAATGACAGAGGGAAAAGGATGTATTTACTCTGCATCCTTGCTTACCTGTCTCCCCACTACCTTAGCACTAATGCTCTACCATGCCTAGAGTGATCTGGTAAAATTTCAAGTTACAACGCAAAGTGTTATAACTTCTTTAGCAACTTTATATAAAGTGCTTTCCAAAAGTCATTGTTTTATAGATCCATACAGCAGAGAAAAAATGTTTATCCTGAATCGGTAATTAGTGAGAACTGGCATTGGTGTGCAGTAAAGAGATAGAAGTAATATCATTACTGTAACAAGTTACATTTGATGTATATCTTAGACACTAGTGTGGTATTTTCAGCACTTTTTTGTCCTCGCCATATGTAGGCCTGCATCATGTCTGCACTTGGCTTAGGTTGGTAAACGAATGATACACATTCAACAATGATACAACTGGTCATGATTTATTTGTAACTAGTAACATAGCTTGCAAATATAATCAATTAAATTTCCAGAATGTAGGCTTTAACTAAGGCATTTATAAATACATTGGTTCTTCAATACAAATCGTAACTCGAAAACCCCGGGCACTGGTAATTGAGGAAAAGATTAGTGTAATTTGTACACTAATTGCATGGAACTGCCACGAAAAATATACAAGAAAGTATGGGATCATTTTGAAGCTGTGATGGTGAGTGTTCCTCTTATCTTAATTAAGTATGTAATAAGGCCTATTGAACACTTTGGCGAAGTAGGCACTTTGATTAATAGGGAGCTCCAATGATTTGCAGAGATTCATCAATTTATCATTTTAAGTAATTCATATTTTCTTACCTCCAAATGGTTAATTTTGTGGGGCCAAGAATCTCTTCATCAAGTAATTACCCATTCTTTTTCATATGTCTGGCTACTTAACTTGAATATTTTGTTTGAAGAAGTACAGAGCACAATATTGCATAAAACAATAGTTTGCTTTATTAACTCAAGTATGTTTCATTAAGCAGGGAAAACCATTGATCACCAAGCCAATAACAGCAAACTATTATTGTTTATTTAGTATAATACTTCAGTAATTTGTTACAGTAGGCAAAGGACTTAACATTTAGGGGTCTTGCATTATTACAAAAACTGTATGCATCATTGGAATATAATTTTGTATGTACATCACTGAGAATATAGTTATGGATATTGCATTGAAAAATGTTTGTTTGTATTACACAGCCGTGGCAGAAATTTGTTACAAACTGAGAATTCCATTGGTCATCAATTATGAATGGCTGACTACCCACAATTGGCTATAGATATACTCTGGTAAGTCACCTTTAATTGTTATTGATGCATGCACATATAATCAAGTAATATGGACATGAATTCACCTGAAAATGTTTTGCCAAGAGTGGTGGCATTTGAGTGGTGTATAGTCAAACCATTTGAAAGGCTTTTGCGGGAGGTTACAGGGACTTTGTGTGTTCAGATTTTAGGTGCATTTCTCAACCATTTAACACCTTGTAAAATGGGTTTTGAAACAATTGCTCATAAGTAACATTGTGCTATATTCAGAAAGCTATACATACCATATCTATGGATTTTTTAAGCTTTCAACTTTTGGATGTCTAAGTTTATCTATACATTGACTAATTGAATAAAATTCATAATATGACTGTATTGCCTCCAGTTTACAAGGTCACACAAAATCTGTGAAGGAAAAAGGCTGGATTTAATACTAGGTTGATTTAGTGTTGATATGAAGGCAAAGATTTTTGGGCAGTGTAAAGAAGTTTATAATACAGAAGGTAACATTACCAATGAGAACTACACTGAGGAGTTGACTTCAGCACTTAATTCAATAAAAATGCATTCATGACATTGAGCATAGCTTAAATGAACATACCTAAAAAGGCTAGAAGATTGAGTATTCTGAATTGCACAAAAATGCTCTATTATTGTGACATATCAAAGCAAAACATTAGCTTTAAATTAAAAAAGTGTCTTAGTACATTCTGCTGAATAACTGAGTGCTATTTGTCATAAACAACATTTGGGAATGGACCTTTACAATTTATTAATCTACTCACACAATTTCATATGCAACTTGTAGAATTAATTACACTTTTTCAACATGTCCCAGAGTGGATATGTTGAAATTGATTGACAAAGTACAAATGTTTATGCAATAGAAAATGTGATCAAGATAGATGTTGGTGTTATAGGTTTCACATTTCACCAATATGCAGGATTTTAGAATGAACTCACTAGCATGTAGTAAATCTGTACATTATTTTATAGCAACAAACTTGTATGACAAACTGAATTTAGAAATATTGGTAAGGGAAGTAGAAAATGAGGTATCAGTTTAATTCCCAGCTCTGTCAAGCAATGCTTACAATTTTTTCATGTAGTTTTCCTACTGGGGCGTACATATTTTTCCAGGTGGGGGGGGGGGGACGCTATAGATGATGAGACTGACTGTTGTGTATGGCCTAGTTAGAAACCAAAATAAATGGGGGAGGTGAGAGCTACAGAAGTCAGGGAGAGGTAAAAGTCATAATATATCCACACATACAGAGAAGTTATATAATCACACCCTACTGTAGAAAAATTATAATTACAGTTGATTTAGTAACTAGAAATGGGATACCTTCATGGTAAATTACATGGAAAGGGTTGAAGAGATGTCTTTGTTGCTTAAGTGGGTCATTTGGGAAGCTGTTGGTAGTAAAATTTGGTGTCTGAGAGTGGGGCCAGGGGGGGGTAGTGGACAAAGGGTTCCACCTTTCCCCTTTAAGAAATGTTTGGAATTTTTGTAGCAATTAGATGCAATATTTACTGGTTCTCTCTCAGTACAAGTCATTGCATATTTGAAGTTAATATCTGCAGGTAGGGATACTTGGGGGAGTGGTCCAAGGGGGGGGGGGGGGTAGGGTGTCCACCTCCCCTTTTGGAATGTTTTGGATTTTATAAGGCCCTTGATATAAGATGTTGCAATGTTTATTGGTCATTTCCCAGTGCTAATTGAATCATTTGAATTTAGTATTTGCAGAGATGTGGACCTAAGGGGGGGGGGGGGGGATGCAGTATTTTGGATTAAATCAGTTGGAAAGTATACAGGGTCTATGTGAACTGCAAAGCAGTATGAATAGTGTTATCCTTATAGGAGGGAAGAATTACAACTGTATGAGTTTTTAACTTTTTCCTGTAGTTAATAATTTACAAATCATTTGTAAAGCTATCAGTAATCTTCTTCAAAATGGAAAAATAGCCTTCAGAACTATGGGTGCAGGATTTGGTAAAGGTAGTATCAACAACAAAATTGATTCATTGATCCAATTCCTTCTTAATTGATAAAGTTTCTTCAAGGATTGGAGTAGTGTTTAATCATTGTTATTATTCAGTTGTTTCAAAATACTACATGAGACAGTACATAACATACCTGTACAAACAGGGGATTCTTGGGGTTCAGACAACCTGCCCCCCCAAAAAAAAAAAAAAAATTGTAATAAATAAATAACAAATAATTAAATAAATAAATAAAATGATAATAATAAATAAAAATAGCAATTAAAACAATGAAAAGCAAATAAATGAAAATTAACTGAATAAGTATATAAGAAACTTTCCACGTTTTACATTTTGTTCTTTCAAATTGCTTTAAATGTACTTCAGTATGGTTAAAATATTCCAATCTGTGTTTTGCAATAAAGTGCCTCCCAGCTTAACTTAGTTCTACTTTGAGGTTAGCCATAATTAGTACCCCGATAATTTAGGGAATGCTTTGAGCTATATTTTATATTTGCAAGTACTGTATGCAAGGGTTTCATTAAAAGCTGCTAACTGGTTATTTTTTGCCTTTTATGCAAAAAACAAGACATAGCAAACCTATGTGATATTCTAATCATTAAATGTAAGTTGTTAGGATAACTTGTGGATTTTAGCATTTGAATGTTTGTAACATATATTTTTTGAGTGCTTGAAAATGTAAACACTTGAACAATAGGGAAAGCAAGAAATAAATTTGGTAGAGGCCTATAGCATACTGAAGTATATCTTCTGCCACTTTGCTAATGTGTACGTTTACTAAATTCAGTTCCTCACCAAATTATCAGTTGTATAGGATCCTTGACTTCATTTACATGTCTCTGATATATGTCTAATGACAGTTGGATACAGTATAATGCCTGAAATTGTTAATTTTGTTTCATTGTTTGATATTAGTTCACACTACAATGGACCACTTTAAACTATATGGTGTAAATCTGCTGTCTAAGACTGAATCAAACAGGAAGTAACTTGAATGGTCCGCCGTTATTGCTTTGTTTACTATGGATTAAGACTTAATTGAGATGAAGGTTAATTATATCTTGTCAATGCTTAGCAGTCCTTTTACTGTTAATCCTCCCAATAAATGTCATGTTAATTCTTGAAATCAAATGAAGTTTTACCAGATATTTTATCATTACAAGAAAATTAAGAATAATAGGCATTTAAGTACATTTGCTTTTCCAATTTCTGTTAGGACTTGTACATTGCACTGGTCATCAACTTTTCATTTTCTTACACTGCATAAATATCATGTGAAGGAGCAAAGTATATGTTAAAGCAGCTTTTTGAGGTTGATTGTCAAATTACCAAGAATTTTCCAGGCACAATACTTCTGTAATGGTAAAGGGAATACAAAGCAATATCTCCATACATCTTATGTACTAAGGACTCTGGCCAGTGTGGCAATATCTTCTTACATTCTACCTATTTAGGCACTGATTTGAATTGATTTATTTTGTGTATGCATTCAAGTACAAATACATAATTAAGTATAATTAAGCATATATACACAGGGTACTAGAAAGACAAATAATAAATGTTTAACAACGCTAGCAACCTTAACAAAAATTAGGAAATGAGAAATAACAAAAAAACAACACTTGTGATAATGGTCCTATTGTTGTACCTGCTATGTATGTGTTGAGACACTGGCCGGTGTGACAGCACCTCCGTACAGGTTATGTTTAGAGACAAAGCTCAGTGTGACAACATACCCAAGGATGGATACATGTTAGATACAATGGCCATTGTGACAGTATTGTAGAGACGTGCATTGAGTTACAGGTCAGTGTTAAAATACCTCCATACATGTTGTATTCAAACACTGGTCAGTGTGACAGTATCAATATGCATGTTAGTGTATAGAGACAATTAAACCATTGTGACAATTTATCTCTGATACATGTGAGTGTATTGAGATAATAGAATGTCATTATAATTTTAATGTGTTGAGACACATGCCAGTGTTGAGAATTGGCAAATGTGACAATATCTCCATCCATGTATTTAGACAATGACCATTATGATGATATCTCCTCACATGTTATTCTTAAAGACAAAGGCCAGAATGACAATACTGAAGTTAAATGTATTGACACGGGCCAGTGTGACAATATTTTTATTCATGTTTTGAACACAGTTCATTGTCCCGGTATCTTCACACATGTTATGTAGACTGACAGTAAAGAGAGACAAAAGCCAGTGTGATCATTAAATTTGTACAATATCCTCATGCAAGTCATGTATTGAGAACATGGCCAAATTGTGATCATGAATAGTAATTCATTGAGACACATGCCGGTGTGACAATATCACTTTACATTTTATGTATTGAGACACTAGTTTGAGAGTATCTCCAAACATGTTTTGTATTGATCACTCAAACTGTTGATTAACCTTCACTGCTCTCATGTTAAGGCTCTAATGAGCTCCCCTTTAGTAATAATAATAATAAATGAGACTTATATAGCGCCAAATCAGTAAACAACAGTTACTGCTCAAAGCGCTTTACAAAGAAAGTAAATTAATTTACAAAAGAACAAGTGAAAAAATGGGTCTTTCCCCAAGTCTGGATCCTCAACCGTGACTACATTCTAAAGTACCATAAAAAGAGAACACTGCAGTATTCTGTTTTTGTCTGTTGTCACAGAATTAACATAAAGGAATTATGGTCTCATTACCTCATTTTTCCTGTATACTGTCCTTCAGTGACCCTTTATTTTTGTACTCTCCTGAATTGCAAGAGCAACATGTTAAACATTTATAAAAGTTGTCCATGTATTATCCTCCTCCCCCCTCCCCTGCATGTATTATGTTTTTATTGTCACAGAGCATACCCCCCCCCTCCCCTGCATGTATTATGTTTTTTTTGCACAGAACATGTGGCCTCATTGTGACCTAAATTTAGCTTTAAAGGAGGATAGGTAGTTGAGAGATACATTTGGACTTTCTGTACAGTATACCTCCAAATCAGCTATAAATATGCAACATAGATTAAACATATATTTTTTAAGGTATTCCTCCCTCCCTCCCCTTATATTGAACTAGAAGATATAAATTGCACCATACTAATGGTAAACCTTGCATAATGTAATTGTGCTATTGATCTTTAAAATGATTACATAACAACTGGAAATAGCCCTCTCTATTGTACAGTTCATTTACATTTTGAGTTACAAGCCCTATGGAATCCCTGGGGTACCTTGTACTAGTTATTTGTTATTAAAAATTAATTAACACAAATAAGCAACACCATATGACTTTGAGCTGTAATGAAAGAACCCAGAAACTAGAGTCTTGTTACATGTTAATCTATTTAGTGCAACATGCAAAGTTTGAGGACATATTTTAATGAGTTTTGGTTGATCGATCATGATAGTTCGAAGTACTTAGGTTTTGAGCCTTACAGTAAGTGCTAACAATACATGCAATGGATTGGATCGCACAGATTGCAAGAATTTGATATGAAAACTTGATGTGATTTGGGTCAAAGTCAAAGTTCCAAAAATGTAAAATTGACAATGTTTGTTGTAATATTATTGGACGTGAAACAGGACAAGTCAAGCTAATAAGCAACATTGTTATGGGATAAAAAAGGAGTACCAAATATTGAAAACCAACACAAAATGCTCCTTTAAAGACTTTGGAGTCTCTTTTCGCTCAGGCACAATACCTTCTGTAATGGTAAAGTGTCCCTCAATATGCCCTCCTAGAGAGAGTCCCTGCCACATCTGGGTAGGATTAATTATTGGCCTACCCAGAACACCACTTTCCCCCAGTACCATTATCCAAATGCATTTTCCTCGATAGTGCAATTCAATCAAATTGAAATTAGGAGGCAATACAAAGCAATATCTCCATACATCTTATGTACTAAGGACTCGGGCCAGTGTGGCAATATCTCCTTATAGTGTTTGCACGGGTATAATCGGGATAACTAAAAAATAATAATTGCAAGTGATTTTTAACTAATCATTTATTCCAAATGTGATCATATTGTGGGAATCACGCAATTGTGTGGCTAACTGTGCAAACCCTGGGCTTGCATAATAGATAGTAGTATTTAAAACTGTTTAAGAGCTAAATTGGATATTTATATGGGAGAGCAAACATAAGTAGCGGCTGCATTGCGATGTTAGTAGTGATGTTAATTTATTAACAAGTTAATGACAGAAACAAAAGCAAATAGAAATTGTTGAGGAAGGTTTCATACCTTATCTTACACCTATTTGGACATGAAAACATTGTCAGAGGAGAATATAATTCATTTAGTATAGCACCCAATATGTAGTGATACAGTACCTCTCTGTCATTGTTCACCATCACGTCACTTGCATAATTCTGTTGTGTCCATCTTATCAATCCACCTCTTCTGCAAATATTTTAAGTAAAGTGTGATTTGTAAACAAATTGCTAAGGTAAAGCTTACCAGTTACAGGATTTTCGACAGATAAACCGCAGTTATGAAGCCCCGATCAAGATTGATTTGCCAAATTTGGGTTCAAAATGTGAAAATTATTAGATATAAAAATAAAGGGAAATCCAGATATCTGATTTTTCAGACAAGTAGTGTCTGCACGATTTGAATAATGCACTTATTTTCCAGCATTCTTGTCTGGAATACAACTTTTTTGGGGTGGTCTGAAAGGGGAAGGGTACACCCGCCACAACACCCCCTAAATCAGACACTAAATACAGATCAAATAGTTGAAATATGCTCTTGGTTTTTTTTTTTTTTTGGGGGGGGGGGGAATACTGCCTTTTCACCTACGATGTAAATCAAATTGAACTTCCAGATTTTGTAAATATTCCTTGATTTCAACCAAATAATCTTTATACTGGCATATGTTACCAATTGTAGGTTTAAAAAGAAACAATATGAGTACTTAATTATTGGTTGCAATAGTACAATGTGAGCTACTATAGAAATCTAACCCATAGGATACATATATATTTAAGGAAATGCCAAAAATGAAATGAAAACAATTGCACAAGGAAAGTATGCATTCGTAACACAAAAACAGCCGAAGCAGGGGGGGGGGTAGCTTTAATAATATAATTGAGTGGTCAAGCCTCCCCCCCCAAATAAACTTCTTTGATTAACCAATTATATACCTGTCATATCTATAACTATTTGAAAAGGCTTCAGAAATTAGAAGAATGTTCCTATTAATGATATCTAATATGCCAAAGGGTCCCCAATATTTTTTTGTTCCACCTCTGCTGTAACACCATATATTATGGGACCAAGCAGATAACTGGGTTGCAGGCCATTAACTATAGCAGGTCTTATTTTTTACATGAATAAAACATGGGAATAGAGCAATTTGGTGAAAGTGGAGGACCAACTATGGTCACATAACAGGATGTGGGCAAGGTTGTACAGTAATACAGACATAAGACAAAGAGGATCAATGTATTGTCTTATGAATTAAAATATTTCCAGCAAAAGGCAGGAGAAACTCCTCCCACAAGATTCTCATCTATATCAGTATGTTTACTGTATTAGGCCAGGGATGCCTACCCATAATTTTTACTTAGGTGCTATAGTAAAAAAAAAATCAAAATGTTTTAAACTTAACAAAAACAAGAGCATCATTGTGTTTCAGTCACTTCCTTGCCTAGCAACTTTGGACCGCTTGTCACCAAAAAAGATGAAGCAATTAAGAAAGGCAAGCCATAATGGACATTGAAGGCTCTTTTGAATTACATAGAATATCTCCTCTCATAAATATAATCATTAAATATTTATTTTTGTAATAATTATGTTTATATGTTTATCATCTCAGTTCATGGGTAAAAGACACTGGTTAGGGGCTCTTTGTAGGGGTCTGATAACCCCTTCCCGACCAGCAATTTTGTCAGATATTCATTTTTTTTTTAACGTACAGACATACTACCTTCTTTTGACAAAATTTGGTCTATGGGCTAGAAGGGGTGAAATCAACCCGCCTTTTGGGGTTGGGTGAGGGTGACCTTTGTGGGGGTCTGACAACCCCTTCCCGACTGGGAATTTTGCCAGTTTTACACTTTGTGTAATGTACATCCATCCTACTTCCTTTTGACAAAGTTTGGTCCATGGGCTAGATGGGATGAAATCAACCCGACTGGGGGTGACTTAGTGGGGGGTCTGACAACCCCTTCCCGACCAGGAATTTTGCCAGTTTTACACTTTTTGTAATGTACATCCATACAACTACCTTTTGACAAAGTTTGGTATTGCAAAAGTTTGGTCCATGGGCTAGATGGGGTGAAATCAACCCGACTGGGGGTAACCTAGTTGGGGGTCTGACAACCCCTTCCGCACCAGGAATTTTGTCAGTTTTGCCTTTTTTGTAATGTACAGCCATACTACTTCCTTTTGCCAAAGTTTGGTCCATGGGCTAGATAGGGTGAAATCAACCCGACTGGGGGTGACTTAGTGGGGGGTCTGACAACCCCTTCCCAACCAGGAATTTTGTCAGTTTTGCCATTTTTGTAATGTACAGCCATACTACTTCCTTCTGACAAAGTTTGGTCCATGGGCTAGATGGGGTGAAATTAACCCGTCCGGGGGGTATTTTTAAGGGGGTCTGGGGTCCGAACCCGACCACTGGGGTTGAGCTGACAATTTTTTTGTGAATGACCTAGATGGTCTAAGTAACTTTAAGGGGTCAAACCTTCTGGGCTAAATGGGGTGAAATCATATGGGACAGGCTCCCCTCCTAAGTGTAAGTACATACAATCATATATATATGATCCACATCGATATGGGTTCACTGGGTTTCCATTTGGCCTCTTTCCTACAAGATTTCTAACTGCAGGTGCGTAGCCAAGGGAGGGGGGGGGGGATGAAGGGTGGAGACTGCCCTCCCCATGGAGCATATTTTTTTTTGATATTTTCTAAGATATCGAAGTTTTATAGTAACAGTTATATATAAGAGGTTTTAATATTTGTACACCAATAATTTAACTGTGTCTGAATTTTCAAAAATTCCTTGACCAACATTCTTCATCATAGTTCCCTCTACTCGTGCAATTGACCGGTCTATTAGGGGTTGAGGGGGGGTTTTCTAAATTGGTTGTCCATGGATGAAATTTTGTGCAACATTATGGGTATGTTTTGAAGTGACTTTATTATTCAAATTCTGAACAAATAATGGGCTTAAAACCTTGAAAAGTGGGGCGGACGGGTATTGTGAGGCGTTACATAGAATTACCTACAAAGGCAATGATCCACAGGAGATGCAATGAGGTCGAACATGATGTGTGACTGGTGACAATCTTGAAAAAAAGGTTATGAATGAAAGAAAAACCTATTAGGAAAACTTGGTTTTCAGGCAAAAGTGTACATCTGGTTGGTCATTTCCAAGCCCGAGAAGTGCCATTTCCGGTGATTTGGGGGGCTATCAAAACCAGAAATTTTCTTGTACGCTGCGCGCCAACCAATGGTGGCGCTCCGCTTTGATAGTAATTTGCCTGCATCCAAGCAAACGTCCCCCCCAATATTTGAAACAGATCGCCGCCCCTGTTAACAATGATTATTAAACAGTGAAAACCACCAATTCAATTTGGAGTTCTCAAATATTGACTCTGATAAAAACTAACTGAACTTCAATAACATATTTAGTTTTAAGCCATAATTCATTGTGAATGAATTATTGTCCATATCTCAACAACACCGTAGAAAACTTGAAATGACCATGTTCATTCACCACATTTGGTGCTTCAAGTTTGTCTTAAGTTATACCTTGGTAGCATAATTGTCTACATTATAAGCATGATAATACTGTATGGTAACTCACGTAACACGGTAACTCATGTTACCATTTGCATCACCTACCCTACTTAACATAGTGGGGTGCACATCATTTCTTTACTTGTTTCACATTTCGGGGTGATGAGTAGAAACCCAAATCCAATTATGAGATTTTTAGTAGTGTCATATTTGATGTATGGGGAAAAATATTAATTTTGGTTACTCACGTTACATCAGCTAATAGAGGTTTGAATAAAGCAAATATTGATTAGTTTTGATTATATATTCAAAAGGTTGGTAGTGATATCTGAAGTTAGTGCACTATGTAAGCAATAAATAAACAAATCAGTTGAGTATTACCATTTAATTTCTTAGGAGAACAAAAACAAATCTGTTAATAATTTGTGCACAAATTTGCATTACAGCATCCTTTCACTTCATATGCAAAATTCTACAACAAAAAAGTCAATATTTCGGTAGGTATCATATTGATTCAACAAACTTGGATATGTTTACAACAACATTTAACCAATGACAAGATGTGATTGCAGAATTTATATTTTGAGCCCATGTCCACTTTTTCATGGAAATGCCCTCCTGCTTTTAATCTTTCCTTGAAGAGGGCAAATTTCATCTATTAAGCTCTGGCATCTGGTTCTATCAACGTTGCCTTCAAGTAAAGTGTACTGTATACACCTATACTGCGTTTGTTTTCCCTGAGTGTGGTTTTCACTGCGCTGTGGAGATTGCAACGATCACAGATTTTACCCTTCTGTGTTTTATAATGATTCAAGTGCTCAATAGGGTTATGCAATACTTACTTCCTGCTCATTGGCTGATTGAAATTCTAACGAATTACCAACTAGGCTGATGGACATTGTGTGGAAATTTACATATGAAAATGCCACAGAATTAGTAAATATGCATGAGAAACTGGACAAATAAGTATTTGCTGACAGAGTAGTGATCTAATGAATGCCAGGAACTGCCCTGATAGCATTAAACACTGAATCCTACTGTAATATACCGGGGCTTGCAGCAGATAACTGGAATTTTTCCTTATAATAGGGGTAGGAACTGGAAGGGACGAGGTGGCCCTTGCACTGTAGGTCCAAATGTGGGCTCCACCTTAAGGTTTGGAGGACTACTTTGAAGGATTACTTGTGCCTAAACTTTCACTTGTCAGCTTAAAAAAACAGTTTAACCCCACTTATGGGCCCGATACAGGCAATCCCTGTTTTTTTATTTTTCAGTTGGTAAAGATTGCCAGACACCCCCCTTCCCCCACCCCTATGTATAATGCTCTGGCAACATCCCTGTGAACCAACTACCAAGTAGTACTGTAAACAAAATAACACTATAGAGATCATTTGTTGGACAATAGCCTACTTATTGACTGGTCAAGCGGTAACGGAGGGACATTTGACTGTATTACTGACACATTTTGTTTCTCTCTGCATTAGCTTGGGTGATTATTTTGCAATTTCTTGTGTGGTTATCTAGACACATAGGCGTAGGAGGCGGGGGGGGAAGGGGGGCTGTAGCCCCCCAACCAAAATTTTTGGTGAAAATTCGGGCAAAACGCTGAGAATTTTCAGGCACCTACTGAAAAAAGAATAATTTGCAGTGTAATTTCATTTTTTTGGGTGAAAATTCGGCAATATGCTGAGGATTTTTCGGGCACCTACTGAAAGCATATTTTGCAATGTGTTTTTCAATGGTTAAACTTATATTCTTATGATCATTGTTGTTGTAACAAATTCCCCAATAATTTTAACAAATATGGAAAGGTAATAAGATGAAAAATGAATGTATGTTATTGGCATGTGATGTTATAACCGATGAATGCCCATATGATATGCACAATAACATGTTGAACGTGCGGAGCGCGCGAAAAATTTATTTTATTTTATTTTATTTTTCGGGCAAGTCTTTACAGCCCCCCAAATCGAATTAGACTACTATGCCTATGTCTAGACAGGTAGTAACTTGCTTCATACCCATATATTTAATTCTTGTGGCTGTTACTGTAGGAAAAATATGGCATGAAAAACATCACGGTAACAGAGGGTCACGAAATGAATATGTGTTTCACACTTTCTTTTGAAGATGTCAAATTCACTGTTCTTAAGTTACACTGACAGTGGCGGAGCATCCATACAGTCAGAGGGGGCAGATCCCCCCCCCCCTTCCACCTGAGGGACTCAAATGGACTGCTGGCGCCCTTTTCGGCTTTTTACCACTTTTTACTTATTCGTGACTATTGACTTTATTGCGCTCTCAAATACCAATCACAAAAAAAATGACATTTTGTTGGTGGCGATGACACCTATTTATTCTTCGTTTATCTGCAAATTAGCAAGGCCCCCTGGGAAGGGTCAGTTCCGGCGATCTAGGGAGTATCTTTACTCAAAACATTTCTGTACGATCCGCGCCAACCTGTGGTAGCGCTCACTTAGATAGTGTTGCAAGCACCCCTACAGACCATTCTCGCCCCCTGACCAATACCCCTAGCTTCGCCACTGTGCACTGACCATGTAACTGATATCTTGTGTTGGCTGGTGCATTTCTTCACATATACCAAGGGAAAATTAGATGAACAGGCATCAACTGTCAAATCTACATTTGATCTTCTACAGTAATGGAGGGACAATTCTGATGGTAACGAAGGGTCACAAAATATTCGGTGCTGTTTAGTGTAGTCTTTTGCCTGTTTTGCTGCTATAGATTCAATATTTTCATTGCTATTAGACTAACAGTTATATTACTTAGCGAAACAAGGATAAGAGTATTGAACCAATAGCTTTGTTCACCAAACCATTAGCATATGTGGTTACTAAAAGATTTAAGAAAAAAGTAAAAAATAATAAGAAATTGGTTTAAAGGACAAGTTTAAGCTGAGCACTTTTCATCATTTAAGACTCTCTAACTGCATTATGAGAAACTGTGAGGGGGGGGGGGGCTTGTACAGTTCGAAACAAGTCAATTAATCACGTGTATTTACAGTAGACAGTTCACAGGTACTGCATTGTACCATGTGCACAAATTTGTTTCTGTTTCTTGCCAAGATGCCTACTGACTTCACATTCTGAGGAATCATTTTATGCAAGCTATCGTTCTCTTCACATAAACAGGAAGTCAAGGAATCTATTCAAAGAACACAACAATTAAGTAGCAAGTTAACTCCCAGGAATCTGTGCACAAGAGCATGTGGTAAACAACTGTCCCTCTGTTACTGGTACGGAGGGACACTAGTTCACTTCTTCTTTACTCTAGCATAAAAATTAGCTAAATCCATGGTTTAACATTTCTTGACTGGTTAATTCTAAGAAAGTGTTTTATACAAATTATGAAATTTTCCCAACATTTAATGACTAGGAAATAATATAAAAAAAATGTACTTTTTGGGTAATGGAGGGACATGTAACGGAGGGTCAAATCAGGTAATTAGCAATTACTGCTAATTGTCAAGTTATAAACATTGAAGGGGAATTATTCCTGTGGTACGCATAATAATGACCATGACAGATATTGTATATAGATTGTGTACTAGGAAAAATCTGGTTTTAAAAATATCCCTATAATTCAATAATGTGGGGCACAACACAAGTGAAATTGGCATGTATTATATATGTCTATAACTTTTTATTAAATTAGTATATTATTATTATATTTTTGTTATGCAAGCACAGTGGTAAAATATAATTCATTAACTATTTTAACTATCTTAGCCATACCACATTTGACCAAGTTCTGTACATTTCAACCCAAATGTTACATTTCCCTTGACCCTGCCTAGCAGGCAATACAGAAAAGGTAAGAAAGAAAACCTAACGTTTAATTTTAATATTATGAGTTTTAATAGGCTGAGGAATGAAAGATAAAAGATAGTGGGGGTTTTAGTAACAGAAGGAGGCTGTATGAGCCTACTACTGGGCGGGATTGCTTGTCTCATAAGCTGGACATGCAGGGGGGACTCCCTGCAGCTTGCTACGTACAAGGCATTGGTAAACATAGTTCACCTCCTCCTGCACCTCACCAATAACTCATCCCGCCCTCCTATAAATACATTAATTAATACACTCCTTTCCAGTAATTGTAGGATTGCCTCCCCTGCAAATTAGGCAATAATGCCACCCCCTTACAAAACAGGTTTATTAAAAATTTGGTATCTACATGGAAAGAATTCAATTTCCTCATTTAGAGATTAATTTGTTAATGACGCCATTGATATTAACAAACCAATCCAGTTTTTGATTGATATAAACACTTAAATACTAGATCAACACAATCGACTCAACAGTTATTAATGTCCGGTGAGGGTCTTATGACGACAAAAGTCTAACAAAGTCCCAATAAAAATACACCTTATAATTAAGTACAAGAATTAGAGAAAAATATAGGGTGAAACAAGTATAAAAGTATAACTTTCTTTTCATTTACTGAAATGACCAAGGAGGTGAAGATCTTTAGGGTGGTTTTGCAATATGCCCCATTCTCAAACAATGGAAACTTTGGTTTGGCATAGTCCCAGGCATCATGAATGGCTGCTGCCAGACATGTTAAGTGATGGGAATGCTCATCAGACTCGACCCCCAAATGCCCCCATCTCCAAATATTTGGTCGGGCTGGAAATATTTGGTCCGGCTGGAGAACCTACTGGAAAATGTTTGGCATACAGTTTAAAGTATGTTTATTGTCAACAAATTCCCAATTTCTGGTGGACTTTATTAATTCTGACAATAAATTCACTATATTTTGGTCAAATTTTCCTAACTATTTTGGAATAATTATGGCATTTTCTCAACTCCTGATAAGAGATAGGGTGACATATTTGAGTTGATTTCAACTGCAACTTTTTTTTGGGGGGGTCTATTGATACTTTTTCATGGGGGGGGTAAAATGATGGTTTCAACACGATTATATTGTTTTGTGGGTGACCATCCCACTCCCCCTTGACACCTATGAATTGCATTGCTGAGATTGGTCACCCATTCATAGATGCTCTACCACTTCCTTAGATCTGACATGGTAGAGCTCAGTATACCTAACACATGTTAGGTCTCAAGTTGTTGTGTTTTGAAGTGAATCCTTGATCCTAAATGGTTCCATGAAAGACATCAGTTAACTCCGATTATGTATTAACTTCAACCGTAAACTGGCTTTAACATAAATAAGATTAAAATGCGTTTTAAATCTGTGTTCCGATGTTGCAGGCTTTTCAAGTGAATCTATGTGAAAAAATGGGGTACAATTAGGATCCAAAGTCTCAATAAAACAGGACAGAAACTCAGTCCCTCTTCTTTAAATGCCTTTTTATAAGGTAAAAAAATAATTTGTCAAAGGTATAAATATGGTCAACATGGATGTGTAGAGGCTTGAACTGGGGCTTAAATGAACATAAATAAAGGATACCATTTTAGATGCCATACATACAGTCATGTAGCCTATGGAAGAGCGATAACAAGTGTTACCAAAACTGGATATGGCACTTGTGAAAAAAAAAAAATCTTTCTATGCAGTTTCCATCCACATCATATATTATTGCCTCCTCCTTCATTGAAAACTGCCTCAAGTTTTAACATTTTTTTTTAATCTTAGTAACAGAGCAATTAAGGTATGAATATGGGAGTTGGCCATTGTTTTCTAATCTTGATAATTTTAAAACTTGTGCCTGCAGGTCATGGGGGGAATTTCCCGAGACCGAAGGTCCGCGAGACCGAAATTAAAAAAAGGTCCGCGAGACCGAAATTAAAGAAAGGTCCACGAGACCGAAATTAAAAAATGGTCCGCGAGACCGAAGGTCCGCGAGACCGAAACTATTACTAATAATAATAATAATAATAATAATAATAATACACAGTTCTTATAAAGCGCAAATACACACTTAAGTCTCAGTGCGCTGATTATTAACCCCTGGTCATTGGTAACTTGTCACACCCACACACCAAAGTGTGCACAATTCAATCAATCTCTCCTGGGGCACCACAGTGCACCACAACCACGTGTCCCCCGGGGGAATTCCCATAGGGTGCAGCCACAAACCGGCGCACACAACTATATTTACAAGTTACCTCGCAGGTCCCCATTTATACACCTGGGTGAAGAGAGGCAATGGAGATAAAGCGCCTTGCCCAAGGACACAACGCAATGATCTGGCCAGGGCTCGAACCTGTAATCCTTAAATCACAAGTCCACTGCCTTAACCACTTGACCACACGGCCCTACTAGGCCCCACTACATCGTCGTAGCCAGAAATTTAAAGCGGGGCACATTTTGAGATTGATATGGGGGGGAGGGTCTCTGTTGAGATTTTTTTGAACAATTGAAGGTCCTTAGATGCGATCTGGTGCAATGTTTTTCCAGTTTCATCATTATCATATGATATCATATTATCAGCAGATTTTTTCCTGTTTGAATTCTTTTACATGTTCTTTTACATATTATATCAGAAAGACAACATAGTTCTCTTTTATAATTTCTCCAGTAGGATGACTCTTGTTTATTGTCCAATGTCTGGACTTTAAAGCAGCATTTTGCGTCTTTTTTTTTCTCTCAACATCACTGAATCCACGATGCCATAACGACATACATAACTAGCTTATCTATTCAAATCTTACTTCAAATGGTGATATTAAAGTCGAAAAATTTAAAACTTTGAACTGTTTTGTTTTTCTCGAAGATATTTTTTCGTTGGGATCCAAATAAACCTCGCCCATAATATGAATATTTAAAAGCTACAAACGTCATTGGCCAGTACGTAATAGAACACTATGCTTGATTTGTGTATGATTGTCTATGGCAGTTGTTCCAGGGAGTTGTTAGAGTCCAGCTCGGTTGTACCAAGTTACCAACTCGACGTTCATTGCCAACAGCCTATTGTTGATAGTTGTTAACATTGGCGGCGATATCATCAACATTTAGGGGGGACGAGCAAACCCGTGTCTGATTAATATTCTCAACATGCGAAAAATGTTGATCGGCGTCCCGGTGAGAGTAGTGGTGTACACAGGGTCTTGAGACATGGTGGGGGTGGGTGGGTAGGAGGGGGACTCATAAGCCTATGGAAGAATTTCACTTTAGGAAGGGGGGGCATGACGTTCTTTGCCCAAAATTTCCAAAACCTTGCCCGAAAAATGGAAGCGTCACCATAGGTTGATGCTACGGGTATTTCTTGAAAAAAATACCTGTCACATTACCGAAAACCAGAAGCATTTTTGTGTGTTTGTGCTACAAAATGTACAAAAGTTCGGAAGTTAAATTATTTTAAAATTTATTATGAGGAAATTGTGTCAAATGTTACGGGCTAGAGGTTAAAAGTTGACCCCTAATTAACTTCGGTCTCGCGGAACTTCGGTCTAGGGGAACTTCTGTCTCGCGGAACTTCGGTCTCGCGGACCTTTTTTTTAATTTCGGTCTCGTGGACCTTCGGTCTCGCGGACCTTTTTATTTTCGGTCTCGCGGACCTTTTTATTTTCGGTCTCGCGGACCTTCGGTCTCATGGACTGTAATCAGCTCATGCACCTTCAAGTAGGAGTCATTGGAAGCCTGTTGCTGATTACACCAATGGGTTTCGGAATATGTTTAGATCATATTTCAAATTACCATGTGTGAGCAATTCCTTACACGATACAATTGCTGAACTGATCAAATTTGACTGGCATTTGAGGAGAGTGAAGGACTCTTATAAATATTACACATCTGTAATTTTCTGGTATCGTAACATCACTTTAGGGTAACGTGAATTCATGTTTTGAGACTGTTCCCTTTTGACTTTGAATAACAACATAACCCCTCTTAAGGGTCAGAGAAAGAACTTGGAGAGGGGCAAAAAAGAAAGAAGGAGAGGAGGAGAGGAGACCAGAAGGGATTGCAATGTATGGGCAGACATATCACAATAGATCTATCTGCATAACGGTTGTATCTCTATGTTCCGACATCTATATGTTCTGACGTCTCTATGTTCCGACATCACTATACAGTTACGACAATACAAAATAATTTTTGGACGGAATTTTTTTTGACCAACATTTTTTAGGACCCAATTTTTCGGACCCAACTTTCTTTGGACCAACATTTTTTGTTTTGGGACCAAAATGTTTTGGGACCAACTTTTTTGGACCAAAATTTTTGTGGACTATATTTTTTGGACCAACATTTTTCTGCACAAAATTTTTCCAGACCAAAATTGTTCTCCGAAAAAAAAAAAAAAAATTGAGGCTAGGCTCGAGTTAGGATGTCATCTATACAGCTGATGCATACACCACATGTTTTGGTCTAAATCTTAACACATTTTATTCAAAAATTGATTTGAATCTAAACTATGATTCTCTGTCCCCGCCCCCCACCCCCTTTGTTTCTTTGAAATAAAATACTTAATTTTCCAATGTCAATGCAAATATGGAGACTGTAATATCATTCACCACAACACTCAATAAAGACCCATTGTATCCTACGCAAACACCTGTTTCTTGTGTTCATGAATGACAAAAAGTCTGTTCTCCTTTCCACTAAAAAACAACAGCTCTGGTTTATGAATGGATGAACTAGAGCCTTGTTTCCATGAAACAGTTGCATTTTGTACAACATTCAAATTTATTTATTTTTTTATGATATACTTTCAGAAGTTTTCTGCTCAATCTTTCGAGATAGTTGAAACTGCCTTCAGCATTTACACTTATGTGTAACGATACATCCAGCTGGTTGAGTTGCACAAATTTTGGGATAACATTTTACGGATTGGGCGTGATTTAAAAGGGTTTAAGTTTATTATTGTAACCTTTTGGATTGGGCTAGTCACTGTCCATCTCTAGGGCCCCTTGTATGTTTTAGGGGCATCAGGCTCATGGGACCTCCTAAATTTATTTATTTTGTTATTTCGATCACTGCCTGTAGGGTAGTGTATAACAGTGAAAGCCAGTAGAAATAAAAAAATAAAACAAACTAAATGCAAAATATGCCTTTAATTATTCAGTACACACCCAGTACCTATAAAAGTGATGATATTTACCCGTGTACCATTGCTGAATCTAGGTGTGGGGGTGAGAACCCTCACACGCCCCTCTATGTTTTTAATTTATTTATTATTTTTATTCATTCTTCCTTGGAGCCCCAACATTTCCACCCATGGTCAAATCTTGTAACAACTAGGTTTTTCTAACAGGAAGCTTTATGAAGGTTAAATAAAGAGTATTTGGATTGTTTTGGTCAATTTGGCCAGTTTAATTCTTCAGAAAAGTGTAACTGATGTAACCTTTGCAAATAATGTGTATGTGAGCATGGTAAGAAGGGTAAACTGGAAACAAATGTGTTGTATTGAAAGACCATTAATGACCATGTAATTAACATGGTCCATCAATGAAAGTTCAGCTGATTGGATGAAATTAGACCATTTTAAGCCTTAAGGGGCAGCTAATCCATATAGCTTCCAGGGCCTGCAGGGGGTCCCTGGATCCCATAAAGTGTTCAAAGCGAAAGTAATAAAAACCTTAGGGCTTTTAAACATACTCACTAGTGTAAATAATAATAATACTCTGTACAAATGATTTATACCTTAACTTCCCATATGGCTTTTTCCCTAGGCAGTATGCTATGTACCCTCATCCTGCCCTAGTGTGCCTTATATGTCTGGTTATTGATGTAACAATTGTAACCAAAAGTAAATATAAAAGCTTATTAAACTTTTATTTTATGGATGTCTAAATATTTAAAACATGAGATGATGTCAAAATACAGAGGGTTTAGCTGAACTGACAATGCATGGGAATTAGTGCTGTTTCTGGCAGTCTGGAAGGCATTTTTGGCAAAATAGTTCTTTGTTATATGCTACTTAGGCCAACCGATGAAGGTGTTCCACTTAGTTAGTACCACAATGATGGTCAGGGCCTTTTTTGAGAAATTCTAAGTGGGGGGGGTGGCCATTTCACAAAAGGGACCATCTAAGGAAAGGGCCACAATCAGTTGGCGAATATAGTGTACCAAGAAAATTTATGCCAAAATGCCCCCCAGGTGGTGACAGCCCGATATTCATTAGGTTCTATATCCATGAGGTTCATTGTTCATAAGGTTCGCTAGTCATAATGAGCCAAAAGGTTCATTGTTCATAAGGTTTGTTATTCATAATGAAAAAAAAGGTTCGTTGTTCACAATTGGTAAAAGGGTTCGATATACATAATGATTAAAAAAGGCTCGTTATTCATAATAGGACGAAGGGTTCGATATTCGTAATAGAGCAAAGGGTTCGTAATCCATAATAGATATATATAGATTCATAATGGAACAAAGGGTCCGTTATTCATAATAGGCATAGCCGAAAAGGTTCAGTATCATTCACAATGAGGAAAAGGACCCCCTTTAGGAAACGTACAAGTTTATGCCGTTAATATGTCGAAAATGTAGGTTTTGCTGCAGGGGGTATAGGGTGAAGCATGGTCTTGATAGTGTGTGGCTCATATTCTCTGCAAAATTATGCATCCGCCCACCATCTGGTGGTGCCCCCCATAGGACAGTTGTGCCCCCTGTGTCCCCCCTCTATGAATAAAAAGTATGTTGAGGCCAGTGGTTGAACACTACAGGCGTCTGCGAAAATAGAGGACGTCTTTTGCACTTGTATGACGCACTTCTCTCCTATTATGAATAACGAATCTTTTTTCACATCACGGATTTCGAACCCTTTGTTCAATTATGAATATCGGACCCTTTCTCCTTTTATGAATAACGAACCTTTTTTTCCCATTTTGAATAACGGACCCTTCGCTCCATTATGAATATCAGACCTTTCTTTCCATTATGAATAACGAAACCTTTTGTCTATTATGGATTAAGAACCCTTTGTCCCATTATGAATAACAAACCTTTTTGCCCATTATGAATATCGAACCTTTGTTTCCATTATGAATACTGGACCTTATGAATTATGATCCCTTTTTATTTTGAATAACGAACTTTATTTCCATCATGAATAGCGAACCTTTTTGTAAAAATAATGCTTGTTATGAATAACGAACCTTATGAACAATGAACCTTATGAATAGCGGACCTTATGGATATAGGGCAGACCCCCTCCCCCCCCCCCCCCCCCCCCCCAGGTTGCCTGTAATGGTGTTACATGGTACTTCCCAGGCATTGCAAATTGCATCAAAACTTTTATTGAGATGACATGTTTTATGAGAATTTTTGGGATTTTAGAAAGCTCCTAGATGAAATGTGGTTCAATATTCATAGGATATTCCTTAGTACTATGGTTGTGTGTGGGGAGGGGTGTCCTCTGAGAAATTTTTGGATTTTAGAAACCTAGATGAAATATGGTGCAATATTTATAGGATATTCCCTAGTACTATGGTTGTGTGGAGAGGTATGTCCTTTGAGAAATTTTTGGATTTTAGAAACCTAGATGAAATATGGTGCAATATTTATAGGATATTCCCTAGTACTATGGTTGTGTGTGGAGATTGATGTCCTTTGAGAAATTTTTTGATTTTAGAAACCTAGATGAACTATGGTGCAATATTTATAGGTAATTTCCCAGTATTTGTTGTGTGGAGAAAAGTTGGGGGAGGGGTGCAAGGGGATTAAGGGGTGTCCATCTCCCTCTTTGAGAATTTTTGGATTTTAGAAAGCTCCTAGATGAGATATGGTGCAATAAAATAGGTTATAAGACAGTACTGGTTAGGTGTAGGAAACGTGGGGAGGAGTATAAGGGGAGGGATTCCCCTTTAGCACCCCATTTTGAAAATGTTATTTACTAGTACACTATGGTTGTGTGTGGAGAGGGGTGTCTATTGAGAAATTTTTGGATTTTAGAAACCTCCTTGTATTTTGGTGCAATATGTATATGTTATTTCCCAGGCCAGTAGTACTTGTTTATTTGAAAATGCCGACTCAATTTAAAAAAAAAACATCAACTTACAATACTCGCATTTTTATAGTAGTAGTAAAAGCATGCTAGGCGGCCTAATAATTTTTTTGTTGCGAAACTGAAGGTGGCACTGGAGTGTCATAGTATCATACCGATCTGGAGGTCGATGAGGTTTAGTCATTGTTATGGCAACAACGAAATATTAAAGTTTGCTATGGCATTCTGATGGTAGACATAGCTTATAAATGCCATAAGATGTCATGTGTAAATTAATTCTTAGGTTTGTGTTATCTTTTAAATTTTCTTTTAAATGCCGAAATAGGGACCTTTATTGGGGGTGGGGCCAAATGAGCTGACTGGGGGTCATGTAGGGGACTGGGGGGCCCTGATGATGGTCCCTTTTGTTAATATCTGAGTTTGTGGTGCATGGTAACTGGTTGTTTCCAAACCCCACCAGCTGTCATTGGCACAGGACCTCTTGCAGGAAAGCCCAACTTTAGTATTTTCTTCGTCTGCACTATACCCAGCAAATAATTTATCCAGTATCCCTTCTCATTTTGCTACACAATCTGGTCAAATTACTACACCAATGGAAAAATTGTGTAGCAGTTTTTTGCATGCATAACCCTAGTGTTTTCAACGATTTTAAGCTAAAGAAATGAAAAACCTCAGAACTGCTACGCAAAATTTGAGCACTAAATTATTCCCTGGTACCCCCATTCTCCATGCTCTAAATATCAAAGCTGTAGTCTGGACCTGAGTCCCGACTCGGGTCCACTTTTGCTGGACTGGGACTCGGGGGGCCTTGGACTCAGCAGTCCACTAAATGAAATGCAAGTACTCAGTTATAATTAATTAATTGTAACAATAATGTTATATCTGCACATCCCACATCAGCACTATAGTAAGCCTATCAGTTCTTCACCAAAGGTAAATATAAGGATCTGCATCCATTTATATTAGTACTGTTAATGAGGTTACATCTCTATGTTCTGACATCTCTATGTTCCGACGTCTCTATGTTCCGACAATTTTTTTGGACTCTAATTTTTAATCCCAAATTTTTCGGACTTAAACTTTTTTTGGACCCAAATTTTTGACCAACTTTTTTCGGACCAAAACAAACTCATAACAAACTTTGGGCCCTTCTTTTTCGTGAAAAAAATTGTGGTGCGTCCAAAAAATTGTGTCCCCCAAAAAAAGGTAGGTCAGAAAAAATGTTGGTCCAAAAAAATTGAGTCCCCCAAAAAAAATTGGGTCCCCAAAAATTTGGGGCCCAAAAAATTAAGTCCCCCCAAAAATTTGGTCCTAAAAATGGGGGACCAAAAAGATTGAGTCTCCCAAAAAAAATTGGGTCAGAAAAAATTTTGGTCAAAAAAAATTAAGGAGTCCAAACAAATTGTCGGAACATAGAGACGTCGGAACATAGAGACGTCGGAACATAGGGATGTCACCATTAATGAGGATAAAATGAACATGCTATGAATTTATCTATGTTTTTCTAGCTCTGCACAGGTTCACTACACTCTTTTACAAATTAATCACTATATACAATTGCTACCATGCAGTACCAGTTAATCTCTTTAAAAATAGGCCTCTGATTCCACTTTAGTCATATATGTACTGTAGTTAACAGAAAATAATAGCAAGGAACTGAAAAGTCTGTATAGGCCCCAAAGTAAAGCACTATAATTGCTAGAAGTTTCCAAAGAGTACATTCCTGGAGGTCTTTACTTGCCAAATTGTTCTCAGATATTTGAAATGAACACATAAGAAGACTGAATGTCCCAGTGAGGTACATTTCCTCCAAGGTGGTAATAAAACAGTTTAAGAATTTTGATCAAATGTGACCATATTTGAATATCTGGCATATTTGGGGCCAATACAGCATAACATTAAGAATTTAGAAGATTGGGTTCTGAGAAGATTCTGTGCATCCCAAATGAACACTATAGTAAGCCTATCATTTCTTTGTCATAGGTATATGGATCTGTTTTCAGTGATATAAGTTGGGAAAAGTAAAACATTTCAACAAATATTTTCAAATTATTACACGTCTTAATTCTTTCAAATATTTTAGGCACCATAATACACGATTGTTTGCTTTGAATTTATCTACAGTAAAATCTAGCACTGTACACTATTTAACAAATTATACACTAAACACTTGCTAACATGCAGTACTAGTTAGTTTATCTCTTTAAATATAGGCTCTCACTTCAGTTTTATTGTTGACAGAAAGTTAGCCAGAACTTAAGAAGCTTAGCAGATTAGTTGTCTGTGAGCCACACTAAATTCAGTAGGGCTAACAGTGGGTTCTTTGTTATGCCTGAATAGTTTAGGACAGGCAATCAATGTACCTATCCATAGGAGCCAGATGAACCTGTAACAATGGAACTTGAACTAGTAAATGGTTGTGATTTACCAGGCTACTTAAAGGTAGTCTGTATAGTCCCCAAATTATAGCACTCTACTTACTGTAGGATGATCAATGTAGTAGTAATGTTGCTTTAAATGTTGCCTTTATTGCATAGGCATACAGGACCATTTCAGTTTGGGGGGGGGCAAAAATTTTTGTGCCCGAAAGTTCCTGTGACACTATCTCAGCGGAGCGCCACCATCGGTTGGCAAGTAGCGCACAAGAAAATTTTTGGCAAAAAATGCCTCTCAGATTGCCGGAAATGGCACTTTTGAGGCCTTGCAAGTTACATCTAAACATTCTTCATTTTATATTTTATCTCACGTTTTAGAAATTTACACTTCCCCAAAAATTTGGTAAATTAGAAGAATAAAAAATTGTAACATGACTTTGTAGGGGAAAAATAGGACAGTATATTTTTTAAGCTCCTACTTAGTTACCGTATTTATTATTTTAACACAGTACTCAGCTACCTCGAGAAAAAACATTCATTGCTCAACAACACGTAGGCAGGATAATGTCGCTGTGTCGGGTGAGACTGAAATTTGTCTAACAAAAAGTATAAAATATAACAAAGAATATGATAATCCTGTACTTCTAGGCTTGTAGGCACCCCCCCCCACCATCCATGAAAAAGAAAATGTTTCTTATATACACTCATGTCGGGGATGTCCTGGTGGGTATACAGTTGGCTAGTTAGAAAAAAATTTGATCGTGCAAAAAGTGTGGTAGCCCAGATGAGCTGCGCTTACGGTGGTGTTACACGGAAATATTCGGGCATCATGATGCTAAATAAAGAAAATCATGGAAATGTCGGGCAAAAATTTGAAAAAGATTCGGGCAAGCTACTGCATAATTATATATATATATAGTGTGTTCAAAGTATCTCTTTCGAGATCCGGCTTTAGGAATCACAAATGATTTTCGAGTTGGTTAGCATCATGTTTGATCTCTAGAGTAAGGCAAAATATGTCTCCAAAAACAGAACTAGTATTGTTCGATACAGGTGACAAACGCCTACAGTGGAATTACGATCTTCCTTACCGGTTTCGAACCTCTGGACATACAATCAGCGTCCATAGCCTAGTGGTTAGGGTGTCCGCGTACAGAGCGGGAGGCCCGTGGTTCGAATCCCGGTGGAGGCTGAAAGTTTTTTCACTGTTCTTTATTTTCCAACTCATTACGATTTTCATTTATATATATATATATATATATATATATATATATATATATGTATATATATATAGCAATTTACAGCAATTTTGTCAGATTTTCCTTTATTTTAATGTACAGACATACTAATTCCTTTCGACAAAGTTAAGTCTGTGGGCTAAGATGGGGTGAAATCAACCCGCCTTTTGGAGTTGGTGAGGGTGACATTTGTTATAGTAGTGTCTGCACGATTTGAATAATGCACTTATTTTCCAGCATTCTTGTCTGGAACACAACTTTTTTTTTGTGGTCTGAAAGGGGAAGGGTACACCCGCCACAACACCCCCTAAATCAGACACTAAATACAGATCAAATAGTTGAAATATGCTCTTGGTTTTTTTTTTTTTTTGGGGGGGGGGGGGAATACTGCCTTTTCACCTATGATGTAAATCAAATTAAACTTCCAGATTTTGTAAATATTCCTTGATTTCAACCAAATAATCTTTATACTGGCATATGTTACCAATTGTAGGTTTAAAAAGAAACAATATGAGTACTTAATTATTGGTTGCAATAGTACAATGTGAGCTACTATAGAAATCTAACCCATAGGATACATATATATTTAAGGAAATGAAAACAATTGCACAAGGAAAGTATGCATTCGTAACACAAAAACAGCTGAAGCAGGGGAGGGGGGCAGCTTCAATAATATAATTGAGTGGTCAAGCCTCCCCCCCCAATAAACTTCTTTGATTAACCAATTATATACCTGGCATATCTATAACTATTTGAAAAGGCTTCAGAAATTAGAAGAATGTTCCTATTAACGATATCTAATATGCCAAAGGGTCCCCAATAATTTTTTGTTCCACCTCTGCTGTAACACCATATATTATGGGACCAAGCAGATAACTGGGTTGCAGTTGCATTAACTATAGCAGGTCTTATTTTTTACATGAATAAAACATGGGAATAGAGCAATTTGGTGAAAGTGGAGGACCAACTATGGTCACATAACAGGATGTGGGCAAGGTTGTACAGTAATACAGACATAAGACAAAGAGGGTCAATGTATTGTCTTATGAATTAAAACATTTCCAGCAAAAGGCAGGAGAAACTCCTCCCACAAGATTCTCATCTATATCAGTATGTTTATTAGGCCAGGGATGCCTACCCATAATTTTTACTTAGGTGCTATAGTAAAAAAAAATCAAAATGTTTTAAACTTAACAAAAACAAGAGCATCATTGTGTTTCAGTCACTTCCTTGCCTAGCAACTTTGGACCGCTTGTCACTAAAAAAGATGAAGCAATTAAGAAAGGCAAGCCATAATGGACATTGAAGGCTCTTTTGAATTACATAGAATATCTCCTCTCATAAATATAATCATTAAATATTTATTTTTGTAATAATTATGTTTATATGTTTATCATCTCAGTTCATGGGTAAAAGACACTGGGTAGGGGCTCTTTGTAGGGGTCTGACAACCCCTTCCCGACCAGCAATTTTGTCAGATATTTATTTTTTTTAACGTACAGACATACTACCTTCTTTTGACAAAATTTGGTCTATGGGCTAGAAGGGGTGAAATCAACCCGCCTTTTGGGGTTGGGTGAGGGTGACCTTTGTGGGGGTCTAACAACCCCTTCCCGACCAGGAATTTTGCCAGTTTTACACTTTTTGTAATGTACATCCATACTACTTCCTTTTGACAAAGTTTGGTCCATGGGCTAGATGGGATGAAATCAACCCTACTGGGGGTGACTTAGTGGGGGTCTGACAACCCCTTCCCGACCAGGAATTTTGTCAGTTTTGCACTTTTTGTAATGTACATCCATACAACTACCTTTTGACAAAGTTTGGTATTGCAAAAGTTTGGTCCATGGGCTAGATGGGGTGAAATCAACCCAACTGGGGGTGACCTAGTTGGGGGTCTGACAACCCCTTCCCGACCAGGAATTTTGTCAGATGGGGTGAAATTGGCCCGCCCAGGGTTTTTTTTCAGGGGGTCTGGGGTCCGAACCCGACCACTGGGGTTGAGCTGACAATTTTTTTGTGAATGACCTAGATGGTCTAAGTAACTTTAAGGGGTCAAACCTTCTGGGCTAAATGGGGTGAAATCACATGGGACAGGCTCCCAGACTAAAACAATCCAAGCATGTTTCTCTGTGTATACAAGCTGGGTGTCTACCTCATTGAAAGATGGATTCCAGCTATGTGGGCATGTACTGTACTGTGCTTCTCTGTGCTGTGAAGGGGGGAGGGGGAAGGGAGGGGGAAACAGAATGTTTGATTGTCACAAGGCAAAACCTTTCACTAAAAGGGTGGTATATCCATGGGCATCCGCAGAAAGCTTGCATGGCAGGGGCAAACACATTTCCAAGGTTGAATAAAAAATGTTTTGACTTATGCTAGCGACATAATGTCATTATCACATTGAGTGTCAAAGGCGCAAAGCCCTTGCGTGGGGACTGGGGGTCCTCCCTGAGAATTTTTTTATAAATTAGATTGCTTCTGTGGCAATTTCCAATGCCAAAATCTTTGTGTTCCAGGATTTTTAAGTAAACAATATGCCTTTGATTAAAGTTAAATATCAGATCACAACATTTGTGGTACCTTTTGTTTGATTTTGTGGGGGAAGGGGAGGGGGAAGGGGAATTCCCAAGATGCATTTCCCAAAATGCATTTACCAATATTCAAATGATTAGCAATAAGTGGGAAAAATCAGCCCTTGATGCCAAAAATAGCACCATGTTGCATCTATGCTTCTTAAACATGAAAGAGATTATTCTAAAGGAATACAGACCTTGAAAGTGTCTTCTACAACCTATATTGTTAGAACTAGGTGAGCATAACATGTGTAATTGTCATAACCCCAAAATTTCTGTCTTGTTCCAGGCGGAATACCAATTAAGCCTAATTTTAATTATATCTTTTCAAATAAATGAAAAGGCATGTATACAAATAAGGGTCAAGAGACCAGGCAGAAGCTCTCATAAAAGGTTAAGTCTATATAGATGATGCTAGGGGCTCAGCGGGCGGTGGACCCTACTGATGCATTTTTCATATATAGTCAAGCGGGGTAAAAAAAACAATTTACCTAAAGTTTGCTCTAAAAATTGATGAGTAAGAGGTACTGTTTCGGTTCCAATGTTCAAGTGTGTGGAGTAGGATTCTCTTAAAGAGAATCTAAAAAAAATTCTCTTTGCATCTAACAAAAATTCTCCGCTTCCTGTATAGTCATGGTTTATTTGGTTTTAATTCCATCATTGCAACTTACACTTATCTAGCGTCATACTTTCATTGTGTCACATTTTGTACTTCTCATTCGACTGCCAAGTATTGCTGACGAAGGTCCCACAACTACCTTTTGACAAAGTTTGGTATTGCAAAAGTTTGGTCCATGGGCTAGATGGGGTGAAATCAACCCGACTGGGGGTGACCTAGTGGGGGGTCTGACAACCCCTTCCAGACCAGGAATTTTGTCAGTTTTGCCTTTTTTGTAATGTACAGCCATACTACTTCCTTCTGACAAAGTTTGGTCCATGGGGTAGATGGGGTGAAATCAACCCGACTGGGGTGACTTAGTGGGGGGTCTGACAACCCCTTCCCGACCAGGAATTTTGTCAGTTTTGCCTTTTTTGTAATGTACAGCCATACTACTTCCTTCTGACAAAGTTTGGTCCATGGGCTAGATGGGGTGAAATCAACCCGCCTTTTGGGGGGTGGGTCAGGGTAAACTTTGTGGGGGTCTGACATCACTTTCCCGACCAACAAGTTTGTCAGTTTTTCCATTTTTGTAACATACTACCATGCTACTTCCTTTTGCCAAAGTTTGGTCCATGGGCTAGATGGGGTGAAATCAACCCGACTGGGGGTGACTTAGTGGGGGGTCTGACAACCCCTTCCCGACCAGGAATTTTGTCAGTTTTGCCTTTTTTGTAATGTACAACCATACTACTTCCTTCTGACAAAGTTTGGTCCATGGGCTAGATGGGGTGAAATTAACCCGCCCGGGGGTCTTTTTCAGGGGGTCTGGGGTCCGAACTCGACCACTGGGGTTGAGCTGACAATTTTTTTGTGAATGACCTAGATGGTCTAAGTAACTTTAAGGGGTCAAACCTTCTGGGCTAAATGGGGTGAAATCATATGGGACAGGCTCTTGGCCTATTTGGGTTTAATTGTTATTTCAAAATTTCATCAATGTGAAGGTGTGACATTGCAAAGAAATAAAAGACAATTTGGTTTCCTTGTGAGGTTATTTTACAATAAAATGCATAATTGGACTTAACTTACAGAAAATATTTATCATTACAGGCCTTACACGTAGTTTGTGTCAGTGAAGTTACTTGGTGCATTCAAACTATCCATGGGAAAGGCAATTCTAGGATGAACAGGAAATTTTCCCATGTGGTAGTTATTATGTAGACAACAGTATACTCCCATCTTATAAGGAAGAAACCATGGAAATAGTGCACTTGTTTTCTTTGCAACTTCGAAAGGAATGTATCAGATTTCATTTATAAACATGCCTTACAGCCAGATTGAACTCTCATGAATTCACTGTGTATAGTCATTACAAGAAGACCATAGGCCTATGTGAGAGCTGGATGGGATCATATGTCTTGCTACTGGGAACAGTCACTAGAGAAGAGGAATGCATATGGTATCACTACAAGCATGTACTGTAGCCCATTTGCACAGTGATAAAGCTTATGCATTTGGAAAGAGTCTGCATAGAGAAAATTCATGCTCTGTCCAGGGAGTTGTTATGGACAACTCCCTGGTTAGACCAGGGAGTTCCATAACAATTAACTCCCTGGTTAGACATTGCAAAGTGTGTGCAAGGTGGGGTGCAAGGGAGGGGAGCATGTAATTGATTAAATGCCAAAGAAAGTGCCTCGATATATATTGCCAATTAAACGTTGCATTTTCTGATGTCCCACTTCTTATATCTCATAAGTAATCTAATTCAAGCCATCAAGGCTTTTTTTAGCTCAAGTTGTATTTGGGTCACCAACGGTATGAGGATGGCCAGATTTAAGGGGAAAAGTGCCTCCATGTGCCTCCCCCCTCTCTCCCCCACCCCTCATTGCCACTGACCATATGCACATGACCATTTTTGAATTGTACTGAATTCAGTTCTCCTTTAGTCATTTACAGTGGTCACACTAGCCCAGTGGTGTGTGCAAAGTTGTGTGGGGGAGAGGAGCTGTGGGGCCTTGGCCCCTACCTCCACGGTCAGTATAGGGAAAACTTCAGTTGGGTTAAATCAAGTCTATTGCCTTCAACTAGCCACACCACAGGAGCAAATATAATACGAATCTGGTTCTGTCTGTTGCAGCGTTTTTCTGAAAACAATTGATAACAATTGATAACCATTTGGCCAATACAAAAGTTACTATATTATATTGTTACCCTGTACGTTTACATTTAATCATTTATCTTGTTTGCCAACTAAACATCTATAATATGGGAAGGTGTGATGGTGGAGGGGGGGGGGAGAATTGGATAACAGGGGAGGGAGCAGGGGAAGGGAAGAAGGGGTGGGCAATTGCATTTTCACAAAACTAGAGTTTTGTTTTTCCGATTCATTTTATGCAGACAGCATAATTTCTGTTTCAAACACATGGTTAAATCTGGAAAATAAGCTATGGGCACCCCTCTCCCCAGAACCCTCCCCTCTTTCAGACATTAATCCCCTGATGCTCTGTGCAGCTTTATGTGTGATCCATAGAAAACAGCATGCATTGTGCTACACTTAGGTACTTGTAGGTACTTGTTAAGTGAGAAGATTCAAATTCGGCCTCTCCACTTTCTGAACCCACTGCTGAATGTCATCAAGTGATCCAAATAATTCACGAATCTACACAAAATCTATCAATATGAATTATTCCTTAACAATTACCAGCATGAATCTAATCATTGATAGTACCTTTTTGACATTTTGAGTCTATAGCTAGTTTTCCTCAGGCTTGTTGAAAACAATTCTCCTCTCCTTATGACCCTCCCCATTTAGTAGGCCAGCTGGGGCAGGTCTCACCCATCATGCCCAGGGGCCATGAGGCAAGTGCCCATGCAAACATTTCACTAGTGAATAAAATGCTTCATTTTCCTGTTGTGATGCCAATGAAGAATAAGATTGACGAATTAAAAATGATGATAAAAAAACCTTAATTCTTAAAACTTGAATCTAAATATGACACATTTGCTAGACATTACGAATGCATATCTTCCATTAGTAACTAAATTGACTGAAAACCCAATTTTTCCTACTCTATAAGCATGTTATGATTTGTAATTGTCTAAGGTTAACTTTCTAGCTAGGCTGACTCCTACTGGCTCATGCTCAACTGAGTGTGTCTTAATTTAACCACATGCTAGAGTAAAAAAATTCTTACTATCATACTAAATGCATAAATTCAGCCATTACATCTTAAGAGCAAAAATAGTAGTGTTTCACTAAAATGTCACCAAAAAAAAATTGTGTAAAAGTAAGTTGGCCTGAGGTTTCAATCCTAGCATGATCTTCTTCAAAGGCTAAATGACAAGAAACAGCATGAAGGTAAAAACAGACCTCCATGATAACAGTAACGGAAGGGACTAAAACACGCACAGAATACAGACAGGTTAATGAGCATGGTGAACACAAAGAGAAAGATGTAAGGGAATTAGTAAACAAGGGATGGAGAGAAGAAAGAAAGAAACCAACAGGGGAAGAGGAGAGGTAGGAGATAAACAGTGGAGGGACAAAGAGAGGATTAAGGGAAGGGAGTAGGGAATAAACCGGAGAAGGTCAAAGACAGAAAGGTGTGGAGAAAAAAGGGTGGAAGAGAGCTATGAGAAGAGGAGTGAATGGGGGGGGGGAGGAAAGGGGAGAAGGGGGATACTTATGTTATGACAGTTGCATTGTTTTATTACTGAAACATTTAGGAAAACAAATTATATATGAGCGAGAACAATTTTCATTTTTTATTAGTATGGACTTCATTTTATAGAAGTACAGATGCCCAGTAACATTATTTTGAATGGTGTCATTTCTATAGATAGAATTTTATATTTAAAGGCAAAGGTTTCTATGTCACAAGCACAATATGGTCCTTTAAGAACGGCCATGTGCTGAAAGAGGACCCTTGCATTACAAAGTAAAGTTTATGATCAAAGTAAAGATTATAATGTGTCTTTTGAAAATGATAAGATTTGACTTTGCCAACTCGTGACATTGAATTTTGGAATAGGAATTCTCTGGTAGTTTGGGCTGTTACACTATATCAACAGGGGTTCTGTTAACTTCAACACAGTTTAATTCAAAAGCGATTCCCTTTTTTCCTATATTCTGGTTCTTAATCCCCCAAAATTGTTCAGGCCATTTAACAAGCTGTAACCATTTCCTGTTTGTCCCCCTTGACCAACAAAGAGCTTAATTGAAGATGTGCTGGACCCAACTTTAAGCAGTAAAGCAATTGCAGTAGCCTGTGTCTGTCAGCCTATGGAAGTATTTCAGGGTAATATCTATAGTCAGCCCACAGTGTAGTTTGTGGATTGATTGATTGACAATGCTCGTTGTTCATTGGTTGAAACTGAGCATGTCAGATCAGGGCCGTCTTAACGCATGGGCCCACTGAGCCCTGGCCCAGGGCCCTGCGATGTCAGGGGCCCCGCAATAGTAGTAACCCCATGTCTTAATCTGAGAGGAAAACTTATTGAATAGGCCATTATGCCTGATTGAATTCGATACTTGACATCTTGTGACGAGAGTTGGTGAAACACTTGAGAGTTTGACATTAAATATTCGAATCTGAGTTGGCAACCCTGGAATATACAATGCCCCGAAGGCTTACAACACCAGACAACTCGGGTCCGCGGTCCGAGCACCAGTCATTTTTTTCAATGCAATTCTCACCCAGGAGAATATATCCGGTAAATTGCCCTCCGAATTGTCCTATGCATGATGGTTACAAATTGTAATGGGGAATGTTCATTTTCAAGGTTAAAACTAATCAAGAATAATCTCCGGAACAGAATGGGGCAACGGCGACTTAATAGGCTCTCTCTCATGTGCATAGAAGTGACATCCTCAAAGAGATTGACTTTCAGCCAATCATACAACAGTCAGGCGCGGCGGAAAGGAAAATTATTGGGGGGGCAAATGTGTGGAGACTATCTAAGCGGAGCGCCACCATCGGTTGGCGCGGAGCGTACAAGAAAATTTTGGGTTTTTCAAACCCCCAGATGGCCGGAAACGGCACTTTCCGAGTGTTTTATGCTGCGAATACCTAGCCCTAAAATATGGGTCTCAAGCCTGCAATTTCTCAGATTGCACGTAAAAATCTGTAAAAGCATTGTAATTTGTATATTCGATGGTGTTTTAAGAGAGTAGCTATTACTCGTAGTGTACTCGCAAAGACGTTTTTGAGTGTAGTAAATTACTACCTGCAATTAAATGCAATAATTTAATAAATGTCATAAGAAAAAACTGAAAGCATTTGTTAATGTCAACAAATGGGTAATTCCAAAACCATGTGCAGTTGCCAACAAATTTCTATGAACCAAGCACTGTCACGAATGCATGTACCCTATACAGTACAGGTGAAATGCTAATATTGTGTTTTTGTTATCACACTTAAGGCACTTTAGAAGGATATACCCTACGAAAGATACATCTCCAATTAGAAGGAAATGTCCCTGAAGGATATATCCATGGGAAATGTTCTACCATTAGAAGGCATCCTTCAGAGGATGTTGGAGAACTGGCTGAAATGAGGCAAGTCATTGGCCTAAGACGAAGTTGTTTTGTGCTTACCGGTACTCACACTCACTGCTTCCACTTTTCACGGGGAGTGAAGACGCGGTTGGGGTGACAATGTGGTCTATAGCCAGGGGACGGTCCGAGGGTCCCCCCAGCATTTACTAAACTTATTACACCTATATATATAGTATACGTGTGCATCGGACAGATCGACAAGTATGCATTGAAAAATGGGCAGATGCACGTTTCAGAGCCTTGGTAAATATAGGGGGGGGGCTTATCATGCATTTGCCCCCTCAAATTTTTCATTGGGGGGCTGAGCTCCCCCAAGCCCCCCCCCCCCCCCGGTTCCGCCGCCACTGACAACAGTTTACGATCAAGAAATGCCGCAAGTTCCGTTAGTTTCCCCAGTTGAAAGACTCAACACAAGGGTGTTACAAATGGTGAGTCCAGTATTGTTAGGGAAGGGATGGAGGGCAACTGGAAGATTACTCTTCTATAATGTATTTCAGCTTTTAGATATATCACGTATGTTATTCAGCTCAAGTTTTATGCTTTATGCGCGACATAGTGAGGGGTGGTAAATGCAGGTATGTCTATGCTTGAGCGATTGTCAAGGATGTCAATTTTTCACGCAACTTTTTTCGAAGTCACTTGATTGAGGGGCCCCGCTCCATTGCATTGGTGATCTCTTAAGAGTATTTTTTTTTGTACTTTCAATTGTCATTATCCAGTAAATATAGTTAATTATAAAAATGTTGAAAAATAAATATTAAAACCTTGTACAACATGACTTTTGACAACAATATCTTTAATACGTTTTAAAAAGAAAAAAAGTACATAATCACTGCCAGTAATACTGGCAAGCTAGCTAATCAGGAAATGTAGGATCTGAAAGATATTGCAGGTCATTTTTTGTCTAATCAACATGAATTATTGTCTGGCAGATCGTCAATTAAGAATATTGTCAAAGACTTATGGTATTTCCTCCCCACCACCAGGTGCCCCTTATTGACAACCACTTAGCCCCTTCAAGTATTTTAGAAAATTCGTAATTTGTTTCGAATGTACTACATTGGTGTTTTCCTGCATATTTATTACCCTTCTTTTGTGGATGTGATTTCAAGTCTCAGCTAGACACCTTATTGGTTGTTGGGATTGATGGAGTGTGTACATCAATAGCCTGTGCTGTCTTAAGTAAATTTTTCGTGTGAAACATGTCCTTTATTACAGGTTTTTATATATCATAACAATGAAACTAAAACTTCAGTTGTTACTGAAATCACAAAAAATGTATGCACGTTGGTGACCCATATTTGGCTTTCACCACTTCTCAGCAATATCGTACCTTTGATATTCCGCTCTAAATCTGCTTAACATGCCATTTGTCACAAATATTTGAGTGTTATTCCTAATATAACAGCATTTGGCAATTTTCGAAAGTACAAATTTGAAAGACAAGAGGGGGCGTCGGCGAACTGCTAGGTACTTGAGAGCACGAAAGGATTTGTAGTTGGGAGCAAACTGGTTGGGGACAAACTGGTAGTGGGACAAAATGACCTGTTACCTTTTCAAAACTGCCAAAATGTTGATGAATTAAAACATAGTATAGAAACTTAGAGCTCTTAAATGCATTTTTATATATTTTGATCATTACTTCAAGAAAATGTAACAGTATCTTCCGTCCCACACTAAAACTACAATTTCTTCTCACATTTACTGTGCAAATAATGTTTGTATACAGTTAATTGTCACTTGTATATTCCCAGATAGTACATGCTGAGTCTCAATAGTCATTACTTTGTTTTGAGGTACCGATCTTGTTAGGTCTGTAAACAATATCTCTACATTTGACAAATTTCACCATGATGTCTTTGTTTGTATTTCAACAAAACTCACAATTTAATTTGAAGCAAAGCCCTGCAAAAGATTTTGAAGCTGCAAAAAATTACCTTTTACATAAAGCCAACAGTTTCTGACAGAGAACTGCAATATCAATGTACCTTGAATGTAGGGAGCTACCAAGTTTCTAAACCAGCCTCTTACTGTTAACCTCAAAATAACAAATTAAATGAACTAATCATTCAAATTAACTTATTTATTAATAAAAAAAGTTGATGTGAGTCTTAACTACTCTGGATCACGTTAGTTTGTACCTTTATTTGACAGGCATTATTGAATATTTTTTCAATGATGTGTCTTTCTCAAAATGTTTTACAGTATTTCTTTAAATCACAAAATTATTTAATAAATATTCACTTTGAGAGCATCACATATCATATGCTAAAAGGAAAAAAAAATCATACAAATCATATTTTAGAGTTCTTCTATTTACTTTCTACCTATTATTAAAATAAACAGTTAATTATTTACTTATGGGACATAATCCAGCCGTTTCATTCTGAGAATATTTCTGATAATTAAATGACCATCTATATCACAGTAGTACCTAATTTAAATTGGTGTGTGGTATGACTGTGACTTTGTGTACTTGACATAGGAATACACTGTATGCCCCCCTCCTACAGTAGTCTCATTTTATTCACAACAAATGGGCACTTTATGAATAAACCATTTACTTTTTTGGGGGGTCATGTTGGGGGGGGGGGGGGTTTCTTTTAGTTTTGACTTCAAAGGTTTGTTAACTGCCAGGTACATTGTATTACTGTAGCGCTTCCATGGTATTAGCACATACAGTCTGCTTTATAGATAGTCAAGTTATCTGATTAAAATGTGAAACTCTCAGTACAGTCTAAAGAAGAGAAGTTTATTTCACTGGTAGCATTGCATCAGACCTTAAATGTTTTGGTTCCTTGTATATCATATTTATTAACGGGGTCACAGCCTCACAGGGTCAAATGTGTGAATATGCAAATTGTAGAACTGCAAATTTAAGTTAGATTTTAACAGGTACATTACATGATGGTTATATTAAACTTGGTATCATGCATATTACTATTACAGAACTTGAGAAACCACAGTGGTTATTAACCTTTAACACACGGCTAAGTACCGTTGTCTTTGAGATATTGCTGCTCTTGTTGTTTTATCTTATTTATTTTTTGAGTTAGTCATAAACTAACTTTTTTGTCAAGTTTTGCATTTCCACGGTAACTCACATTAATTTTTGATGTTTTTCGTCTTCTCTTTGTACCATATATTTTACTAACACAACATTACTTCTTCTATAGTAGTTACCACAATGCTGACGGCATACCTAAGTAAAAAAAAAAAAAAAATCAAAAATTTGCTTCATGTAGATTGTATAGGGGAAATTGAGTCGGTAACTCACGTACATATCTGAAAGCGCCAAAACTGGTAAACAAATTTTACTTAAAAAGTGTCCTCATACTAAGTGAACTCTAAGACAAGTGAAATTTGGTAGTTATACCTTACCTACTATAGTAAACATATAGGTTGCCAAAAAATTCCTATATCATTGTCCAGTTGCATAAAAATGATGCAAGACACGGTAACTCACGTTACAATTTGTCCACGCATAACAGTTAATAAAAAATAAGTTGCTGACACAATTCAATCTTACTAATTTTTATGTAACAGTTTCAAGCTTTAATAAAATTACTTCTTGTGTTCACTTTGTAACACAGTGTAACTGTTATTAACTTATTTGCAGTTTCATATTATGTAGGAATCACTACAGTGCTCCATATCATTCAACAGTAGAGCCAATGAACACTGGAGGAAATGGCCAAAACAATTGACATCAATGATAAAGTTTGTTAAATTGCAAGTGGCGAGGTTAAATAGGCCCTGTGATAGTATTGAGGAATATTTCATGTTGGATGTATCTATATGGTTATGGGTTACTATGTCTAACACTGTCTAACAGCATTAGCAGCCCCCGTTTCTTATATCTGGCCTAGCTTAATGTACCAAAATCAAAATTCCTTTTAGCATACGAAAGGGTTAAATTGTAAGACATTAACACGCATATTAACTAGTGTTTGCAGGGGTATCCGGGTACCCACTCGTCGTGATACTACCCGGTTCCTAACTTAGTACCTGAATCCTATGCAAAGTGTGACATTTTTTTTGCATACCGATGGTTATGCAAGATTTTCCCATTGACTTAGTGTGGTGTTAGGCTACCATGTGGTCAAAGATAATAGCAATAATATAAGTATTCCATAGATATCTTATAACTGTGTCACAATTTCAGCAAATAAACAGATTGTTAGGCTAGATTACCCAATTGACTTAGTGAGGTGTTAGGCTACCATGTGGAAGAAATTGAAAGAATTTTCACAATTATTATTTTTTCATTCATTTATTTCATAAATGGAAAGACTGACATTTACCAGATGTTATTAATGGATTATAGACGGGATAACTAAAAAATAGTAATAATCGCAAGTGGTTTTTAACTAATTGTTATTCCAAATACGATCAAACTGCGGGAATCACGCAATCACGCGGCTAATGCGAACCCTGGGCCTGCATATTAGATAGTAGTGGTAAAAACTGTTTAAGAGCTAAATTGGATATTTATATGGGAGAGCAAACATAAGCAGCGACGGCAGTGCGATGTTAGTAGTGATGTTAATTTATTAACAAGTTAATGAAAGAAACAAGCAAATAGAAATTGTTGAGGAAGGTTTTATATAGGTCTAATCTTACACCTATTTGAACATGAAAACATTGTCAGTGGAGAATATAATTCATTTAGTATAGCATCCAATATGTAGTTTCTTGAAAATCGCGATACACAAGGGTAATTTTTTTGCCGGAGACTCGATGGGTAATGGCTCTCGGGTACCCGGTTCCTGATTTTTGGACCCTTGTAAACACTAATATTAACAATGATTATTAAACAGTGAAAACCACCAATTCAAATTTGAGTTCTCAAATCTTGACTCTGATAAAAACTAACTGAACTTCAATAACATATTTACAGTTTTAAGCCATAATTCATTGGAATGAATTATTGTCCATTTCTCAACAACTCCGTAGAAAACTTGAAATGGTCACGGTTGTTCACTACTTTTGGTTTTTAAGTTTTACTTTTGAGTTATACCTTGGTAGCATAATTGTCTACTACACTGACATTATAAGCATGATACTACTGTATGGTAACTCACGTAACATGGTAACTCACGTTACCATTTGCATCACCTATACCCGACTTAAACATAGTGGGGTGCATAACATTTCTTTACTTGTTTCACATTTGAGATGATGAGTAGAAACCAAAATCCAATTATGAGATTTTTAATAGTGTCATATTTGATGTATGGGGAAAAAATAATAATTTCAATAACTCATGTTACATCAGCTACAGTACATAGAGGTTTGAATAAAGCAAAAAATATATTATTTTTGATTATATATTCAAAAGGTTGGTAGTGATATCTGAAGTTAGTGCACTATGTAAGCAATAAATAAACAAATCAGTTGAGTATTACCATTTAATTTCTTAGGAGAACAAAAACAAATCTGTTAATAATTTGTGCACAAAATTTGCATTACAGCATCCTTTCACTTCATATGCAAATTTCTAAAATTCAATCAATATTTAGGAAGGTATCATATTGATTCCACAAACTTGGATATGTTTACAACAACATTTAACCAATGACAAAATGTGATTGCAGATTTTATATTTTGAGCCCATGTCCACTTTTTCATGGAAATGCCCATTGGACATTTCTGTAATTTTAGATGAAGTGGCATTTCTTACATTATTTCAGTACTTCTCACTTAAAAGATGAGCTAGCTACTTGGAACTACATGGAGCCAGTATTGGGTGACGTATGTATAGGTTTATTTCAGGTTAGGATGTCTAAAACATCATTTTGCTTCTGCTTTTAACTGCTTTCAAAGTCACTGCATGTGTTTTCATGATGTTATATGTTTTGTGATGTTATCTCATTTTGTGTAGTTTCATAAAAGGATCACCCCACACCAGGACTGCGTCCATCATGTTGAACTAAAGTGCGATAAGGAAGGCTTTGAAGTGAGGTACAAGTGTTTGCCCTGGGGGAGCACCAAGCTCAATGGCTTGCTGAGCACTTGGGCCATTCTATGGCTGTTCACCATCAACATTATAGGCTTCCAAGCAGCACCCTAGAAAAGGCAAAAGTAGCAAAACTACTCATGGCAGTCGACTCGGGCAAGTCTTCAAATTTTGTTGGGAGGACCTTAGACGAGATCTCGTTGGACGAAATAGGTATGTTTACAGAAGTTAAAACTGCAATGAGATGGCTGGGCTGTATAAATAAATCACCGCACGTAGGAGAGCAGAACTACTGCACAACTATCTTATATGTGTAGATTTTGACTCACAGATGAAACGCACCAAAACAAAAAATGAAATAAAAGTGACATCATGCAAAAGTCTGCTGACAATGCTGGGGCATTTTGTACTACAGATCTTTGAAGATGACACCACCTATTTAAGAATGTATTTCTGATACTAGTCTTTACCTTGGGTCATTAGTTTTAAAGACATATCCTTCATTCTCTAGATTCAAGTCACTAAACTGCAATATAGATGGTAGCTGCAGGTTGAATTTGTTGTTTGTGTGGAAAATGTATATATAAAAAAAAAAGCATGTTCATAGGTGCATCTTAAGTTTGCCTAACATTTATGTTTGGATCAATTACTGTTGATGTACTACTGGATTCAAAGTTTGCTAATATGAAAGCTGGGTAAATGTTAAAGAATGAGGGCAGTGAACCAATTAGTCTACTAAGTATGACATACTTAACAACTCTTATTAGTTAGGGTCTTCCAAATCTTGTATAAAACAATCCTTACATTTTATGAGAAATCATGTTACTTTCTGAGTGTTATGTAGGTTGCTGAGCTAATTTCATATAAAAAATTTTCCTCTACAGAACTTACTCAGGTCTTGGAGGAGGAAGGTGAAACAATTGAGCAGAATGAAAAGATGGATAAAATGACTTCAGGTGAGAAATGTCACTTGTTGTGGCTTTGATCTAAAGACCTACTTCATTGAATGAATCAAAGTTTTGATGTGTATTAGTTTTATGTGTGCTGCTGTAAATGTAATGCATAATTTTATTTCTGTTTTACAGAAATTCCTGAACATTCTGAACAGATGTGTAATAGAGCTAAGGATGCTCAGCCAAGTACCTCAAAAACAGAAAGGAAACCAAAAAAACACTTCCGGTAAGAAATGTTAGTTGTGGCTTTGATGTATATTGAGTGATGAAGGCTACTGAGTAGACAGATGGACTGTCTGCATACTTTGTATGTTTATGGATTTCTTTCTCACCTGGTGATGGAGAAAAAATGAGAATAACTAACTAACTTTCCAAATGCTCATCTTGGAAACACAAATTGAGAAGCACTAGCACAGCCTAGTTTCATAACAAAATGCTTAAACTTGAGGCATAAAATTTGCTATGGTTGGTGATAGTCGATTGAAACAAACTTATTTTAAGTACATTTATTTTTCTATATCTGTCCTGCTTTTTGAAGAGTGGTTAGCTCCTTTGCAGCAAACTTTAAGCAGCTTTTTGCATTTTGTCACCATTTTCCACCCTTGTGACATGTCCATCAAGTTTTCTACATGTATCAATCACAAAAAAGCAAACTAAGATATTCAGCAATTCTTTTTCAGAAAATTTCTTTGAGACAATGTTGAAAGTTCTAACTTTTTTCCTTTAATTTCACCATTTGAAGTTAGATTTCTTCTTTTGTATGACGTTTGGCATTGTGAGGTCAATGAGGTTGTGAAAATCATACAAAAGGATGCAGAAAGTTGCAAACTTCTATTACCTAAATATTGATATATTTCTTGTTTTCAAGTATTATATAGATACTGCATACTTACTAAGACATGTCCTTGTTAAGTTTAAATTGTTATCTTGTCCTTTGATAAGAGAATAGTCTAACATATGCGTCCTAGCCACTTCATGTGTTGTTTCTGACAGGAATGTGTCATAAACTATGAATTCCACCTTCTGAAATTGATGAGTATACAGTATGAAAATATTAATATCTCAAAGAGTCAAGGAATTTGTTTTGGTATGTTGCATGACTGATAGAAGTTATCCATTTATGTTTTTTGCAATGCCACAAAAATTTTCGACCTTGAGTCACTGTCTAATTTTGAATATAACAATTATATTGATAAATGAAGTGACTTAGTTTTCCTGTATTTTTGCATTTCTCTCTTTAAAAGGCATTCCAAGAAAGTGGCCAGAAGAAGACAAGGATATTTTAACTAAACACTTCAAGAAATACATCAAGAGAGGGACCCTTCCTGGAAAGGATAAGATTTTAGTATGCATGGAAAATTATCCAGCCAATTTTTCAGGAAGGACCTGGAAAAACATTAAGGATTGCATTAGAAACATTTCGTCATCATTAAAACTGCCAAGCATTTAGACGCCACATTTTTTTATTTTTTGGCTTTGTGTAGATGCCAAAGTATAAGTATTTTCCTAGAGTGGCAATGGTTTATTAGAGAATACTGAGTACACTTTTTGAGTACAATATCTGCTATCTTTCTGCTACATTTTTTCTGTTGAGAAAATAATCCAGAATTGTGTCTGAGTGTTTGTGGAGGGGGGGGGGGGGGGCGGGGACATTGGGGACAAGTATTATACAAAATTGGGGACAAGCATTATTACAAAATGACAAAAGTCCAGCGTATTTTCATAAAGTGGCAATGCCAGCTGCACTGGCATTATTAGAGAATACTGAGTACAGAGAATATACAGTTATGCATTAAGCATATACACATTCCACCATATTTGTACAAAATGACAAAATCCAGAGTAATTTCCTAGATTGGCAATGCCAGCTTCTCTGGCATTATTATAGAATACACAGTAAGGTTTTTTACTGAGTACACTTTCTGTTCCATATTTTGCTGCAGAAAAAAGTCCAAAAGTGTGTCTAATCTGAAGTATGTACCTAGACTGGCTATGCCAGCTTCACTTATAAAAAACACAAGCATTATAGGAGAATATACAGTTTAATGCATTAGGCATATATACACATTCCACCATCGTTTTACAAAATGACAAAAGTCCAGCATATTTTCATAAAGTGGCAATGCCAGCTGCACTGGCATTATTAGAGAATACTGAGTGCACATTCTGAGTACACTTTCTGCTACAATTTTTTGTTCAGAAAAAAAGTCCAGAAGTGTGTCTGATAGATTGATAAATTATTAGAGAATACACAGTTAGGTATTCACTGAGTACACTTTCTGCTGCACTTTTGTTTTTGCAGGGAAAAAATGGCCAGAATTGTATCTGATAGCAGGTTGTGGGGAGTGGGGGTGGGGGGGGGCATGAGCATTATATAGAACAATACACAGTTGTGCATTTGGTTTTGAAACAACTTTGTTTTTCATGGCTGCACTGCATTGATGTCAAATGGGGTGCCTTTGCCTACCTCAGTATTTGAGACAGTGGTCAGATGCTGGGGTATACACTGTAGTCCGTAGGACGGGGACATTAAATGGCCGTCCCGGTAGCAGGAATGGGAGCAAAATCACACACCTGCCTCGTTATCCTTTGAACACTTATCGTAAAGAGAAGGCTTGAAATAAGCCGGTGTTCATCCACGATCTAACATGTATATATGGCCTCAAATAAGCTAATGTCAGGCTTCTTCATCTTTGGGTCTCTAAACTAAACTATTTAACATAAACAAGAGCATATACGCTTTCCATTATTTTTGTACTAATGACAAAGTCTAAAGTATTTTCCTGGAGTGGCAATGCTAGCTGCATTGGCATTATTGGAGAATATAATTTTTTCAGAAACAAAGTCCAAAGGTGTATCTGATTGTGTGTGGGTGGGGGCACGATCATTATAGGAGAATATCCAGTAATGCATTCCATATGCATTCCATCATCATTGTGCATTGGCATTATTGGAGATTATAATTTATTTTTTTTCAGAAATAAAGTCCAAAAAGTGTATCTGATTGTGTGTTGGTGGGGGCACTAACGTTATAGGAGAATAAACAGTTATGCATTGAGCATATTCCACCATCTTTGTACAAAATGACAAAATTCCAAAGTATTTTCCTACAGTGACAATGCCAGCTGCACTACCATTATTGGAGAATATAATTTTTTTGGAAAAAAAGTCCAAAAGTGTATCTAATTGTGCGTAGGTGGGGGCACGATCATTATAGGAGAATATACAGTTATGCATTAAGCTTATTTGCATTCCACCATCATTGTGCATTGGCAATATTGGAGATTATAATTTTTTTTTTCTTCAGAAATAAATTCCAAAAGTGTATCTGATTGTGTGTAGGTGGGGGCACAAGCATTATAGGAGAATAAACAGTTATGCATTGAGCATATTCCACCATCTTTTTACAAAATGACAAAGTCCAGAGTATTTTCCTAGAGTGGCAATACCAGCTGCACTGGCAATAATGGAGAATGTAATTTTAATTTAGAAAAAAAGTCCAAAAGTGTATCTAATTGTGCGTAGGTGGGGGCACGAGCATTATAGGAGAATAAACAGTTATGCATTGAGCATATTCCACCATCTTTGTAACAAAATAACAAAGTATTTTCCTAGAGTGACAATGCCAGCTGCACTACCATTATTGGAGAATATAATTTTTTTGGAAAAAGTCCAAAAGTGTATCTAATTGTGTGTAGGTGGGGGCACGATGATTATAGGAGAATATACAGTAATGCATTAAGCTTATATGCATTCCATCATCATTGTGCATCGGCATTATTGGAGATTATAATTTTTTTTTCTTCAGAAATAAAGTCCAAAAGTGTATCTGATTGTGTGTAGGTGGGGGCACGAGCATTATAGGAGAATAAACAGTTATGCATTGAGCATATTCCACCATCTTTGTACAAAATGACAAAGTCCAGAGTATTTTCCTAGAGTGGCAATACCAGCTGCACTGGCAATAATGGAGAATATAATTTTAATTCAGAAAAAAGTCCAAAAGTGTATCTAATTGTGCGTAGGTGGGGGCACGATCATTATAGGAGAATATACAGTAATGCATTAAGCTTATATGCATTCCATCATCATTGTGCATTGGCATTATTGGAGATTAAAATTTTGCATTGAGCATATTCCACCATCTTTGTACAAAATGACAAAAATTCCAAAGTATTTTCCTAGAGTGGCAATGCCAGCTGCACTGGCATTATTGGAGAATATAATTTTTTGGTTTTAGAATAAAAGTCAAAAAGTGTATCTAATTGTGCGTAGGTGGGTGCACGAGCATTATAGGAGACTATACAGTTATGCATGAAGCATATGAGCATTCCACCATCTTTGTACAAATGATAAAGTCCAGAGTATTTTCCTAGAGTGGCAATGCCAACTGCATTGGCATTATTGGAGAATATAATTTTTTTTCTGAAAAAAATCCAAACGTGTATCTGATTGTGCGTAGGTGGGGGCACGATCATTATAGGAGAATATACAGTAATGCATTAAGCTTATATGCATTCCATCATCTTTGTACAAAATTCCAAAGTATTTTCATAGAGTAACAATGTCAGCTTCACTTGCATGATGCGAGAATAGACAGTTAAGTATTCACTGAGTACACTTTCTGCTACCATTTTTTTTTCCAGAAAAGATCAAAATCATGTCTGATACTGGGTGATGTGGTAGGGGAGGGGGGTGGGGGACACAAGCATTATAGAAAATACACAGTTCTGTATTGAACATAAGCATATATGCTTTCCATTATTTTTGTACAAAATAACAAAGTCCAAAGTAGTTTCCTAGAGTGACAATGCCAGCTTCACTTGCATTATCCGAGAATACACAGTTAGGTATTCACTGAGTACACTTTCTGCTACAATTTTTTTGCAGAAAAGATCAAAATCGTGTCTGATAATGGGTGATGTGGGGGTGAGGGGTGGGGGAAACGAGCATTATAGGAGAATACACAGTTCGGCATTGAACATAAGCATATGCTTTCCATTATTTTTGTACAAAATAACAAAGTACAGAGTATTTTCCTACATTGGCAATGCCAGCTTCACCTATAGAAAACACAGGTATTGCTGTATTTTGCTTCATTTTCCCCTGTAACACAAAGAGTACAATGTTTTTCACATTTGTTATTATGGTTATTATTAGTTATCACTTGTTTGTATTTGCTATTATCAGTTATTTTGGATTTTATTGAACATAATTGAATATATAATTGAAATATATTTAACATGTGTGCAAAGTAGTTACCACTTCTTTAATGCTTTGTTGTCATCTTTCTATCTCTCAAATGTGTTGAGCTGCTAAGCTATTAATGCTAATTCAAGATTCACTTTGCAACACTGTGTTTGCAACACTGTAAAAGTGTTTAATGTAACAAAGTTAACTGTTATTATTTCTATGTGGTTTTCTGAGTCTAAAACAATTTTGCAGCCGCTCCATTTCTGAACCTTTTATTCTGAAACTAGTACTATGTATTTATGATGAAGCAAAAAGAAGTTACTATTTGGAGTTGATAAATCTGTTCTTTTCTATGACTCTTACACGGTTTTAGGGATCAAATGGCCCAAATCGGGCTCAAACACAGTCTTCATGAACAATATGTGTAACTTCATTTCTATGGTTACTCAAACACATGTTTACCTGCTCGACTTCAGTTGCCCAATCAGATCACATGAACAACTGAAACAAATGTCTACAGGAAATCTGTACACATGGATTATCTGTGAATTTCTCAAATTGCTTTCTGGGATAGCTGACGCATTTGTATCATGCAACCGGTGTCAAAGCTCAACCTCGTAATATTTCAACCAAGTTAGTGTACAAAATGTTAAAACGAAGTGGACTGACAGTATAAATTGAAACATTTCATCATATGGGCTATTTTTTAAAAGTGTGCTTATATTTTTGCCCCTAACCCCTAAATAATTCATCAGGGCAATGCAGTGTTTGCAATTCCCACATCTGGCTGTGCAATCCCACAAAGAACATTTGTCTGCTGACGAAATGCCCGAACTCTTTTCTTGCATATATGCAATTATTTAATGAGCAACTGATCCACTTGTTCATTAGCCTATATACACATAAAAATTTTTGAAAATTGATCAGTCCCACAGAAATACGTCTTAGAAGAAAAGAAGCTTGTTTGCATATCTTCTAGTATGGTTAGAAAATTAGACCTCGTTTCATTAAAATTGGCAACACAATACTTAAGTTCAAGACATAATTAGGTGTAATAACTTTCCCATTCTGAAATACTGTCCAAACTAGTAATGGAGAAACATTTGCAGGAATTTAATGTCTCATAAATGATAACAAGACTGAAGTGAACAAAGCTTTTCAAGAAGACAATTACATTTACAGCACAACATGAGACTGATGATAAATAACGTTCAGTGATTTTGTATTATAGAATATTGAGAATCTGCAGCAATTGCTACTATGTTTCCATAAATTGTTTAACAGTCCCATTCAGGGTTTGCCAAATTTAAACTTTGACCATCCCAGTTTATTGCACAGAAATGTCAGTGAAAATAACACATTTCTGTGCATTTTTCATATCAATAGTCATTAGTTTTATTGAGTTATCTGTCGTTAAAAATGCTGAACTGAATAAATGCTGCCATAATTTTTAAGGAGGGTGTAGATTCTACAAACTTCAATCAATATATGCAAGTCCCGCCAAACAGATCACCTGCCAATCAAATCTCTCTGTGTTGTTTATGACCGTTATAAACCTAGGCCTTTACTATCACTTTCATGTTTAAGCTGTTCCTTCTCTTGAAAGGTATCTTTCTATCGGTTTTACCGATGTAGCTTGCAAATTGTGTAATTTGCTTCCATTGCAATGAATACGCAGGTGATTTCAGACGTTTCCTCCGTGGAATTTTAAATAGTGTTCGATACGAATGGGACTGCATTGAAGACTATTTTGTTTACATTTGTGTAATGAACCTTACTAAAATAGGCAGTCGCAGTGATATTAGGGTAAATTGATACCGCCATAAGGGCAACAGAAATATTTCTTTCGATTGTGACAGCTTTTCTCCATATACCCACCTGGTCAGAGTGAATTTAGGTTAACAAACATTGAATCTACTTCGGAAGTTTGTTTTCAGAAATTCATAAGCAAACTGTGAATTGGACTTTAATTTGATATTACCAATTGTAAGCCTGAATTGAAATACGATAGGCATGCAGATAGATAATACTGTTCAGTAAAATTAATTCCCAGAGAAAAGTTGTTTGACACAAGCAGGGAGCTGCTAGTAGCAGCTCCCTGACACAAGTACTGTCCACTGCCACACAGTAATACCTAATAAAGTAAAACATGATACCCTCCCACCAGGGAGCTGCTACTCTAACAGCAGCTCCCTGCTCCCACCCTCACCCTTCTGCCAATCAAGGTAGGCCATGTGTAGTTAATTTGAATCCCCTTGCCTACTGAAATAAAGGACTGAAGTCTTTGTGTTTCAGCTAATAAAAGACCTTGGCAGAAAGCTAATCCACCATGAAAGGGTCAATTACTTCCCCTAAGGCAGCTTTAATTGCTGTGTGTCCTTATGTGAGGACATTGCTACCTTCTATATGTGCAATATCAACAAACTGAGTTAAGCCACAAATTTGATTGTAACTTTGTGACTCTTTCAGCTCAAGCTTTTGAATGCCATAAGTTCTATAGGATCTCTGATTGGTCCTTCCTTGGTAGGCATGTACAGGGCAAACAAATGAGAACAGGGGATTCATGAAATAAGAAGAATGCAGTATCGTTGTGAAGAACTCATCACCCCCAGTACCACTGTGGATACTGTTGATAGGCTTGTTTTACATGCAATTTTTATGCACATTTCTAGTTATTAACTCTCACTATTTATTCCCATAGCTACTTTCAGATGAAATTGTTAATACTGGTGGATCCTGGGGGCCACGAGGGGGCTTAGCATACTAAAAAACTACCAAATTTATAGAAAATTCAAAACTCTCTTAAATGCAGCAACTTTCCAAGGGGGAAGGATTGTCCCCTTCTCTGAGACCCTCTTCAGGACCACGGGTAGATACCCCCCCACCCCCACCCTCCTGAGGGCAATCAAAATAACTTAAAAAGAATTTTGATTTTGGACTTAACATATTACCAGTTTGCATGTAGAAACCCTGAAAATTATTTCTTAAACAGTTCTGGGGGGGGGGGGGGGGTTCCTGCCCTTATGCCCCTCTACCAGTACCTGATCACTATCACTTCATTTTGGTCTTTTCTAAACGTGAATTCTGGAACCACTGATACCAGGAGCCCTATTAGAAGTGGCCCAATAAATGGAGATTGTGATTATAAAGGAGGCAGTGAGGCCTTGCCCCCAACACTGGTCGGTTGAGGGAAAATCACTTTCAACAGTTGGATAAAAAATATTCACCGGTGGAGGAGGGGGGAGCATGGGCTGAGGTAATTATTTTCTGGATATTCGATTTCACATTCCGCATTACAAACACAACCATTCCCAACGATCTAATTTGCCAAATTTAATGGGTGGAAATTATGCCCCGCCAAAATGTCATATTTAAGGCGCATTTTGTGGTCCATAGCATGGGACTCTCATGCAGAGACTGTTGCATTATTGCCATTAGTCTCCGGTTGGCTACATGAAGTTTTCCTTGTTCTCTCTTACCTAGGTAAGATTGTCCTAAATTTCTACCTTTTGGTCAAATTAGGTAATAATAAGCGAACCATAAATGTCTTGAGATCTTAAATGTGCTGGTTTTCTGCTGGTGTATATACTAAATGGTTAGCGAGGCCACAGCTGTGGGGTAATTTTGAGTGATGTCACAATTGACGTCACTTCGGGATTCCCCCAAATTGTGTAGTCCAGCCGCTACAGTTTGGCATACTTTGTATGTATGTCTTGGCCACATTTTACCATTCTTCGTTTCTATGATCCAATACTGAAACAAACTGTCGCATTATTGCCATTAGTCACTGTTATTTGAAGATTTCCTTGTTCTCTCTCCCGTAGTGTCCTGACGTAGGAATACGCATCTGGCTGTTTGATGCAGGGTTTGTTGCAATTAATACACAATTCATTCTGTTATGTGTAATTATCACTATCTCGATATTCAACAATTTCAGTTGATACTATGGTCTTGTACATTTATCAGAAGCCTTCCTTTGATTATGGCAGATTTGCTGCGGAAAAGTGAAGAAGCCAATCAGGTTTGTCAAATGGGCTCATTTCCCCCAATATGGTATCCAAGCCCTCCATCCTCCAGTGAACTATCACTTGGTCTTAGATTGTTTTCTACAATGCAAGACGCATGACGTAGTATCATTGCCAAAACCTACATATAACATATTTCAATCAGAGTTGGCCTTGAATTTATTCCTCCACATGTCCTTTTTCCATAACACTCCACAGGATTTCTTGGTTTCTTCAAAGAAGTAGAATTTTGTTCTTTTCTCTGCGCAACTTACGTGATGCGTACTTAAGCATGCTATCTCATACAGCATGAGAGTAGCTAAACCAATTGTCATGACACAACTGCAGATTGCCAAGGCATAAAGTAAATATTTTTCTGACTTAAGCTACATGTCCGAGTGAGGAGGAGATCGATTTTTTTTGGTCAAATTTGGCTCTGACGTGGAATGGCCCATGAAGTCATCTCCAGTTAATACTTTATTTATCAAAGTAATATTAGCATTGTTTGCAAGGTTGAAGGTTAAGGTCATGAGAAACAAATGGAATCTCACTGTCTGCATCCCACAAGGTAAATGAAGGTTTCTACTTTAGGGTGCTATTAGATACATTAAGGTATACTTATATCACATTATAGTTCTGTACCCCACAAGCCATACACTGGTTCTCAAATTATATTTAGGTCCTATAATTATGCAAATAATAAGTATTTTCCTGTACAGATTATCGCTATCAATTAGATGAATTCATATCAAGGAATTTCCATTGTTTGCTGGGTCGAAAATTTAAGTTCTTTAGAGAAAAATTGTAATTTAATTTCACTCTCTGTACCCCACAAGGTATCCTGGCACTCATACAACATGACCAGAATACAGCATCAATAGGTGAATTTTCATATTCCAGTATAAAACCTGGGTCAAAGTTATTGTTTGGCATCTTATAGCAACGAAGGCATCTACTTTAGGCTGCAACTTAGATGCATTAAGGTATACTTATATCACATTTGAATTTTGTACCTCACAAGCTACACTGGTACTCGTATAATATTTAGGTCCTACAATGAAAATAATAAATTTACTGTACAGATTACCACTGTCAATTAGATGAATTCATATCAAGAAATTTCCATTGTTTGCTAGGTAGAAGGATTTAGTTCTTTTGAGCCAAATTGAAGTTTTATTTCACTTTCTGTACACCACAAGGTATCCTGGCACTCATACAACATGGCCAGAATACAGCATCAATAGGTGAATTTTCATTATCCAGTATAAAGCCAGGGTCAAAGTTATTGTTGGCTTCTAATAGCAATGAAGGCATCTACTTTAGGCTGCAACAAGGATGCATTAAGGTATATTTATATTACATTAAAGTTCTGTACCCCACAAGCTACACTTGAACTCATATAATCTTAGGTCCTACAATGGGAGTAAAAAAGTATTTTCCTGAACAGGTTACAGCTGTCAATTAGATGAATTCACATCAAGGAACTGCCATTGTCTGCTAGGTCGAAAGTTTAACTTCTTGTTAAGTTCTTGAGAGACAAATTGTAATTTAATTTCACAGTCTGTACCCCACAAGGTATCCCGACACTCATACCACATGACCAGAGTACAGTATCAACAAGATAATTTTCATTATCCTGTATATAAAGCACTGTAAAAATATTGTTGGCTACTCGTAGCAATGAAGGCATCTACTCTAGGCTGCCATTTAGATGCATTAAGGTATACATATCACATTAAAGTTCTGTACCCCACAAGCTACACTGGTACTCATATAATCTTAAGTCCTACAATGCGAATAATAAGTATTTTTTTTGTATAGAGTATCGCTGTCAATAAGATTAATTTATATTGAAGAATTTCCAGTGTTTGCTAGGTAGATGGATTTAGTTCTTATTAAGTTCTTGAGAGACATATTGTAATTTAACTGTCTGTACCCCACAAGGTAACCTGGCACTCATACCACATGACCAGAGTACAGTATCAACAAGTTAATATTTATTATCCAGTATATAAAGCACTGTCAAAGTTATTGTTGGCTACTCATAGCAATGAAGGCACCAACTTTAGGCTGCCACTTAGATGCATTAAGGTATATGTTTGGCTAGGTAGAAGGATTTAGCTCTTGTTAAGTTCTTGAGAGACAAATTTTAATTTAATTTAACTGTATGTACCCCACAAGGTATCCTGGCACTCATACCACATGACCAGAGTACAGTACGACAAATTGTTATTTAACTGTCTGTACCCCACAAGGTATCCTGGCACTCATACAACATGACCAGAATACAGCAACAATAGGTGAATTTTCATATTCCAGTATAAAACCAGGGTCAAAGTTATTGTTTGGCTTCTAATAGCAATGGAGGCATCTACTCTAGTTGCCACTTAGATGCATTAAGGTATATTTATATCACATTTAACTTCTGTACCCCACAAGCTACACTGGTACTCATATAATATTAGGTCCTACAATGCGAATGATAAGTTTTATTCTGTATAGATTATCGCTGTCAATTAGATGAATTTATATTGAAGAGTTTTCATTGTTTGCTAGGTAGATGGATTTAGTTCTAATTAAGTTCTTGAGAGACATATTGTAATTGTAATTTAACTGTCTGTACCCCACAAGGTATCCTGGCACTCATACGGCATGACCAGAATACAGCATCAATAGGTGAATTTTCATTATCCTGTATATAAAGCACTGTCAAAGTTATTGTTGGCTACTCATAGCAATGAAGGCATCTACTTAAGGCTGCCATTTAGATGCATTATTTTTAAGGTATATTTATATGACATTTAAGTTTTGTACCCCACAAGCTACACTGGTACTCATATAATATAAGGTCCTACAATGCGAATGATAAGTTTTTTTCTGTATAGATTATCGCTGTCAATTAGATGAATTTATATTGAAGAGTTTTCATTGTTTGCTAGTTAGATGGATTTAGTTCTAATTAAGTTCTTGAGAGACATATTGTAATTGTAATTTAACTGTCTGTACCCCACAAGGTATCCTAGCACTCATACCACATTACCAGAATACAGCAATAATAGGTGAATTTTCATATTCCAGTATGAAACCAGGGTCAAAGTTATTGTTTGGCTTCTAATAGCAATGGAGGCATCTACTCTAGCTGCCACTTAGATGCATTAAGGTGTATTTATATCACATTTAAGTTTTGTACCCCACAAGCTACACTGGTACTCATATAATATTAGGTCCTACAATGCGAATGATAAGTATTTTTCTGTATGGATTATCGCTGTCAGTGAGATGAATTTATATTGAAGAATTTTCATTGTTTGCTATATAGGTAGATGGATTTAGTTCTTTTTAGGTTCTTGAAAAAAAATTGTAATTTAACTGTCTGTACCCCACAAGGTATCCTGGCACTCATACCACATGACCAGAGTACAGTACGACAAATTGTAAGTTAACTGTCTGTACCCCACAAGGTATCCTGGCACTCATACAACATGACCAGAGTACAGTATCAACAAGTTAATATTTATTATCCAGCATATAAAGCACTGTAAAAAATATTGTTGGCTACTCATAGCAATGAAGGCATCTACTTTAGGCTGCCATTTAGAAGCACATGTTTATATTACATTTAAGTTCTGTACCCCACAAGCTACACTTGTACTCATATAATATAAGGTCCTACAATGCGAATGATAAGTTTTATTCTGTATAGATTATCGCTGTCAATTAGATGAATTTATATTGAAGAGTTTTCATTGTTTGCTAGGTAGATGGATTTTGTTCTAATTAAGTTCTTGAGAGACATATTGTAATTGTAATTTAACTGTCTGTACCCCACAAGGTATCCTGGCACTCATACCACATGACCAGAATACAGCATCAATAGGTGAATTTTCATTATCCTGTATATAAAGCACTGCCAAAAATATTGTTGGCTACTCATAGCAATGAAGGCATCTACTTAAGGCTGCCATTTAGATGCATTATTTTTAAGGTATATTTATATGACATTTAAGTTTTGTGCCCCACAAGCTACACTGGTACTCATATAATATAAGGTCCTACAATGCGAATGATAAGTTTTATTCTGTATAGATTATCGCTGTCAATTAGATGAATTTATATTGAAGAATTTTCATTGTTTGCTAAGTAGATGGATTTTGTTCTTATTAAGTTCTTGAGAGACATATTGTAATTTAACTGTCTGTACCCCACAAGGTAACCTGGCACTCATACCACATGACCAGAGTACAGTATCAACAAGTTAATATTTATTATCCAGTATATAAAGCACTGTCAAAGTTATTGTTGGCTACTCATAGCAATGAAGGCACCAACTTTAGGCTGCCACTTAGATGCATTAAGGTATATGTTTGGCTAGGTAGAAGGATTTAGCTCTTGTTAAGTTCTTGAGAGACAAATTTTAATTTAATTTAACTGTATGTACCCCACAAGGTATCCTGGCACTCATACCACATGACCAGAGTACAGTACGACAAATTGTTATTTAACTGTCTGTACCCCACAAGGTATCCTGGCACTCATACAACATGACCAGAATACAGCAACAATAGGTGAATTTTCATATTCCAGTATAAAACCAGGGTCAAAGTTATTGTTTGGCTTCTAATAGCAATGGAGGCATCTACTCTAGTTGCCACTTAGATGCATTAAGGTATATTTATATCACATTTAACTTCTGTACCCCACAAGCTACACTGGTACTCATATAATATTAGGTCCTACAATGCGAATGATAAGTATTATTCTGTATAGATTATCGCTGTCAATTAGATGAATTTATATTGAAGAGTTTTCATTGTTTGCTAGGTAGATGGATTTAGTTCTAATTAAGTTCTTGAGAGACATATTGTAATTGTAATTTAACTGTCTGTACCCCACAAGGTATCCTGGCACTCATACGGCATGACCAGAATACAGCATCAATAGGTGAATTTTCATTATCCTGTATATAAAGCACTGTCAAAGTTATTGTTGGCTACTCATAGCAATGAAGGCATCTACTTAAGGCTGCCATTTAGATGCATTATTTTTAAGGTATATTTATATGACATTTAAGTTTTGTACCCCACAAGCTACACTGGTACTCATATAATATAAGGTCCTACAATGCGAATGATAAGTTTTTTTCTGTATAGATTATCGCTGTCAATTAGATGAATTTATATTGAAGAGTTTTCATTGTTTGCTAGTTAGATGGATTTAGTTCTAATTAAGTTCTTGAGAGACATATTGTAATTGTAATTTAACTGTCTGTACCCCACAAGGTATCCTAGCACTCATACCACATTACCAGAATACAGCAATAATAGGTGAATTTTCATATTCCAGTATGAAACCAGGGTCAAAGTTATTGTTTGGCTTCTAATAGCAATGGAGGCATCTACTCTAGCTGCCACTTAGATGCATTAAGGTGTATTTATATCACATTTAAGTTTTGTACCGCACAAGCTACACTGGTACTCATATAATATTAGGTCCTACAATGCGAATGATAAGTATTTTTCTGTATGGATTATCGCTGTCAGTGAGATGAATTTATATTGAAGAATTTTCATTGTTTGCTATATAGGTAGATGGATTTAGTTCTTTTTAGGTTCTTGAAAAAAAAATTGTAATTTAACTGTCTGTACCCCACAAGGTATCCTGGCACTCATACCACATGACCAGAGTACAGTACGACAAATTGTAATTTAACTGTCTGTACCCCACAAGGTATCCTGGCACTCATACAACATGACCAGAGTACAGTATCAACAAGTTAATATTTATTATCCAGCATATAAAGCACTGTAAAAAATATTGTTGGCTACTCATAGCAATGAAGGCATCTACTTTAGGCTGCCATTTAGAAGCACATGTTTATATTACATTTAAGTTCTGTACCCCACAAGCTACACTGGTACTCATATAATATAAGGTCCTACAATGCGAATGATAAGTTTTATTCTGTATAGATTATCGCTGTCAATTAGATGAATTTATATTGAAGAATTTTCATTGTTTGCTAGGTAGATGGATTTAGTTCTAATTAAGTTCTTGAGAGACAAATTGTAATTTAACTGTCTGTACCCCACAAGGTATCCTGGCACTCATACCACATGACCAGAATACAGCATCAATAGGTGAATTTTCATTATCCTGTATATAAAGCACTGCCAAAAATATTGTTGGCTACTCATAGCAATGAAGGCATCTACTTAAGGCTGCCATTTAGATGCATTATTTTTAAGGTATATTGATATGACATTTAAGTTTTGTACCCCACAAGCTACACTGGTACTCATATAATATAAGGTCCTACAATGAGAATGATAAGTTTTATTCTGTATAGATTATCGCTGTCAATTAGATGAATTTATATTGAAGAGTTTTCATTGTTTGCTAGGTAGATGGATTTTGTTCTAATTAAGTTCTTGAGAGACATATTGTAATTGTAATTTAACTGTCTGTACCCCACAAGGTATCCTGGCACTCATACCACATGACCAGAATACAGCATCAATAGGTGAATTTTCATTATCCTGTATATAAAGCACTGCCAAAAATATTGTTGGCTACTCATAGCAATGAAGGCATCTACTTAAGGCTGCCATTTAGATGCATTATTTTTAAGGTATATTTATATGACATTTAAGTTTTGTGCCCCACAAGCTACACTGGTACTCATATAATATAAGGTCCTACAATGCGAATGATAAGTGATATTCTGTATAGATTATCGCTGTCAATTAGATGAATTTATATTGAAGAATTTTCATTGTTTGCTAAGTAGATGGATTTTGTTCTTATTAAGTTCTTGAGAGACAAATTGTAATTTAACTGTCTGTACCCCACAAGGTATCCTGGTACTCATACCACATGACCAGAATACAGTATCAATAGGTGAATTTTCATATTCCAGTATAAAACCAAGGTCAAAGTAATTGTTGGCTTCTAATAGCAATGAAGGCATCTACTTAAGGCTGCCACTTAGATGCATTAAGGTGTATTTATATCACATTTAAGTTCTGTACCCCACAAGCTACACTGGTACTCATATAATATTAGGTCCTACAATGCGAATGATAAGTTTTATTCTGTATAGATTATCGCTGTCAATTAGATGAATTTATATTGAAGAGTTTTCATTGTTTGCTAGGTAGATGGATTTAGTTCTAATTAAGTTCTTGAGAGACATATTGTAATTGTAATTTAACTGTCTGTACCCCACAAGGTATCCTGGCACTCATACCACATGACCAGAATACAGCATCAATAGGTGAATTTTCATTATCCTGTATATAAAGCACTGCCAAAAATATTGTTGGCTACTCATAGCAATGAAGGCATCTACTTAAGGCTGCCATTTAGATGCATTATTTTTAAGGTATATTTATATGACATTTAAGTTTTGTACCCCACAAGCTACACTGGTACTCATATAATAAACGGTCCTACAATGCGAATGATAAGTGATATTCTGTATAGATTATCGCTGTCAATTAGATGAATTTATATTGAAGAGTTTTCATTGTTTGCTAAGTAGATGGATTTTGTTCTTATTAAGTTCTTGAGAGACAAATTGTAATTTAACTGTCTGTACCCCACAAGGTATCCTGGTACTCATACCACATTACCAGAATACAGTATCAATAGGTGAATTTTCATATTCCAGTATAAAACCAAGGTCAAAGTTATTGTTGGCTTCTAATAGCAATGAAGGCATCTACTTTAGGCTGCCACTTAGATGCATTAAGGTGTATTTATATCACATTTAAGTTCTGTACCCCACAAGCTACACTGGTACTCATATAATATTAGGTCCTACAATGCGAATGATAAGTTTTATTCTGTATAGATTATCGCTGTCAATTAGATGAATTTATATTGAAGAGTTTTCATTGTTTGCTAGGTAGATGGATTTTGTTCTTATTAAGTTCTTGAGAGACAAATTGTAATTTAACTGTCTGTACCCCACAAGGTATCCTGGTACTCATACCACATTACCAGAATACAGTATCAATAGGTGAATTTTCATATTCCAGTATGAAACCAAGGTCAAAGTTATTGTTGGCTTCTAATAGCAATGAAGGCATCTACTTTAGGCTGCCACTTAGATGCATTAAGGTGTATTTATATCACATTTAAGTTCTGTACCCCACAAGCTACACTGGTACTCATATAATATTAGGTCCTACAATGCGAATGATAAGTTTTATTCTGTATAGATTATCGCTGTCAATTAGATGAATTTATATTGAAGAGTTTTCATTGTTTGCTAGGTAGATGGATTTAGTTCTAATTAAGTTCTTGTGAGACATATTGTAATTGTAATTTAACTGTCTGTACCCCACAAGGTATCCTGGCACTCATACCACATGACCAGAATACAGCATCAATAGGTGAATTTTCATAATCCTGTATATAAAGCACTGTCAGAAATATTGTTGGCTACTCATAGCAATGAAGGCATCTACTTAAGGCTGCCATTTATATGCATTATTTTTAAGGTATATTTATATGACATTTAAGTTTTGTACCCCACAAGCTACACTGGTACTCATATAATATAAGGTCCTACAATGCGAATGATAAGTTTTATTCTGTATAGATTATCGCTGTCAATTAGATGAATTTATATTGAAGAATTTTCATTGTTTGCTAGGTAGATGGATTTAGTTCTAATTAAGTTCTTGAGAGACAAATTGTAATTTAACTGTCTGTACCCCACAAGGTATCCTGGCACTCATACCACATGACCAGAATACAGCATCAATAGGTGAATTTTCATTATCCTGTATATAAAGCACTGCCAAAAATATTGTTGGCTACTCATAGCAATGAAGGCATCTACTTAAGGCTGCCATTTAGATGCATTATTTTTAAGGTATATTGATATGACATTTAAGTTTTGTACCCCACAAGCTACACTGGTACTCATATAATATAAGGTCCTACAATGCGAATGATAAGTTTTATTCTGTATAGATTATCGCTGTCAATTAGATGAATTTATTTGAAGAATTTTCATTGTTTGCTAGGTAGATGGATTTTGTTCTTATTAAGTTCTTGAAAGACAAATTGTAATTTAACTGTCTGTACCCCACAAGGTATCCTGGCACTCATACCACATGACCAGAGTACAGTATCAACAAGTTAATATTTATTATCCAGTATATTAAGCACTGTAAAAAATATTGTTGGCTAGTCATAGCAATGAAGGCATCTACTTAAGGCTTCCACTTAGATGCATTAAGGTGTATTTATATCACATTTAAGTTCTGTACCCCACAAGCTACACTTGTACTCATATAATATTAGGTCCTACAATGCGAATGATAAGTTTTATTCTGTATAGATTATCGCTGTCAATTAGATGAATTTATATTGAAGAATTTTCATTGTTTGCTAGGTAGATGGATTTTGTTCTTATTAAGTTCTTGAGAGACAAATTGTAATTTAACTGTCTGTACCCCACAAGGTATCCTGGTACTCATACCACATTACCAGAATACAGTATCAATAGGTGAATTTTCATATTCCAGTATAAAACCAAGGTCAAAGTTATTGTTGGCTTCTAATAGCAATGAAGGCATCTACTTTAGGCTGCCACTTAGATGCATTAAGGTGTATTTATATCACATTTAAGTTCTGTACCCCACAAGCTACACTGGTACTCATATAATATTAGGTCCTACAATGCGAATGATAAGTTTTATTCTGTATAGATTATCGCTGTCAATTAGATGAATTTATATTGAAGAGTTTTCATTGTTTGCTAGGTAGATGGATTTAGTTCTAATTAAGTTCTTGAGAGACATATTGTAATTGTAATTTAACTGTCTGTACCCCACAAGGTATCCTGGCACTCATACCACATGACCAGAATACAGCATCAATAGGTGAATTTTCATTATCCTGTATATAAAGCACTGCCAAAAATATTGTTGGCTACTCATAGCAATGAAGGCATCTACTTAAGGCTGCCATTTAGATGCATTATTTTTAAGGTATATTTATATGACATTTAAGTTTTGTACCCCACAAGCTACACTGGTACTCATATAATATAAGGTCCTACAATGCGAATGATAAGTTTTATTCTGTATAGATTATCGCTGTCAATTAGATGAATTTATTTGAAGAATTTTCATTGTTTGCTAGGTAGATGGATTTTGTTCTTATTAAGTTCTTGAAAGACAAATTGTAATTTAACTGTCTGTACCCCACAAGGTATCCTGGCACTCATACCACATGACCAGAGTACAGTATCAACAAGTTAATATTTATTATCCAGTATATTAAGCACTGTAAAAAATATTGTTGGCTACTCATAGCAATGAAGGCATCTACTTAAGGCTTCCACTTAGATGCATTAAGGTATATTTATATCACATTAAAGTTCTGTACCCCACAAGCTACACTTGTACTCATATAATCTTAAGTCCTACAATACGAATACAAATTTTACTGTACATATAACCGCGGTCAATCGGTGAATTCATATCAAGGAATATCCATTGTTTGCTAGGTAGAAAGATTTAGCTCTTGTTAAGTTCTTGAGAGACAAATTTTAATTTAAATGTCTGTACGCCACAAGGTATCCTGGTACTCATACAACATGACCAGAACACAGCATCAATAGGTGAATTTTCATATTTCAGTATAAAATCAGGGTCAAAGTTATTGTTTGGCTTCTAATAGCAATGGAGACATCTACTCTAGTTGCCACTTAGATGCATTAAGGTATATTTCTATCACATTTAACTTCTGTACCCCAGAAGCTACACTGGTACTCATATAATATTAGGTCCTACAATGCGAATGATAAGATTTATTCTGTATAGATTATCGCTGTCAATTAGATGAATTTATATTGAAGAGTTTTCATTGTTTGCTAGGTAGATGGATTTAGTTCTAATTAAGTTCTTGAGAGACATATTGTAATTGTAATTTAACTGTCTGTACCCCACAAGGTATCCTGGCACTCATACCACATGACCAGAATACAGCATCAATAGGTGAATTTTCATTATCCTGTATATAAAGCACTGCCAAAAATATTGTTGGCTACTCATAGCAATGAAGGCATCTACTTAAGGCTGCCATTTAGATGCATTATTTTTAAGGTATATTTATATGACATTTAAGTTTTGTACCCCACAAGCTACACTGGTACTCATATAATATAAGGTCCTACAATGAGAATGATAAGTTTTATTCTGTATAGATTATCGCTGTCAATTAGATGAATTTATTTGAAGAATTTTCATTGTTTGCTAGGTAGATGGATTTAGTTCTAATTAAGTTCTTGAGAGACATATTGTAATTGTAATTGAACTGTCTGTACCCCACAAGGTATCCTGGCACTCATACCACATGACCAGAATACAGCATCAATAGGTGAATTTTCATTATCCTGTATATAAAGCACTGCCAAAAATATTGTTGGCTACTCATAGCAATGAAGGCATCTACTTAAGGCTGCCATTTATATGCATCATTTTTAAGGTATATTTATATGACATTTAAGTTTTGTACCCCACAAGCTACACTGGTACTCATATAATATAAGGTCCTACAATGCGAATGATAAGTTTTATTCTGTATAGATTATCGCTGTCAATTAGATGAATTTATTTGAAGAATTTTCATTGTTTGCTAGGTAGATGGATTTTGTTCTTATTAAGTTCTTGAAAGACAAATTGTAATTTAACTGTCTGTACCCCACAAGGTATCCTGGCACTCATACCACATGACCAGAGTACAGTATCAACAAGTTAATATTTATTATCCAGTATATTAAGCACTGTAAAAAATATTGTTGGCTACTCATAGCAATGAAGGCATCTACTTAAGGCTTCCACTTAGATGCATTAAGGTATATTTATATCACATTAAAGTTCTGTACCCCACAAGCTACACTTGTACTCATATAATCTTAAGTCCTACAATACGAATACAAATTTTACTGTACATATAACCGCGGTCAATCGGTGAATTCATATCAAGGAATATCCATTGTTTGCTAGGTAGAAAGATTTAGCTCTTGTTAAGTTCTTGAGAGACAAATTTTAATTTAAATGTCTGTACGCCACAAGGTATCCTGGTACTCATACAACATGACCAGAACACAGCATCAATAGGTGAATTTTCATATTTCAGTATAAAATCAGGGTCAAAGTTATTGTTTGGCTTCTAATAGCAATGGAGACATCTACTCTAGTTGCCACTTAGATGCATTAAGGTATATTTCTATCACATTTAACTTCTGTACCCCAGAAGCTACACTGGTACTCATATAATATTAGGTCCTACAATGCGAATGATAAGATTTATTCTGTATAGATTATCGCTGTCAATTAGATGAATTTATATTGAAGAGTTTTCATTGTTTGCTAGGTAGATGGATTTAGTTCTAATTAAGTTCTTGAGAGACATATTGTAATTGTAATTTAACTGTCTGTACCCCACAAGGTATCCTGGCACTCATACCACATGACCAGAATACAGCATCAATAGGTGAATTTTCATTATCCTGTATATAAAGCACTGCCAAAAATATTGTTGGCTACTCATAGCAATGAAGGCATCTACTTAAGGCTGCCATTTAGATGCATTATTTTTAAGGTATATTTATATGACATTTAAGTTTTGTACCCCACAAGCTACACTGGTACTCATATAATATAAGGTCCTACAATGAGAATGATAAGTTTTATTCTGTATAGATTATCGCTGTCAATTAGATGAATTTATATTGAAGAGTTTTCATTGTTTGCCAGGTAGATGGATTTAGTTCTAATTAAGTTCTTGAGAGACATATTGTAATTGTAATTGAACTGTCTGTACCCCACAAGGTATCCTGGCACTCATACCACATGACCAGAATACAGCATCAATAGGTGAATTTTCATTATCCTGTATATAAAGCACTGTCAAAAATATTGTTGGCTACTCATAGCAATGAAGGCATCTACTTAAGGCTGCCATTTAGATGCATTATTTTTAAGGTATATTTATATGACATTTAAGTTTTGTACCCCACAAGCTACACTGGTACTCATATAATATAAGGTCCTACAATGCGAATGATAAGTTTTATTCTGTATAGATTATCGCTGTCAATTAGATGAATTTATATTGAAGAATTTTCATTGTTTGCTAGGTAGATGGATTTAGTTCTAATTAAGTTCTTGAGAGACAAATTGTAATTTAACTGTCTGTACCCCACAAGGTATCCTGGCACTCATACCACATGACCAGAATACAGCATCAATAGGTGAATTTTCATTATCCTGTATATAAAGCACTGCCAAAAATATTGTTGGCTACTCATAGCAATGAAGGCATCTACTTAAGGCTGCCATTTAGATGCATTATTTTTAAGGTATATTTATATGACATTTAAGTTTTGTACCCCACAAGCTACACTGGTACTCATATAATATAAGGTCCTACAATGCGAATGATAAGTTTTATTCTGTATAGATTATCGCTGTCAATTAGATGAATTTATTTGAAGAATTTTCATTGTTTGCTAGGTAGATGGATTTTGTTCTTATTAAGTTCTTGAAAGACAAATTGTAATTTAACTGTCTGTACCCCACAAGGTATCCTGGCACTCATACCACATGACCAGAGTACAGTATCAACAAGTTAATATTTATTATCCAGTATATTAAGCACTGTAAAAAATATTGTTGGCTAGTCATAGCAATGAAGGCATCTACTTAAGGCTTCCACTTAGATGCATTAAGGTGTATTTATATCACATTTAAGTTCTGTACCCCACAAGCTACACTTGTACTCATATAATATTAGGTCCTACAATGCGAATGATAAGTTTTATTCTGTATAGATTATCGCTGTCAATTAGATGAATTTATATTGAAGAATTTTCATTGTTTGCTAGGTAGATGGATTTTGTTCTTATTAAGTTCTTGAGAGACAAATTGTAATTTAACTGTCTGTACCCCACAAGGTATCCTGGTACTCATACCACATTACCAGAATACAGTATCAATAGGTGAATTTTCATATTCCAGTATAAAACCAAGGTCAAAGTTATTGTTGGCTTCTAATAGCAATGAAGGCATCTACTTTAGGCTGCCACTTAGATGCATTAAGGTGTATTTATATCACATTTAAGTTCTGTACCCCACAAGCTACACTGGTACTCATATAATATTAGGTCCTACAATGCGAATGATAAGTTTTATTCTGTATAGATTATCGCTGTCAATTAGATGAATTTATATTGAAGAGTTTTCATTGTTTGCTAGGTAGATGGATTTAGTTCTAATTAAGTTCTTGAGAGACATATTGTAATTGTAATTTAACTGTCTGTACCCCACAAGGTATCCTGGCACTCATACCACATGACCAGAATACAGCATCAATAGGTGAATTTTCATTATCCTGTATATAAAGCACTGCCAAAAATATTGTTGGCTACTCATAGCAATGAAGGCATCTACTTAAGGCTGCCATTTAGATGCATTATTTTTAAGGTATATTTATATGACATTTAAGTTTTGTACCCCACAAGCTACACTGGTACTCATATAATATAAGGTCCTACAATGAGAATGATAAGTTTTATTCTGTATAGATTATCGCTGTCAATTAGATGAATTTATTTGATGAATTTTCATTGTTTGCTAGGTAGATGGATTTTGTTCTTATTAAGTTCTTGAAAGACAAATTGTAATTTAACTGTCTGTACCCCACAAGGTATCCTGGCACTCATACCACATGACCAGAATACAGCATCAATAGGTGAATTTTCATTATCCTGTATATAAAGCACTGTCAAAAATATTGTTGGCTACTCATAGCAATGAAGGCATCTACTTAAGGCTGCCATTTAGATGCATTATTTTTAAGGTATATTTATATGACATTTAAGTTTTATACCCCAGAAGCTACACTGGTACTCATATAATATAAGGTCCTACAATGTGAATGATAAGTTTTATTCTGTATAGATTATCGCTGTCAATTAGATGAATTTATTTGAAGAATTTTCATTGTTTGCTAGGTAGATGGATTTAGTTCTAATTAAGTTCTTGAGAGACAAATTGTAATTTAACTGTCTGTACCCCACAAGGTATCCTGGCACTCATACCACATGACCAGAATACAGCATCAATAGGTGAATTTTCATTATCCTGTATATAAAGCACTGCCAAAAATATTGTTGGCTACTCATAGCAATGAAGGCATCTACTTAAGGCTGCCATTTAGATGCATTATTTTTAAGGTATATTTATATGACATTTAAGTTTTGTACCCCACAAGCTACACTGGTACTCATATAATATAAGGTCCTACAATGCGAATGATAAGTTTTATTCTGTATAGATTATCGCTGTCAATTAGATGAATTTATTTGAAGAATTTTCATTGTTTGCTAGGTAGATGGATTTTGTTCTTATTAAGTTCTTGAAAGACAAATTGTAATTGAACTGTCTGTACCCCACAAGGTATCCTGGCACTCATACCACATGACCAGAGTACAGTATCAACAAGTTAATATTTATTATCCAGTATATTAAGCACTGTAAAAAATATTGTTGGCTAGTCATAGCAATGAAGGCATCTACTTAAGGCTTCCACTTAGATGCATTAAGGTGTATTTATATCACATTTAAGTTCTGTACCCCACAAGCTACACTTGTACTCATATAATATTAGGTCCTACAATGCGAATGATAAGTTTTATTCTGTATAGATTATCGCTGTCAATTAGATGAATTTATATTGAAGAGTTTTCATTGTTTGCTAGGTAGATGGATTTAGTTCTAATTAAGTTCTTGAGAGACATATTGTAATTGTAATTTAACTGTCTGTACCCCACAAGGTATCCTGGCACTCATACCACATGACCAGAATACAGCATCAATAGGTGAATTTTCATTATCCTGTATATAAAGCACTGCCAAAAATATTGTTGGCTACTCATAGCAATGAAGGCATCTACTTAAGGCTGCCATTTAGATGCATTATTTTTAAGGTATATTTATATGACATTTAAGTTTTGTACCCCACAAGCTACACTGGTACTCATATAATATAAGGTCCTGCAATGAGAATGATAAGTTTTATTCTGTATAGATTATCGCTGTCAATTAGATGAATTTATTTGAAGAATTTTCATTGTTTGCTAGGTAGATGGATTTTGTTCTTATTAAGTTCTTGAGAGACAAATTGTAATTTAACTGTCTGTACCCCACAAGGTATCCTGGCACTCATACCACATGACCAGAATACAGCATCAATAGGTGAATTTTCATTATCCTGTATATAAAGCACTGTCAAAAATATTGTTGGCTACTCATAGCAATGAAGGCATCTACTTAAGGCTGCCATTTAGATGCATTATTTTTAAGGTATATTTATATGACATTTAAGTTTTGTACCCCAGAAGCTACACTGGTACTCATATAATATAAGGTCCTACAATGTGAATGATAAGTTTTATTCTGTATAGATTATCGCTGTCAATTAGATGAATTTATTTGAAGAATTTTCATTGTTTGCTAGGTAGATGGATTTAGTTCTAATTAAGTTCTTGAGAGACAAATTGTAATTTAACTGTCTGTACCCCACAAGGTATCCTGGCACTCATACCACATGACCAGAATACAGCATCAATAGGTGAATTTTCATTATCCTGTATATAAAGCACTGTCAAAAATATTGTTGGCTACTCATAGCAATGAAGGCATCTACTTAAGGCTGCCATTTAGATGCATTATTTTTAAGGTATATTTATATGACATTTAAGTTTTGTACCCCACAAGCTACACTGGTACTCATATAATATAAGGTCCTACAATGCGAATGATAAGTTTTATTCTGTATAGATTATCGCTGTCAATTAGATGAATTTATTTGAAGAATTTTCATTGTTTGCTAGGTAGATGGATTTTGTTCTTATTAAGTTCTTGAAAGACAAATTGTAATTGAACTGTCTGTACCCCACAAGGTATCCTGGCACTCATACCACATGACCAGAGTACAGTATCAACAAGTTAATATTTATTATCCAGTATATTAAGCACTGTAAAAAATATTGTTGGCTAGTCATAGCAATGAAGGCATCTACTTAAGGCTTCCACTTAGATGCATTAAGGTGTATTTATATCACATTTAAGTTCTGTACCCCACAAGCTACACTTGTACTCATATAATATTAGGTCCTACAATGCGAATGATAAGTTTTATTCTGTATAGATTATCGCTGTCAATTAGATGAATTTATATTGAAGAATTTTCATTGTTTGCTAGGTAGATGGATTTTGTTCTTATTAAGTTCTTGAGAGACAAATTGTAATTTAACTGTCTGTACCCCACAAGGTATCCTGGTACTCATACCACATTACCAGAATACAGTATCAATAGGTGAATTTTCATATTCCAGTATAAAACCAAGGTCAAAGTTATTGTTGGCTTCTAATAGCAATGAAGGCATCTACTTAAGGCTGCCACTTAGATGCATTAAGGTGTATTTATATCACATTTAAGTTCTGTACCCCACAAGCTACACTGGTACTCATATAATATTAGGTCCTACAATGCGAATGATAAGTTTTATTCTGTATAGATTATCGCTGTCAATTAGATGAATTTATATTGAAGAATTTTCATTGTTTGCTAGGTAGATGGATTTTGTTCTTATTAAGTTCTCGAGAGACAAATTGTAATTTAACTGTCTGTACCCCACAAGGTATCCTGGCACTCATACCACAGGACCAGAGTACAGTACAACAAATTGTAATTTAACTGTCTGTACCCCACAAGGTATCCTGGCACTCATACCACATGACCAGAATACAGCATCAATAGGTGAATTTTCATTATCCTGTATATAAAGCACTGCCAAAAATATTGTTGGCTACTCATAGCAATGAAGGCATCTACTTAAGGCTGCCATTTAGATGCATTATTTTTAAGGTATATTTATATGACATTTAAGTTTTGTACCCCACAAGCTACACTGGTACTCATATAATATAAGGTCCTACAATGCGAATGATAAGTTTTATTCTGTATAGATTATCGCTGTCAATTTATTTGAAGAATTTTCATTGTTTGCTAGGTAGATGGATTTTGTTCTTATTAAGTTCTTGAAAGACAAATTGTAATTGAACTGTCTGTACCCCACAAGGTATCCTGGCACTCATACCACAGGACCAGAGTACAGTACAACAAATTGTAATTTAACTGTCTGTACCCCACAAGGTATCCTGGCACTCATACCACATGACCAGAATACAGCATCAATAGGTGAATTTTCATTATCCTGTATATAAAGCACTGCCAAAAATATTGTTGGCTACTCATAGCAATGAAGGCATCTACTTAAGGCTGCCATTTAGATGCATTATTTTTAAGGTATATTTATATGACATTTAAGTTTTGTACCCCACAAGCTACACTGGTACTCATATAATATAAGGTCCTACAATGCGAATGATAAGTTTTATTCTGTATAGATTATCGCTGTCAATTAGATGAATTTATTTGAAGAATTTTCATTGTTTGCTAGGTAGATGGATTTTGTTCTTATTAAGTTCTTGAAAGACAAATTGTAATTGAACTGTCTGTACCCCACAAGGTATCCTGGCACTCATACCACATGACCAGAGTACAGTATCAACAAGTTAATATTTATTATCCAGTATATTAAGCACTGTAAAAAATATTGTTGGCTAGTCATAGCAATGAAGGCATCTACTTAAGGCTTCCACTTAGATGCATTAAGGTGCATTTATATCACATTTAAGTTCTGTACCCCACAAGCTACACTTGTACTCATATAATATTAGGTCCTACAATGCGAATGATAAGTTTTATTCTGTATAGATTATCGCTGTCAATTAGATGAATTTATATTGAAGAATTTTCATTGTTTGCTAGGTAGATGGATTTTGTTCTTATTAAGTTCTTGAGAGACAAATTGTAATTTAACTGTCTGTACCCCACAAGGTATCCTGGTACTCATACCACATTACCAGAATAGAGTATCAATAGGTGAATTTTCATATTCCAGTATAAAACCAAGGTCAAAGTTATTGTTGGCTTCTAATAGCAATGAAGGCATCTACTTTAGGCTGCCACTTAGATGCATTAAGGTGTATTTATATCACATTTAAGTTTTGTACCCCACAAGCTACACTGGTACTCATATAATATTAGGTCCTACAATGCGAATGATAAGTTTTATTCTGTATAGATTATCGCTGTCAATTAGATGAATTTATATTGAAGAATTTTCATTGTTTGCTAGGTAGATGGATTTTGTTCTTATTAAGTTCTCGAGAGACAAATTGTAATTTAACTGTCTGTACCCCACAAGGTATCCTGGCACTCATACCACAGGACCAGAGTACAGTACAACAAATTGTAATTTAACTGTCTGTACCCCACAAGGTATCCTGGCACTCATACCACATGACCAGAATACAGCATCAATAGGTGAATTTTCATTATCCTGTATATAAAGCACTGCCAAAAATATTGTTGGCTACTCATAGCAATGAAGGCATCTACTTAAGGCTGCCATTTAGATGCATTATTTTTAAGGTATATTTATATGACATTTAAGTTTTGTACCCCACAAGCTACACTGGTACTCATATAATATAAGGTCCTACAATGCGAATGATAAGTTTTATTCTGTATAGATTATCGCTGTCAATTAGATGAATTTATTTGAAGAATTTTCATTGTTTGCTAGGTAGATGGATTTTGTTCTTATTAAGTTCTTGAAAGACAAATTGTAATTGAACTGTCTGTACCCCACAAGGTATCCTGGCACTCATACCACATGACCAGAGTACAGTATCAACAAGTTAATATTTATTATCCAGTATATTAAGAACTGTAAAAAATATTGTTGGCTAGTCATAGCAATGAAGGCATCTACTTAAGGCTTCCACTTAGATGCATTAAGGTGTATTTATATCACATTTAAGTTCTGTACCCCACAAGCTACACTTGTACTCATATAATATTAGGTCCTACAATGCGAATGATAAGTTTTATTCTGTATAGATTATCGCTGTCAATTAGATGAATTTATATTGAAGAATTTTCATTGTTTGCTAGGTAGATGGATTTTGTTCTTATTAAGTTCTTGAGAGACAAATTGTAATTTAAATGTCTGTACCCCACAAGGTATCCTGGTACTCATACCACATTACCAGAATACAGTATCAATAGGTGAATTTTCATATTCCAGTATAAAACCAAGGTCAAAGTTATTGTTGGCTTCTAATAGCAATGAAGGCATCTACTTTAGGCTGCCACTTAGATGCATTAAGGTGTATTTATATCACATTTAAGTTCTGTACCCCACAAGCTACACTGGTACTCATATAATATTAGGTCCTACAATGCGAATGATAAGTTTTATTCTGTATAGATTATCGCTGTCAATTAGATGAATTTATATTGAAGAAATTTCATTGTTTGCTAGGTAGATGGATTTAGTTCTAATTAAGTTCTTGAGAGACATATTGTAATTGTAATTTAACTGTCTGTACCCCACAAGGTATCCTGGCACTCATACCACATGACCAGAATACAGCATCAATAGGTGAATTTTCATTATCCTGTATATAAAGCACTGCCAAAAATATTGTTGGCTACTCATAGCAATGAAGGCATCTACTTAAGGCTGCCATTTATATGCATTATTTTTAAGGTATATTTATATGACATTTAAGTTTTTTACCCCACAAGCTACACTGGTACTCATATAATATAAGGTCCTACAATGCGAATGATAAGTTTTATTCTGTATAGATTATCGCTGTCAATTAGATGAATTTATTTGAAGAATTTTCACTGTTTGCTAGGTAGATGGATTTTGTTCTTATTAAGTTCTTGAAAGACAAATTGTAATTTAACTGTCTGTACCCCACAAGGTATCCTGGCACTCATACCACATGACCAGAGTACAGTATCAACAAGTTAATATTTATTATCCAGTATATTAAGCACTGTAAAAAATATTCTTGGCTACTCATAGCAATGAAGGCATCTACTTAAGGCATCCACTTAGATGCATTAAGGTATATTCATATCACATTAAAGTTCTGTACCCCACAAGCTACACTTGTACTCATATAATCTTAAGTCCTACAATACGAATACAAATTTTACTGTACAGATAACCGCGGTCAATCGGTGAATTCATATCAAGGAATATCCATTGTTTGCTAGGTAGAAAGATTTAGCTCTTGTTAAGTTCTTGAGAGACAAATTTTAATTTAAATGTCTGTACGCCACAAGGTATCCTGGTACTCATACAACATGACCAGAACACAGCATCAATAGGTGAATTTTCATATTCCAGTATAAAATCAGGGTCAAAGTTATTGTTTGGCTTCTAATAGCAATGGAGACATCTACTCTAGTTGCCACTTAGATGCATTAAGGTATATTTATATCACATTTAAGTTCTGTACCCCAGAAGCTACACTGGTACTCATATAATATTAGGTCCTACAATGCGAATGATAAGTTTTATTCTGTATACATTATCGCTGTCAATTAGATGAATTTATATTGAAGAATTTTCATTGTTTGCTAGGTAGATGGATTTAGTTCTAATTAAGTTCTTGAGAGACAAATTGTAATTTAACTGTCTGTACCCCACAAGGTATCCTGGTACTCATACCACATTACCAGAATACAGTATCAATAGGTGAATTTTCATATTCCAGTATAAAACCAAGGTCAAAGTTATTGTTGGCTTCTAATAGCAATGAAGGCATCTACTTTAGGCTGCCACTTAGATGCATTAAGGTATATTTATATCACATCAAAGTTCTGTACCCCACAAGCTACACTGGTACTCATATAATCTTAAGTCCTATGATGCAAATTATCAATTTACTATACAGATATCCATGGTAAATTCTTTGAATTCATATTGAAGGATTTCCATTGTTTGTTAGGTAGAAGGATTTAGTTCTTGTTAAGTTCTTGAGAGACAAATTGTAATTTAACTGTCTGTACCCCACAAGGTATCCTGGCACTCATACCACATGACCAGAGTACAGTACAACAAATTGTAATTTAACTGTCTGTACCCCACAAGGTATCCTGGCACTCATACCACATGACCAGAATACAGCATCAATAGGTGAATTTTCATTATCCTGTATATAAAGCACTGCCAAAAATATTGTTGGCTACTCATAGCAATAAAGGCATCTACTTAAGGCTGCCATTTAGATGCATTATTTTTAAGGTATATTTATATGACATTTAAGTTTTGTACCCCACAAGCTACACTGGTACTCATATAATATAAGGTCCTACAATGCGAATGATAAGTTTTATTCTGTATAGATTATCGCTGTCAATTAGATGAATTTATTTGAAGAATTTTCATTGTTTGCTAGGTAGATGGATTTTGTTCTTATTAAGTTCTTGAGAGACAAATTGTAATTTAACTGTCTGTACCCCACAAGGTATCCTGGCACTCATACCACATGACCAGAGTACAGTATCAACAAGTTAATATTTATTATCCAGTATATTAAGCACTGTGAAAAATATTGTTGGCTACTCATAGCAATGAAGGCATCTACTTAAGGCTTCCACTTAGATGCATTAAGGTGTATTTATATCACATTTAAGTTCTGTACCCCACAAGCTACACTGGTACTCAAATAATATTAGGTCCTACAATGCGAATGATAAGTTTTATTTTGTATAGATTATCGCTGTCAATTAGATGAATTTATATTGAAGAATTTTCATTGTTTGCTAGGTAGATGGATTTTGTTCTTATTAAGTTCTTGAGAGACAAATTGTAATTTAACTGTCTGTACCCCACAAGGTATCCTGGTACTCATACCACATTACCAGAATACAGTATCAATAGGTGAATTTTCATATTCCAGTATAAAACCAAGGTCAAAGTTATTGTTGGCTTCTAATAGCAATGAAGGCATCTACTTTAGGCTGCCACTTAGATGCATTAAGGTGTATTTATATCACATTTAAGTTCTGTACCCCACAAGCTACACTGGTACTCATATAATATTAGGTCCTACAATGCGAATGATAAGTTTTATTCTGTATAGATTATCGCTGTCAATTAGATGAATTTATATTGAAGAGTTTTCATTGTTTGCTAGGTAGTTGGATTTAGTTCTAATTAAGTTCTTGAGAGACATATTGTAATTGTAATTTAACTGTCTGTACCCCACAAGGTATCCTGGCACTCATACCACATGACCAGAATACAGCATCAATAGGTGAATTTTCATTATCCTGTATATAAAGCACTGTCAAAAATATTGTTGGCTACTCATAGCAATGAAGGCATCTACTTAAGGCTGCCATTTATATGCATTATTTTTAAGGTATATTTATATGACATTTAAGTTTTGTACCCCACAAGCGACACTGGTACTCATATAATATAAGGTCCTACAATGCGAATGATAAGTTTTATTCTGTATAGATTATCGCTGTCAATTAGATGCATTTATATTGAAGAATTTTCATTGTTTGCTAGGTAGATGGATTTAGTTCTAATTAAGTTCTTGAGAGACATATTGTAATTGTAATTTAACTGTCTGTACCCCACAAGGTATCCTGGCACTCATACCACATGACCAGAATACAGCATCAATAGGTGAATTTTCATTATCCTGTATATAAAGCACTGCCGAAAATATTGTTGGCTACTCATAGCAATGAAGGCATCTACTTTAGGCTGCCATTTAGATGCATTATTTTTAAGGTATATTTATATGACATTTAAGTTTTGTACCCCACAAGCTACACTGGTACTCATATAATATTAGGTCCTACAATGCGAATGATAAGTTTTATTCTGTATAGATTATCGCTGTCAATTAGATGAATTTATTTGAAGAATTTTCATTGTTTGCTAGGTAGATGGATTTTGTTCTTATTAAGTTCTTGAAAGACAAATTGTACATTAACTGTCTGTACCCCACAAGGTATCCTGGCACTCATACCACATGACCAGAGTACAGTATCAACAAGTTAATATTTATTATCCAGTATATTAAGCACTGTAAAAAATATTGTTGGCTACTCATAGCAATGAAGGCATCTACTTAAGGCTTCCACTTAGATGCATTAAGGTATATTTATATCACATTAAAGTTCTGTACCCCACAAGCTACACTTGTACTCATATAATCTTAAGTCCTACAATACGAATACAACTTTTACTGTACAGATAACCGCGGTCAATCGGTGAATTCATATCAAGGAATATCCATTGTTTGCTAGGTAGATGGATTTAGTTCTTGTTAAGTTCTTGAGAGACAAATTTTAATTTAACTGTCTGTACCCCACAAGGTATCCTGGTACTCATACAACATGACCAGAACACAGCATCAATAGGTGAATTTTCATATTCCAGTATAAAATCAGGGTCAAAGTTATTGTTTGGCTTCTAATAGCAATGGAGACATCTACTCTAGTTGCCACTTAGATGCATTAAGGTATATTTATATCACATTTAACTTCTGTACCCCACAAGCTACACTGGTACTCATATAATCTTAAGTCCTATGATGCAAATTATCAATTTACTATACAGATATCCATGGTAAATTCTTTGAATTCATATTGAAGGATTTCCATTGTTTGTTAGGTAGAAGGATTTAGTTCTTGTTAAGTTCTTGAGAGACAAATTGTAATTTAACTGTCTGTACCCCACAAGGTATCCTGGCACTCATACCACATGACCAGAGTACAGTACGACAAATTGTAATTTAACTGTCTGTACCCCACAAGGTATCCTGGCACTCATACCACATGACCAGAGTACAGTACAACAAATTGTAATTTAACTGTCTGTACCCCACAAGGTATCCTGGCACTCATACCACATGACCAGAATACAGCATCAATAGGTGAATTTTCATTATCCTGTATATAAAGCACTGCCAAAAATATTGTTGGCTACTCATAGCAATGAAGGCATCTACTTAAGGCTGCCATTTAGATGCATTATTTTTAAGGTATATTTATATGACATTTAAGTTTTGTACCCCACAAGCTACACTGGTACTCATATAATATAAGGTCCTACAATGCAAATGATAAGTTTTATTCTGTATAGATTATCGCTGTCAATTAGATGAATTTATATTGAAGAGTTTTCATTGTTTGCTAGGTAGATGGATTTTGTTCTAATTAAGTTCTTGAGAGACATATTGTAATTGTAATTTAACTGTCTGTACCCCACAAGGTATCCTGGCACTCATACCACATGACCAGAATACAGCATCAATAGGTGAATTTTCATTATCCTGTATATAAAGCACTGCCAAAAATATTGTTGGCTACTCATAGCAATGAAGGCATCTACTTAAGGCTGCCATTTAGATGCATTATTTATAAGGTATATTTATATGACATTTAAGTTTTGTACCCCACAAGCTACACTGGTACTCATATAATATAAGGTCCTACAATGCGAATGATAAGTTTTATTCTGTATAGATTATCGCTGTCAATTAGATGAATTTATATTGAAGAATTTTCATTGTTTGCTAGGTAGATGGATTTTGTTCTTATTAAGTTCTTGAGAGACAAATTGTAATTTAACTGTCTGTACCCCACAAGGTATCCTGGCACTCATACCACATGACCAGAGTACAGTACAACAAATTGTAATTTAACTGTCTGTACCCCACAAGGTATCCTGGCACTCATACCACATGACCAGAATACAGCATCAATAGGTGAATTTTCATTATCCTGTATATAAAGCACTGCCAAAAATATTGTTGGCTACTCATAGCAATGAAGGCATCTACTTAAGGCTGCCATTTAGATGCATTATTTTTAAGGTATATTTATATGACATTTAAGTTTTGTACCCCACAAGCTACACTGGTACTCATATAATATAAGGTCCTACAATGCGAATGATACGTTTTATTCTGTATAGATTATCGCTGTCAATTAGATGAATTTATATTGAAGAATTTTCATTGTTTGCTAGGTAGATGGATTTTGTTCTTATTAAGTTCTTGAGAGACAAATTGTAATTTAACTGTCTGTACCCCACAAGGTATCCTGGCACTCATACCACATGACCAGAGTACAGTACGACAAATTGTAATTTAACTGTCTGTATCCCACAAGGTATCCTGGCACTCATACCACATGACCAGAGTACAGTACGACAAATTGTAATTTAACTGTCTGTACCCCACAAGGTATCCTGGCACTCATACCACATGACCAGAGTACAGTACAACAAATTGTGATTTAACTGTCTGTACCCCACAAGGTATCCTGGCACTCATACCACATGACCAGAGTACAGTATCAACAAGTTAATATTTATTATCCAGTATATTAAGCACTGTAAAAAATATTGTTGGCTACTCATAGCAATGAAGGCATCTACTTAAGGCTTCCACTTAGATGCATTAAGGTATATTTATATCACATTAAAGTTCTGTACCCCACAAGCTACACTTGTACTCATATAATCTTAAGTCCTACAGTGCGAATACAAATTTTACCGTACAGATAACCGCGGTCAATCGGTGAATTCATATCAAGGAATATCCATTGTTTGCTAGGTAGAAGGATTTAGTTCTTGTTAAGTTCTTGAGAGACAAATTTTAATTTAAATGTCTGTACCCCACAAGGTATCCTGGTACTCATACCACATTACCAGAATACAGTATCAATAGGTGAATTTTCATATTCCAGTATAAAACCAAGGTCAAAGTTATTGTTGGCTTCTAATAGCAATGAAGGCATCTACTTAAGGCTGCCACTTAGATGCATTAAGGTATATTTATATCACATCAAAGTTCTGTACCCCACAAGCTACACTGGTACTCATATAATCTTAAGTCCTATGATGCAAATTATCAATTTACTATACAGATATCCATGGTAAATTCTTTGAATTCATATTGAAGGATTTCCATTGTTTGTTAGGTAGAAGGATTTAGTTCTTGTTAAGTTCTTGAGAGACAAATTGTAATTTAACTGTCTGTACCCCACAAGGTATCCTGGCACTCATACCACATGACCAGAGTACAGTACGACAAATTGTAATTTAACTGTCTGTACCCCACAAGGTATCCTGGCACTCATACCACATGACCAGAGTACAGTACAACAAATTGTAATTTAACTGTCTGTACCCCACAAGGTATCCTGGCACTCATACCACATGACCAGAATACAGCATCAATAGGTGAATTTTCATTATCCTGTATATAAAGCACTGCCAAAAATATTGTTGGCTACTCATAGCAATGAAGGCATCTACTTAAGGCTGCCATTTAGATGCATTATTTTTAAGGTATATTTATATGACATTTAAGTTTTGTACCCCACAAGCTACACTGGTACTCATATAATATAAGGTCCTACAATGCGAATGATAAGTTTTATTCTGTATAGATTATCGCTGTCAATTAGATGAATTTATATTGAAGAGTTTTCATTGTTTGCTAGGTAGATGGATTTAGTTCTAATTAAGTTCTTGAGAGACATATTGTAATTGTAATTTAACTGTCTGTACCCCACAAGGTATCCTGGCACTCATACCACATGACCAGAATACAGCATCAATAGGTGAATTTTCATTATCCTGTATATAAAGCACTGCCGAAAATATTGTTGGCTACTCATAGCAATGAAGGCATCTACTTAAGGCTGCCATTTAGATGCATTATTTATAAGGTATATTGATATGACATTTAAGTTTTGTACCCCACAAGCTACACTGGTACTCATATAATATAAGGTCCTACAATGCGAATGATAAGTTTTATTCTGTATAGATTATCGCTGTCAATTAGATGAATTTATATTGAAGAATTTTCATTGTTTGCTAGGTAGATGGATTTTGTTCTTATTAAGTTCTTGAGAGACAAATTGTAATTTAACTGTCTGTACCCCACAAGGTATCCTGGCACTCATACCACATGACCAGAGTACAGTACAACAAATTGTTATTTAACTGTCTGTACCCCACAAGGTATCCTGGCACTCATACCACATGACCAGAGTACAGTACGACAAATTGTAATTTAACTGTCTGTACCCCACAAAGTATCCTGGCACTCATACCACATGACCAGAGTACAGTACGACAAATTGTAATTTAACTGTCTGTACCCCACAAGGTATCCTGGCACTCATACCACATGACCAGAGTACAGTACAACAAATTGTGATTTAACTGTCTGTACCCCACAAGGTATCCTGGCACTCATACCACATGACCAGAGTACAGTATCAACAAGTTAATATTTATTATCCAGTATATTAAGCACTGTAAAAAATATTGTTGGCTACTCATAGCAATGAAGGCATCTACTTAAGGCTTCCACTTAGATGCATTAAGGTATATTTATATCACATTAAAGTTCTGTACCCCACAAGCTACACTTGTACTCATATAATCTTAAGTCCTACAATGCGAATACAAATTTTACCGTACAGATAACCGCGGTCAATCGGTGAATTCATATCAAGGAATATCCATTGTTTGCTAGGTAGAAGGATTTAGTTCTTGTTAAGTTCTTGAGAGACAAATTTTAATTTAAATGTCTGTACCCCACAAGGTATCCTGGTACTCATACCACATTACCAGGATACAGTATCAATAGGTGAATTTTCATATTCCAGTATAAAACCAAGGTCAAAGTTATTGTTGGCTTCTAATAGCAATGAAGGCATCTACTTAAGGCTGCCACTTAGATGCATTAAGGTATATTTATATCACATCAAAGTTCTGTACCCCACAAGCTACACTGGTACTCATATAATCTTAAGTCCTATGATGCAAATTATCAATTTACTATACAGATATCCATGGTAACTTCTTTGAATTCATATTGAAGGATTTCCATTGTTTGTTAGGTAGAAGGATTTAGTTCTTGTTAAGTTCTTGAGAGACAAATTGTAATTTAACTGTCTGTACCCCACAAGGTATCCTGGCACTCATACCACATGACCAGAGTACAGTACGACAAATTGTAATTTAACTGTCTGTACCCCACAAGGTATCCTGGCACTCATACCACATGACCAGAGTACAGTACAACAAATTGTAATTTAACTGTCTGTACCCCACAAGGTATCCTGGCACTCATACCACATGACCAGAATACAGCATCAATAGGTGAATTTTCATTATCCTGTATATAAAGCACTGCCAAAAATATTGTTGGCTACTCATAGCAATGAAGGCATCTACTTAAGGCTGCCATTTAGATGCATTATTTATAAGGTATATTTATATGACATTTAAGTTTTGTACCCCACAAGCTACACTGGTACTCATATAATATAAGGTCCTACAATGCGAATGATAAGTTTTATTCTGTATAGATTATCGCTGTCAATTAGATGAATTTATATTGAAGAATTTTCATTGTTTGCTAGGTAGATGGATTTTGTTCTTATTAAGTTCTTGAGAGACAAATTGTAATTTAACTGTCTGTACCCCACAAGGTATCCTGGCACTCATACCACATGACCAGAGTACAGTACAACAAATTGTAATTTAACTGTCTGTACCCCACAAGGTATCCTGGCACTCATACCACATGACCAGAGTACAGTACGACAAATTGTTATTTAACTGTCTGTACCCCACAAGGTATCCTGGCACTCATACCACATGACCAGAGTACAGTACAACAAATTGTGATTTAACTGTCTGTACCCCACAAGGTATCCTGGCACTCATACCACATGACCAGAGTACAGTATCAACAAGTTAATATTTATTATCCAGTATATTAAGCACTGTAAAAAATATTGTTGGCTACTCATAGCAATGAAGGCATCTACTTAAGGCTTCCACTTAGATGCATTAAGGTATATTTATATCACATTAAAGTTCTGTACCCCACAAGCTACACTTGTACTCATATAATCTTAAGTCCTACAATGCGAATACAAATTTTACCGTACAGATAACCGCGGTCAATCGGTGAATTCATATCAAGGAATATCCATTGTTTGCTAGGTAGAAGGATTTAGTTCTTGTTAAGTTCTTGAGAGACAAATTTTAATTTAAATGTCTGTACCCCACAAGGTATCCTGGTACTCATACCACATTACCAGAATACAGTATCAATAGGTGAATTTTCATATTCCAGTATAAAACCAAGGTCAAAGTTATTGTTGGCTTCTAATAGCAATGAAGGCATCTACTTAAGGCTGCCACTTAGATGCATTAAGGTATATTTATATCACATCAAAGTTCTGTACCCCACAAGCTACACTGGTACTCATATAATCTTAAGTCCTATGATGCAAATTATCAATTTACTATACAGATATCCATGGTAAATTCTTTGAATTCATATTGAAGGATTTCCATTGTTTGTTAGGTAGAAGGATTTAGTTCTTGTTAAGTTCTTGAGAGACAAATTGTAATTTAACTGTCTGTACCCCACAAGGTATCCTGGCACTCATACCACATGACCAGAGTACAGTACAACAAATTGTGATTTAACTGTCTGTACCCCACAAGGTATCCTGGCCCTCATACCACATGACCAGAGTACAGTATCAACAAGTTAATATTTATTATCCAGTATATTAAGCACTGTAAAAAATATTGTTGGCTACTCATAGCAATGAAGGCATCTACTTAAGGCTTCCACTTAGATGCATTAAGGTATATTTATATCACATTAAAGTTCTGTACCCCACAAGCTAAACTTGTACTCATATAATCTTAAGTCCTACAATGCGAATACAAATTTTACCGTACAGATAACCGCGGTCAATCGATGAATTCATATCAAGGAATATCCATTGTTTGCTAGGTAGAAGGATTTAGTTCTTGTTAAGTTCTTGAGAGACAAATTTTAATTTAAATGTCTGTACCCCACAAGGTATCCTGGTACTCATACCACATTACCAGAATACAGTATCAATAGGTGAATTTTCATATTCCAGTATAAAACCAAGGTCAAAGTTATTGTTGGCTTCTAATAGCAATGAAGGCATCTACTTAAGGCTGCCACTTAGATGCATTAAGGTATATTTATATCACATCAAAGTTCTGTACCCCACAAGCTACACTGGTACTCATATAATCTTAAGTCCTATGATGCAAAATATCAATTTACTATACAGATATCCATGGTAAATTCTTTGAATTCATATTGAAGGATTTCCATTGTTTGTTAGGTAGAAGGATTTAGTTCTTGTTAAGTTCTTGAGAGACAAATTGTAATTTAACTGTCTGTACCCCACAAGGTATCCTGGCACTCATACCACATGACCAGAGTACAGTACGACAAATTGTAATTTAACTGTCTGTACCCCACAAGGTATCCTGGCACTCATACCACATGACCAGATTACAGTACAACAAATTGTAATTTAACTGTCTGTACCCCACAAGGTATCCTGGCACTCATACCACATGACCAGAATACAGCATCAATAGGTGAATTTTCATTATCCTGTATATAAAGCACTGCCAAAAATATTGTTGGCTACTCATAGCAATGAAGGCATCTACTTAAGGCTGCCATTTAGATGCATTACTTTTAAGGTATATTTATATGACATTTAAGTTTTGTACCCCACAAGCTACACTGGTACTCATATAATATAAGGTCCTACAATGCGAATAATAAGTTTTATTCTGTATAGATTATCGCTGTCAATTAGATGAATTTATATTGAAGAATTTTCATTGTTTGCTAGGTAGATGGATTTTGTTCTTACTAAGTTCTTGAGAGACAAATTGTAATTTAACTGTCTGTACCCCACAAGGTATCCTGGCACTCATACCACATGACCAGAGTACAGTACGACAAATTGTAATTTAACTGTCTGTACCCCACAAGGTATCCTGGCACTCATACCACATGACCAGAATACAGCATCAATAGGTGAATTTTCATTATCCTGTATATAAAGCCCTGCCAAAAATATTGTTGGCTTCTCATAGCAATGAAGGCATCTACTTAAGGCTGCCATTTAGATGCATTATTTTTAAGGTATATTTATATGACATTTAAGTTTTGTACCCCACAAGCTACACTGGTACTCATATAATATAAGGTCCTACAATGCGAATGATAAGTTTTATTCTGTATAGATCATCGCTGTCAATTAGATGAATTTATATTGAAGAATTTTTATTGTTTGCTAGGTAGATGGATTTTGTTCTTATTAAGTTCTTGAGAGACCAATTGTAATTTAACTGTCTGTACCCCACAAGGTATCCTGGTACTCATACCAAATTACCAGAATACAGTATCAATAGGTGAATTTTCATATTCCAGTATAAAAGCAAGGTCAAAGTTATTGTTGGCTTCTAATAGCAATGAAGGCATCTACTTTAGGCTGCCACTTAGATGCATTAAGGTGTATTTATATCACATTTAAGTTCTGTACCCCACAAGCTACACTGGTACTGATATAATATTAGGTCCTACAATGCGAATGATAAGTTTTATTCTGTATAGATTATCGCTGTCAATTAGATGAATTTATATTGAAGAGTTTTCATTGTTTGCTAGGTAGATGGATTTAGTTCTAATTAAGTTCTTGAGAGACATTGTAATTGTAATTTAACTGTCTGTACCCCACAAGGTATCCTGGCACTCATACCACATGACCAGAATACAGCATCAATAGGTGAATTTTCATTATCCTGTATATAAAGCACTGCCAAAAATATTGTTGGCTACTCATAGCAATGAAGGCATCTACTTAAGGCTGCCATTTAGATGCATTATTTTTAAGGTATATTTATATGACATTTAAGTTTTGTACCCCACAAGCTACACTGGTACTCATATAATATAAGGTCCTACAATGCGAATGATAAGTTTTATTCTGTATAGATTATCGCTGTCAATTAGATGAATTTATATTGAAGATTTTTCATTGTTTGCTAGGTAGATGGATTTTGTTCTTATTAAGTTCTTGAGAGACAAATTGTAATTTAACTGTCTGTACCCCACAAGGTATCCTGGCACTCATACCACATGACCAGAGTACAGTACGACAAATTGTAATTTAACTGTCTGTACCCCACAAGGTATCCTGGCACTCATACCACATGACCAGAATTCAGCATCAATAGGTGAATTTTCATTATCCTGTATATAAAGCCCTGCCAAAAATATTGTTGGCTTCTCATAGCAATGAAGGCATCTACTTAAGGCTGCCACTTAGATGCATTAAGGTGTATTTATATCACATTTAAGTTCTGTACCCCACAAGCTACACTGGTACTCATATAATATTAGGTCCTACAATGCGAATGATAAGTTTTATTCTGTATAGATTATCGCTGTCAATTAGATGAATTTATATTGAAGAATTTTCATTGTTTGCTAGGTAGATGGATTTTGTTCTTATTAAGTTCTTGAGAGACAAATTGTAATTTAACTGTCTGTACCCCACAAGGTATCCTGGCACTCATACCACATGACCAGAGTACAGTACGACAAATTGTAATTTAACTGTCTGTACCCCACAAGGTATCCTGGCACTCATACCACATGACCAGAATTCAGCATCAATAGGTGAATTTTCATTATCCTGTATATAAAGCCCTGCCAAAAATATTGTTGGCTTCTCATAGCAATGAAGGCATCTACTTAAGGCTGCCACTTAGATGCATTAAGGTGTATTTATATCACATTTAAGTTCTGTACCCCACAAGCTACACTGGTACTCATATAATATTAGGTCCTACAATGCGAATGATAAGTTTTATTCTGTATAGATTATCGCTGTCAATTAGATGAATTTATATTGAAGAATTTTCATTGTTTGCTAGGTAGATGGATTTTGTTCTTATTAAGTTCTTGAGAGACAAATTGTAATTTAACTGTCTGTACCCCACAAGGTATCCTGGCACTCATACCACATGACCAGAGTACAGTACGACAAATTGTAATTTAACTGTCTGTACCCCACAAGGTATCCTGGCACTCATACCACATGACCAGAATTCAGCATCAATAGGTGAATTTTCATTATCCTGTATATAAAGCCCTGCCAAAAATATTGTTGGCTTCTCATAGCAATGAAGGCATCTACTTAAGGCTGCCACTTAGATGCATTAAGGTGTATTTATATCACATTTAAGTTCTGTACCCCACAAGCTACACTGGTACTCATATAATATTAGGTCCTACAATGCGAATGATAAGTTTTATTCTGTATAGATTATCGCTGTCAATTAGATGAATTTATATTGAAGAGTTTTCATTGTTTGCTAGGTAGATGGATTTAGTTCTAATTAAGTTCTTGAGAGACATATTGTAATTGTAATTTAGCTGTCTGTACCCCACAAGGTATCCTGGCACTCATACCACATGACCAGAATACAGCATCAATAGGTGAATTTTCATTATCCTGTATATAAAGCACTGCCAAAAATATTGTTGGCTACTCATAGCAATGAAGGCATCTACTTAAGGCTGCCATTTAGATGCATTACTTTTAAGGTATATTTATATGACATTTAAGTTTTGTACCCCACAAGCTACACTGGTACTCATATAATATAAGGTCCTACAATGCGAATGATAAGTTTTATTCTGTATAGATTATCGCTGTCAATTAGATGAATTTATATTGAAGATTTTTCATTGTTTGCTAGGTAGATGGATTTTGTTCTTATTAAGTTCTTGAGAGACAAATTGTAATTTAACTGTCTGTACCCCACAAGGTATCCTGGCACTCATACCACATGACCAGAGTACAGTACGACAAATTGTAATTTAACTGTCTGTACCCCACAAGGTATCCTGGCACTCATACCACATGACCAGAGTACAGTACGACAAATTGTAATTTAACTGTCTGTACCCCACAAGGTATCCTGGCACTCATACCACATGACCAGAGTACAGTATCAACAAGTTAATATTTATTATCCAGTATATTAAGCACTGTAAAAAATATTGTTGGCTACTCATAGCAATGAAGGCATCTACTTAAGGCTTCCACTTAGATGCATTAAGGTATATTTATATCACATTAAAGTTCTGTACCCCACAAGCTACACTTGTACTCATATAATCTTAAGTCCTACAATTCGAATCCAAATTTTACTGTACAGATAACCGCGGTCAATCGGTGAATTCATATCAAGGAATATCCATTGTTTGCTAGGTAGAAGGATTTAGTTCTTGTTAAGTTCTTGAGAGACAAATTTTAATTTAAATGTCTGTACCCCACAAGGTATCCTGGTACTCATACCACATTACCAGAATACAGTATCAATAGGTGAATTTTCATATTCCAGTATAAAACCAAGGTCAAAGTTATTGTTGGCTTCTAATAGCAATGAAGGCATCTACTTTAGGCTGCCACTTAGATGCATTAAGGTGTATTTATATCACATTTAAGTTCTGTACCCCACATGCTACACTGGTACTCATATAATATTAGGTCCTACAATGCGAATGATAAGTTTTATTCTGTATAGATTATCGCTGTCAATTAGATGAATTTATATTGAAGAGTTTTTATTGTTTGCTAGGTACATGGATTTAGTTCTAATTAAGTTCTTGAGAGATATATTGTAATTGTAATTTAACTGTCTGTACCCCACAAGGTATCCTGGCACTCATACCACATGACCAGAATATAGCATCAATAGGTGAATTTTCATTATCCTGTATATAAAGCACTGCCAAAAATATTGTTGGCTACTCATAGCAATGAAGGCATCTACTTAAGGCTGCCATTTAGATGCATTATTTTTAAGGTATATTTATATGACATTTAAGTTTTGTACCCCACAAGCTACACTGGTACTCATATAATATAAGGTCCTACAATGCGAATGATAAGTTTTATTCTGTGTAGATTATCGCTGTCAATGAGATGAATTTATATTGAAGAATTTTCATTGTTTGCTAGGTAGATGGATTTTGTTCTTATTAAGTTCTTGAGAGACAAATTGTAATTTAACTCTCTGTACCCCACAAGGTATCCTGGCACTCATACCACATGACCAGAGTACAGTACGACAAATTGTAATTTAACTGTCTGTACCCCACAAGGTATCCTGGCACTCATACCACATGACCAGAGTACAGTACCACAAATTGTAATTTAACTGTCTGTACCCCACAAGGTATCCTGGCACTCATACCACATGACCAGAATACAGCATCAATAGGTGAATTTTCATTATCCTGTATATAAAGCACTGCCAAAAATATTGTTGGCTACTCATAGCAATGAAGGCATCTACTTAAGGCTGCCATTTAGATGCATTATTTTTAAGGTATATTTATATGACATTTAAGTTTTGTACCCCACAAGCTACACTGGTACTCATAATATAAGGTCCTACAATGAGAATGATAAGTTTTATTCTGTATAGATTATCGCTGTCAATTAGATGAATTTATATTGAAGAATTTTCATTGTTTGCTAGGTAGATGGATTTTGTTCTTATTAAGTTCTTGAGAGACAAATTGTAATTTAACTGTCTGTACCCCACAAGGTATCCTGGCACTCATACCACATGACCAGAGTACAGTATCAACAAGTTAATATTTATTATCCAGTATATTAAGCACTGTAAAAAATATTGTTGGCTACTCATAGCAATGAAGGCATCTACTTAAGGCTTCCACTTAGATGCATTAAGGTATATTTATATCACATTAAAGTTCTGTACCCCACAAGCTACACTTGTACTCATATAATCTTAAGTCCTACAATGCGAATACAAATTTTACTGTACAGATAACCGCGGTCAATCGGTGAATTCATATCAAGGAATATCCATTGTTTGCTAGGTAGAAGGATTTAGTTCTTGTTAAGTTCTTGAGAGACAAATTTTAATTTAAATGTCTGTACCCCACAAGGTATCCTGGTACTCATACCACATTACCAGAATACAGTATCAATAGGTGAATTTTCATATTCCAGTATAAAACCAAGGTCAAAGTTATTGTTGGCTTCTAATAGCAATGAAGGCATCTACTTTAGGCTGCCACTTAGATGCATTAAGGTATATTTATATCACATCAAAGTTCTGTACCCCACAAGCTACACTGGTACTCATATAATCTTAAGTCCTATGATGCAAATTATCAATTTACCATACAGATATCCATGGTAAATTCTTTGAATTCATATTGAAGGATTTCCATTGTTTGTTAGGTAGAAGGATTTAGTTCTTGTTAAGTTCTTGAGAGACAAATTGTAATTTAACTGTCTGTACCCCACAAGGTATCCTGGCACTCATACCACATGACCAGAGTACAGTATCAACAAGTTAATATTTATTATCCGGTATATAAAGCACTGTCAAAGTTATTGTTGGCTACTCATAGCACTGAAGCATCTACTCAAGGCTGCCTGCATAGATGCATTAAGGTATATTTGGCTAGGTAGAAGCATTTAGCTCTTGTTAAGTTCTTGAGAGACAAATTTTAATTTAATATAACTGTCTGTACTCCACAAGGTATCCTGGCACTCATACAACATGACCAGAATACAGCATCAATAGGTGAATTTTCATATTCCAGTATAAAACCAGGGTCAAAGTTATTGTTTGGCTTCTAATAGCAATGGAGGCATCTACTCTAGCTGCCACTTAGATGTATTGATATCACATTTAAGTTCTGTACCCCACAAGCTACATTGATACTCATATAATATTAGGTCCGACAATGCAAATGATAAGTGATTTTCTGTATAGATTATCGCTGTTAATTAGATGAATATATATTGAAGAATTTTCATTGTTTGCTAGGTAGATGGATTGAGTTCTTGTTAAGTTCTTTAAAGACATATTGTAATTTAATTTCAATATCTGTACCCCACAAGGTATCCTTGCACTCATACCACATTACCAGAATACAGCATCAATATGTGAATTTTCATTATCCAGTATATAAAGCATTGTCAAAGTTATTGTTGGCTACTCATAGCACTGAAGGCATCTACTTTAGACTGCCGCATAGATGCATTAAGGTATATTTTTGGCTAGGTAGAAAGATTTAGCTCTTGTTAAGTTCTTGAGAGACAAATTTAATTTAATATAACTGTCTGTACCCCACAAGGTATCCTGGCACTCATACAACATGACCAGAACACAGCATCAATAGGTGAATTTTCATATTCCAGTATAAAACCAGGGTCAAAGTTATTGTTTGGCTTCTAATAGCAATGGAGACATCTACTCTAGTTGCCACTTATATGCATTAAGGTGTATTTATATCACATTTAACTTCTGTACCCCACTACACTGGTACTCATATAATATTAGATCCTACAATGCGAATGATAAGTATTTTTCTGTATAGGTTATCGCAGTCAATAAGATGAATTTGTATTGAAGAATTTCCATTGTTTGCTAGGTAGATGGATTTAGTTGTTATTAAGTTCTTGAGAGACATATTGTAATTTAATTGTCTGTACCCCACAAGGTATCCTGGTACTCATACCACATGACCAGAATACAGCATCAATAGGTGAATTTTCATTATCTAGTATATAAAGCACTGTCAAAGTTATTGTTGGCTACTCATAGCAATGAAGGCATCTACTTTAGACTGCCGCATAGATGCATTAAGGTATATTTGGCTAGGTAGAAAGATTTAGCTCTTGTTAAGTTCTTGAGAGACAAATTTAATTTAATATAACTGTCTGTACCCCACAAGGTATCCTGGCACTCATACAACATGACCAGAACACAGCATCAATAGGTGAATTTTCATATTCCAGTATAAAACCAGGGTCAAAGTTATTGTTTGGCTTCTCATAGCAATAGAGACATCTACTCTAGTTGCCACTTATATGCATTAAGGTGTATTTATATCACATTTAACTTCTGTACCCCACAAGCTACACTGGTACTCATATAATATTAGATCCTACAATGCGAATGATAAGTTTTATTCTGTATAGATTATCGCTGTCAATTAGAATTTATATTGAAGAGTTTTCATTGTTTGCTAGGTAGATGTATTTAGTTCTAATTAAGTTCTTGAGGGACATATTGTAATTGTAATTTAACTGTCTGTACCCCACAAGGTATCCTGGCACTCATACCACATGACCAGAATACAGCATCAATAGGTGAATTTTCATTATCCTGTATATAAAGCCAAGGTCAAAGTTATTGTTGGCTACTCATAGCAATGAAGGCATCTACTTAAGGCTTCCACTTAGATGCATTAAGGTATATTTATATCACATTTAAGTTCTGTACCCCACAAGCTACACTGGTACTCATATAATATTAGATCCTACAATGCGAATGATAAGTAGTTTTCTGTATAGGTTATCCCAGTCAATAAGATGAATTTGTATTGAAGAATTTCCATTGTTTGCTAGGTAGATGGATTTAGTTGTTATTAAGTTCTTGAGAGACATATTGTAATTTAATTGTCTGTACCCCACAAGGTATCCTGGTACTCATACCACATGACCAGAATACAGCATCAACAGGTGAATTTTCATTATCCAGTATATAAAGCACTGTCAAAGTTATTGTTGGCTACTCATAGCAATGAAGGCATCTACTTTAGGCTGCCGCATAGATGCATTAAGGTATATTTTTGCTAGGTAGAAGGATTTAGTTCTTGTTAAGTTCTTGAGAGACAAATTGTAATTTAACTGTCTGTACCCCACAAGGTAACCTGGCACTCATACCACATGACCAGAGTACAGTACGACAAATTGTAATTTAACTGTCTGTACCCCACAAGGTATCCTGGCACTCATACAACATGACCAGAGTACAGTATCAACAAGTTAATATTTACTATTCAGTATATCAAGCACTGTAAAAAATATTGTTGGCTACTCATAGCAATGAAGGCATCTACTTTAGGCTGCCATTTAGATGCATTAAGGTATGTTTATATTACATTTAAGTTCTGTACCCCACAAGCTACACTTGTACTCATATAATCTTAAGTCCTACAATGCGAATAAAAATTTTACTGTACAGAATACCACGGTCAATTGATGAATTCATATCAAGGAATATCCATTGTTTGCTAGGTAGAAGGATTTAGTTCTTGTTAAGTTCTTGAGAGACAAATTTTAATTTAATTTAACTGTCTGTACCCCACAAAGTATCCTGGCACTCATACAACATGACCAGAATACAGCATCAATAGGTGAATTTTCATACTACAGTATAAAACCAAGGTCAAAGTTATTGTTTGGCTTCTAATAGCAACGAAGGCATCTACTTTAGGCTGCCACTTAGATGCATTAAGGTGTATTTTTATCACATTTAAGTTCTGTACCCCACAAGCTACACTGGTACTCATATAATATTAGATCCTACAATGCGAATGATAAGTTTTATTCTGTATAGATTATCGCTGTCAATTAGAATTTATATTGAAGAGTTTTCATTGTTTGCTAGGTAGATGTATTTAGTTCTAATTAAGTTCTTGAGGGACATATTGTAATTGTAATTTAACTGTCTGTACCCCACAAGGTATCCTGGCACTCATACCACATGACCAGAATACAGCATCAATAGGTGAATTTTCATTATCCTGTATATAAAGCCAAGGTCAAAGTTATTGTTGGCTACTCATAGCAATGAAGGCATCTACTTAAGGCTTCCACTTAGATGCATTAAGGTATATTTATATCACATTTAAGTTCTGTACCCCACAAGCTACACTGGTACTCATATAATATTAGATCCTACAATGCGAATGATAAGTAGTTTTCTGTATAGGTTATCGCAGTCAATAAGATGAATTTGTATTGAAGAATTTCCATTGTTTGCTAGGTAGATGGATTTAGTTGTTATTAAGTTCTTGAGAGACATATTGTAATTTAATTGTCTGTACCCCACAAGGTATCCTGGTACTCATACCACATGACCAGAATACAGCATCAACAGGTGAATTTTCATTATCCAGTATATAAAGCACTGTCAAAGTTATTGTTGGCTACTCATAGCAATGAAGGCATCTACTTTAGGCTGCCGCATAGATGCATTAAGGTATATTTTTGCTAGGTAGAAGGATTTAGTTCTTGTTAAGTTCTTGAGAGACAAATTGTAATTTAACTGTCTGTACCCCACAAGGTAACCTGGCACTCATACCACATGACCAGAGTACAGTACGACAAATTGTAATTTAACTGTCTGTACCCCACAAGGTATCCTGGCACTCATACAACATGACCAGAGTACAGTATCAACAAGTTAATATTTACTATTCAGTATATCAAGCACTGTAAAAAATATTGTTGGCTACTCATAGCAATGAAGGCATCTACTTTAGGCTGCCATTTAGATGCATTAAGGTATGTTTATATTACATTTAAGTTCTGTACCCCACAAGCTACACTTGTACTCATATAATCTTAAGTCCTACAATGCGAATAAAAATTTTACTGTACAGAATACCACGGTCAATTGATGAATTCATATCAAGGAATATCCATTGTTTGCTAGGTAGAAGGATTTAGTTCTTGTTAAGTTCTTGAGAGACAAATTTTAATTTAATTTAACTGTCTGTACCCCACAAAGTATCCTGGCACTCATACAACATGACCAGAATACAGCATCAATAGGTGAATTTTCATACTACAGTATAAAACCAAGGTCAAAGTTATTGTTTGGCTTCTAATAGCAACGAAGGCATCTACTTTAGGCTGCCACTTAGATGCATTAAGGTGTATTTTTATCACATTTAAGTTCTGTACCCCACAAGCTACACTGGTACTCATATAATATTAGGTCCTACAATGCGAATGATAAGTATTTTCTGTATAGATTATCGCTGTCAATTTGATGAATACATATCAAGGAATATCCATTGTTTGCTAGGTAGAAGGATTTAGTTCTTGTTTAGTTCTTGAAAGACAAATTGTAATTTAACTGTCTGTACCCCACAAGGTATATTGGCACTCATACCACATGACCAGAGTACAGTACGACAAATTGTAATTTAACTGTCTGTACCCCACAAGGTATCCTGGCACTCATACCACATGACCAGAGTACAGTAAGACAAATTGTAATTTAACTGGCTGTACCCCACAAGGTATCCTGGCACTCATACCACATGACCAGAGTACAGTATCAACAAATTAATATTTATTATCCAGTATATAAAGCACTGTAAAAAATATTGTTGGCTACTCATAGCAATGAAGGCATCTACTTTAGGCTGCCATTTAGATGCATTAAGGTATATTTATTTTACATTTAAGTTCTGTACCCCACAAGCTACACTTGTACTCGTATAATCTTAAGTCCTACAATGCGAATAAAAGTTTTACTGTACAGATAACCATGGTAAATTCTTTGAATTTATATTGAAGAATTTCCATTGTTTGCTAGGTAGAAGGATTAAGTTTTTGTTATTAGTTCTTGAGAGACAAATATTAATTTAATTTAACTCTCTGTACCCCACAAGGTATCCTGGCACTCATACCACATAACCAGAGTACAGTATCAACAAGTTAAATATTTATTATCCACCATATAAAGCACTGTAAAAAATACTGTTGGCTACTCATAGCAATTGAGACATCTACTTTAGGCTGCCATTTAGATGCATTAAGGTATATTTATATTACATTTAAGTTCTGTACCCCACAAGCTACACTTGTACTCATATAATCTTAAGTGCTACAATGCGAATAAAAATTTTACTGTACAGATTACCACGGTCAATCGATGAATTCATATCAAGAAATATCCATTGTTTGCTAGGTAGAAGGATTTAGTTCTTGTTAAGTTCTTGAGAGACAAATTTTAATTAAATTTAACTGTCTGTACCCCACAAGGTATCCTGGCACTCATACAACATGACCAGAATACAGCATCAATAGGTGAATTTTCATATTCCAGTATAAAACCAAGGTCAAAGTTTTTGTTTAACTTCTAATAGAAACGAAGGCATCTACTTTAGGCCGCCACTTAGATGCATTAAGGAATACTTATATCACATTTTAATTTTGTACCTCACAAGCTACACTTATACTCATATAATCTTCTGTCCTACAATGAAATTAATAAATTTACTGTACAGATTACCACTGTCAATTAGATGAATTCATATCAAGAAATTTCCATTGTTTGCTAGGTAGAAGGATTTAGTTCTTTTGAGCCAAATTGAAGTTTTAGTTCACTTTCTGTACGCCACAAGGTATCCTGGCACTCATACAACATGGCCAGCATACAGCATCAATTGGTGAATTTTCATTATCCAGTATACAGCAACTGTCGAAGTTATTGTTGGCTTCTAATAGCAATGAAGGCATCTACTTTAGGCTGCAACAAGGATGCATTAAGGTGCATTTATATCACATTTAAGTTCTGTACCCCACAAGCTACACTGGTACTCATATAATAGTTAGGTCCTAGAATGCGAATGGTAACAATAACACAAGAAACATGACTCAACAATATACAGTTGCGTGTGATAGTAATTAGGTAATCTCCTTCCAGGCTACACAGTAAAGGTTAATCTTATTTACTTGAAGGGATTAATATATCCTAGCTTACCTGGTAGCTCCTAACTTTTATACCTTTATTTGTTTAGATTCTTATGGTTTTCATTCCCCGATCCGTAATATAAAGCAAGAGATGTAGTGTAACCTTGAACTTAATTAGTTTTTGTTTACACCACAATCATCATATGTTTTGTTCATGGAACAGCTTAAAACTCTTTCTTGTATATTCAGTTGAGCTCCAGCAAATCAGGATTAAACAACACCACACAATACAACACGATCCTTAAAAGTGTCATTTATTTAATTAACTGTCCAATTAATTAAGGAATAATTAAAACACTAATGTGTATGCTAGCCACCATTGTTCCTCACAAGGTATCTTCATCCTCATTGTTACCCCTAAGGTATCCTCACGCTCATTGCTGTTCCTCACAAGGTGTTCCCCATAAGGTATTAAGTGTGCGTATGTATGTGTGTGTGTGTGTGTGTATGTGACGCTTGGCTTGTGTACACGATATCTCAATAAGGAAATGATGTATCATGATGAAACTTGTTGGGTGGATAGCCCTTAGTGAGAGGAAGATCCCTATTGTTTTTGGTGCCCGCAAAGGTCACCAAAGGTCAGTTAGATGCCAAAAACCAATATATTAAAAACAGCAATAACTCCCATTGACAGGGTCCGACATGGTTGATATTTTGGGAGTAGTTGTGAATGGGGTAAGGGATCGTTTCCAAACATAACGGTAATGTGATCGAAGGTCAACAAAGGTCAATTAATGATAAAAAACTAGTAATTTTGCGATAACTTGAGAACGAAATGTCTGTTAGGGTTGGGAGTTGCTTCAATGTTATCCAATTGTCGACCCGCATCTGGGTGACCCTTGACCTCAATTTGACCTCTGATGACCTTTACGTGTTTTTGGGGATTTTTACAGTTTTGATGCTATTTTCAGATGTCAAAGGTACCTTCTGATCATAAATGTCAATAGGTTGACCCCGTGTGACCTTTATGTGCGAAGTTATATGGGGTCAAAGTTTTTCGGTCGGAGTTAGGATGGTTGTACAGACTTGTCGTTTTGTTTTTTGGAATCAGGAGATTAAACTACATCTGAAACCAAGGTCAAAAGGTCAAAGGTCTCATTAGAAAAAATATGCTTATTTTGGGAGGAAACGAGCAAAAAAGAAAATGTTTGGTTTTGATGCTAGATTTGGATATCAAAGGTACCTTCCGATCAAAAATGTCAATTGGTTGACACCCGTGTGACCTTCGTGTGCGAAGTTATACAAGGTCAAAGTTAATTTTCAGGCATTTAATGCAACAACTCCCAGTTCCAAGGTGTGACATGGTTGATATTTTGAGACAAGTTGCAAATGGTATAGGGGAATATTTTCAAACTTAACGGTCATGTGATCCGAGGTCACCAAAGGTCAATTAATGTTAAAAAACTAGTATTTTGGGGGTAGAAAATGGGCAAAGAAAAAAATGTTTGAATTTGTATAGTTTGATGCTCTATTTAGGTCTCATCAATCAAAAATGTCAATGGGTTGACCCATGGTGACCTTTGTATGTTAAGTTATATGAGGTCAAAGTTAATTTTCAGACATTTAGTGTAATAACTCCCAGTGCCAAGGTGTTACACAGTTGATATTTTGAGACAAGTTGCAAATGGTATAGGGGAATATTTTCAAACTTAACGGTCATGTGATCCGAGGTCACCAAAGGTCAATTAATGACAAAAAACTAGTATTTTTGTGATAACTTGAGAACAAATTGTCCGTTAGGGTTGGGAGTTGCTTCAATGTAATCCAATTGTCGACCCGCATCTGGGTGACCCTTGACCTCAATTTGACCTCTGGTGACCTCTGGTGACCTTTTTGTGTTTTGTGGATTTTTACAGTTTCGATGCTATTTTCAGATGTTAAAGGTACCTTCTGATCATAAATGTCAATGGGTTGACCCCCGTGTGACCTTTGTGTGCGAAGTTATACGAGGTCAAAGTTAATTTTCAGACATTTAATGCAATAACTCCCAGTTCCAAGGTGTGACACGGTTAATATTTTTGGAGTAGTTGCAAATGGTATAGGGTAATATTTTCAAACTTAACGGTCATGTGATCCAAGGTCACCAAAGGTCAATTAATGATAAAAAACTAGTATTTTTGCGATAACTTGAGAACGAATTGTAAGTTAGGGTTGGGAGTTGCTTCTACGTAATCCAATTGTCCACCCGCATCTGGGTGACCCTTGACCTCAATTTGACCTCTGGTGACCTTTTCGTGTTTTGGGGATTTTTACAGTTTCGATGCTATTTTCAGATGTTAAAGGTACCTTCTGATCATAAATGTCAATAGGTTGACCCCTGGATGAGCTTTGTGTGTGAAGTTATAGGAGGGCAAAGTTAATTTTCAGACATTTCATGCAATAACTCCCAGTGCCAAGGTGTGACAAGTTTGATTTTTTTGGACAAGTTGCGAATGGTATAGGTGAATATTTTCAAACTTAGCGGTCATGTGATCCAAGGTCACCAAAGGTCAGCTAATGTTAAAAAACTAGTATTTTGAGGGAGAAAATGGGCAAAGAAAACATGTTTGAATTTTTAGTTTTGATGCTCCGTTTAGGTCTCACCGATCAAAAATGTCAATTGGTTGACCTACGGGTGACCTTTGTGTGTGAAGTTATGTATACAAGTTCAAATTTAATTTTTAGACATTTAATGCAATTAAATCCCAATGCCAAGGTGTGACACGGTTGATAATTTGGGACAAGTTGTGAATGGGGTGGTGGAACATTTTCAAACTTAAAGGTCATGTCATCTGTGGTCACCAATGTTATCATATCTGTTGACCCGCTTGTAGGTGACCTTATACTTCTTACATTTTCGACGCCATATTTCGATCTCAAAAGTGCCTTTTGATCAAAAATCCAAGCAAGGAACCACAGTGCCCTTGGGCTCTTGTTATCAAAAAGGGAGGGTTTTGGGGACTGTTTTCGTAGTGCGTTTCCTCCTCGGGTTGGTTTGCGGCGGGGTTAGCAGTTCCGCGAAACTGCCTAGGTTCCCGCCCTATTCCTCCCCACGCTATAGCGTGTTGTTGTTTTTGTGTTTTCTTAGCTTGTTTACTAGCTTTCTTCCCCCCATTTAGTTTCTCTCGTCCCCCTTTTGGGGATTCATATTGCTCACATATATTCACTCTTTTTCGTATGTATTTCTCGCTCTCTCATTTTTGTTTCAGCTTGCATTTTCATGTTAGGCCACCCCGTAGCGTTACCTTGTTTACCGTTGCTAGGTTACGCTACGCTCCACCTAAGCCTAATTCCCTCCCTAGTTCTCCCCTCTTACGTTAAGCTTCTATTGTTGTTCATTTATCACTAAGAAGTAATCTTCCTTAATCCGGTTATTCAGCATGTCACGCAATCCATTGAAGTGCATCAACTGCTCTATGTTTCGCCCAGGCAGAGCCTGGGACGAACACGACCTTTGTCCAATATGCAGATCCTGCACTCGACGAGACCCCTGCCTGGTGTGTATTAAGTTTACACCAGCTCAGTGGCAGGACATCGACCTGTGGCTTGAGGGCTTACGTAGCAAGCTCCAGGGAAGGCTGGACTCGATCCCGAGCGCAATCGGGGCGCCGGAGGTTCCAGGAATAACGGGAGATAGAGAGGAGGAGGGAGTAGTAGAGAGAGAGGTGGAGGAGAGTGGCCAGGAGAGGGCCGAAGGAGAGAAAGAGGTAGAGAGAGAGGAAAGAGAAAGAGAAAGAATTCCCCTAACGGCCCCGGCTACGTCCGGATCAGTTACGGCCAGAGGGAAGGGCAGGAGCAAAGGCAAGGCTCCTGCCAGGAAAAGACCTCCAAAGCAGAGGCACAGCTCGGCCGGGCTGGAGACTCCGTCTCAGTCCGGGCCGCAGCTAAACAGACCCACAGAGCGCGGCCCCCCGGCCGTGGGAGGCTCGGGTCCTAAAGAGAGAGCAACCGAGGGGACGCGGAGACGGAGCCGGTCCCGTTCCAGGGAGCCGGACAGGGAGCCGGAGAGGCGGGTTCCGACGGAGATCCCGGCCCGAGAAAGTAGGGAGAGAGAGTCCTCCCGCCGACCCAGAAGGGAGAGATCGGGGTCGCATACAAGATCCCCAAGACGTAGAGAGAGGAAGAGATACTCTCCAATCTCCGACGAGTCTGCTACGGCCCCTGCTGGAGCAAAGGACGTCCACGGTAGCCGACGTGGCACCGGGCCCTACCAGCCCCGTATCGACCATGGCCCCGCAACCGGCCCCGGACCCGGACGCTCTGGATTGCAGAGCGTCGGTGAATCTTTCCGGCTTGGAGGACGAAGGGGAGCCCATAGATCCAGATCCTCTCGACTACGATCCTATGGAGGACAGCTTTGGTCACAATTACGAACCGGAGGAAGCACCCGTGACAGGAGGAGCCCTCCCACAGGAGCTAATAACACGGGCGGCAGACATATTCAGACGACACCTGGGGTTCGAGGAACCCGAGACGCAACCGCAGAAGGCGGGCCGGGTATCAAAATTGACGGCGACCGGCGAAGCGTCATATAAGCCCAAAACTACCATACCAGTAGACGCAACCTGTTATGACAGATTTGAGGCCATTGCCAACAAGACCAAGTGGACGGCCTTCCCGGCCAGGGCAGATAGAGCGGTCAGGGTACCTGACGAGGCATGGAAGGATCTATTCAGATGCCCAACCATTCCCCAGGAGGCCAAGGAGAGATTAAAAGCCGAACAAGGGGCCTCATCCACACACGTGTTCAAGACCCCGGACCAGAGGAAGCTAGAAGAGCTTTTGGTAGAGGTGGACATGGCAGCCCGTTCGGGCATGAAGTTCGCATCGGTACTAATGCTATCAGCCGAAGTCCTTATGCGACACCACCAACAGCTCCCTGAGGACAGCAGCCAAGTATCCAGGGACGAAGCGGGCCAGCTCCTCCTGCTGCTGGGCCCCCTCGTCAGACTCGCGTACGATCAATTTGCAAGGGTCGCTACCAGGTCCGTTAAGGCCCGTAGACAAAACATCGTCTCCGCCATCCACTGGCCTTCGACGGAGGCGAAGGACAGAATGCTGGAACTACCAATCCTCGGGGAAGACCTTTTTGCGGGCTGCTTCCAAAAGAAACTCCAGGAAGAGGTAGCCCGAAGGGAGACTCTGGCCAAATCAGAATTCCGACCCCCACCTACCCAGAGAACCAGACCCTTCCGCCCGAGGGAGAGCAGAGCACCTAGGGGAACGAGAGCAGCACCCGCCAAATCTATGAGCAGAGGAGCTCTCAGAGGCCGAAGCCGGGGGGCAGCCTTCCGTCCAACCCGCCCCTGGGCCCCCAGAGGAGGCAGAGGCTCCACGTCGACCAGACGGGACAGTGACCGCTCCTCCAATCGACCAGCGTTCGCCGCCCAGCCCTAGGGGTGCCCACCTCACCGCGGCCATTCCGCCGGTGGGGGGGAGACTAACAAACTTCTCCCAGCAATGGGAATTTATTGGCGGGGACAAGTGGGTGTTGGACACAGTCAAACACGGGTACAAAATAGAATTCTCCTCCAGCCCACCTTTCGGGGGCGGAGGAAGGCAGACACTCACACCCACGGACCCCGTCAAACGCTTAGCCCTAGAAGGGGAAATTCTGGCCCTGCTGGCCAAGCAGGCAATTACAAGAGTTCCGGAAGAGACGGGACCACTCTTCCGGTCCTCCTTTTTTCTGACCAAAAAACGGGACGGCACCTGGCGTCCCATTCTAAACCTAAAACCCCTGAACACAAAACACATCAGACCAAAACACTTCCGTATGGAGACCTTAAACTTAATATTACCCCTACTCAGAAAGGGCATGTGGGCGGCGACCGTAGACTTACGGGACGCCTACCTGCACATCTTGATACACAAAGAACACCGACGATTCCTAGCGTTCCGGTACGCAGAACAAGACTACCAGTTCCGGGCGCTCCCATTCGGCCTAGCCACGGCTCCCAGAACCTTCACGAGAGTCGCGGGAGCAGTAGTCGCCTACCTCAGAAAAAGAGGGGTCACCCTCTACGTATATCTAGACGACTGGTTGGTAGTAGGGAACAGTCTATCGGAAGCAACCAACAACGTCCACAAAACGCTCCAGACCCTTCAAGAACTGGGCTGGATCGTGAACCAGAAGAAATCACGGCTATCACCCTCCCAGACGATCCAGTTCCTCGGGGCCATACTGGACTTCACCACCGGGGTAGCCCGACCCTCAGAAGAAAGAGTCGCGGCAGTCAAGGCGACCACACAACAGATCTTGGCACACCGGGGGTCACCAACGGGGACATGGCTCCGGGCCCTGGGACTCATGGCCAGCCTCGTCGATATAGTGAGACTGTGCAGGCTACACATGCGACCTCTGCAACTGCACCTGCTGAGGTCCGCAGACCCTACAGACCCAGACAAAACAACGCTCATCTACAGGTCAGAGGAGGTCACACAACACTTTCGATGGTGGCTCGACCCAAACAACTGGAGTTCAGGGGTACCCTTTGCGATACAGCTACCAATGACATCGATAACGACGGACGCGTCACTGTCCGGATGGGGAGCTCACTGGAGCAATCGCACAGCATGGGGGACGTGGTCCCAAACAGAAACATCTCTCCACATCAACATCCTGGAGATGATGGCGGTCAAAAGAGCCCTGGAAGCTTTCAACGACCACGTACAGGGAACGATAACCACAATCTTCACCGACAACACGACAGTGGTGGCCTACATCAATCGGCAGGGGGGCACCCGCTCAGAGAGACTGTGCCGACTCGCGTGGGAGGTGATAACAGCGGCCGAGGACTCCGGCACGATCCTAAGGGCTTCCCACATCGCAGGCAAGCTCAACGTGATGGCGGACGCCCTATCCAGGGGGCATATAGACCCCAACGAATGGTCTCTGGAACAGGAGACTTGCGACAGAATCTTTTCGATCTTCGGCAGGCCCACGATAGACCTGTTCGCAACACACAAGAACAACAAACTCCAGACCTTCTGTTCCAGACGATTCCACCCCCTGGCCTACCACACGGACGCAATGTCCCTCTCCTGGGACCACATGGATGCGTACATCTTCCCGCCGCTATGTATGAGCGGACAAGTCCTCAGGAAAATTCGGAACTCCAAGGGCAGGTTCACACTAATAGCCCCGTTCTGGCCTCGCAGACCCTGGTTCGCCGAGATCCCCCAACTCCTCATGGACGTCCCAGTGAGTCTACCGGACAAGCCCCACCTACTGTCCCAGAGACAGGGAACTCTCTCCCACCCAGACATCAAGGGGTTACAATTAGTTGCCTGGAGGCTGTCCGGTCTTCCCTACGACAGAGAGGCTTTTCAGAAGCAGCTGCCGCGATGGCAGCCGACGCTAGAAGGGGAACGACCGCAGCGACTTACGATTCCCGTCTGCGGAAGTTCGACCAATGGTGCCGACCGAGACAGATACTGCTGCCTGCTGCCTCTGTGACACAGATAGCCGAGTTCCTCCTCTCACTCTTCGGAGAAGGGAAACAAGTCTCCACTATCAGGAATTACAGGTCGGCCATCGCTGCCATCCACCAGGGCTTCCCAGATGGCTCCACACTGAGCAATAACCCGTACATTGCACAACTCATCAAAGGCATGGCGAATCGTCGCCCACAGATCAGACAGCTGGCCCCCTCCTGGGGACTCTCAGCAGTGTTACATGCCCTGGCAGGACCACCATACGAACCAATGGCTAACGCCTCCCTGGCTGCCCTCACAAAAAAGACACTCTTCCTCGTCGCAGTTGCGTCAGCAAGAAGGAGGAGTTGCCTCCACGCCCTATCCACCAAGCAGAATCACATCAGATTTGAGGGCCACGGGGTGAGGATGGTTCCAGACCCGTCATTTATTGCAAAGAACCAGACCTTGACCTTCTTGCCAGGAGACATTTTCATCCCGGAAATTAAGACCATGTCATCAGTAGCCGAGGACAAACGATGGTGTCCAGTCAGGGCACTGAAGTGGTACCTGAACAAGACAGAGAAGTTAAGACAATCAACTTCTCTCTTCATCATACCACGACCACCCTACGCAGCGGCCTCCAAAGACACTCTATCCAGGTGGCTAGTAGAGATCATACGCCCGTTCACATCGGGGACCTCCCGACCAAGGGCTCACGACGTCAGAGGGGTCGCGGCCTCTACAGCCCTATTCGCCGGCATCCCGGTAGAGGACATACTCAAAGCAGCAGCGTGGAAAACTCCAACTACGTTCGTCGCCTGCTACTTGACCGACACTTTACACGCCGAAGCGGCATTTGGTAGCGCGGTGATGCGAGGTCCGGTGGGTAACAGGTCCCACCCCTCGGGCCTCCCACCATCGGGCAGTGCCACTCGGTGCTAAGGTTGTGAGGAGACAGGTAAGCGAGGAGCGAAGTAAATATTCCAAAACTTACTGGTTTGGATATTTACGAGTGACGAGCTTACCTGTCTCCATTCCCGCCTCCCTCCCCCGAGAGGGTGGTGGGACACAGCCGGACGGAGGAGCGGTCGCTCGACTTGACTCATGACTCCGAGCTTCACACCAGATAGACAGAACCACCATCCACCAGAGAGCCATCGACTATGTCTATCGGTGAGTGTACCTATGTGTTTCCGTATGCGTTTGCGTACATAGTCTTCCACTTACGTTCTCACCTAAGTTGATCTAAGGGTAACAAGTGGCGGACCGTAAATCTTTAGGCTCCTTGTTAGTGTAAGGGGTAGTTCCGCCTGCAGGGTTCAGGAGAGTGTCCCCCCTTCCCGCTGCGCCGGGGAGGGTTACACTCCCCCCTGCTAAGAAGGCGTCAGTGAATTTTTTGTTAGGGGTTCACTTTGGGAAGTTAACTCGACGGGGGTCGTTGGGGGTGGCCAGACCTTGCCACCCCCACTCCCGTGTCCGTGAGGCCACTCTTTAGGAATGGTCTCATGAGAAAGGAGGAGGGACCGGAAGGGGGGTCCGGTCATAGAGGGCGCACAGTGTTATTTATTTACCAGGACTTTATAGGCACGGTAGAATGAGGTGCTAAGGTTGTGAGGAGACAGGTAAGCTCGTCACTCGTAAATATCCAAACCAGTAAGTTTTGGAATAGCTGTAGGTGTCATTGTGTGCTTTGCTTCACGAGTGCAAGAGTTTTGCACTGTGGAATGCTTTCCCTGAACTGATCAGATTGCAAGAAATCACAAATCGTGTCTTGCGGGTCTGTTTACCTTGTCATCAGTACACAAATGACGTGATTTATGATAACAGTCTGTAATAGTACATTCAGGTATGGCAGAGTCCGAGCAGCACGTACCTCACGGCTGCACTATAGCGAGAGGGAGAGATGGGGAAAAACCAAAGATTCATTGTCCTGTGACAAACTATTTGTATTTAAATTAATGTTTGAATTTTTCTGTCATATGAGAGATTGGTGGTTTGATAAATTATTGATGATGTCAGTGGATCGTGGATGACATATGAATTGACCCAGTCAGTCAGTCATGCAGGCGATCTTGGCCTTAACATACAGTACTGTACTCCAGCACCCTGTTACATCCCCCCCCCCCCATTCTAGTCTAGCTTATATGGAACATTGAGCATTGAAATCAGTTGATTGCTGCCTCATTTGGTTGAAAAGATCTAGTAAAATGTCTTCACTTGATCAGAGTGATCAGTTGCAATCTTCTTTGAGTGATTCTCGACAATTTTGAAAAAAACGCAGACCGAACTCAGGACGCTGCTTTAACAGTAAGTTTAGAACAACCGTCAGCACGGCGCATAGCGCTGAAGCACTGTTACGTCAAGCCGACAAAAAAAAAGAAGATAAAAAATAGAACCAAAAAGAATGAAAAGATTCGCTAAAATGTAATATATGGTAGCTTATTTTTATCATCAAACGTCTCGAGGACTCTCAGAGATTTTCTCCTCAAAGTTTACACGTAACCTTAGAAAGCAGGAAACTCCAGTAGTGGAGTAAGTGCATATTAATTCTTGACATTCTAGATTCCTCACCATGAACCACTCAAATTACTACTGATAAAGTAGCAAGTCGTAGTCACTCTAGCATCGTCGGTAGTAGATATTTTTTACCGCACAGTCATTCGGCGTTTTTTTGCCAGTAATGTTTATCTGTCAACATGTCCATGACTTATCATTGATCAATTTAAAATTAGGGAGGAAAACAAAACTAAAAGTTTAGAGTCGGGAGCGAAGAGCTAGAGATGATCAATACATTTCAATTTGCGTTGTCGTCTTCGTGAAGTTGTACGGACTCAATTAACAGGATGACGGTTTTGTCATGAGAATGTCCTTGACGTGCTATTAATATTGAAGCTTAAACCAATCCATCGCAGGCTCTGTTAACTCGTGCATGAAACTTGCAGAATTGGCAATAAATATTATTGCTGTTTGCGAATAAGTCAGTGCCCCACAGGTTGTTGAAACTGTCGCAGGGGTTTGTGCAGATGAAAGCATTTTTTTCTTCTCGGAGATGGTGAGGTCGAGGTAAAAGCTGCATGATAGTAAAAGGTCTTGTAGGTAAAGAAAAAACAAAATATGAAAAAAATTAATTGTGATTTGGGTAGAGATTGACAGCTCACCAGAAGATAAAAAATGTTGGCGAGGGAATTGGCTTGTATGGAAGCTAGCTAGAAAGTTGGTGCAACAGATTTAGTACATGTCTTGCAATGAGAAATTATAGACTTCACTGATTTTGTTTTTTTGAAGTGACTGATTGATTGCACACCATAATAGCAGATTATACAGATTCCAGCTTTCACTGTAAGATCATGATATGAATTTTCAGCATGTTTGTCAGACAGAGAGCTTAATTATAATGATAATATTTAGAAGCAGAGTTGTGAGTTTCAGATTTCATGTAAGTTTTAAATGTAAGTAGCAGAATTATGCAATGTCTGTATGTGAGGAATGAAATATGCAGTGTTCTGACAATATGTTCGTGAGAAGTGATGTGTGAAAACCATTCAGTAACTGTAGCTTACACACAGGAGGATAGCTAGTATAGTGTAAATAGTTGGTTATAATCGAAAGCAAAAATAGGTCGTCATTTCTGGTGCCACGTTATTGCAGCACTTTTATATCAGCCAGCTAATAGTAATTACCTGCAGTGCCAATGCATGCCATTCCCTCAACTAAACTACCACTTGCAAGGATGGATTAAAAATTAATGGATGGCAGAATCAATTTTGTTTCCACATATTTACATAACAGTAACAATATAGAAAGAACATGAAGTGTACAAGTGCTTGGAAGTGAAACCCTTCCTTTCCCCCCCTCATCCCCCTCTCTCTAAAAAAAAAATCACTTTCTGGGTTCGACGAGTAGGTAACTGCTAAGTTGTTTCCAGATTCGCTCTGTACAGAGAATATCCAGAGTGTAGTAATTGTGTTGATACAGGTAAGTGAGTCGATATCCATACTAGGTAAGTTGAGCAATTTGTCCAATTACAATATATGTTCATTAGAGAGATCCACAATGCTTATTCTAGTCTATACTTGGGTAGCAAGGAAGCATATATGGTCAATTCCATGATAAGGTCAACATCATACCAAAAAATTTAAAATCATTGTACATTAAAATTGTATAACTTTCCAATAAATAGAATACTTGTAGTTACTAAAAATAATTTTTTCACCCCAGAAACATCATTTGTTTGATTATGGGGTCGGTAATAACAAATGGTTCCCGTAGTAACTAAATTATGAAAAATACAGTGAAATTTCATTTTGTGCAGATTTGTACATATTAATCATAGGTATCATCAGTGTTTTGGACTAATTATATTTGCTATAGCATAGTGCTCACTTAATAGCTTCAATTTTTTTTCTACATCAAGGCATTAGACAATAGTGGTGAATTGAAAACACCCTCGATTTACTGTCACGCGAGTCACAAAATTTACTGTTTTTGTTTTTTCTCTCCTTGCCTGCACAATAGTTTTACTCCAAATCATGAATATCAAGTCTTCACATAGATACCAAAAGGATTACTGAATTTTCCTTTCCAAAAGATATTCAAATTTTGCGGAAAATCACCCTTTATGAATGTCACGCGAGTCACGTCGCGCGAGTCACGTCAATTCAAGATAGTGTTTCTACCTATTAACTGTGTGTTGGACTAATTATATTTGCTATAGCATAGTGCTCACTTTATAGCTTCAATTTTATTTTGACATCAAGGCATTAGACAACAGTGGTTAATTGAAAACAGTAAACACCCTCGATTTACTGCCACGTGAGTCACAAAATTTACTGTTTTTGTTTCTTTTCCCCTTGCCTGCACAATAGTTTTACTCCAAATAATGAATATCACGTCTTCACATAGATACCAAAAGGATTACTGAATTTTCCTTTTCAGAAGATATTCAAATTTTGCAGAAAATCACCCTTTACGAATGTCATGCGAGTCACGTCACGCGAGTCACGTCAAATCAAGATAGTGTTTCTACCTATTTACTGTGTGAAATTTGCAGGGATGTTATAGTTTGATGAATGAATCACTGATTAAAGATATCATATGCATTCCCCTTTAATTAGGCAACTTGAATACTATGGGCACACATAAAGCAACTAATTATGATAATTTCATTTGAAGTATCAGAATTTAAAATCATGAATATTTATTCGCAATATAATGCCTATTTTATCACCACATTTGGAAAGTTAGCACTTGTCATTGATTTTTAAGTAATATGCAAAAACATTGTATCTGGCAATGCCATGTGCTATGACTTGACAACCTTAAGGTTTTAACTGCTCAATCGTTCCCAAAATCCTATGAGCGAATGTATCTTCTCAAATATTACACTTTTGGTTTATTCAAATATGACAAATGACAATGGTAATTGAATCACATTTTGATAGATCTCTTTCTTCTATAACTCTCAAATGAGTGACTTCAACAGAATAAATGTTGTTACAAATATTAATTGACAAGATATATTGCCTGAACAACTGTACTACCCGTACAGTATATTACCTACTGTCTGCAGTCATGAAGGTAACTCGGGGACATAATATCATCTGGACATTCCCAAGGGAAGTACCTTTTGGACACTTTCTAGACCAATGAATGTTATATTTCACTATGCAAGATCTATACCTTTGATTCACTACTGCATTTGGTCTAGAACTATCCGAAAAGTGAACTAGTCACGCGAGCCACGTTTTCTTGTCACGCGAGTCACAATACATCTGCATCGTTTTTTTCATGCGTTACAACATTTTTTCAAAGTTGCATAGCAATTGAGGTAGAGGTGTTTTTCAACTTCGGTATGATTACAAAAAGTGATTGGAAATATTTTAATAAGACATAAGAAATCGAACATTTGTGTGTGCATTCTGATTTTTGCTAATAGTAACTGTCACGCGAGTCACGTTTAGTTTTTCGCCAATTTCACCCCCAATACTTGAGGTATAAATATTTTTTGTCTACTGTTGTAAGCATTAAGGCTTACCTTACTGACTAAATGAATGCTTTTCTTCCAGGTAAGTTCTTTATTTGTTTAATGATATTAAATATAGAGGAATTTTAGTAAAAATGTCACGCGAGTCACCGTGGAATTGACCATATACTGTATATATATATACCAAAACATTTGCATTTTACATTCAGTAATTGTGGAATGAGGAATGCAAAGAGGGCCAACGTAAGGGATCTAAACACAATCCTCTCAGACTTTAATTGAGTCTGTTTTATGCTAATGTCTGTATAGCCAATAGAAGGGAACATAAATAACTCAAATGTTTGTGGTCCACAGCTTGCTTTTCTAGTGTGTTTTTTTGTAGTTGTTGTGGTTTTGTTAAAACTTTGTTATTCACAACGCTGCAATGGTTGTTAGGAAACCGTTGTAGTGTCACCAGTAGTCTTATCAAGAGTACCAGTAAGTATGTTAATTGGCCTTGTGTTATTGTAACTGTAAAAGGTTGGAGGACAAACAGTAGCTGGCATCATGGTTGTATGAACATGGAAGACTTGCTCTAACTTAACCGTTGCAAAGATATCGTTAATATCTTCAGTTGGTCGTTGTCGAAAAGGGGGATTCAGCCAAGGACGAGCAGTTATTTGTGAACAGTTTAACATCAATAAGCCAACATTTCTACATGACGATGTAGTGTAAAGTGGTGTTCCTTTCCCTTCTGGCCTTTGAGATCATGTAGTACATGGGTGATAGGAATTGTGATCCTGCATAACAATGCCATGCATCGTATGGCCACAGTGCTAATGGACAACATTAAACTCTTGCTGGTAGATTAATCTATTCATAGCAACGACTGCTGGTAGTGTCTGCATGCAATGTATTATCTCTTTTCACACAGATAATAACCCTGTTAACTATTTAATTAAAGTATTTTCAGGAAGTTTGTAAGTTTTTTTTTTTTATTACAACATTGGCACTTAACTTGAAAATTTTAAAGCCAACAATGGAACTTAAAATAGATAAGTTTAATTTCAGAATTTTTAACGCTCGATTTGAAAGTAATGAATATGGAAAATATTGAAAATGGAAAACGTGGACAAGTTGATCAACTTTAATATATGTTTTGTAGTTTGGTACGGTATAAGCAGGTCACTAGGTTTAAGGTTATAAATGTAAATTTCATCTTTGGATTTCAATCCATTGATTGATTCAAATTAAGCATGGACACAAACAATAGGTCGTATATAGCTCATATGTATGTCAGTGTTTGGTATGACAGGTTTTTACATTTTGTCATCATATTTCTGGAATCTGACAATTGTTATTGAATATTATCAGTCACTGCCTTCATGAATGCAGCAGATCCTAGTATTTATTGTATTCCTCTTTTCGAGTACTTTCATGGCCGATGTCCTGCATTATGGAGGAGGCCTATATATATACTGTGCATTGGTCTTAGACTGTGCTTTGATGTAGCAGCCATAATGATATACTGGAAGTGAAAAAAATGTTTTGATACTGTATGTTTATGACTGATCAACATTCCATTAGTAAGGACTACACACAAAGCTTTTACATCCCCAAATTTAATAAGGTCTCTTCCTTAAAACCACAAAATTTATGCTAAAGTTAGAAAGATATTGACCCTAGGGTGAAGTGAGAAATTTATTCCAGGGAGCAGCCCTGCAGGTAACCATAATCTACACCAATGGTTCATTTCCTGTTCGTCTTGAGCTCGCTAAGTCCAATGTCTGTCAGTAACTATATTTGTCATGATTACTATTTTATTTGCGTGAAAAATAAAATATCATTTTCCGAAAAAATCTAGGTTGTAGATGATTGCACTGCTAGGGAAAAGATTTATGTCACAAGAGAGATTACATTTCAAACTGTAAAGGAGATTTTTTTTTTATTATTTTATATATATCTCTAATCTGATGACTAAGCAGGGTAGGGTAGAAAATAGTCAATATATTATTTAAATCATTGCTTAAAATTGGTCTGAAATTTGATTCTTATGAATGTTATCTTGAGTTTCCAGCTATGTCTTAGATGGTGATTTAACTCTTTGAGTGGTTTTCAGGATTGGCGTTTTCTAGTTTGCCCCAGATTCACAGTTGGAAAGAATAAGGAATGTAATCACTTTGATTGTGTAGAGTAGTATAGTGTTCGGTGACCAGGTTTGGTTGACTTTTTTATGCCATATATGGGAGTAGTGCATAGAAGAGGGGAGACAGGTAAGAACTGATGCCTGTAAATAACCAGGCTTGCCAGCTTTGTGATTCCTCGCCGAATTTATATGCGATGAAGATGACGTGTGTGCTGGGTGTATGTGTGTGCCTTGGCTCGTAGAAATGGTAACTCGTAAAGAACAGTGACTTGTTAAGACGGTAACTACTAAAAAGTAAATGATGGATTAATTATATGTTATAAATACACTAAAATGTAAATCTATCCACCTTGGTGAAGTTAAGAAGCATGATGTTTGCCGTGAAGGTGAAAGTTCATTGGAGGTCAGCAGAGATTGGAGCGCAAAATCTTAAAAATATGTAAACTCCAAACTGAACGGTGGGGGGGGAGGGGGAGGGGGATGACCATGATGGGTCTAGACATTGTAGCCAGAGAGTGCGTAACTTAGGTGGATATAGGTTAGCCTGTCTCCTGTAAATATACACAGTATCCAAACCCAGAAAGGTTTAGGATTTCAGCATGTTGTCAGAGCATGTAGCCATGTTTTGAATCTCTGGAAAAGTCTGAAAGTCTGAAATATCCAAGTAGATCCTGTTCGTTCCCTTGCATTTTTCTAACACCACAGAGAGTTGTTTGGAAAGTAGGAAAGGAGATTTTTCGCACGTTTTCTGAGATTTTGAGAGCATGTTTTACCTCACGGGCTTTCTTTTGTAATATGATGACCTCTTTTGATGTTGGTCTCTGTTTTGTCAGATATCTGCCATGCTCTCAGATTGCCAATTTGGCATTTTCCTGATCCAAGTTCAGTAGCATAGAAAAAATAGTGCTGGAAGGGGAAGGTATTTATTTTTGTTGACCTAGAAAAGAAAGTGAGGCAAAAACAAGGTGAAGTTTTGTGGATCATCTGGGCATTACAAATGAATTTATCAGGGTGAGAATATTTATACTCATCTATCAGTATCAGAAAAGGAAATGGGAAGGTTGGAGGGTTTTTACGGTTTGATTAGTCTCTCTGGGAGATGGAATTCTTTCTACCGAGGAAGAGATGTATCACAAATTGAACCTTCTGGGTGAGGGAGTAAGGAAGGAAATAATTTAAGGTAACCGTGGTAGTATGGTATTGCATTGTGGTCCAATAGAATTCATAATGAATGCAAAAAAAATGCTTCCCCCCCCAAAAAAAAATAGAGAATTGAGTCAATCTTTGGTGCTGGAAAATGTTGTTGTATAAGGGAAAGTAACAGAGATTTTTTTTTGGCAAATTGGGACTGATGAGAAGAATAAGTTTTCCTCTAACTGTGTAGTTCCAGATTTTCTTTATTCAGATATAGATTAATACTTTGGGAAAGTTACAAAGGTTTACCTAGTGAGACCATATACATAGTAAGGACTAGAATCAAGGTATTATTATGTATTCTGCACATATTAGAAGCCATACCAAATGTTTACAGTGGCAATATTCACCATTGCACTGGGTGTATTGAACGGCATCTAACATCGACTTGCATAATATGTTACCATTGCAATTGCTCTGTTCATCTCCAAACATAGAAATAGTTTATATCATTTTCATGTGGTAATCCTTAGCCTTTCTGAATAAGTCTGTTTGCTATTTTCATAATTCTTTGTTGTTGTGGAATTTCACACATTGCTGGCAGAATCAAAGAAAATAAAAAATGGTTGGTGAGACTCTCTCATGGTGATTAATATTAAAAGCCGTAGCTAATCAAGAATTACCTTACCGTGGTAAAAGGCTTTTATTGACAGTGAATTTATCATGCTGAGGTTTCTCACCTACCAGGCTCATATGGATGTGGTACCATGTAGTGGATACAATGACAGCTTAATGCATTTAATTAAAAGTCATGAGGAGTAGTTTTAAAGATTAACCTAAAACCATCAATCAAACTGGTGGACCATACTTGAGTCATTCAGTGTAGTAAATAGACATATAATATGCAAATTCAAGTAGACAAAGTAGGTCTATCTATAGTGAAAACTAACAATTCATTAGTTGGCTGTATCTCAGTTTTGTAATTAATTGTAATTAAATCTGGCACGTCAGCATGTTAAAATCATGGAAGCAATGTGTTAGGCACCAAACTTACAAAATTCTGGCCTCTTTCTCAAATTCAAAGAAAACGGGAAAAAATTGAAAGGTGTAATTAGCGGATAAATTATTATGCAAATTGCTGGCAATAAACAGTTTTAGCTACAGTATATGCAGATAAGACTGGACTTATGTATGCACATCTGTTGTAAAAGTCGTATAAACTTAGGCTAAACTGTTGTGTCTGATAAGATAAATCTAGCAAGAGTAATAACTGACATTATGACAGGTTCAAGTGCCAAATAGTCATAAAGATTGTGTGCCACAGGTTTAAATTTACATCCATGGGAGATTATTTGCGTATTGACTGATCTCTCCAAAAATTTGAACAAGAATTAAAGAACCTGCCAACATCAGCAAAAAACATGTTTTGTTCAAAAATGTAAAATTTGAGTAAGGAAACCCATAGTTTCCACTATCAGATGTGGTTATTAGTTGATCATGGGATGTTGACATTACTGTGTGTTTCAAGTCCCTTTATATTAAAACTGCATGTGCAGAATTTTTAAACAACATGTGTGGTAATGTATAATTCAGACTACATGTACTTTGACCAATCTGTGGGGGTATGCAAACAAACTTTTCATCAGTTTCCCTGAAAAATCAAGCTGTATGTACAGTATGTGAACAAACATTCATTTTCCATTTCTTAACTACAGTATGGAAAATAGACTATATATATATAGTATGTTACTGTACATGGGTATGCATTAACCGGAGGAGGGAGTGAATGTCATGTCAGAGTACAAACTCTTGAAGCTATGTCAGCTTCTGGTTATCAACAATAGCTGCAGGCAGATTTGGAAAGTTCCAAATAATCCCAAGTACACTCTATGAGGTCTCAATTACCTAAATAATGCACTAAAACCCTCTTCTAGAGAGATACAGGAATTTTAAGCAACCAGACAAATCTCACTTGTTCCATTGTAGTAGCAGTTGCCTTCAGGCTGTGCTTTTGGATTTTAGTTGGACATTGGTTTATATAACTGATTGTAGAAAACTATGGACTTTATTGAGTGGGTTATCAGTTACCTTGTTGTGCAATCAGATAAAATCAATTCACCTCTTTTTTAGTCCTTTCATCAGTGTCTGTTGAGTGGAATCTTTTCTTGTTTAAACTTATCCCCATTTTCGATAAAAGGTTATCGGTCGTCTCTCTAAGTTTTTGGTCAATGGTTCCTCCTGCTATCGTTTATTCTACTGTTTTCCTCCTTAAGTGGGACCACTTTTCATGGAGAGCAACAGTGAATAGGAAGTATAAGTCCATCTGAAATGGAAGACTCCTTAGAAAAAACAAACTCAACAACCACAATCATCTTTACCCGTTTATATGTAGCTGTCGGGATACGCAAATCCCAAAGCAACTGTTAGAAAAAACTTGCTTCATTTTGAGACAGTTTTGATGTTCTCATATATGCATATTGGAGACTTGATCAAGTCTAAAGATGACATTACAGAGCCCCCACCCACCCCCCATGTGTGCTGTTTATTAGTTAAATGGTATACCGGTACAGTACTGTGTTTGATAGAGGTGGTCAATGTGAATTTCTGTGATATTGTATAGAAGTTTATGTCAGTGTTAACGAAGGTTCAAAGTCTGTTCAGATCGTGAGCACTGTGTTTACAGATGACATCTCATTCATGAGCGTTCTTTACTGTAACATTGTTCTGTATTGTAGTGGTAAGAACAGAGCAATGTAAATTCATTGAGCCTGTTTGTATCTTTCAAACTGTCCAGTCATGACAATCCGAGTGATATCTGGCATGTTTTCATATATGGTGAAGTACATTCTCTGTTGAAACATGGAACGTTTACCGAATTCATGAGTAAATTGAGACAATGCAAGGGTATGTAAAATATAAATAAAATATGTTTTAGGGGAGGGGGGGGGGGAATGTTGAGAGATACAAAGAACACAGACCATCTTGCAGATTTATGAACTTCTGTTGACTAAAACTTCTCAATACTCAACTTCTTACTCACACAAAACAGTTAGGAAAGTCACCTTTCAAAGATCCTTTCTAGTTACTCTTGGTAGGATAGAAGGAGGAGGAGGGGGGAGGGGTAGGGTGAGGGTCATAGTCAACGATAGTCGGGGAAGTCGCCTTTCAAAGGCCTTTCTAGTTACTCTTGGTAGGAGAGTAGAAGGAGAAAGGGGGTGGGTGCGTGTCATCTGAAGACAATTGCAGAAGTCACTTTTCAAAGGGTCCTTTCTAGTCACCCTTGATAGGAGAGGAGGATATTTCTAGAGGGTAATGTACTAGGTAAATTGTATTTCCTGCAGTTCCATCTGTTTACAGTTTTCATACACAGTGAGCCTGTATGTTCTATTGAATGCAAATCAGTTGATCGGTCAAGAATTTTCCAGCGATTTTCTGCTTTCAAAAGTTTCAAAAGTTAAACAGAGCTCTAATAGAACTTTTGCAAACTAAGAGAAAACCAACTGATTCTAAACAAAACCCACTTGCATAAATTTCTTACTTAAACTTAGTATCCAATTATGATTGAATATTAAACAACCATTTAAGTAACAAATAAGACCAAGTTTCTTTAAATCGTATCCGTCGAATACCCACCAATACTGCGCAACGATGATATATAGGCCTGTGAAAAGACGCACTCAGTGTTGGAACATTTCACGAACGGAAACGATATTCAATCTTTTATGTGACTAAGGTGTTGACTAACTTTTGAGGTTTTCATTGAAATTGATAAATCCCCACGGGGATAGTATGTACTTCAAGGTGGTAATCCATTCAGCTAAGACAGCGTTATTCCCGGCTCGCTCAACTCCTCGGCTTTTACCATACGGTGGCTCCAATTATCCTCATGCAAGTTCAAAGCTGCTGCGATTACACCAGTTTTTTCACCAGGTGTGAAGTGCACACAGGGGACCCTGAACAGGTAGTGTCAGAATATCGTCTTAGCACCTTCCATTAGTTTCTGCTCCATTTGCAGTTGTTCTAGGTTTATATACCATTTATACATACACCATATGAGTTGTTTGTTTGATCGGGATCAGTCTGATCTGCTTCTCCCTCTCCCTGTTTCTCAAGGTTTCCAGGTACCAGGCTGGGAAAAGATGAAAAGATTATATATATGTGTCTGTATAGAGTCGACTATCTAGGCAAAGTAAAGATTCCCCAACATCTGGCATCAACTAGAGTAAGGCGACCAAGGGCAATAAGCAAGGTCGTTAGCTGATGTATCTTGCTGATTGAAGAAGAGGGTCTTGGATACTGCTTGTAATGTTGACAAGGGGGAGTATCAGAAAAAGTTCCATGCAGCAGCAACTTGCTGATGTAGCTTTTGGGAGCTCCGACCTTGAACAGAAAAGAACAAAAAGATCTTCAAACGGGTTTCCTTTTGTCCCACTATTCCTTGCCCTTATTCCTTATTGGCTCTGCAAGCTTTTTCTTTTGTCATAATCGTACAATTTTTAAAAACTTTTAAATTCTGTAGGCTTCACGATAAATCATGCAATCAGGACAGGGAATTCTACGCGGGTTGGAAACAGTCAGTGCATGTCTGTTAAATACTGGAAAGTCTGTGTGAGGACGAAGACAATTGACTACATAGCTTCATCTTTGTATCAACCTAGGGTATTTATCTGGCATCAATGTAAGCCCAGACAAAATTGATAGCTCCTCAATGGTTACTGATCATATATTCTTATTTCATCATGTTTTAGCCAAACCATTTCTCTACTTTTTGTTTCAAAGTATTCGACCCTTATTACTTAAAGGGTACAGTAGTATCAAGTAGACATATGAAGCTTGTTTAAAATATTTGATTCATTTCCGTCCTGGTGAGATCTGAAGAATGTGCTTGTGATATCATAACTCTGATTCAACAAGCTGATATATATATATATATATATATATATATATATATATATATATATATTAATATTTATTTTTGGTACGGCAAATGTGTAGACCTACATGTCAAAAAGAAGAACGGAAAAAAAAATGGAGGCAAAGTCAATTACGCACTGGTAATCCCAATATTTTATAGGTCTTGTCATATTGAGGTCCTCCTGTATTGGAAGATTCCCCCAATGTTACTGAAGTATCTCTGTATGAGTTTGTTTATCCAAGAAGGGGTTGAGTTACATCTGCCAGGTTGAAAGTGCAAACAAGACCTAATAGGCATCCCAATTGACGGTATTGCATGAGGGACATGAATTAGTGTTGTTTTTCCAAAATCAATACACTGCAATCTCCATAAATTCAGATTGGGGGTATGGGGGAGGGGCTGATGAGAGGAAGGGAGATTGATGAACGGGTAGTGGCGGCAGACAGATCGATAAAGACAGAGGGATCTAGACAGATGGATCTAGACAGAGGTAGCTAGACAGACAGACAGATGTAGACATAGATTTAGACAGACAGACAGATCCAAATAGTCAGATCGATAAAGACAGATGGTATAGACATGGATCTAGACAGATGGAGCTAGACAGATAGAGCTAGGCAGACGGACAGATGTAGACATAGATCTAGACAGACAGACAGATCCAAATAGTCAGATCGATAAAGACAGATGGTATAGACATGGATCTAGACAGATGGAGCTAGACAGATAGAGCTAGGCAGACGGACAGATGTAGACATAGATCTAGACAGACAGACAGATCCAAATAGTCAGATCGATAAAGACAGATGGTATAGACATGGATCTAGACAGATGGAGCTAGACAGATAGAGCTAGGCAGACGGACAGATGTAGACATAGATCTAGACAGACAGACAGATCCAAATAGTCAGATCGATAAAGACAGATGGTATAGACATGGATCTAGACAGATGGAGCTAGACAGATGGAGCTAGACAGATAGAGCTAGGCAGACGGATAGAAAAAAGAATACAAAACAGGTAGAAAAGAAGGAGGCAACCACAAACAGAACACAGTCTTCTCTCAGAATCACTCAGGATACAATGAAGGCAGAATCTGTGTGGGTTGGAGAATGACATCAATTTCTTTAATCCTTTTCGATGTCAACAGTACTCATTATCGAAAGTGTTTCTGTCCATGCATGCATGGTCAATCAGTTTGTTGGCATATTTAGTGCCGGTACACTATTAACCTTTGCCCTGCATTCCCTTTCTCTTTTATGTATTTGTTCCACTCCAGCTTGCTTCAAGCAAACATGAATCCTGTTTATAATCACATTACACGTAATGTATTGTAGTGGATGCTAACCAATTCACCCCTGGCTTCAAAAGATAATAGACTGCATGCAGACAAGTCATATACTGTATACCAAAGCACACAGGCAATGCGTGGTAGGAATTAGACGAGGTTTCTGTGGTAACCGACAGTGCGTGGAAGCCTCTTACACAATGGATACTTTACCATGCATGACACCAAAATACCATTTCAAAAGCTTTGAAGTGTCTTAAATATTTTGTCTACTGGTGGCTTTGATAATACCTCGCCTTTAATAGGGCTAAGTCCTGCTGTGTTGGTTTGTGTCTGCAAATTACATTGGAATAGCTGACCTTACATTGTTGTCACATGTAAGAACTGCTACTACTAACAGGCCATGAAACCACTGTACTATTGTATACTAAGGGAATATGTCTGTGATTTAATGAAATACCATTTGAAGCAAATTTCCGTTATTCTTTCCATTAATTTGTTGGTTTTCAGTAAAAATATATTTTAGAGAAAGAAAACGATTCTAAGTATAGTCCTAAAGAACAAATTTTGGAAGAAAATTCATGGACAGTGAGGTTGTTATTCAGGAAAGCACTTCTGAGTTCTTTGTTTGCTTTCTGCATTTTCTGTAGCAGGAATATTATCAAACTAATGGGTAACAACCAATGACCCCCCCATCATCACACACAGACACAGGTTAACTCTCTCAGTTGAAGGAGGGGATGGAGCAGTGGCGGAGCTAGGGGTATTGGTCAGGGGGGGGGGCGAGAATGGTCTGTAAGGGCACTTTTGACACTATCTAAGCGGAGCGCCACCACAGGTTGGCGCGGAGCGTACAGAATTTTTTTGAGTAAAGATACTCCCTAGATCGCCGGAAATGACCCTTTCCGGGTCTGCTAATTTGATAAAAAAAAAATTACCATAAAGACTGCCGTTAGAGCATTTTGTCAGAAAATTACACCAACAAAATGTGACAAATGTCAATAGGTAGATAAGAGCGCAATAAAAAAGTCAATAATTGCGAATAAGTAAAAAGTGGTAAAAAACTGAAAAGGGCGCCAGCAGTCCATTTGAGTCCGTCAGGCCGCCCCCCCCCCTGACTGTATGGACGCTCCGCCACTGGGATGGAGATTTGGGAATATTTGTCCCTCAACTCCCTCACCTGTCTGTGCTCTACTATCGCACTTTCTCATCTACCTTATACACAAGTTGGTAACATTTTCTCAGTACTACCCATTGGTGGTGAATGTTGTGTGTGGTTTAATGTAGGTAATGTTAGAGACATCTGGCAGTGCATGGTGAAAGTACATGATGGGTGTTTCTCTTTTGTCAATTTTTGTTTTTTAAATTTGTACTTTCTTGGGGCTGTTGTAGAGAAGGAGAAAATGGATAATCTAAGTATACCCATAAAGGTACAAAGTGAAAAAAAAAGGAAAAAGAAAAAACAAAGATGCAATGTTTCCAAATGATAATAATTGATAAAAAAATTGATGTAGGGTCAAAGAATTTCTCCATATGGAAACACAACACATACAAAATGAGAAGTTTTTCTTACCATGTCGAAAGGAAGGACACGATGTGTTTGTGGAGCGATTCCATCTATGAAGTTTGTATATATTCATCCCATATTTAATACTGAGTGTGTGTATGAATCTGGCAATGCAGATTTCACCTGATAGTTTTGAAAAATTCATGTTTATCTAACTAGATATGGTCTGTCACCAGGACACCAAGAAAACGATACCACCGTTGAATGTGTTAGTGTCAGAGAAAATGCCTCAGAATATAGTATTACTAATAATGGACGCCCCCTTATGCAAACAACAGCATCTTCTCTAAAACCAGTCACAGTTTTTTTTCTTTTTTTTTTTCAATGTAACACAAACTGCAACAGATTGATTTTTAATCGAAAAAATAAAAAGAGACAGAGAGCGAGAGAGATAGTGAGAGGTGGAGAAAGAGAGAGAGAGAGAAGAAATAGAAAAAGTAAATTTAGAGAAATATGAAGTGGGAAAAAAATACAAGAAACCAGAGCAGCTGTTTGTCAGATTGAAAAGCCTGGAGGGCTCGGAAAGGAAGACAGAATCCGAAAAGGAAAAGGCGGGTTCAGTGCCCAACGAGATTGTTTAATCCTCAACGGATCTGTTGGATGGGAAAATGGTCACGTTCGTCAAGTACAGTATCTGCATTTGCCGAGTGGAAGAAAAATGGATTTCACAGAGAGATTCTTCCAAAATATGATTTAAAACTTGAAAGTTTTTGTTGTTGTTGTTGAAATTACAACATAGGGTCTTGCATAAAGTGTTTGACCAGGTGCAAATTGAAGTACAGTATGAAGATGATCCTTGGAGAATACAGTGTCGCTGCTCTCCGATGTCTTTACATTTTATGAACCAGCTACTGGACTATTCATTAAAATAAAGATAAGACTAAAGTCGATGATATACAATATTTGTAAACATTTCTGCACGGTCTTATTTTTAACTGAGGGCCCAAAATATTTTAAGATATATCTAATAGATTGCCAGACTTACAGGAATCCATCAATTTTCTGTAAAACGAGTGAAAAATTGAAACACATGTCAAGGAGTTCATCTTATTATTATTATTTTTTTAAAAATTATTTTCATCTTTAATGAGGGTAGTCCTGCTCAGTACAGAAGCACTGCTTTCCAGAGAAGCCCTCAATATCTTAATGTTTGCAAATGTTATGTATTTACATAGCAGCAAGTTCATTGGAGTGGTTAATGTTACTGAAACACAACCAATAAATATTTTTCATATCTGTCTCATTTCGCAGCTCCTCCCATATTTACAAACCCCCTAGTAGACCAACGAGGTGTAGAGCATGGAATCGCAGCATTTGTCTGCAGTGCAACCGGAGTGTTACCGCTGCACTTCAACTGGCAGAAGGACGGAAAACGAGCAAAGGGAAGCAGGATTACCCAAGAAGACATCGAAAATGGGTCGGTTTTACGGATCGACCTCCTCAGAACACCTCGTGACCAGGGGATGTACACTTGTGTGGTAACCGATGGTAACTCAGAAGAGGCAAGAACTGAGGCACAACTCACAGTTTATGAAGGTAAATATTATATTACAGCGATATAATCTAACATGATTCATGTAACTATGAAATGCCAGTCCAAAAAAAAACATTTTACTGTGAGAGTTGATGGTAAACAGACATTGCTGAGTTTATGTGTTTACTTACTTACCTGTCTCCTCAAAACTCACACACACCCTCAGTCTAGCTGTGCTCGCATGGCAACAGATTTATAGAGAAATTATATGAGTGGACATCCCATCCCATCACTGTTCCCTTTACCCTTCCTTCCCTACCCATGTGAAGAAAAAACATGATATTAAATTTGGAAGGATATTCTGCCACTCTTAAAGTATGATTTTAGTTAGTCAGGAAAAGTAGTAAAACATTGAATAGAATTTGAGTACACCAGAGTACAAATTTCACTTGTCTTTTGGTGAATGTGAGTATCATTAGTTTGTTAATACATTCACATCAGTGACGTTTGTAAGTTGATTGGCGTACTGCCAAAGTCCTCTGATTGTAGTGTGATTTTGTGGCCAGTAAAAACCTTAGCAATAAATCAATCAAGGAGCATATTTTAACCCCCTGAATCTGTTATTGTTAATGACTAGCAACCTTTTATTGTCTCCAACCCCATGGTATTCCTTTATCACTTTTCTGTGATCATCATCTTGTACACCAAAACTTGGCCGGGCTTACGAATTATCGAATAAAACCTCTCGACAACTTCAAACGACATCCACTTTAAGATACAAAGCAGCAGCGACCGATTGCCTAGCTTTTGGGTATGATTAAAATCTGTCCTTGGCACCAGAGTAAAATAGCCCACATTGCAAGAGCGGTTTGTTGATAATTTTTAAATTAATTTTTCCCCCCTTCCTTGCTTCTGCTATCTTCTTCTCCTTTGTTACGGATTTATTTTTCGGTATTTTGCTTGATGATTTATCTGCCATTTTGCCCGGAGCCGCTTAGAGATCCATGGATAGTGCAGAAAAGTCAATTAGTGTCCAGGCCGTGAGTCAGATGTTGTGTTTGTTTCTTATTTAGTACGATAGGATTAGCTAGAACGATGAGACGCTTTTAAAAGTGCTCACTTTTTCTTATGAAGTGTAAAAAAAGAACCTGGAGAGAAAATAGTGAAGTAAGAAGGTAAAAGAGACTTTGAAAGCCCAGAAAACTCCCCCGAAGCAAGTTTAGGCTCCAGTCATCCAAGCTTCCTCAGTGAATGGACTTTAGAAATTATATGACAACACCGATTCAATTTTTTTTTTTATTATTTAGGGGACAATTCACAGATAAGAATTTTGTCGTCGAGACTTGGATTGGTCGTAGATTTTTGCAAAAGTTATTTTCTTGAAAGCTGTGTGGTAGTTGTTCATTGATAAAACTATGACTATCAACGATCCTACTCATGTCATAATCGTCACCCTTCTCTTCTCTTCGGGTAAATGTCCCTCTCATATGTGGTCCCATCTTGTCTGTCTGTGTGGCAGCAAGTTGGAGCTTCTGGATTTTAGAGACATGGCTCCCCCCCCCCAACTTCATCATATCTCTGTGTTTCTTGAATATCGATAAATGACTGAGTCATCACTATCAAATGAAATTTGGGAGAGACTCTTGGGAAAACAATTAAATGTTTATCAATAGCAATAGAAAGGAAGTCTCTTTTTTATTTTATACATTTCTCCCCAAAAAAATGTCAACACTGCGGGATATATTGAGAGTATTCATGGTCTCTCACATCACCACTTTGACAAAATTGTTTATTCTTTGGGCAGCTGTTCATATTTATTTGTAACATCCTCTTTTCAATTTAGCAAAGAAAGTAGTTCGTGCAAGCAAAGCGAGGAGAGGAGGAATCAAGAGAAAAAGAACAGTTTTTTATACGTCGAGGAAGCGCCATCGAGTTTGTTGTTCTCGGCGTCACTGTCCATGCTGTTGAAATTCAGATTGATACAAAACCATGTTACCCTAAAAGGGGTTTTTGTCCTGTCGTTAGTAACTCGTTCCCCTTTTTCTTTCCCATCTCTTTCTCTCCTTTTTTTATTTTTTTTTATCACTCGAGCGACACTTCTCATTATTCAAGTTCGATTCTTTCCGACTCGGAATATGGGACAGAACAAATTAAAAGCGAAGAGGGAAATCGCGTTTAAGCTGGGGGAAAGATGTGCTAGGTATCAGTGGCGCGTGAAAATTAGGTTAGGATGAGATAAGCGTTATTGAGGATGAAACATAAGATGGGTGGTATTTTGTTTATTGACAGCTCACCGAAGAGATTTACCCTTTCTTTCCCCAACCCTTTCTTCTTTGTAGGCTTTGTTTCATTTTCTAGGATAATTTCATACGATCCACTTTGAATTAGGACTGTGGGTCTGATTTGTCGCCTCCATCTGTCATGTTATCACGTCTAGTTTCGGTTACATCAAGATTCGATTACAATGCGAAATCTTTCTCTTTTCGTCATTAATCAGCATTATGCATTTGATTTCTGGTTAGTAGTTTACAATTTTTACGATATAAGCAACCATCATTGTTCAAAATATGATTGCATTTTATCGATGCATTCAATTACCCATTTTGTACAAAGAATTATTTTGGAATTGGACGGTTGCATAAATTGCTCATTTATGACAGAATTGTCGTCCAGACACACCTGTACCGTATATATACAGTATAAACATATGCCAGCCCAAATGAACACTGGTTGAAAATACCAGTTAATCAGTATAAATTGAAATGAAAATTAGCAACTTGAGCCATCGAACTGAATTGTCTTGGGGGATAATTTATGTCTCGGAAAAGGCCTCAGATTCCATAAATGGCAGTTTTAATGGGTACGGACAGACAATAGTTGTCAAAACTCCAACCATGTTGTAAAACTCAACATTGAACAGAAAGAAGCAATTATATATATATATTTGTTGATTGAAAAAAGTGGCTGGTTTGGAAAGAAGTGGAGATACGTGTTGACCCCACAAGTGGTGTCGAAAAGGGGGCTCTGAGCTGAAATGTTACCAACCTGTAGACTCCTGCAGTCAGAGTGAAAAGTTGTGCAATGTCACGGTAGAGCGGAAACAGGTCAAATTGTTGCCGCTATTAATTATAAAACGTGATGTGGTAACAATTTTTTTAGGTGTTTGTGTTTTGCTACTTTTTTGTCGCACAGGCTCTAGATCAGATCTCGATTGGAACTGGAGCGTCAACTAATAGGAAAGAGTTGGTCTTTGCACGAAATTAACCTTATGATTAACACTAATTTAAAGTGAAAAGGTTACCAATTTAAGATAGTTGCTATTATTGAATGGAATCCAATTGTTTACCTGAGCTAATTAAATTAACACAATGAAAAATCCTAGTTTGGCTCTCTTTGTTCCGTCAATCACAGTTTATTGAGAGATTTTAAACACTCGTTATGGTTTGATACTGTTGTGAAAATTTGCAACTGGATTGCGAGCGACTGCTTTAACAAGATACAGTCATTACACTGAAAGACAGTGACGTCTCACGGGGACAGCTGTCTAATTTCAAACCTGGACGCATAGTTTATATTTAGCCCTTTAATGTCCTGTGTCTTAATGTTAGGTATATCCAAAGGAAAAAAGTTATGACTAGATACCTCTAATTTTATTGGGGAAACTTTTCAACCAAGAGTCAAGGTTATAAATCATCTTTGGTATGCTTACACCTTTTCTGGGGAACCTCATACAAGGTTCTAAAACAGGACATTTATACCTTCGTTATTTAGAACTTGCAAAGATAAATGATAAAAACTCTTCAGCCATAGGCCCGTTTATTTGGAAATTAATGTCTAATTTTTGATTTACAATTAATAGCTAATAGGTATGATCAGAGAAGGAAAGTATGATAACTATGTTAAGGCAAATTATTCAGATTGATTGTTACGTTATGATATTGCAACATTTTATTCGTAATTACGGAAGTTTGTTCACCAAATAAGTTTTTATTTGATTGAAGGTGTATACGACCCCTAGGGAGTTTTTATACCATCTGCAAACCATTAATGAGTTCTACTTTGATATATGTCTTCAGGTGACATAGACTGTTTGCAATCTGGATAATTGAGGAATTTCAATATTAGTGTATTTATAAATTAATACTAATGACGGATTTTGTAATCTATGATTCATACCGTAGGTAACCAAGATGATCGTATTACTATGTTTAATTAGAAAGTGCGGTGAAAACAAATCTAAAAGAAAATTAGCAAGCAAGTTTAAAATCAATACTTCAGCAGCTTAAAACGGAATTGATAAAGTAACCAAATCCAAAATGCCATTTCAAAAGGGATTCATGGAAATCAGTAGGCCTTAAAAAAAAGTCTCTTTGACAGGGTTTTGAGTGGTTTCATTAGCAATATGGAATGTATGTGTTAAGGGTGCTGCATACCAATACTGCAGACATCCCTGCCTCTCTTGTACATTGATCAGCAAACTTGTTTATCAAGCAAAAATGTTTTGGAGAGGAGGTTTGAAGAGAAAACCAAAGAGAAGAGAAGAAACCTTGTCTGTTTTCTCATGATCGATTGAAACTTAATCTCGTAACAAGATCGAAACATCGATCAGTTTGATGTTGTGTTAACTGTTGAGGGTCTGAAACACTACTAGCCCGAGAGGTCATTGACACATTTCTGTACTTTGAGACTCGAAAACTGGTAGAAACATAACACTGTTATTTGTCAGGTGATAGAGCAATTCCATTAGGAGTGTTTGGGTGTGAAGACATAAACAGTTAAAAAGTTTTTTTTTATAGTTTAGTAGGCTCTAAAAGAGAATTCTTTGAAAAATGTAGTCATTGGTATCCTGTTGATGGGAAACATTGGAATGCTTGCAAAAATGTTGATTGGTTTCGATGGCAGTTGCGCTTTGTCCTTTCAAAAGGTTAACAAATAGCTTCACACGCCGGATGTAATTTTCAAACTGAAATCGATGTCTGCCCGACACGTTTTACTTGCTGTGTATTTTCCTTTCCTGAATGATTTTTAATTTTCCGATTTTGTTTTCTATATTGGCTTTTTAAGAGGAAACAGAGGGAAACGAAATGTTTTGTAAATATGTATTTTTTTTTTTTTTCACGTCCGCATCCTTATGTACATACTGGGTGCATGAGACACACTTGACTGCCTCTCCTCTCAATAGTAAAACTCTTTTAATTTTGAGGGTCTTCAGTGGTTTCTAGCAATCATGGCTGATCTTACTGATGCGTCATTGTTTGCTTAACTCTTCACTGCACTGAATCTGGGTGTTTATTCAACTACGTCTGAAACTTACCCAACCATTTATTTTTTGGTTAAAAACAAAAATAGGGACAAATAGAAGAAGATATAAGAAAACATAACAAAAAAGAAAAAAGAGAGAACTAGTCGGCCTTGGAATACTAAGATCTACCTCAACTTCTCTCTAATGTCGTCATCTTGCACTGTTGAACGAGATCTGTACGATCTCCTTTTTCTCTTCCTTTTTGGTCTAGTACTGCGATGGTACGAGAGTAAAGAGAAAAGAAATAAAGAAAAAAAAAAACGCAATTCTGCTCATGGCGTTGCTTCAAAGTTGATTTGCTGAGAGAATCTAACAGGAAACTTAATTTACTTTTGAAGCCCACAGCTTCATAAATTTGATTTTTTGTTTGTTGGAGTTCATAGAAGGTATTTTTTCATGATTGAAATGGCTCATGTTTTTAATGTTCAATACATTTATTATATTATGATCATGAGCAAACACAAAAGGGAAAAGAGAACGAGCTACCCGCTCGCGAGGTTTCCAGCTATGTAGTGTGTCTTAAGTGAACGTTTTGGCATCCAATTTATCACAGAGGTAGGAAATGTTCAAGACGATCTTAATAATTGGGAAAAGATGGAGGGGAAAAATCAGACCAAAAAAAAATAAATTTAGACTGGAATGTAAGAAAAGAGAAGACATCTCAAACTATCACGAAAGAGTTATGTTTGCCTGATAAAATGGAGTCTAAAAAATGGAGTGATTTATAGACTGAATGTTTATACTACGGTATCAAACAAGGGAAAATAGTAGTCTTTTCTCAAAGATGAGCATCTTGAAATTTAGCAAATTTAAATATAGATTCATAACGTCTCGTCTTCATGGCAGTCGTAGCACAGTCTTGGTGGTTGCTGTATACGAGACTGAAATCTGCAACGTGGGGTTTTTCAGATTATACGTATCCTAACCGACATCCTCTGTAGGTGCTATTCCCCCAGATATGGGGAATAATTTATCCGGCATTGTCGCATTGCAAAATGGTATGCAAATAGGGGCAATTGCTACACAAATTGTGTTTTTGTAATTATAGCATGAAAAGTGGGAGAAGTGTGAAAATTTACAATGTAGAGGTATACATTCTTTCTCAATCAATCAATTAATGAATCAATGAATGAATGAATGAATCAATCAATCAATCAGAAAACATTTATATAGCACCAATATCAACAACAGTTGCTTTAGTATGTATTGTAGGTATTTGGGATAAAGTGCAATAATTGCAGAAAATATAGTAATTAAATATATCATTGTTTTGTAAAAATGTTACCCTTAAACCTATGTACCACACTTTATCCCTCATCTGTCTTCTCTCTACCACTACACTTTCTCATCTATAACTTATTTACCCAAAGTTTGATGTTAGGGTTTCCAGGTTTCACCTCTTTCCCTGCTACGTTTGTTTTCTCATCTGTAGACTTCCTCTTCATGTTTAATGTACCACCCCTTCTGAAACGAAAAAGTCTGTCCGGAGGTCTCCTAGAAAACGTCCCAAACTGGGAACTTTTTGAGTAAAACCTCAGCAGCAGGTGGATTCTTGAGGTTTTGGGGCATTGGTTCTTGACTCTTAATATGGCTGGTATTGATGCAGTAAATGTTTACAGTATGTTTGTTGGCGGGCTACTATATGATAACAAGCTCTTTTGAAAGGTTATGTCTGATACCTACAAGATGGATCAAATTATACGGTTAAAACCCTTGAGCATAGAAACATCTGGGTTTATAAACAGACAAGGTTCTCTATTATGCCTAGTTTGTTCACAAGGGTAGGGTTTTGTTAGGTTCATACCTCTCTATTCACAATGGCTGTCATAAAAATACAAATAAAAAAAAAATTGCTGTTTTTATTCAGTTTGAAGAGCTTGTTGCCCAGGGTTCAATACTGTTTACCCTGGGGGTATATTTCCATGTTATCTTTATGAGGTATGATTGGCCTTGGAGAGGTCAAACTGAACAGGGAAAAAATTTAAAAACCTTCCAGACACAAATTTATCCCTAGGTACTCACAATACCAACCAAGGGTGTTTGGTTGCATTCATTCAACAGAAACTCCTTTCCGCAAGATATTACAAATTTCTGGATTTACAATGTTAACTATAAATACAATAGCACTAGAATACAAGAAAGAGGAAAAAGGGTATTTGGGTCCTTAAAGGTTGTATCAGAAATTATTCAGTGGAAGGGATCATGGGGACAGAACGCACCATCTTTGAATACTATTTGAAGAGCAATTTCTATGATTAAAGCTACTTTGAGTTTTATTATTGATCATTGATTATTGGGGTTCTCTAACTTAGACTAATAATCTCGTCCGTTCTGTATTTGTAGTTTTTGTTTGTGTATATATATATATATAATATTTATATTTATTTAATTCATTTAATGGACATGCTGCTGATGTGCTTGGAAAACATTACATCATCAATTAGTTCTGGAAAGCAATTGGAAGCTGACCTACTTTGTCTTACTCTTTAGTTTCCATGGAAACCTGTGGATTTGATTTTGCGTAATTAATAAGATTGGTAATTTGGTCTCAGCTGTGGAGGTTGAATCCATTGTCTCACATACTGCTTGGTAAGAGGGGGGGGGGGGGATAACAGAAAATGCAATCACAATTATCTCTAAGACAGAAGGAGATAACAAAAAAATTAGTAAATAGGTTCTCAAAATATATGTGGCAGTGGTAGCATGATAAAAGTACAGTGAAACTACATAACACTATTGTAACATATACATACCACTGAATTTGAACATAATTTAAGCTCTTAAGGGGGTTTGTCCATTTAAGTAGTGAGTTGATGTTATTTTAAATGTCTTTGGAAATGAAATGGACATTTTCTATGGAACGATTCCAGTGCAAATGAGCTGCGATAGTCAATATGATGATTTGTGCAACTATTTCATTCTTATGTTCTCTTTACATAGTTTATATTGCTTCCCAGTGGTTCACTCTCTTCTCCCATGATCATTGCCCTTATAATAGGACTTTTACTTTTATTGTTAAATGTGCAGGAAATGAGGAACTTTTATCTCCAGTTTAGGAAATATAGTAAGATGAAAGTACTAAAAACTAAGAGAGCTGGCTTTTATAACTTGAGAAAAAATGTAGCTAGTCCTGGAAATGAACTGGGAAGCCCGTAATATATTGAGAGAAGGTGACAACTTTTTAGGCAAAAAGACCCAGGGTGGAAGGGTTACATTTGATGGAAGATATAAGCAGATTGTCCCAGATTGTCTTTTTCTTTTGTTCTTCCTTCATTGTAACCCAGTAATTAAGTCTATTGTCAAATTAGTTTTGTTTTGAATTTACAAAGGAAAAAAAGAATTTGAGGTACAAACCAGGTAGTTGGGTTAGTACTGTATATAACTTATTAAAACGTTGATCCCATTCAAGAATGGTCCATTCAGTAAAGCTATGCAGTTTTACTTCTGGCTGTGAAATATTGTAGGGTGTTATTAGCTGGTACTTAAAGCCTTAAAACTATAAACTATATCACAAGCAATGTCTGCAAAGTACGCTACATACTGTGCATCTGTTTGGAGATGGGTTAGGCCTAGGCCAAGTGATGATCTCTGTACAGTAGGTTATATGTCTGTAAGTGTGGGGGGAGGGGTGGGACAGGCAAATACATTTGTTTTGGAATTAGTCACTGGATGAGGTTTTATTGTCACTTTCAGCATTATTCTCCCCTTCCCCCAACCCCCCCCCCCCACAAGAAATTTATTGGTAAATTCTGTATCTTAATACAACACACGGACTTTACAACGTACCATTTTACAGTTAGAATACGTAATCATGGGATATTGAGCATATAGTTCTGTGGTCAAAGTAGATTCTGTGAAGTGATAAATTATGAAGTTAGTTACTGGACTGATATAACTGTGTGTAATTAACAATCATTTATCACCCACTGATGTATGAATATCTGTCATGATCTTCTGATCAGCTATTAACAGGTGCAAATATAAACTGTTAGACACAGTTAGACAGGTATACAAAGGTCAAGATTATATATTGTAGCACTCTGTTCTCTGTTTTGACAAGGGATGACTGTACCAATATAATTAAGTAGATCTGTTTCTCTTATCTGCATGAGTTCTTGGAAGAGATAACTGTAATTTGTTGAGCAGGAGTTAAAAGTATTTGATCACTTGGTGGTTCGATCTGGAATTGCACCACAGACCACCACAGTCAGTTTGTGGATCTCAACTACTAAAGGTAGAATGAAAATTGGCTGCTTTGGGTTACATTATTTTTAGAGCCATCACCTTAGGGGTGAAATAGCTCCAAGTATTAAACCACAAACCTCCATCATGACATGCTCAGCACATTTGACAAGAATTGCTTCTAAACTAAAGAGAGAAAACATAAAAATAAAAACATGTTTGTCTAGTCTGGTGTTTTGGATATGAGTAATGCCTTTGTTTTATCCAATTAAATAACACAGCTTGGAATTCTAATACATCAACTAACCCCCCCCCCCCCAAAAAAAAAACAAACAAACAACATAACACAAAAGTGACTCCTGCATGGTTACGACTCAGGCCTTTGCATTGTGAATCAATGGATTGTAGAAACAATTATCGCCATTTGTGGCTATAGCCATGTAGGTTAAAAATGGCCACCACTGATAAAGTGTTTACAATTGGATATTCAAACATATCGATATATGCATCAGTGCAGTTTTGCATGCATGTGTAATGCAGTGTGTCTATAGTTAGGCAAATTATATAATTAAACCCTTTCAACTTGTACTAGGGATTCAAACAACAGTTTATTATTTGTTATTGAAAACACACATTTCTGCATAAATCGAAGAAATTTGGTATATATATATGACACTTGCCCTTGGAAATTGCGCACTCATATCATCGGGGCCATTGGGGTTTGGCAAGTGCTATTTCTTGCAAGACAATGTTGACCATTGACATTATAGTGGAACATTTTTCAAATTTTGTGATGCTCAGCAACAGGGAAACAGGTCATTCAATGAATGGGTCATAGATAGATACTAGTCTTGTAGTAAGAGTAGAATACCATGGATATGAGTACATTTGAGTACAATTTCCCTTTGTATGAGGATGAATAATGAGTACAAAACTATAAGAATGGGAAGTACTAAATACTAATTACACTGTGAGTACAGTATGGATACAGTATGAGTACATGTGACTATATACAGTATACCAGAGCACCAGTATGAATACAGACTACAACTCTGCTGCCATATATACTATAAACTGCTATATTTTCAATGCCACCAAGTTAGTTGAAGTTCCCATCATCAGTAAATGCTACATCAAACCACTGTCTGTCTGCACAATGAATTTGCACATGCCACAGGCTACTCACATGCACAAATGTAGATTCAACAGTGAACCAGACAAGAACTGTCAGCCTTTGCTTACAGAGAAAAAAAAGAGAAAAAAAATTGCTATGCTCTCAGCAACTTCGCTAGAACTCTGCAGAGCTTCCTGGCCTGTACTACAATGGAATGGTAACATTATTGGTGAAAGCAGCTCCTTTGCTGGAAGCTTGAATTTAATATGTTTGAAAGTTCAAGGTAGGTCAAGGCAATGTCTAATACAACTCTGCAGGGGTATGTATATATGGTTTGGAGTAAGCTGAATGGTCGCCTAGCGTGTATACAGTGTGTAGACATGAACACTTAGCAAGATGGGAATCTTAGCATGTCAGTATGTTATCAAAGAAGTTTTACACATTGTTAGCACTTCTTTAAGATTTTAATGTTTTCTTGTGAATATATAGTGAGTATATGATAAAATACAACCATAATGTCACTACACTGTAAACAATGTCAGTGTTGTAAATGGATAAGTTTTGAGGTTGCATTGTATGAACAGGAAGTGCATGGAGTTTGGTTCCCTTTACCATGTGGAAGTGCTCACACTCCAACTGTATCATCCCAACCCCCCCCCCTCCCCTTCATAAGATAAAACTCTGTATTATACAAGCTCTGTGCATTAAAATGATGCAAGTCACTGAAAAGAGAAAACATATGGTAAGTAGTGGGCATTATTTGTGGGTTGAGGGAGGGTGGGAAAGTGGGTGCCAAAGTGGGTGGTAGCCATATGAAAAGAAATACTGTAGAGAATGTCTTTTTTAATTAACACACAGACTAGATTTTCCAAGAAATGTTCTCCAAAGATAAAACAGATAAACTGATTTGAGTAAATTGTTGCTAGAAATCAGGGGTTTATGTATACATTTTTGTTATGGTATGATTATCTTCCAAAAGCGATAGTTCCCTACAAATTCCTTCAAATCACCATCAATGATTTAACCAGCTCATACTATACCCAAACATCTGCTTAGCTGCCTCTCGAATCCACCCTTAGAAAAGAGAGTGAGAGAGAGAGGAATGTGACAGAAATGCAACTCAAGAGTTGAAAACTTTATAAAGCGATTGGTGCTCTATCAAAATTTTTCAGCCGAGGGAAAAAAAAAACCTTTTATACTCCAGGAGGAGGCTTTGAAGATTTATGTTATCTTCTCGTGGGAATCTATTAAATCAGAAGTTCCAAGAGAGAGATTTTTTTCCCCCTACGGATTCGTAATTAAGAGCTTCTCCATGGAAACTGTTTTGACGTATCCTTGCGGATGATTTCTCTGTTTTGTCTCATAGTCTCCCCGGTTTCATTCTCCTTCCCTTGATTTTCACTTTATACTCAAGGAATAGTTAAGTCACAGCTTCAGGAATTGTTGGCTTTTAATTTTCCAGTGGATAAAAAAATATTTGTTGTTTCAATGGTGAAAGATCTGAGAATAAAAGGAGATGTTAAGCAACAAGGGGGTGCTGTATGTCACTTAATCCTCTGGAAGGCTTTTCGCTTATTCCAGAGTAATTGACATGAGTGAAAGATTTAAGTTATATATGTGAAAACTTGGGGCTCTATCAGAGTAATGACAAGAGTGAAAAAATTTAAGTCATATGTGAAAAACTTGGGGTATACCAGAGTAATTAACATGAGTGTACATTTCAGTTACATGTGAAAACTTGGGATATATTCACAGGCTCCCTCTGTATAACCACTGAAACAGGCCAATGTATTGCAGTCGTGATTCTACCTGCTAGAACAGGAGAACTTTCAATAATAGCATTCTATAGCCAAAACTTTGTTTGTGTGCTCTTTTCGGATTGGCTTAGACCTCTTTTAATTGTGATAATTAAGTTGGGGTAATTAATGTATGCACGTTTGCTGGTCAGATTATTAGCCCATACTGGGCAATGAACATGTGCTTGAAAATATCAAGATAAGATGGATATGTTTAATGACAGTGCACTGCTTGTGGCAGTTTATTAGATATTTGGAGGACCACGATCGACCCAGGACCGTCCATGAGGACTGATCCAAGGTCCACCAGAGTTCTGCCCATTTAGAATGGATGCTCAGAATGTATGAAAGCTAGCTTGGATTTAATGCTAGATTTAGCATATAAGTTTCTTGTGTTGTATATTGTCGATATGTATGTGAATCAAGTAGTGACTGTTAGTGAGGTTTCCTGCTGAGAAGAGAAGAAAAAAAGCTTATAGTACTGATTTTTAAACTGAGGAAAAAGCTTAAAAAAGGAACAAAGCATTCCAATTATTTTTCGCGACCCATAGCCTGCAGACAGACACTATATTAGAACACTATAGATACCAGGTAATATAAAGGTGAATAGGAGGTAAAAGAGAGATTGGTATGTATAAACAAGATGGAAACCTGTTTTAAAGTTCCAGGTTATTTAAAACATATTTAACATATCGAGTGTCTTGTTTCATTCAATTTTTCAGAGGGCAGTCTTCCAGCAGGTTTCCCAAGTATCGCCAGGTCCACCCAGGTACAGGTGGTCGAACGTTATCGCCAGGGTCAGTTGACTTGCTCGGCGTCCGGTAACCCAGTGCCAGAGATAGCGTGGTATCGCAACAACCTTCCTCTTCAACCCAGCGGTAGACTCTCTGTGGTTGGTCAAGGTAAGATACTCACCCACGAATGAGCAATTCTCATTCTATTTTCTGGTCATCGCCGTACTGGGGGAGAGGTCTGTCCGTCTGCGGCCATGATGGTCTGCGGCGTCCTTCAGGTAAAATGGCCTCTACTATACCCTGATTTATCCTGCAATGGTTTGGGATAGAGAGGAAAAGAAAGGAGTTTAGTGTGAAAGAATCTGACAATTCAAGGTTGTTGACAATGAGAGGAGAATGAATCGCAAAATAGGATCATCTCTTGGCCTTAGAAAATGCTCTGCTTCAAAGATTTTAAAATGTGCAAGGAATTTCATCGTGGGTTGGAAACAATGGAAAAAGAGAATCATCAATTCTTTGGGCATTACAGGTAAAAAAATGGAGGCTTTAGTCCGAGAAGTATGTTGAAATCTTGAATTGAAGCCAAAGATTTTGAAGAGTGTGATTTAGAACCAAGTTACAGTCGACGATTAGTTTTAGGAATAAAAAACTAAACAGGCATCCAAGCAACTGAAGTTGAATCTGTAAAAAGGTGAATTGTTTGTCAGTGTCCTTCCTAGATTTAAAACAGAAAAGGTTTCTTTTCAGAAAGATTTTGATAATGTTGTATCAAAAGGACATGACTATGTGCTCAATAAGAGATTGAGATATGGGATCAATGCAGAAAAAACAAAAACAAATACAAAACCAAGAAAAACTAGATTTGCTTTAAACAGGACCTTGTGGGGAGTAGCATACAATTGTCTTAGCAGCAATCAGAGGGAGTGCAATTCACTGAAGGGCAGGTAGAGGAGAGGGGGGAGTATGGAGGGAAACTAACAGTGCTGTGACTGAGGGCAGTTAAATATACGAGGAATATTAACAACAGTGCCAGTTATATGGCCCGTGTCCAGTATGTATAGTGATTGCGTGCTTCATGGAACATCATGGTAAGTTACCAAACAGTCTAAAGAGATTTGTGACCAGTCCAAACTGTATGATTCCAAGGGTGTTGGGGAGGGGGTGGGGGTTGTTGGGAGGACAGGAGGGGGGAAAAGAATGGTAGCTGGACCAATTACCATTTGCATCCCTTTATAAAGCATCCCTGATTTGTTACCTATGTGTATCTTCCAGTACTGGTTAACAGCATGCTATAGCTAGCATTGTTCATGTTAGCTACTCAGGTGTGGATCCAAGGGGGGGAGGGGGGATGTACAACAACCCCTTCCATCCTAACACAAACTTTTCAAAAGTAGTCATTAGCTTTCATTAGCCCCAGGTATTGATGCCATGAGGTTAACACATTTTCCTCAGGACCTTAAAAATTGCTTAAAACTCAGGAAATTTGAATAAAGAACTCTCATCTATAATGCTGTTTTGGCCTATACATATGCTGGCCTATCCTATCCTTCCAATTTTGATCTCTCCATACCGTGAAATTTACTTCAATCTTAAAACTTAAAAATAGAATCGCCCTTTTCAACCCATATTGAACTGGTCACAAATCCCCAAAGATTGAGTGAAAGCTCTCGTTATGGTGGACAGCCTGAGGGCATCATGCATTATTTGGTACCGTATAATCTATGTACTCTGAAAGGATTGCAAAACTAATAGTCCTCCAACTTATAATTTTATGCTGGTTTTGTTAACCTGTGTACTGTTTCACTTTGTATTCCCTTATGTTTATAGAAAACATAGTTTAAACCTTACCTACTCAAAAAAGAAAAGAAAAAAAAAAACCCATAAGAAAATGCTTGCCAATTGTATCAAGCTTTCGTGTGCGTATTAATAATTCACATTATAATGCAGCATGCACTCTGTATGTACTTTTCTTGGGTACCAAGTTCTTTGAATTCCAAGAAGTTGCATGAACTGATCTAAGAAAACTTCCTTCCTCATCCTCAGCACCTATGAGCGATACAGTTTCTGAAGGTAGTATTCTGACTACTTCTTTTTTATTTTTTTTTATTTCCTTCTTACCTAACTGCTTCAAAGCACACATATATGCAGCTTCCTCATAGTGTTTTCTCACCATAATTTTTCTTTTGTTTTAGCTTATTTTGCTTTCACACCGGTAACGAGAAAAACATAGTAGTAAATAAACACAAGCAAACGAACAATGTACTCGTATATATATGTATGTAATCATGTGGGATTTCTAACCGGTGATGAAGATGGCTGGCTGCATGCGGGGATGAAACGTAATCTGGGATTACTAATACTCTGAATCTGATTAATCTTGGTATCGTCTCGATAACCATGAAGGATTAGGAACCATCGTCGGTCTCGTTTGTCATGCGAGGTTCACCCTCTGTGGATCAAACATGCGTTATTGATTTCTGTCATTCCATGCACCACGTACTCCACGTTTATAAGGACTCAACCGTTTCAAATGACAGTGCTGATAAACGACCCAGTGGCACCTCAGTGTAAAGGTTCATTACAGTAAGGCGGGCGGGTGAATCGTTCGTGCATCCATCGGATCGGGTTGCCAGATGAAGTCACCGATAACGATCTGCCTTTCAGATCATCCTTCAAATCGTCCAGATAATCATACGTACAGCTTCCTTTTGTGTATAGAAATTTGTCACAATCTGGCGGTCGCATGTATAACCATCAATCGATTAAGAAAAATCTATTACTTCTAGTCTGTGAAGCATTGCACAAGAAAGTGATAAAGTCAGGCGTACTCTACACTTCAAAGATTGGTCATTAAACGAAACAGCAACCTAAATTAACTTTGTGGGACACAAAATTTATTGGATTTATCAGCTAAATTAATTCCTATTGGACATTATTAACTTCTCATTAAAAACACTCAAAAAAAAGGGGGAAAGTTTTGTTATTGTATATTTTAATATTATTGGATATCTTTATAACAATTAGTCCTAGCAAGTGTTCATTTTGGTTTTCATCTCTGTGATATGGTGCAGAGGGGCATGAAGAGAAGAAATATTTATAACTGATGCATGGTCACAGACGGTGAACCCTGGCAACAGTTTTGTAACTGTAGAACGGCGGAATTAATTGAATAAGTAAGGCATTAATGAGGAAACCGTTTTCTCTAGGCCATGATCCCGGTAGATAATGAGCAGATTTATTGAGTTGAATTCTGACTTTTTGTTCCAAGCTACTACTGTATGTCATTGGTAGGTAACCCTCATAACAAGTCAATGGGGATACTTTACATTGCTCAGTACAGTAGGTATTCACATAGGTGATATATCTGACAAGAAGCTTGGAGATTGTGTCACTGCCTGACTTGAGCTAACTTACTTACAGCTCATATGAGGGGAAAGAAGAAAATGATCATCTCCTAGCTGATGTTGGCCATCTTGGTCAAAATGGTCTAAATTCCAACGGAGAAAGGAAAGGAGAAAACTTGTTAAAATACTCCTTTTTATATGTATATGTATACTGCACCAAGTATGTGTAGGGACATATATAAAAGTAAGCCTGACACGAGGCTCTTTCACTTCTTCTATATGTAGACTAATATCTTCCAATTCTTGACTCTCTATTCACCTCATGAATTTTACAATTTGTTGAACATGGATATTAATCAACATTTTAATATGGCTGTATAGAGGTGTGGAGTAAAACTAACACAGTAGCTTCATATAACCACAAGCAGCGTAGTTAATAGGTAAATCTCTTAAAAGCAGGGACCACAAACTTAGCTTTTATATATATGTTCAGTGATATGTTTGTGGTGGCACACATTGTATTAATATGTGAGCTCTTTCAGCAGCATCGGTAGAAACCCCCAGAAACATTTATAAAGAGGAATGAAGGATTCTCTGGTGTTGTTTCAGTGGTGTTTCAGCAGGACATATGCAGTTAGTTTCAGTAAAGAACATATCATCAAAGGGAGTAGTTGTATTCATAGAGGCTGGGAGTCATGGTTGCCATAGCAACAACAATAACAAATAGATGATGGTTTCAATCAGCTGGTTGGTAAACAAATGTGAACATTTTGCTTTAATAAATGATTCTTGACTTCCACTTGCATACATAGATACGGGCATAGACTTGTCTGTTATCAGTCTGCAGCAATGGATTATTTAATGTGATGATGATGACAGGGCTGATCATGTAACCAACATGCCGATAAAAACATAACTGGTAATTGCTAACCCAGCAGTGGGATCAATTGTAATGACTGATTTTAAAATCCCACCAGTAGAATAATCTTGAACAGAAGTGATCTTTAAGCCCATCAATAGGATAATCTCTATTAGTACTGATCTATATACTCACCAGTGAAATGAACTATACAACAGAGCTGATTTAAAACCCGCCATTGGGTTAACCTGTAGATAATAGAGCTGTGTTATAATCCACCATCGGGTTATTCTATTATAGAGCTGATTTAAAACCCACCATCGGGCTAATCTATAATAGAACTGATTTAAAAACTGATTAAAACTTACAGGGCTGATTTAAACGATCCACATTTAAACCATAATTTGTAAACCTATAGATGGATTACAGCTGGGCTTATGGGTAACCTCCACCAGTGAAACATAACATCTGATTTTAAGCAATTGGATGAAAATACTGTATAGCAGGCTTCCCATGATCCCTCCAGTTAGATGAACTGTAAAATTAACGATGGTTAATCCCACTGGTCACATAAACAGAACTGATTTCCTCCAGCCAGACCATTAAACTATATGTCAGGGCTGATTTTGACCAGTCACACATAGAAATTCAGGCTTGACAAGAGTGAGGGTCAGAAGGGGTCACAGCCCTGGAGCCCCAGGTCAAATTGGAGGGGGTATATGGGATAAAGATTAATGTACTCTCCGTTTCATTATTTTTACTCAAGGAAGGAAGGAAGAATTCATTAAAAAATTGGCGGGGGGGGGGGGAGGGGGGATCCTGATGACATAATTGTGTCCTAGGGCCAGACCTGGTTCTGGATACCAATGCATAAATTATGACATCACTGATAGTTTTTGATAAAGATAGCTTGAATTTTTCAGGGTTTTGGAGTTTGTAACATTTGTCATGTAAGTCAAAACATGTGTTATAAAGATCATTCAAAATAGCACGATGTATAAATTAGATCCAGAGAGGAATTCAATAGGAAGTGTAGACATATATACCCATTACATGGTAAGTAGTTATTAGGAACCAGAAACCACAGTAAGTAGGAGGAAGAGATGCATGACACAGAACTTTAGGGGCTGAATCTGTTGAGTTCTTCCTAACACGAACATTTGAGACTTGCTGTCTGTACGACCCGGCAAATTTGAGCTATGCGTGCACAGTTTGCTACCCACAGTTATCACATTTATATCAAAAACCATATTTAACCTGTTACTAACAAAAGACCTTTTTCATTCATTCTTTTGCCTGGAAGAAAAAATATAATAATGAAAAAGGAGTAATTTTGTGTTTAACACTGCACCAAAAGTTGAAGTATTTTCTAGGTTTGCTTGATAATTGCACATAGATTGTTTTTATGTTGCATGCATCGCAATTCCTAATCATTTTTACGTCATTGAGAAGTGAATATCGTGAAGATCATCAGTATTGATCTCATTTTCTGCTAGAAAGTAAAATAATGGTCATTTATGTTTGATAATCAACCCTACAGTATTTAACACCAGTGCCACTCGAAAAATAATCGTTCCCCTTTTTATTTATGGTTAATTGACCGATTCTATTGGCCAGCTGTCTGGAAAATGTCTGAATAATTAGTAGGGTTTAGAATCCCTCCTCAAGGCAGTACTTTCAAAAACTTTTTGAGAAAAAGGCTAAACTTTTTTCATTAATGCTGATGACCTTTGAAACTGCTAGAGATTCTTAAAATGGTCAAATTAGATTGCTATTTTACTTGTTTCGGGGTTGATGCTATCTATACCATGGGATGGATTGGCTTTGTTCGTGACAATTGCTTGAGTATGGGCGTGATTTGGGTGACTTGCACCATGAATGGTAGCTGTAGTGGGTGGGTGCATGCACATGCATGCCACCAGTGGGACACACATGCAGTGTTGTACTGTATATATCTACAGCTGTGCTTGCAGTACCTGTCACCGCCATCAATGCATTCTCATGTACATAGTCCAATCAAAATGCCATCACCGTATTTTGTTAAACTAAACATTTCTAGAAGAAAGGATGCAATCATTTTTAAAAGTGAAATGAAATAAAAAATATATATATATAAAACAGCTAGAACCTTGGCATGAGATGAGAATACATCAAGTTATTGATAGAGTGTGTGAGTATGGCGGTGACAGGTAAGCATTATCAATCATGTATGGATGTCCATAACAGCCAGGGTTTGGAATATGACTTATAAATATTTTTATTCATGTTTGAAATTATTATGTACAGGCAAGTTGTTATATGTACTCCAATGTTGAAAGAACTACGTCTGTCAGAATTAACAATATAAGTAAATGAATTAACAAAGAACTGACTGGGCTGTGGTCCTTGGCATAGTGTGCCTCCTTTGGGTATTGGCCTCATGTCAATTTGGCAGTCTTTCCTTTGTAACATCGATTCTACAAAGAGACTATTGTGTTGGATCAATAGCCCTTTATGTTCCCTGTGATTGATGACCCCCCCAGCACTAAAATGATATTAAATTTTGTCATCATTTGACGATTAAACATGGATGATGCATCGTCATGTGTTAAACTGTACTGTACGACCCTTTGAATAGCTGCTAAGTTTCCTTGAAGACTTCCAACCGAGTAAATTTCATGTGACATGAAATAACCATTATACTAGATTGATGTCTTGCAGTTCAGTTAATAAACAATTTTTCTTCAACACTTTGGTATAATAAACATATTTTTTTTTTAAACTTTTGTCATTGCCATTAATACCAAAAACCTTCCAATTATTACTCACATTTTTTCTAATCTTTTTTAGATTTTTTTTTTAATGAAACTTGACTAGCCCAACTTAATGAGCACGAGGGCTGTGCCTATTGAGTATTGAATCAGTATATATCTGTTTAAACAGCCCACGCAGTATTAAAGACATTTATTACTATTTGTATAGTGTTTGTATTGGTAGTAGTGATTTACCATCGTTCTATTCCCTTTGTATGCAATGTGTGGAGGTTGGTGTTGCTTTTGTTGTTGGAAATTTATGTCAACAAAGAGAGAGAGAGAGAGAGAGAGGGAGAGTTGGACAGACATAGAGGTGCCTTTAATCACCTCTATTAGTTATTGACTCATTTTACAGATGAGTTATTGATTCTTACCCGTGAATTGTGCTATTATTTTTACCTTCTTTGTTTGTAATTTATAAATTTGTGGCTGTTTCCATTGATCTCATCGTGGTTACTACTGAATGGTACGTGTGTGCGATTCGGCTAGGTTTGGGAAAACGCAAAATATGCAAGATTGTGAGAGTGATTTTTTGAATCCATGCCAGATATCCATATCGATAATAGACAAACAAAGAATGCTTATTTTGACGTAACATCCGCCGCTGTACAATGATTTGTGTCTGACAGGAGATCCAGCTATGTACATTATATATTAATAATGTGTTGTTGAGTGTCACATGTCTGATTGCACAAAGAGAGCTTTCTTGTTTCGGGAAATGAAACAGCTGTTATGGTGAAACTGTTTTTTGCCCTTCTTGATCTAACAAAGAGATTTTCAACTATAATAATAGGACTTTTGTTTTCTCTTTAAAGATCAACGGTGTAAGGAAGATATTTAGTAGAAAAAAATGAAAAAAAAATGAAAAAAATGGGAATTAGGTTTTTTAGGAAAGTCTGACAGGTACTCTAACCCTTTTTTTTATGGTATCTCAATTTTGTTTCTTTACATTATAATGTACAGACAAAAAATATTTCGAATACAATCTGCCCCCTTTCTCAACCTGAACTTGTTATGCAACATTTCATACATTGCCTTAAGAGTGGGCTAAAACATGCATCACATCCCTTGTTAGCCCCTTCACCTTGCTCACCCATAAAGTTTTAACCAAAGCGTTTTTCCCCCTTCCTTTTCTGTGCATAGCTTGCAGTGCCACAATATTGTGTCTACTCACTCAGTTGCCAGAGTTTTTTTTTTTAAAGTCCTCTACGGTTGCTATTTCCATTAGCAATGTACAGAGCAACCGTGCGGCAATCAGGAAATACGAAACAATCACGGCGAAATTGTGAATTGTTGCGTTTAAAAGTTGCCAGCAGAATTTGTAGGGGCTTTAACCTCATTAACTTCTGGATGATTCATTTGGTAATAAGATTTAATGGTGGCTTTATCCAGCAAGTTGTGAAACGTAATAGGCTACATCGCTCGGGGCTCCGTACCGCACGTTGCCTCACGCCTGTTCATTCAATCCTAACCTTGGGGAACACCGGCTGCATCCAAGTGAACAAGAAACGTTTAGCGTGGGATTATGATTCAGGGTGTACAAGAAAAAGTAGCCACAACTGGCTATAGATTGATGGGAGGGAATGACAAGCGACCGATCGAACTAAAATAGAAGAGAAAAGAAAGATGGAACATCGGTCTGATGTGGCAGATGGGGAACCCAGAGTGGCCTATCGCCTCTTAGAAGACCCCGACCTAAACGACAATGAGTCACTCCAGTACCGGTCGGATTAAAGCTAAGCCGCTATTTTGTTCTTCCTGCGAATCGAAATCCCTTCCTAATTTGATCATGCTAATAGTCCAACATGTTTCCCTCATCAGAATCGGCTAGCTGTAATCAGAGAACTGTAAGACAACTCGACTCGTCGAGAGAAAGCTCGTTATCTTGACAGAATAGTAAAGTAATGTCAGGAATGCGACGACTGTGGCGGCCATGTGATATATTCCATATATGTGATCAACTTTGTATATATATATATTTATATATATATATGTATATGCACAAATCCTCTGTCTGACTCATAGATATGTGATATAGCACATTATAAGGCTGGTGGTCCCTGTAGAATTTCCGTAAATGAAACAATTTCTAATTACTAAAGGAAATGTATGTGTGTTCATGTTCTTTTGTAGTTGTATAGGTAGTCAAGCCTGGGGGGAAATATGCATATTGGGATGGGATTGGTTTTTTTTTTCCTCCTTCTTGGGTCATATCAGCCTCGTTTCTTTGTTTTATGGCAATGTGAGTCACATTAAATCCCAATGTTGTACATTCTGGTTGCTATACTTTGTGTTTAAGTTTTTTGACCCTAAAATATGAATGTTTATAGTTGCGTATTAAACATGGAATGTTTAAAAGTTGTAGTAGGCTTTCTCATTAGAACAGCTACAGTGGTTGTTTTGGATTGGGACTCTTTACCTGACATGTCTTCACTGTTAGCGATTAGTGGCCAGTAGCAGGATATTAAAAAAAGGACAGAAAAAAATAGGAGGTTAGAATTGAATAGCATTTTGCATCAACCCCCCCACCCCTTACAATAATAAAAAATAGTATAAGTTCAATTAACGTATGAATGCATTGTCTTAAATTAACGTCATTTTTCTAGAGTATATATGAGCTTTGAGCTGTTTAAGTATCACTTTTGTGGCTGATAAACAATGTTATGGGTTAATGCATGGGAGGGAGAAGGCGAAGGGGAAGGGGAGAGAAGGAGAGGGGAGGGGAGAGGAGAGAAGGGGAAGGGGAGGGGGAAATCAGCTGAATATGCTATAATTGCAATGACAAATAATAGTGCAAACAGAATTATATTATCCACTGTCCCTCTGTACCTTCATTGAGAAGATACCTGCTCTGTGTATACAATTACAGATCTGCACTATGAAAGATCACTATATATACATGTACAATATACGATACCACTTAGTGAACTAGCATTACGCTGCATGTATACACAGTGTGATTGGTATATATTCCTCCTCACCTGTAAGACCTATAAACCGCTGTCGTCCTAGACGAATTAATGAACTCTGCAAGCAATATCGACTCCGCCGCAGCCGCTCTCATTGAATGGAAAGTGGAACGCCTGAAGCCATTTTACTGGTGGTGGATAGGTCGCAATGTGATGGAGATAATTACAACATACCCCAGTATAGGTCTGTTGACAGCATCTGGTAATTAAAATCGGGAGAAAACCTTTGTTTACATGTCAATGTAGGTAATGAGGTAAGCTAATGACTAAGGCAAGGAAGTCTGATTGAAAAGCTCTCAGAAGGGACAGTCTCATTGCAGATTAAAATTTGGATTGCTTATTTTTTTTTTTTGGTGGTTCTTTTGTCATTCAGATGTCTGGTATATATGATGTGTAGGTTATAATGTACAATGTATTTGAAATTACAAATAAGAATAGGCAAAAAAAAGTGAGAATGACGAAAGCATATTCAAATTTGGGCAATCTTGAGTTACAACACACTGACATAACATTTGCACTAACACATTAGCATGTCCAGAGATATGTCAATATATAATACTGTATACATACATATGCAAACACAGAGCTACAATAGGATCAATTTCAACATTTTGGGCTTATCTACCGACAGATTTTCTTGATCTTCCTCACATTTAATTATTTATCAAACTGTTTCAATTGTCATTCGTTGGTGAACTTTAAACCTGCTGCTGAACTTGTTTCAGTAAATCCTCACCTGTTTGTATATACAGTATACTGAAGTGCAAATGTGTCAATATGGGTATGCATACCTCACTTTGTATTAAGAAGCCTTGCATCGTGTACTTGCGGCACAGAGGTGTACATAGCTTTGTCTCTAATTGTACATGTAAATCGGTTGTGACTAAAGCGGTTCAAAGTCCAAGTGTGAATCAGAATGCTTTGTTTTGTTCTGATTAACTCTAATTTTGGAAGTAATATGCATATTTGATCAGTTGCTCATGGTTTCTCAGATGTGGCCTTGAAGTCAAGTGAATAAATACTGGATAAAAATAAAGACTTGTTTCATCAGCAGAATTATACTCTCAAAATATGAAACAATCTCAATATTTACAATATTTACAAACTATAATATACAACACATCCCCAAGTACTTTGCAAAGTTGATTTTCAGACTTTGTAAAACTTCCAAATCTATCTCTGAAATCTCCCCCTCTGCTCTCCCATATCCTGTCTCAGCCCCCCCCCCCCCTCTCGGAAGTGAGAGCAGAATGTCATTGTTTTCAGAGAATAATACTTGTACCAACAGATATTTTTCATGATATACTTTGCAATGACTTTTCTTCGGTTTGAAAGTACTTAAATCCCAATGTAAATTTCAGCCAATTTCGTTAATAGGCAACTGTAGTTAGTTATCAATATGAAATGGATAATTAACTAATGGTTCCTCATTGCAACTGCAAAGTGCAATTTTATGGATTGCCATATTATAGTCTTCATTGGTACAGAATCTGGCTGGAACTTTAATAACTAAAAATTGTTCCATCCTTGCAAGATTTTATTCCCGTTTGATGGAAAAAAATTCAATTGCCTCGATCTTCCTCCTCCTCCTTTCATTTCCAATATCTCACATTCCATCTCCTTCTGCAACGACTGTGTTTACCCACTTTCCCCCGGTCAGTAAAATAAATATAAAAAGAATTAAAATACTAAATGCAAAATGTCACATGTATATTATAGATGCATAACGTTAATATTTACGGCCAGTTTCAAGATATACCATTCAGGTCTACAAAATAAATTTTTGCATACATGTTTTTTGCATGCTGATCTACTGTAATGTGGGCTTCATACATCCAGACCCGCATACTCACGATGTACTTTGTGTGACGAGAGTGTGGCTAATGAAATCAGAAATAGTTTGATCGCCAGAGGCGGGCAATAATTTTGGTTCCGACTTTCCGTCCTCCCTAAATTTTTCCGTTAAGTGTACCGTCCCTCCTAACGGGCATTGATCTGAAAGGACTACGTTTAATGACCAGCTTCAGAGGTGATTCATTCCACAATTGATTTTCGTTAAATGAGGTCTGACATCTCGTTAACAAAAAAAAAAAAAAAGGATTCGAAGGAGATTGTGCAATGCTGCCTCCGTCACATCTAATGAACTCGGCGATTGTCTTCTCTTGTCCCAGTTGTCGAGACTCTATGCCGTAAATTACATATATACATTTGTGTCCAAAACCCGTGGAAAAGCTGTTCCATAATTTGAGTACAATTGTCAGTTTCTTTCATTGAGTCTGAAGTCACTTAAGATTCAAGATGGACAAAAAGGCCAAAATTAAGAGAAATGTGCAATTGTGACTCAGAGTGTCATTTTAGCTACAATTTTTGGATTGGATTGAGGAATTGGGAGGTAAGAATGGGGGGGGGGGTTGGAGGGAGGGTGGAGCTGGTAATATTTCTTTGAGGTTTCTGACTGCACTAGCAAAGAGATCTGTGAAGTACTTAATCAAGATGGATCACTCTTCAAGAGGGTAGGGAGGGCAAGGAAAGAATCGTTTTGCATTTCGATACATCATCATCATCATCGTTTTGCGGATGGCATGGGAAGTTGCTTTGGCTGACGCTATCGGTAATTATGTGACTTAGGTTGTTGCTATGAAAGGGAAAGTATTGAGCCATCAGAAGTGATTTATCTATGCAGTATTTAGAAAAATCTTGTACTGCCGAAATAGTCAAACGTTGAAAGTCAAAGCTAGGCCATGGGAAATGAGCAAATAAGATATTCACTAGTATTCCAAATCAAAAGGTTAGAATGTGATGTACGGATAGAAACGGAGGCTTGTGAGCACGGAATATATGTATATTGAAACTCTTTTTTACCTTCCCTTGAATGTGCCTCAGTTGTGAGTTCAAGTTGTAACAACACACAGTTCAACAGCCTAAATATGGTTATTTATGTTCATGTCACTGTAATAGATTATACAGGGGAGGTATGATTTAATGCTTTATATACTCATTGACAAAGGACTTGTGAAACATTAATACAAGATGTTTGGTTTGAAATATCTCTGCAAAACATTTGGTCTGGATTCTTGTTGGTAAGAGTCATAGCCTGCTGCTATGAGGTCTGTCAGGGGAGAGTGGTGTTGTGATGGATGAGCAGTCAGAGAGGATGAAGGAAGGTATACTGCAGGGAAAGATGGAAGGAGGAGTATGGGGGAGATTAAAGGATGCCTGACAGATAAAGCAACACTGTGAGATTTAAAGGAAGGAAGGATTAGGCATGGAAGGAGAAAGGGGAATGATTTAAGGGTACCTGGATTAAAGGATGGAAGGAGTAGGCATGGAAGGAGAAGGGGAATGATTTAAGGGTACCTGACAGCTAAAGCAACACTATGAGATTGAAGAAGGAAGATTAGTGTGAGCACACAGTCAGTTGCAAACGCACAAATGCAATTGAATTGAATAATGGCAAAGATAGCAATGTGCAATGGTTGGCTGAGACATGAGATATGGTAGGGGTGTGGGGGGGGGGGTTGGAACCATAACTTCAGTTGCCTAACTTGAATCTGTAGTAATGAATGTGCATTTTTGGAACATTGCTGAATTTTTTAACACAAATTTTCTCAATAACTATTGTCTCTCATTTTAAATAATTATTTCTATTTGATAGACTGTATACTCAGTTCCTCTATTGGTCATAAACTTACCTGTCCCCACTGATAGTTCTCCTATGTACTCTGTATATATGCAGTTCCGCTACCATGTTTCTAAACATTTATACCAATTTTTTTTTTTTAAGACTGCGCAAGAGACTGCTTTAAATTTCAAAGTAATGATCAAGACGGTCCCGGTCCAATGATCTGTGGCTTCTTCTCCGGTTTGTATTTTTTCACGCTAGATCGAACTCCTGTCAGCGATTCTGGTAAATTATGGGCAATTTTTATTGGACTATCAAGTTCACCATGGGGTGACATGAAGATAAAGTGTCATTCTTTGACACTTTACTCTGGGGAGGGGAGAGAATGTAGAGAAAAAGAGAAGAATGAAAAGTAATTTTGTGGTTTCTAAACATGGTCAGGGTATGGAACATATATAAGACCAATGGAATTTAGATATCTGCACACTTGTTGTGGTAAGAAGAAGACATACACCAGCCTGAAAATGAATCAATTTGCTGCATTTAGCTACCATTTTGTAGTAGGAATGAAAATTCAGTGAAGTGCAATGAGTAGGAAGCATGGGTCGATGAATGAGTCCAGGGAAGAAACCCCTCGCACACAATCTGGATGCATCATTTCCTCCTGAAAGTTTGTAGTTTTAATTTGCATTAGAAGAGTGACTGGATACATCGCTTAGATTCCTGTCTGGTTTCAGGGAGTGGAATGGTTTTCAAACAAGGCAGGTCGAGCAAAGTCATTTCTCAAGAAACAAACTTGACTTTAATAGTTTTGGTTGAATGTATATATTCCCACCCCTGTGTGTGTATATATATATATGCAGCATCAACACTCCATTTGCACATCAATAGAATTTGGGTTGATACAAATCTGTCAATCTTCTTGCTTTTCACTGTTTGCTGAAGGTCACACAGAGGAGTAAAAGAAACTCCTGAATCACCTGTTGTTTGGTGTTTCTTTTAAGCTACTGATCAGGGATTAGCCCTCCCCCCCCCCCAAAAAAAAAAGAAGAAGAAAATGCTTCTCAGTGTTGAGTTAATAAGCTGTGAAGTAAGAAACTTGTTTAAACTTTCACAAAAAGAAAAGAAAAGAAGAGGATTAAGAGGAGCCTTGACCGCCTTGAATTGTTGTGTGAGCTACCAGTAAATAAGTGGCCAACTGGACATTTAGATAACTACCCAACTTTTATAGATGGCTCATTGTAATTAACTGACCTTACATTCTGAACATGTCAGCCCTAGTAGATTGATATGCCAATCAAATTTTTCTTTCCACAAATCTTATTGATATCTCAGAAAGCACAATTATTGTTATTTTCTTAAAAGGGGGTAATTAGTATGAAAAGAACTGGTCATAGTTGAGGTTATTAGGACTTTGAACAGCTCTTCATATTTAAGTACATAATTACAGTCCTTTTAATCCTATTTAGCCACTACTTTGTTGTTTTTTTTCTTAATTTTTCTTGTTAAATAAATACAGTTCGTGGGAATTGACTGTATTGTGTAAAGCAAAGAATACAGGTTGTTGAATTTTTGGTTTAGTTTTCCCATTATTACCTTGTTGCAAATACTCCCACCAAAAAAGGTGGGGGGGAGGGGGGCATGCCGAGGGTGAGGGGAGGTCATGGAGGAATTCTCTCAGAGTCACTGTAATAAGTTGCCTGGTTTTAATTGTCTTTTATTTCAAGTCCCGTTTCTCTCAGAATTCAAATAAAATGTCTGCTAGATATCCAAACGTGCAAAGAGGCAGGAAAATCAGAAACGGGTTGTAAGACAGCCCCGAAATGTTGCCTTTATTAGACAGATGCCCGTCAGGATTTTCTCGGTGCCGGGAAAATCTGTTTGGTGTAATTTGATCATTTTCGGATTCTTCGGAGCCAAAGTTTGTTGATTAGGACCTCAAGCAAAGTCCATTTAGAAACTCTTTGGCAGTTTAAGCATTATAAAAATTTGGGGCCTGTAGAGAGGAGGAGATGGTTGATAAGACCTGGGAGGAATACGAGTCATGACCTCCGTTGAGGCACAACTATAAAATGTGGTCATTGTTTTATGAAGAGGAAATAATTGGGCACAATGGGACTTGCTTCGGTCTGTAAAAAAATGTCCTTCTCTTTTTAGTTTTTATTGGGTATTCGTAACTTCAGCGTTGTCATTGAAATGTATACTCCTCTGTGTATTTGAGAGGAGAGAGGGAAGGGGAGAGGGGAGAGGGGAAGGCTTATCAAAACTGTGATTAATATACTAACAGTTATTTCCTCTTTCAATGCTAAATACCCAAAAGCTATCCTTTTTCTTTGAGCCTGACAGCTTAAATATAAACCTAGCAATTAAGGAAGGATTTGAACTTTCTGGAAAAAGTCACTCGTAATTAAGTTAACAGCCATTCTCGCCTCGCAGGACTTTTAAGATAATACCGACGACCTTTTCAGATATTTGCGAGTCTCTGAAAGGGAAAACACTTCAGGTCTTCTACCTTGCCGTCCACGAAAACGATATTTCATATATTTAGCGAGATTCCCAGGAGTTTGGAATGAAGGGGAGAACCAAGTTTTCGGGGGTAAATGCCTTTGAAATTTCTCGATGTGCTGCATAGTCTTCACCGTGCCCGGCTTCCCGAAAAGTTATTCACCTCGAAATCCTCGGTATTTAAGGAGAGTATTAATATATGCTAAAATCGAGATTTCCTCTACGTGAAGATCTCACTTTAGATCTTGAATAGTCAGTGAACTAAAAATCAGGCATAAAATTCTTCATTCTTTCATCTCTTGGCTAATTGAAATATCTTTCAAAAAGTAGCCTGAGTGGAAAACCATTAGGGGATGGGTAATTGCCTTAACAGCGTACCTGCAGTGACTCAGACGTCCACGGGGACCCCACTCTAACACAGATAATGTTTCCTCTGATTTGAGACCGTCAGTCAGAGAGAGAAACTAATACAGGAAGGATCACTCAGCCTAGAGGCAGGGAGAAGGATTCAGATCTGTTTTCTCCAGAGGTTCGGTCCACTCCATCTGTTGTAAACGTTCTTTTCAATGATGTCTACCTGTCTGGCTACCTTGGATAAATGAGCTTGTACTTTAAAAAAAAAAAAAAAAAATTAAAAACCAGGGGATGGAATCCACCATAGTGACCATGAAGAGTGACCGCATGTGTTTTAGCAGAGGTCAAACGTACTGGGGGAGGGGGGGACATGATTAAAAGTTTTTTTTTTGATGTTATGAATCCAGTTTTGAGTGATTTTCAAAGTGATGGCAGTAATTTAAGTATTCAGAAATATGGTCGTAAAGTTGATTGATATCGTCAGGTTAGACTATGCCTATTCCATTTTGCATACTTTATTGTTAAGACTCTCAAGTTAAGTGGTGTAGGGAGAAAAAAAAAGTGGTTGTTGGTTTGGTGTTCTTGTCACTAGCAATGTGATATGATATGATTGATAACGCTTTGACTGAAAATGTCTTTTTTGCTTTTTTATATCTCTTTTTTTTTTTATGATCTACAAAGTCATTTACTCACCCAGTTAGGAAGGGCTGGGTGTGGGAAGGAGGGGGGTGTTAATTGGGGGGGGGGTGATTGAGGGTTATTCAAGAGCATACAGTTATAAAGATACTGAATAATTATTTGACAAAGCTGTGCATTCAAGGCACACTGACAGCTGTGCAATCGTTACAAATGATTATAAAAGTGTAAGAAAGGAGCATATCTGAAGAAGCAATGTTAATTGGTTAATTTCAAAACAACCATTTCTAGAATTTATGGGGAAATAGTAGCATGATGAGGTTGTCCAATTAGCAGTGTTTTGTCTTCTCTATTTTAATGGATCACATCACCGGCCGACAGAATGATAGGTTTATAAAAGAAGCCTACAGTAGCCCTTTAAAACCACAAGGTTGAACATTTGGTTATGTACTATCCTCTCTTTTTTTGATGAGTTCTCACAGAATAAGAAGGTGGATAGTGTTAATTTGTCTCACCCATTCCTGCAAGCTATAACATCCCCTTTCAAGGTGCAAGAGTATATTTATACGTACCCTGAGTATCTGACCAATTTCTATTAAAGACACTAAGGTCTGTGTTTTGCATTCACCATAAAAATGTGTTAGATCATTTTACTGGGGGTCTTAGAGATGACCAAAAGAAGAAGGGATAAAAAATAAAAAAACGGTGAAGATTAAGAAGGGGGAGGGGGGAAGGGCATAAGGAAAGAGAACATTCTTATATATCTTGTCTTGAGATATTGCTCCAAGAATGAGAGCAGTGGCCTAATTTAGGAGAAGTAAGAAAGGATCAATTTAATTCGACACCATTGAGCACATGGATTGAAGTCATTTGCAATCACAATGGTAGAATCGGGTCAAATTTCCATGTCAGATGCACGATGTTAATTGGTTAAAAGGGTTAGGACAGATCATTGAATGGGTTCTCTGCCACCCCTCCAGAAATATCCCGAGGGAATTCACAAGATTAGAGAGCGCTATAGACGAAGACAACAGCATCATAGTGATGTGTTTCTTTCTTTGATGAGAAAAGGTTAACAAGTCGCCTTAGAAGTCAACTGGATGGTGTAAAAGAACGTTTGTTCGAATAATTGAGGTTTCTCTAGACGACGTGATCCAGGCCAAGAGAAAAGGGGCAAGTTTCGCGAAAACATCAAGAGTTAGGTTAATCCGTCGCCACAAGAGTGAAAGTAAATATATTGTGTAAGGGGGGAGTGTGGGATAATATTCAATAAGAGATAACGGTTTAGCAACAATTTGTGTTTCATTTCTCTTGGGACGGTCTGATCCATTGTCCATTGTCCTCAAGTTAACCACCCGGAGTTAGCTGAAAGGGGAGAATCGGGTATTAAAAATGACTTAAACAAGATATGTTATTAAATTCCAGCAACTTCACCTTCAACTGATATAACAAAGGTGCCTACATGGAATAACTCCCCAATCCTCCACCCTCCCCTCCTCCCCCCCCCCCCAAAATGAAAGAAAGCTGTAAGAAATCTTGAGATAGCAGAACAAAAATGTTACAATATTTTCATTTTGTATGCTGATGTTATTACATTAGAGGCATATGCTCCTTCGGAGACCTGTCAATGAGAGTGGCTGGACTACTAAGTTTAGCACACAAGCACCTCACATGCAAACACAAGTAATCATGATTGAATTTCTTAGATTTTTCTGAATTCTGATGGTCGTAATCAACATTGTTTGTAATATGTTACAAATTTGAGACTATACTTTAAAGTTATATATGAAAAAAAAAGCACTGGATTTATTTTAACAGTTAAGCCTGCATTGAGAAACAGTACAGAAGCTGTTACACAAGAATCAAGGAAAATGATTTTTTTGATCAAAATCATTCCTGTCTTTAGAGATTTTTTTATGATGATTTTGGTAGTATTGGTTTGTCTGAAGTATTCTCATACAATATATATCACTAGTGTTGCTAAGAAAGATTTTATACAAAGTTTGTATCAAAAAGAACACATCCCTCCAGCTAAATTAAATTAACTCCCAACTCCCTGTTACTCATGAAGAGAATGAAACTGCTATATGAGGATCCCACTCAAGACTTTTAATTTGTTCTCTGGATGAGATCTATGCAGCAACCTTACATTTTAGCCTCATCTGCTTAAAAAATATAAATATATATATCCCCTCTGTCATGCAATTAAAGGACATGTTCACTTGTTCAGAATCCTGATAACTAAGCTTTCCTTTTCATCATCAACTAAATGTGGTAACAAATTGATTCACTCATCGGGAACGAGTGAATCTTTTAGTTTTCGTTGCTCACATAAAGGAGATCCGATCAGTCATTTAGAGGACGTAATTTCGTCCTTTCCTCTTTTTTATTTTTTTGCCGAAGATAATCTTCATCTTTGCCTCATTTCTTCTGATTTCTCTTCGTTAGTACAATTTATTTTCCAAGTTTTGTCAAAAATCTGCTCATTAGAAATTAATTGCTCAGTCTTCTCAGATTACTCTTTAGAAGTAGGTCTCTGTGATAGTTATTTGTCAATCTAGGACACTGCACTTTATTCTCCCTTTTTCTTTAATGTATTAGGTTTTATTCGTTCCACATTTTGGTATTTGAAGTAGAAATATAAAGATTAAATGAACTGTTGAGCTGTTTTGAATGTGTACAAACTTATCTGAAGATATGTGAGATCATGTTAGAACTATTTTTCAATTTTTTTTATTTTTTATGGTCAGATTTGAATGTTGTCAAAGAAGATGCATTTTTTATTATATCTGAATATTTCTCAAACAAATAAAAAGCATAAAAATAACACGCTACGCTTTTGAAAAGTGCAATTCAAGATTTCATCCTGACTTTCTTGCTCATTGAACCGGAAAAGCTTTTAAGTCATTCTCCCCTAAAGCTGCTTTTGAGTTCCAAAGTGATTTGTCACAAAAAAAACCTGGAAAAGATGGTAAACAAATAAATTTTCTTAGAAGGATTTAATAAAAAGTGAGTACTTTTATTTTTATTTTTAGAAAAGAAGTATCTGGTTTTTGTTATGTTTGAATAATACTTACCAATGTCAAAACGAAGCAACTCTTTTAAGTTATACGTTTTTTGTCTGTCTCGCAAGTCATTCATATACACCTTTAAAAAGGCAATTTACAAGACATTAGAAAGAGGCTGGAGAAAAAGTAGAACAGCTCATTTAAAGCAAACAGGGTAAAACAAAAGAAAAATGTAGAAAGAAAATGATCTCATTTATATCTTCATATAACAGGGGTTTGAACTTTCTGTGATTATTTGGGTTAATTCTCTTTAAATTTGTATGTTTCCAAGGTGACAGATATCCAAGAAGCTAAGATTAGGTGACATTCAGAGTTGCTGCCCCGAAACAATGATTTTGAAGAATGTCAAATGCTGTTATTAACGTCACATTTTAATAGTTAATATATAAAGGGGGGGGGGAGGGATACAAAACAATAGAATGGACTAAACTATGGCAAAAAGGAAATAAGTAAAAAATAAGGGCAAAGGAGGAGAAAAAAAGAAACTAATAAACAAGTTTTTATTCTTTTAGATAATGAATACTTGAGGTGGAATGGATTTTCATGTTGATGAATCTTCTACTACTTAAGCCCACTCGTTTACTTAATTTGACGAAATGAAATTGTATCCCGCCAAAAAATATTTGATACATTTTAATCGCAAGAAGACAAACTGATCGGAATAAAGTATCTTAAAATATATCCTCTCTTGGGGCCAACATGAATAGAGTTTTCTTATGCTTTCCTGTATAGTAATTTGGAAACTTTTGCTTATTTTCTCTCATTTTTTTGTTTTTTTCGTTTTCATTTTGCTATGATATCTTTGTATGTCACAAGAGAGATCTTTGCTGGAAATGAAAAAGTTTTCTCTTGGGAAATCGACTTTCAGAAATTTCTCTTTTTCACTTTTTTGATTATGTCTGAGAAAATGTATCTATGGTATTAGATTTATAACAAATGTTAACGATGAAAACAAGGTGGGGGGGGGGGAGAGAAGAAAAAAGGGGCAATAAGACAGGAAAGAAAAAAAAGGGTTTGCTTAAAATTGTAAAGAAGAAAAGAAAGAAAAAATACATGAAAGGAATACTTTTACATAAAATAACATTTTAAGTTAGAAATTGAACTAATTTCTATTGGGAAATGCAATATAGGGAAAACTTCATGGTTCAAATTTCAAGTAAATTTAATAATTATATATATATCTGCAAAATGAATAAAATAAGATGAATTAGAGGAAAATTGAGTCTTTGCCTATATACAAATGTATTAAAAAAAGAATGGTGGGAAGAATTAAATTGTTAAAGAATAAATATGAACTATATATAAATATAGTCTTATCTTCTACTATAAACATTAAAAGGCTGTTATATTTCAAAACAGAGCTCCAAACTTATCCTAGGCCTAGAATCCATAATATCGTGACCTACCTTTAGAAGGACTGAGCTACAGGGATTGAAATTATTTGAAATCTTGAAGCAGTTAGACAAATTGTAAACCATAATGCACCATTGTGGATGAGAAAATTTCATTTGTAACATGAGAATATTGTAGTGTGTTGAAACTATACATTGTTATTGGTTGTAATTTAAACAAGGCCAAGTATAAGCATGGGACCTGTGGCCCGATGCCCTCCCCTCTCCCTGTCCACCCCCTCCCCTAACCCCACACTTTCACTGGTAGTGTCTAATCAATATCACAACCAATTGCTTTATTAGCAGAAAATATTGTTTGGTGATAGATTGTGAAGAACTAAATTGAGGAAAATTAATTCAAAGACAAAATGGAATGGAGAAGCAAAATGTTGAGGTGTAGTTTTCATATATAGCTTCATAGTATGCACCCATCCCCCTCCCTCACCTACACCCCTTTTCTCCCACCCATCACCATCCTCAAGCTTAAAGTATTGTCATTCTTGATGCCACCAGAGAACTTCTTTTAGTGCTTCAAACATTTTCAGCAGCTCTGGCATTTTTGAATTGTTTCTCTGTCATAAATTTGCTATTTTCTGGTGGGCTCATTTTGGGATCTAATATTTTCAAAACATGCTGACCATTTTGAGAGATCACAATCATTTCTATTTGGAGGAATCATTTTTATTATTATTTTTTTCAAATGAGTTTGATTCTTCTTAGCATCACTTGCTGTCATTTCAAATGTGTATTAAAGATTTGACCATCATATAGCCAATGCTCTACATCCATGGGATTAATTGGACCATACTTGCACATGATTTAACAGTTTTTTTTTTAATACTTCTCGGGTAAACAGAGTAGTCTTCTGTCTGAAAGTTTTCTTGTTCTTAGAAAGATCTGTCATTGGGCCTAGCTTTGTTGTTTTTCCTTTTTCCTTGAAAACCCATTTGTAATACCTTCCTAAGAAAAGAACATCAAGTAGAGTTAAACGACGATTTAAGCAATCTTGTAAAAATCCAACAACAGTTCTACGTGATGACCTGTGCAAGTTTGTCACGTACGTCTCAAGTTTCTATTTGAAAATTCCTTACTTTATTCCCTACCAAACATTCAATATCCTGAAATTTTCCTGACACTTTCCATCCTTCATCACCTTTCCCAGGGCCATCCATGGAGGTGTTCCCTCCCATCCCCCAGCTCCATACCCCCTCCCCCTAGCTACACATACATTTTTACAGAATTTTGTCACAAAAAGTAATAGTATCCTACCTAAAATTCTTCGTACTATTGCTATATTTGTAGTCCAGAAGACACTAATATACCATCGATATAGATAGAAATTAAATGTCGTAAAGAGAGCAAATACAGCAAGCTCCCCCCTCCCCCTCCCCCCTCTTTATATCTGAAGCATGTCATTTCTGGATGTAATTAAACATCATCTGTCACAAATCATGAGAATTAAACATTTAAGAATAACTTTCACAATCATGCCTTCTGATGTCGTAAACTAAAACTGCGACAAATACAAACATTTCTGTCATCTCTGTTCCAAGTTTAATTTCTTTGCAACTGCGATTTATAACGTATCACTGGAAATTCTACTCAGGAAAAAGGGTTGTATTTAGAAGTGTGTTGTAACTGTACTCCAAGGGGAATGAGGGGGGTGTTTGGGGAAGAGTGGGATGGGGAAGGGGAAGAATGGGGTGGGGGAAGGGACATGTAAACCAGTTCTAGGGGTAAAAGGAAGAACATCGAAGTTTGATGACAGGAGGAGAGAGCCTCGTGCATTATCCAATTATTCATCTTCTCTTCTCTTTACTCAACAGTGTTGACGATTGAGAGATCAGAAAAGAGCGATGAAGGGTCCTACCGCTGTGTTGCCACAAATACAGCTGGTACAAGGTTTTCTGAAGCCACAAATCTCTATGTCAGAGGTAAGTTGTTTGAATACAGTCTTCATTGAGGTCAGATTAAATTTTTTTTTTTGAAAACCTATCAAATCTGAATATTTCCCACAAATTTTGACATATCACATTGTAATGCACCATTGAAGAGCACCAGATTTTTTTTTAAAGTTTTTTTATAGGACAGATAAGCATCAAATAATTTACCAAATATCAATGCAAAAGGCAGATTCGAACTGTCGATAACGTTGCGGTGTAGCAATTTAATTCAAGCTTGTTTTATTGCCAGTCACACACTCCCAGACTGAAGAGCATGTATGTATATAAGACCAGTTGAAGCACCTGTCTATATTCGTGATCTTCATTATAATTCTCCTGTCATAAAGCGATCCAGGCAGATAGAAATGCAAATTGCGAAAACTTTGTTCAAAGGAATCAGAGGAAGATAAATTAGGTTTGCAATTTGCATAGATTGTAGACTGATTTGCAGTCTTTACGTGAAAAATGTGTCTGTTGAACCATTAAAGTGACAGTGCATAAAGCCTTAAAGCTAAAGAATGGTCTTTATTCATAGCAGTTGCCAATCGTTTTTTCTTTGTTGACAGGCAAAAATGCCAAAGAGAACACATTTTGGACAATTTGAAACTTAAAATGAAAAATTAAAAAACAATTTTTTTTTTTTTTTGCACATCTTAGTACGGAGCACACCACCGGTTATTACCCTGATCAACGAAACCATTGAGGTTCTCCCGGGGAGTACCTTTAAGATCCACTGCGTGGCAGCAGGTTCGCCGATGCCCGTGGTGAGATGGCAGGTGGAGGGTATCCAAGTAGGTGACGAGGACGAGGAACCAAAGATTGGAGTTAACACTTATACCGTGGAAGATATCCAAGAATCTGTTAATTACACCTGTCTGGCGACGAGCACCGGAGGGCTGGACGAGAGAAAACTGGAAGTTATTGTCAAGAGTGAGTACCTTGTAAGAGGAAGTGGGTTATGACCCAGAAAATAAAGTACAATATTGAGTACCTCGTAAGAGGAGAGGAAGTGGGTTATGACCCAGAAAATGGAGTACAATAGTGAGTACCTCGTAAAAGGAGAGGAAGTGGGTTATGACCCAGGAAATGGAGTTAAATAGTGAGTACCTCGTAAGAGGAAGTGGGTTATGACCCAGAAAATGGAGTACAATAGTGCGTACCTCGTAAGAGGAGAGGAAGTGGGTTATGACCCAGATAATGGAGTACAATAGTGAGTACCTCTCACAAGAGGAAGTGGGTTATGTCCCAAAAAATGGAGTACAATAGTGAGTACCTCGTAAGAGGAAGTGGGTTATGACCCAGAAAATGGAGTTCAATAGTGAGTACCTCGTAAGAGGAGAAGTGGGTTATGACCCAGATAATGGAGTACAATAGTGAGTACCCCGTAAGAGGAAGTGGGTTATGACCAAAGAATATGGAATATGCAATACCACGAAAAGATAAAAGATACTAGTCTGTTATGTTTGGTGGATGGGATAGTGCAGTAATAAGAAGAGGAAAGTCATGAACATTTATTACTCAGAAAAATGAGCAAAGCTTATCTGTGTATTCTTTATCATATACTTAAAAACACTTTTTTTTACAATTAAACAATTTAACTTTTTGATGATTATTGGACTAAGTACGAATTAGATGATTGTTACTTCTGATATCGGTTCATAATTGGAGTACCAATCAATGTTGCTAACTATGGACAATTGGTTCACCCCCTGCTCTAGCTCGACCGGGCCCCCCTGCGCCTCCAGAAGTCGGACTGGTGACAGCAACCACGATATCACTTACGTGGGCTCCACCCGGTAGAGTTGCAATGAACTCTTACGTGCTCATGTACAAAGAGGCCAGCTCCACAGGTTCATTTGAGGAGGTGACAGAAATAAGCCAGCAGGGTTACACCGTGGAGAATCTGGAGCCGTACACCGAGTACATCTTTCAGGTAGCAGCGGTGAATGCTATTGGTAGAGGGAGACCAAGTACAGAAACCAGAGAGAGAACCGGGGAACTTGGTAAGTGGCACAGGGTAGAAAAGAAGCAAGGTAAACAAAACCAAACGTTGGCAAACGTCACTTTCCCTGCTCGTTTGTGTGATGAAAATGAGCAAAAACAAGACCAAAAGGGGTGATGAACTTATTCAATGGTCTAAGGGAAAATAACTACTAATAGGGTTGGGGGAAATGTCTTTTGGGGACTTGTTGTCAGATTCATGTTTGGATATATGTGATATAAACTAGAGAGGGAAAAACTTGTGATCCTTGCTTTAAAGTTATCTGGCCAAGGTTGAGACGGTTGGTATAACTCGAATGTATCTCCATTATCCTTTTCAGCCCCAGCCACTGCCCCACGAGAGGTCAGCGCCCGGCCGATCAGCGCCAGCACCATCTTTATCCGGTGGGCCCCACCGAGGAAGCCCAATGGAGTCATCCAAGGTTACAATGTGTACTATACCACGAGACCCTCTCAGGGGCTCAGCGCATGGTTCAAACATAGTGTTTCTGGTGACAGCGAGCGTGTGACTACCATCAGTGACCTCACCACCATGCAGATTTATACCATCAGTGTGTCTGCGTACACCTCAGTTGGTGAGGGTCCAGCCTCAGATCACATCCAAGTGAAAACGCAACAGGGAGGTAAGTTTAGTCTTCAAATCTGTTACTTTGGTATTCTTAGCTAAGGAAGGTAAAATGTGTTCTTTTCCATTTTTATCATATTTATCACAAACATAACTATCATCTGGCTGTGAACCTGAATGTTTTCATTGTCTGTCACCTAACAGTTCCCGGACAACCCGAAAACTTTGCGGGTCAAGCCATTTCGGCCACCGAGATCCAACTCACCTGGACGATGCGAGACAATGTCCAGATCACCCGTTACGAGCTGTACTACAACACCTCGAGTTCAGGCTCGGAGGAGCAGTACCGGGCCATCTCCCCGAGTAACTCCTTCATTCTCAACAACCTCAGCCCCAACACCCTCTACCACATCAGATTGGCTGCCAGTTCAACCAATGGCGTTGGTGCCAGCACGTCCGTCATCAGCATCAGGACGGAACAATCGGGTAAATCTGCAGACTAACTGTATAATAGTATCCTATTTTAACAAGCCCTTTCGACAAGTGGCTGTTCTTGTGAAAATAGAGTGCTAACTTCTCCCCTTCATGTCTCTCCTCTACACCCTTAACCCCCCCCCCCACAAAAAAACCCAACAATAACAGAACATTAATACCATCAGTCGCAACATGTTGGATGTGGCTAGACGTGTAAAGCCACTGTGGTATCTTCATGTTTTATGTCCATCCACTGACTTTTACAAAGTTTATAATTGTTGATGTTTCTGCTTTTTTCTAAACCCCTCAATAACTGTTTCTATCGACAAACTCCTAATTTTCTCCTCCTTTGCCACATGTCATTTGTGTGAGACGTGGTGGCTTCATTGATTTCTTTCTCTTGTGTGATTCGATGTTCGATGTCCTAACACTTGTCATCCTTCGTGCACCCTCTCCTCAACAGTTCCCAGTGAGCCCCCTCGTGATATCGTCGGAACGGCGGTGGACTCGACGTCTCTCCGCGTAACATGGAACCCTCCCTCGGAGGAAAACCAGAACGGTGTCCTCATTGCTTACAAAATCTCGTATACTAAAATCTCATTAGGGAACGCAGTACCTTTCGATGATCAAACAGCCATGATCGTCGAGGTCGACTCAGCCGAGAGGACCCACGACATTGAGAATCTGGAGAAGTGGACTGTCTATGAACTCAAGATGGCCGCCGCCACCATCAAAGGTGATGGACCGTGGTCGACACCCATCTCTGCTCAGACTGACGAAGATGGTAAGTCTGATTTTGATATTTTTTCTCATCTCATCCCGTAAATAACTCACAAGGGGTATATAAACTTAATGCATAATAAAAACTGACATTCCCCCTCGCAATAAAAAAAAGGAAAGTCAAATATGTGTGCATGTTTGGAAGCGCGCACTTTAGGTGTAGTTTTGAAGAAAGTGAGGTCTTTGTGCAGATATTTATGCAAAGATTTGACCTTCTTTATAAAAAATTTGTATTCATCGTTTTTTTTGGTGTCATTTGCTTCCTTTTTCACAACGAAGAGAAGTGATTTCTGACTCTCGTGGGCCACCTCCAAATAACAATTTTTGAAAGTTTGAGAGCACATCTGTTGTATTTAATCACTAGTCCTCATCACCGTCCCTCTCTCTCTGTCCGTCTGTCTGTCTGTCTGTCCCCCTCTCCGTCTCTCTCCTCGCCCGGCATCTTTTACAGCAATTAATGAATAGAACCATGCCCTCGATCTCTTTTTGATGTCAGATGGATGCACGTCGACTCGAATTGATTGTTTTCACTGTAAATAAAGTATAAAGTTTGTCAACTCCAATCTCATAATTCTTTCTGAGAAGTAGTGACAGCTAAATGACATAGAAAAACACAGTTGTTGTACATTGTTGCCTTTAAAGGGGCTTTGCAAGGAATGGCAAGAACATTTTTGTTGTTGAAAAGTAATTGCTGCTTTAAAGAAAAAAAGAAGAGCATTATAAAAATTCTTGTCCCAAAATATGTCAGAAAAGAAAATTAACTAAATAAATTGTTCTTTTACGCTAAATCTTTGGTCTACAGGTCTTTTACAGTTATTTACTCCTCTAAATCTTCTTCATTTTTTTTTCTCTTAGCTTTGTACTTCATTTGTGAGACTCATGTCTTCATGGGTATGTCGATAGTCGTTAATGATTTAATACCCTTGCCGATAAATGTGAAAGGAAGGTTTCGTTTAAGAGATTTTATCATGACAGATTGAGCAAAATTTTTCTGCCAGTTATCAAAAGCCTAGTTGTGAATAATTCAACACTTTTGCCTTAGTTTTTGTCCGTCTGTGAGGACAAAGAAAGAAATTAAGATTTGATGCGGTAAGCAGAGAACGTGCAATTGTCACAAAATGTGCGTAAGGAAGACTTGTGTGTGTGAGAAGCGTGGCTTGTTCTCATTTTTGTTTAAATTTTTTGACATTTAAAGAGCAACAAAGGGTGTGAAATCATAAATTGAATTTATAATTGTGGTGCAGAAACTGTGAAGAAAGAAAAGCCAGTTCCTTGCGGGTGGGGTTAGAATGATAGATGTGCTCTTTTTGTTAATTTTGATGGATCTCTTATGTTCTTAGAAAAACCCCGTTATGAGGAAAAGGAAGATGGATTTTATTGTCATCAGAATGAACATATCATAAGAGCCCATTTTTTATCCAGGAAGCAAAGATTTTATAAACGAATAGAACATTTTTTGAAACGTGAACAAGCTTCCCAAGCTGTCTGTAATGAGAGCAAGGAGTAGTAGTGAAAAGGTTTAGACATTTAAAAAAAAAATTATATTTTTGTTATTTATCTTTGGTGAGTTTTGATGGAATATTGTTTGAAGGTTGTGTGCACATCTTCCTCAAATACAAGAGAACATTGCGGAGAATTGAATCCCCCCAAAATTAAGAAGAATGATTCATTTACTTAGCTCATCTCATACCTGTCTCCATTTCTACATATGCTATCTCCTAAAACCCGAAACTACATTACTAGGGGGAGGGGGGAGGGGAAACGCCCACTTTCTTTTCCTTCCAAATCCTACCATTCAGAAGAAATGCTGTTTGGATTTTCTGGAAATTGTAGTTACTGGTGAAAATGGTGAAAATACAAAAACAGAAGAAAAAGGGAAGGATTTGCACATGAAATTAAAAATCTTCATGGTTTTTCGTTAGGCTCGATTATGGGATACAGTTCACGATGTCTGACCTACTTAACTGTCTACGTCGACAAGATGGTTGTTGCACCTGCCGTCGCAGAATAAAATTGGATAGGATCATGTTGAATCGGGGAAAAAAATCCATTGAGCAGGAGAGATGCGTTGTCAAGTTTATTTATTTACTTTTCATCTTACAAAAGTAAAAGAAAAGCAAAAAAAATGGGGTAATAGAAGAAATTTCCAATTGATGACGAGGAGGCGATGGGGGGAAAAGACAGGTGTTTCAAGTTGCGGACAGGATACATTGAACTTATTCTGACAGGGATGAGATCAAATACAGAAACTACGCAGTACTCTGAGAACACAGAACAGAGATATATAGGAGAGGAGAAGAGATGGGTGTCCTGCGGGGAGAGTATTATCGTGGGAAAGTTATCTTTAGGTAACTGGCCTAATTAAGCAAGGGACAGAAAGGTTCCCATAAGTTACCAATCAAAGGAACAGATGGAATGAGATTGTTTGTCTCGGCTGTACAGTTTGTTGGAGAACTTGTCTTGAACTTGCCACGTGGGTAGTGATTAAAATGGTTAGACGAGGGCATTGGGGTGGAGGGATTGGGGGTGTGGTGGGTAGAGAGTGGGGAGGGAAGGGGGAGGGATAAATTGCTGGTATCTACTTGTACATGAGATCGGAGACTTTACGTTAGACAGTGTTTATAATCCACGATCTTGATTCGGATTTAATTTGTGATGAGCTCATGTTCTGTCAATACTCTGCAATCACTTTACTGAAATACTAATAACTTTCTAGTTAATATTACCATGTCATGTGTTTCTTAAATTTTATGAATACTTGGCATTGGGGGATTTTGTTTGTTTGTACAAAGCTGTGTAAAACAAACAAATGTGACTTTTCAGACTTGCATTTCCCAAGTCAACAACACTTGACAGCAGGCAGGTTTCAAAGTTTTCTGGGGACCTAATTTGGCACTTTCAAACTTGCTGGATTGTCTGATAGATTAAATTATGGCTGGACAAGTCTTTATTCAGTAAATAAGAAACAGAGGGAGAGAAAGAGATGAAAAAAGTCGAGAGATGCAAAAAGTCTCTTCAAAGAAGAGCATCTGTGGCTTCCTTCTACATGCAGATTATCTCTGTTGGGTTAATTGCTGTCCTGAAAACTGCAAGGAGAATGAACGATTGCAAAAACGATATATTTTCTCTTTCCGAACATTCGAAAGGAAGCTGGGGCGCCAAAACTCAGAACAGATACTATCTTTTTAATGCAGGGTAAATCTGTCATGTTCTCATTCCCGACGGGGGTGTCTAGTAAGCAGCTCTCAAAACAGATCTTTGAAATTGGTCGGTATTTTAAGTTTGACCAGAATTTGACTTTCCTTCATGGCTTGTTTATTAGATTGATAAGAGTTTGACTGTCTTATAGAAAAACAACATTTGATTAGCAAAACATCAGTGGGTTCTTTTGTCATGTCAACTCCATCAAACCCTGGATTTCTATGATGGTTAACAACTTGAATGCCACCCAGAAATTAAAATTTATTGTTTATTTTTTATAGCATTTGACAACATTTGAAGATCTCTTTGTTATGAACTAAAACATATGGGTATTTGTGTGTAGTTGAGTTTTGCCAACGCATCTTTTGTTATTCAATAATATATGTATATATGCAACATTGTAGGTGTTCTGATAGTGGGCTGTGCTCTGTGATAATGACATACCCTCATGTGAATAGCTGATACCTGTACTCAACTGCTCAGAAAAAGCATAGATAAGCATAGATAAGCTCAGAAAAGCATAGATACCAGAAAGCATTGTTAATGCATCACAGTAGGTTTTATTAAGTTTGGTTGTCACTGCTACTGAACCAAACATGCTCAACACATACACTCCACATATTAACTCAACATTTGTATGCATCCTATGTACTCAACACAAGATTGTATATGATCAGACTAAAGACAACAATCCACAGTTGCTCTCTGCCAAATCAGAGTTAATTAGCAGAAAAGCAAGGAATCAATTAATCCATTCAATTCTCAACATTTCATCACCCATACATATTTTATGAAAGTATTAATAATCTCTTGTAAAAGTGCAAAGTGAAAAATTTCCTCAAAATGTCTGACATACATTTTACTGAGTAAAGAATAGTAAAGGATCGCATTGAAAAATTGACGATTCGAGTCAACTCAAATTCAACCAAATTTAGCACCAGGAATGAATTGAAAGTTAGGATACATTGTAAACGTTTTCAAATGAGTAGAACCAAAAAAAAGTAAACTTTTGGGACACAAACTTTTTGCTGTTTGGATGAAAACACGATCAGCTGAAGTGTACTACGATGAAAAACAAAGAGTGTGGGCAAACATTGTCATCCAACGTCTCAAAATCCAGCATAAAACTTGTCTCTTACAGATGTCGGTTTATCTGAAGAAATTCATACCTTCCCCGGTTATTTGGTTTCTGTAGTCGTGTGATGTTTGATTGATGGTAGAATAAGGAGTGTTTCTTCATTTAAAGTTTAGTCAGGTGACTCAGTTTTGGGAAAATAATGACTCGTTTTGTTTATTTCATCACGAAATTAACTCGTAAATCTGTCTTTATTTAAACAAGCCATTATTCATACCTGCCACAGTCAATTCATGTTTCTCCAACAAGACATCGATACCATGTTTATATTAGAGAGAATGTGCTGTAAATATTCTAAATTATTATTCCAAATACCTTATCCCCTTTCTTTCTTAGGTGGATACTTTTTCCCCTACCCCCTCGTTTTTCTCTTGTCTTGTCTTGTCTGGGACATGTTGGAAATATTCAGAAAGAAAGAGTAATACATATTTATTTTAGACTCTAGTTTTTTTCTTTCTTTTTGACAAAGGCTTGATTTTGTTGTATTTCAACAAATTCATGTTGTTCTGTCTTAAAACCACCATTTTACCCCGATGTGAAAAAAAAAGGTTTAGTATCTACCGAGACTTAATAAACCCACCCCTTGCACCCTCCCCCCCCCACCCACTCCCTTTTAAAGTGTACAAAATAATTGAAACAAAATTCATCATTGGGTTTTTAAGAACACAAACGATATATGATAGACTACCACTTTGTAAACTATTCAGGCCAAAAAAAAAAAAATCCGATTGATTTTACAAAAATTCAAATTCTGCTGCTTTAAAAACCATCAGTTGCGGCTAATGTGGGAAGTTTTAATCTCCGCTGGGAATTACAGCTGTGATGAATATGTCTCTATATGGGCAGCCATATATATTAACTGGCAAGTCAATGTTGCACATCACCAAGTAGCCTACGGAGCGAAGTGTTAAAATTGAAATCACGTCTGCTAAAACTTGCTCAGGGGATGTCTGAGGTGTAGAGTTTAATACGGCTGAGGAAAGCTCTGGAGCTGTTTGCATCCGCTTGATTAATCTCATCGATTTCGGACGAAATTATTTCATAATGAAATTATTTATTTCTTCCAAACAGAGTTAAGAAAAGCCTGAATTTTTTTTTGGGAGATTCAGGGCTTATGTTTGTGGTAGATTTTCTTTTATTTCCACTTGCTTTTTTCTTTTCTTTTCTATTTTTTTTCCTTGCGGTTTTGCCAAATGTGTTGAAAAGTAAATTAAGGCATAAAGGGAAATTAAAAAAGCTGCTGCCTTGTGGTTGCCTTAGCGACCATGGAGAAAATTAAATTTACGGTGAATGGTTGCGTTATTAGCTCTCCGCACAGTTCAGGGCCTTGAAGATGTCACATGTGAAAAGCGTGAGTAAAATGGGTTTCCGAAGATTGTTCGTTAAAACTTTACCGTGTCTCTCACTTAAAAGTTTGATCATGTGGGTGGAGCCCTATTTAAGTGATGCAAAGTTTTCCGTCTTCTATCTTCAGTTGGAAAAGGTTGCTTTCTTAAACAGTCTAATGCCACCCTTGCTTTTAAATGGTATCCAAAAATTTGTTGATTAAATGAGATACTTAGCTGTGAATCAATGGTGCTGTGGTCGAGTGGATAAAGGCGGTGGCATTTGAAGCAATGAGGCTTAGCAATCTGGAGGTTCAGGGTTCGATACCCGGCCGGGTCACAGTAAGGTGGTTTTTTCATCCAAGAGCAGTCTACGGTTTTCCCATCTGCAATGACTCTCTAAATTGATAATATTCCAAATTTGAGTTAAGAGATGTTGATTTGTCAGCCAACCAACTTGTAAGTTGTAATCCATGAATCCTGCTTCTCCCACATTTGTGTTCGCTTAAGCATCGTAAAAGTTACCTGATTAATATTATATTATTATTATTATTATTATATTATAAAACAAGAGATTAGCAAGAAGGAAAAACCTTCATCATTTCTTCACCTATTATTCCTTTTTGTCCTCTCTCTATTAAGACACCTTTAATTTTTGGTAAAAGACAACAACTGTGTATTTTGTTTATCATTCTGCCCTTCTTCCTCCATAGTCCCCGAAGGACCCCCGACGACGGTACGCGTGTCGGCGATTAACTCAACCACCGTTCACGTGCAGTGGAGTCCGCCTCTTCAGAGTCTTCAGAACGGTGTCATCAGAGGCTACCAGATACACTACGGACTGGTGGACGAGAATAACGAGGCGGTCGGGCGTGTGCATGCCGTATGGGTGCAGCTGGGGACCATCACCGTAAGTTGTCCTTGTCTCAAAATGCCCACAGATTGATATGACTAACTACCACAACCATTGAATTCAAAACTGTATTCAGTCCCTCGGTATGGATCTCTCAAGGTCCATCCAGACGTTAAATACCAAATGGTTGGCCTGGGTTATGGCAATAGCGCAAAAGCTTCTAAAGATAGAGGAAGGCAGGGTAAGTTCTTACTTGTCCATGTGGAGGGGGCAGGGAGGGGGGGATGATAAAGTGAGAAGAAATGTATGGTAATCTCAAGAAGCTCCAAAGTTTACAAAAACCAAACATGATATCTTTGAAGGATTAACTTCTGGTTTGCATTTTAAAGTCAATCACTATATTACTTTAGAAATATTTTTCAAATTTTGAGCAAATTGAAGATTTTTCTTTCCAGTTTGTTGCAGAAACTTGTTACCATTTTAACAACAATGGAAATTGGGGGGGGGGGGTAGGGGACAGGGGGAACCTTTTTGCATTTGGGCATATTCACTTGGTATCTCTTGCATGATTGTACAGAAATCCCTATTTAGGGGTGAATACAGTTTTGAAGTCAGTCAAAAGTCTCGATTTGTACTCCTCCCACTCCAAATAATTTCTATTTTTTGACAGAATTTACATTTATTTATTATTTATGGGATGACTAACTCAGCCAAAAAATGCTAGAATAACCACAAAATGTTAGACTGATAAAAACCAGAGGTTAAAAGCGACTTTGGTCTGCAATATTGAGGAAACCTACCAAGGTTTATATGCAATAAGACTCTAAAAGAAAGACTTTTTCTTATCAAGTGAAGAATTTTGAGTGAACAACAAATGAATTTTGATTCTATCCCGACATTCACAGCCCAGAGACTTTTTAAGACGAATAACATTATATTAGAACATGAGAAAATTCCCCAAAAAATGGTAACTTGAAACTAAGTGAAACATCCAAAACATCAAACCATCAAAAGCACCTGCTTTGAAATTTATAGACAATTATGGATCCTTTCAACCTGACTTTTGTCACATGTCAACTACCTGTGCAAACATTTGTAACAGGGTTTTCTGTATATGTCAGATAAATTTGACAGAATAAAGAAGAAGAAAGGAAGTAAAGAAAAGAAAAATCATTGTATTAAAAAAACAGAAAAAAAAAATAGCTGTAAAAGAAGTTTAGAACAGGTTGGAAACATTCATACATACATGCAAAGATTTTCAAGGTGAGACTGACATAGTAGAGAGAACCAAAATTTTTTCCCGATGGAAAGATTGTCACAGGAAAAGTAGAGAAGTATCTCGTTGCAACTTAGTAGGATGCGATCGCTTCTCTCGGAGACTCTCGAAAACCCACCATGCGAGAAACTCTTCTCAGATTGGCATTTTCGATAGGTGTTGAAGTTTTAGGTAATTATCCTGTCGTGGAGACTGCTATGGCTCTCTGCTAGCAGCAGGTGTGTTTGGTGGAAGGATAGATTCAAGGATCAGTAGGAAAACCAAATCATCAAACATTTTACGAAAGCGCAAGATAGAAGCGAAATGCTTACGTGAAGGTAAAACTCAAAGAAGATTGGGTGACAGACAGCGAGAGAGAGGGGTTAGTTTATACGTGGGAAGGAAAAAGTATTCCGCTCCTCGAAAATCCGTCCTTAAAATCTCTTCAGATGTTTTCAACACAAAATAAGTAAAGGTTGTTTAAAGCTTCCTGTCTTAGAGAAAATGAAGAAGGGGGTGTGGGAGGGGGGTTGGAGGGTCTGTGATGCCATCCAACCTTTCTGTCTTGTTTAAAGCTCCTTTGTCTTGGAGAAAATGAACTGGGGGAGGGGTGGGGGTGGAGATTGGGTTTGAATATATCTCAAAACCTTGAGTTTCCTTCTGTAATCTCAGTTTTATAGTATGAACACAAAAATTCCCAAGATTGACAATAATCATTAAAAATTGTATCCATTTTGTTCTTGAAATTAAATATATTTGTACATTAGAAAACAAATAAAAAGAAGAGCACCTTTTTTAGCTCACCTTTTGTAATGACAAATATTGTGGGATACATGAATAAAGTGACACCAAAGTTTGCCATAACATAAGGAAAAAAAAAAAGGAATTAAAAAACCTCAATATAACAGTGTACTGAGATTCATGATTTACCTATTGAAATATAAATCTTCAACAGTTTCTTCGAAGTAGTTTTCTACTAGTGGACAAAATTCCATTTTTACATGACAACACAGACAGAGGGAATGAAAAAGTCCGCCTAATAGAGCCCCAAAAAATTTGACCCACGCTTTGTAATACCAAACAAAACTAAACATAGGAGGCAACATATTTGCCTCTGCTGCTTTTGCCTTTTTCCATTTTCTTCTTTTTTTTTTTGCATGAAAATTTCACACTTTTTTAATTACATTAAACACACTCCTTAGATCATGTTTTCCTTCCTTGATGTGGTGTTGTGTTAGAAGCTATATATATTATTGCAGTTTATATCATGCTTTTAGAATTTATATGGTTACCAATGGATATGTCAAAAATATTATTTGAATTGCAATTTTTTTTCTTGTGTGTTTTTGCCTCTTTGATACCATATCTGGTTACGTGTTTGGCTTGTCATAAACATCTCACAGTGCTTTTGTTGATGGGATTTTGTATATATTTATTCACTCATTCATTATTTTAATTCACTGTAAATAAATCAATTTATCCCAATTCCAAAGTTATGCAGTTTAAAGAGATTTCAGCCTTTTAACCACACCTTGTCATAAACATCTCACAATGCTTTTGTTGGTGGGATTTTGTATATTTATTCACTCATTCATTTTCTTAGTTCACTGTAAAAAAAATCAATTTATCCCAATTCCAAAATAATGCCATTGAAAGAGATTTCAGCCTTTAACCACACCTGTTAAACATATCTCCTCCCCCCCCCCTTCCTCAAGTCATAAATTCAGAAATATTACTAAACTCAGTTCGGGTATTTTTTCTTGTTTCCTGGAAGATGAAACAAATACTTTCTATCTGAAAATGAATAAATAAATAAAGCACAGAAGCAAGATTATCCATCCAAAAATTCCTTCTTGCATTAAAGAAATTTTGTCTCCACAAAAATATGCAAAGTGGCTTTCGTTTTGCTCACTAAAAACTCCCCAGTAGTGATAAAGGTTTTATTGAACCTGATCTTTTAGTCTCTTTTGCAAAATTAAAAAAAAAATAAAGGAAGAAATATGTCAATTAAAATGAAGAAAATTGCAAATGGTTCTGAATCGTAATGCATGTCCTCTTTTTTCAAATTTTGTTGTTGCTTTGTTGTAATTGTTTTAGCCAACACTGCACTTACTCCAGCTTCTTGTCTGTGAATTGTTTAATGCTATGTCTTAGTACATCTTTGATAATTTTTCTCATGTATTCATATTTATTATTTATCTCTCTCTCTTTCTATACATATATATTTATTCGTACTTAAATGTGTATTTGTTACAGTGGTTCTTAACTGATTTGCATATCTAAAGGCGGTAGTCATCCTCAAGAAAAAATAAATAAAAAATAAATAAATAAAAAAAATTGGGGTTGGGGGTTGGGAGGGTGTGTAATTTGGTCGATGGAATGGATACAAGATATAGTAGAAACTTTGAAATGGTTGGTGATTCTTGAAAATTGATTATTTTGGTGGTATTGATTGCAACAGATATATTATATCCATAATACTTTCATTTGTTTTATTGTTCAAACCGAACTTGCTACTTGAGTGTTGAGATGACAAGAATGGGTCGGCATGGGCAGGGGGGGTGGGGGGCAGGGGGGAAGAGTGCAAAATTGGTTATGAACCACTGGGTCTGTATTCTAACTTTGCCTGGCTGAATAATTACCTCATGGGTCGTTGTTTATCCATGTGGGTTTGTTACTACTACTTCTACTACTATTACCTCTGCAGACTACTACCTCATTAACATGTTAAATTAATTACCCATCCTTAAACTTAGTTCCTTCTGTCTTTCCTTCAATTTCCCAATATCCAGGAAGAGAACCAGGAGCAGGTAATTAATCTCAGCCGAATTCTCCTCTGCACAGTTGACAAAACAAATATTAGACCAAAATAAAGCCCAACCAAATAAAATAATATCCTACAGGACTCCTCCTGAGTGAGCCCATCAAGCCCAACTCAGGAATGGTCCATCTTTTACGGGGTAAAAGTAATCCACTCACAACCGGTAACCAGGAGGCTAATTAACGGAGCAGCTGACTCGAAAACAAAAATTTGCACGTTAGAAATTGTTTTGTAGGCTGCTCCAAGGGGTATGTACTAACAACACATGGACGCCAAACAGTTGGTGTCCTCTTAACAGCAGGGCCCTAGATAAAGGCCACCCCCTACATAACTTGGGGTACAGGTGAGGTATTAAAATATTATTACGTCGTACACACTTATTCACAGAGTGTAGAATCTATCACCATAATTAGCTGAATAGTTATGGGTGAAATTTTGCAGTTTTCTTGCACCTTACCCCCTATATTATTTCAATCTAATGTCACTTTGCTAACTCACACGTACATTTCTTGATAGTAATCAAGAAAATTTTCAAACTAGTCTGACAATACATAACAGAAAGCTTTGCGGCAAGAGCTTGACGAATTTGTTAATTCCGTCGATGTCAAATAATTTTGTGCAGTTGTCGCTTAGGTAATTTCCAAGTGCCGTGGAGATCGGTGGTCTTATAAAGCTAGCATTGCATTTTGTACAAAGTTTTGCAAATGTTGTTATAAAGTGTTGATGAAATCACAAAGGCGATGGATCACATTTTTTTTTCTTTTCCCACTCAGAGATATTAATTTAGCGAATACTTAATCAATGTCATTTGAATATGACAAGTTTGTCACCACTTGCACGTTAATTAATGTCAGCAGTGTAGACAAAAGTGTGCAAATGAACACTGGCTGTATTAAAAACACAAACTACTTTTCTGGATATGTTGAAAGAAAACTTGAAGTGTTTCATCATGTAGTGAACTGCAAGCTGAGGAGATTATGGTACGGTAGAACATAACTGCCATTGCGGGCGGTATCTAAATTTGAAAAGGAAGGAATTCTGGATGACTATAAAGTTGATTAAACTGACGGTTGCAGAAACTTGAAATAATTTGTCTCATAAAACTTCCAGTTCTTGGTTCCTCGTCGGAGATTTCATCACTCCGAGGAATCGGACGAAATATCTGGTGAAAACTGTTTGTTTCTTTCTGTGACAAAGAAAAAGAAGAGTAACTGTGAATAGATAGAATGCATGGCCTATCAAGTTTGCTATTAGAATCCACATTTGTGATATAAATTTCTGTTTCATTTATCATGTGACTGGTGCCATTTTGTTTCCACTTCTCTTGTTGTTGCTTTCTGATTTTAGTTTTTCTTTGATTTCAAATTTGTTTGATTTTCTTTATTTTATTTGAAAAGCACTCTTTGTTTTATTGTTTCCTTTTTAATTTCCTTTATACTATAAACTCCTTTGTTAGCTTCTGTGACATTTTAAGCGCACAACATCTGTTGGAATGATGGCTCAGCTGGTTATTTAGCAATACATTTATAAAGAAAACAAGGGAAAGGGATGGAGATTGGACAGAATTAGGGATGACGGCAGAGAGGGGGGGGAAAGGAGGGGGAGGGGGAGGGGGACTCTCTGACATAATGTGGAAACCGAGGTGTACACAAAAACAACAATGAGTTAGATGTGAATGATCGATAAGTACGTTACCCATGTAGTTCGATTTCCAGACTGTCTCCAAAATGGATGCCTATTTGAATCTAGAATTTGTTGCTTTCCTTTTGGCCTGTTGAAAGTTGTTTCTCTTATTACAAAAAATTTGTCCTTGTCTGGGTTTCTCGATTCATGAAAGTAAACTTTATGTGAGGCAGCTGCAGCGCATTGTAATATTTATACTGGTAGCTGACGGTGGCGGCTAATTATGGCGGCGAAATTTTGGTGGCAGAGATATGCGGGTTTGTCATTCAGAGCCCGAGCAGATTAATGGCCATGAAAGATGAAAGGATGGGTATGATTTGTAGATTTAAATTGGCAGAGGAATTGTTGATTCATCCAGCTGAGCTATCTTCTTCATCTAGCCTAGAGGTTGAAAGCTTCTATTATGCTACTAACATACTCTCGTTGCTCTGTAAGGTAAACTTGATTTCGGGAGGAGGGGGTGGGGGAGGCGGGGAAAAACTAGATGATGATATGGAAGGCAGATTTTAGATAAGAGAGTACTCAAAGGAAAAGTAGATTTTAGGTTTAAAGCCGAGTACTCATAGTTAACATTAGCCCAGCCCTTTAAAGGTAGTCAGTATAGGCCCCAAATCATAGCATGCTATAATTGCTAGAAATTTTCAAAAGTTCTTTCCTGGAGGTCTTTACTCTCCAAATTGTTCTCAGACATTTTTAAGGAACACACAAAAGATGACTGAATGTCCCGGTGAGGAAAATTTTCTCGAAGGTTGTTATAAATACAGTTTAAGAATTTTGACCAAAGGTGAATATATCCAGCATATTTGGGGCCAATACAGCATACCTTTAAATGGTAGACTGAATGAGAATTTCTGAAATCCAAATTATAACGTGAGTCCCTGTACCCATGTCTGTGTGCGTGTCTGTGTGCGTGTCTGTGTGCATGTATGTCGATGTGAATCAACTGTTTCCGAGTCCAGCTTCATAGCTACTTCCTAAACTTTGTGGAGTCTTTGGTGACATGTTTCAATTTCAAAAACTTGAGAATTTAGCCTTCCATCTTATTCAATACTTTGTTTGAAATTTTATAGATTTTTTCATTGACTGTTTAAAAACTTAAATGTAGTTCTTGACAAAGAGAGAAAAAAAAGATAACCTGTTCGTCAAAATATGAGAACTTTATGAGCAATCTAGGAAAGGACATATCTTGGAGAGAAACAGATAACCAATTAAGTAAGGGTTTAGTATTTGTACTTTTCCTGTTGCATCTTTGGTGTTACTTTGTCATCAGCGAAGAAAAAAAAATTACCTTCAAAATTGCTTTTTTTTTCCAATTTTTTATTTAAAAATCGTCTTTGTTTCATCGGTAGGAGGCCTGGCTGACCGACTTGCACCACAAGTCTCGCTATTCTGTTGAGGTAGTGGCTTATACCCTGAAAGGGGACGGTCTACAGAGTCGTGTACAGTATGTGCAGACACCTGGTGAAGGTAGGCACAATTCACTGTGTCATTGGCTATCATAATCCATTATCAAAACATTCCATCAAATAGTTGTTGCTGTTTTTATGGTTTTGCTCTATCAGAAAAGAAAAATTAAGAAAGCTTGTATCTTAAAGAAGATTATCAGAGTTGATCAAAAGATTAACCTTTTGACCATTTCAACTTGCAAGGTTTTGTCACAGATATGATGGTGATAGATTCTATAAAACTTAAACAAGTGTTGTTCACGGCAAAAATAAACGTTGGTACACCGTCACTGAATTATTCAAAATGGTGCGAGAAATCCTGTCTCTGACACCTTTGCCTGTGGAATTGTTTCCAAAGGGCTTTCAAGCCGAGCCATCAGAGATTCAGATAACCTGAATATTTCAATATTTGAATAATTTCCAATTGTTATTGTTTATTTTTAATATTTTTTTTTATAATTTTGGATTATCAGAAAAGGGAAATATGATCCAGTGACTATAAAAAAAAAATTCAGCGAAGAAATTGTATGCAAATTTTATGCTCAATTCCTACTTGTAAGCAACAAAAAAATAATAGTTCTGACAACGAGTGTTTCATATCACTGAATCGCTTAAAGCAAACCGAATTTGAGATTGGTGTTTGGGTCGTGTAAATTTTGAAATCCAAATGATTTTCCGTTTCCCGTCAAGAATGGATCTTCTATCACACTACATGTTCAATTTTGTTGATTTTGTTGGAAGTTTGATTGTTTGACTTTTAGGTATGTTTGTCTACTCCTCGCCGATGTTTGCCTAAAAGTGTCCTTGGAATATAAGAATCTGACACAAATCACACGAAAAACAATCCATTATGGAAATTTCTTGAACGAGTGTACTTTACGTGAAAAAGGTTTTCTCAATTTTATTTTTTTACTTTTTATTTCATTAACAAAAAAAGGTTAATTGAGTAATAGTCAATTGATAATAAAGTCACCCACTTTGATAGTGGCAACTGGCTTTGTTCGAACCAGTCGGCAAAGAAGACTTTGCTTTTGAATAAACAAGGCATCAAATTCTTTACACACAAATTATGATGAGCAGGAGGAGGTAAATCTTCATATGATACATTAAAATTATTTTACCATAAGTATTTTTTTCCTCACGATATAAAGCAATCAGTAAGCCCTGCTTTAAATTCAAAACTTTCGCAGACGTAAAAGGGCTGCTGCCAGAATATTCCGCTGAAATGTGTAAATATAAATGCCTGCCGTCAATTTGGAATTGCACTGGCATCCATCCATCTCGGAAGAGTGGTGCAGAATTTTTTTATTCTTTCGGCAGATATTTCAAGATATTGTTTCGTGTGAAAATGTTTGGCTGGATAAAAAAGAACAGGAAATAGGTTTTTTTGTCCCACTTTAACATTCCACACAATGTTAAATGACTGTCAAAACTGAGATAAATATTTATGAAATAGTTACAGAATTCCACAATGCGACCAAAGTGCCACTTAAAAAAATGAGAGTCCAGCCTTTCTGCCACTGATTTTTTTTGGCAAAATTCGGTAGGTGTAGTTGGAACCTAAATGTGAAGTTTTCCCTCTAAAATGAATTCAAAGGTTGAAAACCTCTGAAATGGTTACTTTGCAGCATTGCATATGTAAGCAAACACCAGTTCATATATCACAGAAATAAATTTGGAAATGTGATGTTCCTTGTGAGGGGGGGGGAAAAAATAAATATGTTGGAACCAGTTTGTCATTGGTAGTTTCTTCTCTGTGTTTCTTTCAGTTCCCGGTGTGCCAGATAATTTTGAAGTAATTGAGAGCGATGATGGTGTCTATGTGGCATCTTGGATGGAACCAGGGGTGACACATGGTGAAATACTGGGGTACAACTTCACGTATGGTCCGAGTGATGCAGAGAAAGAGACAGTCAACTTACTGCCCGCCCAGAGGTCATATGAAATACCTGAATTATGTAAGTGTTGGTAAACTGTTGCAGGTATGGTGTGAATAAATTTGCCTAATATCTTGTTTCAACAGAGGCTCAACCTGTTACCTACAAGGGCATGATGTTGAGTTAAAGGTGATGGTCCATATCTGTATTGTATTTAATGCACCAAACTATTTGGTGTTGTATAATTGGTGTTGTATGTTGGTGTTGTATAATTGTTTAACATTGAGACCTCATCCCCTTTAAAGCTACAATTTTAAATTGATATTTATAAATTTTTTGCAGCTATATGATAATAAAACCTCGTAGTAATGCAGCTGATAAAGATGAAATAGTCAACTTACCATTTCAAGTAATATAAGTCATGTTCAAGGATTTTTTATAACAGATTTTGATATGTGATGAACAGGAGTATTCCTGTGGCAGACATTTTGAATTCTAAGTTTAGAAGAGAAAACTCCCCATCTCACTTTTATATAACGCTCTGGTTGTTTGTGTCGATTAAACATAAACTATATTTACCATATTAAACCCTTCTAAACTCTAGGAAGTGGATCGTAGCAGGTGGTCTTTAATGTCGCCACAGCAGATGTTCCTCAAAGCTTTATCTTCATGTTGTTGAATTATCATTGCATTGTGGGACATTTACCATCTTTCTTTAAATGTAAATAATAATCCGTTGGTTTGGTAAAATCGAAGAAGCCATTTTTCGAGGTCTTTGTCCGATCTGATTTGACTTCTGTCTACTGATCTCGTTTAGTCTACAGTCACTGGAGATCAGATTCGGTCAATTCTGCGATCCATAGTCGAGGAATTGATCATATTTGGTCATTTCTGCGAGGGCGTAGTCAAGGAATTGATCGATGTTAGCGTTCCAAAGCCGTTAGAGTCTTCATTCATCAAAGTTTTGGGTTTTTAAAATTGTGGTGTAAATAATATATTCATGTTAACATTTAATTTTGTCTTTTTCAGTGAGAGGTGTCAACTATGTTTTCCATCTGTCAGCCTCTAATGATGAGGGTACCGGTGAAGACGCCCACTTTAAACTGGCAATCCCAGAAGACAGTGAGTTATAAACCATTATAATCTGAATTCTCATTTCCTTTCTGAAAGTTAAAATTGATTAGTTTTGGTAATTAAAAAACAATGGCACCTTCAGTGTCTTAATTTCTGTCATAGTCAAGGGTTTATATCTACCTAAAAGATAATTTTAAGACCACTCCGAGAGAAAAGCTGATTGTAAGAAAGATGTCAGTGATTTTGATGTTTTGGTCTTAAAAGTGTTGTTTCACAACTTGGAGCCGTTTCATTCTAGTGAATATCATCAACTTTCTCTGATATTATACTTGTTATCATTTCTAGTCCTTACCTGCCTCTACCATGCTGTGGCACTCTAAAGCAGCCCCCCCCCAATAGAGTAACCTTGTTTTATCCCATGTACTTCCTCTCACCTCTCTCAGGGCCCTCGGGTGTTCCTCTCCGCATGCTGGCCGAGGCAGTTTCAAGCGACATGATAACAGTCAGTTGGGAACCGCCGCTCTACGAAGAACGGAACGGTGTCATCTCAGGGTACACGGTACGAATGTACGCCGGTGACCCTACGCAGTCCATCACGAACCGGACCTCCGCCACCAGCCTAACCTTCTCTGGATTGAGGCCTAACACGGACTATGTGGTGCAGGTGAAAGCCCATACCAGTGTGGGAGGCGGCCCGTTTACGGAAGAGTTTATGGTCCGCACGCCTCCTGAAAGTGAGTATCCTTTGGTGGAAGGGGATGAGCTGATTACATCACCTTTTTGCTCGTTTCGGAGAGATTTCCACATCAGCTAATTAATTTGTGGGAATGCGTCAGATTCGATAGAAGACGAAATGGATCTACAAAAGTAAACCATTAGATTTCGGAGCACAACATTGGATGAACAAAACAATCTGCAACATAGTGTAATAACTTAGACGGTATACTTTAGCAGGTGATGGCCAAATTGCGACACAAAGCTCACAATTGGTATGCAAAATCTATATCCAGAATTATTCCCTGAAATAATAGTTTAAAATTTTTACTGGTTCATTGGGTGGAAGAAAATCGCCATATCGCAAGCACGATAAGCTTCCGTTAAGAACAGAATAGTTTGGTAAAAGTTGGACTCGACTAGCAAATTTGATCCTTTTTTTGATTCACAGGCCCGAGTACGCCACCCAGGGATGTTACTGCGGTGTCCAGTGGCGACTCCAGCATTGAGGTCTCGTGGAAGGCACCTGAAAATATCAAGGAACACGCCACCGGCTACAGCTACGTGATCTACTACACTAGCGACTCGAGCCGCACCGACGTGTCCAACTGGCCCACCGCACCCGTGGGCATCACCATGAGGTACGAGCTGGAGGACCTGAGGGAAAAGACTCGCTACGCCCTCGCCGTCCAGCTGCAGACCCCTCACGGTAACTCGGCGATATCGGGAATCGTCTATAGCACCACCCAGCCAGCAGCTCCCAGAGATTTCACGGCTGAGATACTCATCAACAACGAAGTCAGATTGACGTGGAAACCGCCTCGGGGTCACAGCAGGGATCTTGGCTATGTGGTACGTAAATGGCAATCCATGCATGGCCTCCATAATTATTCAGTACCGGCATCATCGATGCCATTATTACGCAGACCAAGATGCTATTCGATGCTATAGGTCGACCATTACTTATTAAAACCTTGGTAGGGAAGTGCCGTCTGTTATAGTAATGGTACCTTGAACTTAATCGCTCTCTGTTTCATTTTTTGTTTCATTTACAACCAAGCATCACCATAAAGAATGTGTACCCTGCCAATCTGTCACTTGTAGTGATGCTAGCCACAAGGTTTGAAATGTATAGTGTACATGAGTGCGGCCTGAAATATGTAAGTCAGTGGTACTAAGTACAAATTAATTTAGTAGTGCCCTTAAAAAAGAATACATCAGGATTAGATTGATAACAAAGTGACAGACATTAGCTGGTACATTTGTCGTGTCAAGAACTCTAGAAATGTTCAATATGTGCACACAAAAAAAACTTGAAAAATTCTTGACATGAGCATCTGACCATCATTTTCATAAATATGCAACAAACGTTTTTATTGACATTTTCACAGATAACATATTCAACCACGAAGGGTTTCAAACTTTTAAACCCGGGTTATTATGACAACGGGAAAGTGGAGGTTGACAGTGGTCGGAAAGAATTGGCCCTGACGATCCTGCAGCCCAATATGGATTATGAATTCAACATAACGGCCAAAACACCAGACGATGGTGTGACACCATCATCTACCATCTATATCAAGACCAACGTTGCACGTGAGTTTTTTTTCATTTCATATTTCTCTCTTGTCCATTTTTTGGAAACGGTAGCGTTTTTACAGAATTTTGTTTTCTCCCTAGCTAGATTGGAATCGTATTGTATTGGTTGTAGTTTCTAATCGTCAATGATAATTTTTGTTTTCATCTTACTTTCAGCACCAAAGTCAGTTCCCAAACTGGAAATGGAGAATGCGGTGGTGACCGAGAGCACCGTTAAGATTACAATGCCCTCCATACCGCAAAGCGGTGGACCACTGGAGTAAGTTTTACAACACACTCAAGTCTTTCACAGTAAAGTGGCAAATTTGTAGTGTTCATTTACAGAGTCCTTGTTAACCTAGCACCTGATTCCAACGTTACTCTTGAAATTTCATCGGAATCAAGTGAAAGAATTACGTTTTCGGTGACCTTGTCTTGCCCCTTTAATGGTCCCATTAAATGTTAGCTGTAGAATGTTATTAGGTCTGCATAAAGGAAATTCAATTATTCGGACATTTAATTAAAACAAAAAAAATGGGTGACACCCAAGTTATGACTGTAAAAATGGTTAGAGAGATGTACTGGGTAGTTAGATTGCATAAACTTTTATTTGGCACATGTTTTGCATGAATCAGTGTGTTTTTAAGGGATTGCTCCGACACAAAAACCTCCTCACACATTGGTCAAACCATGAAGGTATTAACAACTCCTTTTATTTGATTCTTTTGAAAAAGAAAGGAAACCTTTCTGGGATGTTGTATTGCATTTGTGTTTGCTTACACATAAAACATGTATCCAAAAAAAAAAATAAAAAAAATACAGAATGTTTTGCTTGACAGTGCCTAATACATCATCAAGTGGTACACATTAATTTTCAAAGAAAAGTTCATTCTCCTCTTTTCGGAAACAAAATTTCACCATTTTAGTCAGCTAATGGGCAGTAGACACTCCCCAGAGAATACCATATTAGATTCCATCACACGGAAGGGTTGGCCTGATTCACCCATGAGCTACTATCCTGTGAGGTAGAAAATTCTCTCCACTCTGGTTGAGTTCACTTCATTTCAGCTGCTTTGGTGCCTCCTCCATGGGTTGCCTGGAGGGGTATTTCTTGATGAAATCCCACCACCTGTACGAATCTTCCTTTTTTTGTACATATTTTCTTATCTAACATTGAAACTGATGCAGAGAAAAGTGATAAAATTACTGGAAAATTTATTAATCTGGCTTTTCCAGCAGTTCAAATTCATCGTCTTCCGAGAAACAGCTGCAGTCTGTTGGTATTCGGTCAGCCAAGAGACAGACCAAAAAAGGGAAGAGGCAAAATAGAGAACGGTTCTGCTGTCCTCAAAATTGGGTGGGAATCTTTGGGAAAATGTAACACAGCAAAACAGTTCAATGATGTGATTTCTATTTTTGACAATAGTTGCATAACATTCTGTACAGTTGGAGTATGTCATTAATTTGGAGTGAAACTTTCCTACCTTGAAGCCTGAAACATATCTTTAAATTCAGCGTTTTGCTGAATACGAAGTTGCAAAGGAGTTGGAGGAGGATGGGGGAAGGAAGGGGGGGGGGAAGAAGGGGGGAAGAAGTTGGTGGGAGGTAGTAAGGGGATATGGAAGAGGGCAAGGCAGTTTGGGGTTTGTCAGAAGGAGCAATATTTTGGGAATACCCCCTCATATTTTGGTTGTTTCTTCACTTACTGTCTCCTCACAATTAATTCACTCTCGTCTAACCTGGTAAGGTATGTTGTTTTTAGAACACCTTAATCAGGACGTTCTTTTCTTTTGGTACTGCATTCTTTGACATCGGTCTCCTGTCTCTGTCTCATCATGCCAAATGTTTCATTCTTACCTCAGTCACATCCTCATCATCGTTGTGCCTCTCGCCGGCGGCCCGGGACAAGCGTCCATCCCTTCCAGATCCCCGGATTCCTACACCTACGAGGAACTCCTCAGCCAGAGCATCACACCAGGGAAGCGCCGGCGCAGTGCTGAAGCGCGTCCTCCTTACATCACCGCCAAGCTCATGGGTAGCGACATTCCAGACTCGTTTAAGATCGGGGATTCGCAGGTGGTCAATGGCTTCACCAACAAACCACTGGATAACGGACAGTCTTACAGTTTCTTCACGAGAGCGACGGTGATGTCCGAGAATCAGGTGGGTATCCTTCTTATCTTAGATGTTGAATGTAGTTGAGTGGATTTTGCATTTTTCCCATCATTTAGCTCGGAATTCAATTTCATCGAGCTTAAAAAGCTTGACAAATTTCATCCTCCTCATGAGTTCGTATTGGACTATCTGGTGTATGGAATGTACCAAGAACCACATAGGGGCAATAACGGCATCTACTTAATGCATCATTGGTTTGAACTTGTCAATGTAATAAAGGCAATGCTTATTTCCTCATTAAGATGAAAGAAGACAGGGGGGGGGGGAACAGAACAAACAAGATGTTGGTGTTTCTTATAAATACCTCCAAGGAAATGGTATGCAGCCCATTCAAGAATTAATTTACCTTCCTTTTGTCCCTTTTGGGGGGTGGGGGGGTGGGGGATGGTATGTATTCATCGGTAGATCTAACAGCAAAAAGTTTATGAATTTTTTTATCTTCAAAATTGGTTTATTGCCCATTTTTGCCATCTAACGTTTCCCCCTTTTGTGTATTTGTTTGTTTTTTGTTGTTGTTATCTTCAACATATTTTCCCTCTTGTAGACTCCTCTTCATAGCACCAGTAAATACTCTGAAGTGGTCACCACAGGGCCAAACCCCAACAAGGTAGGAGAGAAAGGTGATAACAGTTTCACGGGGGCAGATCCGAGCCCCTCCCAGAACCAGCTTATGGTGATCATCATCGCGGGTGGCATCGGCATTCTCATCCTCCTTCTCCTGGTCGTCCTGGTGTACATGCTCCTCATTCGTAGGTGAGTGGTATCAAGACTTTGAATATCGAATATAATTAACATAATTAACAAACTGTCTCTTCTATCTATTTATATACATGTTTATTTTCTTAACTTTATTCAAATGGGGTGACTCGATAACCCGACGCTTATTTCCCCCCAAACACAACCGACTTAAAAACATTTAAAGAGGATCCACAGGTGGGTAAGGGAAGGGGGGAGGTGGGAAGTGTTTTACAGTGAGATAAATAATATATTGTTACTTTCTTTGGGCATCACTGTCAAAACGGAGGCTTGATTTGATATGGTAAGAATGTTTGCCTGGTTTCAAGATTGGATCGACACTTTGCCAAGACTTGCCAAGTCTTTCATCACTGGGGAGGTGTTTTAACATGGGGCCTAGAGGAAGACCCATATCTAAGTCAAGGTTTATAGTACCTGCTAATGGCAGTAAGTTGGCAGGACAGAACATTATGTTTGATATAGAGTATATAGGTGATCAAAATACCAGTAGTTGGTCTAAGCTTATTAGTGGATGTTAAAAGCTTACTGTTGATATTAAACACATCTCTGATTCGCTTCAGGTCTTCATCTACTGCAACACCCAAGAGACCAGATGAACCACTGAACAACCAGCATGTGGACCCTGTTGAATTGAGAAGAATCCACCACCAGACACCAGGTATGTACATGCACCCTCCCCCCCACCCATCCCCCTCCCCTCACACCCCACCTAATCACCTAATTGCCAGCAACCTCCCAAAAGTCATCAGCCAGCCATCTACCTTATTATCTATCTAGTCACTTGAATTCTCAAGTTGCTAAATGCTGAATTAATTTAGACGTACGTGTTCTACTCCCTAGCAACCATCTTGATGATGATGATGCCTGTGCTATTCACATTAATATAACACGTGTCAGATTATTCCACATTGACATTGAAGCCCCAGAGTAAGGAAGTGATACATAGTTGCAACCAACCTTTACAACCTATTAAATCTTATCTATGAATCCCATTTATTGTTTGACTGAGCCTTCTTTGATCGTCTTTTCTACAAATAATCTTCCCGAGTGGACTGTATGATGTTATCCGTATTATCTTTTTTTAATTTGTTAATTTGTTAAATTTTTCCCCCAGCAATGATGTCACATCCCCCCATACCTATAACAGAACTGAGTGATCACATTGAGAGACTGAAAGGCAACGACAACTTCCTCTTCTCTCAAGAGTATGAGGTGAGTTTGCATTGTGCATTAGATACGATCATCTAATAAGTCATTAACATTTTTCGATGATTATCTGTTGCTTCAACTGGTTAGGTTTCACACCATGAATCTGTTTTTTTAATTTAGATAAAGAGAATGCCATATGGTCACATGCATCCAACTTTGCATTCATTAATTTCAAATCAGTGTCAGATATCTGTCATGTATCCTTCATAAACTGCTTCCTTTTTCTTTCTCCTCCTCCAACCCCCATCCCCATCCCCTCCCCTTCCTCTCTCTCTGTCTTGTAGTCCATTGAACCAGGACAACAGTTTACATGGGAGCACTCAAACCTGGAGACCAACAAACCAAAGAACCGTTACGCTAACGTGATCGCCTACGATCACTCCAGGGTCATCCTAGCCAGTGTGGAGGACATCCCCGAAAGTGACTACATCAACGCTAATTACTGCGACGGGTACCGCAAGCAGAACGCATACATCGCCACCCAGGGACCCCTGCCCGAAACTTTGGCCGACTTCTGGAGGATGGTTTGGGAACAGAGGTCGGTGACAATTGTCATGATGACTAAGTTGGAAGAAAGGAATCGGGTGAGTTGTTTCCCTGAGTGTGATGCCTAAAACTCAGCTGATTGGCATTCTTTGCTCTCTTGCATTGCAATGTCTGTCTAAGTTTGTTACTTCCTCTCTATAGCAGCAGGGAAGCAGTATTGAACAGCTATGGCTAGATATTGCTGGCAGCGGGAAATAACATCTAAATATGCAGCTCTCCTTTATAAAGGTCATATATGTGAGAGAATTGTGGTAAAGTGTTTAACGCAGTGGACTTGTGATCTAACTTTTGCAGGTTCAAGTCCTGGCCAGATCATTACGTTGTGTCCTTAATTAGGCAAGGCACTTTATCTCAATTGCCTCTCTTCACCCAGGTGTATAAATGGGGACCTGTGAGATAAAACTGTCAGTTGGGCGCTGTTTAGCTGCTGCCATGTGGAGGGATTGTCTCTAAGTTTGACAGGTTATCGTTGACCAGGGTGATTTTGTTATACACCTTGAGCTCTTTTATCGGTGGTTATGTTAATGTCTTTATTGCTTCTCAATATTATTATTATCATTATATTATATAATATTATATAAGAATCTTAGAATCCAGAAGAACCATACCTTACTCATCCTTGTGGTCATATTTTAATGCAATATTATTATCTATAAATGTTTGCAGGTGAAGTGTGATCAGTACTGGCCCAGCCGGGGACAAGAGATTTACGGTCACATCCAGGTGGCTCTCCTGGACGTCACTGAACTGGCGTCGTACACCGTCAGAACTTTTGCCCTTGTTAATTTGAAGGTAAGCAAACAACAAAAGCTGGTGGGAAGGGGGAGGGAGGGTAGTGGTGGTGGGGAATCAGCCACGCAAAGAGACTTTATGTAATACTAACAGTCTCTAAAAGCTTCTCCTTTTTTATGCTTTATTAGAGATCTTGAAAAAGTTGTTACTTCTGTGGATTCTGATCCAGAGATATACCTCTTTAAACTGTGAAAAGTAGTAACTTGTAATGCTGTGAATTCGGTTTGATGTGTCTTGGCAGGATACAACAGGTCACAAAGTTTCTTCTGCCCACACAGCACCTCGCTTTCTACAAACATGGGCAATTAGCCAGGGAACTATTTTGCTATTTGCTTTTTTAAGTTTTTTAAGTCACTGTCACACCAGTAAATTTAGAGTGTTTTCTCCCTACGTATTAATTTTTACTGATTGCAAATGCTTTTTTCAATCGTTTAAGTTCACACGGTCCTTTCAATCTAACATTCTGTTTTTGTTTTCCGATCGCAGAGTCGATCCACTGAAAAGAGGGAGGTTCGTCAATTCCAGTTCACCGCTTGGCCGGATCACGGTGTTCCCGAGCATGCCACCTCGGTATTGGCTTTTGTGAACCGTGTGAAAGCCTGTAATCCTCCCGATGCCGGTCCTATGGTGGTGCACTGCAGGTGAGAACTTTGCTGCGATTAAATCAAATATTAAGAAGGAAACAAATCTAAACAAAATATGAGATAAGAATTTATAATAATGCCAAAGTGCCATGCTTTGATGAAAATTTTTATGTTTGTTTTCACCATTTTCTTATCGCAAGTTAATTGTTCTGTACATCAATTCTGTTCGGGAAATTTATGTTTAAACCTAACAAGATGGGATGCTTTTTGTTTGTTGGTTTTTTTGCTGCTTCCTGTGGGATTGAGAAACCCTGCAAACGGTAGAAAAGATGCTGCGTGGAAACACTCGCAGTGGGGAATGTTCAAAGTATCTCTAATTCAATTAGAGAATATTGACTTTATTTAACAATAATGAATCAAATTTGTTGCATAATCTCCCATGTCATGTCAAGCTGTCAAGCTGTGTCATGTCAAGCCCCCATGCCATATCAAGCTGTTGTTGATATGTGATGGTCACAACGTTCATATCTCGCCACTTTCCTAATTCCCTACACAGCGCCGGCGTGGGGCGTGCAGGTGCATACATCGTCATCGACTCCATGCTGGAGCGTGTCAAGCACGAACAGACGGTCGACATCTACGGTCACGTGACTTGCCTGAGAGCTCAGCGTAATTACATGGTGCAGACGGAAGAACAGTACATCTTCATCCACGAGTCCCTCCTGGAAGCGGTCCAGAGTGGAAACACTGAGGTACCAGCTCGCAATCTCTACGCTCACATACAGAAGTTGAGCCAGCCAGACCCCGGTGATAGCGTGACTGACATGGAGAGCGAATTCAAGGTATGCATCCAAGCTGGTTATTGATATGTGATTGTTTTACTTTGCGACATCTTTTGACCATATGAACACAAATTCTTCATCGTTTGTCATCTATTGGCCAAACTGAGGCATGTGGTTTGGAGGTGCTAGGAGAGGGGAAGGGTGGGGGTGAGCCTTTGTATTCAATAATAACTGCTTGATTTTGGTTCCGATAAAAATTTCTGCGGATACTAGTCTTGAAAGTGTGCTTGTTACAATAAAGTTTGAATAAGATTCAATATTTTTCATTTTACCTCCATTCAAATATTATCTCTCTGTTTTCATTGGTTGTTTTAAACAATTCCGCACGTTTCGCTTGCAGAGATTGGCCAACATCAAAGCACAGCCATCTCAGTTTGTCAGTGCTAGTCTTCCAGCCAACAAATTCAAGAACAGATTGGTCAACATTCTTCCATGTAAGTATTTAAAAATTAATGTTTCAAAAAAAGTTGTGAGGCAGTCCTTTAATTCTTTATACTTGCATGTGTAATACCATTAGTGCAATAAATTTATCAGTAGAATTTGAAGAAAAAAAATCTTACTTGCAAAGCTTGCAAGGAATTCATAAAACCTGCTACCAATGTGTTTTTAATTCCCAAGTTTAATAATCTTTGATATGGAATGTGCAGTCGTCTCAACGTCTCAAAATATCTTTTAATGACAAGGCTGCAACACACTAGCAATGTATTTATGTCTTCATGTTTTGTACAATGGGGAACATGTTGTGTAGCAATTATCACAAATACTTGTATCCATGGTAGTTTTCTTAGCTAACAAATTGCTCTCATGCTCTTTATATCTTTCTCAAATAGCTTTTCTTTAAATGTGGCAGGTGGAGGGGAGAGTCCTTTCCTCTTCCAAACCATTTCTCCCCCCTCCCCCTCCCCCTAATTGTTTTGTTGCTACGTTTTACTTCTTTTTTCCTTGTAGTTGAACAGTCTCGAGTTTACCTGCAGCCTATCCGAGGTGTAGAAGGATCAGATTACATTAATGCTAGTCACATTCACGTAAGAATACTTTTTTCTCTTTGTCTCTTAAAATCTGCCCTCCCCATAATCTAATTTTGCGTTCCTGATGAGAAAAACATGAGGACGAAACATTTCCCGCAATTTTAGTGATAGTGAAAGTCGTCAAGCGATTACTTAAACGAGGAATTCCGTTTGTAAAATATTCTGTTTTTCTTAGTTGTATATTTAATAGCCAATTTAATTGTCGAGAACAGTCTCTCACTTACTTTAAAGATTAAGATCTTTTGCCATTGAATGTTTACAAAGGGTTTATTTGCTTTCCTTTTCCTGTATCCAGGGCTACAGACAGAGGAATGCTTTCATCGCTACTCAGGGTCCGTTGGCTGAGACCACTGAAGACTTCTGGAGGATGCTCTGGGATCAGAATTCAACCATTGTAGTCATGTTAACCAAACTTAGAGAGATGAACAGGGTAAAATTATAAGAAACATTAATTCAAAAAGTCAAAAGTCATTACCTCACTTCGAGAAGATTGTGATCCAAATTTTGATCAATTCATTCACAACTTTGTCTTCATATGAGCAGCAAAGTTTTATATATTGTTTTGAAAAGATATCAAAACATGACTGCTTGCTTAAATGCAACTCCTTCCCCATCTATGCTATGCCAGTCTCATAAAGTTTGTGAACCTCTGGAAGTATCAGTTTACCTTTTCGGAGAGACGCACTCACTTCTTGAGGTAACACCACATGATCACATTGTGACAGTCGCAGTGTGTAAGGGCACCTGACCTTGAGAGTGGATCATCAAGTTATATGGGTTTTTGTGCCCAACATCTTATCTTGGGTGACTTACATTATAAAGTCCCTTTTGAAGTGCATGTCGATGTGATTATGGTTTGAATTTTTGGTTTTTTAATTTTTGTTCATTGCTCCTTTTTTGATCCTCAGGATAAATGTCACCAGTATTGGCCGGCAGAGAGGTCCGCTCGCTACCAATACTTCGTGGTGGATCCTATGTCCGAGTATAACATGCCACAGTACGTGCTGCGGGAATTCAAAGTAACCGATGCAAGGGTGAGCATTTCTCAGAGGTCTCTGGGGGGATTCATTTCGGTCTCGGCAAACCTTCCAAGTATATTAACACAGTAACATATTTGACAGAATTATCTCCGTATATAAGACACCTAAGCCAAGAGATAATTAGAGTATTATCGGTCATTTTTTTGCTCTTCCTTCAAACAGGATGGACAGTCACGAACCATCAGACAGTTTCAGTTCACCGAGTGGCCGGAGCAGGGCGTCCCTAAATCTGGAGAGGGATTCATTGACTTTATCGGTCAAGTATTGAAAACCAAAGATCAATTTGGTCAAGATGGACCGGTCACAGTACACTGCAGGTAAAGAAACCGTCAGTACAGGCAGACTGCCCCCCCCCCTCCCCCAACAGAAAGTATAAATTTTCAGCACCTGCTTGAGATGGACTTTATCAGTTGCTTGGTGACCTTCGACGTTATCATCCCATGATAATGTAGATCAGAGGTGGGCACTAAAGGGATCTTGTGGGTCACACAAAACATTTTGTACCTAATCCAAGGTCCACAACACTTAAAGATGTACCTACTCCCTTCAAATGGGAATCTTGCATTATTCGTTCAAAAACACAGAGATGAGAGGAAGCTCTGTAGGCACATTGTGTTTTGTTGAAATATCTTATAAAAATTACGCCCTTCAACTCCCAAAATTATACATATATCATGTTTTTCCTTGCCATATGGTTCTGCCGCTCGCATCGATAGGGTCTTGAAAACATATTCCTTGGACCACACAGAATGTTTTTTGAGCGGGCCGCACTCTGATGTGGATCATGGAGATTAATCATGTCGACTACTGGAAAAAGGAAAAGAAAAAAGGCCAAATTTTTGAAAATCTACCTGTTTAATTTATGCATGCAGTTGAAACTAATTTGAGAAGTATCTTGTAGACTAAAATTTGAGGAACCAAATGGGATGTCATCAAGGACTTGCTGTTTCAATTTCTTTGGTGAAAGTAAAGTCTAAGGGTGGGGAGTGAGGGGGGGGTGTGGGCAGTCTTAGTTTGATTATTCAAAATCTTATTGTAATACTCCATACAGGTTGCAAGAAGCTTTATTTAAAGGGAACAATTGGTCTACTGGTGTAGTCTACTGGTGTAGTCTACTGGTGTAGTCTACTGGTGTAGTCTACTGGTGTAGTCTACTGGTCATGCGTTTGTCTCCTTGTGGTTGCTAGTGATTGTATGAAATCTTAACTGCAGTTCAGTCATTTCAGTCACTGAATTTGATCAATTTTCTGTCCTTTTCTTAAATAGTTCCGGAGTTGGCAGGACAGGAGTCTTCGTCACTCTGAGTATCGTACTCGAGAGGATGAAATATGAAGGAGTGGTCGACATCTTTCAGACAGTTAAAATGCTGCGCACTCAAAGACCAGCCATGGTCCAAACTGAGGTAATTAGTCTCCCTCACCCACCCCCTGGTCATTGACCAAAAAGATCAAGAAATAATGGAAAAGTGGCATTTTGTGCAGGTGGTTTTGAAATGTATGTCATAGGAAGGTACCAAGTTAAGACACATTCAAAACTCTACTATTTGTAGCCCTGTGTTTGAGTTCATGACTAGTTTAAATTTGTATTTGACAATGGCATTTCAAACAGAACAACAAAAATTTATTGGTTCCTTGCTGAAAGCAAAGGAACCTATGTATTCAGGTTGGCGTGTGTGTGTGTGTGTGTGTGTGTGTGACGCTTAAGCTTGTATGCACGATAACTCAACAAGGGATTGACTGATCATGATCAAACTTGGTGGGTGGGTGGCCCATAGTGAGTAGATGAACCCTATTGTTTTTGGTGCCCACAAAGGTCACCAAAGGTCAGTTATGGTCCAAAAACCCAAAATACTAAAACTGCAATAACTCCCAGTGCCAATGTGCAACAAGGTTGATATTTTGGGACAAGTTGTGAACTGGTTAGGGCAATATTTTGAAACTTAACGGTCATGTGATCTGAGGTCAACAAAGGTCAATTAATGTTAAAAAACTAGTATTTTTGCGATAACTTGAGAACGAATTGTCCGTTAGGGTTGGGAGTTGCTTCAGTGTAATCCAATTGTCGACCCACATCTGGGTGACCCTTGACCTCAATTTGACCTCTGGTGACCTTTTCATGTTTTGGGGATTTTTACAGTTTCGATGCTATTTTCAGATGTCAAAGGTACCTTCCGATCATAAATATCGATAGGTTGACCCTCGTGTGACCTTTGTGTGCGAACTTATATGGGGTCAAAGTTTTCGGTCAGAGTTAGGATGGCTGTACAGACTTATCGTGTTGATTTTTGGAATCAGCAGATCAAACTACATTTGAAACCAAGGTCAAAAGGTCAAAGGTCACATTAGAAAAAATGTGCTTAGTTTGGGAGAAAACGGGCGAAAAAGGAAATGTTTGGTTTTGATGCTAGATTTGGATATCAAAGGTACCTTCCGATCAAAAATGTCAATGGGTTGACACCCGGGTGACCTTTGTGTGTAAAGTTATACAAGGTCAAAGTTAATTTTCAGACATTTAATGCAATAACTCCCAGGGCCAAGGTGTAACAAGGTTGATATTTTGGGACAAGTTGCAAATGGTATAGAGGAATATTTTCAAACTTAACGGTCATGTGATCCGAGGTCATCAAAGGTCAATTAATGTTAAAAAACTAGTATTTTCGGTGAGAAAATGGGCAAAGAAAAAATGTTTGAATTCTTACAGTTTTGATGCACTGTATTCACGTCTCAACAATCAAAAATGTCAATAGGTTTACCCCAGGTGACCTTTGTGTGTGAAGTTTTATGAGGTCAAATGAAATTTTCAGACATTTAGTGCAATAATTCCCAGTTCCAAGGTGTGACACGGTTGATATTTTGGGACAAGTTGCAAATGGTATAGGGGAATATTTTCAAACTTAACGGTCATGTGATCCGAGGTCACCAAAGGTCAATTAATGATAAAAAACTAGTATTTTTGCGATAACTTGAGAACGAACTGTCCGTTAGGGTTGGGAGTTGCTTCAATTTAATCCAATTGTCGACCCATATCTGGGTGACCCTTGACCTCAATTTGACCTCTGGTGACCTTTTCATGTTTTGGGGATTTTTACAGTTTCGATGCTATTTTCAGATGTCAAAGGTACCTTCTGATCATAAATGTCAATGGGTTAACCCCCGTGTGACCTTCGTGTGCGGAGTTATACGAGGTCAAAGTTAATTTTCAGACATTTAATGCAATAACTCTCAGTTCCAAGGTGTGACAAGGTTGATATTTTGGGACAAGTTGCAAATGGTATAGGGGAATATTTTCAAACTTAACGGTCATGTGATCCGAGGTCACCAAAGGTCAATTAATGATAAAAAACTAGTATTTTGCGATAACTTGAGAACAAATTGTCCGTTAGGGTTGGGAGTTGCTTCAATGTAATCCAATTGTCAACCCGCATCTGGGTGACCCTTGACCTCAATTTGACCTCTGGTGACCTTTTCGTGTTTTGGGGATTTTTACAGTTTCGATGCTATTTTCAGATGTCAAAGGTGCCTTCTGATCATAAATGTCAATAGGTTGACCCCAATATGACCTTCGTGTGCGAAGTTATACGAGTTCAAAGTTAAATAATATTAATGAGGTCACAGGTCAAACGTGAAAAAGTCCCAAGTTGCAATAACTTAGCTACTATTTATTGGAATTTCGTCAAACTTGGTATGATGATATTGGTAGATAGTCTCCACACACTGATGTGTGTTGCAATTGATATCATGCATGTTTATAAGGGGGGGGGGGGGGCTAGCATTATTTCGTTATGAAAAGTTTGTTAGCACAATAACTCAACAAGGGAATGACCAATCATTACCATACTTGGTGAGTGGGTGGCCCATAGTAAGTAGATTATCCCTGTTGATGTTGGTGCTCAGTTCATGAATATTAATGAGGTCATGGGGTCAAACGTGAAATACTCCAAATTGCAATTACTTGGCTACTATTACTAGTCGGAATTTCGTCAAACTTGGTATGATGATAATGGTAGATAGTCTTCACACACTGATGTGTGTTGCAATTGATATCAGGGCTTAGCATTACTTTGGCAACAAAGGTTTGTGAGCATAAATTACTGTTGTTGTATTAGGGCTTTTTTAGAAATTTCCCTATGAATGGAACTAATGAACAGCAGCAAGGAACCATGAAATGTTTTCATTCTGGTTTTTGAAATACGTTTAGAAAATCTAGAATTTTTGTACAAAGCAGTGACATGAGGATGTGTCAGATTCATTGCCATATGACTTGTGTGGTCATTTTCAAGATGACCTTTGACCTGTACCTAACATAGTCCCATTAACTGGGTTCATAAAAGAGCTATACGATTGCATTTTGTCTCGAATCAGACCAGTTTTAACAATGAATTCCTTTATCTTGTCTTTGTTCCCCCGTAGGACCAATACCAGTTTTGCTACAAGGCTGCTCTGGAATACCTGGGATCCTTCGACCACTACACATAAAGAAAGTGGCCCCTTTTTCTCTTCTAGGAAATTTGTATTCAACGATGGACAACTTTGCAAGTCCTTATTATGCAAATTTTTCAAAAAATGGTGTATCGAAATAGTAATTTTTTATGCCACCAAAGTTTTACAAGAACTTTTAGACAATTGGGGAAGTTGGACTATCCGGCCTTCAATAACTAATGACCGTGTTATTCTTCCAATATATCTAAAGCAAACAAGATGTTTGATACTTAATTATTAGCAAAGAAGTTCTGTGTCACGTTGTGTACAAGTTGATGACGGAACTCCTCATCATCATAGAGAATGGAAACGATACAGAGATGTTCCCTATGTGGTGGGAACGGGGAGAAGTTGTATCTGGTGTTCTCTGCTGTTGCGGATGAGTGCGGTGATATCACAAAAACAGGTCTGCTTGGACAGAATTTCTCGAGGTAGCGAGTTTGAATCGTATTCAAGAGTATATTGGAAATCGTGACGAATTTCAACGGAAGAAGAGTTTTTATTTTGTAAATACTTTCAGATCAATGGAGAGTGAAGTTGTGTCTAGATGTTATCAAACTAGGGAAAAAGACTTGACTATTGTTGATAGTCGATGAGCTGTTGATAAACAAAGCACAGAGAGAGACAAAGAGATGCATAGGCTTTAAAGTAGCATGCGTAGTATTTAAAAGGCAGCTTGTGTGTATTCGGCGGAACGTGGGCAGCTTGTTTGTATTCTGCAGAAATGGGCAGCTTGTGTGTATTCTGCAGAAATTGTATGTATATTATCTTTGTTAGTGCAATTCTCATGTAGCGATGGATGTTTCTTCGAAAAAAGTAGACAAGCGAAAAGGAGTTTTGCCAGAGGACAACTGCTCGAGAGAGGGAGGTGTTAACAGCCAAGCAACAACAGTCATACGCAGTGTGTTGGAAGAAAGCATGGTTTGGATGATGGACCAAATCAAATGACACAACTTCGGAAAATTTTTCTTGTTTTTTATCTTGCTCTTCGTGCAGTGAATTTTCATATTTTTCTTGCAAATTTTTATCATTCATCATAATATTCTCTGTTATCAAATATGCAAGATATGAGGCAGGGATGGGGCAGTGGGGTGAGTGTGAGAGAAATACTGGGGGTGCTTGACACTGTTATCCTGGTTATATACATATTCATCAAAGCTTCAACTCATAACATCATGAGATGATATCAACTAACTGAAAAGGAAAAGTGTTGCTAATTCCCACATCCTATGGTACGTTACAATCTCTTTGCATTCAGTTTGTTACAATGATGTGTAGCGAACATTTTAATTCCGTCGATAACTCTCATGGCATATATCACGGAAACCATAGCTGATAATAATTATTTTCTTTCTTTACCGATGGAATCGACAAGGATCTGAAACTAACTTAGTACGTGTTTGTCGAGTGACAAGCTGACGTAGTGGATCAGGGATCTCTTGAATCAAGAAGTCCTAAAAGGCATAGCTTGCAAATGTCATAAAAACAAATATATTTTGTTTCATCCTGTGGTTTTTGACGTCAGGTGGCGCAACAATGAAAAGCCATCTGTGATTTATGTTGAAGTGTTTCTTTCTTTTTCATGGTGAAGGGTTCTTTTACACTTTTCAAGAAAAGTGAAGGTGGAAGATAGTCCCTCCAGGAGAGCAGTGAAAACAGATCTCTTTGAACTTAATATTCCTGGTTTTTGTATAAATTCACATGTTTCTCTCTACTAAAAGTGATTTTGAAAGTATCTTCACATTTACGACACAAGATCTTCAAGTTGTCGGCACCAAACTTTAAGCCTGCTATGATTGACAAAACTCTTTTTCTGTTTTGCAAAGGTCTTTCCCCCTCAAGGTTTTAACGATATCATAATTATTTTTAGACACAGTTGAGAATGGTTTAAAAATTATCAAATTAAAGGGAGGGCTGTGAAAAGAAGACTGTGAAAATGGCTCTGTTATTGGGTATGGTTCTAAAATGGGGTTTATTTGTAGCACAAATGGGGTGGTAATAACTATTTTATTATCCCTTCCTTCACATCCGTGTATTAAGAATGTGAATATTCTTGAATGCACTGTAAAAATATACAGTATTAAAACTTGTGGTAAAAAAAAGTGGAAAAAGTCAAAAACTAGAAATGAGAGCAGGGGGTATCTCTGTCACTTTTGTGACAGTGTTTAAATGTTGTACTTAAATTTACATGGTCATTATAGTATTTGTTCCATATGTTTGTTCCTATATATATTTTTTGTAACCTTTTTATCATCGACGGAAGTATTTTAAGCTGTGTCCCTGCGACATTTCTAAACAATTTGGTACACAGTTTTCTTGTTTCATGCTTTGCTCTGTCTCTCCCCACTTTTTTATTTTTAATATTCCATGCACATCTGAAATTAACTTGTAAATTGATGTACCTTTGAATTTTTTTTTTCTTCCTTGTCTTATTTTTGTGTTTTCGTCTTGATTGGTTTAGGAGGTCCCAAGGGCTATTTAGAGAGAGGACAAAGTGATGGAATATTTCCTCAAATAAATGTTTTATGAATATTTTCTAGGGGTGTGATGTAAACACAACTGTTTCAATTTTCAATTATGATTTGTGATTGATCACAACTAACTTTCAAAGTTTGTTTTTTCTTTTTTTTCCCAGTATTTTTAACCGTTTTAGGCATAAAACCGAGCATGATTTCAAATCAAACTTTGTTTCATATTTTTATGATGGTGTTAAGGGTTCATAAAGTATATGAGTACTTTATTGTGTATAGCTTCTCCATCTGGTTGTCTCTATGTAATCTATTTTGCATCGGATTCTGCATCCCGTCTTAAGTTTTTCATCGCTTCCTTTTATAAGGTGGCCGTCCAAAAAAATATTAAGCTATAATTTCTCCTGAATTGGATAAATGAGGATTATTGCCCTTGAATATTTGACTTCTAAGAAGGCCAAGTTTTGTTTTCAAAGTTGTTTGGTATAAAGTATGGTACGTTTGCGATTAACTCATCGATATATCAACGTTTCATTCTACATCACAGTTAACTTCCAGCTCTGCAAGATCGTTCGCTTTCTCTCTGTTGATCTTGCAACGTTTGTACATTTTGAGTTGTACCGATATTTTGGGCCCGAGTTTCAAAAAGTCTGTGTATGATATTGTCAAAGGCCTATACATTGTCGGGGAACTAGGTCACCAAAGAGATTTTGAAGATGTATAAGAGGAAAGAACAGTGGCATAAAAAAATGATGCATGTCATGTATTCCAGTACTTGGTATTCTATAGACCGTTGTATTTGATCGAGAATATCCTTTCCTTTTTGTATTTGTCATGTAATATTTGTGACCGTTATTGAGTGCAGTACTATAAAAACTTGTTTAACAGTGACTCTTAAATCTCCTGGCAGCCAAGAAGGGGTGGGGGAAGGTGGGGGGTAGGAGGGTCTTCTCTTTCATTCACAACTGCAAAAGTACTCAAAAGAGATCAATCTTTTGGTAGCATTTTCTGAATATACCAAATGAGGTTATGAGAAATTGTCTCCCCTGACCCTGCCCCTATAAATCTTTAGGATCTTGAGGATGGTATAGAAATGGAAAAACCCCATCATAAATCAAAATTTGTCATCCATCCATGTCTTAGAATTTTGGCAGTTATCCATTTATTTTGTCTTTTTAATCACCCAATCTCCCACTCCCCCCCCCCCCCCAAACATTCAAAGAGAAAATGCAAAAATAAATTTGAAAATAAGATATTCCACTTTTGGAAAAACAACAACTATCACTTTCAAATTTTTGAGATGTTGGCCTTCTGTTGTCAGTGTCTTCCAAAACATGATCTATTCCACTTTTTAAAGATTTTTTAACATTTAGGGCATTACATTTTAGACTTATTCTAGGATGAATGAGCTTGTGGTTTGTCACATTTTAACGTTTGGATCATAAATTAAATTGATTCGTTTGTATCACCCCCTAACATTATGCATCCTGTTTGATGTAGTTTCTAAGTAGCTAGAAAAGGGCTTTATGAAATGCTTTAATAAATTGATGAGAGCTTTAAAAAGTAAGAACATTGATAACCAGTTTGAAAGAAAAGTTAAGCGGAAAATGTGACCATTGTTGGAATTATTTCTTGGGATTTATTTGATTCTTCCAGATTCTGTATTTATAATGACTTCTGTTTTTCAAGGTTATCATGATGGAATACAACCCTGTTTGTTGTTTTATTTGGTGAGAATCATTGCAACTTTCTTCACTTTCAATGTAATCATTTCTATTTCAAACTTACAAACCTTCACTTTGCTTTCTCACATGTATAGAAGCAAAAAGAAGGAACAGCTTCAAACTTTTGCATTGCAATGGATGTTACATTTATTGTGACTTGTCAAAGGTCAGAGGCATCTCGGAGGATCACATGTATCATCCCGATCACCCAAAGGAATACATTTTCAAAGTTTTTGTTATTCAGCAACAGGTTTTGGATGCTTTATTCTTGTTCTACAACTTTTTTAGTCTATTTTTATCTATGTTTAAGAAGTGTACAAATAAATCCAAGAAACAAAATTCATAAAACATGATTTGTGTTTGTTTCACAAGTGTGTGTGTAGATGTGCAACACAACTCTACAGAAGTCTTGGAAATTGCCTGGCGTGGCTCACGCTATTAAGCCTAATGATCTTCAATGAGGACTAAACTACAACCCACAGGACCCCTCTTCCCCCCCCCCCCCAGCCCCTGTTGATACCAAATTTATGTTCACTCTATTGTTTTGGAGAATTTGGGATTAGCCCCCTCCTTTTAGGTTGGCTTGGGTCAAAAAGCGCTCCGCAATGTTGTTGCTGGTTTGACAGATTGTCTCTGTGACATTCGTCCTATTTATTTGAAGTTATTTTGTCTGTTGTCTAACAGACAGGCTGAGATAGCCTTGTTGTTTCTGCCCTTGATTGGAGGTAGAGAAATTGTTTCCTTAGTCATAGTCACCCCTAGTTGTCAGTGCATTAAAAGGCAACCCCTATCAACGCCTCGAGGAGGACCCCTATAACCCCCATCCCTCAGAATCGATGCTCAGCATGCATGAAAATCAGCTTGGCCTTGATGACGAAAAGAAACGTTCAATATAAATCTGTCGGCATGCTTGAAAAACTTTGTGGTAAAATTTTGCGATATTCGGAGAAATCTCCCTATACACTTTTGGTTGCACCTCATAGTCAACAGGAAAGAAAGTTTTTCCCCACATATATTCCAACACAAAATCACTGAAAAAATAATTAAAGAATTCTTTTGTCAGATATAAAACAAAATACTAATCAAAAATATGATTAGAGAAAGAATTAAAGCAAAACGAAGAGCCAAAGAATTGCTTATCTACTAAAAGGAAAGCAGGTGTAAGAAAGAAACTAGAAAACCTGTAACAGACAAGAATTAATTCCATAGCACTGTATTGTGATAGGATTGATACAAATGTTGGGAAGATGACATAAAATTGGATGTCCTTGCCAAAAGATGTGCATGGCGGATACACCAAACATATCTATACCAGTGAAAATAATACTGCAATGGCCTTGAAAGAGGTTATTAAATCTCTGAGTCTATTTATACCTTTCAACATAAAATATATTGTTGTTCATATCCATTTCCCCTTAGTGGCCAACCCACCCTCCCCCTCCATCCCTTCAGCCTGAACAATACCACATAAATTTGCACAAAAAAAAAGAAGAAGAAACAATCGTAACAAGGATCCAAAATACTTGTACTATTATAAACATTATAAATGTCAAGAAATTCCTGATAAATATTGCATTATTTTTTGAAATTATACAAAAATTGGAGAAATTATTTTTGGTTTCCTTATAACAGAACTATACTCTCCTTCATTTGTAAGATACATGCTGGGAATGGAACAGAAGGATACTTTGTACCAAAATATGAAGGATTATTAAACTAACATAAAAGAGTCCAGCTTCTGTTCATGAACGAACATTTTTAAGAACATTCCTTAAACACATGAATGTTTGTGTGACACTGGAAACCTCTGGCAAGTCATCTTTCTTACAAAGGTCAAAGGTCAAGTATAAAGGTTACAATTTTAGTTAAAAAATACAGTTGGAAACAAAACTTTTATTTGACACAGTAAGTACTGTCTGTGCGGCCGGCCCATTTTGAAATTTCCTTTATTGTTATCACTGATTCTCATTGTTACATTTGTGATACTGATGCCATGGTTTAATTAACAAATGGAAGATTCCTATCTTAAACTTATAACATGAACATTATAGCAAGCCAGTTATAATCATCGAACATTCAGAATCTTATACAGAAATATGTTCAAATGAGCCAGTAGCCAATGTTTGCATCATGAATCAAGAGTGATATCTTATTGTGCCTTTCAGAAAGATGTAAATGAGTAAAATCATGATACTTTGTGCCAATACCATTCCAATTGTCTGCATATGTGATATAAAAAATAGTTAGTATTTTCAATTTCAGGTTGTGCTTAATAAGTTTCAAAAAACAAAGGAGAGAATATTCATGATTTTGACATCTTAAACCTTTCTTGGACAGACATTCTGATTGGTTGAACAAGCAGCTGGAGGTGTGCCTTGATAGGTTTCACAGACCAATGAGAGGAGGTCAGACTGTGCTTTATCCTGGATAGCATCTGTGTGTACCTATGAAAATACAAGAAATTCAATCATGTTACTTACTGAATATTCAAAGTTAGAGATTGAAATAAACAACACCCCACCTGCCTCTTAAGCCCCCACCCCACCCCCTGGTTATGCTCACGTACAAGTCACAGTTAGTGACTTTGCACCTTTTTCAGCTTTCTACCTTCAGCCTTTAACAACAGAACTTTCTTAAGTCATGATGCAATTGTTATGAGAAATAATGAAACAAACTATCAACATTTCTTTTAACTCATGTGAAGACATTAAATTGATAAAACAACTAGCTACTGAACCGGGACTGCAAATATTGCATTTTCATGTTAACTGTGCTTCACTTATTATCAAGCCATTTAAAACTGCCATATGATAGGACAACCCTCTATCTGACTAAGTTTTTTTACTATTTGTTCACAATCGTTTTTTCGCTGCTCCTTTTTCAATTTGCGAGTTACATATCAACTGTTTCATGCAGTGCAGTAAATTGTGTGTCCCTCAAAAAATTCAATCCTATCGGAAAGGAAAGAACTTTTTTATCCAGTTTCATAATTTTCTAGTGCGATTTTAGTGAATTGAAATTGCAGAGTATGTTTTCACGGGACCCCTTTTTTTTCATGGACTGAGCTTGGTAGGCCACCATATTCAGGCACCAAGTTATGACAATACTCCATATTAGTATACTCACCCCATTCAGTCACCATATGATGACAATACTCCATTATACCATACCATACTATACCATATACTATACCATACTTGCATTACACTCACCACATTCAGTCACCATCTTATGAAAATACTCCATTATACCATACCATACTATACCATACTTGCATTAAACTATACTCACCCCATTCAATGTTATCCAAGGTGTATACTGATGAGGAGGATCAAGGGATTCCGTTCGCATCGCCATCTCATGTTCCAATTTGTTACCAAGGCTAGAATTGACACAACTTGAAACTTGATCGTAGTTCAGGTCAAACTGAGCACAGCACTGTTGAGAATAAGATTGTATCCAATACATTAGACAAGGTGAAGGAAAAAGAAAACAGAAAGTGGTAAACTCAGTACAGTAGCTAGAGTCATAACGGAAGCATAATGGTTAGAAACAGGGACGTAAGAACCATTTCATCCTGCTCAGGAGGGGTAGGGGGAGGGGAATATTATGTTAAGTCTTGGAGGGTAGCAGTGGTTCTTTCCATTTTAAAAAACTTTGGAGGGTGCTTAAATGATGTAACTTTTTTATGTTGAGAATTTTCAACTGTTTAGGTCATACTGCACATGCATGTTGTATATTTATGTACTGTAAACTAGGATTTTTTGGAACTTCAATGATTACAAAGAAAAGTAAATGTACATAGTGTAATAAAAAATAAATAAATAGAAAATAGTGTAATTTGTACCGCATTGTACTGCAAGATTTGGGATTCTGAATAGCAACTCCCTGAATAAGAATACCAGATCAAATGACCAAAACACATTGATCACTCTCATTAAAGTTTCTAAAAGTTCAATTCAAGGATGTCCTCTGAGCTATGCCAGAGATATCATTGTTAATAACCTAAGGATATTTAATAAGCCTTGTGCTTCTTTGCTTATCTTAATTTGCCCTTTTGAATGCTATCAGTCCATGAGGTCATGATATGGACATACAAATTATAGAAGTCACCAATTCAATTGCAGCAATTATATAGGCCTAACAACTTTGCTAACAATGATAGAACTGCGTGATGAAATCAATTGTGGCAACTTGTTTGTCACTGTCAGTATTTAATTCACTGGACACTTCAAGTGGTCCCCAAGTACAGGCTATTCTACACCAGATCTAATGTATAATGAATGTATTGGCTTAGGTAGAAACCCTCTCTCCCTCACAAGCCCTAGTCCCCCCCCCCCCTTCCCTTTCTTTCCAATGGCTAGGCCACCGACAGATGTTTTTACCAATTGAAAAGCACAGTAAAATACCTTTGAGGCTGATGTTGTTGGATCATCCGAAGCTTCCATACAATGAATACTTTCAAAAGCAGTTGTGAAGTCTTTGGCAACGTACAAAATGCAGGTCTCAAGAATATTTCCCAGGCACTCCTGGGCACCATGCTGGCATGTGAATACCCATTTGTTGTCTACAAGGTTCTCCTAAAGTAGAGGAAGGAATGATTGAAAACTGGAACTGTACAGGTTGATGTTACCTTTGCTTGTACTCGCACTGATGGATTTGTACTCATAATCTAGGCAATTGAGCATTGATATGTACTACAACAAGATGAATGCATACCGATACTAGCACTCCTACAGTACTAGTACTACAAGGGGAATCTTAATAGAAGTTGTGTCCATAACTGCACTAGAAGTACTAAATATGCCACTATTATCATCTTGTTAAAAGCATTGAAGACTCGCTCCAAACCGCTTGCAGCCATCTGAAAAAGTTAACTTTCTGTTGCTAATTGCAAGTGACGTTTTGTTTGTGTCGCTGCAAAATGCAGACAGTAATGAAACGTGATACCTTGTTATCTTTTATCTAGACCTGAGATGTCCATCGCTGTATCGTTTCTACACTGTGCTGTGGGTATTGACCGCAGCTGTATGTATACTGACTGTACACTAGTGTCTAATTACCGACGGTAGCAAGCTGTGTGTGTATTCTCTGGGATCGATGGTGGTGTCTAACACTTCTGTTACACCTCATTCGAAACTAGGTCAGATTACCGGCATTAGACTTTTCTTTTTGCACGAGTCTTCACACCCTTTAGCAAGAATGCTTTGATTTGCTATCTACCTCCTGTACAGGACATTTTTTCCCAACACTTTTTCTTTATGTATGTATGTATGTATGTATGTATGTATGTATGTATGTATGTATGTATATCTGATCTTCCCGCAAGCAGGAACTCGCGAAAGATGCCATGGAGGCTATGATTTGGTTGGATAGAAGAAGAAAAAAAAAAGATTAACGCAACCAACCTTTGCATTACCATAAGGCACCAGTGTTACATTGAGAACATCATTACCGACTTTCTGCCAGGTCGGATATAACTGCTCGGCGATGAATTCTCTGCATCCCGGACAGAGTGATTCATAATACAGAGCGATACCAACAGGTAGGGCTTTAGCACTGCCAAGGTTCCATCGTTCACATTGCTTTTCTACCTAACATTATGAAAAAATAATATTTCAATTATTTGTCAAATTTTTTATTACACTAAAATAAGGACACAACGTAAGAATGGAAACGTTATTGTAGCTGTAATTTTCACGAACCGAGTGAATTTTACTTGTGCCAAAAAGTTTTATTGACATGACTATGTATATATCATGAATCAATCAAATCAAATCAAATGCCCATACCAATCTATCTTGTCATTTTGATTTATCATAAAACATAGCTCTTTGTAGAATTTTTTTTTTTACATACACTGGAAGCCCACACATGACATAGCACTTTCCAACAGAACAATGAAAATATGCTTCCCTAAACTTCAGTGGCTGTTATTATTACCACAAGCAAGGCCTAAAGTGGAATATTTCAAGACGTATAGATTACTTTATATAAGGCCTTATATATGCATATGATATAGTATGACGGAGTAAACGTTGATAATCAGTCACCTGACAAGCCTTGGCAATAGCTTGGTCACTGCACCAAACACTTGGTGGATGAACACACTGCAAAGATTCCGCAGTAGACAAAACTATGAGACTTGTCCAAACAATAGTAGCCAAAACTAGTGACGGAATGAAACAAAACTTCGTCATTCTACTTTCGTAACGAAAAAAGAAACCAACAGAAGACGACGACAGCAAAGCGAGATTTCCTCTGCAACGATCTGCGCGTTAAGCGTTTAATAAGTAAACAAGTTATAAGTTAATATTTTATGTGACTAATTATCGTACAATTCGGCTAGGTACACCGCATAAGTCTTTGGATTGTTGTTTCTACCTTGGATAGCAAAATCGCTAACTTTTCGGCTGAATGGTCACTCCCATTTTATTACGAAATAAGTTGTTTTTGTTGTCACATGTCACGCCTGGGTAAAAAAATTAGCATAGTTAACTCGATAGTTTGTAATAATTAATTATATGAAATTGTATTAAAAGTATGTTCGAATGATTAAATATTTTCAACTGCGATAAAATTGTCAGTAAAAAATACGTTAAGGTGAGAACGCTCCTATAAGGCATAAATACTAATCATAATATTGAACGAGACTCAAAGATGGCCGCCTCCTTTCACTCTCTGAGGTGGTAGATCTTATTTTTTGCTTCTTATTTCAATCTTGAATATGGTATAATCTTTGAATAAGAAATCGATATGAAGTTGAAAAGCAATTTTATCCTTCTTTTTCTTATAGTCGATCACTTGTCGAATATGTCTATCATAATATTGTTAAAGTTGTTGTTAGGCCTGTGCAAGGCTAGCAAGTAGTAATATTAAGGCTAGGCCTCACATTAGGCCAATGTGCGCTTTCTCTCTGTTCACAGAAGCATAGTATTATTAGTTAAACCTGAAGCTTAATTAGCCTGGCACAAGATAATGGTGCTTATAACTCGCTAATCAAGACCTAGTCAAAGTAGGGATAGTTATCTTTACACAACTTTAATACATACTACTAAGTACTAGGCCTATAGTTAGTATTGCGAAGTTCGGAACACTGCGAAGTTCGGACACCCTAAGAAATACACGATTTCACCATGACAACCTATAGCAACAGCCAATTTCACGAAAAACTAAAAAGCTACAGTTATTTTCTCTCCAAAATGACCCGTGTGTAAGTAAGTACTTACATATTTATCAGTAAAATGACGGAGATCTATGAAGTCTGTTATAATTACTGAAAGAGCAACTGCGCCACCAATTTGATCACCAGCGCCACACTGTGGGTTGGGTGTCCAAACTTCGCAATACTCTAGCAAAGAAATACCAGTTCCACAATCACAAAGAATCTTCTTGAAATACAACTTGAAAACAGTTTGCAGGAAAGAAAGTTTGGCCGTGTATCATAATATAACACAATTCTCCCACCATATCAAGTATATTTTCAGGTGATTTAGACCAGAAGATATAGTTTTGGGGTGTATTAAGGCTTAGGTGTCCGAACTTCGAAGTGTCCATGCTACTACTAGTATATCACTATGCCATACCAGGGTGCACTTTGGGAAATTTCATGATGATATCATTCATGGAAGACAAACTGGGTTAAATGGGTCAACATTTTCAGTGTCTGTTTTTCTCACATGGATCAGCTTCGATGAAAGTTTCAACAATGGGCTATATGTTAAGTTTGCATGTTAAGTTTGCTGTGTAATACATATATGCAGAGCTGCGCCGATGGACAATGCAGTTGCTATGCTAAAATGTCATATTGTACCAAATTCGTTGAATACAATCTAAAATCGACACAAGCATCATGAAAACAAATGCAATTGATACCGTCAAAGGAGGAAACAGCAATTTTGTATTTTACATTTTATGAAGTATTTTACCCATTTACATGAATTATACAGCAAACGTTAATGCAGTTGATTGCAAAATTTACAGTGCATTTTTAATCTTGTTGATTCACTAAGATTCAAACAATTTAGTAGGCTTTAACTTTGACATAGCTATTATAGCCACTACACAGTCATTAATAAGACATTGTAAGTTACTCATTTCTCATTCATTTTTTTCAGATTTGTAGCAAATGCCTGTCTTTGGGAAACACAATTCAATGCCTTCACCAAATGCTCTACAGTAACATTAAATTCAAGATGGAACTCAAATCGTGCCTCTATTGCCAAAACCAACCGTAAAGTATATGCACGGTTGTATCCAACAGTAATTGTCAATCCAGATGGTTCCACGTACAGGATAAAGTACAACAAACCCAGGAAATTATTATATGTGAGTACTCATCTTCTCACAAGAAGAAAGTATGATCTTAAAGAAGCTTTTTTTCAGGGTCTGTTTCTTGCACCAGTTTTACCAAATGTCTAGGAATGATAAATGAGACAATAAGATGTCTCATTGATAGACAGTGCTTTGGAAGAAACAGTAAAATTGGTTGAAATGAAGTTGAACATTCGTTACAAATTCCAATACTATTATTTGACCATCTTATTTTATGATCAATAAGGCAGCTGATTGTGTCTGTATTAAAATTACATTTTAACCTTAAAGGCTTGCTTTGGTCATTTGATTACTTGTTGCTCATTCCCACTAGGACATATCCATTTAATCGTTATGCTCAATCCTGCTGAAAGTAGTCAAAAATGTTGACCATGTGAGAGGCATCATTAATGTTTACGAAGAAAATAGGATGAATTACTTTTGGGTCAAGGCAAGTAAAATGTCAAAGGAAATGGGATGATTCAAAGGTATACCCTCTTTGAAGCTTGCTCAAATGATCAGCAACTTAGATTAAAGAAATCAATTAGTGAATAATGTCACAGATCAATGCAATAAATAAGTCTAAGCAAACTTAAGTCTATTGTAAAATGTAGTTCTACAGTAAACTGTAAAATATAAAATTTACCATACCAGTGCAGTAGTGGTTTCTGCTTTCAATTGAAAGTAATGAGTGATATAGCTGGCACTAAGTTTTTTTTAAATGTACACTCAGTAAACATTAAAATGTTGTTGCATATTTGATTCAAGGCTCAGATACCAAGGATCCAGAATTGGAACGCAATGGAAACTTTAGAAATATTACACATGTTTAGAAACATTACACATGTTTAGAAACATTACACATGTTTAGAAACATTGGACATGTTTAGAAACAACATTACACATGTTTAGAAACATTAGACATGTTTAGAATCATTACAAGTACTCAGATTTATTCAGCTGGACATGGATGTAATATGTAACACTGAATAGTCAAAATGAATTCTTTTTTTGTTGTTATTTATTCTGAGCATTCTTTTTCTTTAATATCTTCTCAGCTTCCATTTGATGTAAACAGTCTTACATTAGAAGAAAAGAAAGCTAGACTAGCTAAATACCAAGCTAAGAGGAAACAAGACCTCAAAGATGATTTAGACGATAACTTTGATGCTCGAAAATACAAACAGTTCTGGATGTCGAAGAAGACGTAGATGTTATCTAACTTTCTGAGAAGTTTATGATATCTTTGGACAATAAACTTGGTGAACCTTGTACAAATATCTTGCATTGAAACAGAGACTTCCATAGATGATTAAGACTTGCTGAAAAATCAAACAAATTGAACCAACATTGTCATCATAATTTGTACTGAGGGTATCACTTGGTGTGGGGGGGGGGGTTGGGGTAGTGGTAGGAAGGGGTATGAGATTGTACAAGGCATTAGTTCTTGCTCAGCTCTTTATATTCAGACATTATTTATGCTATCGAAAAATGTGGGTGATCTTAGAATGAGCCTAATACAATCATGCAGGAAATAGAAATATGTCATAACTTAAGTAGGAAAGGGTAGGTTAACCAGATATTTCTTTGTTTGGGGAAGGGAAGGGGAAGAGAGGGGGAAACTTTCTTCATTTGTAAAACAATTCAAAGCTACCTACGCTTGAAAAGTTGCGATGATGTAGTAACTGTTGAATTTATTCAATGATATGTTTCAGTAGTGACCAGATCTGGTATTGTTTCATAAAAACAGAGTGCATTGAGTTGGAGTAAACTTTTGTCGGTTGTGTGAAGATATATAGGACACTTGTTTGGCTGGAACTATTCAGTCAATGACATGCAAACCACATTTCACTTTTTCCAAATGCTTGGCAAATTTCCAGAATCTTAGCACTTAAAATATATGTAAATGAATTTAAATATCACTTTTCTGAGGCTCAAATAAAAGTGTGGCTTTGTTCAAGAATACTTTTTTCTACAACTTGTGTAATTTTTTGGTCTTCAAATAAAAGAGAAATGTAATGTGAGGAAAGAGACTATTGCTTTTGTAAGTCATGCTGAAGAGAGTATTTGACATTCATGTAAACTGTCAGACATTCAGAATACCATGTGATCTTGGGCATCACCAGTTACAGCAGCAGAGAAAACCAGCGTGAAATGTTTGCGTTGATTTGACAGTACCCTGTCAGATCTGCTGATAGTGTTTTGCCCTCTGTACAGCATTGCTTGTAGTACTAGTGGTTTAAAGGCCTGTACCAACTCTTCGACGTACTTTTTCACACTCCATGAGGTGAGGTTGCCGGTACTTGTTACCTTCATCGGGTTCATGGTCATGAATACTTTGGCTGGATTATTACATGCATTGGGGCTAGGCTTGGTACATATCATGTGAAACTGTAATAGGTCTAGTTTAACCATTTTTTTTTAAACAAGTTGCAGGCTTTATGAAGATAGTAACCAGCTGTTGTCACATTTATCCAACTTTCTTGTGATATTTGCATAGTTACCAAGTTGACTGCAACCAGCAAGTTAGGGTACCCGTGCATGCAAAAGGCGAGAAAGCACTCCCCCTCACTGCGTCTCCTTCCCCTTTTTTGTAGATCACATGTATGATGACCAGCATTTACATCAGGAAAATTTGGGAGCTATATATTTACTGTGGTAATACACTTTATGATATGGAGGAAAGTTATTTTGTAAATGCAACTGGCCAATCACTTATCTGTATATAATGTTGTGAATACCATGCATTTTGATATTACAACTGAGTATGCAGTTTCCCATTATTTTCTTTGATTTCCTTCTGTATTTCCCGTGATGTTCTTTTATTGGTCATTTAAGTTTTGTGTCTTCTACTCCTCCATGCCTATGAAAAAAAAGCTGACATTAGAATTATCAGGCCCCACAGTTCATTGCTGAAAAGATCAGAATGTCACTTCATCACAGTTACTAAGGTAGAACATCAATTGCATTAGGAATGAAATAAAGCACCGATGGTCCAACCAGCTATGATACTCTATATGTCTGTTTAAAATCACAAATCAAAGCTGCCATGCTGGGTTCTCTTCAATGTGAGACTTCACCATTCACTTGATAGCGATGCTTTTTCTTAAAATGGAGAGATAAGTAGAAGTGGATCTTTGGGGAGGGGGCTGAAGGAAAGAAAGAATTGGGGTGTGGTCTTATCAGAAGTGCTGTGGTACTTGATACAAGGCCAGTTTTGTAAAGTGAAATGTTTTCTTTTGTGTGGTGCTACTTCGTGTAGTGAATAAATTTCATCCTTTGATGTTGGTAAGTTTGAGGTTCTGTACTGACGATTCTCCTCTCGCACCAGGTTGAATACCATCGTGTAAAGTTCCTAACGTTGACGTGATGTATAATAGCGCATGGAGGAGTAACATCGAAAATTTAGCGTCTGTTACCATGACGATCCGATATTTTATAAGTGTCGCTTTACTCATATATGCATTTCAGTCGTCGACTAGCTGCAGTAATGGTAATTTGACATTTGTAATTGATACTTTATTTCATCCCGTTATTGTCCATTTTAATGTAAGCTCAGCGATTTTCTGCTTTGGGGCATTCGTTCTTAGGCTAGAGTGCAAGCCCTAGGACTAACGTTAGGCCTAGTTCAGCGAAATCTTGGTATGTTCCTGGTAAAATTTCGGCAAATCTCGAGTGAATTTTCATACTGAACCATGCTGCATACAAAACACTACGTATATTTTAATTGGATTGACTGCATTAATTTCTATGAAAGATTTAGACTCTTTAATGTATGATTTTGGAAAGTGAATATTAAAAAATGATGATCGCATGCCTAGTATATAACTATATAACTATATAACAATGTTATAGTGTTGTTAACACTACACAGACCCGCTATCAGGCCATGGAAAGTTTAAGATTTGTGTCCACCACCCACATGCGCCAAAACTCCTACCCAAAACTTTTAATCGATGTAGTTTTCATGAAAGAACTAGTGTTGATATCAAATTCAAAGGCAGAAACATCAGTCTACCACTTTCATGAAATAGTTTATACCCATATACCAGTTTTTTTTTCAGCACTTGAAACGAGAACAAGACTGAATTTAGGGAAATATCATTTGCTACAGTAGGTGACAGCTAGGGCTAACTCAGGACCTTAACACATACAAATATATGTTATTTGGTCTAACTCTAATCAAACTTCTATATGAAACTTCTAAGAATAATGTAGTTGATGGATAAATTTTACTAAATCATAGAGAAAAAGGAGCCAGCTGAGACCATCTTAGATTTAGACTGCCAACCCTAAATTTTTACTTAAGCATTAATTGCAAGTTCTCCAGAAAACGTCATATAGGCTTAGGCTTATTACACCTTTACCAATCCTTGCAAATTTTTTTCTCACATTATCAGGGATACAACTTCCCCTATGCAGGCCAGGCCAGGCCAGGCCAGACGTGTCCCCTATTTTGCATACTCATATAGCCAGCTGCACTGTTGCACTGTAGTTACTCTGAAACCACATTTTGGAATGCAGTTTTAAGCCATATAGAATCTGTGAAAAGTGTGGCTATCCTGAAAATATGAACATAAATTATTTTCCCCTTTATGTGCAATGTTCGGGAAAGTTTTCCTTGCTTCAATCATTTTAACATGAGAGTGAGACTAGGGAATAATTTAGTGTTCAGATTTTCCAGTCTGTGGCAGTTATGAGGGCTATAGGTTTGATAAAATACTGTAAACAAATTCAAGTCGGGACTTTTATAGTGAAGTTCTTGGCCGCTAATAGGCTAAGTCATCTCCCCAAAGAACAATCCGGATTTTATGTTGACACTTTTCTTGATTTCCACCCAAGGTCAGACACAAATTACTACACAAGAGGAGAGTTTACAGTATAGAATTATAGTTTTCAGTTTAGAATAATACTTACTAGACTATAAAAGAACAAGCAAATTGTTATGTACAGAATAGCAACTTAGAAAGAACAAACTTAAACACCCAATATAAAATACTTCTCAAGAAAAGTCACCTACAGTAGGTTAAGAACCTGTGAACGACAAACCAAACAACTAAATGACTGATCTGCTCTCAGCCCCAGTCCCCTTGCATCAAGACTGTGACTGTGTGATTTTCATCAGGTGTGTATCACAATTCCTACACATGATCTTAGCCAAAAGGCCAAGAAGGGAATGTATTTGCACTATCCTGGCAACAGGTACTTTTATGGAAAGTCACCCAAGATCGAACCTGGGCACAAACAGAACCCTTTGATTTCTCATCCTGAACTGACCACTCTACTGCTTCACAACTAATACACAACTACTGCTATACATATAAAGTGACCATGCATACCTGAATTATATGCAGCTGTACTCCCTACTTACAATAGAAATCTTTTCATTAGTTACACATAACCTGTTAGACCCAACTACTTTGCATAACAAGAGACCTCAGAGACATTCCATTAGTACACTAATTACCCAGTGCTGTACAATACAGATTTTGATGACAATACTACTGTATACATGGTTTCTGTGTATTAAGGAACTGCTATAGATATATATTGGATTTGTATATAGAAATTTGTCCATTTTGCAGCCTTTTCTTCAATGTGATTCTGGATACATTATTTCTTGGAGACTTAATTTTACAAGTATTAAAAATCTCATTCTGGCAGAGTCTGATCTTACCATCAATGAAGTCACATTGTTGAAGGATATAAGTTAAGGAGGTCTAATTAGCATCATTAAGTTATTGTACACCATCCTACAGTATATGTGTCAGTTTCAGTAGGAGTTAATGCAGTAAATACCAGGTACTGTACATTGCAATGATGAATAAACATAATAATGCAAAATGGAAAAAAAAAAAAGTAAAGCTTCATGCTCCATCATTGAAAATTGTTTGGATGCAAGTCTAAAACCTTCTTTCTCATGGTCGCATGTATGCAATTTGGGAATGTGAATGTCATAGACCTGGTGTAAAAAGTCTCAACCTATAGAAACAACTTGGCAACTTTTGTTATTGCACCAAACTGTTAAAATGCTCATATTTTTAATGTTAATGGATGAGTTTTCAAAGCCAGCTTTAGTTGCTTCACAATGGTGAGGTCATGCTCACTTAAGCCAAAGTTGTTGCTGTCTGCTGGTCCTATGGAATGCATTAGATCCCCGATAGCCATAGATCTCTTTGTCTCAATTAGTCCAAAGGTAAAACAATAATAACATAGTGATGGATGTCCTGTGGTCAGTCAGTTGCTAAATTCAATTGATACCTTGAGTCAATCATGTCATTGTAATTTTTTAGGCCTATAAAAGAATGCTCTAGATCTGTCCCTGATCAAAAAACATGCAATGAATTCATGCTGGCCAGCAATGCCCAATTAAGCAATGTCATTTTACAAATTGAGGGTGTGCCATTTGATATTTTCTGTTCACTGCTATTGCTAGAAAAGGCATCATGTTTCATGCATACTTTCAGTTAACCATCAATGAAGAATTAACATAAATGTTGCTTTTCAATACAGAGTCACGGTATCACTTGCCCGATGTATCACCCTCGGAATTGGTCGTCAGTAAAACCAAAGATGAAGTTCTTTGTGTGCTCTTCATGAGAGAACATGGAGGTGAGTTACTATAGTAACTAGAGTGCATGATTATAAAGTAGATAGAAATTCTGTAAAATATCAGAAAGCTCTCTGTTAAATTCTGTGAATGCTTACATCTCACTTGTACATGTATACAAACATGTGTGTGATCCATAAATTCACTGATAGACTGAACTTAAGTAACGTTTTGGTAAAATAATTCCCTAATTAAAAGTATACCTGTGTATTACAACTATAATATCGTTAATGTTTCATAATTATGTGATTATGTGCTGATTTTGGGCCTATATAGTGTGTAAGATTCAAATTGAGTTATGTTAAGTTAGTTATCGTTAAGTTATGTTAATTTAGTTATTGGTTAAGTTCACTGTTCTGAGCAGGTATTCGGGAAAGAATATTCCAGTTAGCTGCCATTTTTAGTAATCCCATGTGATTTGAGCATTTGAATTACCATTATCATTGTAATTCAAATAATTACAGCTTACACTACCTGAAATCAAATATACTTTCATGTCTTAATATTAATTTAATTGTTGTCTTTAACAGGCTGTCCCTCCGCCATGAAGTTTTTTATGAAGTTGAAACAACAAGTTAGCCAACATTGGGATGCAAAGTTTGGGAAATTTATCATTAAAAAGGTGAGTCCACCCTGATATTTGCACCTCATCAGCCTAACATTCCTCCTTACCTACATGTAACAGGTAGATTCTTGCAGTCATATTTCACATCAAAGTAAAGTGGGAGACATTAAAGGGCTGCTTTCTTAAACTGTTCAATGTACTTTAAATTAAGTGAGGTACCGCAGTAAATCTTGTTTTTTTTCTTCTTCCTAGAATGAACCTTCAAATTCTTTACCTTCACAAGTGCCCGCCATTCGGTTCTACTCCTACTGGTCAAATAATCAGGTGTTTGCAGGACCTTGGACACAGAGAGCTTTAAAGAACCTTCTTAGTGAAGTGGTAATTAGCTCTTTGATACTGACAACGTCAGAAAGCAAAGCCACCCATGTTTGGAACATCCATCATGGAAGGTCAGAAGGGGGTGTTGGGAAGGCAGGGGGGGGGAGGATGGGTGATGATGGTAGGGTCCCAACACAATTTGTGTAAGAACATAGCTGATATATTAGCCCATGTATATTTACAGCATCAGATCAGAGGTGGTATTGCTACCTATCTCCGTCCATCCTCAGATTAAGATTCTACAAGTTTTGGTAAAACATGGTGTTGCTGATTGCTAAACAAGGTGTAAGATTGATTCTATTGTGATAGGCAATAACTATAGGCCTGAGTTTAAAAGCAACATAACCTTTGATTATGGTGTGGCAGCACCAAGTGATGGTCAATTAACTAAAGTACTGTTACTCCCTCAGGGTTGCAAATCTGTAAATACATTTCTTATAGTTCCAAAGAGAACACTGATCCTCTGGCATGAAAAATCCAGCCAGCCTGGTAGGAATTAACTGAGTAATGGGAAGAAATAGGCCAATACAATAGATGGATTATTTTTGAGGGAATATCAGCTATTATTGAATTCTTTTTTTTAGATAACAACTACTAAAGCAATGAATATATAAGGATGTATGAGTTGATATCAGAGTTAATCAAAAGGCATCTTTAAGTCATTCAGTTTAGCCTATAGTAACTTTTCAGTTCTTTTTCATTTTTTTTAAATTTTTGCTTTTCTTTGTGTCTTTTACAGTTGCATATTTACGAATCAAGAATTCCACTTTTGACTGAGGAGAAAGATTTATATGAATCACCAGAGTCATTGACACTGATTGTGTTTCTTCCGGACATCACGATCCAAAGTCTATCACAAGAAGACATGCAGAAGGTAAAAAAAAGAACAACCAAACAACAAAATCAAATGTGATACAGATGTTGATGATGAGCAAGTTACCGTAGAAACAAATCAGTCAAATCTTCTTCTTCTAGTCCAAAGGTGACTTCACAGAGCCACATAGGGCCTTTGTACATATGCTAATACTTTTTTTCAAAAATTATTTGTGTTTTGCAGTGTGTCATATGTTAGATTTGTGAACATATAACAATTTCTTCATGGATTCATTTTGAATAAAAAAAGAAATAAATATGCATCTTTTCACTGCAACTACAATGGAACAATTATACATGTTTATGTATTTTCATATAAAAAAAATGATGTTGGGAAATGTAGGACATATGAATGACTAGCAAAGAATAACTCTATTAATAATTGCCATATCTATTGCATTATTATTTCAACCATGTTTACTCTTTGTGATACCTAATATGATGTGTCATAACATATCCTTAAACATTTAACCAACTGTGATTTATTTCAACCTTGTTTTTATCTACAGTTAAGAAGTGAATTTGATTCCATCGCTTTCTTTATTCATCATTTCCATGGTAACGCCAAAGAGGAGACAAACTCATTGCCAGAAAAATTTTTGATCAAAGAATCACCTTCAGCTATACTGTTTAATGGTGAGTGTTTTTGATTACTTCATTACTTGAGTATTAAATACTTTAGCCTGTATATTAAAGCAGCTGGTTGGTTTTCACTTATTACCGAGACAAACCGTGGCCATAAGTAGTTACCAGCTCAGTAATCTAACCGATGGTACAGAGCATTTTAAATAGGTGGTAAATTTGGTGTCTCGGAATAACAAACACTGTTAGCTACCAAGGGGTAATTGGCCATTCAGTTTCTTAACCTGGCTGTGATGTACTCTTTTCTAGAAGTTAATCCATTAGGACAACCTTGTGCCCCCTCCTTAAATGTGCAGAACAAAGTTTTGTAAGCCTGTGTGCAAACATATGTACTGAAATTATTTTCTGGTCTAAGGTTGTCAAAAATGCATAGGACAGTTTGTTAGTAAAGTCTCTTCATGTTCAGAGAGAGTGGAACCCATGGTAATCTGCTAAGTAATCTGTATGCCTAGTGCGTAATAACGCACCAATCTTGGTCTGAAGAAATGTGAAACAGTGGAGGAGAAATACCGTCCTAGTGACCTGTGTCTCAAAAGTTTTGTTAGGGCTGCATGAAGGACTTTAAAGGTCTAGTATGCCAAAGAACTTCATTTCTCATACTATTTAAATGATTATCCCTGTTTTGGCACTTTTTGCTTCCTACTTGTAGTAAAAGAGGAGAGAACCATTTCTCGAGTGGACGGTCCATTTAAATTTCTGCAGAGGATTGAGGAAATGCTAATAACTCAAACTTCAGTCGCTGTGGATATTATAACAGAGGTAAGTTAACAAGAATCATTGGTTGCTATGACCAATATCAATAAATACATCAGTTCTAATCTAAGTAGTTCTAAAATATTTTACGATAGCTGCATGACAGTGATGCTCGTAGATCTTGCCTTCTCTGCATATGATATTTACAGCAGAAATTGTATGTGGTAATAATTTTAATGCACTTTGCTGGATGAGAACAAAATGCTTTGCAACATTGGTACCAAAGATTGCACTAGTAACTGTAGTTAGTACATGAATCTAGCAGAGGAACACCATCAGATGTTTCAAGTTTGAACATTTGGAAACAAATTCTGAAATAAAATAAGAAAAGGTCTCATTAGGGTATTCAGTTAAGAAACGATAAATAGCAAAGTCATTGAACTGAATTGATTAAGGTTCCCTTGTATTTTAATATTTATCATATATACCCGTCTTTGTGGTAGTTAAGCTAACCTAACACCAACTAACAAAGACACTTCATAAACTAACAGTGTTTCACAACCTTTGACACAACACCTTATTTGCATACCTCGCACAAAGCTGTCCAGTATTTTGAGAATATTCAAATAACTACACATCCTTCCAAATATCTAATCAAAATCAATCTTCTGTATGATTTTCTCAGGATTTATTTCACTCCTGGCTACAGTCTACTGACACCTCTACCAAGTATCTGATGTGCTTTCATGCTGTCTGGGCTGACCGTAATCTCGACTTCCTCAGAACTTTCTCGTCGGCAGCAAAAATCCTTAGCAGTCTACAGGAAGACTTAAAATTTGGTTTTGTCGATGTGGAGAAAGAAAGAGAAAGTAAGTTTGTTGTTTTAAACAGTTGGTTAGTCTTGCAGAACTTAATTCTTTTGACATGGAAATCATGGAAAATTCATGAAAGCAGAAGGTATCTGGAAAGGGCATGACATGGAAAAGCATCATGGAAAATCTTGAGTTATGCAAAAATAATTGTGGATTATAAACGCCGAAATATAATATAAATAAATAAAAAATCAGTGACAAAGTAACCAACTGACTGTTAAGTGTGGATTTCATTTAATTAGCTTCAAGAATAAAATTTTGAGGTATTCACAAACATTTCCTGTATGGAACAAGAGCATGTTAAATATCCCAATAATAGAGATATCATAAACTAAACAAGTGGTTTTTATTAACCAAATCCAAGTCACTTCAATATTTTATTATCTTAACACATACAGCCTTAAATAATAGGTCATAAAAATTTCTTTTAATTTTTTTGTTAATTTTCTCACAAGTAAAAGTGAAAGACGACAATGGTTTTTTCTTTGTTACATCAGCTGTCATAACCTGTGTAAACATAATATTCCTGATTACTTTGTTCATGATTTGAGACTTAACTATGTTTCTCTCTTTTCAGTTTTGTCCAAGCATATCCATCCTAAACATATCACTAAGCTACCTTCTTGCGTCTTGATCTGGAAGACGGAGACACCTACAGGTATGAACCGTTAACGTTATCTACTCAAAGATATGTGTATGAACTGAAAATTAATACCCTCAGCCAGAGCTGTTGCAAGACTCTTCATGTCAAAGGTCATCAGAATTGCCTCCAGATCTGCTAGAAATTATAAAAAATGGTCACCGATGCTATATGTCATATTTTTTAAGCATTTCGCCTTAAAAATGGCACATTTAATTGTCCAATTCAACCTGTCCCTTTGTCTAGGAATAATTTGGAGAGACAGAACCTCCAGGAAAGTTTTGTTGGAAAAATTAGGGAAAAAAAATTACTGATGACCCATAAGGTCTGTTAGGGTCTTTGACACAACATACCCCTTAGGCTTTATTCACTTCTGTAATTCTTTTGCAGAAAATGATAACTTTGGAAAGGATCATTATTTTAAAGGTATTGAACCAAGATATATATGAATTATTTATATATTTCTTCCTCTCATTACTACATGTTAGGGGATCATCTCCAACATAATTCCTGAATATTCAAAAGGTTACAGCTGATACTTGGAATTTTGAGGCCACAGGTATTGAATCTTACACTCTCCAATAGAAGTTTCTCTGAAATAGTTTTTAATAGTTTCACTGATTTCAACAATGGACTACTTTGTCTTTTATAACAGGTTTCGAAGTTCATCAAGAGGCTCTCAAAACGAGACCTACCCCTTGGGAAATCAGTAACTTTCTTCACTCGCTGGAATTGCATATGACAGACAGAGAAGGAAATATTGTAGAATATATTCCATGGGAGATGGAGGATAACTGTCAGGTAAGCTAATGAATATTGCTAAATAATATTTGAAAACTGTATCTCTATTTGTTTTTTAAGTACAAAGTGTCCTATTATCAACAATAACAACAAAGGAGGGTAGGTTAGATGAGTAAAAATTGAAGACAAAACTATTTTTGAAGAAATAATATAAAATGAAGAGCAAAATATGATTGAAGCTGATTCTAAGAGAATTTGACTGAGAATACTCTTGTATCTCTTGTTGGTTGGACTTTCAAAATATAACCAGAGATTTAAATAAATATATGAAGTATTCTGATTTATTATGAACTAATTATTATAAACTAACATGATACTGAAATGTCTACATCCTGATACTCCAAAGTGCTTTGCAAATGTTTTTCTTTACAAGTGCTTGTAACCAATTGCTAAACAACTGTAAAATGTTGACTAAATGTGATAACATTTAGTACAAGGTAATTAAAATAATTTAAGGCGCCATGTAAAAAGTAGGACGTGTAGCGGGCTGCAGCATAATGCAGCAGGCTGCATAGGGCATGTTCTTTTGTGCTCATATTCAGTGTCACACAATAGGCACTGCTGCTGCTGAGATGATTGTTTATTGTTTGACTTATGATCCCGCCTTGCTGCAGGAGATCTTGCAGCTGCTGCAGCCTCTTGTTTTTTTAATTTTTTATACTATACGTAGGTAGAACTCTCTTACCAGAAAAAGATGACAATTTCCTCTTGATCATGTATTCAGTCCTTCGTAGAAGTGACAATGCAACAGCGTCACTGTTTTGAGTTAACATGGCGTAATTAATTAGTTTATTAATTTAAAAAAAAAAAATTTTTTTTAGTTAGTTTTTTTTTAGCTAGTTTTTTTAAAAGTATTTTTTAGTTTGTTAATTTATTATTTTTCCTCTTGATCATTTTCTCAGTCCTTCGTAGGAGTGACAATGCATCAGCCTCACTGTTTTGAGTTAACATGACCTAATTAAAGTAATTAATTAATTTTCTTCTTGATCGTTTCTTCAGTCCTTCGTAGGAGTCACAATGCATCAGCCTCACTGTTTTGGAAATTCCAATCAATCCTTTGTCTCCTGGGAAGATGAAGAGAGTAATGATAATATATTACAGCATCTCACCAGCCACCACGATGGTGACCGTTTCATCAACCAAACCGACTTGATGTCTCAAGATGGAGACGACAAAAATGGGGTAAATTATCCTCTCTGATCATTTTTATAATTTCTGGAAAATGAAAAGAAGAAAGTTTTTGTTTCAAATCAACAGAAAGGTGTGTGTACTACACAGCAAAAGAATTCCTGTACATTTGAAGCCCTCCAATTTTTTTTTCTTTTTCTAACTCTTGCAAAATCTATATCTCAACAATTCCTATAAGTTCAAGTTTCTTGTTTACATGTTTCTGTCAGTTTGATTGCTGTCTTAATAATTGTGATGAAAGGAAGCCTGTGTGGGTGCGTTTGTTTTTCTATCTGACCGAGGACTTGAACAAAAGAATTCCAGGTCCTCGGTTGTGATTTCAAAAGAATCACCAAGTCCTCGGAAGAATTCTATTGTATGGGGTATTGTTAAGGTTAGGGTACGTGGATTTGAACAATGGAAAATACAATGGGGTCCTCGGTTGGAATGTAATACAAATATGTGTGTATGCATGTGTGTGTGTGTATCTGTATCATTTTCCTTTTCTTGAAGAGGGATGGGATGGTGGGGGGGGGGAAGAGGGGTGGGAGAGAAAGAACATAGTTACATAAAATGTTTGACATTGAAATTGGGAGGAGCCTTTTGACTTCCCTTCCCACTGACTTACTTCATACTCTCTGTGCCTTTTAAAATTTTCAAACCATGCATAATTTTTTTGGCTTGTAAATTTTACCTTTCTTTAAACTTATATCTAACTTATGTTAAGACCATTTTGATGGATGTGATAAATTATTTGTTTTCCACATGTTGAAATGCCAGGGTATAGTATGATTTATATCAAGGTATTATATCTTATATATCATCTTGGCCTCCCTATAAAGCCTGCTCACTAACTCACGAATCAAAAAGCTGTATTTGTGTCATTTTTTTTTTTGGTAGCAAAAACAAAACTCTTGTGAAAGTATTCCATTGAAACTAGTCATTAAACTCTTTTGATTTCTTTAATAGGTTTCAGAGGTGTCCGACTCCGCAGAACTTCGCATCGGTAACCTTCTCCGTCTCACAGATGATAGCTGGCAACGAGTGATCGAGCAGTCACATGTACATCCTAGATCTACTCCGATGCCGTACTCTGGTGGTGCCTCACCTTGGGACGAGAGCAGTCCCACCACTACACTGGTTGCATTCATCCAGTCAACCTGCAGAAGCTGTGAAAACAATATGCCACTCTTTGAAAAATTATCCACAAATTTGGAAAAGTTAGGTAAGGCAAGAAGGTTGTTTACGTAAAAGCTCAGCTGATTTCTCTTTGATAATTGGCTATAGAATGATACTAACGTAATAATTATCGACTTATAATTATGACAATAACAATATTTGGTTGTTAAGTTCAGTACTTTTATCATTTAACTCTTTTGTGTACGTATAAATTGCTGAAATAATAAATCCAATTTCATTTTGTTCTCTCCATGACGAATCACCTTGCGAATCATTATGTTATGTGTTATGAGGTCCATACAAATTTGATGGATCAAGTCCTCTGTCATTATTCTCAAAAAAGTTTGGGAGTTCTGAGTCATATTTTATGTCAGAATTTAGTACAAATCTATAAAGTAGCATCATTTCAATATTCACTACATATTTAGTTTTCTCTGAGATGGATATATCACTAAATGTTTGAGATCAGGCTAATTCAACATTGGAATCATCCATCCTACTTTAAAATGTTTTCTTCAATCAAAGAATTGTTTGGCTAGAATGGTATTCCAACCATGTCTTGTTCTCTAACATATGAGCTACCCATCCCTTATTAGTAGTACATGGTGATCCCTAGATGGTTATCCCTAGATACATGTATCATGTTTAGGTACAGGTGTACCTCTACAGGTGTACTCTAGATACAGGTGATCCCTAGTACATGGTGATCCCTAGATACATGTACCATGTATAGATACAGGTGTACCTGTACAGGTGTACCTTAGATACAGGTGATCCCTAGTACATGGTGATCCCTAGATGGTGATCCCTGGTGATCCCTAGATACATGTACCATGTATAGATACAGGTGTACCTGTACAGGTGTACCTTAGATACAGGTGATCCCTAGTACATGGTGATCCCTAGATGGTGATCCCTGATGATCCCTAGATACATGTATCATGTATAGATACAGGTGTACCTGTACAGGTGTACCCTAGATACAAGCGATCCCTAGTACATGGTGATCCCTAGATAACCATTTCTTTGCTTGAGGCACCAGTTAGAAGTCATAGTTCCTTTCATACTGCATGTATCAACCAGGGATCTCATTACAATTTCATTTGATGTAAACCAGGGAGAGGTGTGGGAAGGTATTTTTAGAGAAATTCAGCTTTAAGATAGTCAGTATAGGCCACAAATTATAGCACGCTATAATTGCTAGACGTTTTCAAAAGTGCTTTCCTGGAGGTGTTTGCTCTCCAAACTGTTCTCAGACATTTTTAAGGAACACAAGATGACTGAATGTCCCAGTGAGGAAAATGTCGAAGGTTGTAATAAAAACTAGTTTAAGAATTTCGACCAAAGGTGACCACATTTGAATATCTAGCTTATTTGGGGCCAATACAACATAGCTTTAAGTGAACAATGGAAAACTTACTGGAAATGTTATAAACAACTTTGGAATGAGTAAGATATTTTTGGCTAAGACAGGATTCCCACCGGGGACCTCAGCACTATTTAGTTTATGAGTATTTGCAACCCAGTATGCTATTGTTCTGTAAACATGGAAGCATTAATATGATGATAATAGTTTTCCATGGTGTTATTGCACGTATATATGATAATTTTTAGCAAAAGTACCAAAGAATGTGCTCAAGATCACTTTATACTGACCCATCAATTACAGGAACTGGTGATTTTTATGTTCTCAACTGCTCATCTGATAAAGCCTCATGTGAACACCAAAATGTGAGAGGCTTTCCTACCCTGATCGCTTACAGAAACTTTGGTAGGCAAAGGACGGAGAGATGCCGGTCAGAGAGTTTGACCAAACAGTATCTGAGGATGGACTACCATGGAATATTAACGGTACAAGGATTATAATCTTTTTGTTTAATTTCCTTTTCTTTTCTTTTTTTTTCCATCAAATTTTAATGCTTGCTCTTTGTTTAAGAATTATCTTCATCCCATTCACAAGAATGATTGTGTTAAGTGGGCCATATTTTTAAATCTTGTTTGTTCTTTCTACCTGTGTCTCCGCTATTAAAAATAATGTGAAGGTTTGGATGATACTGGCTGCATGAAAAATCATGTCCTATCTCAGCAAAATGGATACTGTTATGACAACACTAAGATATCTTAATACTCTGTATATTAACCACTGATGGTTTGGGTGATATACCCTCATACCATTGATAAAATTAACATTTAAGGGCTGGAAGAACTTCATCTTATCTCCTCTCCTGTTTTGCTGTGATCTCCGACATGCCGTATTCAGGATTATAACATGTGAAGTTCTTATAAATAGAGAATACAAATGCACAACCTTCATCGTTATTGAGTCAACTTTACGATTCCTTTCGATAAAGTTGGAACTTTACCCAACCTAAAGTTAAATGCAATAGAGACATAAATAAAGCTGATAAGACACTCCATTATTATTGTACATCTAGGAGATTCAACCAGCTTGCTTAAAGATCACTTTGATACAAATTTTGATAACATAGGGACATAAATAAAGCTAATAAGACATTTCATTATTATTGTACATCTAGGAGATTCAACCTGCTTGCTTCAAGTTCAATTTGATTACAAACTTTGATAATATAGAATCATAAATAAAGCTATTAAGACATTTCATTATGATTGTACATCTAGGAGATTCAACCTGCTTGCTTCAAGTTCACTTTGGATACAAATTTTGATAACATTTACTGTCCACATTTCAAAAACTGAAACAAAGAAATGAATGTAAAGTCCACTGTTTTCATTCCAATTTTCTCTATTTTTTTAATTTGTTTCTCTTAAAAGAGATTTTGAATGTTATTCCTTGTTTTAGGAGAAGCTTGTCATGGAATGGTTTTTACAAATATCGACCCCAACGGTGCAATATGCAACCAAAGATGGTATCGGAATGTTAAGGAGGGTAAGTGAATGATTAAAAATGACTGAATTCAGTAAATTACTATTAAAGGTAGTCAGTATAGGCCCCAAATTATAGCACACTATAATTGCTAGAAGTTTCATAAAGGACTTTCCTGGAGGTCTTTATTCTCCAAATTTTTTTTTTCAGACACTCTAAATGAACACACAAAATGACTGAATGTTCCAGTGAGGTAAAAATTCCTCCAGGGTGGTAATAAAAAACATTTTAATGAATTTTGACCAAAGGTTACCATATTTGAAAATCTAGCATATTTGGGGCCAAAACAGCATAGCTTTTAAGCAAAAGATTTGAAAATGTTTGTCCATCCTAATATGTACATTGCTGTGATATCCTTCGATGTTAGGTAAGGGCATGTATATAGAATGAAGAAAGAGGCAGAGAGCAAACAAGAGACGTGTGTTATCATGCTCTACGTGCTATATTCTAATCTTTAAGTCTGTCCGTGATCATCCAATACGGTATATAGAGTTAATAACAGAAAGGTGGCGGTATACTACTTCATCTTTACTACATTACAATTGTCAGTATTTTCTTCAACACATCAATAGCCTGAATTTGTGAACAATAAATATACCAAATAGTAGAATAATACCATTCCTCATGTCAGGACACAGAACTGTCAGCTAAAATCAATACTTTCAAGAAAGGTCAAAGAAACAGTAAAATAATAAATTAAGGTTAATTTGACTGAAAACATGTATTTTATTATATGTTTACTAGAAAAGGTGGTTGTAAAGGCATCAGTCATCAATTTCTAATTAAAAAGTTAACTCCATCTTTCCTGATTTCAGATTAACGACATCTCTCTACATGCCACCCTCTACCCTGTATCCCTTGCTGGCAAGTACCTACCGACAATCTCTGGACCCAACAGCTGGTATCCTTTTGAATGCTTTCAACTTGCGTGTGACAGACTCTATGGGAAAGCTGCCTGCTATGGAGAAATTAGCGAAAACCTAAATAGCAGAGATGCGACGATCGCTCAAAGAGAACAAGATATGGTCGTCACCCAGGTAATAAAAAAAACAAGGAATACAAAAATAGGATAACGTGTTGAGGTTAATTCAGAGAAGCAAATGTAACTCAGCTTCACATGTATGGTCATGGAATAATTTAGTCTTCACATTTAGTGTAGCAATTTTTGTGTTTATGACTTTTTATTTCTCTGAAAATACTGCAAAAGTATGCATGTGGTTTACAAAAACTGTCATACATCTTTTGCAATTTGCATACTTTGTATAGCATTATGCATATTTTGTATAGCTTCTTGGTCACCAACTTGGTTCAGATTTGACCAAACCTGACAACCACAGGCTATACCAAATGAGATTTCTGTTGATCATAACTAAGATGGCCCTAAAATGCAGAGAGTGGAGGGCACTGGGGGGGGTGGAAGATATGCCAGTTGAATTTTAATGATAGAATAATGCATGATTTCCAATTATAAACATTTTTGCCATCAACAAAGTTTTGATATAAGTATTAAATGCCAGGCTGTATACAATAACATACAAAAGTATACAAAATAAATTAATACTTGTTGTATATTCCATTTCTTCATAATTTGAAATGACACTTACAAAGGTAAAGTTAATAAACTGCATTGGTATTGGATTTCAACATTGAGGGGGGGGAAAAAACACCAAAATGATCAACAAAATCTGTTCCAAACCAGGATATAGGTATTCTGATGTCTAACTTTACTCCAAGCATCTTGAATAACATTTTGATAACTTACTAGATCAATCAAATTATATTTAATCTCTTTATCGATCAATCAATACTATCAATCAATCAATTAATCAATGTGTGGACTTCAATTAATATCTTCAGATTGAGATGCACAGGAGGGATAATGTCTCAGCTTTAGTGTTTAGTCTGGGCAAAGCTTTGATTACAACTCTACAGAATGAAGATAATATACAACTACACAAGTTTCATACTCCTCACAGGTTTGTTTACCTTCGTTTTGCTTTTATTTTATGAAATTCTTTGGGTTTCTCGTAACCGTGACTGCCGCCACATCACACTGGTCTTTCTTCTTGAAATTGTTCCACACTTTATTACTATTATAACATATTTTACTGACTTCCACTCATATGTCTGTCTGTCTGTCTGTATGTATGTCTAGATTTCCTCAGACATGTCTTTATTTTTTTTACCTTACGTGAGCATCTCGATGGAATTACACAGAAGTTTAACAATATGTCTGGATTTATTTAGGTACTTCCAACAAAGCTGTCATAATGACATTGAAAAACTTTTTCTTTATTAATTTAGCCATTCAGCTACTCCATTTTGAACACAATTTTTTTTACAGTATTAAGTAGTAGGCCCCTACTTCAAAAATTCTAATCTTACAAGATATATTGCTTTTAATTTAAAATTTGGTACCATTTGCAAGAAAATATCCTCAAAAAACCGAATCTCTTCCCCAGACCATAAATTGTCTTCCTTTCTTCAGATAAAATGTGACTACCCTGATCTACTTACCTCTGCATGGTAGTAGGCTGTTGTAAGCCTATGTTAATAGGTGATACATCGTCATTGTTATTTAACTGCTGTTCTGTGTTCATATATTTGGAGATATAACATTGAAAACACAACCAGATTTTATGTCCAGGTGTAGAAAACGAAGGCTAAAATGATGTTGAATTTATATGAACACTGAACACTATTAGTTGGGTGATGAGATGGATAACTGGTCTTATATTCTTCTGGTTAGAGAAGAGGAGATGGCAGGAAAGAGAGCTGTTAAGAAATGGCTTCACTAAATTATTTTCATATTTCTTATTATTATTGAATTAATTTAAATTCCTTCTCCTAACCTCATCCACAGGTATGAACTGAAATCGGGACAGCGTTGCGAGGACAATCATCCCGCATGTACCGATGTCATAGTGTCCTTTGTCACTGATCATTCCAGGTTACCAGTTACTCACATAACAGCAGCCGCTTTTCACACACATGGAAGGTAGGTAGATGCTACAATCTTGCTATTTTCTAATCTTCATTCCCATTACTGGACTTATTTAGTGAAATCTTGTTTAATACACCTAGTTAGTTAAAGGAGGACTTCAAGCAGAATTTTAGACTTGAAAAATTAAAAAAATTGAGAATGAAAAACATTGAGAATTGAGTTCTTATATCGTTTGTATCGTTAGTTGTCAAGAAAATAACTCATGAATATACTTAATGTCTGGAATGTTCCATTCAGGCTGTTGTTTTACTAATTTTTGATAGAAGTGTGTGTTTATAAAAAAAAAATTCATATGGTTTTTTGAATATTCAGTTATTGTCAATTAATGTTATTTCAATTTTAATGAAGCTCTACCTGGTGTAATCTACAGACCATTTTGCAGTTAAAAATGATAGGAAAAATTCGTGAACTGACAAACATATTCCAATTCTTCCTGTTCTTTGAACAGTTATTTGAATTTCATATTTATTCCTATTAAATTTTGAAAATTCAGGAAGGATTCGACTGGTACAATTTGGTATCATACTCACAAACAGTTTAATGAATGCCTCTTTCCTTTTATCGATCTAGTCTTGGATTCGGAAAGGAAGCCTCTTCTTCAATTTTTGCTGCTGGCCTACCGGTGTTACTCACTCTTGCAACTTCCGAGCAACTCAGTGAAAAAGCCACATTTTATTTGGTATTTTTTGTTTTCGTGTCCAATTTGTGATGTAATTATTACAAAAATACTGCAAACTTGTATATATTTATGTCAGTATCTCTTGGAAAAAGTATAAATTTACACACAGTAAAAATGAGTCGACCAAATGTGAGTTCCTTTGGTTAGCATCAGAGGATATATTTTATTATCACAGCTTTGCACCGTATACAGTATTCACTTATAAAGTGTGTTCCTTTGGTTAGTTAGCATTAGAGGTTATATTTTATTATCACAGCTTTGCACCATATACAGTATTCACTTATAAAGAATGTTCCTATGGTTACCATTACAGGTTATTTGTGTCATACACAAAAAAGAACAAATCTTAACTTTGTGTCATTCATTTGTTTACAGGATTTGCAAGATATAGCGTACAAGTTTTACAATCAAGTTGTATTTGCATCACTAAATGTGGATGAATTTCCCCAATGGGCCGCTCGATTCGTGCCCCATGGTTACTCCCGCCATGTAGTTGGTAAGTCAATTAACTTTGAACATTGCTTTTCAAGTTTCATGAAATATGAATAGAATGGACGTAGTTGTTCCTGGGCTCCATCGTGGCCCTCAATAGACAAATATTTTCCCATAGTCAAGATCATATTCGACTAGTTATGAAAATCTGGCTTGATTTACATACTATACATTTACATTCATAATATTTGAAAATTGCAGTAAAACTGATTGTATGCATTCTCCAAAATTTCCAGAAAATGACAAACTGATCACAGAGGACATGATACCAGACTTATTCATCTATCCACGATTATGCATCGTCACAGCTGAGAATCACCAGAGAGCTGCTTTCCTTCCTGACTACGTGAAGTTTAGCCTGGGATCCCTAGCAGAGGGAAGAACTATTAACAAGAGTAACATTGAGCAGTTTGTGACAGACTTTATGACTTCCCCAGATGACAAATGGGTTCAGACAGAACTTTTCTGAGTAAGCCGAGGCCAACAGAAACCATAAAAGTAGTTTTCTTCTCTCGCCACCAGTTACTGACTGTCATGTCTCCGAAACACAAGTTTGCTGGTCATAAATAGACTTTCCCAAGGATTAAGCTCATTTGAAACCATGTGATATCAGATCATGGATGAACACTGGCTTTATTTCAAGCCTTCTATTTTCAATGAGTTTTCAGTGAATAACAATGCAAGTGTGTAATGCACCCATTGGACCTTCTCAATGGACCTACTCCATGGACCTGCTCCATGGACGGCCACCTCAGCATCATCTGGGACTTGATGAAATGTCCGGAACTGAATATACTTGAAGTATTAGCTGAAATATGTTCAATTAGTCAGCAAAATCTTAAATTCAATAAATTATTATATTAACTCTTCCGATTATATCTGTTCATGATCATTTTATTATTAGATTATTAACGCAATAAAATCCTGCTGGTATGAAATAATTTCTCTAACAGCTAGTTTAATAGGCCTCCAGCCACTATTGATACATATAAGCAGTATCACTTTCATCACTACCGTACCTCTAGGCCTACATTTTTAGTGCAAATAAATTGTTCAAACATGAATTTTAACTTTAATGATATTATTTATATATAATAAATATTATTGCAAGATACCAAAGGCTTTCTTAAACATTCAGGTTAAATTAAACAATATATTCTTGAAATTTTGAATGTGTGTGTGTGTGTGACCCTGAGCATATATAATACCTGCATTATGTGTTTGAGAAATTCATTTGCAAAGTGCAATGGCAAAATTGTTATATACTATTTAAACAATTTTGAGCACCAAACTATTCATCTTCAGGGACGAATTGAAAATGGTTTGTAGGATCCTGGTTCCGGTTGTTCAAACTAGGAAAAAGGAAAGGAAAACAAAATATTTAGCACAGTGTAGCTGATCGGAACAATAGTCATCGGGTAAAATTTACACTGTAACTGAAGAATATGAATAAATTACATTCTTGTAAAATTTGCATTTCAATCCTTGAATGTAGGTTTTTTTTAGTTCTTATTCGTTCTATGTACATAGCGTACATACTCACAATATCTTGAACACAGTTTACACAATGCAAAACTTAAGATCAGGCCAGAAAACAAATTTGGGGGATGGGAGTGGGGGGGGGTGGGGTGAGTAACTTGAGGTCATAGTTCCAGGGTAACAAACCTGGACAAACAAAACATCAAAATGTACCTGTGGTACTGTTTAAGAAAAGTCACCCAGGAAAGAACCCCTGGGCAAGAAAAACCAAACAACCGAACGGCTCTCAACCCCAGTCCCCTTGCATCGGGACTGTGACTGTGTGATCATCGTCAGGTGGGTATCACCATTCCCCTTGAAGGGGAACAGATACAACATATGATCTTAGCCAAAACCTGTCATTTACATTCTTTAACCCTGAATAAACTTAAAAATATAATTACCTTTTGAGTGATTTTATCTTCACACGCCAGTCTGATTCTCTCAGAGGTCGCTGGACTGTCAAGTCTAAAGAAGTTATGGAGATCAGATTCACTTCTTGCAGACTGTATAGCATCTTTGATGGCCAGAAAGACTGAAGTAGCTAGAATCAGAGATGGCTCACCCACACCCTATAAAGGAGATATAAATTTCATGCGTAAGAATGAAAGAAAAAGTAAAATGATTGTCATCTATGAAACCAATATCTGAGCCACAGTATCTTTAGAATGGATACTAGTCACTAACAGTTCTAGCTTTAATAATTGCAATGTAAGTAATACTCACAAGTTCTGGTTGCAAGTGATGTACCATTTTAAAAACCTTGTCTCAAACTTAAAATGACAAATCAATTTCGTTCTACTTCTTTCATCGATCATCAGCAAAATTTAGCTGACAAATTTGACTTGGCTGACAAATTCTCATCAAAGTTATTCAAACCCTAAATAGTGGCCATTGTTTCAGTAAGCAACTTGAGTTGGAGTATCGAATATGCCTAGTTTGAAGTTATTTTATTTATGTAATATCTTATTGTTGTAAAAACTTCCAATGAAATGCTCAATGAAAATTTGGCCAATTTGGTCATTGCAACTGTTATTCTAATTAATATTCCAAATCACAAACCTTTGATGAAAATATCGTCCTTGGATTCGGGACGTTGCTCAGCAAACTGACGGAGAACTGCGCTGGGATGTTACTCATCCCAGGAATTTTGTAAGTCCCCGGTCCCTTTGTGATTAAATGACCCGAGGGGGTGATCTGGTGGTCCTCGAGGACAAACATGCCGTAGCCCTGGATGAAACCTCCTTCAATCTGGGACAATAAAGAAGGAAAAACAGGTTTATGAAGCAATGCAAGAATATATTCTTCTGTAATAGTTTGCCTCTGATCAGTTCATAGGTTTGGTTCTGATCATAGAGAGGAAGCACTCTGTTAACATCGTTTTATACTCCCTTGAAGATTTAAGTCAAAGTTTTTTTTAAAGCAGTAATTTTGGAATGGCCATCAGAAAATCTAGGAAGTTGGTCATACTTTGTTATCATTTCAGAGCAACCAGTAAAATGTATAAAAAAAGAGCAGGACTTAGATACTATATATATATTTACAAAGAAACTAAAGAAATATTAGTCAATTTTTCATCTTATTATGACTCTACATTTTCAAATGAAAATGATGTTGAAATTGCTTTTAATGCAAAGGATTTGTTGAGTATACTGAATTATTGAATAACTGAATTATATCACTGTTTTACTGATTTATTGAGTTTATATCACTGTTTTCATTGAAATAATTGACTAGCAACTGTAGGAAAAACTAAGTATGTAGTGCTATGTAACATGAGACTTGTATACACAAATTTGAGAACATGCCTTGGGTGACTACGATAATTTCATTTTCTCACTACATACCTTCCTACGCCCCTCCCCCTAAAAAAAGCCTTCCCATCACCGCTGGCAATCGATGACCATCTCCTTACCTGGCCAACGTCAATGGCTGGATTAAGACTGTCCCCTACGTCCATGACAATATGGGTTTTGATCACATGATGGTCACCCGTAAGACAGTCAATCTCCACCTCTGTGGCGGCTGTTCCAAATGAGAAATAGTCGTAGGGTCTGCCAACGTTCTTCTCCCAGTCGTAGTGCAAGTCTTCCACCCTAAGAGAAACAACAAATTTACCGTAGAAGAAAGCTGTATCTGGCAATCATTTCAATCCTGTTAACCTCATAATGGGCCCGGACCCTAACTTTATGAAGCTGTATCTTTGTTAACACAGATACATATATCACATTCTTATAATAAGAAAGGAATATGCCACGATTATTACAGGACTTTCTCTTTCTAAAAACCTCAAAGGTCATTTGGGGTCACCAGGGGTCAAATTGTTTTAACCTTGTAATCACGATATCTCAATACTGGAAGCTTGGCCCGACCTCTAATTTAGTGTGTAGAAGTGCCACATTCAGTTAAAGAAGCCTACTGATTTTGGTGGAGGTCAAAGGTCATTTGGGGTCATCAGAGGTCAAATCGTGAAACCCTTGTAAACATGTACACCCTCACTATACATTACGTCAGATTCATGAAGAAACTGCTCATGTTACATCATCGAAACCACAATGCATTTTTGCATTCTGGTTATAGTTAACTTTAGTGTGGTCATATACGACACACATAACATACTCAATTTGAATATGCTTTCATTACTTACTTGTGAAATCCTGTAACGGACAGACTAACCCGATCTATGTAGGCAGCTCGGACCTGTAGTATGGACATAAAGGAATGTTCCACATCATAGCAAATAAATATATTAATGGCAGCCATTAATTAAACAAACTTAATTTTATGTATTTATATTTTGACATCTGATTACAACAACATACCCCGCTAAATGCCGTCGACTCCTTGGGAAAACCTGATGAAAACAGAACGTCTGCTACTTATTTACTGTCGGTCCTCGGAGATAATTTGAAAATTAAATAGGTAGGAAATGCAACCAGCTGATATAAGTGTTAGCTGTTTTACTTACCCAGTCCTCCCAATTGCCTTTAGGATTAGCATACATATACGGTTCCAATCTCTCTTTCATGGCCTGGCAAGCTTTCTGAAAAGAAGGAAAAGTAAGAAACAGAAAATGTGAACAAAATTTGATGTCAGTTCATAAAATGCAAAATATTGCTAGCCTATATGTTAATAATAATACTAAAAAAAAATATCTTGAGTATGATCTCCTAATTACGGTACCCTGTACCTTTAAGTGTTACCTATTCTTTGGTTCAAAGCATGATTGATGGGAATAATCTTATTGGTGGGGACTCCAAGACCACTGCTGGCTACCTGAAGTATTATTGCAGCTGGGGATGGGGGGGGGGGAGCGGTGTGAAGGGAAGTCATGAGTTGATTCTGATCCAAGTAGCTGCCTAATATGTGTTCCGTTACTATTGGCTATGGGAGGACGTTCATTGTCTAAACCCGTGGTAGCCTCACTGATGTAGATCTCACTTCTGGGGATTCCTAGACACTTGCTAGATACCCGAGGGAGTTTGGGGTGGGGGGGGGGAATGTTAACTGTCCATTAAGCAGCTGCCTACCTGTACTGCCATTCCATTAATGTCTGTGCTGATACTCGCAGCTGTTGGAGGTGTGTTTGGAACCTTGTCTGTGTTAGCCTCACTGATGTGGATCTTACTGGTGGGAACTCCCAGGCACCTGCTAGCTACCTGTATTATCTTGGTGTGTAACCCTTGACCCATCTCTGTTCCGCTATGAGATATCAGAACAGATCCATCTTCGTACACATTAAGTAAGGCCCCAGCCTGACGGCAAAAAGAAACAAAAGGGAAAACAGCATTCTAATTAATTCAGCCTTGTGGAATAATCAAAGAAATCAAATTTGTAAATTCATAAAAATTGTTATCAAATTAAGGTACAGATTTGCAAATGAGGTAGTATGCTATCAAGTTACCAAAAAAGCCCACAATGTATAGAATTATAAATGGAAACATATTTATCTATTTTGCATTCATAGTTTGCTCCAATGCTGAGATGCTAGAATACAAACATATATTCATTTTGCATAAAAAAAAAATTCTAGCATATTGGTGATGTCACTCAGAGGTCACAGTGATGTTGTTAGGTGACTGATTCACTCACACAAACTAACCAGAGATGTGCCGGATTTAGGCATAAGCTAAACAAGCTACAGCTTAGGGCCTCACAAACTTTCAGGGGCCTCAAAAAATTTCAATTTCAGAAGTTTATTTGGGGGGGGGGGGCTTCTAAACTTTGATGTGTACTAAACATATATTGATTTATTATGTAGAATTTTTTTAACCCTTTAAATACTATACCAGTAAACCATACTATGATTTAAATGTTTTTTTAAAGTCATAGAATGAGGCCGAATGCCTTGTTATTAAATAAATAAAAGGCATATATTTTTTTCAAGTTTTGTGAGACCTTTTAGTGTAATTTTGACACATTTTTCAGAGATCGCAGTGATGTTGTGAGTTGAGTGATTCACACAAACTAAACAGGGCAGCTTCACTGTGACCTCTTGAGTCTAAATCTGGCATCTAGCTCTAGAGTGTAATGAATTACGTTTTGAAAGGGACATCAGTTTACCTGGGCATCGAAACAAAAACAAAAGTTCAACCATGAGTCTCACCGATATGACGCCAATCTGCTGCAAACTGTGTGTAGTTCTACGTTACCTTGCTACTACAATACAGGAACTGTTAACAATTAAATAATGAGTAATGACCGTATAGACGACTCTTGCACTCACTGCAGTTGACTGCATTAATTAATAGCAATTAATGATCTGGATGACCAACCTGATTGAGAAACAGAGCAGAAACGATAGCCACGCCCATCTTAGTCGGAGTAATAGACAGACCTCGTTTCTTCCATCGGTTACTCCTAAATGATGACGATACAAGAATAAGGTAAGGACTTCATTAATCCAATTGAATTGAAAAAAAATAAAATGTGCTTTTTATATATAGATTTAAAAGAATAAAAACAAGAAAGAAAGAACATAGATATACATAACAGAATATGAAGGAAAAAACTAGAATAAAACAAATATTATAACTTAAAACTGCGTCACACTCAACCTGATGCCATCAGGTTGTAAGCTTTGAATATAATCATTCGTTGCGTCACCGACATTTATCTTGACGTTTTGTCTGAAAATTTGCCAAGACTCTGGCAGACTTGCCACAAACATTTTGTACATCCAGATCTGCAGGCCTGATATTTGGCAGCACTTTATCTGGTAGAATTATAAAACTGTTGTGAAACTGTAATTGTAGCAAATATTACAACATATATTCTACACTCGTCTGCTTTTATTTTGCACGCGCAGATTTGTCGAGAGTCCGTTTGGACCTGTGGAAATCTTTCGTTACATAAGTGTACCACAACAATGATAATATGTCCTTCTTTTATCCCAAAATTTCCAGAACCTCCTTCATATTTTCCAGGGCCTGCTAACTGACCTCAAGCCCAGGGGCTATAAGGCCCCTCCCCCCCATGTGGACCACCTATGGCCAGGCCTGTGCATAGTGTCTTACTACGTGTACAAAATATTACATCATTGGAACTGTACCTGTTAAATTCCTCTACCGCTTGTCGTCTATTTGCAAAGTCAAATTCTTCCAGACACTGATCCCAACATTTCTGAATGGTCACACCCTCCATCAGTTGATTAAAGTGGGTTCTGTCTCCATCCTTGTAGAAGTTTCTTACCCGCACCTGTCCGGGATTAGAAATGGAACTAGCTGCTTCAGATGTCTTCAGCATATGCATAGAACAACTCTAGGTGTGTACAATTTTTCCCAAAATTTATACATATATAAGCTGGGCCACTTCATATTCACTAAAGTTTACATCACAAAACTTTTATAAAATTGTTCTTTCCAAAAAAGCAAAAAAGATTTGCTCATTAAAAGTCTGAATCTGTTTTGCAAAACCATATACTCTGAAACATTTTGGAATTTCTACTGACAAATGTCACATTGTAACATGGTTGAAGCTATGGGCAACATGACTACAACTTAATCACCAGAGGTGGCGAAAGAGGGTTGAAGCATTCCAATCTGTGAGGCACAAACTTCAAAGGATAGTGGGATATGTGACTTGATTTGAGGAAGCAAACTGCAAAATCATCTCAAAATGTCCTGACAAAATTGACCCTCTGCAGGTGCATTCAGTACCACAAATTTCATTTCTTGGGTGTTTTTCAACAATAAAGTACTTTCTATTTACATTTTCCTTAATTTCATAACAACTTTGTAATTATATAACAAAAGGGTGATCTCTCATTACAAAACTGGAAAAACATTTCTAATATATAAGTATACATGCAGTTTTCCCAAAAAAACAATTGGCATGTTCTCCCTGTTAATTGCTTCATGGAAGGGGAAAGGGAGAATTGAAAAATGGAACTTACAGTTAATAAACATATTTTTGAAATTCTTAGCATTTTTACATCCCTTTTGTATGTTTTAATATCTTTAAGCTTGTTGCGTCCTATAGTGCAATGTTCGCTAAATTTTTAATTTACTGATGTATGATATGATTGGTAAATAAAGTTGGAACCTTCCCAGAGGGAATAGTACATGTAAGACATCCATGGATTAGTACTATAGGGGGAAAATGCTGAAAACATTATTTATACTCCCCCTCCCCATCCTCCCCCCACCCTGCCAAATACCACCCCAAATAATCCTTAAGCAGGAAATAACCATTTATACTAAACAACAGAAATCCTAGTTGCAGGAGACAGACCTGTTCTGGTGAGAGATGACATTTCTGGGCTATGTGGTTGATCCAGGTTTCCGTGACTACTGCTACCTGAGGTATTCCGAAGCCTCTGAAGGCTGTGTTTGATGGGAGGTTGGTCTTACACAAGTGTCCAGTGATTTGGATGTTCGGGATCTTGTATACACTGTCGCAGTGGAACATAGCTCTGGCCATGACCTGGATGAATAACAGATGAGGGAAGCAGGCATATGTCTGGCAGTACTTATGTGAAACAAGGCTACAATGTTGTAGTGTAAGCAACTGGAAAGAAGCATGCCGAAGGGTGGGTGGGTGGGTGGGTGGGAGGTGGGACAGGGTAACAGAACCCCATGGCCTGGGAAATGTTAATTCACTTAAGAACCAATAAATATCTGACATGAAATGTTTGAGAGGGAGAGTAAGCTTGCCCACTTGGAGCTAATCCCTGAAAACATTTAGCACTTCACCCACAGCTAATCTTGATCCTGATAGGAAAATATGACTTAAGATTGTTAGGTGTCACATCACCATGTCCAACTCTTTCATGGTCGATTCTTTCAATTTCATCATCAGTATTGGCCCCAAATTTTAACATGCTAAAAACTGCTTGTTTACAAAAAGACTCTCCTGGTGGTGTACAGCTGCATCTCAAAATTACCTCCAGACTTTAAAGAGTGTTGAAATTGGAGCATGAGCAGGGATGTGCTCAGGAATATTTGAGTGCCGGGCAGATTGTGCGGTAGTGTGGGTGGGGTACCCCCCCCCCACTGGACAAATTTTGCACATGAAGTATGCTTAGGTGGTGCTATTTTTCCTATTATGTGCCATGTATTCTCCCAGATTTTGGTTATGGTAAAATTTGTTAAATTTTCATCAAAAAAGTGCCGGGCGGAAATGTTTAAAATACTGTTTGTGCTGGGCGGCATTCAGAACTGCTGGGCACAGCCACCCGGTGCCGCCCAGTGTGAGCACATACCTGCATGAGTGACCATTATTGGACTTCCTAGCATATTTTGAGGCCAATACTGATGACCTTTAACCTCATTTTAATGGAGCCTTGGGAAGGGGAAGCATTGGGAAGGGGAGCCATTGAAAAGGGAAAGAGAGGAAAAACTTTCCACTGAAAAGTGCACTTACTGAAAAAGAAGCGTCCAGGCTAAATCCACAGTTGGAATAGATATCTGATTCCATGGCAACGATCGTGCCATCAGAGTTAAAGCCAATCTTATACTTTGTTTTCATCGGATGACGTCCTCCAGTGGACATCATATCTTCATCTCGGTCTAACATGAAACGGACTGGACGATTACATCTGCGGATGTGGTTTGAAAAAAAAAGGATTACATAAACACTTTGAAATATGGCAGATTATGAATATTATTTTGTCAAATAATGATAGGTCCTGTAATCCCTCCACCAAAGTTATTTATTCCATCAACTTTAAAAATTTACAATTCCATTTACAAGCAACTTGACTTGACTGCTATAAAAAGCCTATACCTTCAATCAAAAAACAATTGTGGCAGAATTTGTTTGTGATCAATTAATAATGCTAATGACCAGTTAATTGCATCATACTTTAAAGGGGGAAAGGGAACAGTTAACAGCATTCATATGGAACACTGCAGTATGTTGGAAACTTGAGTAGAATCTGTTGAAGATAAATAATTAAATGCAATTTCGGTAAACCACAGGTGATCTGCTAAAGTTTCAAATTGGACAGAAACAACTTGTGTTCGGTGACATGTTTGTGGGATATTGAAAAAAAAAAACCAAAAAGTGTATCACCAATAAACTTTGGAATCATCAGTTTTATTTCTTACTTCTCCAAAGACTGTTTAACTTATTCAGGTGTTAAGGTAAGCATGTTATGTCACAGCTGTCACCAAAATGGACTGTAGTCACTGAATGTTCTGTCTAAAGAAAGGCATTTTTATCAGGAGAAGTTTCAGAAATGTTTTTGCAACAAATTCTTCAACGATTTGGAATTATTCCACAATATATTTGACAGTTAAGACAAGGAATGAAATGATGCAATCGGGTGTGCTGCAAGTTGGAATTAGCTATTAGCTTTTAGCCATGTATGAAGGCAGCGGAGGTTTATCTTCAAATTGATCTGTTTTATGATACAAACTGGAGCAAAAAGTAAGCACAAATTTAATACCAAGTAAGGAAGAATAAATACGGAAAGGATCTGCTTACAGTCTCGCTGCGATGGCAGCCGCCACCGTCAGGATGCAGGTTCGAGATTCCTTGCCACCGAATGCACCTCCTAACCGTTTCGTTCTGACAGTGATGCGATTGAACGGCACCTTTAAGCTGTCGGAAACCATCCGCTGTAGACGTAAAGAAAGAAAGAAAAAATTACAGGCGACGGACAGGTCATCTTGTGACAGCAACACTTCATTGTTGATCCCAGGGAATCATTTAGTGTTCAAATTTTGTGAAGCAGTTTCTAAAAGTTTTCTTAAAGTACTATGGTCCCTGCATGTGAACAAACCTGCCATTATACATGTTTGCAATTGTATAGCATTTTTATTATTGCCAGGATATACTTACACTGATAAAAAAAAATGTTGTCAAAGAGTTGTCCTTGAAGGTCACATCAGTTGCTATACAAAACCACACATGGTTTGACCTGCATGTCACATATCCACTATACCAAACAGTTTTACATCATATTTTGGGGAGGGGGATTGCTAGGGCCACAAGCCACCCCCCTCCTCATCAAGCATTGCTTTTTCATCATCAAAATATTTCCTGCATGCTGGAGATCCACTAACATTATCAAGGCCAGCTGGTTGATAGCTGGGTCACAATGTTACCCTCTCCAATCCCTGAACTATTGAGCTTGTCTAAAAATCCAGCCTTCCTCTTTCCCACACCTAAGTTCTCTTCCTCTTAAAGTCCAGATATTACCAACATATTATATTCATAGACAAGGAAGCAGAGGCAAGGTAACTAGAACCAAAACATCCCCCAACACCCTCTTCCTTTGAAGAGGAATTCAGATATTATTACTTGCTAGATAAGAGGCCGATAGCCAAGTAGTTGGGGCCAGGAAAGGGGGCAGGGAGGGGGGGAAGTTGTGGGATAAAGACAATGTTGACTCCTCCTCCACCCCCTCAACCATAAAGTCAAACATTACCTGCATGTTGGATATCCATTGGCAAGAGGACCATATCTCCATTTCATCATGTTCTTTGGGAACTACCAGTGATGTCTGAGTTTCCATGTAGAAGTGCTCCTGACCTCCAACGTCCATCTCCCCCTCGATCACATGATCTGAAGTTTCAAATCCTCTCGTGGTGTTGCCATTTACCAATTTCCTCTTAGGCTGGAAATAGCTTTCGTTTTTAACGGCATCCTATATGAAATCAGAGGTTGCGAGACACACGTCAACTTGCTTGTCGTAAACATTAAAAGGTTATTGTTATTATTAGGTTTACTTTTGAAATCAAGCCGCGATACATCATAGTTGTCGCTGTACTTGACATTAACCTAGAACAGGGCAACCAGCGGCGGAGCGTCCATACAGTCAGGGGGGGTGGATGCCCCCCCTGACGGACTCAAATTGACTGCTGGCGCCCTTTTCAGCTTTTTACCACTTTTTACTTATTCGCGATTATTTACTTTTTTTAATGCGCTCTCATCTACCTATTGACATTTTTCACATTTTGTTGGCAATGACACCTATTTATACTTCTTTTATTTGCAATTAGCAAGGCCAGGAAAGGGTCACTTTCGGCTCAAAAATTTCTGTACGCTCCGCGCCAACCTGTGGTGGTGCTCCACTTAGATAGTGTCGAAAAGCGCCCCTACAGACCATGCTTGACCAATACCCCTAGCTCCGCCACTGAGGGCAACATTAAAAAATTAACCCCTTAGCTGGCCAAGATATGTTATCATGGGATTATAACTCATATCTGGAGCATATATATTTAAGCTTTGCCAAGGAGCATGGATCTAGCAGGTTTGCGGTTACCATCAGATTGAATAATTATCACCTTTCACAGAGTGGTGTAGGATGCATGAAATTTATTGTAAGAATTAAAGGAGGTTATAAGTCAAAACCCGCACCATAGAATTGTACTTAGGGTGGCTTCGTCCAAAACCGCTGTACATCAATCTATGCCAAGGCACATTCATACAACCTACATATGAAACTAGTGCAAGATATTTAATGCTAGTGTTTGCTCTATAACACAGCAACAGGGTCAAACCTATAACATAAGAACAGCATATATGAATACGGCAAACTAAGAAAATATTTTATATTCGTGTGAATGGCAGCAGACTGCAGACACAGCCCTGCAACCGTTTAATTAGGTGTTCATCTGAGGTTTAATTAGGGGTTTAATTCAGCCGTTTAATTAGGTGTTCATCTGAGGAGACATCAGACTGTAGACACAGCTATGCAGCCGTTTCATTAGGGGTACATCTGAGGTTTAATTAGGGGTTTAATTTAGCGGTTTAATTAGGTGTTCATCTGAGGGGACATCAGACTGCACACACGGCCCTGAAGCCGTTTAATTATGGGTTCATCTGAGGGGACAACACACTGAGAGGGGGTGGTACACGCACCTCAATTGTCAAGACAGGTTCCAATTCTTCATAAACGACTCTGACACTTCTGACACCTTCTTGCGCCAACTCTTTGGTATCTGCAAGTACTACACCGATGACTGTCCCAACGGCATAAACCTGTAGGAAATCACGACGACGGCAAAATCTGTTTAAAGACGTTGCCGTGGATGAAGTGTCTAACACATCATTACCAGTGAAAGCTTGAAAACTGTCAAGCAAGGATTATACCTTCTTAATTCCTTTTCAAAAATGATGATTTGTGATAAAAGTGTATAGCGATACAACCATTTACTGCTTAACTGGCAGTTATTTTGTAATTAAGCTCTTTATGAAACTAGAACACTTATATTTCACCATGTCTTTGTTCTAGCCACGATAACATGTGTTTGTTTACCATATGTCTTTGCTCTAATGGCCAGGATTACATGTGTTTGTTCACCGTACGTCTTTGTTCTAATGGCCAGGATTACATGGTTTTGTTCACCATATGTCTTTGTTCTAATGGCCAGGATTACATGTGTTTGTTCACCATATGTCTTTGTTCTAATGGCCAGCTGACTTGTCTTAAGACTCAAATATTACCAACTTAAGTCAACAAGATTTAACTGAATTCGACTTTTTCAACTACACTACATTCATGAACATTCCATCATATCCTCCTACGAGATAATACATAATAACAAATAACGACAATAATACTTCAAATCATCAAAAAGCCAGTAATTCTACACCGTCCTACAAAAGTACCAAAAAAAATTCCAGCGCTTATAGTTTACTCATTTTCATGTTACCTTGTTGACAGCAAAGAGGTTTTCATCGTTTGTGGTTCTTCCCAGGGAAACGCCAGGCCAGTCTTTGTCGGTGATCACACGGTGGACGCCTCGTATCGCAAGCGCCGCGGTTGTATCGATGGATCTGGTCGCAATGTAAAATTTACTCTCTTAATTGTTTTGATATTTAAGGAATAATGTGCTCTAGCTTGACTGCCGTTTAGTTATTGGTGAAAAAACAGTCGAGACCCAAAATTTTGAACGATAAACAGACTTGGCTGTGCCTCGGTCATCTCTTATTCCCCCATATTGTAAGCATGTCATGTACATCAGTGTATATTGTACGCCAATTACCTGAGCAACTGCATGAATCCTGCAATCAACATACCAAGAAATTCACTCTAAAAAAAAAAACTGTTGGGAATTTCCTGCCTATATTCCTCCGAATGGTCAACAATTTTACGGTATGATACAATACTTACATTAGTTTAGCATGAGCTCGCTGACTGAAGATATATGCCAGGAATAGTTCACCTGTGGAAACGAGGAAAATCATGTAATTTTATGATGTTAACAACAAGAAGGGGTTTTTAATGTCGATTTTAGTATAGTATTTATGCAAGAAACTGTAATCTCCCTGTGTTGGTCCCTTTCCCTTCACACACTATCCCCACCCATCCAAGAAATGTTGTGGTTAAAGGAATTGTCTGGTGGAAGATTTTGATACATTGTCCTTATAGTTATTATTTTTCTCTTTCTAACCATGTAAAAATTGTCCCCATTCGACGTTTTCTTCTTGTAGAAATCTGGTTTTCAAATTCACCAGTTTCTCACCAAAAGTACCGTTTGTTCGAACGCTTCAATATGGTGATTGACGTAGTGCTTGCAGATAGGCAAAACAGGCGACTTGAAGTTAGCACTCCCAATTCCGCAGCAAATTAACTCACGTGTAAGCACATTGAATTGCCTCATATATAACGTACATACTCGCGAACGTATATACTACGATGCTCAGTTGGTGTACTTGTATAGCGTTACACATAGTACACTCACACTCAAACCACAGTTCATTAACTGTTCTTCGAAATCGCTGAAATAAAATTCACGGATCAAATTAACAGTAAAAGGAAACTTATAAAGTATTCGTTAAACCGAAAGATGAAACTTGGCGGGATCGATGTCATCGCAGAACTGTCCGATTGTAAACGTTAGATAGCCTATACACGCGAACATTCTTCGCGCTGGAGCTGGATACCGCGATGTATAAACAACGAAGAGCCTGTTGTTAAAACTTATCTTGTGTTACACAAAGACCACGAAACCACCGATCTACTACATATATTGCGGCTTAAGGAGTTTTTTAAATCATATCTAATTTATAAGAAATTTCACCGGAAATTATTGAAGAAATTGATCGAATCGTTGTCAGAGCAGAATATAGCACTGAGAAGCTTAGGCTTCGCAGAACTGTCCGATTGTCAACGTTTGAGTACAGCCTACATGCGAACATTTTTTCGCGTTGGAGCTGGATAGCGCGATGTATAGCCTGAACAACTCAGAGTCTGCTGTTAAAATTTACCTTGTGTTACACAAAGACCACGGAACCACCGCTCAAGTACATGGCGGCTTAAGGAGTTTTTGAAAACATATCTAATTTTTAAGAAATTTCACCGGAAATTAAGGGAGAAAGTTATCTGCATACAAACGCTGTTTTTGTTGTGATTACCGTATAGGTACTGTGCGGAGGGTGGGTTATGACGCAATCTGCTATGGCAGAGCTGACGTCACGTATTGTACTGTTCAAATCATATTTGAAATGTCTATCCATAACGATTAAAAAATCGTTTCTCTGTCAAACGCAACATTAGCGTTCTCATACTTTGACAACATGTTTGGAAAATTATTTACTATTTTTTAAGGTAACTTCTTTGGGCCACCAGACAATCCTTTTAATTGACATCCTACAATGAAGAATGTTTACTCTCACATCTAGATGATAATGAGTTATCAATTACTATACACTGGTTGCATTCAGCGACTCATATCTCTCTCCATGTACTAGGTTCAAATTGAACAAACGGGAGTTGCAGGAGTAAATGTTTTTGGTATTAGAAACTGTAAAGATTTCATTTCGTTTACAAAGTCAAATATAATAAAACAAAATATGAAATTTAAAGGTCAAGCTAGCAACATCCATATTCAATGAACTCAACACAGGTGTTGAAATAAAGTGTTAACATTAAAAAAAAAGAGAGATTTGGACAGGACCCACTAGCCTCCAGAGGGTCTATAATCAACTGCCATCTGTGGCATGTCATCCACATACACAATAATCACAAGCCATCTGTGGCATATCATCCACATACAATAAATACCTGCCATCTGTGGCATATCATCTACATACAATAATTACCTGTAATCTGTGGCATGTGATCCACATACAATAATTACCTGTAATCTGTGGCATGTGATCCACATACAATAATTACCTGCCATCTGTGGCATATCATCCACATACAATAATAACCTGCCAACTGTGGCATATCATTCACATATACGATAATTACCTGCCATCTGTGGCATGTCATCCACATACAAGAATTACCTGCCAACTGTGGCATATCATCCACATATACAATAATCACCTGCCATCTGTGGCATATCATCCACATATACAATAATTACCTGCCAACTGTGGCATATCATCCACATAAAATAATCATTTGCCATCTGTGGCATGTCATCCGCATACAATAATAACCTGCCATCTGTGGCATGTCATCCACATACAATAATTACCTGCCATCTGTGACAGGTCATCCACATACAATAATTACCTGCCATCTGTGACATGTGATCCACATATACAATAGTCACCTGCCATCTGTGGCATGTGATCCACATATACAATAATCACCTGCCATCTGTGGCATATCATCCACATACAATAATCACCTGCCATCTGCAGCATGTCATCCACATTCAATAATTACCTGCCAACTGTGGCATGTCACCCACATATACAATAATTACTTGCCATCTGTGGCATGTCATCCACATTCAATCATTACCTGCCAACTGTGGCATGTCATCCACATATACAATAATTACCTGGTATCTGTGGCATGTCATCCACATATACAATAATTAAATGTCATCTGTGGCATGTCATCCACATATACAATAATCATCTGCCATCTGTGGCATATAATCCACATACAATAATTACCTGTCATCTGTGGCATGTGATCCACATACAATAATTACCTGTCATCTGTGGCATGTGATCCACATATACAATAATTACCTGGTATCTGTGGCATGTCATCCACATACACAATAATTACCTGTCATCTGTGGCATGTCATCCACATACAATAATTACCTGCCACCTGCAGCTTGTCATCCACATATAATAATAACCTGTCATCTATGGCATGTGATCCACATACAATAATTACCTGCCAACTGTGGCATATCATCCACATATACGATAATTACCTGCCATCTGTGGCATGTGATCCACATACAATAATAACCTGTCATCTATGGCATGTGATCCACATACTATAATTACCTGCCATCTGTGGCATGTCATCCCACATACACAGCTTCACCGGTGGCATGCTGCAAAGCAGATTGGTGAGCCATCGGTCTGCCAACACCATCTGAATCAAGTTGACCACTAGGTACTTCCTGAAACCAGCAATTTTGAAGAGAAAGTTCATTTAATGTAGGCAGTTCCCCTGCCTTGTTTTAATAAAGGGTGATTATTTGATGAAATACAATTGCTCTATCGCCATGCAGATTGCACCTTTAACTATTCTAATATGAGTTTTTCTAATGCCAAGATTGTTTTGTCTAATTCTAAATCTATAAATTATGGTGTGAAATTTTAAAATACAAAGAAAACCACATCAAAGTAAATGTCTGTGCCATTCGATTATAGGAACAAGAAAAATGCACATCAGTTCACAATTATTTCCATAAAATCTCCATTTCTTAAACATCCAAGAAAGAAAGAAAGAGTTACAATACCTGAAAGAATTGGATTCCTTCATAATTTGCGGAACGAAAATCTTCTACGGCACTACGGTATCTGTCCGCCATTTTGACGGTCCCAACCATCTGATGAAAAATAGTGTGGTGGGATAAAGAAGCAACTTTGACAAGGAATGGTTTCTCTAATATTACATTAGCAGCTGGTTTCTTCTCATGGGATAAATTTATTCAGACTAGCCTATAGACCTATTAATGTAATCTTAAATAGTGTGGCTGGGAAAAGAGGCAACTTTGACAAGGAATGGTTTCTCTAATATTAGATTAGCAGCTGGTTTCATCTTATAGGGATAAATTTATTCAGACTAGCCTATAGACCTATTAATGTAATCTTAAATAGTGTGGCTGGGAAAAGAGGCAACTTTGACAAGGAATGGTTTCTCTAATATTAGATTAGCAGCTGGTTTCATCTCATAGGGATAAATTTATTCAGACTAGCCTATAGACCTATTAATGTAATCTTAAATAGTGTTGCTGGGAAAAAGAAGCAACTTTGACAAGGAATGGTTTCTCTAATATTAGATTAGCAGACGGTTTCATTTTATAGGGATAAATTTATTCAGAGTAGCCAATAGACCTATTAATGTAATCTTAAATAGTGTTGCTGGGAAAAAGAAGCAACTTTGACAAGGAATGGTTTCTCTAATATTAGATTAGCAGACGGTTTCATTTTATAGGGATAAATTTATTCAGAGTAGCCAATAGACCTATTAATGTAATCTTAAATAGTGTTGCTGGGAAAAAGAAGCAACTTTTACAAGGAATGGTTTCTCTAATATTAGATTAGCAGACGGTTTCATTTTATAGGGATAAATTTATTCAGAGTAGCCAATAGACCTATTAATGTAATCTTAAATAGTGTTGCTGGGAAAAAGAAGCAACTTTTACAAGGAATGGTTTCTCTAATATTAGATTAGCAGACGGTTTCATTTTATAGGGATAAATTTATTCAGAGTAGCCAATAGACCTATTAATGTAATCTTAAATAGTGTTGCTGGGAAAAAGAAGCAACTTTTACAAGGAATGGTTTCTCTAATATTAGATTAGCAGACGGTTTCATTTTACAGGGATAAATTTATTCAGACTAGCCTATAGACCTATTAATGTAACCTTAAATAGAGTGGCAGGAAATAGAAGCAACTTTTACAAGGAATGGTTTCTGTAATATTACATTAGCAGCTGGTTTCTTCTCATAGGGATAAATTTATTCAGACTAGCCTATAGACCTATTAATGTAATCTTAAATAGTGTGGCTGGGAAAAGAGGCAACTTTGACAAGGAATGGTTTCTGTAATATTACATTAGCAGCTGGTTTCTTCTCATAGGGATAAATTTATTCAGACTAGCCTATAGACCTATTAATGTAATCTTAAATAGTGTGGCTGGGAAAAAGAAGCAATATTTACAAGCAATGGTTTCTGTAATATTAGATTAGCAGTTGGTTTCATCTATAGGGATAAATTTATTCAGACTAGCCTATAGACCTATTAATGTAATCTTAAATAGTGTGGCGGGGAAAAGAGGCAACTTTGACAAGGAATGGTTTCTGTAATATTAGATTAGCAGACGGTTTCATCTCATAGGGATAAATTTATTCAGAGTAGCCAATAGACCTATTAATGTAATCTTAAATAGTGTTGCTGGGAAAAAGAAGCAACTTTTACAAGGAATGGTTTCTCTAATATTAGATTAGCAGACGGTTTCATTTTATAGGGATAAATTTATTCAGAGTAGCCAATAGACCTATTAATGTAATCTTAAATAGTGTTGCTGGGAAAAAGAAGCAACTTTTACAAGGAATGGTTTCTCTAATATTAGATTAGCAGACGGTTTCATTTTATAGGGATAAATTTATTCAGAGTAGCCAATAGACCTATTAATGTAATCTTAAATAGTGTTGCTGGGAAAAAGAAGCAACTTTTACAAGGAATGGTTTCTCTAATATTAGATTAGCAGACGGTTTCATTTTATAGGGATAAATTTATTCAGACTAGCCTATAGACCTATTAATGTAATCTTAAATAGAGTGGCAGGAAAAAGAAGCAACTTTTACAAGGAATGGTTTCTGTAATATTACATTAGCAGCTGGTTTCTTCTCATAGGGATAAATTTATTCAGACTAGCCTATAGACCTATTAATGTAATCTTAAATAGTGTGGCGGGAAAAAGAAGCAATATTTACAAGCAATGGTTTCTGTAATATTAGATTAGCAGTTGGTTTCATCTATAGGGATAAATTTATTCAGACTAGCCTATAGACCTATTAATGTAATCTTAAATAGTGTGGCGGGGAAAAGAGGCAACTTTGACAAGGAATGGTTTCTGTAATATTAGATTAGCAGCTGGTTTCATCTCATAGGGATAAATTTATTCAGAGTAGCCTATAGACCTATTAATGTAATTTTAAATAGTGTTGCTGGCAAAAAGAAGCAACTTTGACAAGGAATGGTTTCTCTAATATTAGATTAGCAGACGGTTTCATTTTATAGGGATAAATTTATTCAGAGTAGCCAATAGACCTATTAATGTAATCTTAAATAGTGTTGCTGGGAAAAAGAAGCAACTTTTACAAGGAATGGTTTCTCTAATATTAGATTAGCAGACGGTTTCATTTTATAGGGATAAATTTATTCAGACTAGCCTATAGACCTATTAATGTAATCTTAAATAGTGTGGCGGGGAAAAGAGACAACTTTGACAAGGAATGGTTTCTGTAATATTACATTAGCAGCTGGTTTCATCTTATAGAGATAAATTTATTAAGAGTAGACTTGAACTCTAAATAATCTTTGTGAATGTCAGGATAAAAATTGTGAATTTTATTATTATGCTCATAGTAAATAGATCTGACATTTCAATGGTACTATACATAAACAAAGTTTCTGCATAATGGTAAGTCGGTCTCAGTGTCAAAACTTGAAGCATGATTTGATAGTTCTGAAAATTACATCTCTCTCTCTCTATACATGTAAATTAAATATAGTATATATCTTACCTCTTTGTGTAATTGGTCAGCAACGGATAAGAAAAATTTGAAGAAGAAACTAAGAACTAATGACTGTCTGTAAACTTCCTGTCCCCCAGGTGACCCAGGGGTGAGGGGTAATTCATCTTGTAATGAGGTACAGGCATCCTCTAACAGTGACTCATCCCACTTCCTGCAGACAACAACAGAAGCTTGAAAAATTAGCAACTACAGATGAAGGAAAAAGCAATTAAAATAAAATTGCTGGAATTCTTAAGAGAAACATTGACATTCACAATAAGACCTTGACTTTCCCCAGCCCACACTTGCTTGAATAGCATTGTTGTCAATATGATTAGAGGAAAAGGGGATGAGGAGGGGGGGATGAAGGAGGGGTGGAGGGGAAATTGACAGGACCTCCAACAGAAAACTGATTAAACAGGGAATCATCACCAACTCATTGTCAGATAGGATACTAAATGCTAGACAAAGGACTTGCATCACGATGTCACTGATACCATTTCAGATTTTAAACATCCTAGCCAATCACACACTTTGCTCTTCTACAGACATATCTCATCATACATTCACAATAAATTTTCTGCCTCCTAATTTAAAAACTGGAGAGATGGAAAAAGTCTAGTAAAGAAGAAATAAAGAAGTATAGCGCAAAGTAGTTCATCTCAAAGGCAAACTTTCTTCTTTACCTAGTTTGAAGTTTTTGCATGGTTTTGTAAGCCATGACAGTCGTCGCAGCCATCCCACCGAACGCTAAATAAATCTCTTCCACCTGATCCGTCTGGGGTTTGAAGCGTACCCTCATCCCAGAATTAACGATGGCTATGTCGTCCTCTCTCCTCTTGGCTTGCTTGAAACTGGAAACATGTTCATTCTAAGATAGAAATATCAGACGAAATAGGGGGACAATTTAATCTATATAATCCAAACCTGGTGTTAGTGTTATTATTCAAAGCTATGTGTATACAGTTGTGTTGAAAAGAGTAAAAATATTTTAAAAACTTTAAACGTTTTAAAATCGTAGAAACGAAAAAGCTAAAATAACTTCAACTTAATCAACAAAAGTGGATGGTTTGGGCAAAGATAACAGTACAACACATAACAATATCTGCAGAGCTAAGAGCACCAAACAAATGACTAGACTAGACTGATTAAAATAGCACCATGCCTGCATGAAAATTAATGCTGTGATTATCATTGGAGGATCGAGGGGGGGGGGGGAGGTACCGTGTGAACAAATAGAAACTCACAAAGCAATTATAAAAACACTAGAGAGTTATAAAAGAAAAGGTAAAAAGAGAAAAAAATTGGCAATGAACAAACTTTTAAAAGTGAAAAAACAATTACATAATAAGCACATAGTTAGCAATAAATGTAGTTTAATAATAAAAATATGTCCATCCAACTGCATCATCAATCACCCGTCAAAAAAAAAATAGTATGACAGAAATATAGCAGCCATAATAAGAAGAAAAAACCCAGTTAAAACAAGAGAACTAAATCATTAAAATTCCTTACACACCAAATAAATAGAACACAGTACACAATTCATAAGACTGCTTCTCCAAACTGGAAATTTTCAAGTTTTAGTCTTTTGTTCTGTTTATTTTGTGTTTGTGAATCAGAAAGGTAAACTTACTTCTGCGGTGAAAGGAATAAAAATGGATCTTAAAACTTCCCCCTTCTCCAAGATTGTGGTTCGGTATCCTGGGTAAAAGCTAGGATTGAACGGTACACAGCGTTCACCTAAAGAATAGAAAAGAATAAAATGCAGTAAAATGCAAACGTCCTGCTCAAACCGTTAAAGAGATGTTACTACTCCATTCTCCTTACTGCCCACAGAATGTTTGTCCCCTTGTGCTTCCCCTACACATCCTCATCCCAATCAAATATATAACACAAAGTTTCTCCTTCTTTGGGTTAAATATAGCCTGACACAGAACATTATTATTATTTTATTATTTTAGGTTTACAGTCTTGTTCAGGGCCAAGACCCTCTCATACGACTTTACAACATAACCCTGGTCATTGGTAACTTGTCACACCTAGTACACACCAAAGTGTGCACAATCCAATCAATCCCTCCTGGGGCACCACAACCACGTTTCCCCAGGGGAATTCAAATAGGGTGCAGCCACAAACCGCCACACGCAACTAGATTTACAAGTTACCTCGCAAATCCCCATTTATACCTGGGTGAAGAGAGGCAATGGAGACAAAGTGCCCAAGGACACAACGCAATGATCTGGCCAGGACTCAAACCTGTAATCCTTAGATCACAAGTCCACTGCCTTAACCACTTGACCACAGCACCCTCATAACAGAGAGTTTCAACAAATTCAACCAGAAATCGATGTTAAACAATTTTCCACCAGTGGTGCATATATATATATATGTATATATATATATATATTTTTAATTTCACTCAAGTGATCTTCAAAGTGATTGTAAGTTATTTCTTGATGAACTCATCCAATTAAGATGAACCAATTTTCAAATTTTATGTTCTTATCTGTAGTAATGGAACGAGTGATCAAGATGGAAGTTAGACCAATATGTTTCTTTTTACTTGCTCATTTTTAAATAGTTGACTATATCTAATATGCTTTTAGAAGGTGTAAGTCCCCCCCCTCTCCATACCAATCTTGATTCATTAATCATTACATCTAATATCTTGCTCGATTTAAAAGTATCATAACATGAATACAATTTCAAAAACGTTAAATAAGGAACTAACTGGATTTATGTTTCAATCTATGTGTTAAATGCTTAAAGCACAATGATTCAGTCATCTATTAGTAAATCAGCGGAGTGTTAAGTGTGGGGGAGGGGGTGTGAGGAGTGATATGTGTGTGTGTGATTCTCCCTTACACAACTGACATACATTAATGAACAGTTAGAGTAGACTTCCATACAACTTTAACATTCAGAACACAAACACAAGAGGGAAGGCCTAAAAGTTCCAGAACTGCATCTAAGGTAACAGAAGTCGGGTTGTTTGGTCACCTACTAGTTAATATAAACTGAATGACATTAGCAACATACCAGCAAACCTTATATATGCAGCAAAAAGAATAAAGATCCACAAACCTGTTGTTGAAGTTAGACGCAGTGTACAACCAGCCGCCATGAACACCGGATTCAGATCAGATATGGGGCTGCCAGTGACAATGTTTCCTCCAACAGCCTACAATAAGATAATATTTGACATATCTATGTAAATATCTGACCGAGTCAATGCATGAATGTCATCATATCCACGGTAGGGTATATCGCTGATCAATGAATGATAATGCCGAAGAATCTTGCTGATATGAATGAATGAACGTTGTGTTTTTATTCCGTGGCTTTTTAATTATCTTAGCAATAGATGCAAATATATATGTTAATATCAGAACATCTAACACCATATCTGATGTCATCACGTCAAACACTGGCGCACCACAAGGTATGGTTGCACCATTCTTACTCACTCTGTACACATCGAATGCAAAGTCAAATAAAGCATGCTCATTGGTCAAATTTGCAAATGATACTGCATTGCTATGTTTGATATCAAATGATGATGATACTGTGTACGTGGATCAAGTCAACGATTTTGTGAGCTATTGTAGGCGAATCTTTTTAAAAACTTAATGTTAAAAAGACAAAAGAAATGTTGATTAATTTTTGGAAATCCACAAATGTTTCAATTGAAGATATTATTAAGGGAAATAATGTTGAAAGGGTGGATAATTCAAAGTATCTAGGGGTGGTGATAGATAAACCGCTTTCCTGGCATGAGCATGCAGTTATAATAATGAAGAAACTCAACTCTAGGATGCATTGTCTGCTTATTATGTACAAATTCAATGTTAATTACAATTTTATTGCCATGTCTCATTACTCTGTTATTTTTTTTACCATTATTAGTTTTAGTTTATTAGTTTATACCATTTAACTGAGCTTATTTCTGTGGGAGGTGGAGGGAGAGTGGGGGGGGGGGAGCTCCTGAAAAATTGAAAACCTGCACCAATTCACATGTAAACATGATATTACTGACAGGTTTTAGGATTACACATAGGAAAATTTGTGGGAGAAAGAATGAGTATCGTTGTAAGGAGGCTTTAAAGGAATGTTTTGTATCATATATAAGTACTTACTGCAACATTCCTCACTTGACCTCCTGCAAACCACCGCAGCATCTCAACCAAGGCTTTGAAAGATTTTGTTTGATATTCTAGTAAAACAAAGACGGACAGATCACAATACAAATGTAGTATCGATGGACATTTAATAGAAATAACTGGAACTGGGGAAGGATATGGTGAGGGGGAAGGAGAGAAAGGGGAGGGGAAGGAGAGAAAGGGGAGGGGAAGGAGAGAAAATGTAGTAGGTGTATCACTTTGTCCGTATATATTATACATAGGCATCCTATCATGACAGAGCAAACTGTAAACAGCTAAATATTGCTAACACTGTTTGTATTCTGTATTATGGACCTATTGCAGCTTGCTTGGTGTTTGTTGGCTTTTCAATGTTCTGATTTAAGATTTAGGACGTAGATGGAATAAGATAGAAAGGGGGTGCATGAACTGTAAGATATAGGATAGGGTGGACTAGTAAGGGGGTTGCATGACTTGGCAGGGGGTAACAAGATGAATGCTAAGTACGGAAAATCTCCAGTCCACACTAATATCACTTTCTGCAAACATCACTCACTATTAGTAGACGGTATTTCTTTTACAAATGGGAGGACTGGAGGGCTTGATACAGGTAGAGAAGCTCTCAATAACTGGCTGACTTTGGTGACATTCTCCTATCCATATTGGCATACCTGGTAAATCTCTAATAATTTTCTTCAACTGTTCATCAAGGGAGGTGAGCGTAACTGAAGCTCCGACTTCTAAACCGTCGTCGTTCAGCATGCACGACTTCAACTCAGGAATGGAATCCACCATGATCAACACAGGGAACTTTTTGTTCTTGAATTTTGAATCAATACCTGTCCAAATTTAAAAACAAAAAGAATGAACGTTATCTGGATTAATTATTTTCATAGTAAAGTTAAAGTTTCGCATTGCACAAAATTTTGTCTAAAAGATGACTTAATTAGTCCAAAACCAATAATTTTTTATACATGAGGAAATATTCTAAAATTAATTTCTTCATTGAATTTTACATATATCAATGCAATATTTATTTGGGGGTAATTAAGTACTTCTTTAATCACTACACGGTGAAGCAATTGGAAAATAGTGTCGAGCACATTTTTATTTTCACAATAATCATCAAAGCAATGATTTTTCAACCAGGCATTCTGTCACAGAGGGTAAAACAACAACACTTTACAATCATCTGACTCTTTCCCCACCCCCTCCCCCACCCCACATCCACTCAAATCAATATTAAACTTGTATCAGTGTCCTATCTGATATTTCCACACACTTAAGAACAGCGTTATGAATTTTTAATCTGTTAACTCACCAACTTCAGTGTTGCCAACAAGAATTTGAGACTCTGAATACACAGATTTTAGCTCCAGTAACTCCTCCATTGTGATTGGTCGAAACCATTTTGTCTTTTTTCCAACAAACCTTACTGATCCATGAAGTACTTGATTTGAAATCTGCTGGGTCAAAATTTGAATATTAAATATATATATCATATAGTCAAGCTGTTAGAATCAAATTTTACACAAATGTCATTCTCTCAAATAAGGATTTATGTTGGCAATTAGACATTTGTAAAGGAAGACAAAAAAAATTTGCTTTGCCATAAAAATGAAAGCTGGTTACAAAATTATAGTCAAAATAGCAAACCTTAAGTTCCGGAGGGAAAATTGGTTCCTGAGATGGATCGTAAGGGATGAAATTCTCCGGTTCGTAGAGTTTTGTGGAAATCTGGTTTGATAAAAATGGTATATATTATCAATATGCCAAAATAGTTTTTGTTTAGAACTTGTTGTGATCTTATGGTGCAGCACATGTTCAACTGTAAAAGTAAGAAACTTAAGGTATCTGGCAACATAATGGTACATTCACCGACCAACATGGCCACAGGAACAATGGCATTAGATCTTAACTATGAATAAGGTTATAAAACATATTCAATTGGAACATATGCATAGTAGGAATGAAAATGTATTGCATTGCATTTGTACAGTGGTGAAAAACTCACTGGCAAGTTTTGGAAAAAATTATGGTACGTAACTATCCAACTTAGGATACAAGAGTATCCTGCAACTAACTTGAATATAAACACAGGCTCGATCGCCTGGTAACGTGAAGTTATTCAGATTCACAATTTCTACATCTTTGTGACATCATTTTCTTCTGCAATGTGTAATTTGGACACCTCACACCTCCTTGGAGATCTCAAAAAGAACTGATTACCATTCATTAATATATTTGTGCATCAAAGAGACAAATGCTGCCACTTTATAGGCCATCAATTTTGGTCCCAAATTTTAGCGCGCCAAAACTTGCCTCAAGTTTTTTCAAAAGTACTTTTCCAGAAGTTTTTAATTACATACTAGCCAACAAACAAATTTCAAGAACCTTTTCCAACAATATTTTACCAACCAACCAGACTATATTATACAACACCTAATTGTATTCTGTCAATTGCTCGTTGATTGCATGCAAAATCCGCTCTATTCCACTCTATAAAATAGAACCATGTGTTATACTTTTTTGATAGCACTTTTTTGTCCATGGTAAGAGAGCAGAGAAACCTGTCTGTTCAAAACAATCTGTTGCATGAGTGCATTTTACATCCAATTATATCCAAATTTGAAGGTGTTGTCTAAAACAAATAATGAATGGTTTCCATTCGTGCAATAGTGCAAATATTTCATGAGTTGAAAGATGTAATTTGTTCCATTCAACGAGGCGCAGCCGAGTTGAATGGAACAAATTTCATCTTTCAACGAATGGAACAAATTACATCTTTCAACTCATGAAATATTTGCACTATTGCACGAATGGAAACCATTCATTATTTGTATATTATTCAATAGGCACTAGTACACTGTTTGATATGAAAGCTATCAATTTTACATCACTCAACCAAAATGATAGACAAAGTAAAAACTAACACCATTTCATCATTATTGAAAAACCAAACATGCTTCCAACTTTGTCTACTAGTTCTAGAGGGTCCCAAATATTAATAGCAAGATAAGAATAGATTTAAAGGAGATTTTATCCATCATCACTATGTATATATGATTAAAATGTCAATCCTGCCATGTCACACAGGATCAAAATATCAGGCAAAAGCATCTAAACTGTTTCGAAAAGTAAGGTGAAATTCAGACAATTATGGAGAGTATTCACTTACCCCTTGGGCATTATTTTCAAAACCGTTTTGACAACAACCGTTACCATTCTGTCCACCGCAGCAACCACTCTAGGGAATCACAAAAATTGGATAAATACCTTAAAAATTTAGGTGACAAAATTAAAGCATCTATAAACAAGTTAACCCATAGAACCATTCTTACAAGAAGAAGAAAAAGAAAAGTTTGGATGAGTGTCCTAGATGTCAGTTGCTAAAATCAATAGTTGGTGATTTCATTCAAATCAAACTGTATCCAACAATTTCAAAGTTTGACAAGCTGGTATACAAGTCAAAACCTTTACCTTTTTTCCCACCTGTTTTAAATAGATAGACTTACATTTTCAGCCAGAAATGCAGCGATTGCCTGACACTTTCTGATTGCAACTTTCTTTGTTATAGTGTTAATTGATTTATTTAATTAATCTCTTCTGAAAAGAGGTGTGAATAACCAAACGTCACGTCAGGGACTTTATCACCGGGTTTAGTTTTGGAATAAAAGTGTCGCGAAATGTCAAAATTTAAATTTGGTAACCATCGGTAACGTTGCAAATAGTTTTACAAAGCATCCCATTGTTAATAAGCCATGTCATGCTTGACTAGGCAGGATGTTAGATTTCTTGAATAGAAAATGGTTCAATAAAATTTTGCTATTGATTAAGTGTATATTGACAGCAAATATTTTGAAGTGAACTTGTAATTTATTTTTTATTTTTAGAAGTCATATTGTCAGTATCTTTGACATAAACTATTCCAAGAAAGAGCAGGTGGCAGAAATACACCACTAGAGTTCACTTTTTCCCTGAACAATTTATTCAAAAGCAGAATCTCAACTAGATATCAGAAAACAATGTTCAAACTCTTCAAATATTGCTTAATTATTACTCAGATCTACAGATTAAAGCTGGATACCACAAAGATGTGGTTTAATATTACTTAATTTCTAACTATATTTAGTTGACGTGACATATATGCACTGTCAATTCAAGCTGTAATATAAGAAGGATAACAATATGTGTTATATCTATGTTATGGTTTTGGTTAATGAAAGTCTTTCTATTTACTCTAATTAACAAACAATCTCTAAGGTATGGATATTGTGATGCCCGGAGGAGGGTCACATAAACGCTTCCGTACATAGGTTGCATCACTGCTGGAGTAGTTGTCCTGTTTGTGTGTATTGTTTTATTGTTCTCTGGGGGTCTGTTTTATCTAATATCTTTTATATGTATAGTGAATTGTTGTAGTTTCACATGCTATTTTATTCCTTTGTTTCTGTCACCCTTTCAGCTGTCCAGCTCTCGTGACAATAGTTTGGTTCCTTCGTAGCTATGTGGAATGTTCGAGCCACGAGAAGATCCAAGGTTTCGAATCAGTATTTGTATTAAGTTAGGGCACTTGCAATTTGGTTTCCAAGAGTGTGTTCTGTGTTTGCCGCTGCCTAGTGAGGTCCGTTGGCCAGTTCGTTAAGTAAGTTAAATGTTCTTTTATAGTTTAGGCAAGTCAGAGTCCTTTTTCTTATAATAATGTGGGTGTATTTCCCCGTTAGTCTGAATCCCTTTCAATTATCACTCTAAACTCATTAAAAGGTTAAGAACACGGTGTTTGCGTCAGACGATATTATCGCTGCACCCTGCGGGGTTATTCTCGTATTTGTGGCTCGGGGTGGGTTTTATTCGGGTTGAATTTTCCCTGAGGCAACGCCTACATATTGTAGATTTAGGACTCGTAATTATACGTTTGGCCACAGACTTCGCAGGTACGTTTCATTATTATTTATAGATAATATAAGCTGAGATTAATGTGGATTTGCAATGTTATTAATTAAATGCTTGTGAAATATTAATTTATCACCTTGCTACATATTTATTGGAGGTCACTGCGATGACCTCAAGTATTATTTAACTTGGTTTGAAGACACCTGCCCAAGGTGGGCATCGGTTTTGTATTAAATGTATTGGTAGCACAAAATTCAATTTATTTGTTCGTGTTTTATTGGTTCAGGTTGTGTTAACTTGTAATTGCCCGACATTGATCCTGACATATGGTGGCCGACTGCGGCCCTATCGAACCCACAGCCGCTCGGCTAGTTAAAACCCCGTTGGGGGTGCTACAATATACCATCATATACATCGCGAATCCCTCCGCGCTAGATGGCAGCACGAACTGATCTTCTCAATAAGTTAGCTAGGACTCCATCAGATATAGTGTTTCTTTCACAATGCAAACACATTGTACCTAAAGGACTCCGGATCCGCAACCCTCTACACAGTGGAGACAAACGCTTAGATAGTGTATCTGACGCCATATGCTCTCGAGCCTCCACCAGCTACGAAACCATGCACTAAAGTTTGCATATAGACTTAACAGAACAGAGTATCGAAGGAACTAATACATACCAAAGAAAGCTTACAGAACCTGGTTCCAGACACTGCCACAAATAAGAAGGTTCTTATACCACTCTGGACAGTACCTAACTAAGGGGACTTAAGAATTGTTTAATAGAAAACGGCGTAAACTTGAACAATTAACAGCACAGGACCCGCTACTTCACCATCTGCAAAGCAGAGGCCATCCATATATCACCAGTAAGTTTCCTAAGCCATTTTCTCATCGGGCTGAAACGTTACCACAGATAACGTCTTAAATCTATCGGACTGTGTTCTTACCAAAGACGAACAAGAGGTTTAAAACAATGGTCTATCTTTCTGTTCCTCCCGTAAACTAGATCCAGTTGGTCTATGCTTTGACTTAGATAATTTTGTTCGCCATATGAGACTTAGAGAATTTTTCGAAGAGAATACTTCCGACCCGATTGCAGACACCAACAGGAAGAACACCCAACCAACACTACATGGTCCCAGCTAAAAATCCAGTTGGACACCACCAGAAGGACGCAACAGATTTATAGATTCATTTGCCAGCAAAGCCAAAACTTATCTTGACAAATATATTTTAGAGATAAAACCCTACTCAGTCCATGGCTATTAAGAAACTTCAGAATAAACGGGATGTTGTTATACAACAAGCGGATAAAGGAGGTGCCACCACCATTCTTAACACTTCCAACTACATCTTGGAGGCAGAGGAGCAACTTAGTAACTCTGATTTTAACAAGGTATTACCGGAGCACCCTTCCAGACTCTTCCACCCCAAAATTGACGAGTTATGTCAATCAGTACCGGAACACATAGCAACCAAGTTAGTAGAACTCACACCTAAGCACCCACCATTGGGTACGTTCTATACTTTACCTAAAGTCCACAAACTTCCTAAATTAATAGCAGACGCTCAACAAGCACTAACCGGAGTGACCCCTTCTGACACTGAGAATATCCGCCGTTCTGACATATGTAAACTAGCGAGGACACTCAAGCTATTCCCTCCTTGCCGACCTATTATTTCCGGAATTGGTACTCTTACTGAGCATCTTTCAGGATACATGGACTCCATACTCAACCCTTTATTAAACCATATTCCTTCTTATATACAAGAAACTACGCATTTTTTGAGAATTCTTAACACTATTCAGGCATTACCAATTAATTCCTTAATTATTATTAATTATTTCTCTTTTAATGGGAAATATTATCTTCAAATCAATGGTACACCGCTATGGGCACTAAGATGGCACCATGTTACGCCAACATATTTATGCACGAATTGGAACAGGAAATGCTATCCACTTCTCCTCTTAAGCCATCACATTATTATAGATACATTGATGATATATTTTTTGTCTGGCCACATGGTGCAGAATTCTTTGACCATGCAAATTCTTTTCATGAAAGCATCAAATTTTCTGTAGAAGTTTCAAAACACCAAATATCATTTCTAGATTTTCTGGTCAAGTTAAATAGCAATTCCTTAACCACTTTGGTCTATTATAAGCCCACTGATATTCATATATATTAACACTTTAATAGTTTTCACCCACATAGTCTCAAGAATTCTATTGTTTACAGGCAATATCATAGACTCAAACACTTTTGATTTCGAACCACGTGATTATGAACACCAGGTATCCATTTTTACTGGTTATTTCTTGAATGTCGGAGACCCCTTCATTTAATTAGACAGGCTATTTCTAGGGCCGATAAATTGAACCGGGGGGACTTATTATAATACAAGTCCCGAACTCCTAACACACCGATTTCAACAGCATAGCAGATAAGCTCAACATAAGCGACATAATAAGCAGAAAAGTTTCCCAACGACCTGAAATGCAGACTCATAAATCCTACTAAAACTGAGACAGGAAGGGCGAGCAAAATTATTCATCAAACAAGGATGACACAATAGAGCGACCCAGACATAATAGGAGAAATTAAAGCAGAAAAATAACATGGTTCAACCCCCCCCCCCCCCCATTGAACAAGAATGTGAAAACCAATGTTGGTGCCCACTTCCTCAGACTCAAATGACAAGCATTTTTGGTGCAGAAGCAAATTGGTACAACAACCACACCAAATCCTTCAGAAACATAAAATATGATAAAGAAACAGAACTTTCAAAGTAAATCTGGGAACTGAGGAGGAACAGAGTCCATTATTCCATCAGATGGGATATACTCAAGGAATCAGACACACAACAATGCCAGTCTGGCGCTTGAATCCTCTGCATGGAAGAAAAGTATGAAATCCTCCGCATGAAAGAAAACACGATCAATAGAAGATCACAGCGCCCGGAAACCACCGTGCCTGAAGATTGCCGTGAAAGCCATGAGCCAGAACAATAGCAATGTAACTGTATATATATGTATTATATGAAAGAGCGGATGTTGACATGCTTGGTGTATATGATGAATTGTAGAATATGAGACTTCAACAAGCACAGTAAGAAATTATACAAAGCTGTATGTTCCAATATTTCGCCGGTTAAGGCTTTATCAAGGAATGAGATGCAAACTACCGCTGATCTCAAGTTTCTACCTCTAGCATGTGTAACAGCTAGAGCTAGCTTACAATCAGCAGTCGATCAATTGAAGAAAGAAAATGTCCCGGAACATGCAATCAACAAGCTTAAAGGTGGCATCACACGTATAATCAATCAATGTGTAAAATCTGGTACTGCTATACTCAACGCCAAACGTCACAAGTATCGTCGGCCTCCTGATAACGTAACCATTGTATCATCCGACAATACTAAACGTCTAGTTGCCATTGACAACGATAATGACACCAATATGGTTACTAAAAGTACCATTGAAACAGGCAATTATAAGGAGAAGAAAAGGCTGAACCTCCCCAAGACAGAACAAATTAAGTTAAACGGTAGGCTCCACAAAATCATTGATAAATACCAAATAATCGATCCAGATCTCTTGAAAAACTGAAAAGTAACATACTGCTGTGAACCCATGCCATGTGCTGTGTACGGTTTACCCAAGGAACGCAAGGAGGCCCATCTGAAATGTCGCCCTATTCACTTGGCAACAGACACACCTGCTACCAAACTGTCTAAAAGTTAAGCGTATTCCCTCACCCAACTGCTAGACAAAGTCCCAGCCCATCTTCGAAACTGCGACGATTTCCTTCGGTCCCTTGACGACATCAAGGGACAATATATACACGGTTGCCAGACAATTCTTTAGCAACCACAAAGCAGATTGTGATTTGTCCAGTCTACGAGATGACGACTTTGAATTGCTTGTTAGACTATGCTTAACAAGTGACGTCGTTCTCATCGATAACAAGCCCTACACACAAAAAATGGTTTAGCCATGGGAAACAACTTAGCCCCTAGTTTAGCCATCATCTACATGCATCAGTCAGACATCCAGCTTCGCCACCAATTTGGAAATAACGTCATGCTAAAACGCTACATCGATGACCTTGTTTGGACTTCACGGTTGACATTTTTCCTTGTTTGGACTTGTTTGGCAGATATAAACAGTGATAACATTCTATCTGTCGCCAACAGCTTGAACACGGATCTTAGATTTACCCTAAAATGCCTGTGGATTACCGATTGCCATTCCTGGACACAGTTGTAACGCTCAATCGTACAAACAACTCATTCACAACACAACTATATACCAAACCTTTACACATTGGTTGCATTTTGCACTGGGACAGCCATGGTCCCACCTCTGCCAAACGGGCTATCTTGACAGGAGAAACAAGAAGAGCCATATCCAGGTCCACAGACAAACCCTCAACAAAACTATCTCTTAAACAAGTAAAAACAAACTTCATAAGAAACGGATAGCCTTAAAAATTCGTCAACCATGAAACACACAATAAACATCCCTACTAGACCATCGGAAGATCAAAGAATTTACCTCAAAGTACCATTTGTGAACGAGAACATAAAACGGCAGACCCTGGCAACAATCAGCAGATCGGGGATTACAAATCTGAGAACACACTTCATGACAGGTAATCCATCAGTGAGTTTGTTTTCCGGGCCACGTGACAAACAGGGTTGCCCACCCAACTGTGACACTTGCAAAATCGCTATAAAGAAGAATATCTGTTTCGCAAAAAACTGTGTCTACAAGATTAAATGCCATCTTTGCTCGTCAATATACATCAGCGAAACAGGGTGTACCATTGGAACGAGAATAAAAGAACATCTACGTATGAATAAACAGACCATATACACTCATTTACAAACTCACAATATAAATCCAAAATCTGGAGAAAACATCAATTGGCAAATCCTACATCGCAACTTACCCAATATCAGTGAAAGAAAAATAATCAAAGCCCTTAATTACCATTAAAGCCAGTAATAACTTAATGAATGGCTGTGCTGTACGTCAATTGGATATTTAATCCTTTTTTTTTTGCCTGTCCGTCTGTGCGCTCCGAATACAGGTTGTTTGCTGGTGCATTTCAGCTCAGGGGATTTGGCTGTAAAGTGTTTACTTATATACACAGAGTCGGTAGTTTGCATCTCATTCCTTGATAAAGCCTTAACCGGCGAAATATTGGAACATACAGCTTTGTATAATTTCTTACTTTTCTTGTTGAAGTCTCATATTCTACAATTCATGTATTATATGTATAAATATATATCAGTATCTCTTTCAAGATCAGGCTTTAGGAATCACAAATGATTTGGAGTTGGTTAGCATCATGTTTGATCTCTAGAGTATAAAGGCAAAATATGTCACCAAAACAGAACTAGCATAGTTTGATACTGGTGGCAAATGCCCACAGTGGAATTACAACCTTCCTTCCTGGTTTCGAACCTCAGGACATACAATCAGCAAACATAGCCTAGTTGTTAGGGAGTCCGTGTACAAAGCAGGAGTCCCCGGCTCGAATCTGGTAGAGGCTGGAAGAGTTTCACTGTTTTGGATTTTCCAACTCACTACAATTTCAATTTAAATATATATTTGTATATGTATGCCAACAGCAGCCATATTACATGATGAATTATTCTTTCCTTTAAGTTTCCATTGCTTTACTAGTTCAGTCAATAATCCCCAACAACAACCCCTACCCCACCCCCGCCCTCTTCCAAATAACTTCCATTCTTTCTTCATTACAGAATATTTTTAAAAAGGCACTAATTTACCTTGGTGAAGGTTTTGTAACCTTCAATGATGGGTCGATAACCGGTGCATCGACATAGGTTTCCTTCTAATGCGGTAACCACATCGTCAATCTCGGGTACTGGCTTGTTTCTCAGTAGTGCGTACATGGACATAACCATACCAGGGGTGCAAAATCCACACTGGGATCCATGCGCCTTGGCAATCCTTTCCTGCCAAAATGGGAACAGATATGTATTCATGCACATGAAATTTTTACAAAAAAGGTCATACTGTGAAACAATAAAGTGAATAATTGCACTCATCTAGTGCAGACAAGAGGTGGTTATCCCCAAATTGCCATTCATGATTTCTGTACAGTTTTAGCAACAGTACGGGAGCATGCACATTGGAAAGTGGATGCCCTTTACTTGTTTGTGGTTAGGTTTTCACCCACACTAACTCCACAATCCATGCAACCACCACAAATGGTGTACTCTTTATCACATTTCTTGTATCTCCTTGGATTACAGCCTTTACTGTCTCACTCTTTTTGTCCATTCACTATTTATAAATTAATAATTTGAAAAAATGAAATCAAACAAAACAAAATGAGACTCTCTGGCCATTATGTTCCATTTGTGGTATCATCATGGGAAGGAAAAATAAATGATAAAAAATTTGTTCGTCTGGAAGACCACTTTTAACACCACATCCGACCTCTAACTGGTTGTATAAAACTGATTCACTTAATGACCTGTACTATACATCTGCACCATCTCCCCTACTCTCCCTCTTCCTATCAACATTTCCAAGGTTACCATTATTTTTTAATGATGGTTAATACTTTATGACTATATGATTTCCCTAAAATACTCCCTCCCCCCCCCTGATGTATAAAGAAGTTCTTTAAATACCTGAACTGGGTGCAACTTGTCTTTTACATTTCCGAGACCTTCTACTGTTGTGACAGATTTCCCATGCACAGCACAGATTGGGAAGAGGCAGGCATTGACAGCTATGTGACTGGAATAATTAAATAAGTAAAATTTATTTGTGGGTATATATAGTTTGAGATTTAAGTTGACCAGGACCATTAATACGATAAACTAGATAAAGAGGGATGGGGGGTGGGGGTGGGGGTGTGTGGTTAAGTTGCAAAGAATATAGGAATATTATCGAAATTGAAACACTACCTGCCACAACACATATTAAAGACACTTTATCAAACTTTAGTGGTCCCACATTTTTCTTATTGCTCGATAATTTGGTCTGGTACACGTGATACTAATCTTAAGCCACTTATTATATTACAAAAGAAAGCTGTCCGCCACATATCACATGCTGCACCACGTGATCACACCAACCTTCTATTCAAGGATCTGAATGTATTGAAAATTAATGACATAATACATGTAAATCTTGCCACCTTCACTTATAAGGCTTGGAATGGACTCCTACCTAATGCATTTCATAATTATTTAATCAGTAATTCGGATATACATCACCACAACACAAGACATGCAAATCATGCGCATTATCACAACACGAATACCTCAACAGGAATGTTAAGCCTCAGAAATCGAGCAATAAAAACCTGGAATTCTATTACTGACATTATTAAAAATAAATTATCGTGTAGGACATTTAGAAAATGTTATATTAAAGAAATAATTGCATCATATTAATTAAAATATCATATAATTGATTTATTGTCGAAACGCTTAATTTGATCTTTAATTTTTTTCTTCTCTTTTCTTTCTTCAGGGAGTCTTCTACATTGTTAAGCTATTGTATGCTTTATAGAAGACTTCCTTTCACCTTGTATATTTGCACGTGAAAAAACAAAATAAATCAAATCAAATCAAATCAAGTTCAAAGCAGTGAAACATAGCATCTGGGGAGTATAAGGAGGTTTCCCCATGCATCTTTGGTCTTCGAGAATTTTTTAATTCTATACGTTCACTTCTGCATTTTCAAATATGAGTGATATATTATGAATGTAGGTCCTGCTTTCCACTTCTACTTTTAACTAGATGGATATATTCTTCATAGAGAGGTTGCAGTCCTTATAACTAAGATAAAATCATGTTTGCTGACCAGATAACAGATGCTAATTACCTTACTTCAGATGTTTGCAAGTCCATCTTTGATACCATCACAGTGCAGGCTCCACAGCCTCCCTCTGAACAGCCCAGTTTTGTTCCTGTCAATCTTACTGCAAAGCTGGCAGGTCAAGAAATAGAGGCATCCCACAATGTGACTATCCCCTTTACACACATGCACCTTCACTTTCTTCAACCTGCCTCCTCCTCCACCCATTCCCCCTTCCCCCCCCACAATTTTGTTCTTTATACTCTTCAATCAAACATTAGACCAGGACCTGCAATCATTTTACTGGCACATGCATATCCCTGGCTTTGGCCACTTCTGATCCCTCAACCCCCACCCCACGCCCGCCACCCGTAGCTGGCCCATCCAATAATTAAATTGCATTTCATCTACATCAAACTGAATATAGGGACCATCTCTGGATTATCATTGCACCAAGGCCAATCAACTCAAAGTCTCAAACTTATTATCAGTTACTGAGATATTGAGTACCTTATTTAAGCTTAGTCATCAGATACACAGATTACACACACACTCACAAACAAGCCAAGTTCAAAATATAGTCTCCTGATGCTTTTTTTGGATATACAGGAACCAAATTAATATAATAAAGGATACAGTTTAATCTAAGATATGTCAAAAGGGTCATGGCAGGGTCTGGATTCTCTTCTATAATCTGTCACAAGAAAAATTGGAAATATAATTATGGTGAGGTGAAGTTTTGAATATGCAGAGATTGGTACTAATTCTATATCCTCAGGGGATAACACTTATATTGACCAATTGCTAGACGCCCACTTCACTCAATACAATAGTATTGTACCGCAGTTAATGTAGGGTATTGTAAATAACGACTGAAATTTAACATTCACCTTAAATAATGGTAGGTTTATATGCTCATTAAATAATTAAGTTCCGTCAGTTGCACGTAGTAATGTGAATCGTATCACTGCGCTGTATGATGCATCCCAGCGAGCAGATTAGATGAGAACAAAGGATTTGTTAGGTTGTATATACCGATCGCATGGTTCCATGTGTGGATTACATGATGATCATATATAGATGTGATGGAGTTTTAAGAGTTAACTGATTATTAAGTTTGTTCTTGTTTTGATTTGATGTATAGTAGTGGTGGGAGTTAACTCCTTTGAAGAATATGTACTGCACATTGTTTCATATTATACTTAAATGTGTAATCAGTGTATCTATTAAGTCAGCTATCTAGTTTCTTCTTGTTTAATTGCTGGTGCATTGGTACTTGTATATTATTTGTGTGTATATATATATATTTGTTTGGTATGTAGTTTGTGTCCTCAATCTTTGAACTATAGGCCACTGTCATCTCAGGTTCAGAATCTGCCACTTTTAAATGATCTTGTTGAGTTGGTGAGTACCTTTGGTGGTTTAATGTATCACAAGTTGTTAAGAATCATGATTTTCAAATGTTATCTAATTTATTTAACTGGTGTCGGAATGTAAATTACTTGAACACACAGTTAAGATAATGACAGGAATATATGTTATCATTCCTTGAATTGAAACAATAATAACCTATGTTTTGTTTGTTATTAAAGTGTTATGTTTATTTTGAATGTTTATTGTACCATTTGTATGATATTAAGAGATAGTGTTCCCTCGGTAATAGTTAAGCATAAAAAGGTTATTGACTTGTTGTCATATTGAACTTTGGTAAAAGGGAACAAAGGGAAAGTCCCATGAACTATGAGTTGGTACATGTAATATGGATTCATGTTGTGACATATTACCATAGTATTATCATTCATATTTAATGATTCTTTTAGTTGTAACATGAGAAGGTTATTTTGATGCTCTTGTTGATATTCATATTTGAATCGATTCAATTTCCAGGTACGTATTCATACTAAAATTGTACTTGTGTTAATGTTATTGACATTTCATAGATTGAATGTCAAGTATGGTACTATTTCAGATTGAGTATTTAAAGTATTAATATCATGCTATATTGTTGTATCTGTTTTTAGCCTATTCTCATGTACATTTATTTCAGAGGCTGTTTTTCCTCCCTTACTAAATAAAACGAAGACGGTAATTATGCTAATCTCTGAATGTTGCCTTGATTGTTGTCACCGATCTTAACTGACGGGCTTATCCATTTCATCCCTTTCCCTCTCGGTCGAGTCCCAACAATAATAAGTGTGAACTTGTTTCTCCACCTCCCTACCAACACCACCCCTCCCCCTCCCCCACTCATTCTCTTCCTTTTCCAACTGTACCAGGTAAATTCACTACATGTTATTATATTGCACCTAAATTAGTACCTTTGATACACATTTAAATGCTAAATTACACCTTTAAAAGGTACTTTATAAATCTGAAAGATCCAGAAAACCTACAGAGCTGCAACATGGCTTAAAATGAGGTTACTTCTGTTTTATTTACAATTAATCATTTTTAATGCAATAGGCTGTTTCTATCTGATAAGTTTCCAGTTCATACTAGCAACAGATTAAAGCGAACCTTATGAAACTGCCAGCGACTGGATTTATTTATAATGACGGAGTTTGTCTTTCTTTTCAAAATCAAGTTTATTTCTCATATCTTTGTACAAGTTTTATACAATATACAGTAGCAACACGGTTAGAACTAAAACATAATGAAGGGCACTAGAAAAACAGAAAAGATTGTTTTCTAAGCTAGTGACCATGTAGAAACAAGACACAATAAGGAAGGAGATAAGAAAGAGGTAAGAGATAAGAAACCGGCAAGACGGATAATAGATAATAACTGAGAGTTAAAAACAGAATGTAAAGTGAGGTAGTCAAAGAGTAAAATTCCAAGTCAACAGGCTTACAGGTAATTAAGTTGATAAGTTCATCCTTGAGATTACTTTGAAAAGACTTACGAGGCTTAGCAGAGTTAACAGCCTGAGAGTGGGACTGCCATAGGTTGTAGCAATAGTTGTTAATTCAGGAGCAATTTTCTATGCTGGCTATTATGATGCATTACTTTAGATAAATGTTAATTAAGTAGTGATGGTGTACAAGGGCGGCGGAACCGGGGGGGCACAGGGGGCACGTGCCCCCCACTTTTCCTCAGGTTAAAAATGTGCCCTTTTTCTACATAAAAATTGAGGTGTCTCAAGTTAGCAAGAGGCCAGGGAACCAGAATGAATACTCGGGAAGGGCCGTTTCCGGCCATCTGAGGGGTTTGTAAAACCAAAGTTTTTCTTGTACGCTCCGCGCCAACCGATGGTGGCGCTCCGCTCAGATAGTCGTGCATTACAACTTTGCAAATCCTGGTTACGCCCCTGACTTTTAATGAATTTCTGTGGGTCAAACTCAAAGCTATTTCGAATGGAAAAAATTTGTTAAAATATTAACAAGAAATAAACTCTAATTCCGAAGATTCCTACATTAGCAAATAGCATGATTTCACCTCGTTTTGTCTCAAAAGAAAACTTGTTCCTTGTTTCCCAATTTGCACATTGGATATTGCAGTGAGTATGCATATTTTCCTTGAAGGAGGGGGGGGGGGGCGTTGATGGAGTGATGTGTATACGCAAATAAGATAATACAATAAGAGTTATAAAGGGTACTAAATATAAGGCTGCATCAGTCAAATCGAATTTCTGCAAAGTGCCCTTTGATGTCAGTGCCCCCCCCAGATTAAAAGTGCTTCCGCCGCCCTTGATGGTGTAATAACAAGCATAAGATTGGCTTACAACATCAGAAATAGCATAAATTGGTATATTATTTTTAGCTGGTCAGTAGGATAGTGTTTAGGTTTTCTTGTTAGTTCCTTAATTAATCTATTTTGAAGGAATTGAAGCAGTCTTAAATAGTAAACACAAAACAGTAAATTTCAATGGCATACTGTACCTTGAAAATAATTTTAAATTAGATTTGGGTGGCAATGGCTTCAGAAAGAATTCCCCTTAGGTTATAAAAATATACAAATACACTTAACAAGGGATTTACAGAGATCGTTATTGGTTTGCTTAAGAAAGTCAATTATCATCAATTATTAATCCAAAATACTTCGTTCTGTATGATTTGCAGTTTGTAACACCATTAAAAGTAAATTTATCATGACAAGAGTGAATAATCTTTGGTATGAAAAATGGTGTAATTTGCTTTTCCTTAAGTGGAGGGTAAGTTTATTACAATCAAACAAATTTCTTAAGTTGTCTTCCCTTACCAAAATCCCAGATCTGGGCCAGATATTAAAATCCAGATCTGGCCCAGATCTGGAATTTCAAATCTGGGCCAGATCTGCTCTAGACTCTACAGTAATTATTGTAGAGTCTGAGTACTCTTAGCGATTAAATGTTTGCAATGATTATCAAACAGGAAAACATTAGTATCATCTGCAAAGAGATGAGTAGGGGGGCACTGCGTTGTTATTATCATTGACATTAATGAGGGCAGAGCAGGGGTCCCAGGGGGCATCCTCGGGTGACACTGGTATTAACATTTAAGTAGAAGTAAGTACCATTAACATAAATACATAGACAAAGGTTACAAGTAAAAAAATATTTAGATATCAGTTCATCTTTTCTATAATTTATGAGATCAATCAAGTAGATGAGATTAAATGGTGTTATGGTCTAATCAGAATCAACAACTAGGAAAATAATGCCACCAAAGGGCCACTATGATGCCACCAAAGGGCCACTATGATGCCACCAAAGGGCCACTATTTGCCTATCTTTCTGAGTGGCTAGATGAACAGTCCAACCTGCAGCACCTATTAACAGAACTTTATCCAAAAAATACTCTAAAAAGATGATTAAATGGAGTTAAAATGATGAATTTTCTCTAAACAGGCTATACAGGACCTATCAAATATAGACCTAATGTCTTTGTTAGTTTGTGATAAAGCACTCTTTAATATGTAAGAAATTATCAGACTAACATACCTTTCTTCCATTGCAGAAGAAAATTAAGTTGCTTCCACCTTCAAGGAGAGCAGCCATTTTAAAATTGACACCAGACGATTTTGTTAATGTAAGTCTTTGAGACAGCTGCTTTTCTCTGGTAACCAAAGCAGATCTTGATGTGGCAGGGTCTTGAGATCTGTGAAGAAAAGAATATCATACAATAACTTTGACAATTCAGACAAAAGTATAGATAATGATTGTCAGCTATCAGTAAATACTCTTTCCTTTTGTTTCGGTTATAACAAAGCATAAAAGGAGTAACTTTTTAGGCAGGACTGACATCAACGAAATGTTCGCAAAGTTGTGTCTGTTATTACTCGATTTTACATATGTAAGAACAGTACAATGTTTACAACCAGTTTAGATCAACAATTAAGTTACACAACTATAAAACAACAACAAAATTTAAACCAAATTAGATAAGAAAAATATCCTTACCAAAGAAAATTTAACTAAAAGCCCTGTTCAAACATGTTTTACTCATCCATGTTACTACATCCACTTATGTGGTCAACTCAGTTTGGGGTATATAGGTATTTGATCAACAAAAAGTTTGCAAGAGGAAAACAAAACTTTTTTCTAAAGTGAATTCAAGAATGCACTCTGCTAAAATCAAATGCCTGAAATACCAATATATAATTCTGTAAGCATTTTCACAGTGTTGACAAATTAATGTCAAGCCTAGAATCATAATAATTAATTCACTGTGGCAATCACTGCAGGCCTGTGCGTACGAAATTATGGATTTCCGAAAGCTGAAAATTCTCAGTAGTGACAATTTTGCCTGCTTGACTAATGTTAGTGAGATGATACTCTGATGATATTTGCGACCTGTACACTCACTGTCATACCTAAGGTGGAACATAACCCCAAGGTTTCTAACTGCAGTGTTTGTTAGGAGGGGTACGTCCACACCAGCAACAGTTATTGAGGGCAGATTGAACTCACCCAGTTGGGCTCTTAACCCAATCACCATAACCTTGATTCAGTTTTTTTTGCATTGAGTTTAAGAAAGTTCTTGGACATGTCCATGATTGCACATTGGAAATGCAGTCTTCCAGTTTTGAAACCACATGCTTAATGCCCTCCTCAGATGTTGGACATGTGTGTTATCTACAGAAATGTGTAGATCAAGCTCATATTCGCAAACAAGCTTTCCAAATGCAAAATATTAACAACGAACAATAAAGGATTTAGTGTACTATCATCAGGGCAAGCAAGTATATAGCCTTAGAAAATTGTTGTATTAATGTAAAAAATCATTGTCATTAATTTATTGATGGCATTTATACCCCAATGTCACATCAACTGCATTCAGAATACTGACAATAAATTATCTTGTTGCAATGATAACATGTGTTGACATGTACCTAACAAATCTATCTTTATGTCACAGCTGTGTGAATATCCGCAGCTGATCGAAACACCAAATCTGTATATAAACCTATCAACGTTTTCCTATGACCAAAAAATTGCCGTAACCTAGCTTCATTCGATAAGGATGAAATTTCAATATTTGACCTTATATTGAGTCACACACTATTTACACAACTTGACCCATCGTGAAATTGTAAATTGATATAATAAATACCTATTAGGGAACACAAACAGGCACTTAATATTTGTCCAAATAACTCTCAACCAGTTACTGTGCAATTTTCAGTTGCTCTGAATTACATGTATATTTAGTTCAACTTACTTTAATTGCACTAGTTTTCATTTACAATCTCTGATGGCATTATGCAATATTTTTTTTCAAAGGAAACATAATCAGGTTGTTTTCATTATATTTTTTGCAAATTAAAAGCTCTTAACGGTATATTATTTCACCGTTTTCTGGAGATATGGGGCCTGCAGAATAAGTCAAGCCTCAAGGACTGCAAACTTTAGTAAACATGAAGGTTTCATATTGATGGTTAAGCAACAGAAATTACCTTAGCAGTGTATGCAGAAAGTATGCATTAATAATATAGACTTGTAATAGTTAGACATACATAATTTGGTGCTGCGAGGGTCACCTGGCAGTTATATAGCTTTTGTGCCTGAAACCCCAGCAATTAATGCCAAAAACACCCTCATTTACCTGTGTGGCCAATAGTAGATGCGACTATATGTAGACCTAGGCTAAAGTACCGAGTTTGAGCGTAATAACGTGCACACAGCTATCGGTCAACCTTCATAAAGTGTTAGGCTATTAATGTAAACATCTATCTAGCCAGCTAGGCTAACACTAACGGTTATAACTTATTATATACGTAGGCTATTTAAGCAAATGATACAACGAAACCGACACGGAAATTACAATAACAATTTGACAGGGCTAAGATATTAATTTCTTTATTGTTTCAAAATTTTACCTTGTTAATTGTATAGTAGCTACGGTTAAATATATTCAGTCATTTATCAATTTCAAAATGTGAGCCTAGAAATACGGCTAAAATGGCCCGACGGCAAATAACCGGTGACCTTGTATCTTAATCATGCGTGATATCAATGCGCATCATTTCCAAAATTTAACCAACAAACCCAAGGCTCTTACCGATGGGAGTTTCATTTGTACACCTTCGTCAGAATAAGTATATCGTTAATCTCAAATGTTCCAGGACCAAAGTGGTCTTGATGTGGCCTTAGACTTCAGATTCCAAAAAAAACTTAGAAATACGCCATTAATTAAAATCTACCGATAGGCTGATAATGCTCCATCTTCACGTGGTGTGTGATATACGTCGTTGTACTGATATATCGAGTCTCTACTGTCTATAGGATTGTTACTGTGTGCTTTATACATGTACGTGTTATGTATACTTACCGCAGCCCACATTCCATTCTATTATGTACTTTTTAATACATGTAAACCCTCTACAATAACCAGGTAGGCCTATAACATACTACCTTTGTGAGTGTGTGTCCCTCATTCAGTTTGCTTGTCCACCCTCTCTCCACACACTCTACAACTGTAGTTGCGCTGTTTGAGACTTTTAGTAACCCTTTTCCGAGAGCAATTTTAATTTACACATCCTCGACGAAAACGGATCAATTTTATACAGTGATATAAGGAAATATACGTCACATCGTATTCGGAGTCACTTTCATGAATTATTTCCCCCATTTACTGAAACTTACCAAAAATGATCGAATGCACGATGTAACTTTGCTAGGGTATATTTTCATTTACTTCGAATGTTTTGACTCCGTAGACCAAACCAGAGAGATTTTCCTAGTACTAGCTTTCAAAATACATCTTCAGCCTATAGCAGCATTCGAGGCACTGATGTGTACAGGATCAGTTATCCTAAGTTTCTGTGTATCATGCATTCTCTTATTATCTATGCAATCTCGATAGGGAGAATGCCAAAGAAAATAATTTGGGTGAAAGAGATCTTTATATGTTATCGATTGAGGTAGTGTTGATTCACTTGATGGTGTTATATCGATTCGGCGTGCTCAGGTTCTTTGTTGGGCGTTTCTTATAAAGTACCATCTATAAATAGCCTATAGGTTGATCTATGATAGAAAGAGGTATAACTTGGACCAAACACCGGGCCCGACGGCAGGTTTTTTTTTTTCACGGGACGTGGGTTCCCATCCAAGGGCTGGTGAGGAAAGCATCAGTTCTTGCGATTGATTCCGAAGAGCGAATCATCCCCGAAACGTTGCTAATCCATTTGCGATGCTTGGGATGCCCAAATTTACTAATAGGTATATTGATGGCAGTAAGGATAATACTAACCAAATTGCTGTATATACAACTCCTATTAGTAGAGAGCAACTTATCTCTTCATGCGTGTCGTACTTTGTGGTGCAACCTTTTTTATTTAGCACATTTCGGTTGTCTCGTCGTGAAGAGGATCAGTTTCTGGTGACAGACATGTGTGAAACTCATATTAAAGAGAAAAATATTCCACACTGCTAGTTGAAAACTCCATCTCGATCACTAATATCATGGAGTCAATGGAGTTAGAAGAGAACTCAATGTTGTGACTTCTCTTCTAACTCCATGGTATGGTTGATTGATATTTCTGTACTTTGACTCGGGGTATACCTTCGACTACTCCAGGAAGCTGGATCACAGTAACCATAATCTGTGATGTCATCTGGGTAAAACAGGGTGCCAGTATTTCTTAGTTCATCAGCTGAGCTATAGCGATTATTCCGAAATTCTGTCACTTTTTGCCACCGCGTTTGCATGACTGCCATTTCGTCATTTTGCAATCGATTTGGCTTAAATTTCGTCGGTGGTTCTTGTGTGAGTTCTTTGCGATCATATTATATACATTTTCACGGTCTTTTGAGGTCACGAGAGGTCATTTTCTGAAAAAGTAAAAATTGCTACTCCTCCTATACAGCGTTTTTCTAAACGTCTGCTGAAATGTTGTGGATATAACGTTTGAATGGTGGTGAACCAAAATTGTTCAGAAAACTGAATAGTTTGGTCGTCATGTGAGGGCCCAAAAATGGGCCTAGTTTAGAGTTTTCAGTTATAATGAAATATTTGGCCACAGATAATGTGCAATTATCATGAAAGATGTTTTATAACTTTTAAGGATTCATGGCCTGTATGCGTTTCGATAGCAAACTAACTTTCATCTTAATTTTCCCGTTAGTTTGGGAATAATTCCACCCGTGGGAGACTTGATCTAGACAAATATTGACTTGTTATCAACGTCAATCTCTGTAAAAGGACCACTTGGCAGATTTTCAATTTGAAATTTCCTACAGTATGTGTACGGAATACGACATGTGAGAATGACCTAGTATTGTTAGAGTCGATATCTGCTCTTAAACGTTTCTCTGTGGTGTGGTACGTCGATTGTAAAATAAGTTGCAGGTAGTTTCTATTCGTATGGGTGCAATTTTCATGAGCAATTTATGGTCAGCACAATTCAAACGTAATATCCACAACATGTTAGTAGATTCAGGTGAATAATACTTTTTAACGTTTTCGTTCTATTACTGCATGAATGAACTTCTTTTTTTTGGGGGGGGGGGGGGTTATGGGGCATACCAGTTTATCCATAGTAATAAGTAAGGTGGGTCTACAACGACCGGCCATGCAATGACAATTCCGAAATGTGTCATTTTTGGCGTTTAAAAAACCAAAACTGGCAACGCTGCTTCTAAAAGCTATATATTAAGCCTTTCATGATCTTTTTGTTGATTTTTCCTTAAAAGCTGATACATTTGGAATGTTTGCTTTGTCCGTCCGAGTTTTCTGTAAAAATTATTTAAAAATACAGAGACATTTTTAACTGAAGCGCCTTGATGACATCATCCATTCTGCTGTTGCCAGATACATTTACAAATATCAAAAAGTTGAGAAATTCATCTCTTCGAGAAACAAACTGCTATGAGGATGTGGTTTTCTCCTAAAGATTCAGAAAAATTTCCGGGCAAATATCAGCTAAGCAGTCAATTGCAGCCACAAGAAAGTCTTCTGGGGTAAAGTTTACTTGTATATTTTGTCTTTTCATATACAACATACGTCAAATAAAGTAACCCGACCATGCACCGAGTTCTGTTATATATCAACCACTTTGACAAGGCTGACACCTATGTCCAGCGGGGTAACGTCATGGGGTCAAGATGGGGCGGAAAACAACTGGCAGCTTCTATAGGAAAGTATAGTATATCCAAGTTTGGACAAAATCATGGATTGCTCCGGTATGAGGAAACGAAAACACCTCTTTCTGAGACAAACCAATCGGCTATAACCCACCACCTTCGGCCAAAACTATTCTTCATCCCTTACACAAATGACGTCACTCCATTTATATATCCGCTCGACTCCTATAACTCCATCATGTGCACTGTGAATCGTTAATTTACATATAAACGAGATGCAGTCTTCTACATTATTGGTTTTTCTCAACAGTTCTCAGATGTCCAGCCTAAATACAATACATTGTCTAGTTATATAGCTTAAACACATTTCTGTGAGTGCAACGGACGATGAGTTGGGGTGGGGGGGGTGGGGAGTCACCCTCTATTTTTTTTACCGACGTCTGGAAAATTCAGACGACCCAGCAACCAAATTTTCCCGCGACCCACTGTTTGGGTCGCGCCCCATATGTTGCAAACTCGTGTAAGCTGTTTTAATGAGACCAACAAAGGAACGATTCGATACTATTTATAGCAGATATAATCTAGGCTATTGTTTTCGGTGCTTATGTGTCATGAATAGAAAAGAATGTCAATTTTCATGGACTTACCCGAGTTGCAAAAGTCTGTATCAAGCTGTCAATTACCATATGAGATACAGAAGTAACTAAATATATACCATCAAAAACTCATTTGTTCCCAAGCAGTCCACGGAATAGCTTAAACAAACTGGCACATTGGATCCCGACCAACTTTCGAACTTGTACAAACCGAATTGCACGAAGGCGGTTAACCTGAATACGGATGCGTAGAAAAGACATGACAATTCGTTTCGTTTCGTTTATTTCACATTTTGTTTCTTGTTAACAATTACATTTACAATAATGAATAGACTAATACCACTGTCAAAGAAAGAAAAAAAGCATGGAAATTCTGAAAAAGCTACGCTTGTACACTCATAAAGTGCAGATTCACCATTAAAAATTAAATACAATACGCTAACTAAACCCCCTCCCCTCCCCCTCCCCACTTCCAAAACGGGAAACACAAGTAGTATTATTAAATGTGATAACTTAACGTATATATTACAAGTCATTGTTTAACAAATATAGCTTCAGTTGCTTTATGAATATTGATAAGGTTGGTAATTTTTTAAGTTTGGGTTCGAGAGTATTCCAAAATGTGGCACCAGTAAATCTTACAGATTTAGTATTTAAAACTAATCGTGGGTAATCAGATGAATGGCAGTTGAGTGTCTAGTGTTATGACTATGGAGTTGATTATTTAAATTAAAAAAAAAACTTAAACGGAGGTGGAAGTAATTCATGAAGATATTTGAAAAAAAAAATTGACGTTTTGATGAGATGCAACAATTCATGATGACGACTTGATGCATCTCGACAAAACGTTAATTTTCAGATTCTCGACATTCTGACGATTTAGAATATGTCGTCAAAACGCCAATTTTCAACTTCTTGTCATGTTATATTAACGAGGTCTTGCATCTCATCAATTTACATGTCCTTTCTACGCTTCCGTAGAGTTGCGTAATAAGGTTGACGTCTCGTATCAAGTCTGGTTTTGTCCAGTTGAAACTGACTATCAAGATAAGCAACACGCCACATATTGGAGGATCGTTAAAGGAGGGGACACAGACCCACGAGCCATATGAAAGCGATTTTTGTTAAGATCAACTTTCCCAAACAGCTGACCAAACTCTTGTTCCATTTAGGAGATATTTTAGTTTAATTAATAGGCGTGACTGGAAGCTGTCATATTGTAACTCTGTGATGTCATAGTGCCAATAGAATCGGAAACCTTTGACTTTCTCTTTGTTTTTCGGCTTTTCATATTTTCAAGTTAGAATGTTGACAGTGTTGACATTGAAACTATGTCATGTAATGAGGTTCAATATTTTAGATTAATCAGTTGCAAAACTCCCATCTCCATTAAAGAAAATATAATGAGTATTAAATATTGACCCTCCCCCCCCCAAAAAAAAAGCATATGATGTCATATTTAGACTTGATCAAGTCTTCGTCCTTGTGTGGGAATAAACATTAAATTTGTGAAATCTTCCAAATGGAATAATCCTTGTTTGAGCTGTTTAGGGAAATTATTCATGACAGTTATCGCTACCACACAGACCAATAATGACCGGTTGGGTTTGTGTCTCCCTTAAAATCCGTTCCCGATCGTTAATGAACATACTCAAGGATATCCCTCGGATCAGTAACAGTATAACCTTAACTTTTATTTACATACAAGTTAAGCTCATACGAAAGCTTAACATCCATCATATAGGCCTACCCTATATAACCTCCCTATATGTTTATACAGTCTCATAATTCGTTGTTATTGTATAGTATTGGTCTGTTACTTGATTTGATGGGGGGGGGGAGGCTGAGAAGGAAAGGAATCAGTGTTGTTGTCGATTACTTTTTAGCAGAGTACTAACGGTACTGCTGAGTACCTAAGATTTTGGGTACCACAGTACGAGTGTCGCTTTCTGTTTTAGCGAAATAAGTTCTGCATTGTTATTTACTTTATAAATACTCGCAAAGTACTCGTCTTAAGCGCATCCCTGTAAGTTTTTACACTTAATCGAGTACAAATATGAACATGTTAACATCTTTGTAATGTATGACTAGTATGAGTACTCAAAACCAGTGGCGGAGAAACAGGGGGGGGGGGGGGTTGGGGGGGTTTTAACCCCCCCACTTTTTGAAGAGGGGGGTTGGCCCACACAATCAACCCCCCCTAGTTTTTGCCAGTAATGTTCTGTTATAGCCTATGTTATGTGCTCCAAATGGCATAATAAATCAAATTATTAAATTTGAAATTGTTAAAGTCATTTCAACCTTTTACCTGGTAGGCTACATCAACAATTAACGTCAGAAAACCGAGTTAGAATTGACCCACACATTATTTCTAGCCCCTTTCCCCCACCTTGCGCATTGGAACTTGTAGCTCATAGCGCTAACTTCACCCCACAACAGACATACACAAAATAACGTTTTGCTGTTGAATAGCTTTGGAACTGTATACACTTGCCAACTTCAACGAGGTGAAGGAAGGAAAAGAAAAAGAAGAAAGAGAGAAAAGGAGAAAAGGATGGAGTAGAAACTACGGCAAGAAAACGGGAAGAGAAAGAGGAACAGTGACAAAATTATTCGAATTTGTCTTTCCACGATAAACAGCCTCCAAACCATGGGCGCAGATCCTGGTGAGGACAGCGGGACGCGTCCCCACCAACTTTTTCAGTAGTGGGGACATGATATACCGTGTCCCCACCAATTTGTCTTGACCAATAGCTGCATTTCAAGTTCCCCTGTATTGAACTTTGGCGCAGTTTGATCCAGCATTGTGCAAATGACATGCAGCAGTTCTCATTTTATTGTATTTTATCCAGTTGTTAAATATAGGACGGAAATCGCATTTGCGGCAGTGTATATTTGTTTTCTGGGAGAGGACACCAGACCCATCGTATATACAAAAGTCTACTTGGATTATTTGTCCCCTGATTTTCTTTCTGCAGACGCCCATGTATTTCTCCAAACTAAATTTCTAAGCCACGAGATCTAAAACTTAAGGAGGTTTAGGAGCATCATTAGGTCTGGGAAGTGTTATTTCCGGCGATCTGGGAGGTATATTTGCCCAAAAAAATCGTACGCTACGCGCGAACCCATGGTCGCGCTCCGCTTAGATAGTGTCATAGAACAGACACGCGTCCCCACCATTATCCAAGACTGATCTGCGCCCATGCTCAAAACTGTCGATGTGTGTAGTGTTCGGTTTCGGAACTATCTGGTATATTTTTATTTCCTTCAACGAAATTTTTTAGTAGCCGTCTGAATTTTCGAAAAGTCCCTAACCAACATTCTTCATCATACTTCATCATACTCGTGCAATTTTGACCCGTCTGTTAGGGTTTGAAGGAGGTTTTTCTATACCGGTTGTCCATAGATGATATGTTGTGCAACATTATGGGTATGTTTTGAAGTGAATTTATTCACGAGAATTGTGAATTTTCAAATTCTGAACAGTGGGGCTGACGGATATTGTGGGCCGCGATGAAGAATCACCTACAAAAGCAATGATCCACAGGATATGTGATGAAGTCGAACATGATGTGTGACTGGTGACAATCTTCAAAAAGGTTATAGATGAGAGAAAAAGTATTTGGAAAAAACTTGGTTCTCAGGCAAAAGTGATATGGTTGGTCAGTTTCAAGCCCGAGAAGTGCCATTTCCGGTGATCTGGGGGTACCAAAACCAGAAATTTGCTTGTACGCTGCGCGCCAACCAATGGTGGCGCTCCGCTTAGATAGTAATACGCGCCCCCGGGTTAGAAAATCCTGCATACGCCCCTGGTTAAATGCAGCTTTTCAAGGCCTGGGCAATGCTATTTACTGCAATCTGGGAGGCAATATTTGCCAAAAAATTCTTGTGCTACTTCGCCCAACTTATGGTGGCGCTCCACTTAGATAGTGAGCCAGCAGTTATGACTTTTTATTACATCAATGGCCTGCAATCCCCCCACTTCTGACAAGAAATCTCCGCCACTGCTCAAAACTGACCCACGTACTTTAAATCGAGCGCATGTAGGAGTACTTGCATGAATACTCGAGTACTAAACGAGTACCGGGTAGGCTATATAGCTTTCTAGTATTTCAACACTGGGTGGAATTCACCTCCAATGTAGTGTCAGAGGGTCTTCTTACGCCTTTTGTCTTTTCGTTGTTGTTTTTTCTTTCTATAATGAACACTTCTGGCTGCAGAGAATTTAAGGGGTCGTGATACTTATAAATATTCGTATATGTGGACCAAATGTGCAATCTGACAACTTCCCGCTATTTCCAAGGTTACTATACTTCCACCATCTGAAACCCCCCCCCCCCCCCCAAACTTTCCCACACGATATATCCTATACCCGAAGAGAAGACACAACCAATGGGTATTAAATTTATTAATACCTTTAATATACCGTATTACAAGGTTGGCGTATATAAGCACTGCAACTGGTCAACCAAATTCACATGAAGGAACCAGTGTTTGCTGACCCCGGTCGACTTTGTTGATTAGAGATAAATCAAGATACACTATTTCTTATTAGCTCTGTTCAAACGATTACGTTGTGTCGTGTCAATACATCATTGTCTTTTTGAGAAGTAGTGGTAAGTCAATAGAAAGACCTGGATAACAGTAGACTCTAGACTAGTTTAAATACAGTTGGACATCTCGTACGATAAACTGACCTTGCTATACTGAGTAAATTGCCACGACGTCAAAATATTATACTGTTGACTGAACACACATGCCTCGCGGAGTTATATGGTATCTGCAGAAGTCATTCACGTAGCCTAGTATATACTCCCGAATCCGACCAGGATGATGTTTGCCAATATAAAACACATTTTCACTTTGAAGTGTCGTCGCTGCCCCCTGAAAAATAAGTAGTAAATGAAGTAGCGAAGCCGTTCCCTTCCTCTCCCCCCTTTTTTTTGTAGTTGCCTTCTCCACCCCTTTCTTTCCCCTTTCCCTCGACCCCTTCTCCTTCAACTCCTCTCCCTGGAGTCCCTGCCCCACCCATCTGTTTCCGAGATTTCTAAAAATTGAAAAAAAAAGGATTTCTGTCAATTCATAAGCTTATGTTTTTGTCACACGAAAAGACGCTTCACTTTGCTAATGAAGATGCTCGTTAATGAGCAGGTGAAACATTTGATCGTTTATATTTTACATATTATCTGTCACAAGAACAATAATCTGTACATTAATTCCCCCCGCCCCCATCTCTATCCCCCCGTTTATGTATATACCTTAATATTTCCCTATATACTCCAAACGTCTTTGAACCCGAACACACTTGTCAGCTACATGTGGTAATCTCCAAAACATACACGGAAGCCTATATGGCAGGGAATCCCTAACTGGGATGCATGAACCCCCAGGGGTGCGTGAGTCCGTTCCAGGGGGTTCGTGAGACGTTTCTGAAAGACAAAACTAGAGTACTTTTTGTTGAACTCAAATCTGATATATCATATAATTTAGTAATGTACACAAGTCGCACCTATATAGACAAACTATTTTCGCGCTCCATACGCATATGTTGGAATAGTAGTACGTACTGAATCATGAAACAGACACAGGCCGCATGACTTTGGTGAAGTTGGTGTACGCATGACAGTACGTCGTGAAGATAAAGAGCTGATCTGATCTTGAAGTTTTCAAAAAAATATTTGTTCATCTCTTGTTTTTTCCATTAAAATATTACACTATGAACTTGCTCGTCTAGATAAGAAGAAGTACAAACTTAAATAGGGATAATATCATTTTGATCATACATCAAATCATATATCCGGCCATTTACAACTACGCTAATATAACCCCACTTCGGTCTATTATCTCACACAGTGCTCCACAATGAAACTCATAATACGAAACACACACACGTTTAGCTGTCAAAGGTTGAATTTTACACAACAAATAACCTCAAGTTGAATGTATAACAGTATGTTCCTCTTGCTCTTTACAGATGGGGATGAGCCCACACCTTGACCCTTTAATACTCATCCCAAGACCTGTTTCGACTTTTATCACTCGTTTCCACGAACTAAAATTATACGATATGTTAGACAAAGGTAGTTTCAGAACTTTAACAAAGTTGAAAGTGTAAAGTTTTCATCAAGGCGAGACCTTCTCAGAGGACTTAACACCAATTAACCTTTCCTGGTCATTGGTAAGTTGTCACACCCACACACCCAAATAGGCACAATGCAAACTGCCGCTCCCGTGGAACTTAAGTACACTACTACTACGTTTCAACAGGCAGCCTGGGGAACTTCCCACAGGGTGCAGCCACAAACCGGCGCACCCAACTTTATTTACAAGGTACCTCGCAGGTCCCCATTTATACACCTGGAGGAAGAGTGGTAATGAAGGTAAAGTGCTTTACCCAAGGAAACAACGTAATAACCTGACCAGGATTCGATCCTGCAATCCTGAGATAACAAATCCACAGCCTTAGCCATTGTACGACAACACCCAATTTATCATAATAATAGACAAGTATAGTCTGTAGTCTAAACAATGTCCCTACCACGCTTCCGTAGATACGATCGGCACTGTTGCGCGCGCAGCCAATGAAAACACTGCCGCGACATTCAGACAAACTTTAAATAGAGGGCGCTATGTTTAAATACAGTATTGAAGAAAACATGTCTCGCTGATACGATCAATGATGTTCGGAATGTTGCTCGGTTTTAAATGGCGCTACGTGGTTGAAATTTTTAAGATTCAAAGAATAGGCCTAATCATTTGTCATGATTGATAAAATTTCAGTCAAGACTCCTGCAGCTATCAGTTTATATGTACGTAATGTTCATTTAGAGAACCATCTAGGAATTAACGTGATTGATGGGATAAAACCGTGTCATATATAGAGAATAATGAGCTATACATATACACTCTTTCATCATTTTTCAGCCCCGCGACGGGTTACCGGTAAAATACTATTAAACCAACAGCACTGTGAAGAAGAGGAATCGGCGAAACAAACAAAGCACCAACTCATTTCCCCATAATGTTTACAATTTCACATTTTCTTTGAATCGATAATACGAAAGACAGAGAAAAAATGCAACAGAAAAGAGAGCGAGAGGAAGAGAGATGTAGAGAGAAGAGAGGAGAGTGGAGAGCCGAGAGTGGAGAGAGGAGAGAGAGGAAGCAATCCAACAAATCAACTATTGATCAATTTTACTTATTTGTTGCATTTTGCGAACGCGAAAATAAAGGTGTATTCAAAATTATAACTTTTAAATTATAGCTCAACAATCGACTAAAATGATTAGTATTTTTGTTTAAAAATCTTTGATCCGTCAAATTATTCCCACTGCAGACATTGAGGAATTTTGGCAAGAAATCATCCTTATACAAGGATAGTAGACAACTTGAGATAAGGTAACAGTAAAATTTTGAGGTTTAAACACCGGTGACTATTAATTGATACTTGATGGCATATTTGGAGACAAAAAGGACTAATAATTGAGCTGACGGAAGATTTCACTGTCCAAATCTATTTTCAGTGCTACGTAAGAAAAAAAGATGCGATCGAAAGACATGATTTCACATATTGCACATCAGCTAGGATACTCATCAACAACTAAACTTAGCAATAAATGTGACAACGAAAATAAACCGCATTAGTCAGAAACTTGATGTAAGGGTATATCACAACATTATATATAGTAGAGACTTATTCACTTATATCACATTTGCTGAGAGCATTGTAAAGGCAGTTTCAAAAAACATACTTCAAGGGGTGAAGAGGAGGACAATTTGTTAGCCCAACCTAGCTATGTGGACTGTAATGACTGGCAGAGAGATTTTTTCTAGAAGAGGGCACTACAAGTGACCGGGAAGAGAGGGAGGGTGGCGAGGGGGGGGGGGGGTGCGTTGAGGGGGGCCTGGGTTAAAGTTCCCCGGGTGTGCGATCTGTTTGCAAAGACAAATACATGTCAGAAAGAGAAATTAAACCGAACTTTCTTTAGAGTGATCAAGGAAATCACTAGTAGCTGCTGCGAATTTGTAGATACTAATTACTACTCTTCTAGCTATTATCATTCTAAAAAATACATTTCAGAGAGAGAAATAACTCTCAGATTGAAATTCATCTGGAACATATTATATATACATCAGAAACGTATTGTGGGTCTAGCGAGTGAAGCCCCTCCCCCCCCTTCCGGATGCTGCAAGCCCTTATATACCATGGTAATAACAGGTAAATAAGGGGCGGAGCCGGAGGGAGGGGGGTTATATACGTGTCTCCCATTTCCATGGTAAACCTAACTTCCCTTTTTTTGAATACGAAATACCCCTCTTTGGCAGAAAAATACCTTCTTCCTATTTTTGAAGTTAAAAAGTGCCAATTTGTTGAAAACTTAAATAAAATTGCAAATAAAAGGTGCCCTGTCGTTGGAAATGGTAGAAAATGTAAAGTGCCCTTTTCTTGAAAATCAGTTTTAGTGTAACTTTTGGTTTTTCCCTCAAACCAAAGTCACAGGTCCCACTGCCAATCGAAATCTGTTGCCCCTCCCCTTACCCGCCCCAGGATTGAGCCTCTTCTGCTGCCCCTGCAAATCAAGATATAAGCACAAGGCCGATAACACATACACACATACGTACACACACGTACACATACGTACACATACATACATGCATACGTACACGCACGCGTATGGTTGGCCACAGTGGACTAAATTCGGGAATTTATGCCGACATTATATTCGATTTAATGCTGACATTAATTCTGAGCCAATCAGGAGGCAGTTTTATATGTCTACATAAAATCGATTTAATGCCCTTATAAAATCGATTTTATGCTGGCATATATTCGATTTAAAGCTAACATATATTAAAATTCCAGAATGGGGTCCACTGTGGCCAACCACACACGCACGCACTAATACATACACACATACATAGATATATACAGTCATATTTTCGACACGGAAGCGAATCAACTACACTGCCTTAGAATATAACGTGTGCGTTATCGATTATGACGTATCGTATTAGTCATTTTTTTTTCTTTCAAAAAGACTTACCAGAAGTATTTGAATGAACCTTCGACTACGTTTCAGATGAGAATGCACTGCAGTAGTTTATCATTCAATTGTTGTTATTGAAGTGTGGATGTTTATAACACAAAACTGACAAAATTAACGTTTCATGTAAGTTCCATATACGAGTTAGGCGTCCTTCTGTTACTGTACCCACTGATCGCTACGACTGTATAAACATCCATATACCATACTACGGCGTTAACTTGTATGCAACATCTCAACTCATAAGGCTGGATCAAACCCTACAACCTTCTGTATAGGTTTTTCAGTGCATAAATTGACGTGTATGGTCAACTTCACGAATAGTGACCAAACACACACATCATAAAAGCGGAAAATTCCAAGGGGATGAATATGTGACCTTGAACTACAGTCTTTTCTTCCTTCAAATCTGGAGCAAAATCTTTGTCAACAGCCGTGGCTGCTCCGTGTTGTAACCACTGACCTCTAGATGGTAGAGGTCAGTGGTTGTCACTGACCACTGTTTACTTACTGTTGGCTACTAAAAAAAAACAGGTCACAAGCATTGACTTATGGGAAAATCAAGTTCGATCCATCTTCTTTTCGCCCAATCTTTACTTTGATTTACGCTCTTTCACATAAAGGCATAAACAGTTAATTATAATGACTGAAAATATGCCAGAATAAATAATGAATTTGGTCATTTCAGGCCTTTTTTTTGGGGGGGGGGGCGACAATGGTTAACCTTCAGAACGGATATAAATGACTGTGCTTGTGGTATGATACCTGTGCATACATACTGTACAAAAGCTCTGACATCTTCAGGATTTATGCAATATGAATTAATCAGTATATGCTGATATAAGTCAAGGACATAGGATACGATACGTAGCTGGCCCCTCGGTATACCATTCATGGTATATGAAATGGCGTATATCGTATATCTCGTATTAAAGAGATGACACAGAACTTTTGTTCCTTCATATCCAAAAACAAGAGACTTGAATAATTCTAAAAAAATGACGTAATCATCTCCATTTTGAACGTTAGTAGTTGCATGATTTTGTCCGTCTTTAATCATGAAATGAACATGATTTTATTCTTTCCGATCTTTATAGTCTAATAGCTCAAAAAAGTATCCAATTGAGTCTTCCCCCCCCCCCCCCCCGCGAATCAGGAGCGGATTGGCCTCCGGCATGTCATCGGCTCGGAATCGGCGCGCCGCTGGGCGGGCCGTTGCGCCGACAAATTGAGCTGGCGATGGCGATTTTTTGGGAACATTTGACCATCTAGAGTCTACTAGCAAGGACAGTGCAGCATAAAGCAAAGCTCTATGGTTTTGGTCGGTACACGACTATCCCTACCGTGTTCTAAAAATATAAAAAAAAACCTGTAAATTAAAGGTGACATTTTGACGTAATATTACTGTGGCACGCCGTTTGTATAGTATAACAGTGTTTTTTTTTGTGGCTAAAATAGGCTAACATGAAAACAGTTATAAAGCATGTATACATTCATTGTTAATTTACGCTCACTGTCCGTTCTATAAAATAACAGGACGTTATTGAAGTAAAGTAAACCATAATACCGTAATTGACATTCACCATGCATGGGTCTCAGAATAACAGCCTGGTGAGAATGCACTTTTAATGGCTTAATGTTAATTAAGAATAAACTGTGTTTAACCGTGGATATAATGACTCAATACCCTTTATTTAACCTTTGTGTGAATGTACAATTACAATTTATTACCGTTTTGATTCAATTAAGATAAATCGGACGTTGTTCAATTTGCATATTCAGAGTGAAGGTGTTACCCAAATTTTGTGGGTTAGATTCCCGTTATGTGAAGTCGTTGCTTAATTATATACATGACGTGTTTAACTTATCATGTATTTTACATGGTGTTCAGTCTCCATAACCCTATAAAGCAGGAGAGAGAGAGAGAGAGGGAGAGAGAGTGATACAAGGTGTATAAGTGTATTTAACAGCAAGTTTATTAAAATGTTATATATAATGTACGCCTATATATATATATATATATATATATATATATATATATATATATATATATATATATATATATATATATATATTGTGTTCACCCAAATACGTCTTCTCTTTTCGGGATAACAATGTACACCGAAGCTGGTCAATAATGTGCAATCTCATGTAGGCCTAATTCCCTCCTTGTGATGGGCAGGTAGAATCATACTGTGATGCCGTCGGTTATCACATCTGTCGCTCTATTTCTCTAGGCTACACGACGTCACTCTTGTTTTCTAGCCACGTCCGCTTTCGAAGTGGAAAATGACACAAGTATTACACAGGTCACGTGACGTCTGCTCACTGCCATCTCAGCTGAATCATATCTTGGGACCTGCGCTGAGTCGGTCTTCGATCCCGTTCTGAATCGTATAGTACACTACTCCAGTATTGAGACCTCGTTTGTAACAATTTTCGTTTCAAATGTGCAATTTTTCTCTTTTTATTGTTGAGGGTTTCATGCCGATGTATTATTTGTCTGTACCGTGACTGATTGTACGTTTCTATATTGAAGGCTTCATGCCGGTGTATTGCCTGTATACCGTGACTGATTGTAGTAATAGATTACGAAGTACCCTCAGTGCTCGCTCTTTACTCCGTTGATCTATATGTTATATTTTTTGTATGTGATAGCGAGATTCAAAGTTCGTCGTTACTACTAACACACGAACATCTAAGCCGCGTTGTATCCATACCACCATCACCAGTCCTCGGGATTGAATATTTTGGGCGCCACTGGAATCTCATAGACCTAGTTAGCGTTAAAAAGCGTTAAAAACACATCTCAGTAGGTATTCAGACCGTAGTGGCAAACCTGTACGATATATATATATATATAGGCATATAGTCAGCGCACAAGATTGAATATTATTTTAAAATCTAGTAGAAATGTAACCAATAAGGCTTTGATTCTTAATTCATAATATTCTGTGAATAAAAAGGAAATATGAGGATTATTCTGATAGTTACGTCGAATTTACCGGCATCGGCTATGCCTATGTAATCACCGTTCACAACTTTGTATTCGCCAGCCTGAAATTAAGCGAAACAAAAGTTAAGGTAAGCTAGGTCTTACTGTTTTGTCTTGTTTTATTTTGCTTTACTTGGTTTACATTTTGTCTTCATTTTACTATTTTAAAATTTAAGCATTCAATTTGATCGTAATGTGTTAACGTGATTCATAGAATAATGTCCTTTATACAACACCTCATTGTATTCTGGTCATTTGATTGGTCAATTGCTCGTTGATTGCATGCAAAATCCGCTCTATTCCACTCTATGAAATAGAACCATGTGTTATACTTTTTTGGTAGCACTTTTTTTCAATGGTAAGAGAGCAGAGAAACCTGTCTGTTCCAAACAGTCTGTTGCATGAGTGCATTTTACCCATCTTAATATAATATGTTGTATAAAACAAATTTATGAATGGTTTCCATTCGTGCAATAGTGCAAATATTTCATTCGTTGAAAGATGTTATTTGTTCCATTCAGCTGGGCAGCGCCTCGTTGAATGGAACATTCCATCTTTCAAATCATGAAATATTTGCAATATTGCACTCATAACCATTCATTATTTGTATAATATAGATCACAGCGTATTCAACGCCAGTGAAATTATAGTGTCGTATGAATTAAAAGGCATTATACTTGTTCAAAACTTAATATATATATATATATATATATATATATATATATATATATATATATATATATATATATACATATATACATATATATATATATATATATATATATATATATATATATATATATATATATATATATATATATATATATATATATATATATAAACTTACTCTCCAAAGGTCTAAATTTTTGCCCTAAACCACGGCAAGTAAACGCTCAGAAACTTTCTCTTGACCTAAATCTGTTCTATCGACGCTTACGTCTCCGTGAATTTTTTGCCGACGAAAATGGCAATGACACCACGCAACAAACCAACGACTTGCATTCCAATTTTAAGTCCAAAAGCTCGTGGAATCCACCCAAGGCCCATTGTGCGCCTCTTGAATAATTTATTTCGGCCAATGAAGAGGATGTTAAAACACACACCTCCGCCCCAGACTTCCGCGACAATCTCAACAAAACTGAGAGACAGGCCATTCATGAACTCCGGAAGCGCGATGACATTGTCATCAAGCCAGCCGACAAGGGTTCTGCAACTCGCTATGGGCAAACAATTCTATTGAGAGGAAGCCGACAGACTACTCGGCAACCCTCAACACTACAAACTCCTAGATTCTGATCCTACTCAAGAAATCACACAAAACGTGAAAAGAGTCATCCAAAAGATAGTCTCTAACGGTTCCATTGACCGCAAGTTAGGCCAAAACCTCCTGGAAAACGACCCAAAACCTGGTCGCTTTTATTTTCTGCCTAAAATTCACAAAGAAGGCAATCCCGGGAGGCCCATAATATCGGGTAATGGTACAGCGACTGAAAAAATTTCCAAATTCGTGGATCTCCTCATCCAACCTCTCGTTTCGGCCCTACCGTCCTATGTGCAGGACACTACGGATTTCATCCGGAAAATTGGGGAAATAAAAAATCTTCCCTTATCTTCTCTGTTAGTTACCTTGGATGTGTCTTCGTTATACACAAATATCCCTAACGAAGAGGGCATTTCGGCCTGCACAAAAGCATTCAAACCGAAACGTGGCAAAACCCCCACGAAGAAAGAATTGGCCGAATTAATGCAACTTATCTTGACCAACAATAATCTCGTATTTGGCAACAAACACTACCTCCAAATTCATGGCACCGCAATGGGTACCAAAATGGCACCGTCTTTTGCCAACATCTTTATGGGAAACCTCGAGAAAGAATCTTTATCTCGACAAAACTTGAAACCACATACGTGGTTACGTTACATTGACGATATCTTTATGATATGGACCCATGGTGAGGCAAATCTAAAACTCTTCATTGATGACATAAACTCGTTTCATCACACTATCAAATTCACTGCTGATTTTTCTGGACATGGCGTTCACTTTCTGGACACCACTGTGACCCTACAAAATGGCTCACTCAAAACAGACTTGTTCAATAAACCCACGAACAAGCACAACTACCTCTTACCAAGCAGTTGCCATCCACGTCACTGTACCAGAAATATTCCGTACAGTCAAGCGTTGCGCATTCGACGCATTTGCTCCTCTGAAGTCGATTTTGATTCACGCACTAAAGAACTGTCACAACACCTCCTAAACAGACAGTATTTTCGGGGTACTATTGAAAATGCCATCAAAAAGGCTAAAAGAAAACCCCGTACCGAAACATTGACGTACAAAACTCGTCATACCAGTTCCAAAATTGTACCATTGGTTACTGAATTCCACCCTGGTCTCCCACCACTGGCTAATATCATTCAGAAGAATTTTCACCTACTTCAAGGCACCGAACGCCTGAAATCAGTATTCCCAGAATTACCTGTCATCGCTTTTAAAAGACCCAGCAACCTTCGGGATATCTTAGTTCGGGCATCCTTTCGGGATGACACCCCATTAGGGGAAAGCAAAACAGAAACTACAGGATCATCGCCCTGTACACAAAATTGCAAAACGTGCTTACTTGTCGATTCGACCGGGGCCTTTCAGAGCAACCAAACCAAACGCACGTTCCAAATTCGGCACAAAATTAACTGCCTATCCAAAAATGTCATTTACCTCATCTACTGCAATATTTGTAACTTACAATACATTGGAGAGTCAAAAAACACTCTTAGAATGAGAATGACACAACATAGATCGGCGATCAAAACAAAAAAGATTTACCAACCTGTTGCAAATCACTTCAATCTCCAAAATCATTCAATTGAGAATTTGCGTGTTATTGCCATTGACCAGAACGATTCTTAGACAGATAAATCTAGGAAAGGAAAAGAAAATTTCTGTGAACTAAACCTAAAGACCACGGCACCATTCGGTTTAAACATCAGAAACGATTTGCCATCCCAGATAAACCAAAACAATTCCTTTGCAATCATGACGGAATTGGATTAAAATAATACGACGCGGATTAAAATAATCCGAATTTCTAAAACTTCTGCTCAATTCAGCAGAAATCAGTAAGTCGCTTTGCCTTTACAACCATGCCGACAATCTTCTCTATAAAATAGTTTCAATTCCTGCTACTCCTTGTCACTTTCGGTGATCATGCACTGAAGAAGAGCTAGTTTTGCTCGAAAGCTCTGCAAAAACCAAACATTGGCTGTTTTACTTCCAATCACTTACCTAATTCAATTTTTGTATCTCACTCGAGATCCAGCCTTTCTCTAAATGCAGCATAGTTGTTGAACAGTTTTTCCGTTATTCCTATATATATATATATATATATATAGCCTAGTGGTAAGGGTGTATAAAATATAAAGTATAAAATATATATAATATACATATATAAAAATATATATATAATATACTGAGTAACGACGTGCTGTAAATGGTCAAAACTAGGCTAACATACTCACAGGAGGCATATTTTGTGTAAATGTGCCAAACAATATGTTGCTAAAATGTGCTAGTTTGGAGGGATAAAAGCCATATGTTAGTTCGAATATGTCCCACTTCATGTGAATTAGGGAATGTACAGGTCTTCCCAGAGATGTCCGTCAGAGATTCCTCAAAGGAAAACTAGAAATGATAGATATGACAGCGCCCTCTCTTTATTAAGGGGGCGGCTGGAGATCCCATTAGGAGGATCAAGTGAGCCATTAAACATATAACATAAATGTATTGATGTAAAATATTAATAAATATTATATAAAAACATCATTATCATTGATTTTGCCTGAGAACTCTCAGGAGAGTAAGTATTAGTAATATAAAATAATAACATATTAAAACAATGTTACTAATATAGCATTTTAATACTAGACTTGTAACATAACTGCGCATGTATGCCTGTAAATATTCCGTACAGTCAGGTATTGCGCATAAGTCGTGACTGGCGATAGGAGGTGGGTGGGGGGGGGGGCGTATCGCCCATTTTTTTTTAACTTCAATGCCATGCCGACAATATTCTCTTATAAAAAAAAAAGTTTCAATTCCTGCTACTCCTTGTCACTTTCTGTTGTCATGCACTGAAGGCGAGTTAGTTTCTCATTCCTTAGTACTTAAGAACTTAAATCCCATTCAATCGAAATCTCTCCCTCACTAGCTCTTTGTCTTTTTTGTCCCCTGACTTCGGGTTCTTTCCTCCGTTCACCCAGGGAGTTGTTATACTCCCTGATTCACCCATGACTTTCTATTCAATGCTATTGTAACCAGGGAGTTCTTTCCATAACAACTCCCTGTTGTAACGATACTTCACTTATCAACCATTCCCTGGCTCAACCAAGCAGTGGCGTCACCAGACTTTTCAGTCTGGGGGACACAGGGGAGGCACCATCATTTGATGGGGGGGGGGCACTTAGGTGGATACGGATCGCCGTCCTGGGGGAGGGGTCTAAGGGGAGGGGAAAATTTGGAAAATTTTCGCATACGGAAGATGGGCTAGATGCAAAATGGTGCCACATTTGATGCTAAATTCGATCTGAAGATATCTCCAGAAATTGCTATTTTTGAGGTAATGATTTTAACAACGCGCAGAATTTTCCAGAGGATATGAACCACATGCTGTCGATATTATGCCTAACCCTATCAATGGAACCTACATTTGTTGAATTAATGTGTGCATGACCCCCGACTCCTTTCTTGTCCTTCTCGTTTTCTCCCATTATCTATTAAGATGATAACAGGTTCCAGCATCGTTATTGGCTCCTATCAGGGATCTGACCATGCAATCCAAAGTTTGATCACACATCGAGTATGGCTCAGTATGCAGGTGTGAACATTCGCCATTTGTTCCTACAAGCATCTGACCTCAAATGACCTCTGCACCCCCTACACAACAGGGTTAATATATGGGTCCACAAATATAGGCAAGTATGGTGCCTGCGGACCCTCACATTCTCACATTTCGTCAGCTCCTAACCTGAGCCAGAACAGGGAAATTCATCGTTTTGAACGATGAGTCATGTAGCTCGCGAAGCGGACGTGTATAGCCGCTGGTATCATATGGCGTGAGCACTGACACTTTCAATGTAAATATCGACACCTGTTGTGATGGCGCGGGTTACGACTTCGATACCCGACGGTCAAGGATAAACTTTTTCATTTTTTCGCAGCTCATTTGAAGAAAATACGAATTACTGTGCTTCTTTGTTCTTATGAAAAACCAACTCAGATGATGGGAGTTGAATATAGCAAAATATATATATATTTTTTTACCAACCCAAATCTCAGATGGGGGGCACTCGGGGGGCACTAGGTTTTCCAGGGGGGGCACGTGCCCCCTGCCCCCCCCCCTTGGCGACGCCACTGCAACCAAGACAACTGATCCTCAAAAAAAACAAAAAACAACGTTGTCTTTTCTTTGATAAAAAATCTAGATATTATCCCCCGCAGGACCTCTTGTGAGGTCGATCAGGTGTAAAACTTCTTCACTACCGAGTTTTGCCATCTTTTGTCGTCTTTCCACATCATTGCATTTATTGGTTACAAATCACCAGTATCTTAATTTTTCACGACCAAGTTGACGTAGGCCTATACATCTACTTGCATTTAATTATGCAACCCGTTTTAATTCACAGAAAAAAAAAACATGCTAATGGAATTCTGAATGCATTGCAGATTACTGCTGGCGTGTCAACAGTTGTGTGTCAAACTGTATCGTTGGTAATATACTGTCATATATATACATATAATACTATATACATTTCATTTAACGTGTGATCTCTATATTTGCCAGTGTACCACATGAGAATCGAGGGGAAATGGATCGCAGGAATTCGAAGGAAGACTTGATCCCATTACTACCCAATGATCAAGACCGCGATAAGAACAGCAACAAGTTAGAAGAGAAAGGTCAAATTATTCTTTCTTTTTATATTTTCTTATTTAAATATATACTTAGCAATTTTTCAATACAGAATCAAGTCGAGGACATTCATATTTTTAGTTATGAATGTAAGTTTAATGATTTGGTTTGAGCAAGCCTGGACCAGGAAATCATTTTATATAGGCTTACCAGGTACATTAGTACTAAATATTTCCAGCGAGTAATTTGTACATTGGCATTGTTGCAACATTGGCATTGTTACTTTGGCATTGTTGCAAAAGAAATCGAACTATCACATTCATCAAGAGAAAATTGAACAGATAAAATGCCAAGTATTGAAATAATTTAAACATGCCTTTTAATAAGCCATGATTAATTTATGAAGAATGTCTAAAATATTATATCAAATATGGAAGTTTTTAATATAATTATGCACATTCCTATTTGAGAGAAATTTCCATTTTCTTAAAAGTTTAATTACTTCATCAATCAAGGGTAAATGTTCTTTATTACATAATTTTTCAAAGTCTAACTGAAAATTCGTGCTGGTAATTCATGAATGAGATATGCTGACGGCAATATTGAACTGTTTTTGCAAGGGAATGTACCATAAGAGTACAAGATTGATTTGAAAAGTGGAGTAGTTCCGCTTTTTGTTTATGTGAAACTGGTTACTTTTTGTAAGTAAGAAACATCTTCTTCTGCCAGTGCCCTGAAATTCGACAATTTGTTTTTGCACAAACATGTATAGACAATCTTTCCTTAAAATCAACATGTTGACTAAAAATTGGCCAGACGATTGGGAACCCCTCCCCCACCCACCAAAAGAATAAGAACGAAAACAGTCAACTGTCTAGTGTGGATGACATTTCTCACTCTCTACACTCCCTCAGTGCTCCTATAACGTAGTGGAGAGGGAGGGGGTGGGGGAGGGTGGGGGAGGGCAGTCGGGTTCAAAACCTTTTCATAAGCCTCTCTTCAGTTGTACTGTATTTCTTCACTAGTTTTCTGGTGTATATACCCCTTTAACCAACCACTCGCTGGTCTCCCACTGGTGCCTTTAGTGTAAACTGCCTCTTGCAGAATAAAATGTTTCAAAATTAACTTTCCCAATCCCTTCAAAAAGTAAATAGTCTGCAATAATGTGTTTACTAATACCCGTTTTACTCAACACCGGTTATCAAATATTACTTGATGTATTCTAAGTATGACCAACATTTGGTGCAAAATTTGTCAGCCTATTTGGATAATTCCAGTGGCATATACAGCAGAGGGGGGGGGGGGGCAAGAACCCTTTAGTCCAATATCGTGCCCCTTCCCCCCTCCCCTCCCCAGCCACAATGAAATTGGTGAGCCAAAATACTAGGCATAAAAGTATTGGACAAAAATTGCACAATGCAGTCAAAGCAAAACCTATGTTCTAAATATGAAGAATATTTGGCTGCATCTCACTAAGCCCAGGAGGCTGGATTGTGTTATGTATTGCAATCTGAGAGGGATTTTGGGGAATTTTTGTTTGGTACAACACGCACCAACAGATAGTGGCACTCGGCATAGAAGGTGGTATCTACTTGTCCCCCCCCCCCAAAAAAAAACACACACACACTTGTTGCCCCTATCAGTTAACCCATATGGAAATATCTGGTCACAACACAGGATATTTCATTGGTCTTTAAGGGAAGGGAAAATCAGTTAACAAGTACAAAATTAATATTCTAGCAATAGTTCTGACTAAACACAAAACCATCCATGCACTGCATCGGGGGTAATCCGTGTATCACGAATGTGTATCGGCACCTGGCTAAGCACAACACCATCCATGCATTGCATAGGGAGCTCATATGTGTATCGCGAATGTGTATCGACACCTGGCGAAACACAACACCATCCATGCATTGCATAGGAGCTCATATGTGTATCGCGAATGTGTATCGACACCTTGCTAAGCACAACACCACCCATGCACTGTATAGGAAGTCATCCGTGTATAACGAACGTGTATCGACACCTGGCGAAACACAACACCATCCATGCACTGCATATAGGAGGTCATCCGTGTATCACGAATGTGTATCGACACCTTGCTAAGCACAACACCACCCATGCACTGTATAGGAAGTCATCCGTGTATCACGAATGTGTATCGACACCTGGCGAAACACAACACCATCTATGCACTGCATGATAATTCACCATATACAAAATGAACCGCCAAAGTGTATATAGAGCTCCAGGACTATATATAATAAGCATATACGATATAGCATTCGGTGTTCATGGGCCTTGTTCTCTTGCTTCTCGGCCTTTTGGCTAAGATCATGTGTAGTATCTGTTCCCTTTCGAGGGGATTGGTGATGCACACCCGACGATGATCACACAGTCACAGTATGGATGCAAGGGGACTGGGGTTGAGAGCGGATCAGTCGTTTGGTAGTTTGGATTTCCTGCCCAGGTTCTTTCCTGCAGGGTCGACTTTTCCTTAAAAAAGTCTCTTGTTTCAGAACCCATACATGTATAGTGTTTCAATGGATACATTATCATGTAAAATGTCCACAATCACATGCAATATCAGAAACCTCACCAATATGACATTCGAAGATTCTATTAAACTTATAAATAGACTATAGCCCACTGATATTATAATAAAGAATTTTTATTTATCAATATTGAAGCTAGAAAGTTTATTAGCGTACTGAAAGTAATAATTTGTTGTGTGATTCTCTGAAATTAATATTTTTTTAATTTTATAATAAATATCACTGTTTAACTACTGGTATATGGTTTACACAGCTACACGATATATGCTATCAGGCATATTTTCCTTTTTTTTATAAACAAGTGGAAGTAGCGGGTGGATTTTTAATTAATTAATTAATTTATATCATATCGATGAAAATTCCCTAATGATCGCAAACGGAGGTAGTGATCTATACATCAGTAAAATAAGAAGAAAAAAAGAAGAAATAATGACTTTACCGTTGAACAGAAATTAATCATATTGTAAAGTTAATTATTAGTGAGAAAGGGGGTCGCTTGAATACTAACTATACAATTGACAGGGTAAGGTGCTCAATTTTAAAAGGTATCCTTTTGGGTGGACAATTTTATCATTGTACCCCCATTTCCAATGATAAATTAAGCTTGCTCAGTTCATTTTTATTAATAATTTCATTAATAATAATAATAATAAAAAAAAATTATAATAATAATCAGAGGTTATTTTTACGACGCTTAAGCGACCACAAATGTGGGAGAAACCCGCAAGGGATTATTGATTACAACTTACACGTCAGCTTGCTTCTGAGTTCAACATGTTAGCCCCAATTTGGAATCAGAGTCAATTTAGAAAGTCATTTCAAATGGAAAAACCGTAGATTTCTCTTGGATGAAAACCCCACTTTCTATGACCCGGCCGCGAATATTTTTTCCCCAAACTGAACTGACACTGAAACTATTTCCTCTATTCTGACTGGCTCTCAGCGAGCACGTGATATACTTTAGTATTCAACATGGACCCTCCATACTCTGTCGATATCAGTATGATCAACACAAACAAATTCAAGATATTCACATTAGCAACTTTCCAGAAATTTTGGTAGGTATATATGAACGAAAGTATACAGTGTTCTTAACACAATGAAGCAACTATTCCCAGCTACTGCGCCCATTATAGGCAGTCGTCGATCGTTTGTTTACTCGCTTGACTCCGCTCTACACAACACATGTAATGTAGCCTAGGCCTGTACTGTGTATAGTATACAACACAATAAAACAAAGTTCATTTGTATTTGTATACATGTAGCCGATGTACATATGTACGAGGTGTTTGTGTACATTCGGAGTTGCGATACTTTTAGTTTTATAATCAGAAATTCAAAATGTATTCAGTCAATGAATCGAATATACAGTGGCCATGAAGACGGCGAGCGAGTGTGTGCCAGCCAGTGAGTGTACACAAAAAATGGCATTTGACGATGTGTCTGTGTCTTTTGACTTCGGTTAACTAGTTGTAGATAGCCTTATAAACTATACGTACGGAAACACAGATGTTTACCGGCACCATTACTTTAGAAGTTCTTGTACATGGTGACCTAGTAGGCCTGCATTAACCGTATATACGTATTCGTATTAGTTCGAGATCTCAAATTCACTAATATAGGCCCTATACCGCCCTTACAGTAGCTCTTGATAACTGGAAGCCTCACATTGTATCTACATGTAGGCACACTTAGGCCTACAGACTTTAACTTAGCCTGTATAAGGCCTAAACACGTATTTTTGACATGATGCGGCCCATGAGGATTGGTATGATCGACACTAACAGTGTCACATACATTCATTGATAAACGCAGACTACCATTCCGGTTTTGATCAGCCAATCAGAATCGAGGAAATAATTTCAGTGTCAGTTCAGTTTGGGGAAAAAAATATTTGCGACCCGGCCGGGTATCGAAACCGAAACATCCCGATTGCTAAGCTTTTATTCATGATGTATACGGGTATCTATATCAGTTTATACCGCCGTGAAACCGTCTCTACAAGGTTGTTGGCAGTTATAAATTATCTTCTCAAAAGTACCTAACCTTTTCCCAACAAAGCGAAGCACGGTTTGTTTCCCCTCGCGATTGTTGATGATGCATGTCATTTTTGTGATTTGATCTGAAGACTTAAGTTATAAGAGGGAAATGTTAAGAATGGATGTAAAGCATGCGGTTTTAATTATGTGTAAAATTAACACATATTTATGTGTAAAATATAATATGCGGTTTTTAATTATGTGCGGTTTTAAATATGCGGATTTAATTATGTGCAAATTTAATTATGTGTAAAATTAACACATAATTATGTGTAAAATTAACAAAATTGTGCGGTTTCAATTGTGTTAGTTTTTAAAGGATTTCCTGTCAAGTATAGGCTGCCATGTTTGTCTATCAAAGGCGGACTAGTTGGAATTTTAATGAATGGTTTAAATTATTGCGTCATTCTAGCGTAATTATCTTACCACTTTACTGACACAATTCATAACCGCAGTAAATTATTTTATTTGATGCTAAAATATTTTGTCGCCCAGACTTTTCCCCAGCGTTAATCGTAAACACAAAAAGGATTTTTGGTTTGTTTTTGGTATGCAATATAGTTTTTGCTTCTGCATTATAAATGCATAACGAATCTCGACAACATGCAGTCATGCGCAAGCCATAATGAACTGTGGTTATTTCTGTATATCAATATCGGATCACTGCAGTTGGACGTTATTCGTTAATCGGTCCGCTGGCACTGACCACTGGCCGGGCAATATGGTGGTGGCTCAAAGGGAGCCATCGCCTTATTGGGCGAGTGTAAAATTAGCCATAGCGCATGTATACAGAACGATATAGGAATAAAACGTGATGGATGCAAAGAAAATATATATTTTTTATAAAGTATTCGACCACGCGTAACGCTCTTCATAATGTATATATGCTTATTCCTTTTGGTTTTGTTTTAGATCATAATGACAGGGGAAACCAACACGAAGAATTAAGTAGTAACTGGCAAGCTGGATGGAACATTATCAACGGACAGCAAGGGGCATCCCTTTTAGGGGCACCATTTGCAGTAGGTGTTGGGGGTTTCTGGTCATTAATCCCTTTAACACTGATAGCTCTAATCGGGAACTACTCATCAAAGGTACCGTTCACAGGCTTTCAAATATTTCACAATAGGGTGACTTACAAGGCCGCGATTCATTGCTAATACTGATGTTCTAACCCAATCCATTAACCTCTGGCGAGTGAAAACAAGGAATTTAATTGCAAGGTCGAGACGACAAGAAAGTTATTTGCAGTGGTTATATATACAACAGTCATATTTTGTATCTTCTGTGTAAAGTCTATCCAGTGTATACTATTATTAATGCGGGTAATTTCATATATTATAAATTGGGCTGTCGTTATGTATTCAATTAATCTGATAAGGAGAACCATGCAGTTTTTGACAATTCACTATATACCAGTATTTTACGGTACTTATGAATCACGTACTAAAACAAACGTCCTCAACAGTATATAACCAGTTCTGGACGTGTATTTGTTATTGAACAAAATGTACACACTACTCATATAAACTGTCGGTATAAAGAAGTGGTTGGGGAAGGAGAACGTGAAACCACTGTTCATAGAAGAAAAAACACACGTATAAGAACTCGAGGGATATGAACTTTTGTTTGTAAAATATAACGTAATATTGTCGTAAGGTAGGAAATATGTGTCGTGACATACACAAATAAACCAGGCCTACAAATCGAAGTTAGTAATCAAATAATTCTATACTTGGGCACATGCCCGTATAACCACAATTCAGTGCTTTCCTTTTGAGGGGGAGGGGGGGGGGAGTGGGGACAAATCTGACGGATGATGCTCGTCAAGGGGCCGGGGTTCGCAGGGGAGTGGTGTGTCCTCCTCGATGAGAAATTTGTGTTTGGGTAAGACCGCACAGATGCAAAATGATGCTATGAATGTTCACAACATTATCTGTCGTACAAGTATTCGTTGTTAATGCGTAGTACTAAATCTATAAGCCATTTGATATTTGGGGGTGGGGTGGGTGACGTGCCTCCGTTGCCCCGCCGGGCTACAGTCCTGCTTACGTGATTACGCGATATACGTTACGTGATCCAAGTATAGCTGCTCAAGTAATAACTTCCATTGTCTTTTCATTTCTTTTTCTTTTTTACTTCTGAATAGATTCTGATACAATGTCTCTTTGAAGACGAACAAGAAGATGAAAGAGAAGAGCAAGACGGTAAACAAAATGGAGGAGGACTGCAGTTAGATAGAGAAGAAATTTGTGGCCGTGTTCGTCGTCCACGAAAGGTACGGCATTCATACATGGAGGTCGCAAACGACTGTTTTCGTGGATGTGGTATATTCGTTCGCCTCGCCGTCCTCTTATCAGCTTTCTCAGTTGCCACGTTACATCTGCAAACAATGGGCGCCATCATCATCGATATGACAGACGAGTTCCTCGCGCTTTCAAGGGAGGCCGTTTTACTTATGTGTGTTGTTGTTAGTTTGGGCTTTGTCCTCTCTTCTAATTTGACACAATTATCATTTCTGAGTCTGTTAGCTTTAATCTGTTTGATACTATTAACCGTGGGTATTGATATAGTTTCAGCCATCAATTACAATGACTGGTACGTTGAATTTCTAACGAAATTCAGCATTTACAAGATAGTCTACGCTACTAGCATAATAGTGTTTAACTTCAGCGCTCAATTTTTCATCATTGATGTTCATAATTCTATAGCAGATCAAACATCGTTTGATTCGGTAGTTAACGTGTCATCTATATTGGCATTCTTTCTCTTCTTTGCGGTTTCCCTGCCAGCTTGCCTATCTTTCGGACCTACCATTCAAGAGTTTGTAATATTATCAATTCCTCCTGGAATTTTTAGGACAATCACGTGTACTGCATTTTTACTGAAATCTTATTTTTCATTTCCATTAGCGATTTTCATATGTGAGCTCTATTTTCCGAGATGTCCTTTCCCATTACCAGAATCTTTCAGTCATTTCCTGGACGAGTTTAGTAACATCTTTACCTGCTTAAGGCGAGTAATGTTAATGTTAATCTCTTGCGTGGTCGCCATTTGTATACCGTCTTATGCTTTCATACTGTATGCTATAGGCGGAACTATCATGGCGTTCACAGAAATTATCTTTCCTCCTTTATTCCACATCCTCCTGAAAAAGCTGACAGTGACTCAAAAAATCGCAGACATTCTTATAATTGTGTACGGTGTCGGTATTGCAATATCTACCATTATCTTTGTTATACAAATAATTATAACAGGAAAACAGTAAAAACAAAAACATATATATATATATATATATATATATATATATAAATATATAAAATATATATATATATATATATATATATATATATATATATATATATATACTAATATATACTAATATATACTAATGTACACATCAGCTTAGATATACAAACAATTCCCAACCAATGGTATTCCCCCCCCCCCCTTATCCCTCCCTCATGCTGACATGTTGTAATATGATACTACATACAGATATTTAAGTGTAACTTATGAACACCAACCGTGACATGTTGCTGATATATATTATTGTAACATACTGAACAATTCTTTTTGTAACATGTTGATATCAATTCTGAAAGTTATGAGACTAATGATTCACTGCTGCCCATAACGCCAATAGGTTCAAACCAATTTTCATACGTATCTCAGATTGATTTAGACTGTTGATATGTGTGTTTTTCTTTTAATGACAATGAAAAATAAGATATTGGATATATCATTGGCGTACTGATCTTAGTTTGTAACATTCTAATATTTTTACCTAACATTGTGAAACAGATGTCGTTCTGTAGCCACTGCAGATGTGCTGACCACAGGAATGTCGGCAACAACTTTCACTTGATATACAAGGGGAAGCAAGAGTGTTTTTTTTGTCTAGGAGTAAACGATTTGTTACAGCTTTACACGGTTAGAACATTTCGTCCAAACGGTAGAATTTGACGTTTTGTCAAGGTCGATCATATGAGTGTAAAACGGCCTTAAATTTACATTATATTTAACATTATTTGTTCATCTGTTCAGACTTTTGACGTATTGACGAGAAATACTATATAGTGTGCAGAACGGTTACTTTAAGATTTCATATTTACATAGGTGTTGTAAGTATATCAATGTGATGCTCCTTCTACGCTTCCGTAGTTATCTTCCCTATTAATAGTGTTCATATTAAACTGTAGTTATGTGTACAACAGAAGGTTGGTGACATTGACTGCAGTCATGCAAGATAATATATGGAGATGCACTAGTTTTTTTCAGTACTATTTTCAGTTTGCACTTTATGTAAACGTTGCCAAAAGAGCAAAACATGTGTTAAGCAGATCACAGAATTGTTGCGCTCGCATCTACAGTTCGGCACAGCCATTGGCCTTGATAATGCGAGGGTTTAGAAACCAACTGTCGTAACTATCTGCAGTATGTCTCGCTGTTATAAAAAAGTTTTGGTGAATTAAACGTGGTATCTTATAATATTTTAATGCTACTAACGTCTTGAAAACAGATTCGGCATAACTGGATTTTTGAAATCACAGTGAACGTTGATACTGATGAAAAGTAATCGTTTCATGACAGACACACCGACCGACCTTGACCTTCTGAGAGAAAGCAGATCTATCCGAGCATTTGTTGCTTTCACGTTTATGTATTTTCAAAATCTTCTGGTATAAACGTTAAATGTTATAAGTTTTGATTGCCACATGTTTTCTCAGATATGGATCTGCTATATATGGGCCAGATATGGATTTGCCATATATTAGTCATATATGCCACATGTAAGCCATATATGGATCTGCTTTATATGGGCCAGATATGGATTTGCCATATATGGTCCAGATATGGATTTGCCATATATGGACCATATCTGGTCCAGATAAAAAGTGACTCATATAAAGTTTTATCTGAGGCAGATATGGCCTTTATCTTATATCAAGTTATATCTGCCCAATTCTTGTTATGGCCAGATATAAATTCCATATATGGCACAGATATGGGCCAGATACAAATTGCCATAATTGGGCCATATATGGATTTTGAGTAAGGGCAAGGAAGTTGTAATTTGAATAACTGATAACCGTAAAGAAATACATCGTTATAAAAGTCTCAAAGTTGTGAATGATCCAGAAGGTGGTGACTATATATCCAATTGTTTACTTATGATCCTTTATCACCATTAAAGAGACAATGACCATTCACTATGGTGTTATGATGCATTTAACTCAAATTAGATATGTCACTGGAACACGGGGACTTGAGCAAGTTGAAGGAGAACTGTCGTATCATCAAATATCGGTATGGTGTGTGAACTTGTTGCACGCAGACCTTCAGAATGAAAGGTCAAAGGTCATAGGCTTAAGGTCAATTGGGTTGACTTGCATCCTGCACATGTACACTGTGTATGTCAAATTGTGAGGTTACCATAGAAACTGATTTCAAAGGTCATGGGGTCAAAGTACCAATTTATAATTTAGTGCAATTTTGTGTCAATCACTATTAAGGGGCTAAGTCAATATTCATTATAATTGGGTAGGTAGGTGCCCTGTGTAAAGGGACTTTATCTCTCGCAGAATTTCAGAACGAAAGGTTAGTGGTCATAGGGTGAAATGCAGCAAAACGTTTTTGTCTTCATAATGTTATAACTCAACTTGATCCCCGCTTGTGAGTAAAAAAAACATGTATACATGACCAACTTATATTTTTATTTGTGAATTTTCTGACTACCTCTTCAACACTGGGTAACCTCAGATGTTGTAATATGCTTTCTATGTTAAGCTGGAAAATATATAACCTTTGAGACTCTTATAAATGATACCTTCAGAAGGATGGAACTAACCTACCCCCAGGTGGCTATACCAAGCCTAATCTACGTGCTGATTGTACAAAATGGAATAATTAAAATAGACCAAGTTTCTGCATTCTCATTACAAAATGTCTTGCATTTCATAAATGCCAAATTACAGTTACAACCTTTAGCGAAGTAAATTAGCATAACTAAGGCTTTGCCTGCATGTTAGTGTTAGCCTGTGGTAGGTGTAGTATAACTATAAGCAAACAACAGTTTTAATGGCATACAATAACTTTGCCATTTTAAAGGTCTTTTTCTTCCAACAAAATCATTTGATCAAGCTGGTCTTTCTGCTTCTTGTTGATTATTTTATACAGGGCTAGTCTAGGCCCATTGAATCCATATGCATTTATTGACAATTTGAAAAGAACACACCAGGGTAGCATATAGTATTACTATTAGTAATAGTAGTATGGATGAATTGGGCTACAATTCTTACAATAATGCCTAACTTTATTGCTCCTTTTGGTCTTAGACCATTTCAATTCATCACATTGACAAAAAACTGTATATGCGGGCACAGTATACCGTAAATTTGTTTCACACGGCTAGCCTAGGTCCTAACTTACGCTAAAACTAACTTAGGTCTGAGCTAGTTAACAGCTCAGCCTAGGCCTCAATAAGGTTAGCCTATTTGCGTTTTGACAGATGACAGTGCCGTGGGATCTAGCCTCATGTCTATATTTTCTCGGTTTATTAAACATGAAAGACCTTAGAAGATACCATACATGATATTAGAACTTACAGGGCACAATATTAAATATAAAAAGTGCCAAAAAGGAGCAGGAGAACATCTTTCTTTACCTGTTATCAATCATGATCTAGTGTGTTTTGGCTTGCATGTTGAAGAGCATGAATGGAAGTACATGTGGTGAGAAAATTGGGTCAATTGAGGCAATTTTAGACCCCTTTAGGCCTCCCAGGAGCAGCGTAGGAAAATTGTTTACTACTGAGTGAAGAGGTTTGTTTACAAGTGACGAAAACTTCCGGCTGGGAGAGCAAAAAATGTACATGGTCATGATACGGAAAATTGATGGTGCCATGAAAGGCCAACTTTTCAGCTATCTGGTGATGGATAACGTTTAGCTAGTGAAAACTTCTATCTAGCCTTAGAGACCACATTACTTTTGTGATTTAGTGTAAGTCAACGGGGCTGTTAATGGGCGTATGCTACCTTCAGGACACAGATTGTGCATAGCGCCAGCTCCCGTTTTACATCTACTCGTATTCACATCAGGTACCGCACCACAATTAGAGTAGTGCTCATCCGCTATAAAGGTTAACCGTCCGAAAAAAAGAGGTAAAAGTACCTAAGGTAAAGCTTGTTTAAGCATGTTATCAGTTATTGTCATCATTTGTCCTGCCTTTATATGAAAGAGCATAATTTAAAGTACAGATAATGTGAAAATAAGTGACGCAATAAGCAGTCGCGCCAACGTATCAGTTAGGATATAATGCTGGTTATCTAATAGTTAAGGCTCCTAATGCAAGCAAGAGGTGCATAAGATCGGCAAAGGCAAGCTGCCTTCACTGGGGTTCGAACCACCAAGTGAAAAAGAAAGTCTTGCTCTACAAGTACAGTGCGACAAGCCGTCGCGCCACTGTGATATGTGATAGCTATCGGTATAACTTCGACACGAGAAATAGATGACGTAATCACTGCAATTGCGCCTATCGACGGTCGGTTATAGCTATTTATTGACCGTGAAAACATGAAAACAAATTATACCTATTTAGTAGTAGAATGAATCAAATGCTGCATGTCCAAAAATCGTGCAAATCGAAATATTTCCTATGCAAAAAAAGAAAAAAAGAAAAGGAAAAGAAAAAATGACGGGGTATCGAACCCGGTACCTCGCGCACCCTAAACGAGAACCATACCTCTACACCAACAGGCCGTTTGTACACAAGAAGTTACGGTAACACATCATACGTTGCTTCGACACGTAAGCCTCCAGCCAAATGGTGATAGCTATCGGTATACCTTCGACAAGAGAAATAGATGACGTAATCACATCAATTGCCTATAGCCGATCGGTAACAGCTATTTTTTGACCGTGTAAATGGTTACCCTTGTGTATCTATTTACAGTTCCTTATACATATTTACAAATTATCAACGAAATCAGCGTCTACGTCGTCCCTTATAGAAGCAATCACACCTAATAATGTTCACTCGAGCCTGTTTGGGCTTGAAGCGATAAAAAAGCGACGCGACGGAGCATTAAACACTAACATGAAGCTCTGAGACATCATTTGCAGTCCTGCTTCACTAAATGATTATCGCCCAATTGATATATCAAGCATAGGGTTCAATTGTTTGCAAAAGTTATTACTTTCGTATGTCACACAATCCATTGATGAACATGGTGATCCAAATCAGTTTGCGTACAGAAAAGGTATCTCGTGCACTGATGCAATCCTCACCCTTGTCCATGGCATAGTGTCTGGGCTAAACTGTAAACAGACGACAATATCTAAAGTCCTATTTCTGGACTTTTCAAGTGCATTTAATACAGTCCTGCCCAATCGTCTACTAAATGACCTGTGTAACTTCATCGATGAGCCATGGCTCATTCATTGGCTTAGGGATTTCATGCAGGGATGGTCGAGACAAGTTAAACTAGACAAAGGCTATACAACAACTTCTGAAATCAGAGTAGGAGTTCCACAAGGTGGCCCTCTATCAGCCCTATTGTTTACTATTTATACAGATTGCATTCGCTCTAATTCTAATTGCTCAGTAATTAAATATGCTGATGACACTGTTTTATCGTGCAATATCACCAAAGGCTCCCACCAGCAAAATCAGCATGAGTATCAAGATTTTATCACTAGTATAGTTAGCACTTGCGACCAGAAGAACCTACTTCTCAACAAAAAGAAGTGTAAGGAAATGGTTTTCGAAAACGTCAATATTAAGCACAGGGGTTTAATCGAGAAGAGAGACGAGAGGACAATTATTCACAATACATCCGTTGAACGTACTTCCAGTACAATGTATCTAGGAGTCTGCATTGACAACAAGCTGACGTTTTCAAATCATATTTCGAAGGTATTAGCCAAGGTGTATCACATTGTCGCCACACTCATGTATATTGCTCCTCACTTTCCTGTCCATATACGGGAAAGGGTGTTTGAGGCCTCTATCTTGCCAAATATAATATATGCTGTCCCGGTCTGGTATCACTTTGTCCAAATAAAAGATAAGAAAAGATTATTAAGTTTCCTGAGATACTGTGAGAGAATCTTTGGATTAAATCATAACCTACTTAAAGATAAAGTTAATACGGCTGCTAGGAAGGAATTTGAGAGGCTACTAAATAACATCCAAAGAAATGAAGGACACCCACTCCATTGTGCAATAAACTCTCTGTGCAATAAGACAAACTACAATATGAGGAATGTTGCAATAACTCCCAGATTCAGGATTGAACTTTATAGGAATTCTTTTGTTTATAGGGCGTCCATGTTCATACAGCATGGTGCTCTAGAACCATTGTTGTGATTTTGTTTTTCAGTGTTTTGTCTAGTATTTACTATTTTATATCTTTATCATAATTTTATTTATTTTCCTATTTATAAATTTTTAATGATTTATACTGGAAATAAAGAATTGAATTTGAATTGAATCATCTATATGTAATTGACGTGCTCACGGCGACTAGATAGCTTCGACAAGTGCAATAGATGACGTAATGGGTGTATTTGTATATTTGTATTTGTATATTTATTTGTTTCATCACAATTTACAGTGTGACGGGAAGTCTCCTATAAAGCCTGTAAGGCTTAACAAAGTAGGAGACTCCCCAAAAAGAAAAAAGAAAGAAAAACTTAAGAATAGAAATGAAAAGTTAATAGTAGCATCTACAATGATGAAATAATCGAATTGACTCTACTAGAAATTAATAATGTTAATAAGCGATCCTAACAATCTTTATAATGATCTTAATCGCAAACACACACAAGAATAAATCCATTAATAGTGAGAAATAATTACAGTTTGGAGATTCCTTTTGAATACAGAGTAAGAAGGCTTATTCTTAACATTATCCTGGAGATTATTCCACGTTTTTACAGCACGAATACGAGGGTTAAAAGAACTTAAAGTACTTCGTTGGGATAAAACATGGGCGTTATTACAATGGCGTGTTTGATGGTTGTGGATTAGTCTATTACTATATATAAAATCTTTAAAAGCCTCGGGTAGCAATCCATTCCATGCTTTATATGCAAATGTTGCAAGCTGGACTCTTATAATATCATTTAGTTTTAATAAATTTAATCTTTTGTATAATGGGCTAGTATGATCACGTGGTGCAGCATGTGATATATGGCGGATAGCTCTCTTCTGGAGGACACATAGGTGATTAAGATTTGTAGAATAGGTTCCTGACCAAATAGTCGTGCAATAAGTTAATTGGGGTAAAATCAGAGTTATATAGAGTGTTCTGAGTATATTTGGGTGTCCACAGTACATCAACTGACTGGTTCCAATCTTAAACTTTCTGGTAGACGGCAAGTTGTTAGCATTAATAGAGTTGAATCTGATCCTCTGACCATCACTTGCGGGGTGCCTCAAGGCAGTATATTAGGCCGCATTTTATTTCTTTACTATGTTAATGATATGCCAAACTCCATCAATTGCTTGCTTTACAATATGCCGATGACAGTGCTTTAATTTACTCTGACAAAGATCCTAACAATATTGGCAAAAATCTTTCATCTCACCTGGAGAGTGGCAATAAATGGCTCATTGAAAACAAATTGTCGTTACAAATGGGTAAGACCGAGTTGATTTTGTTTGGGACGAAACGTAAACTTAGTCAGTATACTATCTTCTCAATTGTTTGTGATGGTCAACTGATTAAGGCCAAACATTCTGTTGTTTACCTCGGTCTGGAGTTAAACCAATACCTTGATGGCGAACAAATTGTTCTTGGCATTAGTAGTAAAACAAATTCTCGAATCAAATTCCTCTACAGGCAAGCTAATTATTTTAATCAAAATGTGAAAAAGACCATCTGTACAGCCCTTGTTCTTTGTCTGTTCGATTATTCCATCTCATCTTGGTATGGAGGTATATCTAAGTACCACTCTCGTAGATTACAATGTGCCCAGAACAAAGTTATCAGATTCATTCTGGGTAAAGATTTTTATTATCACATTAACCATGCTGACTTTAAAACTCTTGGTATTTTGAACATCAACACTAGGGCTGAACAGCTTCGTCTTAATCATGTTTTTAATGTTTTCCATGGTACCTCTCCAGTTTATATGAGGGAGAGTTTTATTAGAGTAAATAGTGTTCATAGCCATAACACAAGAGGTAGTATTTTTAATTTTCAACTTCCCAAAATTAAAACGCACAGTGCTGGGTCTTTTTATTACAATGCAATTAAAAACTGGAACAGGCTACCTGAAAACATAAAATCCATCCTGCTGAAATACAATTTTAAAAAAGATGCCAAAGCCTACCTTTTAAATCATATGAATGTCTAGCTTGTAAATATCTTTCTTTTTACAGTGTTTGTATGCATGTTTTAGATGTTTTAATAGTTTTTTTCTTATCTTTTGTATTTTTATGGTTATAAGGACCCCTTTGGAAATAAGCTTTTAGCTTAAAGGGTTATCCTTGGCATGTTATTTTCTTTTCGATGCATTTAAGTATATTCCCATCTTGTATTTTAAATGTTTTTCTTTATGTGCAATTTTTGTGTGTATGTAGATGAAGAATGATATCTTGCCGAATAAAATAAAATAAAATAAAATCTAATCACATCAATTGCCTATAGCCGATCGGTAACAGCTATTTTTTGACCGTGTCAATGGTTACCCGTGTGTATCTATTTACAATTCCTTATACATATTTATGTATGTATGTATGTATATTTCATTTCATTTCATTTATTTATTTGTTTTTCCACAGAAGTACAAAGCGGAGGGAAGTCTTCCATAAAGCTTAAAAGCTTAACAAAGTGGAAGACTATTAGTTCCTCCTGCAAGCAGGAACTCGCGAAGAAGCCTCATAGGCTTATCAAAGCCGCAAACTGACCGAAGTCAGTCTCTTACATTCATATTTAACGTCCATAATTATGAATTGTTAATTGTCAACAACTCTGTAACTGGACGACATACATTAATCTGGGAGTGACTCGAACCGGGGACCTTATGATTGAAAAGCACCGGCGTTAACCACTGAGCTAACACTCCACACTCCAAAGTTAATCGCCTAATATCTCAGTCCATACAGTGGCGCGATGGCTTGGCGCAATGGATGAGCGAGACTCCCTTTTGCATCGGTGGTTCGAACCCCGGTGACGTCTTTTGCCGATCTTTTACAGATCGTGCTTACATGGGGAGCTGTAAGTATTAGTTAATCGCCTAACAACTCAGTCCATACAGTGGCGCGATGGCTTGGCGCACTGTACGAGCTGATGAGCGAGACCCTCTTTTGCATCGGTGGTTCGAACCCCGGTGACGTCTATTGCCGATCCTTTACAGCTCGTCCTTACATGGGGAGCTGAAAGTATTCGTTAATCGCCTAATATCTCAGTCCATACAGTGGCGCGATGGCTTGGCGCACTCTACGAGCTGATGAGCGAGACCCTCTTTTGCATCGGTGGTTCGAACCCCGGTGACGTGTTTTGCCGATCTTTTACAGATCGTGCTTACATGGGGAGCTGTAAGTATTAGTTAATCGCCTAATATCTCAGTCCATACAGTGGCGCGATGGCTTGGCGCACTGTACGAGCTGATGAGCGAGACTCTCTTTTGTATCGGTGGTTCGAACCCCGGTGATGACGTCTTTTGCCGATCTTTTACAGATCGTGCTTACATGGAGACCTGTAAGTATTTGTTAATCCACCTAATATCTCAGTCCATACAGTGGCGCGATGGCTTGGCGCACTGTACGATCTGATGATCGAGACTTTCTTTTGCATCCGTGGTTCGAACCCCGGGTGATGACGTCTTTTGCCGATCTTTTACAGCAAGTGCCTACACGGGGAGCTGTAAGTATTAGTTAATCGCATAATATCTCAGTCCATACAGTGGCGCGATGGCTTGGCGCACTGTACGAGCTGATGATCGAGACTCTCTTTTGCATCCGTGGTTCGAACCCCGGTGATGACGTCTTTTGCCGATCTTTTACAGCAAGTGCCTACACGGGGAGCTGTAAGTATTAGTTAATCCACCTAATATCTCAGTCCATACAGTGGCGCGATGGCTTGGCGCACTGTACGAGCTGATGATCGAGACTCCTTTTTACATCCGTGGTTCGAACCCCGGGTGATGACGTCTTTTGCCGATCTTTTACAGCAAGTACCTACACGGGGAGCTGTAAGTATTAGTTAATCGACCTAATATCTCGGTCCATACAGTGGCGCGATGGCTTGGCGCACTGTACGAGCTGATGAACGAGACTCTCTTTTGCATCCGTGGTTCGAACCCCGGTGATGACGTCTTTTGCCGATCTTTTACAGCAAGTGCCTACACGGATAGCTGTAAGTATTAGTTAATCCACCTAATATCTCAGTCCATACAGTGGCGCGATGGCTTGGCGCACTGTACGAGATGATGATCGAGACTCCTTTTTACATCCGTGGTTCGAACCCCGGGTGATGACGTCTTTTGCCGATCTTTTACAGCAAGTACCTACACGGGGAGCTGTAAGTATTAGTTAATCCACCTAATATCTCAGTCCATACAGTGGCGCGATGGCTTGGCGCACTGTACGAGCTGATGAGCGAGGCTCTCTCTTTTGCATCGGTGGTTCGAACCCCTGTGATGACGTCTTTTGCCGATCTTTTACAGCGAGTGCCTACATGGGGAGCTGTAAGTATTAGTTAATCGACCTAATATCTCAGTCCATACAGTGGCGCGATGGCTTGGCGCACTGTACGAGCTGATGAGCGAGGCTCTCTTTTGCATCGGTGGTTCGAACCCCCGGTGATGACGTCTTTTGCCGATCTTTTACAGCGAGTGCCTACATGGGGAGCTGTAAGTATTAGTTAATCGACCTAATATCTCAGTCCATACAGTGGCGCGATGGCTTGGCGCACTGTACGAGCTGATGAGCGAGGCTCTCTTTTGCATCGGTGGTTCGAACCCCCGGTGAGGACGTCTTTTGCCGATCTTTTACAGCGAGTGCCTACATGGGGAGCTGTAAGTATTAGTTAATCGACCTAATATCTCAGTCCATACAGTGGCGCGATGGCTTGGCGCACTGTACTAGCTGATGAGCGAGGCTCTCTTTTGCATCGGTGGTTCGAACCCCCTGTGAGGACGTCTTTTGCCGATCTTTTACAGCGAGTGCCTACATGGGGAGCTGTAAGTATTAGTTAATCGACCTAATATCTCAGTCCATACAGTGGCGCGATGGCTTGGCGCACTGTACGAGCTGATGAGCGAGGCTCTCTTTTGCATCGGTGGTTCGAACACCCGGTGATGACGTCTTTTGCCGATCTTTTACAGCGAGTGCCTACATGGGGAGCTGTAAGTATTAGTTAATCGACCTAATATCTCAGTCCATACAGTGGCGCGATGGCTTGGCGCACTGTACGAGCTGATGAGCGAGGCTCTCTTTTGCATCGGTGGTTCGAACACCCGGTGATGACGTCTTTTGCCGATCTTTTACAGCGAGTGCCTACATGGGGAGCTGTAAGTATTAGTTAATTGACCTAATATCTCAGTCCATACAGTGGCGCGATGGCTTGGCGCACTGTACGAGCTGCTGGGCGAGGCTCTCTTTTGCATCGGTGGTTCGAACCCCCGGTGATGACGTCTTTTGCCGATCTTTTACAGCGAGTGCCTACATGGGGAGCTGTAAGTATTAGTTAATCGACCTAATATCTCAGTCCATACAGTGGCGCGATGGCTTGGCGCACTGTACGAGCTGATGAGCGAGGCTCTCTCTTTTGCATCGGTGGTTCGAACACCCGGTGATGACGTCTTTTGCCGATCTTTTACAGCGAGTGCCTACATGGGGAGCTGTAAGTATTAGTTAATCAACCTAATATCTCAGTCCATACAGTGGCGCGATGGCTTTACGCACTGTACGAGCTGATGAGCGAGGCTCTCTCTTTTGCATCGGTGGTTCGAACCCCCGGTGATGACGTCTTTTGCCGATCTTTTGCAGCGAGTGCCTACATGGGGAGCTGTAAGTATTAGTTAATCGACCTAATATCTCAGTCCATACAGTGGCGCGATGGCTTGGCGCACTGTACGAGCTGATGAGCGAGGCTCTCTCTTTTGCATCGGTGGTTCGAACCCCCGGTGATGACGTCTTTTGCCGATCTTTTACAGCGAGTGCCTACATGGGGAGGTGTAAGTATTAGTTAAACGACCTAATATCTCAGTCCATACAGTAGCGCGATGGCTTGGCGCACTGTACGAGCTGATGAGCGAGGCTCTCTTTTGCATCGGTGGTTCAAACCCCCGGTGATGACGTCTTTTGCCGATCTTTTACAGCGAGTGCCTACATGGGGAGGTGTAAGTATTAGTTAAACGACCTAATATCTCAGTCCATACAGTGGCGCGATGGCTTGGCGCACTGTACGAGCTGATGAGCGAGGCTCTCTTTTGCATCGGTGGTTCGAACCCCCGGCGATGACGTCTTTTGCCGATCTTTTACAGCGAGTGCCTACATGGGGAGCTGTAAGTATTAGTTAATCGACCTAATATCTCAGTCCATACAGTGGCGCGATGGTTGGCGCACTGTACGAGCTGATGAGCGAGGCTCTCTTTTGCATCGGTGGTTCGAACCCCCGGCGATGACGTCTTTTGCCGATCTTTTACAGCGAGTGCCTACATGGGGAGCTGTAGGTATTAGTTAATCGACCTAATATCTCAGTCCATACAGTGGCGCGATCTCTTGGCGCACTGTACGAGCTGATGAGCGAGGCTCTCTTTTGCATCGGTGGTTCGAACCCCCGGTGATGACGTCTTTTGCCGATCTTTTACAGCGAGTGCCTACATGGGGAGCTGTAAGTATTAGTTAATCGACCTAATATCTCAGTCCATACAGTGGCGCGATGGCTTGGCGCACTGTACGAGCTGATGAGCGAGGCTCTCTTTTGCATCGGTGGTTCGAACCCCCGGTGATGACGTCTTTTGCCGATCTTTTACAGCGAGTGCCTACATGGGGAGCTGTAAGTATTAGTTAATCGACCTAATATCTCAGTCCATACAGTGGCGCGATGGCTTGGCGCACTGTACGAGCTGATGAGCGAGGCTCTCTTTTGCATCGGTGGTTCGAACCCCCGGTGATGACGTCTTTTGCCGATCTTTTACAGCGAGTGCCTACATGGGGAGCTGTAAGTATTAGTTAATCGACCTAATATCTCAGTCCATACAGTGGCGCGATGGCTTGGCGCACTGTACGAGCTGATGAGCGAGGCACTCTTTTGCATCGGTGGTTCGAACCCCCGGTGATGACGTCTTTTGCCGATCTTTTACAGCGAGTGCCTACATGGGGAGCTGTAAGTATTAGTTAATCGACCTAATATCTCAGTCCATACAGTGGCGCGATGGCTTGGCGCACTGTACGAGCTGATGAGCGAGGCTCTCTTTTGCATAGGTGGTTCGAACCCCCGGTGATGACGTCTTTTGCCGATCTTATACAGCGAGTGCCTACATGGGGAGCTGTAAGTATTAGTTAATCGACCTAATATCTCAGTCCATACAGTGGCGCGATGACTTGGCGAACTGTACGAGCTGATGAGCGAGGCTCTCTTTTGCATCGGTGGTTCGAACCCCCGGTGATGAAGCTTTCGCCGATCTTTTACAGCGAGTGCCTTCATGGGGAGCTGTAAGTATTAGTTAATCGACCTAATATCTCAGTCCATACAGTGGCGCGATGGCTTGGCGCACTGTACGAGCTGATGAGCGAGGCTCTCTTTTGCATCGGTGGTTCGAACCCCCGGTGATGAAGGTTTCGCCGATCTTTTACAGCGAGTGCCTTCATGGGGAGCTGTAAGTATTAGTGAATCGACCTAATATCTCAGTCCATACAGTGGCGCGATGGCTTGGCGCACTGTACGAGCTGATGAGCGAGGCTCTCTTTTGCATCGGTGGTTCGAACCCCCGGTGATGAAGCTTTCGCCGATCTTTTACAGCGAGTGCCTTCATGGGGAGCTGTAAGTATTAGTGAATCGACCTAATATCTCAGTCCATACAGTGGCGCGATGGCTTGGCGCACTGTACGAGCTGATGAGCGAGGCTCTCTTTTGCATCGGTGGTTCGAACCCCCGGTGATGACGTCTTTTGCCGATCTTTAACAGCGAGTGCCTACATGGGGAGCTGTAAGTATTAGTTAATCGACCTAATATCTCAGTCCATACAGTGGCGCGATGGCTGGGCGCACTGTACGAGCTGATGAGCGAGGCACTCTTTTGCATCGGTGGTTCGAACCCCCGGTGATGACGTCTTTTGCCGATCTTTTACAGCGAGTGCCTACATGGGGAGCTGTAAGTATTAGTTAATCGCATAATATCTCAGTCCATACAGTGGCGCGATGGCTTGGCGCACTGTACGAGCTGATGATCGAGACTCTCTTTTGCATCCGTGGTTCGAACCCCGGTGATGACGTCTTTTGCCGATCTTTTACAGCAAGTGCCTACACGGGGAGCTGTAAGTATTAGTTAATCCACCTAATATCTCAGTCCATACAGTGGCGCGATGGCTTGGCGCACTGTACGAGCTGATGATCGAGACTCCTTTTTACATCCGTGGTTCGAACCCCGGGTGATGACGTCTTTTGCCGATCTTTTACAGCAAGTACCTACACGGGGAGCTGTAAGTATTAGTTAATCGACCTAATATCTCGGTCCATACAGTGGCGCGATGGCTTGGCGCACTGTACGAGCTGATGAACGAGACTCTCTTTTGCATCCGTGGTTCGAACCCCGGTGATGACGTCTTTTGCCGATCTTTTACAGCAAGTGCCTACACGGATAGCTGTAAGTATTAGTTAATCCACCTAATATCTCAGTCCATACAGTGGCGCGATGGCTTGGCGCACTGTACGAGATGATGATCGAGACTCCTTTTTACATCCGTGGTTCGAACCCCGGGTGATGACGTCTTTTGCCGATCTTTTACAGCAAGTACCTACACGGGGAGCTGTAAGTATTAGTTAATCCACCTAATATCTCAGTCCATACAGTGGCGCGATGGCTTGGCGCACTGTACGAGCTGATGAGCGAGGCTCTCTCTTTTGCATCGGTGGTTCGAACCCCTGTGATGACGTCTTTTGCCGATCTTTTACAGCGAGTGCCTACATGGGGAGCTGTAAGTATTAGTTAATCGACCTAATATCTCAGTCCATACAGTGGCGCGATGGCTTGGCGCACTGTACGAGCTGATGAGCGAGGCTCTCTTTTGCATCGGTGGTTCGAACCCCCGGTGATGACGTCTTTTGCCGATCTTTTACAGCGAGTGCCTACATGGGGAGCTGTAAGTATTAGTTAATCGACCTAATATCTCAGTCCATACAGTGGCGCGATGGCTTGGCGCACTGTACGAGCTGATGAGCGAGGCTCTCTTTTGCATCGGTGGTTCGAACCCCCGGTGAGGACGTCTTTTGCCGATCTTTTACAGCGAGTGCCTACATGGGGAGCTGTAAGTATTAGTTAATCGACCTAATATCTCAGTCCATACAGTGGCGCGATGGCTTGGCGCACTGTACTAGCTGATGAGCGAGGCTCTCTTTTGCATCGGTGGTTCGAACCCCCTGTGAGGACGTCTTTTGCCGATCTTTTACAGCGAGTGCCTACATGGGGAGCTGTAAGTATTAGTTAATCGACCTAATATCTCAGTCCATACAGTGGCGCGATGGCTTGGCGCACTGTACGAGCTGATGAGCGAGGCTCTCTTTTGCATCGGTGGTTCGAACACCCGGTGATGACGTCTTTTGCCGATCTTTTACAGCGAGTGCCTACATGGGGAGCTGTAAGTATTAGTTAATCGACCTAATATCTCAGTCCATACAGTGGCGCGATGGCTTGGCGCACTGTACGAGCTGATGAGCGAGGCTCTCTTTTGCATCGGTGGTTCGAACACCCGGTGATGACGTCTTTTGCCGATCTTTTACAGCGAGTGCCTACATGGGGAGCTGTAAGTATTAGTTAATTGACCTAATATCTCAGTCCATACAGTGGCGCGATGGCTTGGCGCACTGTACGAGCTGCTGGGCGAGGCTCTCTTTTGCATCGGTGGTTCGAACCCCCGGTGATGACGTCTTTTGCCGATCTTTTACAGCGAGTGCCTACATGGGGAGCTGTAAGTATTAGTTAATCGACCTAATATCTCAGTCCATACAGTGGCGCGATGGCTTGGCGCACTGTACGAGCTGATGAGCGAGGCTCTCTCTTTTGCATCGGTGGTTCGAACACCCGGTGATGACGTCTTTTGCCGATCTTTTACAGCGAGTGCCTACATGGGGAGCTGTAAGTATTAGTTAATCAACCTAATATCTCAGTCCATACAGTGGCGCGATGGCTTTACGCACTGTACGAGCTGATGAGCGAGGCTCTCTCTTTTGCATCGGTGGTTCGAACCCCCGGTGATGACGTCTTTTGCCGATCTTTTGCAGCGAGTGCCTACATGGGGAGCTGTAAGTATTAGTTAATCGACCTAATATCTCAGTCCATACAGTGGCGCGATGGCTTGGCGCACTGTACGAGCTGATGAGCGAGGCTCTCTCTTTTGCATCGGTGGTTCGAACCCCCGGTGATGACGTCTTTTGCCGATCTTTTACAGCGAGTGCCTACATGGGGAGGTGTAAGTATTAGTTAAACGACCTAATATCTCAGTCCATACAGTAGCGCGATGGCTTGGCGCACTGTACGAGCTGATGAGCGAGGCTCTCTTTTGCATCGGTGGTTCAAACCCCCGGTGATGACGTCTTTTGCCGATCTTTTACAGCGAGTGCCTACATGGGGAGGTGTAAGTATTAGTTAAACGACCTAATATCTCAGTCCATACAGTGGCGCGATGGCTTGGCGCACTGTACGAGCTGATGAGCGAGGCTCTCTTTTGCATCGGTGGTTCGAACCCCCGGCGATGACGTCTTTTGCCGATCTTTTACAGCGAGTGCCTACATGGGGAGCTGTAAGTATTAGTTAATCGACCTAATATCTCAGTCCATACAGTGGCGCGATGGTTGGCGCACTGTACGAGCTGATGAGCGAGGCTCTCTTTTGCATCGGTGGTTCGAACCCCCGGCGATGACGTCTTTTGCCGATCTTTTACAGCGAGTGCCTACATGGGGAGCTGTAGGTATTAGTTAATCGACCTAATATCTCAGTCCATACAGTGGCGCGATCTCTTGGCGCACTGTACGAGCTGATGAGCGAGGCTCTCTTTTGCATCGGTGGTTCGAACCCCCGGTGATGACGTCTTTTGCCGATCTTTTACAGCGAGTGCCTACATGGGGAGCTGTAAGTATTAGTTAATCGACCTAATATCTCAGTCCATACAGTGGCGCGATGGCTTGGCGCACTGTACGAGCTGATGAGCGAGGCTCTCTTTTGCATCGGTGGTTCGAACCCCCGGTGATGACGTCTTTTGCCGATCTTTTACAGCGAGTGCCTACATGGGGAGCTGTAAGTATTAGTTAATCGACCTAATATCTCAGTCCATACAGTGGCGCGATGGCTTGGCGCACTGTACGAGCTGATGAGCGAGGCTCTCTTTTGCATCGGTGGTTCGAACCCCCGGTGATGACGTCTTTTGCCGATCTTTTACAGCGAGTGCCTACATGGGGAGCTGTAAGTATTAGTTAATCGACCTAATATCTCAGTCCATACAGTGGCGCGATGGCTTGGCGCACTGTACGAGCTGATGAGCGAGGCACTCTTTTGCATCGGTGGTTCGAACCCCCGGTGATGACGTCTTTTGCCGATCTTTTACAGCGAGTGCCTACATGGGGAGCTGTAAGTATTAGTTAATCGACCTAATATCTCAGTCCATACAGTGGCGCGATGGCTTGGCGCACTGTACGAGCTGATGAGCGAGGCTCTCTTTTGCATAGGTGGTTCGAACCCCCGGTGATGACGTCTTTTGCCGATCTTATACAGCGAGTGCCTACATGGGGAGCTGTAAGTATTAGTTAATCGACCTAATATCTCAGTCCATACAGTGGCGCGATGACTTGGCGAACTGTACGAGCTGATGAGCGAGGCTCTCTTTTGCATCGGTGGTTCGAACCCCCGGTGATGAAGCTTTCGCCGATCTTTTACAGCGAGTGCCTTCATGGGGAGCTGTAAGTATTAGTTAATCGACCTAATATCTCAGTCCATACAGTGGCGCGATGGCTTGGCGCACTGTACGAGCTGATGAGCGAGGCTCTCTTTTGCATCGGTGGTTCGAACCCCCGGTGATGAAGGTTTCGCCGATCTTTTACAGCGAGTGCCTTCATGGGGAGCTGTAAGTATTAGTGAATCGACCTAATATCTCAGTCCATACAGTGGCGCGATGGCTTGGCGCACTGTACGAGCTGATGAGCGAGGCTCTCTTTTGCATCGGTGGTTCGAACCCCCGGTGATGAAGCTTTCGCCGATCTTTTACAGCGAGTGCCTTCATGGGGAGCTGTAAGTATTAGTGAATCGACCTAATATCTCAGTCCATACAGTGGCGCGATGGCTTGGCGCACTGTACGAGCTGATGAGCGAGGCTCTCTTTTGCATCGGTGGTTCGAACCCCCGGTGATGACGTCTTTTGCCGATCTTTAACAGCGAGTGCCTACATGGGGAGCTGTAAGTATTAGTTAATCGACCTAATATCTCAGTCCATACAGTGGCGCGATGGCTGGGCGCACTGTACGAGCTGATGAGCGAGGCACTCTTTTGCATCGGTGGTTCGAACCCCCGGTGATGACGTCTTTTGCCGATCTTTTACAGCGAGTGCCTACATGGGGAGCTGTAAGTATTAGTTAATCGACCTAATAACTCAGTCCATACAGTGGCGCGATGGCTTGGCGCACTGTACTAGCTGATGAGCGAGGCTCTCTTTTGCATCGGTGGTTCGAACCCCCGGTGAAGACGTCTTTTGCCGATCTTTTACAGCGAGTGCCTACATGGGGAGCTGTAAGTATTAGTTATTCGACCTAATAACTCAGTCCATACAGTGGCGCGATGGCTTGGCGCACTGTACGAGCTGATGAGCGAGGCTCTCTTTTGCATCGGTGGTTCGAACCCCCGGTGATGACGTCTTTTGCCGATCTTTTACAGCGACTGCCTACATGGGGAGCTGTAAGTATTAGTTATTCGACCTAATAACTCAGTCCATACAGTGGCGCGATGGCTTGGCGCACTGTACGAGCTGATGAGCGAGGCTCTCTTTTGCATCGGTGGTTCGAACACCCGGTGATGACGTCTTTTGCCGATCTTTTACAGCGAGTGCCTACATGGGGAGCTGTAAGTATTAGTTACACGACCTAATATCTCAGTCCATACAGTGGCGCGATGGCTTGGCGCACTGTACGAGCTGATGAGCGAGGCTCTCTTTTGCATCGGTGGTTCGAACACCCGGTGATGAAGTCTTTTGCCGATCTTTTACAGCGAGTGTCTACATGGGGAGCTGTAAGTATTAGTTAATCGACCTAATAACTCAGTCCATACAGTGGCGCGATGGCTTGGCGCACTGTACGAGCTGATGAGAGAGGCACTCTTTTGCATCGGTGGTTCGAATCCCCGGTGATGACGTCTTTTGCCGATCTTTTACAGCGAGTGCCTACATGGGGAGCTGTAAGTATTAGTTATTCGACCTAATAACTCAGTCCATACAGTGGCGCGATGGCTTGGCGCACTGTACGAGCTGATGAGAGAGGCTCTCTTTTGCATCGGTGGTTCGAACCCCCGGTGATGACGTCTTTTGCCGATCTTTTACAGCGAGTGCCTACATGGGGAGCTGTAAGTATTAGTTATTCGACCTAATAACTCAGTCCATACAGTGGCGCGATGGCTTGGCGCACTGTACGAGCTGATGAGCGAGGCTTTCTTTTGCATCGGTGGTTCGAACACCGGGTGATGACGTCTTTTGCCGATCTTTTACAGCGAGTGTCTACATGGGGAGCTGTAAGTATTAGTTAATCGACCTAATAACTCAGTCCATACAGTGGCGCGATGGCTTGGCGCACTGTACGAGCTGATGAGCGAGGCTCTCTTTTGCATCGGTGGTTCGAACACCCGGTGATGACGTCTTTTGCCGATCTTTTACAGCGAGTGTCTACATGGGGAGCTGTAAGTATTAGTTAATCGACCTTATAACTCAGTCCATACAGTGTCGCGATTTCTTGGCGCACTGTACGAGCTGATGAGCGAGGCTCTCTTTTGCATCGGTGGTTCGAACACCCGGTGATGACGTCTTTTGCCGATCTTTTACAGCGAGTGCCTACATGGGGAGCTGTAAGTATTAGTTATTCGACCTAATAACTCAGTCCATACAGTGGCGCGATGGCTTGGCGCACTGTACGAGCTGATGAGCGAGGCTCTCTTTTGCATCGGTGGTTCGAACACCCGGTGATGACGTCTTTTGCCGATCTTTTACAGCGAGTGTCTACATGGGGAGCTGTAAGTATTAGTTAATCGACCTAATAACTCAGTCCATACAGTGGCGCGATGGCTTGGCGCACTGTACGAGCTGATGAGCGAGGCTCTCTTTTGCATCGGTGGTTCGAACCCCCGGTGATGACGTCTTTTGCCGATCTTTTACAGCGAGTGCCTATATGGGGAGCTGTAAGTATTAGTTAAACGACCTAATATTTCAGTCCATACAGTGGCGCGATGGCTTGGCGCACTGTACGAGCTGATGAGAGAGGCACTCTTTTGCATGGTGGTTCGAATCCCCGGTGATGACGTCTTTTGCCGATCTTTTACAGCGAGTGCCTACATGGGGAGGTGTAAGTATTAGTTATTCGACCTAATAACTCAGTCCATACAGTGGCGCGATGGCTTGGCGCACTGTACGAGCTGATGAGAGAGGCTCTCTTTTGCATCGGTGGTTCGAACCCCCGGTGATGACGTCTTTTGCCGATCTTTTACAGCGAGTGCCTACATGGGGAGCTGTAAGTATTAGTTATTCGACCTAATAACTCAGTCCATACAGTGGCGCGATGGCTTGGCGCACTGTACGAGCTGATGAGCGAGGCTCTCTTTTGCATCGGTGGTTCGAACACCCGGTGATGACGTCTTTTGCCGATCTTTTACAGCGAGTGTCTACATGGGGAGCTGTAAGTATTAGTTAATCGACCTAATAACTCAGTCCATACAGTGGCGCGATGGCTTGGCGCACTGTACGAGCTGATGAGCGAGGCTCTCTTTTGCATCGGTGGTTCGAACACCCGGTGATGACGTCTTTTGCCGATCTTTTACAGCGAGTGCCTACATGGGGAGCTGTAAGTATTAGTTATTCAACCTAATAACTCAGTCCATACAGTGGCGCGATGGCTTGGCGCACTGTACGAGCTGATGAGCGAGGCTCTCTTTTGCATCGGTGGTTCGAATCCCCGGTGATGACGTCTTTTGCCGATCTTTTACAGCGAGTGCCTACATGGGGAGCTGTAAGTATTAGTTATTCGACCTAATAACTCAGTCCATACAGTGGCGCGATGGCTTGGCGCACTGTACGAGATGATGAGCGAGGCTCTCTTTTGCATCGGTGGTTCGAACCCCCGGTGATGACGTCTTTTGCCGATCTTTTACAGCTAGTGCCTACATGGGGAGCTGTAAGTATTAGTTAATCGACCTAATGACTCAGTCCATACAGTGGCGCGATGGCTTGGCGCACTGTACGAGCTGATGAGCGAGGCTTTCTTTTGCATCGGTGGTTCGAACCCCCGGTGATGACGTCTTTTGCCGATCTTTTACAGCGAGTGCCTACATGGGGAGCTGTAAGTATTAGTTAATCGACCTAATATCTCAGTCCATACAGTGGCGCGATGGCTTGGCGCACTGTACGAGCTGATGAGCGAGGCTCTCTTTTGCATCGGTGGTTCGAACCCCCGGCGATGACGTCTTTTGCCGATCTTTTACAGCGAGTGCCTACATGGGGAGCTGTAAGTATTAGTTAATCGACCTAATATCTCAGTCCATACAGTGGCGCGATGGCTTGGCGCACTGTACGAGCTGATGAGAGAGGCTCTCTTTTGCATCGGTGGTTCGAACCCCCGGTGATGACGTCTTTTGCCGATCTTTTACAGCGAGTGCCTACATGGGGAGCTGTAAGTATTAGTTAATTGACCTAATAACTCAGTCCATACAGTGGCGCGATGGCTTGGCGCACTGTACGAGCTGATGAGCGAGGCTCTCTTTTGCATCGGTGGTTCGAACACCCGGTGATGACGTCTTTTGCCGATCTTTTACAGCGAGTGTCTACATGGGGAGCTGTAAGTATTAGTTAATCGACCTAATAACTCAGTCCATACAGTGGCGCGATGGCTTGGCGCACTGTACGAGCTGATGAGCGAGGCTCTCTTTTGCATCGGTGGTTCGAACACCCGGTGATGACGTCTTTTGCCGATCTTTTACAGCGAGTGTCTACATGGGGAGCTGTAAGTATTAGTTAATCGACCTAATAACTCAGTCCATACAGTGGCGCGATTTCTTGGCGCACTGTACGAGCTGATGAGCGAGGCTCTCTTTTGCATCGGTGGTTCGAACACCCGGTGATGACGTCTTTTGCCGATCTTTTACAGCGAGTGTCTACATGGGGAGCTGTAAGTATTAGTTAATCGACCTAATAACTCAGTCCATACAGTGGCGCGATGGCTTGGCGCACTGTACGAGCTGATGAGCGAGGCTCTCTTTTGCATCGGTGGTTCGAACACCCGGTGATGACGTCTTTTGCCGATCTTTTACAGCGAGTGCCTACATGGGGAGGTGTAAGTATTAGTTAAACAACCTAATATCTCAGTCCATACAGTGGCGCGATGGCTTGGCGCACTGTACGAGCTGATGAGAGAGGCTCTCTTTTGCATCGGTGGTTCGAACCCCCGGTGATGACGTCTTTTGCCGATCTTTTACAGCGAGTGCCTACATGGGGAGCTGTAAGTATTAGTTATTCGACCTAATAACTCAGTCCATACAGTGGCGCGATGGCTTGGCGCACTGTACGAGCTGATGAGAGAGGCTCTCTTTTGCATCGGTGGTTCGAACCCCCGGTGATGACGTCTTTTGCCGATCTTTTACAGCCAGTGCCTACATGGGGAGCTGTAAGTATTAGTTATTCGACCTAATAACTCAGTCCATACAGTGGCGCGATGGCTTGGCGCACTGTACGAGCTGATGAGAGAGGCTCTCTTTTGCATCGGTGGTTCGAACCCCCGGTGATGACGTCTTTTGCCGATCTTTTACAGCGAGTGCCTACATGGGGAGCTGTAAGTATTGGTTATTCGACCTAATAACTCAGTCCATACAGTGGCGCGATGGCTTGGCGCACTGTACGAGCTGATGAGCGAGGCTCTCTTTTGCATCGGTGGTTCGAACACCCGGTGATGACGTCTTTTGCCGATCTTTTACAGCGAGTGTCTACATTGGGAGCTGTAAGTATTAGTTAATCGACCTAATAACTCAGTCCATACAGTGGCGCGATGGCTTGGCGCACTGTACGAGCTGATGAGCGAGGCTTTCTTTTGCATCGGTGGTTCGAATCCCCGGTGATGACGTCTTTTGCCGATCTTTTACAGCGAGTGCCTACATGGGGAGCTGTAAGTATTAGTTATTCGACCTAATAACTCAGTCCATACAGTGGCGCGATGGCTTGGCGCACTGTACGAGATGATGAGCGAGGCTCTCTTTTGCATCGGTGGTTCGAACCCCCGGTGATGACGTCTTTTGCCGATCTTTTACAGCTAGTGCCTACATGGGGAGCTGTAAGTATTAGTTAATCGACCTAATGACTCAGTCCATACAGTGGCGCGATGGCTTGGCGCACTGTACGAGCTGATGAGAGAGGCTCTCTCTTTTGCATCGGTGGTTCGAACCCCCGGTGATGACGTCTTTTGCCGATCTTTTACAGCGAGTGCCTACATGGGGAGCTGTAAGTATTAGTTAATCGACCTAATATCTCAGTCCATACAGTGGCGCGATGGCTTGGCGCACTGTACGAGCTGATGAGCGAGGCTCTCTTTTGCATCGGTGGTTCGAACCCCCGGCGATGACGTCTTTTGCCGATCTTTTACAGCGAGTGCCTACATGGGGAGCTGTAAGTATTAGTTAATCGACCTAATATCTCAGTCCATACAGTGGCGCGATGGCTTGGCGCACTGTACGAGCTGATGAGAGAGGCTCTCTTTTGCATCGGTGGTTCGAACCCCCGGTGATGACGTCTTTTGCCGATCTTTTACAGCGAGTGCCTACATGGGGAGCTGTAAGTATTAGTTATTCGACCTAATAACTCAGTCCATACAGTGGCGCGATGGCTTGGCGCACTGTACGAGCTGATGAGCGAGGCTCTCTTTTGCATCGGTGGTTCGAACACCCGGTGATGACGTCTTTTGCCGATCTTTTACAGCGAGTGTCTACATGGGGAGCTGTAAGTATTAGTTAATCGACCTAATAACTCAGTCCATACAGTGGCGCGATGGCTTGGCGCACTGTACGAGCTGATGAGCGAGGCTCTCTTTTGCATCGGTGGTTCGAACACCCGGTGATGACGTCTTTTGCCGATCTTTTACAGCGAGTGTCTACATGGGGAGCTGTAAGTATTAGTTAATCGACCTAATAACTCAGTCCATACAGTGGCGCGATTTCTTGGCGCACTGTACGAGCTGATGAGCGAGGCTCTCTTTTGCATCGGTGGTTCGAACACCCGGTGATGACGTCTTTTGCCGATCTTTTACAGCGAGTGTCTACATGGGGAGCTGTAAGTATTAGTTAATCGACCTAATAACTCAGTCCATACAGTGGCGCGATGGCTTGGCGCACTGTACGAGCTGATGAGCGAGGCTCTCTTTTGCATCGGTGGTTCGAACACCCGGTGATGACGTCTTTTGCCGATCTTTTACAGCGAGTGTCTACATGGGGAGCTGTAAGTATTAGTTAATCGACCTAATATCTCAGTCCATACAGTGGCGCGATGGCTTGGCGCACTGTACGAGCTGATGAGCGAGGCTCTCTTTTGCATCGGTGGTTCGAACCCCCGGTGATGACGTCTTTTGCCGATCTTTTACAGCGAGTGCCTACATGGGGAGGTGTAAGTATTAGTTATTCGACCTAATATCTCAGTCCATACAGTGGCGCGATGGCTTGGCGCACTGTACGAGCTGATGAGAGAGGCTCTCTTTTGCATCGGTGGTTCGAACCCCCGGTGATGACGTCTTTTGCCGATCTTTTACAGCGAGTGCCTACATGGGGAGCTGTAAGTATTAGTTATTCGACCTAATAACTCAGTCCATACAGTGGCGCGATGGCTTGGCGCACTGTACGAGCTGATGAGAGAGGCTCTCTTTTGCATCGGTGGTTCGAACCCCCGGTGATGACGTCTTTTGCCGATCTTTTACAGCGAGTGCCTACATGGGGAGCTGTAAGTATTGGTTATTCGACCTAATAACTCAGTCCATACAGTGGCGCGATGGCTTGGCGCACTGTACGAGCTGATGAGCGAGGCTCTCTTTTGCATCGGTGGTTCGAACACCCGGTGATGACGTCTTTTGCCGATCTTTTACAGCGAGTGTCTACATGGGGAGCTGTAAGTATTAGTTAATCGACCTAATAACTCAGTCCATACAGTGGCGCGATGGCTTGGCGAACTGTACGAGCTGATGAGCGAGGCTTTCTTTTGCATCGGTGGTTCGAACCTCCGGTGATGACGTCTTTTGCCGATCTTTTACAGCGAGTGCCTTCATGGGGAGCTGTAAGTATTAGTTAATCGACCTAATAACTCAGTCCATACAGTGGCGCGATGGCTTGGCGCACTGTACGAGCTGATGAGAGAGGCTCTCTTTTGCATCGGTGGTTCGAACCCCCGGTGATGACGTCTTTTGCCGATCTTTTACAGCGAGTGCCTACATGGGGAGCTGTAAGTATTAGTTATTCGACCTAATAACTCAGTCCATACAGTGGCGCGATGGCTTGGCGCACTGTACGAGCTGATGAGAGAGGCTCTCTTTTGCATCGGTGGTTCGAACCCCCGGTGATGACGTCTTTTGCCGATCTTTTACAGCGAGTGCCTACATGGGGAGCTGTAAGTATTAGTTATTCGACCTAATAACTCAGTCCATACAGTGGCGCGATGGCTTGGCGCACTGTACGAGCTGATGAGAGAGGCTCTCTTTTGCATCGGTGGTTCGAACCCCCGGTGATGACGTCTTTTGCCGATCTTTTACAGCGAGTGCCTACATGGGGAGCTGTAAGTATTAGTTATTCGACCTAATAACTCAGTCCATACAGTGGCGCGATGGCTTGGCGCACTGTACGAGCTGATGAGCGAGGCTCTCTTTTGCATCGGTGGTTCGAACACCCGGTGATGACGTCTTTTGCCGATCTTTTACAGCGAGTGTCTACATGGGGAGCTGTAAGTATTAGTTAATCGACCTAATAACTCAGTCCATACAGTGGCGCGATGGCTTGGCGCACTGTACGAGCTGATGAGCGAGGTTTTCTTTTGCATCGGTGGTTCGAACCCCCGGTGATGACGTCTTTTGCCGATCTTTTACAGCGAGTGCCTTCATGGGGAGCTGTAAGTATTAGTTAATCGACCTAATATCTCAGTCCATACAGTGGCGCGATGGCTTGGCGCACTGTACGAGCTGATGAGCGAGGCTCTCTTTTGCATCGGTGGTTCGAACCCCCGGTGATGACGTCTTTTGCCGATCTTTTACAGCGAGTGCCTACATGGGGAGCTGTAAGTATTAGTTAATCGAACAAATATCTCAGTCCATACAGAGGCGCGATGGCTTGGCGCACTGTACGAGCTGATGCGCGAGGCTCTCTCTTTTGCATCGGTGGTTCGAACCCCCGGTGATGACGTCTTTTGCCGATCTTTTACAGCGAGTGCCTACATGGGGAGCTGTAAGTATTAGTTAATCGACAAAATATCTCAGTCCATACAGTGGCGCGATGGCTTGGCGCACTGTACGAACTGATGAGCGAGGCTCTCTCTTTTGCATCGGTGGTTCGAACCCCCTGTGATGACGTCTTTTGCCGATCTTTTACAGCGAGTGCCTACATGGGGAGCTGTAAGTATTAGTTAATCGACCTAATATCTCAGTCCATACAGTGGCGCGATGGCTTGGCGCACTGTACGAGCTGATGAGCGAGGCTCTCTTTTGCATCGGTGGTTCGAACCCCCGGTGAGGACGTCTTTTGCCGATCTTTTACAGCGAGTGCCTACATGGGGAGCTGTAAGTATTAGTTAATCGACCTAATATCTCAGTCCATACAGTGGCGCGATGGCTTGGCGCACTGTACTAGCTGATGAGCGAGGCTCTCTTTTGCATCGGTGGTTCGAACCCCCGGTGAGGACGTCTTTTGCCGATCTTTTACAGCGAGTGCCTACATGGGGAGCTGTAAGTATTAGTTAATCGACCTAATATCTCAGTCCATACAGTGGCGCGATGGCTTGGCGCAATGTACTAGCTGATGAGCGAGGCTCTCTTTTGCATCGGTGGTTCGAACCCCCGGTGATGACGTCTTTTGCCGATCTTTTACAGCGAGTGCCTACATGGGGAGCTGTAAGTATTAGTTAATCGACCTAATATCTCAGTCCATACAGTGGCGCGATGGCTTGGCGCAATGTACTAGCTGATGAGCGAGGCTCTCTTTTGCATCGGTGGTTCGAACCCCCTGTGATGACGTCTTTTGCCGATCTTTTACAGCGAGTGCCTACATGGGGAGCTGTAAGTATTAGTTAATCGACCTAATATCTCAGTCCATACTGTGGCGCGATGGCTTGGCGCAATGAACTAGCTGATGAGCGAGGCTCTCTTTTGCATCGGTGGTTCGAACCCCCTGTGATGACGTCTTTTGCCGATCTTTTACAGCGAGTGCCTACATGGGGAGCTGTAAGTATTAGTTAATCGACCTAATATCTCAGTCCATACAGTGGCGCGATGGCTTGGCGCAATGTACTAGCTGATGAGCGAGGCTCTCTTTTGCATCGGTGGTTCGAACCCCCTGTGATGACGTCTTTTGCCGATCTTTTACAGCGAGTGCCTACATGGGGAGCTGTAAGTATTAGTTAATCGACCTAATATCTCAGTCCATACAGTGGCGCGATGGCTTGGCGCACTGTACGAGCTGATGAGCGAGGCTCTCTTTTGCATCGGTGGTTCGAACCCCCGGTGATGACGTCTTTTGCCGATCTTTTACAGCGAGTGCCTACATGGGGAGCTGTAAGTATTAGTTAATCGACCTAATATCTCAGTCCATACAGTGGCGCGATGGCTTGGCGCACTGTACGAGCTGATGAGCGAGGCTCTCTCTTTTGCATCGGTGGTTCGAACCCCCGGTGATGACGTCTTTTGCCGATCTTTTACAGCGAGTGCCTACATGGGGAGCTGTAAGTATTAGTTAATCGACCTAATATCTCAGTCCATACAGTGGCGCGATGGCTTGGCGCACTGTACGAGCTGATGAGCGAGGCTCTCTTTTGCATCGGTGGTTCGAACCCCCTGTGATGACGTCTTTTGCCGATCTTTTACAGCGAGTGCCTACATGGGGAGCTGTAAGTATTAGTTAATCGACCTAATATCTCAGTCCATACTGTGGCGCGATGGCTTGGCGCAATGAACTAGCTGATGAGCGAGGCTCTCTTTTGCATCGGTGGTTCGAACCCCCTGTGATGACGTCTTTTGCCGATCTTTTACAGCGAGTGCCTACATGGGGAGCTGTAAGTATTAGTTAATCGACCTAATATCTCAGTCCATACAGTGGCGCGATGGCTTGGCGCAATGTACTAGCTGATGAGCGAGGCTCTCTTTTGCATCGGTGGTTCGAACCCCCTGTGATGACGTCTTTTGCCGATCTTTTACAGCGAGTGCCTACATGGGGAGCTGTAAGTATTAGTTAATCGACCTAATATCTCAGTCCATACAGTGGCGCGATGGCTTGGCGCACTGTACGAGCTGATGAGCGAGGCTCTCTCTTTTGCATCGGTGGTTCGAACCCCCGGTGATGACGTCTTTTGCCGATCTTTTACAGCGAGTGCCTACATGGGGAGCTGTAAGTATTAGTTAATCGACCTAATATCTCAGTCCATACAGTGGCGCGATGGCTTGGCGCACTGTACGAGCTGATGAGCGAGGCTCTCTCTTTTGCATCGGTGGTTCGAACCCCCGGTGATGACGTCTTTTGCCGATCTTTTACAGCGAGTGCCTACATGGGGAGCTGTAAGTATTAGTTAATCGACCTAATATCTCAGTCCATACAGTGGCGCGATGGCTTGGCGCACTGTACGAGCTGATGAGCGAGGCTCTCTTTTGCATCGGTGGTTCGAACCCCCGGTGATGACGTCTTTTGCCGATCTTTTACAGCGAGTGCCTACATGGGGAGCTGTAAGTATTAGTTAATCGACCTAATATCTCAGTCCATAAAGTGGCGCGATGGCTTGGCGCACTGTACGAGCTGATGAGCGAGGCTCTCTCTTTTGCATCGGTGGTTCGAACCCCCGGTGATGACGTCTTTTGCCGATCTTTTACAGCGAGTGCCTACATGGGGAGCTGTAAGTATTAGTTAATCGACCTAATATCTCGGTCCATACAGTGGCGCGATGGCTTGGCGCACTGTACGAGCTGATGAGCGAGGCTCTCTTTTGCATCGGTGGTTCGAACCCCCGGTGAGGACGTCTTTTGCCGATCTTTTACAGCGAGTGCCTACATGGGGAGCTGTAAGTATTAGTTAATCGACCTAATATCTCAGTCCATACAGTGGCGCGATGGCTTGGCGCACTGTACGAGCTGATGAGCGAGGCTCTCTTTTGCATCGGTGGTTCGAACCCCCGGTGAGGACGTCTTTTGCCGATCTTTTACAGCGAGTGCCTACATGGGGAGCTGTAAGTATTAGTTAATCGACCTAATATCTCAGTCCATACAGTGGCGCGATGGCTTGGCGCACTGTACTAGCTGATGAGCGAGGCTCTCTTTTGCATCGGTGGTTCGAACCCCCTGTGAGGACGTCTTTTGCCGATCTTTTACAGCGAGTGCCTACATGGGGAGCTGTAAGTATTAGTTAATCGACCTAATATCTCAGTCCATACAGTGGCGCGATGGCTTGGCGCACTGTACGAGCTGATGAGCGAGGCTCTCTTTTGCATCGGTGGTTCGAACCCCCGGTGATGACGTCTTTTGCCGATCTTTTACAGCGAGTGCCTACATGGGGAGCTGAAAGTATTAGTTAATCGACCTAATATCTCAGTCCATACAGTGGCGCGATGGCTTGGCGCACTGTACGAGCTGATGAGCGAGGCTCTCTTTTGCATCGGTGGTTCGAACACCCGGTGATGACGTCTTTTGCCGATCTTTTACAGCGAGTGCCTACATGGGGAGCTGTAAGTATTAGTTAATCGACCTAATATCTCAGTCCATACAGTGGCGCGATGGCTTGGCGCACTTTACGAGCTGCTGGGCGAGGCTCTCTTTTGCATCGGTGGTTCGAACCCCCGGTGATGACGTCTTTTGCCGATCTTTTACAGCGAGTGCCTACATGGGGAGCTGTAAGTATTAGTTAATCGACCTAATATCTCAGTCCATACAGTGGCGCGATGGCTTGTCGCACTGTACGAGCTGATGAGCGAGGCTCTCTCTTTTGCATCGGTGGTTCGAACACCCGGTGATGACGTCTTTTGCCGATCTTTTACAGCGAGTGCCTACATGGGGAGCTGTAAGTATTAGTTAATCAACCTAATATCTCAGTCCATACAGTGGCGCGATGGCTTGGCGCACTGTACGAGCTGATGAGCGAGGCTCTCTCTTTTGCATCGGTGGTTCGAACCCCCGGTGATGACGTCTTTTGCCGACCTTTTGCAGCGAGTGCCTACATGGGGAGCTGTAAATATTAGTTAATCGACCTAATATCTCAGTCCATACAGTGGCGCGATGGCTTGGCGCACTGTACGAACTGATGAGCGAGGCTCTCTCTTTTGCATCGGTGGTTCGAACCCCCGGTGATGACGTCTTTTGCCGATCTTTTACAGCGAGTGCCTACATGGGGAGGTGTAAGTATTAGTTAAACGACCTAATATCTCAGTCCATACAGTAGCGCGATGGCTTGGCGCACTGTACGAGCTGATGAGCGAGGCTCTCTTTTGCATCGGTGGTTCAAACCCCCGGTGATGACGTCTTTTGCCGATCTTTTGCAGCGAGTGCCTACATGGGGAGCTGTAAGTATTAGTTAATCGACCTAATATCTCAGTCCATACAGTGGCGCGATGGCTTGGCGCACTGTACGAGCTGATGAGCGAGGCTCTCTTTTGCATCGGTGGTTCAAACCCCCGGTGATGACGTCTTTTGCCGATCTTTTACAGCGAGTGCCTACATGGGGAGGTGTAAGTATTAGTTAAACGACCTAATATCTCAGTCCATACAGTAGCGCGATGGCTTGGCGCACTGTACGAGCTGATGAGCGAGGCTCTCTTTTGCATCGGTGGTTCAAACCCCCGGTGATGACGTCTTTTGCCGATCTTTTGCAGCGAGTGCCTACATGGGGAGCTGTAAGTATTAGTTAATCGACCTAATATCTCAGTCCATACAGTGGCGCGATGGCTTGGCGCACTGTACGAACTGATGAGCGAGGCTCTCTCTTTTGCATCGGTGGTTCGAACCCCCGGTGATGACGTCTTTTGCCGATCTTTTACAGCGAGTGCCTACATGGGGAGGTGTAAGTATTAGTTAAACGACCTAATATCTCAGTCCATACAGTAGCGCGATGGCTTGGCGCACTGTACGAGCTGATGAGCGAGGCTCTCTTTTGCATCGGTGGTTCAAACCCCCGGTGATGACGTCTTTTGCCGATCTTTTACAGCGAGTGCCTACATGGGGAGGTGTAAGTATTAGTTAAACGACCTAATATCTCAGTCCATACAGTAGCGCGATGGCTTGGCGCACTGTACGAGCTGATGAGCGAGGCTCTCTTTTGCATCGGTGGTTCAAACCCCCGGTGATGACGTCTTTTGCCGATCTTTTACAGCAAGTGCCTACATGGGGAGGTGTAAGTATTAGTTAATCGACCTAATATCTCAGTCCATACAGTGGCGCGATGGCTTGGCGCACTGTACGAGCTGCTGGGCGAGGCTCTCTTTTGCATCGGTGGTTCGAACCCCCGGTGATGACGTCTTTTGCCGATCTTTTACAGCGAGTGCCTACATGGGGAGCTGTAAGTATTAGTTAATCGACCTAATATCTCAGTCCATACAGTGGCGCGATGGCTTGGCGCACTGTACGAGCTGATGAGCGAGGCTCTCTCTTTTGCATCGGTGGTTCGAACCCCCGGTGATGACGTCTTTTGCCGATCTTTTGCAGCGAGTGCCTACATGGGGAGCTGTAAGTATTAGTTAATCGACCTAATATCTCAGTCCATACAGTGGCGCGATGGCTTGGCGCACTGTACGAACTGATGAGCGAGGCTCTCTCTTTTGCATCGGTGGTTCGAACCCCCGGTGATGACGTCTTTTGCCGATCTTTTACAGCGAGTGCCTACATGGGGAGGTGTAAGTATTAGTTAAACGACCTAATATCTCAGTCCATACAGTAGCGCGATGGCTTGGCGCACTGTACGAGCTGATGAGCGAGGCTCTCTTTTGCATCGGTGGTTCAAACCCCCGGTGATGACGTCTTTTGCCGATCTTTTGCAGCGAGTGCCTACATGGGGAGCTGTAAGTATTAGTTAATCGACCTAATATCTCAGTCCATACAGTGGCGCGATGGCTTGGCGCACTGTACGAGCTGATGAGCGAGGCTCTCTTTTGCATCGGTGGTTCAAACCCCCGGTGATGACGTCTTTTGCCGATCTTTTACAGCGAGTGCCTACATGGGGAGGTGTAAGTATTAGTTAAACGACCTAATATCTCAGTCCATACAGTAGCGCGATGGCTTGGCGCACTGTACGAGCTGATGAGCGAGGCTCTCTTTTGCATCGGTGGTTCAAACCCCCGGTGATGACGTCTTTTGCCGATCTTTTGCAGCGAGTGCCTACATGGGGAGCTGTAAGTATTAGTTAATCGACCTAATATCTCAGTCCATACAGTGGCGCGATGGCTTGGCGCACTGTACGAACTGATGAGCGAGGCTCTCTCTTTTGCATCGGTGGTTCGAACCCCGGTGATGACGTCTTTTGCCGATCTTTTGCAGCGAGTGCCTACATGGGGAGCTGTAAGTATTAGTTAATCGACCTAATATCTCAGTCCATACAGTGGCGCGATGGCTTGGCGCACTGTACGAACTGATGAGCGAGGCTCTCTCTTTTGCATCGGTGGTTCGAACCCCCGGTGATGACGTCTTTTGCCGATCTTTTACAGCGAGTGCCTACATGGGGAGGTGTAAGTATTAGTTAATCGACCTAATATCTCAGTCCATACAGTGGCGCGATGGCTTGGCGCACTGTACGAGCTGATGAGCGAGGCTCTCTTTTGCATCGGTGGTTCAAACCCCCGGTGATGACGTCTTTTGCCGATCTTTTACAGCGAGTGCCTACATGGGGAGGTGTAAGTATTAGTTAAACGACCTAATATCTCAGTCCATACAGTAGCGCGATGGCTTGGCGCACTGTACGAGCTGATGAGCGAGGCTCTCTTTTGCATCGGTGGTTCAAACCCCCGGTGATGACGTCTTTTGCCGATCTTTTACAGCAAGTGCCTACATGGGGAGGTGTAAGTATTAGTTAATCGACCTAATATCTCAGTCCATACAGTGGCGCGATGGCTTGGCGCACTGTACGAGCTGCTGGGCGAGGCTCTCTTTTGCATCGGTGGTTCGAACCCCCGGTGATGACGTCTTTTGCCGATCTTTTACAGCGAGTGCCTACATGGGGAGCTGTAAGTATTAGTTAATCGACCTAATATCTCAGTCCATACAGTGGCGCGATGGCTTGGCGCACTGTACGAGCTGATGAGCGAGGCTCTCTCTTTTGCATCGGTGGTTCGAACCCCCGGTGATGACGTCTTTTGCCGATCTTTTGCAGCGAGTGCCTACATGGGGAGCTGTAAGTATTAGTTAATCGACCTAATATCTCAGTCCATACAGTGGCGCGATGGCTTGGCGCACTGTACGAACTGATGAGCGAGGCTCTCTCTTTTGCATCGGTGGTTCGAACCCCCGGTGATGACGTCTTTTGCCGATCTTTTACAGCGAGTGCCTACATGGGGAGGTGTAAGTATTAGTTAAACGACCTAATATCTCAGTCCATACAGTAGCGCGATGGCTTGGCGCACTGTACGAGCTGATGAGCGAGGCTCTCTTTTGCATCGGTGGTTCAAACCCCCGGTGATGACGTCTTTTGCCGATCTTTTGCAGCGAGTGCCTACATGGGGAGCTGTAAGTATTAGTTAATCGACCTAATATCTCAGTCCATACAGTGGCGCGATGGCTTGGCGCACTGTACGAGCTGATGAGCGAGGCTCTCTTTTGCATCGGTGGTTCAAACCCCCGGTGATGACGTCTTTTGCCGATCTTTTACAGCGAGTGCCTACATGGGGAGGTGTAAGTATTAGTTAAACGACCTAATATCTCAGTCCATACAGTAGCGCGATGGCTTGGCGCACTGTACGAGCTGATGAGCGAGGCTCTCTTTTGCATCGGTGGTTCAAACCCCCGGTGATGACGTCTTTTGCCGATCTTTTGCAGCGAGTGCCTACATGGGGAGCTGTAAGTATTAGTTAATCGACCTAATATCTCAGTCCATACAGTGGCGCGATGGCTTGGCGCACTGTACGAACTGATGAGCGAGGCTCTCTCTTTTGCATCGGTGGTTCGAACCCCCGGTGATGACGTCTTTTGCCCATCTTTTACAGCGAGTGCCTACATGGGGAGGTGTAAGTATTAGTTAAACGACCTAATATCTCAGTCCATACAGTAGCGCGATGGCTTGGCGCACTGTACGAGCTGATGAGCGAGGCTCTCTTTTGCATCGGTGGTTCGAACCCCCGGTGATGACGTCTTTTGCCGATCTTTTACAGCGAGTGCCTACATGGGGAGGTGTAAGTATTAGTTAAACGACCTAATATCTCAGTCCATACAGTAGCGCGATGGCTTGGCGCACTGTACGAGCTGATGAGCGAGGCTCTCATTTGCATCGGTGGTTCGAACCCCCGGTGATGACGTCTTTTGCCGATCTTTTGCAGCGAGTGCCTACATGGGGAGCTGTAAGTATTAGTTAATCGACCTAATATCTCAGTCCATACAGTGGCGCGATGGCTTGGCGCACTGTACGAACTGATGAGCGAGGCTCTCTCTTTTGCATCGGTGGTTCGAACCCCCGGTGATGACGTCTTTTGCCGATCTTTTACAGCGAGTGCCTACATGGGGAGGTGTAAGTATTAGTTAAACGACCTAATATCTCAGTCCATACAGTAGCGCGATGGCTTGGCGCACTGTACGAGCTGATGAGCGAGGCTCTCTTTTGCATCGGTGGTTCAAACCCCCGGTGATGACGTCTTTTGCCGATCTTTTACAGCGAGTGCCTACATGGGGAGGTGTAAGTATTAGTTAATCGACCTAATATCTCAGTCCATACAGTAGCGCGATGGCTTGGCGCACTGTACGAGCTGATGAGCGAGGCTCTCTTTTGCATCGGTGGTTCAAACCCCCGGTGATGACGTCTTTTGCCGATCTTTTACAGCAAGTGCCTACATGGGGAGCTGTAAGTATTAGTTAATCGACCTAATATCTCAGTCCATACAGTGGCGCGATGGCTTGGCGCACTGTACGAGCTGATGAGCGAGGCTCTCTTTTGCATCGGTGGTTCGAACCCCCGGCGATGACGTCTTTTGCCGATCTTTTACAGCGAATGCCTACATGGGGAGCTGTAAGTATTAGTTAATCGACCTAATATCTCAGTCCATACAGTGGCGCGATGGCTTGGCGCACTGTACGAGCTGATGAGCGAGGCTCTCCTTTGCATCGGTGGTTCGAACCCCCGGCGATGACGTCTTTTGCCGATCTTTTACAGAGAGTGCCTACATGGGGAGCTGTAGGTATTAGTTAATCGACCTAATATCTCAGTCCATACAGTGGCGCGATGGCTTGGCGCACTGTACGAGCTGATGAGCGAGGCTCTCTTTTGCATCGGTGGTTCGAACCCCCGGTGATGACGTCTTTTGCCGATCTTTTACAGCGAGTGCCTACATGGGGAGCTGTAAGTATTAGTTAATCGACCTAATATCTCAGTCCATACAGTGGCGCGATGGCTTGGCGCACTGTACGAGCTGATGAGCGAGGCTCTCTTTTGCATCGGTGGTTCGAACCCCCGGTGATGACGTCTTTTGCCGATCTTTTACAGCGAGTGCCTACATGGGGAGCTGTAAGTATTAGTTAATCGACCTAATATCTCAGTCCATACAGTGGCGCGATGGCTTGGCGCACTGTACGAGCTGATGAGCGAGGCACTCTTTTGCATCGGTGGTTCGAACCCCCGTTGATGACGTCTTTTGCCGATCTTTTACAGCGAGTGCCTACATGGGGAGGTGTAAGTATTAGTTAATCGACCTAATATCTCTGTCCATACAGTGGCGCGATGGCTTGGCGCACTGTACGAGCTGATGAGCGAGGCTCTCTTTTGCATCGGTGGTTCGAACCCCCGGTGATGACGTCTTTTGCCGATCTTTTACAGCGAGTGCCTACATGGGGAGCTGTAAGTATTAGTTAATCGACCTAATATCTCAGTCCATACAGTGGCGCGATGGCTTGGCGAACTGTACGAGCTGATGAGCGAGGCTCTCTTTTGCATCGGTGGTTCGAACCCCCGGTGATGAAGCTTTCGCCGATCTTTTACAGCGAGTGCCTTCATGGGGAGCTGTAAGTATTAGTTAATCGACCTAATATCTCAGTACATACAGTGGCGCGATGGCTTGGCGCACTGTACGAGCTGATGAGCGAGGCTCTCTTTTGCATCGGTGGTTCGAACCCCCGGTGATGAAGCTTTCGCCGATCTTTTACAGCGAGTGCCTTCATGGGGAGCTGTAAGTATTAGTGAATCGACCTAATATCTCAGTCCATACAGTGGCGCGATGGCTTGGCGCACTGTACGAGCTGATGAGAGAGGCTCTCTTTTGCATCGGTGGTTCGAATCCCCGGTGATGACGTCTTTTGCCGATCTTTTACAGCGAGTGCCTACATGGGGAGCTGTAAGTATTAGTTAATCGACCTAATATCTCAGTCCATACAGTGGCGCGATGGCTTGGCGCACTGTACGAGCTGATGAGAGAGGCTCTCTTTTGCATCGGTGGTTCGAATCCCCGGTCATGACGTCTTTTGCCGATCTTTTACAGCGAGTGCCTACATGGGGAGCTGTAAGTATTAGTTATTCGACCTAATAACTCAGTCCATACAGTGGCGCGATGGCTTGGCGCACTGTACGAGCTGATGAGAGAGGCTCTCTTTTGCATCGGTGGTTCGAACCCCCGGTGATGACGTCTTTTGCCGATCTTTTACAGCGAGTGCCTACATGGGGAGCTGTAAGTATTAGTTATTCGACCTAATAACTCAGTCCATACAGTGGCGCGATGGCTTGGCGCACTGTACAAGCTGATGAGCGAGGCTCTCTTTTGCATCGGTGGTTCGAACACCCGGTGATGACGTCTTTTGCCGATCTTTTACAGCGAGTGTCTACATGGGTAGCTGTAAGTATTAGTTAATCGACCTAATAACTCAGTCCATACAGTGGCGCGATGGCTTGGCGCACTGTACGAGCTGATGAGCGAGGCTCTCTTTTGCATCGGTGGTTCGAACACCCGGTGATGACGTCTTTTGCCGATCTTTTACAGCGAGTGCCTACATGGGGAGCTGTAAGTATTAGTTAATCGACCTAATAACTCAGTCCATACAGTGGCGCGATTTCTTGGCGCACTGTACGAGCTGATGAGCGAGGCTCTCTTTTGCATCGGTTGTTCGAACCCCCGGTGATGACGTCTTTTGCCGATCTTTTACAGCGAGTGCCTACATGGGGAGCTGTAAGTATTAGTTATTCGACCTAATAACTCAGTCCATACAGTGGCGCGATGGCTTGGCGCACTGTACGAGCTGATGAGAGAGGCTCTCTTTTGCATCGGTGGTTCGAACCCCCGGTGATGACGTCTTTTGCCGATCTTTTACAGCGAGTGCCTACATGGGGAGCTGTAAGTATTAGTTATTCGACCTAATAACTCAGTCCATACAGTGGCGCGATGGCTTGGCGCACTGTACGAGCTGATGAGTGAGGCTCTCTTTTGCATCGGTGGTTCGAACACCCGGTGATGACGTCTTTTGCCGATCTTTTACAGCGAGTGTCTACATGGGGAGCTGTAAGTATTAGTTAATCGACCTAATAACTCAGTCCATACAGTGGCGCGATGGCTTGGCGCACTGTACGAGCTGATGAGCGAGGCTTTCTTTTGCATCGGTGGTTCGAACCCCCGGTGATGACGTCTTTTGCCGATCTTTTACAGCGAGTGCCTTCATGGGGAGCTGTAAGTATTAGTTAATCGACCTAATAACTCAGTCCATACAGTGGCGCGATGGCTTGGCGCACTGTACGAGCTGATGAGAGAGGCTCTCTTTTGCATCGGTGGTTCGAACCCCCGGTGATGACGTCTTTTGCCGATCTTTTACAGCGAGTGCCTACATGGGGAGCTGTAAGTATTAGTTATTCGACCTAATAACTCAGTCCATACAGTGGCGCGATGGCTTGGCGCACTGTACGAGCTGATGAGAGAGGCTCTCTTTTGCATCGGTGGTTCGAACCCCCGGTGATGACGTCTTTTGCCGATCTTTTACAGCGAGTGCCTACATGGGGAGCTGTAAGTATTAGTTATTCGACCTAATAACTCAGTCCATACAGTGGCGCGATGGCTTGGCGCACTGTAGGAGCTGATGAGCGAGGCTCTCTTTTGCATCGGTGGTTCGAACACCCGGTGATGACGTCTTTTGCCGATCTTTTACAGCGAGTGTCTACATGGGGAGCTGTAAGTATTAGTTAATCGACCTAATAACTCAGTCCATACAGTGGCGCGATGGCTTGGCGCACTGTACGAGCTGATGAGTGAGGTTTTCTTTTGCATCGGTGGTTCGAACCCCCGGTGATGACGTCTTTTGCCGATCTTTTACAGCGAGTGCCTTCATGGGGAGCTGTAAGTATTAGTTAATCGACCTAATATCTCAGTCCATACAGTGGCGCGATGGCTTGGCGCACTGTACGAGCTGATGGGGCGATGCTCTCTTTTGCATCGGTGGTTCGAACCCCCGGTGATGACGTCTTTTGCCGATCTTTTACAGCGAGTGCCTACATGGGGAGCTGTAAGTATTAGTTAATCCACCTAATATCTCAGTCCATACAGTGGCGCGATGGCTTGGCGCACTGTACGAGCTGATGAGCGAGGCTCTCTTTTGCATCGGTGGTTCGAACCCCCGGTGATGACGTCTTTTGCCGATCTTTTACAGCGAGTGCCTACATGGGGAGCTGTAAGTATTAGTTAATCCACCTAATATCTCAGTCCATACAGTGGCGCGATGGCTTGGCGCACTGTACGAGCTGATGAGAGAGGCTCTCTTTTGCATCGGTGGTTCGAACCCCCGGTGATGACGTCTTTTGCCGATCTTTTACAGCGAGTGCCTACATGGGGAGCTGTAAGTATTAGTTAATCCACCTAATATCTCAGTCCATACAGTGGCGCGATGGCTTGGCGCACTGTACGAGCTGATGAGAGAGGCTCTCTTTTGCATCGGTGGTTCGAACCCCCGGTGATGTCGTCTTTTGCCGATCTTTTACAGAGAGTGCCTACATGGGGAGCTGTAAGTATTAGTTATTCGACCTAATAACTCAGTCCATACAGTGGCGCGATGGCTTGGCGCACTGTACGAGCTGATGAGCGAGGCTCTCTTTTGCATCGGTGGTTCGAACCCCCGGTGATGACGTCTTTTGCCGATCTTTTACAGCGAGTGCCTACATGGGGAGCTGTAAGTATTAGTTAATCGACCTAATAACTCAGTCCATACAGTGGCGCGATGGCTTGGCGCACTGTACGAGCTGATGAGCGAGGCTCTCTTTTGCATCGGTGGTTCGAACCCCCGGTGATGACGTCTTTTGCCGATCTTTTATATCGAGTGCCTACATGGGGAGCTGTAAGTATTAGTTAATCGACCTAATATCTCAGTCCATACAGTGGCGCGATGGCTTGGCGCACTGTACGAGCTGATGAGCGAGGCTCTCTTTTGCATCGGTGGTTCGAACCCCCGGTGATGACGTCTTTTGCCGATCTTTTACAGCGAGTGCCTACATGGGGAGCTGTAAGTATTAGTTAATCGACCTAATATCTCAGTCCATACAGTGGCGCGATGGCTTGGCGCACTGTACGAGCTGGTGAGAGAGGCTCTCTTTTGCATCGGTGGTTCGAATCCCCGGTGATGACGTCTTTTGCCGATCTTTTACAGCGAGTGCCTACATGGGGAGCTGTAAGTATTAGTTAATCGACCTAATATCTCAGTCCATACAGTGGCGCGATGGCTTGGCGCACTGTACGAGCTGGTGAGAGAGGCTCTCTTTTGCATCGGTGGTTCGAATCCCCGGTGATGACGTCTTTTGCCGATCTTTTACAGCGAGTGCCTACATGGGGAGCTGTAAGTATTAGTTAATCGACCTAATATCTCAGTCCATACAGTGGCGCGATGGCTTGGCGCACTGTACGAGCTGATGAGCGAGGCTCTCTTTTGCATCGGTGGTTCGAATCCCCGGTGATGACGTCTTTTGCCGATCTTTTACAGCGAGTGCCTACATGGGGAGCTGTAAGTATTAGTTAATCGACCTAATATCTCAGTCCATACAGTGCCGCGATGGCTTGGCGCACTGTACGAGCTGATGAGCGAGGCTCTCTTTTGCATCGGTGGTTCGAACACCCGGTGATGACGTCTTTTGCCGATCTTTTACAGCGAGTGCCTACATGGGGAGCTGTAAGTATTAGTTAATCGACCTAATATCTCAGTCCATACAGTGGCGCGATGGCTTGGCGCACTGTACGAGCTGATGAGCGAGGCTCTCTTTTGCATCGGTGGTTCGAACCCCCGGTAATGACGTCTTTTGCCGATCTTTTACAGCGAGTGCCTACATGGGGAGCTGTAAGTATTAGTTAATCCACCTAATATCTCAGTCCATACAGTGGCGCGATGGCTTGGCGCACTGTACGAGCTGATGAGCGAGGCTCTCTTTTGCATCGGTGGTTCGAATCCCCGGTGATGACGTCTTTTGCCGATCTTTTACAGCTAGTGCCTACATGGGGAGCTGTAAGTATTAGTTAATCGACCTAATATCTCAGTCCATACAGTGGCGCGATGGCTTGGCGCACTGTACGAGCTGATGAGCGAGGCTCTCTTTTGCATCGGTGGTTCGAACCCCCGGTGATGACGTCTTTTGCCGATCTTTTACAGCGAGTGCCTACATGGGGAGCTGTAAGTATTAGTTATTCGACCTAATAACTCAGTCCATACAGTGGCGCGATGGCTTGGCGCACTGTACGAGCTGATGAGCGAGGCTCTCTTTTGCATCGGTGGTTCGAACACCCGGTGATGACGTCTTTTGCCGATCTTTTACAGCGAGTGTCTACATGGGGAGCTGTAAGTATTAGTTAATCGACCTAATAACTCAGTCCATACAGTGGCGCGATGGCTTGGCGCACTGTACGAGCTGATGAGCGATGCTCTCTTTTGCATCGGTGGTTCGAACCCCCGGTGATGACGTCTTTTGCCGATCTTTTACAGCGAGTGCCTACATGGGGAGCTGTAAGTATTAGTTAATCCACCTAATATCTCAGTCCATACAGTGGCGCGATGGCTTGGCGCACTGTACGAGCTGATGAGCGAGGCTCTCTTTTGCATCGGTGGTTCGAACCCCCGGTGATGACGTCTTTTGCCGATCTTTTACAGCGAGTGCCTACATGGGGAGCTGTAAGTATTAGTTAATCGACCTAATAACTCAGTCCATACAGTGGCGCGATGGCTTGGCGCACTGTACGAGCTGATGAGCGAGGCTCTCTTTTGCATCGGTGGTTCGAACACCCGGTGATGACGTCTTTTGCCGATCTTTTACAGCGAGTGTCTACATGGGGAGCTGTAAGTATTAGTTAATCGACCTAATAACTCAGTCCATACAGTGGCGCGATGGCTTGGCGCACTGTACGAGCTGATGAGCGATGCTCTCTTTTGCATCGGTGGTTCGAACCCCCGGTGATGACGTCTTTTGCCGATCTTTTACAGCGAGTGCCTACATGGGGAGCTGTAAGTATTAGTTAATCCACCTAATATCTCAGTCCATACAGTGGCGCGATGGCTTGGCGCACTGTACGAGCTGATGAGCGAGGCTCTCTTTTGCATCGGTGGTTCGAACACCCGGTGATGACGTCTTTTGCCGATCTTTTACAGCGAGTGTCTACATGGGGAGCTGTAAGTATTAGTTAATCGACCTAATAACTCAGTCCATACAGTGGCGCGATGGCTTGGCGCACTGTACGAGCTGATGAGCGATGCTCTCTTTTGCATCGGTGGTTCGAACCCCCGGTGATGACGTCTTTTGCCGATCTTTTACAGCGAGTGCCTACATGGGGAGCTGTAAGTATTAGTTAATCCACCTAATATCTCAGTCCATACAGTGGCGCGATGGCTTGGCGCACTGTACGAGCTGATGAGCGAGGCTCTCTTTTGCATCGGTGGTTCGAACCCCCGGTGATGACGTCTTTTGCCGATCTTTTACAGCGAGTGCCTACATGGGGAGCTGTAAGTATTAGTTAATCGACCTAATATCTCAGTCCATACAGTGGCGCGATGGCTTGGCGCACTGTACGAGCTGATGAGAGAGGCTCTCTTTTGCATCGGTGGTTCGAATCCCCGGTGATGACGTCTTTTGCCGATCTTTTACAGCGAGTGCCTACATGGGGAGCTGTAAGTATTAGTTAATCGACCTAATAACTCAGTCCATACAGTGGCGCGATGGCTTGGCGCACTGTACGAGCTGATGAGCGAGGTTTTCTTTTGCATCGGTGGTTCGAACCCCCGGTGATGACGTCTTTTGCCGATCTTTTACAGCGAGTGCCTTCATGGGGAGCTGTAAGTATTAGTTAATCGACCTAATATCTCAGTCCATACAGTGGCGCGATGGCTTGGCGCACTGTACGAGCTGATGGGGCGATGCTCTCTTTTGCATCGGTGGTTCGAACCCCCGGTGATGACGTCTTTTGCCGATCTTTTACAGCGAGTGCCTACATGGGGAGCTGTAAGTATTAGTTAATCCACCTAATATCTCAGTCCATACAGTGGCGCGATGGCTTGGCGCACTGTACGAGCTGATGAGCGAGGCTCTCTTTTGCATCGGTGGTTCGAACCCCCGGTGATGACGTCTTTTGCCGATCTTTTACAGCGAGTGCCTACATGGGGAGCTGTAAGTATTAGTTAATCCACCTAATATCTCAGTCCATACAGTGGCGCGATGGCTTGGCGCACTGTACGAGCTGATGAGAGAGGCTCTCTTTTGCATCGGTGGTTCGAACCCCCGGTGATGACGTCTTTTGCCGATCTTTTACAGCGAGTGCCTACATGGGGAGCTGTAAGTATTAGTTAATCCACCTAATATCTCAGTCCATACAGTGGCGCGATGGCTTGGCGCACTGTACGAGCTGATGAGAGAGGCTCTCTTTTGCATCGGTGGTTCGAATCCCCGGTGATGTCGTCTTTTGCCGATCTTTTACAGAGAGTGCCTACATGGGGAGCTGTAAGTATTAGTTATTCGACCTAATAACTCAGTCCATACAGTGGCGCGATGGCTTGGCGCACTGTACGAGCTGATGAGCGAGGCTCTCTTTTGCATCGGTGGTTCGAACCCCCGGTGATGACGTCTTTTGCCGATCTTTTACAGCGAGTGCCTACATGGGGAGCTGTAAGTATTAGTTAATCGACCTAATAACTCAGTCCATACAGTGGCGCGATGGCTTGGCGCACTGTACGAGCTGATGAGCGAGGCTCTCTTTTGCATCGGTGGTTCGAACCCCCGGTGATGACGTCTTTTGCCGATCTTTTATATCGAGTGCCTACATGGGGAGCTGTAAGTATTAGTTAATCGACCTAATATCTCAGTCCATACAGTGGCGCGATGGCTTGGCGCACTGTACGAGCTGATGAGCGAGGCTCTCTTTTGCATCGGTGGTTCGAACCCCCGGTGATGACGTCTTTTGCCGATCTTTTACAGCGAGTGCCTACATGGGGAGCTGTAAGTATTAGTTAATCGACCTAATATCTCAGTCCATACAGTGGCGCGATGGCTTGGCGCACTGTACGAGCTGGTGAGAGAGGCTCTCTTTTGCATCGGTGGTTCGAATCCCCGGTGATGACGTCTTTTGCCGATCTTTTACAGCGAGTGCCTACATGGGGAGCTGTAAGTATTAGTTAATCGACCTAATATCTCAGTCCATACAGTGGCGCGATGGCTTGGCGCACTGTACGAGCTGATGAGCGAGGCTCTCTTTTGCATCGGTGGTTCGAATCCCCGGTGATGACGTCTTTTGCCGATCTTTTACAGCGAGTGCCTACATGGGGAGCTGTAAGTATTAGTTAATCGACCTAATATCTCAGTCCATACAGTGCCGCGATGGCTTGGCGCACTGTACGAGCTGATGAGCGAGGCTCTCTTTTGCATCGGTGGTTCGAACACCCGGTGATGACGTCTTTTGCCGATCTTTTTTTTACAGCGAGTGCCTACATGGGGAGCTGTAAGTATTAGTTAATCGACCTAATATCTCAGTCCATACAGTGGCGCGATGGCTTGGCGCACTGTACGAGCTGATGAGCGAGGCTCTCTTTTGCATCGGTGGTTCGAACCCCCGGTAATGACGTCTTTTGCCGATCTTTTACAGCGAGTGCCTACATGGGGAGCTGTAAGTATTAGTTAATCCACCTAATATCTCAGTCCATACAGTGGCGCGATGGCTTGGCGCACTGTACGAGCTGATGAGCGAGGCTCTCTTTTGCATCGGTGGTTCGAATCCCCGGTGATGACGTCTTTTGCCGATCTTTTACAGCTAGTGCCTACATGGGGAGCTGTAAGTATTAGTTAATCGACCTAATATCTCAGTCCATACAGTGGCGCGATGGCTTGGCGCACTGTACGAGCTGATGAGCGAGGCTCTCTTTTGCATCGGTGGTTCGAACCCCCGGTGATGACGTCTTTTGCCGATCTTTTACAGCGAGTGCCTACATGGGGAGCTGTAAGTATTAGTTATTCGACCTAATAACTCAGTCCATACAGTGGCGCGATGGCTTGGCGCACTGTACGAGCTGATGAGCGAGGCTCTCTTTTGCATCGGTGGTTCGAACACCCGGTGATGACGTCTTTTGCCGATCTTTTACAGCGAGTGTCTACATGGGGAGCTGTAAGTATTAGTTAATCGACCTAATAACTCAGTCCATACAGTGGCGCGATGGCTTGGCGCACTGTACGAGCTGATGAGCGATGCTCTCTTTTGCATCGGTGGTTCGAACCCCCGGTGATGACGTCTTTTGCCGATCTTTTACAGCGAGTGCCTACATGGGGAGCTGTAAGTATTAGTTAATCGACCTAATATCTCAGTCCATACAGTGGCGCGATGGCTTGGCGCACTGTACGAGCTGATGAGCGAGGCTCTCTTTTGCATCGGTGGTTCGAACCCCCGGTGATGACGTCTTTTGCCGATCTTTTACAGCGAGTGCCTACATGGGGAGCTGTAAGTATTAGTTAATCGACCTAATAACTCAGTCCATACAGTGGCGCGATGGCTTGGCGCACTGTACGAGCTGATGAGCGAGGCTCTCTTTTGCATCGGTGGTTCGAACACCCGGTGATGACGTCTTTTGCCGATCTTTTATATCGAGTGCCTACATGGGGAGCTGTAAGTATTAGTTAATCGACCTAATATCTCAGTCCATACAGTGGCGCGATGGCTTGGCGCACTGTACGAGCTGATGAGCGAGGCTCTCTTTTGCATCGGTGGTTCGAACCCCCGGTGATGACGTCTTTTGCCGATCTTTTACAGCGAGTGCCTACATGGGGAGCTGTAAGTATTAGTTAATCGACCTAATATCTCAGTCCATACAGTGGCGCGATGGCTTGGCGCACTGTACGAGCTGATGAGAGAGGCTCTCTTTTGCATCGGTGGTTCGAATCCCCGGTGATGACGTCTTTTGCCGATCTTTTACAGCGAGTGCCTACATGGGGAGCTGTAAGTATTAGTTAATCCACCTAATATCTCAGTCCATACAGTGGCGCGATGGCTTGGCGCACTGTACGAGCTGATGAGCGAGGCTCTCTTTTGCATCGGTGGTTCGAATCCCCGGTGATGACGTCTTTTGCCGATCTTTTACAGCTAGTGCCTACATGGGGAGCTGTAAGTATTAGTTAATCGACCTAATATCTCAGTCCATACAGTGCCGCGATGGCTTGGCGCACTGTACGAGCTGATGAGCGAGGCTCTCTTTTGCATCGGTGGTTCGAACCCCCGGTGATGACGTCTTTTGCCGATCTTTTACAGCTAGTGCCTACATGGGGAGCTGTAAGTATTAGTTAATCGACCTAATATCTCAGTCCATACAGTGCCGCGATGGCTTGGCGCACTGTACGAGCTGATGAGCGAGGCTCTCTTTTGCATCGGTGGTTCGAACCCCCGGTGATGACGTCTTTTGGCGATCTTTCACAGCGAGTGCCTACATGGGGAGCTGTAAGTATTAGTTAATCGACCTAATATCTCAGTCCATACAGTGGCGCGATGGCTTGGCGCACTGTACGAGCTGATGAGCGAGGCTCTCTTTTGCATCGGTGGTTCGAACCCCCGGTAATGACGTCTTTTGCCGATCTTTTACAGCGAGTGCCTACATGGGGAGCTGTAAGTATTAGTTAATCCACCTAATATCTCAGTCCATACAGTGGCGCGATGGCTTGGCGCACTGTACGAGCTGATGAGCGAGGCTCTCTTTTGCATCGGTGGTTCGAATCCCCGGTGATGACGTCTTTTGCCGATCTTTTACAGCTAGTGCCTACATGGGGAGCTGTAAGTATTAGTTAATCGACCTAATATCTCAGTCCATACAGTGGCGCGATGGCTTGGCGCACTGTACGAGCTGATGAGCGAGGCTCTCTTTTGCATCGGTGGTTCGAACACCCGGTGATGACGTCTTTTGCCGATCTTTTACAGCGAGTGCCTACATGGGGAGCTGTAAGTATTAGTTAATCGACCTAATATCTCAGTCCATACAGTGGCGCGATGGCTTGGCGCACTGTACGAGCTGATGAGCGAGGCTCTCTTTTGCATCGGTTGTTCGAACCCCCGGTGATGACGTCTTTTGCCGATCTTTTACAGCGAGTGCCTACATGGGGAGCTGTAAGTATTAGTTAATCGACCTAATATCTCAGTCCATACAGTGGCGCGATGGCTTGGCGCACTGTACGAGCTGATGAGAGAGGCTCTCTTTTGCATCGGTGGTTCGAATCCCCGGTGATGACGTCTTTTGCCGATCTTTTACAGCGAGTGCCTACATGGGGAGCTGTAAGTATTAGTTATTCGACCTAATAACTCAGTCCATACAGTGGCGCGATGGCTTGGCGCACTGTACGAGCTGATGAGCGAGGCTCTCTTTTGCATCGGTGGTTCGAACACCCGGTGATGACGTCTTTTGGCGATCTTTTACAGCGAGTGCCTACATGGGGAGCTGTAAGTATTGGTTAATCCACCTAATATCTCAGTCCATACAGTGGCGCGATGGCTTGGCGCACTGTACGAGCTGATGAGCGAGGCTCTCTTTTGCATCGGTGGTTCGAACCCCCGGTGATGACGTCTTTTGGCGATCTTTTACAGCGAGTGCCTACATGGGGAGCTGTAAGTATTAGTTATTCGACCTAATAACTCAGTCCATACAGTGGCGCGATGGCTTGGCGCACTGTACGAGCTGATGAGAGAGGCTCTCTTTTGTATCGGTGGTTCGAATCCCCGGTGATGACGTCTTTTGGCGATCTTTTACAGCGAGTGCCTACATGGGGAGCTGTAAGTATTAGTTAATCGACCTAATATCTCAGTCCATACAGTGGCGCGATGGCTTGGCGCACTGTACGAGCTGATGAGAGAGGCTCTCTTTTGCATCGGTGGTTCGAATCCCCGGTGATGACGTCTTTTGCCGATCTTTTACAGCGAGTGCCTACATGGGGAGCTGTAAATATTAGTTAATCGACCTAATATCTCAGTCCATACAGTGGCGCGATGGCTTGGCGCACTGTACGAGCTGATGAGAGAGGCTTTCTTTTGCATCGGTGGTTCGAACACCCGGTGATGACGTCTTTTGCCGATCTTTTACAGCGAGTGCCTACATGGGGAGCTGTAAGTATTAGTTAATCGACCTAATAACTCAGTCCATACAGTGGCGCGATGGCTTGGCGCACTGTACGAGCTGATGAGCGAGGCTCTCTTTTGCATCGGTGGTTCGAATCCCCGGTGATGACGTCTTTTGCCGATCTTTTACAGCGAGTGCCTACATGTGGAGCTGTAAGTATTAGTTAATCGACCTAATATCTCAGTCCATAAAGTGGCGCGATGGCTTGGCGCACTGTACGAGCTGATGAGCGAGGCTCTCTTTTGCATCGGTGGTTCGAACCCCCGGTGATGACGTCTTTTGCCGATCTTTTACAGCGAGTGCCTACATGGGGAGCTGTAAGTATTAGTTAATCGACCTAATATCTCAGTCCATACAGTGGCGCGATGGCTTGGCGCACTGTACGAGCTGATGAGCGAGGCTCTCTTTTGCATCGGTGGTTCGAACACCCGGTGATGACGTCTTTTGCCGATCTTTTACAGCGAGTGCCTTCATGGGGAGCTGTAAGTATTAGTTAATCGACCTAATATCTCAGTCCATACAGTGGCGCGATGGCTTGGCGCACTGTACGAGCTGATGAGCGAGGCTCTCTTTTGCATCGGTGGTTCGAACACCCGGTGATGACGTCTTTTGCCGATCTTTTACAGCGAGTGCCTTCATGGGGAGCTGTAAGTATTAGTTAATCGACCTAATATCTCAGTCCATACAGTGGCGCGATGGCTTGGCGCACTGTACGAGCTGATGAGCGACGCTCTCTTTTGCATCGGTGGTTCGAACACCCGGTGATGACGTCTTTTGCCGATCTTTTACAGCGAGTGCCTTCATGGGGAGCTGTAAGTATTAGTTAATCGACCTAATATCTCAGTCCATACAGTGGCGCGATGGCTTGGCGCACTGTACGAGCTGATGAGCGAGGCTCTCTTTTGCATCGGTGGTTGGAACACCCGGTAATGACGTCTTTTGCCGATCTTTTACAGCGAGTGCCTACATGGGGAGCTGTAAGTATTAGTTAATCGACCTAATATCTCAGTCCATACAGTGGCGCGATGGCTTGGCGCACTGTACGAGCTGATGAGCGAGGCTCTCTTTTGCATCGGTGGTTCGAATCCCCGGTGATGACGTCTTTTGCCGATCTTTTACAGCGAGTGCCTACATGGGGAGCTGTAAGTATTAGTTATTCGACCTAATATCTCAGTCCATACAGTGGCGCGATGGCTTGGCGCACTGTACGAGCTGATGAGAGAGGCTCTCTTTTGCATCGGTGGTTCGAATCCCCGGTGATGACGTCTTTTGCCGATCTTTTACAGCGAGTGCCTACATGGGGAGCTGTAAGTATTAGTTATTCGACCTAATAACTCAGTCCATACAGTGGCGCGATGGCTTGGCGCACTGTACGAGCTGATGAGAGAGGCTCTCTTTTGTATCGGTGGTTCGAATCCCCGGTGATGACGTCTTTTGCCGATCTTTTACAGCGAGTGCCTACATGGGGAGCTGTAAGTATTAGTTAATCGACCTAATAACTCAGTCCATACAGTGGCGCGATGGCTTGGCGCACTGTACGAGCTGATGAGCGAGGCTCTCTTTTGCATCGGTGGTTCGAACCCTCGGTAATGACGTTTTTTGCCGATCTTTTACAGCGAGTGCCTACATGGGGAGCTGTAAGTATTAGTTAATCGACCTAATAACTCAGTCCATACAGTGGCGCGATGGCTTGGCGCACTGTACGAGCTGATGAGAGAGGCTCTCTTTTGTATCGGTGGTTCGAATCCCCGGTGATGACGTCTTTTGCCGATCTTTTACAGCGAGTGCCTACATGGGGAGCTGTAAGTATTAGTTATTCGACCTAATAACTCAGTCCATACAGTGGCGAGATGGCTTGGCGCACTGTACGAGCTGATGAGAGAGGCTTTCTTTTGCATCGGTGGTTCGAACACCCGGTGATGACGTCTTTTGCCGATCTTTTACAGCGAGTGCCTACATGGGGAGCTGTAAGTATTAGTTAATCGACCTAATAACTCAGTCCATACAGTGGCGCGATGGCTTGGCGCACTGCACGAGCTGATGAGCGAGGCTCTCTTTTGCATCGGTGGTTCGAATCCCCGGTGATGACGTCTTTTGCCGATCTTTTACAGCGAGTGCCTACATGGGGAGCTGTAAGTATTAGTTAATCGACCTAATATCTCAGTCCATAAAGTGGCGCGATGGCTTGGCGCACTGTACGAGCTGATGAGCGACGCTCTCTTTTGCATCGGTGGTTCGAACCCCCGGTGATGACGTCTTTTGCCGATCTTTTACAGCGAGTGCCTACATGGGGAGCTGTAAGTATTAGTTAATCGACCTAATATCTCAGTCCATACAGTGGCGCGATGGCTTGGCGCACTGTACGAGCTGATGAGCGAGGCTCTCTTTTGCATCGGTGGTTCGAACACCCGGTGATGACGTCTTTTGCCGATCTTTTACAGCGAGTGCCTTCATGGGGAGCTGTAAGTATTAGTTAATCGACCTAATATCTCAGTCCATACAGTGGCGCGATGGCTTGGCGCACTGTACGAGCTGATGAGCGAGGCTCTCTTTTGCATCGGTGGTTCGAACACCCGGTGATGACGTCTTTTGCCGATCTTTTACAGCGAGTGCCTTCATGGGGAGCTGTAAGTATTAGTTAATCGACCTAATATCTCAGTCCATACAGTGGCGCGATGGCTTGGCGCACTGTACGAGCTGATGAGCGAGGCTCTCTTTTGCATCGGTGGTTCGAATCCCCGGTGATGACGTCTTTTGCCGATCTTTTACAGCTAGTGCCTACATGGGGAGCTGTAAGTATTAGTTAATCGACCTAATATCTCAGTCCATACAGTGGCACGATGGCTTGGCGCACTGTACGAGCTGATGAGCGAGGCTCTCTTTTGCATCGGTGGTTCGAACACCCGGTGATGACGTCTTTTGCCGATCTTTTACAGCGAGTGCCTTCATGGGGAGCTGTAAGTATTAGTTAATCGACCTAATATCTCAGTCCATACAGTGGCGCGATGGCTTGGCGCACTGTACGAGCTGATGAGCGAGGCTCTCTTTTGCATCGGTGGTTCGAATCCCCGGTGATGACGTCTTTTGCCGATCTTTTACAGCTAGTGTCTACATGGGGAGCTGTAAGTATTAGTTAATCGACCTAATATCTCAGTCCATACAGTGGCGCGATGGCTTGGCGCACTGTACGAGCTGATGAGCGAGGCTCTCTTTTGCATCGGTGGTTCGAACCCTCGGTAATGACGTCTTTTGCCGATCTTTTACAGCGAGTGCCTACATGGGGAGCTGTAAGTATTAGTTAATCGACCTAATATCTCAGTCCATACAGTGGCGCGATGGCTTGGCGCACTGTACGAGCTGATGAGCGAGGCTCTCTTTTGCATCGGTGGTTCGAACACCCGGTGATGACGTCTTTTGCCGATCTTTTACAGCGAGTGCCTACATGGGGAGCTGTAAGTATTAGTTAATCGACCTAATATCTCAGTCCATACAGTGGCGCGATGGCTTGGCGCACTGTACGAGCTGATGAGCGAGGCTCTCTTTTGCATCGGTTGTTCGAACCCCCGGTGATGACGTCTTTTGGCGATCTTTTACAGCGAGTGCCTACATGGGGAGCTGTAAGTATTAGTTAATCGACCTAATATCTCAGTCCATACAGTGGCGCGATGGCTTGGCGCACTGTACGAGCTGATGAGAGAGGCTCTCTTTTGCATCGGTGGTTCGAATCCCCGGTGATGACGTCTTTTGCCGATCTTTTACAGCGAGTGCCTACATGGGGAGCTGTAAGTATTAGTTATTCGACCTAATAACTCAGTCCAAACAGTGGCGCGATGGCTTGGCGCACTGTACGAGCTGATGAGAGAGGCTCTCTTTTGCATCGGTTGTTCGAATCCCCGGTGATGACGTCTTTTGCCGATCTTTTACAGCGAGTGCCTACATGGGGAGCTGTAAGTATTAGTTAATCGACCTAATATCTCAGTCCATACAGTGGCGCGATGGCTTGGCGCACTGTACTAGCTGATGAGCGAGGCTCTCTTTTGCATCGGTGGTTCGAACACCCGGTCATGACTTTTTTTGCCGATCTTTTACAGCGAGTGCCTTCATGGGGAGCTGTAAGTATTAGTTAATCGACCTAATATCTCAGTCCAAACAGTGGCGCGATGGCTTGGCGCACTGTACGAGCTGATGAGCGAGGCTCTCTTTTGCATCGGTGGTTCGAACACCCGGTCATGACGTCTTTTGCCGATCTTTTACAGCGAGTGCCTACATGGGGAGCTGTAAGTATTAGTTATTCGACCTAATAACTCAGTCCATACAGTGGCGCGATGGCTTGGCGCACTGTACGAGCTGATGAGCGAGGCTCTCTTTTGCATCGGTGGTTCGAACACCCGGTGATGACGTCTTTTGCCGATCTTTTACAGCGAGTGCCTACATGGGGAGCTGTAAGTATTAGTTAATCGACCTAATATCTCAGTCCATACAGTGGCGCGATGGCTTGGCGCACTGTACGAGCTGATGAGCGAGGCCCTCTTTTGCATCGGTGGTTCGAACACCCGGTCATGACGTCTTTTGCCGATCTTTTACAGCGAGTGCCTACATGGGGAGCTGTAAGTATTAGTTATTCGACCTAATATCTCAGTCCATACAGTGGCGCGATGGCTTGGCGCACTGTACGAGCTGATGAGCGAGGCTCTCTTTTGCATCGGTGGTTCGAACACCCGGTCATGACGTCTTTTGCCGATCTTTTACAGCGAGTGCCTACATGGGGAGCTGTAAGTATCAGTTAATCGACCTAATATCTCAGTCCATACAGTGGCGCGATGGCTTGGCGCACTGTACGGGCTGATGAGCGAGGCTCTCTTTTGCATCGGTGGTTCGAACACCCGGTGATGACGTCTTTTGCCGATCTTTTACAGCGAGTGCCTACATGGGGAGCTGTAAGTATTAGTTAATCGACCTAATATCTCAGTCCATACAGTATATTTGTATATTTTGTATATTTATTTGTTTCATCACAATTTACAGTGTGACGGGAAGTCTCCTATAAAGCCTGTAAGGCTTAACAAAGTAGGAGACTCCCCAAAAAGAAAAAAAAAAGAAAGAAAAACTTAAGAATAGAAAAAGAAAAGTTAATAGTTCATCTACAATGATGAAATAATCGAATTGACTCTACTTGAAATTAATAATGCTAATAAACAATCCTAACAATCTTTATAATGATCTTAATCGCAAACACACACAAGAATAAATCCATCAATAGTGAGTAATAATTACAGTTTGGAGATTCCTTTTGAATACAGAGTAAGAAGGCTTATTCTTAACATTATCCTGGAGATTATTCCACGTTTTTATAGCACGAATACGAGGGTTAAAAGAACTTAAAGTACTTCGTTGGGATAAAGCATGGGCGTTATTACAATGGCGTGTTTGATGGTTGTGGATTAGTCTATTACTATATATAAAATCTTTAAAAGCCTCGGGTAGCAATCCATTCCATGCTTTATATGCAAATGTTGCAAGCTGGACTCTTATAATATCATTTAGTTTTAATAAATTTAATCTTTTGTATAATGGGCTAGTATGATCACGTGGTGCAGCATGTGCAGCACGTGGTGCAGCAGTGGCGCGATGGCTTGGCGCACTGTACGAGCTGATGAGCGAGGCTCTCTTTTGCATCGGTGGTTCGAACACCCGGTGATGACGTCTTTTGCCGATCTTTTACAGCGAGTGCCTACATGGGGAGCTGTAAGTATTAGTTAATCGACCTAATATCTCAGTCCATACAGTGGCGCGATGGCTTGGCGCACTGTACGAGCTGATGAGCGAGGCTCTCTTTTGCATCGGTGGTTCGAACACCCGGTGATGACGTCTTTTGCCGATCTTTTACAGCGAGTGCCTACATGGGGAGCTGTAAGTATTAGTTAATCGACCTAATATCTCAGTCCATACAGTGGCGCGATGGCTTGTCGCACTGTACGAGCTGATGAGCGAGGCTCCCTTTTGTATCGGTGGTTCGAACACCCGGTGATGACGTCTTTTGCCGATCTTTTACAGCGAGTGCCTACATGGGGAGCTGTAAGTATTAGTTAATCGACCTAATATCTCAGTCCATACAGTGGCGCGATGGCTTGGCGCACTGTACGAGCTGATGAGCGAGGCTCTCTTTTGCATCGGTGGTTCGAACACCCGGTGATGACGTCTTTTGCCGATCTTTTACAGCGAGTGCCTTCATGGGGAGCTGTAAGTATTAGTTAATCGACCTAATATCTCAGTCCATACAGTGGCGCGATGGCTTGGCGCACTGTACGAGCTGATGAGCGAGGCTCTCTTTTGCATCGGTGGTTCGAATCCCCGGTGATGACGTCTTTTGCCGATCTTTTACAGCTAGTGCCTACATGGGGAGCTGTAAGTATTAGTTAATCGACCTAATATCTCAGTCCATACAGTGGCACGATGGCTTGGCGCACTGTACGAGCTGATGAGCGAGGCTCTCTTTTGCATCGGTGGTTCGAACACCCGGTGATGACGTCTTTTGCCGATCTTTTACAGCGAGTGCCTTCATGGGGAGCTGTAAGTATTAGTTAATCGACCTAATATCTCAGTCCATACAGTGGCGCGATGGCTTGGCGCACTGTACGAGCTGATGAGCGAGGCTCTCTTTTGCATCGGTGGTTCGAATCCCCGGTGATGACGTCTTTTGCCGATCTTTTACAGCTAGTGTCTACATGGGGAGCTGTAAGTATTAGTTAATCGACCTAATATCTCAGTCCATACAGTGGCGCGATGGCTTGGCGCACTGTACGAGCTGATGAGCGAGGCTCTCTTTTGCATCGGTGGTTCGAACCCTCGGTAATGACGTCTTTTGCCGATCTTTTACAGCGAGTGCCTACATGGGGAGCTGTAAGTATTAGTTAATCGACCTAATATCTCAGTCCATACAGTGGCGCGATGGCTTGGCGCACTGTACGAGCTGATGAGCGAGGCTCTCTTTTGCATCGGTGGTTCGAACACCCGGTGATGACGTCTTTTGCCGATCTTTTACAGCGAGTGCCTACATGGGGAGCTGTAAGTATTAGTTAATCGACCTAATATCTCAGTCCATACAGTGGCGCGATGGCTTGGCGCACTGTACGAGCTGATGAGCGAGGCTCTCTTTTGCATCGGTTGTTCGAACCCCCGGTGATGACGTCTTTTGGCGATCTTTTACAGCGAGTGCCTACATGGGGAGCTGTAAGTATTAGTTAATCGACCTAATATCTCAGTCCATACAGTGGCGCGATGGCTTGGCGCACTGTACGAGCTGATGAGAGAGGCTCTCTTTTGCATCGGTGGTTCGAATCCCCGGTGATGACGTCTTTTGCCGATCTTTTACAGCGAGTGCCTACATGGGGAGCTGTAAGTATTAGTTATTCGACCTAATAACTCAGTCCAAACAGTGGCGCGATGGCTTGGCGCACTGTACGAGCTGATGAGAGAGGCTCTCTTTTGCATCGGTTGTTCGAATCCCCGGTGATGACGTCTTTTGCCGATCTTTTACAGCGAGTGCCTACATGGGGAGCTGTAAGTATTAGTTAATCGACCTAATATCTCAGTCCATACAGTGGCGCGATGGCTTGGCGCACTGTACTAGCTGATGAGCGAGGCTCTCTTTTGCATCGGTGGTTCGAACACCCGGTCATGACTTTTTTTGCCGATCTTTTACAGCGAGTGCCTTCATGGGGAGCTGTAAGTATTAGTTAATCGACCTAATATCTCAGTCCAAACAGTGGCGCGATGGCTTGGCGCACTGTACGAGCTGATGAGCGAGGCTCTCTTTTGCATCGGTGGTTCGAACACCCGGTCATGACGTCTTTTGCCGATCTTTTACAGCGAGTGCCTACATGGGGAGCTGTAAGTATTAGTTATTCGACCTAATAACTCAGTCCATACAGTGGCGCGATGGCTTGGCGCACTGTACGAGCTGATGAGCGAGGCTCTCTTTTGCATCGGTGGTTCGAACACCCGGTGATGACGTCTTTTGCCGATCTTTTACAGCGAGTGCCTACATGGGGAGCTGTAAGTATTAGTTAATCGACCTAATATCTCAGTCCATACAGTGGCGCGATGGCTTGGCGCACTGTACGAGCTGATGAGCGAGGCCCTCTTTTGCATCGGTGGTTCGAACACCCGGTCATGACGTCTTTTGCCGATCTTTTACAGCGAGTGCCTACATGGGGAGCTGTAAGTATTAGTTATTCGACCTAATATCTCAGTCCATACAGTGGCGCGATGGCTTGGCGCACTGTACGAGCTGATGAGCGAGGCTCTCTTTTGCATCGGTGGTTCGAACACCCGGTCATGACGTCTTTTGCCGATCTTTTACAGCGAGTGCCTACATGGGGAGCTGTAAGTATCAGTTAATCGACCTAATATCTCAGTCCATACAGTGGCGCGATGGCTTGGCGCACTGTACGGGCTGATGAGCGAGGCTCTCTTTTGCATCGGTGGTTCGAACACCCGGTGATGACGTCTTTTGCCGATCTTTTACAGCGAGTGCCTACATGGGGAGCTGTAAGTATTAGTTAATCGACCTAATATCTCAGTCCATACAGTATATTTGTATATTTTGTATATTTATTTGTTTCATCACAATTTACAGTGTGACGGGAAGTCTCCTATAAAGCCTGTAAGGCTTAACAAAGTAGGAGACTCCCCAAAAAGAAAAAAAAAAGAAAGAAAAACTTAAGAATAGAAAAAGAAAAGTTAATAGTTCATCTACAATGATGAAATAATCGAATTGACTCTACTTGAAATTAATAATGCTAATAAACAATCCTAACAATCTTTATAATGATCTTAATCGCAAACACACACAAGAATAAATCCATCAATAGTGAGTAATAATTACAGTTTGGAGATTCCTTTTGAATACAGAGTAAGAAGGCTTATTCTTAACATTATCCTGGAGATTATTCCACGTTTTTATAGCACGAATACGAGGGTTAAAAGAACTTAAAGTACTTCGTTGGGATAAAGCATGGGCGTTATTACAATGGCGTGTTTGATGGTTGTGGATTAGTCTATTACTATATATAAAATCTTTAAAAGCCTCGGGTAGCAATCCATTCCATGCTTTATATGCAAATGTTGCAAGCTGGACTCTTATAATATCATTTAGTTTTAATAAATTTAATCTTTTGTATAATGGGCTAGTATGATCACGTGGTGCAGCATGTGCAGCACGTGGTGCAGCAGTGGCGCGATGGCTTGGCGCACTGTACGAGCTGATGAGCGAGGCTCTCTTTTGCATCGGTGGTTCGAACACCCGGTGATGACGTCTTTTGCCGATCTTTTACAGCGAGTGCCTACATGGGGAGCTGTAAGTATTAGTTAATCGACCTAATATCTCAGTCCATACAGTGGCGCGATGGCTTGGCGCACTGTACGAGCTGATGAGCGAGGCTCTCTTTTGCATCGGTGGTTCGAACACCCGGTGATGACGTCTTTTGCCGATCTTTTACAGCGAGTGCCTACATGGGGAGCTGTAAGTATTAGTTAATCGACCTAATATCTCAGTCCATACAGTGGCGCGATGGCTTGTCGCACTGTACGAGCTGATGAGCGAGGCTCCCTTTTGTATCGGTGGTTCGAACACCCGGTGATGACGTCTTTTGCCGATCTTTTACAGCGAGTGCCTACATGGGGAGCTGTAAGTATTAGTTAATCGACCTAATATCTCAGTCCATACAGTGGCGCGATGGCTTGGCGCACTGTACGAGCTGATGAGCGAGGCTCTCTTTTGCATCGGTGGTTCGAACACCCGGTGATGACGTCTTTTGCCGATCTTTTACAGCGAGTGCCTTCATGGGGAGCTGTAAGTATTAGTTAATCGACCTAATATCTCAGTCCATACAGTGGCGCGATGGCTTGGCGCACTGTACGAGCTGATGAGCGAGGCTCTCTTTTGCATCGGTGGTTCGAACACCCGGTGATGACGTCTTTTGCCGATCTTTTACAGCGAGTGCCTACATGGGGAGCTGTAAGTATTAGTTAATCGACCTAATATCTCAGTCCATACAGTGGCGCGATGGCTTGGCGCACTGTACGAGCTGATGAGCAAGGCTCTCTTTTGCATCGGTGGTTCGAATCCCCGGTGATGACGTCTTTTGCCGATCTTTTACAGCTAGTGCCTACATGGGGAGCTGTAAGTATTAGTTAATCGACCTAATATCTCAGTCCATACAGTGGCGCGATGGCTTGGCGCTGTTGTGCTCTGTTACTCTGTACTTTGTCGGTGCTTTTTTCCTAACTGGAACCTTGTTTCCTCTTTACTTTTTCACGGAAGGACGATATTATCCTTCAAACTCGTATTTGTGTTGTGTAATCGGGCTGATAAGGATTTTCATATAATATTTTTCTTAGGTTTTGGTTGTCACGGCGTCTCGCGACGCACGGGCAAGCCTAAGCTTTGAGATGAGTTCCACGAAAACTAGAGGAGATGTATTGAAAACGTACAGTGTAAGAGTAGTGGACATTACCTATAACCCGATCGATGTTATTAACGCCGTTTCCATGGATATTGGTAAAGAAAACGTGAGAGGCTGTGTTAAGTGTAACGGACAGTGGATACTTACAATGAAAACGAAAGAAGACGCGGAGCTTTTGCAAGAGACAGGATTGAAAATCGGGAAAGATTCTTGTACAGTGACAGGAGTTTCCAAAAACATCATAACGGTGAGTTGTTTTGGAGTACCCAGCTATGTCGAAGACCACGAACTGTCCGGAAAACTAACAGATTTTGGATGTCTAATTAAATCACAATGGACACATAAATACTACACTGAGTTCCCTGGTGTAGAAAACGGCATTAGATTTGTTCGAGTCGAACTTCCCCCAAACGCAAGAAGTTTACCTTATGCAATCAACATTGATGGTGAACACATTAGAATAAAACACAACGGCCAAACTAAGGTTTGCAACAAATGTCTCAGTGACAGTCACATAATGCGAGACTGCCCACAGTACACATGCCGGGAGTGTCGTTGCCAGGGCCATGCAGAGAGTCGGTGCCCACAGGTCAAGTGCTTCCGCTGCAACTCATATGGCCACAAAAGCTTTTTATGCCAGACAGAATCACCGCAAACTATATCTGTTGATCCACCAATGAAATCTTCTCCACAATCCAAACCAGTTCCACCAACAGAACAGGAAACCTCAGCACCGTCAGCACCAGTCTCAATGGACACCACCCCAGAAACACCGGAAAAAAACAACCAAACCAGCAGAGTTTTCCGCTGGAACTAATGAGGAAACAACCAAAAACAAATCTAGCAACAAAGCAAAAGATGATCAGAAATCCGACAAATCAGGGACAAAACGATCCATGTCCAGCGATGAAGACGCGATGCTCGAAATCATGGTTTGTATATTTGTATATTTATTTGTTTCATCACAATTTACAGTGTGACGGGAAGTCTCCTATAAAGCCTGTAAGGCTTAACAAAGTAGGAGACTCCCCAAAAAGAAAAAAGAAAGAAAAACTTAAGAATAGAAATGAAAAGTTAATAGTAGCATCTACAATGATGAAATAATCGAATTGACTCTACTAGAAATTAATAATGTTAATAAGCGATCCTAACAATCTTTATAATGATCTTAATCGCAAACACACACACAAGAATAAATCCATTAATAGTGAGAAATAATTACAGTTTGGAGATTCCTTTTGAATACAGAGTAAGAAGGCTTATTCTTAACATTATCCTGGAGATTATTCCACGTTTTTACAGCACGAATACGAGGGTTAAAAGAACTTAAAGTACTTCGTTGGGATAAAACATGGGCGTTATTACAATGGCGTGTTTGATGGTTGTGGATTAGTCTATTACTATATATAAAATCTGGTTAAACAGAAAATACAAGCAGTAGCCCGCAGAAGGAGTATTTCGCCAAATCTCAGATTAACGAGGAATTATACCCCCAAGAAAAGCTAGCTTCATGACTTCCCTACTCTTCGCAATGTTTCTTCTAGCAACCCTAAATTGTAATGGATTACGAAACAGTCAAAAAAAGGACAGAGCTTTACAGTTCACTGAAAGCCAAAAGGTATGACATTATTGTTTTACTCGAAACATTTTGGGATGAAGACATTCATAAAAAAGCGTCTGCTGAATGGGATGGCAAAATTTATTCTTCAATGTATGCCTCTCAAAAACGACGGGGGGTACCCGTTTTGTTTAGAGATACATCTGACTGTGAAGTTACAAGGTGCATAACAAATGACAATGGCCGTTACATTCAATTACACCTAACCATTGATGAACGGCCCCTCTGTATCATTGGAATTTATGCACCGAATATACCAAACGAGAGAATGAACTTTTTCCTGAATCTACATTGTGAACTCAATAAAATTGATAATGAAGTCATTATAGCAGGAGATTTCAATAACTATTTAAATATTTACTTAGACAAATTCCCAAGCAGAGCACACCCAGATCCTTCTCGCAAAGTTCTTAATGATACCATGACAAAACACCAACTTGTGGATATTTGGAGAAAGAGAAACCCTGACAAAGTCAATTTCACGTGTATTCGCAACACCATCTACGGTCGCTCCTCATCTAGAATTGACAGAATACTCATTTCTAAAGGGATTAGTAACTGTGTCTCCCATTGTAACATTATCACATACCCTCGTTCTGATCACGACTTTGTTGAGATTAGTTTGGATCTTTCTGCTCAACCAAGGGGACATGGTTACTGGATTTTTAACAATTCTCTCCTCCATGATGATGAATACTTATCACTAATACGCAAGTTAATCCAAAATGAGAAACTCTGCAACGATGTTGAAGTAAACTTTCTCCTATGGTACGACAATCTGAAGGAAAAAATAAAGGCTACAACAATAAAGTTCAGCAAAAGAAAACAGAAATTGCAACGCCGGACAAAGAAGGTACTAACAAAACAACTTAACTACGAGAAACACAAAGCACAGAAATTTCCTGATTATGACTGTGCTCGCCTTAAAAGTCTGGAGGACAAACTTAACAACATTTCAACGAAAGAACTTAAAGGGATAGCCCTCAGATCCAAAATCCAGTACTATGAGGAAGGCGAAAAATCAACAAAGTTCTTCTTCAATCTCGAAAAATCGCGACAGAAAAAGAAAGTAATGAAGCATTTGCTTACCAATCAAGGCACTCTTATTACCAATCAGGAAGACATAATAAACGAACAAGTTCAATTTTACACAGACCTCTACAGAGATGAACCTACAGAAGAGAAATCAAAAGAAGAATTACTTCAATACATCACCAAAAAGCTTTCACCGGAAACTGCCGATAAAATGGATGACAAGCTCTTTCTATATGAACTTAAGTCTGCTCTCTTTCAAATGGAGCACAACAAAAGTCCAGGACTTGATGGACTAACTGTTCAATTTTTTAAGACGTTTTGGAATGATTTTAAGGACATTTTTACTGAACTTATTGAAAAGACTAAAAGCTGTAACCAATTATGTAATTCTATGAAATCTGCCGTCATTACCTTAATCCCCAAAAAAGGGGACCTCAGACTCCTTAAAAACTGGAGACCAATTAGCCTTTTAAACACCGATTATAAGATTATTAGCAAAGCACTCGCAAACCGAATTTCGAAAGTAATTAGTAACCTAGTTTCTGACGATCAGACTTGTTGCGTTCCCAAAAGAGACATTAGCGAAAACGTGCTTACTATGCAAAATATAATTAATTATGTTAACGAAAGTAATCAAAATGGGTTGGCACTTAAAATCGATCAGCATAAAGCTTTTGACCGAGTCAACCACACTTACCTTTTCAATGTCTTAGATCAAATGGGATTCGGTCCCAATTTTCTATCCTGGATTCGCATACTTTATACTAATATTAACAGCTGCATCAAACACAATGGCCATATTTCAAATGCTTTTCCTATTCAGAGGGGTGTACGACAAGGTTGTCCCATTTCTGCCATGTTGTATGTTTTAAGTGCCGAGCCTTTCCACGATGCAATTTACAATTGTCCTTTTATCTCTGGTGTAGAGTTTTGTGGAACCGACACCAAAATGTTCCAACATGCTGACGACACAACCTTTTTCGTTAGTAGTATTACCAGTATTTACTCTATTTTAAGAATAATTAACTTGTATGAGCGTGCGTCTGGCTCAATGTGTAATTTGGACAAGACTGAGCTCCTCGTTTTTGGTAAATCCAATATCAGTCATCATGATTTTAATTTTCCAGTCAGAAATGACTATATTATAGTTCTCGGCGTTGCTATTGGCAACGATAAGACAACTATTGAGAAGGTGAATTGGGAGGAAAAAGTTAGAACCTGCAGCCTTTTGCTCAGCCGGTGGAAGGGGCGCAAACTCTCAATGAGAGGAAAATCCCTTATTGTGAACTCCCTTGTCGTTTCCCGTCTAGTGTACCTAATTTCCACTATACCAACGCCAAGCTGGGTGATTAAATCACTCCACGACAGTATAGTTGACTTTATTTGGCGTGGTAAACCGAGTCCTATTAAATATACGACGCTGTTATTACCTCTAGAAAAAGGTGGAATTAACCTCAGAGATATTGAAATCATTCGTGATTCAATCAGAATCAAACTCATAAGTAAATTGTTAAGAAATGAGGTTAGTGACAAATTAAAATTCAGTATGTTATATTTTCTTAATCATTATGAAGACATGAACTTAAATTTAAGTATTTTTCAAATCACTCCTATTTCGAAGTCTTTGGGAGTTTTACATCCGTTTTACAAAGAATTACTCTTAGCTTGGAAGAAACTAACTAAGGGTAATTTCAGCAAGCCACTCACTAGAGAGGATATACTGTTGCAACCGTTATTTCATAACCCTCATATTTGTGACAATAATGGCTCACCACTTTTGAACCGTGATTATATACACGGTGGCTTTGTAAGGGTTAGTGACCTTATGTACGAGGTAATCCCAGCTTCTATACCTGCTCAGGCAGTCCATGAGTCCATCATTCTTTATAATCCTGACAATCCGATTTCAATCGATGATGTTGACGATTTCCTTCAGTTAATCTTGAATGCACTACCCGTTGAATGGGTTAACACTATCTATTCATCCGACAAAATTGTCTCCTCACAACCTTACCCTGATCCTATTATCAGTTTTACAAGTGGCTCCGAGTGCATTCTTGCCTCAAACATTACTTGCAAACGAGCTACTCACCTCTTTCGCCTGAATCTAAATTGCACTCCAACCGGCCAATGCCACTGGATTAAAGAATACCCCAATTTGACGTTTCAAAACAGGTGGAAAAACATCTACAAGAATCCAAAATCCCCCTATGATGCTGATATTGACTTTAAGATACTCCACAACATTTTACGTACCAATGAACAGCTCTATAAATTTCATATGGTCGATTCACCAATGTGCACTCTGTGTAAATCATGTACCGAAACATTGACTCATCTTTTTATAGAGTGTTCTGTAATTAAGTATTTTTGGAAGCAATTATATAGCAAACTCAACCACTTATATCATGCAGAAGATGAAGAACAGTGGAAAATTATTACACTGTTCGGTACTGACCACCATGGAAAAAACGGTGCCTTAGTCGACTTTATTTTCAACATCTATAAATGTGTAATTTGGAACTGCCGTTGTACCAAACTACAAAATGATTATACTATTAACCCCCGTTTGTATTTTCATAAAACAATAAGAGAAAAACTCTATATGTTATATCACATGCATGTTGCCAATAATACTGTTCACAAATTTTCAGATTTTTTCTCTCAAAATAATATTGTCATTTCAATGTCAGATAATACTGGATACACTTATTGCCTCGATAATGCTTAGCTTGTTATTTCCAACAACTTTTATATAGTCAACGGTTGTCATATGTAATTTATTATTGTAAATACTATTTATTTTTTTTGTAAAAGAACAATTCTTGTAAATACATTTAAGCATAGGTGAGCCAGTGGGCTCATCTCCCAATAAAAGAAAAAAAAATGGCTTGGCGCACTGTACGAGCTGATGAGCGAGGCTCTCTTTTGCATCGGTGGTTCGAACACCCGGTAATGACGTCTTTTGCCGATCTTTTACAGCGAGTGCCTACATGGGGAGCTGTAAGTATTAGTTAATCGACCTAATATCTCAGTCCATACAGTGGCGCGATGGCTTGGCGCACTGTACGAGCTGATGAGCGAGGCTCTCTTTTGCATCGGTGGTTCGAACACCCGGTAATGACGTCTTTTGCCGATCTTTTACAGCGAGTGCCTACATGGGGAGCTGTAAGTATTAGTTAATCGACCTAATATCTCAGTCCATACAGTGGCGCGATGGCTTGGCGCACTGTACGAGCTGATGAGCGAGGCTCTCTTTTGCATCGGTTGTTCGAACCCCCGGTGATGACTTTTTTTGGCGATCTTTTACAGCGAGTGCCTACATGGGGAGCTGTAAGTATTAGTTAATCGACCTAATATCTCAGTCCATACAGTGGCGCGATGGCTTGGCGCACTGTACGAGCTGATGAGAGAGGCTCTCTTTTGCATCGGTGGTTCGAATCCCCGGTGATGACGTCTTTTGCCGATCTTTTACAGCGAGTGCCTACATGGGGAGCTGTAAGTATTAGTTATTCGACCTAATAACTCAGTCCATACAGTGGCGCGATGGCTTGGCGCACTGTACGAGCTGATGAGAGAGGCTCTCTTTTGCATCGGTGGTTCGAATCCCCGGTGATGACGTCTTTTGCCGATCTTTTACAGCGAGTGCCTACATGGGGAGCTGTAAGTATTAGTTATTCGACCTAATAACTCAGTCCATACAGTGGCGAGATGGCTTGGCGCACTGTACGAGCTGATGAGAGAGGCTTTCTTTTGCATCGGTGGTTCGAACACCCGGTGATGACGTCTTTTGCCGATCTTTTACAGCGAGTGCCTACATGGGGAGCTGTAAGTATTAGTTAATCGACCTAATAACTCAGTCCATACAGTGGCGCGATGGCTTGGCGCACTGTACGAGCTGATGAGCGAGGCTCTCTTTTGCATCGGTGGTTCGAATCCCCGGTGATGACGTCTTTTGCCGATCTTTTACAGCGAGTGCCTACATGGGGAGCTGTAAGTATTAGTTAATCGACCTAATATCTCAGTCCATAAAGTGGCGCGATGGCTTGGCGCACTGTACGAGCTGATGAGCGAGGCTCTCTTTTGCATCGGTTGTTCGAACCCCCGGTGATGACGTCTTTTGGCGATCTTTTACAGCGAGTGCCTACATGGGGAGCTGTAAGTATTAGTTAATCGACCTAATATCTCAGTCCATACAGTGGCGCGATGGCTTGGCGCACTGTACGAGCTGATGAGAGAGGCTCTCTTTTGCATCGGTGGTTCGAATCCCCGGTGATGACGTCTTTTGCCGATCTTTTACAGCGAGTGCCTACATGGGGAGCTGTAAGTATTAGTTATTCGACCTAATAACTCAGTCCATACAGTGGCGCGATGGCTTGGCGCACTGTACAAGCTGATGAGAGAGGCTCTCTTTTGCATCGGTGGTTCGAATCCCCGGTGATGACGTCTTTTGCCGATCTTTTACAGCGAGTGCCTACATGGGGAGCTGTAAGTATTAGTTATTCGACCTAATAACTCAGTCCATACAGTGGCGAGATGGCTTGGCGCACTGTACGAGCTGATGAATGAGGCTTTCTTTTGCATCGGTGGTTCGAACACCCGGTGATGACGTCTTTTGCCGATCTTTTACAGCGAGTGCCTACATGGGGAGCTGTAAGTATTAGTTAATCGACCTAATAACTCAGTCCATACAGTGGCGCGATGGCTTGGCGCACTGTACGAGCTGATGAGAGAGGCTCTCTTTTGCATCGGTGGTTCGAATCCCCGGTGATGACGTCTTTTGCCGATCTTTTACAGCGAGTGCCTACATGGGGAGCTGTAAGTATTAGTTATTCGACCTAATAACTCAGTCCATACAGTGGCGCGATGGCTTGGCGCACTGTACAAGCTGATGAGAGAGGCTCTCTTTTGCATCGGTGGTTCGAATCCCCGGTGATGACGTCTTTTGCCGATCTTTTACAGCGAGTGCCTACATGGGGAGCTGTAAGTATTAGTTAATCGACCTAATAACTCAGTCCATACAGTGGCGAGATGGCTTGGCGCACTGTACGAGCTGATGAGAGAGGCTTTCTTTTGCATCGGTGGTTCGAACACCCGGTGATGACGTCTTTTGCCGATCTTTTACAGCGAGTGCCTACATGGGGAGCTGTAAGTATTAGTTAATCGACCTAATAACTCAGTCCATACAGTGGCGCGATGGCTTGGCGCACTGTACGAGCTGATGAGCGAGGCTCTCTTTTGCATCGGTGGTTCGAATCCCCGGTGATGACGTCTTTTGCCGATCTTTTACAGCGAGTGCCTACATGGGGAGCTGTAAGTATTAGTTAATCGACCTAATATCTCAGTCCATAAAGTGGCGCGATGGCTTGGCGCACTGTACGAGCTGATGAGCGAGGCTCTCTTTTGCATCGGTGGTTCGAACCCCCGGTGATGACGTCTTTTGCCGATCTTTTACAGCGAGTGCCTACAGCGAGTGCCTCAGAACACTCTATATAACTCTGATTTTACCCCAATTAACTTATTGCACGACTATTTGGTCAGGAACCTATTCTACAAATCTTAATCACCTATGTGTCCTCCAGAAGAGAGCTATCCGCCATATATCACATGCTGCACCACGTGATCATACTAGCCCATTATACAAAAGATTAAATTTATTAAAACTAAATGATATTATAAGAGTCCAGCTTGCAACATTTGCATATAAAGCATGGAATGGATTGTTACCCGAGGCTTTTAAAGATTTTATATATAGTAATAGACTAATCCACAACCATCAAACACGCCATTGTAATAACGCCCATGTTTTATCCCAACGAAGTACTTTAAGTTCTTTTAACCCTCGTATTCGTGCTGTAAAAACGTGGAATAATCTCCAGGATAATGTTAAGAATAAGCCTTCTTACTCTGTATTCAAAAGGAATCTCCAAACTGTAATTATTTCTCACTATTAATGGATTTATTCTTGTGTGTGTGTTTGCGATTAAGATCATTATAAAGATTGTTAGGATCGCTTATTAACATTATTAATTTCTAGTAGAGTCAATTCGATTATTTCATCATTGTAGATGCTACTATTAACTTTTCATTTCTATTCTTAAGTTTTTCTTTCTTTTTTCTTTTTGGGGAGTCTCCTACTTTGTTAAGCCTTACAGGCTTTATAGGAGACTTCCCGTCACACTGTAAATTGTGATGAAACAAATAAATATACAAATATACAAATACATAGGGAGCTGTAAGTATTAGTTAATCGACCTAATATCTCAGTCCATACAGTGGCGCGATGGCTTGGCGCACTGTACGAGCTGATGAGCGAGGCTCTCTTTTGCATCGGTGGTTCGAACACCCGGTGATGACGTCTTTTGCCGATCTTTTACAGCGAGTGCCTACATGGGGAGCTGTAAGTATTAGTTAATCGACCTAATATCTCAGTCCATACAGTGGCGCGATGGCTTGGCGCACTGTACGAGCTGATGAGCGAGGCTCTCTTTTGCATCGGTGGTTCGAATCCCCGGTGATGACGTCTTTTGCCGATCTTTTACAGCGAGTGCCTACATGGGGAGCTGTAAGTATTAGTTATTCGACCTAATATCTCAGTCCATACAGTGACGCGATGGCTTGGCGCACTGTACGAGCTGATGAGCGAGGCTCTCTTTTGCATCGGTGGTTCGAACCCCCGGTGATGACGTCTTTTGGCGATCTTTTACAGCGAGTGCCTACATGGGGAGCTGTAAGTATTAGTTAATCGACCTAATAACTCAGTCCATACAGTGGCGCGATGGCTTGGCGCACTGTACGAGCTGATGAGAGAGGCTCTCTTTTGCATCGGTGGTTCGAACCCCCGGTGATGACGTCTTTTGCCGATCTTTTACAGCGAGTGCCTACATGGGGAGCTGTAAGTATTAGTTATTCGACCTAATAACTCAGTCCATACAGTGGCGAGATGGCTTGGCGCACTGTACGAGCTGATGAGCGAGGCTCTCTTTTGCATCGGTGGTTCGAACACCCGGTGATGACGTCTTTTGCCGATCTTTTACAGCGAGTGCCTACATGGGGAGCTGTAAGTATTAGTTAATCGACGTAATAACTCAGTCCATACAGTGGCGCGATGGCTTGGCGCACTGTACGAGCTGATGAGCGAGGCTCTCTTTTGCATCGGTGGTTCGAACCCCCGGTGATGACGTCTTTTGCCGATCTTTTACAGCGAGTGCCTACATGGGGAGCTGTAAGAATTAGTTAATCGACCTAATATCTCAGTCCATACAGTGGCGCGATGGCTTGGCGCACTGTACGAGCTGATGAGCGAGGCTCTCTTTTGCATCGGTGGTTCGAACCCCCGGTGATGACGTCTTTTGCCGATCTTTTACAGCGAGTGCCTACATGGGGAGCTGTAAGTATTAGTTAATCGACCTAATATCTCAGTCCATACAGTGGCGCGATGGCTTGGCGCACTGTACGAGCTGATGAGAGAGGCTCTCTTTTGCATCGGTGGTTCGAACCCCCGGTGATGACGTCTTTTGCCGATCTTTTACAGCGAGTGCCTACATGGGGAGCTGTAAGTATTAGTGAATCGACCTAATATCTCAGTCCATACAGTGGCGCGATGGCTTGGCGCACTGTACGAGCTGATGAGAGAGGCTCTCTTTTGCATCGGTGGTTCGAACCCCCGGTGATGACGTCTTTTGCCGATCTTTTACAGCGAGTGCCTACATGGGGAGCTGTAAGTATTAGATAATCCACCTAATATCTCAGTCCATACAGTGGCGCGATGGCTTGGCGCACTGTACGAGCTGATGAGCGAGGCTCTCTTTTGCATCGGTGGTTCGAACCCCCGGTGATGACGTCTTTTGCCGATCTTTTACATCGAGTGCCTACATGGGGAGCTGTAAGTATTAGTTAATCGACCTAATATCTCAGTCCATACAGTGGCGCGATGGCTTGGCGCACTGTACGAGCTGATGAGCGAGGCTCTCTTTTGCATCGGTGGTTCGAACACCCGGTGATGACGTCTTTTGCCGATCTTTTACAGCGAGTGCCTACATGGGGAGCTGTAAGTATTAGTTAATCGACCTAATATCTCAGTCCATACAGTGGCGCGATGGCTTGGCGCACTGTACGAGCTGATGAGCGAGGCTCTCTTTTGCATCGGTGGTTCGAACCCCCGGTGATGACGTCTTTTGCCGATCTTTTACAGCGAGTGCCTACATGGGGAGCTGTAAGTATTAGTTAATCGACCTAATATCTCAGTCCATACAGTGGCGCGATGGCTTGGCGCACTGTACGAGCTGATGAGCGAGGCTCTCTTTTGCATCGGTGGTTCGAATCCCCGGTGATGACGTCTTTTGCCGATCTTTTACAGCGAGTGCCTACATGGGGAGCTGTAAGTATTAGTTATTCGACCTAATATCTCAGTCCATACAGTGGCGCGATGGCTTGGCGCACTGTACGAGCTGATGAGCGAGGCTCTCTTTTGCATCGGTGGTTCGAATCCCCGGTGATGACGTCTTTTGCCGATCTTTTACAGCGAGTGCCTACATGGGGAGCTGTAAGTATTAGTTATTCGACCTAATATCTCAGTCCATACAGTGGCGCGATGGCTTGGCGCACTGTACGAGCTGATGAGCGAGGCTCTCTTTTGCATCGGTGGTTCGAACCCCCGGTGATGACGTCTTTTGCCGATCTTTTACAGCGAGTGCCTACATGGGGAGCTGTAAGTATTAGTTAATCGACCTAATATCTCAGTCCATACAGTGGCGCGATGGCTTGGCGCACTGTACGAGCTGATGAGAGAGGCTCTCTTTTGCATCGGTGGTTCGAACCCCCGGTGATGACGTCTTTTGCCGATCTTTTACAGCGAGTGCCTACATGGGGAGCTGTAAGTATTAGTGAATCGACCTAATATCTCAGTCCATACAGTGGCGCGATGGCTTGGCGCACTGTACGAGCTGATGAGAGAGGCTCTCTTTTGCATCGGTGGTTCGAACCCCCGGTGATGACGTCTTTTGCCGATCTTTTACAGCGAGTGCCTACATGGGGAGCTGTAAGTATTAGTTAATCGACCTAATATCTCAGTCCATACAGTGGCGCGATGGCTTGGCGCACTGTACGAGCTGATGAGCGAGGCTCTCTTTTGCATCGGTGGTTCGAACCCCCGGTGATGACGTCTTTTGCCGATCTTTTACAGCGAGTGCCTACATGGGGAGCTGTAAGTATTAGTTAATCGACCTAATATCTCAGTCCATACAGTGGCGCGATGGCTTGGCGCACTGTACGAGCTGATGAGCGAGGCTCTCTTTTGCATCGGTGGTTCGAACACCCGGTGATGACGTCTTTTGCCGATCTTTTACAGCGAGTGCCTACATGGGGAGCTGTAAGTATTAGTTAATCGACCTAATATCTCAGTCCATACAGTGGCGCGATGGCTTGGCGCACTGTACGAGCTGATGAGCGAGGCTCTCTTTTGCATCGGTGGTTCGAACCCCCGGTGATGACGTCTTTTGCCGATCTTTTACAGCGAGTGCCTACATGGGGAGCTGTAAGTATTAGTTAATCGACCTAATATCTCAGTCCATACAGTGGCGCGATGGCTTGGCGCACTGTACGAGCTGATGAGCGAGGCTCTCTTTTGCATCGGTGGTTCGAATCCCCGGTGATGACGTCTTTTGCCGATCTTTTACAGCGAGTGCCTACATGGGGAGCTGTAAGTATTAGTTATTCGACCTAATATCTCAGTCCATACAGTGGCGCGATGGCTTGGCGCACTGTACGAGCTGATGAGCGAGGCTCTCTTTTGCATCGGTGGTTCGAATCCCCGGTGATGACGTCTTTTGCCGATCTTTTACAGCGAGTGCCTACATGGGGAGCTGTAAGTATTAGTTATTCGACCTAATATCTCAGTCCATACAGTGACGCGATGGCTTGGCGCACTGTACGAGCTGATGAGCGAGGCTCTCTTTTGCATCGGTGGTTCGAACCCCCGGTGATGACGTCTTTTGGCGATCTTTTACAGCGAGTGCCTACATGGGGAGCTGTAAGTATTAGTTAATCGACCTAATAACTCAGTCCATACAGTGGCGCGATGGCTTGGCGCACTGTACGAGCTGCTGAGAGAGGCTCTCTTTTGCATCGGTGGTTCGAACCCCCGGTGATGACGTCTTTTGCCGATCTTTTACAGCGAGTGCCTACATGGGGAGCTGTAAGTATTAGTTATTCGACCTAATAACTCAGTCCATACAGTGGCGAGATGGCTTGGCGCACTGTACGAGCTGATGAGCGAGGCTCTCTTTTGCATCGGTGGTTCGAACACCCGGTGATGACGTCTTTTGCCGATCTTTTACAGCGAGTGCCTACATGGGGAGCTGTAAGTATTAGTTAATCGACCTAATAACTCAGTCCATACAGTGGCGCGATGGCTTGGCGCACTGTACGAGCTGATGAGCGAGGCTCTCTTTTGCATCGGTGGTTCGAACCCCCGGTGATGACGTCTTTTGCCGATCTTTTACAGCGAGTGCCTACATGGGGAGCTGTAAGTATTAGTTAATCGACCTAATATCTCAGTCCATACAGTGGCGCGATGGCTTGGCGCACTGTACGAGCTGATGAGCGAGGCTCTCTTTTGCATCGGTGGTTCGAACCCCCGGTGATGACGTCTTTTGCCGATCTTTTACAGCGAGTGCCTACATGGGGAGCTGTAAGTATTAGTTAATCGACCTAATATCTCAGTCCATACAGTGGCGCGATGGCTTGGCGCACTGTACGAGCTGATGAGAGAGGCTCTCTTTTGCATCGGTGGTTCGAACCCCCGGTGATGACGTCTTTTGCCGATCTTTTACAGCGAGTGCCTACATGGGGAGCTGTAAGTATTAGTGAATCGACCTAATATCTCAGTCCATACAGTGGCGCGATGGCTCTACGCACTGTACGAGCTGATGAGAGAGGCTCTCTTTTGCATCGGTGGTTCGAATCCCCAAAGTGACGTCTTTTGCCGATCTTTTACAGCGAGTGCCTACATGTGGAGCTGTAAGTATTAGTTAATCGACCTAATATCTCAGTCCATACAGTGGCGCGATGGCTTGGCGCACTGTACGAGCTGATGAGCGAGGCTCTCTTTTGCATCGGTGGTTCGAACACCCGGTGATGACGTATTTTGCCGATCTTTTACAGCGAGTGCCTACATGGGGAGCTGTAAGTATTAGTTAATCGACCTAATATCTCAGTCCATACAGTGGCGCGATGGCTTGGCGCACTGTACGAGCTGATGAGCGAGGCTCTCTTTTGCATCGGTGGTTCGAACACCCGGTGATGACGTCTTTTGCCGATCTTTTACAGCGAGTGCCTACATGGGGAGCTGTAAGTATTAGTTAATCGACCTAATATCTCAGTCCATACAGTGGCGCGATGGCTTGGCGCACTGTACGAGCTGATGAGCGAGGCTCTCTTTTGCATCGGTGGTTCGAACACCCGGTGATGACGTCTTTTGCCGATCTTTTACAGCGAGTGCCTACATGGGGAGCTGTAAGTATTAGTTAATCGACCTAATATCTCAGTCCATACAGTGGCGCGATGGCTTGGTGCACTGTACGAGCTGATGAGCGAGGCTCTCTTTTGCATCGGTGGTTCGAACACCCGGTGATGACGTCTTTTGCCGATCTTTTACAGCGAGTGCCTACATGGGGAGCTGTAAGTATTAGTTAATCGACCTAATATCTCAGTCCATACAGTGGCGCGATGGCTTGGCGCACTGTACGAGCTGATGAGCGAGGCTCTCTTTTGCATCGGTGGTTCGAACACCCGGTGATGACGTCTTTTACCGATCTTTTACAGCGAGTGCCTTCATGGGGAGCTGTAAGTATTAGTTAATCGACCTAATATCTCAGTCCATACAGTGGCGCGATGGCTTGGCGCACTGTACGAGCTGATGAGCGAGGCTCTCTTTTGCATCGGTGGTTCGAACACCCGGTGATGACGTCTTTTGCCGATCTTTTACAGCGAGTGCCTACATGGGGAGCTGTAAGTATTAGTTAATCGACCTAATATCTCAGTCCATACAGTGGCGCGATGGCTTGGCGCACTGTACGAGCTGATGAGCGAGGCTCTCTTTTGCATCGGTGGTTCGAACACCCGGTGATGACGTCTTTTGCCGATCTTTTACAGCGAGTGCCTTCATGGGGAGCTGTAAGTATTAGTTAATCGACCTAATATCTCAGTCCATACAGTGGCGCGATGGCTTGGCGCACTGTACGAGCTGATGAGCGAGGCTCTCTTTTGCATCGGTGGTTCGAACACCCGGTGATGACGTCTTTTGCCGATCTTTTACAGCGAGTGCCTACATGGGGAGCTGTAAGTATTAGTTAATCGACCTAATATCTCAGTCCATACAGTGGCGCGATGGCTAGGCGCACTGTACGAGCTGATGAGAGAGGCTCTCTTTTGCATCGGTGGTTCGAACCCCCGGTGATGACGTCTTTTGCCGATCTTTTACAGCGAGTGCCTACATGGGGAGCTGTAAGTATTAGTTAATCGACCTAATATCTCAGTCCATACAGTGGCGCGATGGCTTGGCGCACTGTACGAGCTGATGAGCGAGGCTCTCTTTTGCATCGGTGGTTCGAACCCCCGGTGATGACGTCTTTTGCCGATCTTTTACAGCGAGTGCCTACATGGGGAGCTGTAAGTATTAGTTAATCCACCTAATATCTCAGTCCATACAGTGGCACGATGGTATGGCGCACTGTACGAGCTGATGAGCGAGGCTCTCTTTTGCATCGGTGGTTCGAACCCCCGGTGATGACGTCTTTTGCCGATCTTTTACAGCGAGTGCCTACATGGGGAGCTGTAAGTATTAGTTCATCGACCTAATATCTCAGTCCATACAGTGGCGCGATGGCTTGGCGCACTGTACGAGCTGATGAGAGAGGCTCTCTTTTGCATCGGTGGTTCGAATCCCGGTGATGACGTCTTTTGCCGATCTTTTACAGCGAGTGCCTACATGGGGAGCTGTAAGTATTAGTTATTCGACCTAATAACTCAGTCCATACAGTGGCGCGATGGCTTGGCGCACTGTACGAGCTGATGAGAGAGGCTTTCTTTTGCATCGGTGGTTCGAACACCCGGTGATGACGTCTTTTGCCGATCTTTTACAGCGAGTGCCTACATGGGGAGCTGTAAGTATTAGTTAATCGACCTAATAACTCAGTCCATACAGTGGCGCGATGGCTTGGCGCACTGTACGAGCTGATGAGCGAGGCTCTCTTTTGCATCGGTGGTTCGAATCCCCGGTGATGACGTCTTTTGCCGATCTTTTACAGCGAGTGCCTACATGGGGAGCTGTAAGTATTAGTTAATCGACCTAATATCTCAGTCCATAAAGTGGCGCGATGGCTTGGCGCACTGTACGAGCTGATGAGCGAGGCTCTCTTTTGCATCGGTGGTTCGAACCCCCGGTGATGACGTCTTTTGCCGATCTTTTACAGCGAGTGCCTACATGGGGAGCTGTAAGTATTAGTTAATCGACCTAATATCTCAGTCCATACAGTGGCGCGATGGCTTGGCGCACTGTACGAGCTGATGAGCGAGGCTCTCTTTTGCATCGGTGGTTCGAACCCCCGGTGATGACGTCTTTTGCCGATCTTCTACAGCGAGTGCCTTCATGGGGAGCTGTAAGTATTAGTGAATCGACCTAATATCTCAGTCCATACAGTGGCGCGATGGCTTGGCGCACTGTACGAGCTGATGAGAGAGGCTCTCTTTTGCATCGGTGGTTCGAACCCCCGGTGATGACGTCTTTTGCCGACCTTTCACAGCGAGTGCCTACATAGGGAGCTGTAAGTATTAGTTATTCGACCTAATAACTCAGTCCATACAGTGGCGCGATGGCTTGGCGCACTGTACGAGCTGATGAGAGAGGTTCTCTTTTGCATCGGTGGTTCGAATCCCCGGTGATGACGTCTTTTGCCGATCTTTTACAGCGAGTGCCTACATGGGGAGCTGTAAGTATTAGTTCATCGACCTAATATCTCAGTCCATACAGTGGCGCGATGGCTTGGCGCACTGTACGAGCTGATGAGAGAGGCTTTCTTTTGCATCGGTGGTTCGAACACCCGGTGATGACGTCTTTTGCCGATCTTTTACAGCGAGTGCCTACATGGGGAGCTGTAAGTATTAGTTAATCGACCTAATAACTCAGTCCATACAGTGGCGCGATGGCTTGGCGCACTGTACGAGCTGATGAGCGAGGCTCTCTTTTGCATCGGTGGTTCGAATCCCCGGTGATGACGTCTTTTGCCGATCTTTTACAGCGAGTGCCTACATGGGGAGCTGTAAGTATTAGTTAATCGACCTAATATCTCAGTCCATAAAGTGGCGCGATGGCTTGGCGCACTGTACGAGCTGATGAGCGAGGCTCTCTTTTGCATCGGTGGTTCGAACCCCCGGTGATGACGTCTTTTGCCGATCTTTTACAGCGAGTGCCTACATGGGGAGCTGTAAGTATTAGTTAATCGACCTAATATCTCAGTCCATACAGTGGCGCGATGGCTTGGCGCACTGTACGAGCTGATGAGCGAGGCTCTCATTTGCATCGGTGGTTCGAACCCCCGGTGATGACGTCTTTTGCCGATCTTCTACAGCGAGTGCCTACATGGGGAGCTGTAAGTATTAGTTAATCGACCTAATATCTCAGTCCATACAGTGGCGCGATGGCTTGGCGCACTGTACGAGCTGATGAGAGAGGCTCTCTTTTGCATCGGTGGTTCGAACCCCCGGTGATGACGTCTTTTGCCGATCTTTTACAGCGAGTGCCTACATGGGGAGCTGTAAGTATTAGTGAATCGACCTAATATCTCAGTCCATACAGTGGCGCGATGGCTTGGCGCACTGTACGAGCTGATGAGAGAGGCTCTCTTTTGCATCGGTGGTTCGAACCCCCGGTGATGACGTCTTTTGCCGATCTTTTACAGCGAGTGCCTACATGGGGAGCTGTAAGTATTAGTGAATCGACCTAATATCTCAGTCCATACAGTGGCGCGATGGCTTGGCGCACTGTACGAGCTGATGAGAGAGGCTCTCTTTTGCATCGGTGGTTCGAATCCCCGGTGATGACGTCTTTTGCCGATCTTTTACAGCGAGTGCCTACATGGGGAGCTGTAAGTATTAGTTAATCGACCTAATATCTCAGTCCATACAGTGGCGCGATGGCTTGGCGCACTGTACGAGCTGATGAGCGAGGCTCTCTTTTGCATCGGTGGTTCGAACACCCGGTGATGACGTCTTTTGCCGATCTTTTACAGCGAGTGCCTACATGGGGAGCTGTAAGTATTAGTTAATCGACCTAATATCTCAGTCCATACAGTGGCGCGATGGCTTGGCGCACTGTACGAGCTGATGAGCGAGGCTCTCTTTTGCATCGGTGGTTCGAACACCCGGTGATGACGTCTTTTGCCGATCTTTTACAGCGAGTGCCTACATGGGGAGCTGTAAGTATTAGTTAATCGACCTAATATCTCAGTCCATACAGTGGCGCGATGGCTTGGCGCACTGTACGAGCTGATGAGCGAGGCTCTCTTTTGCATCGGTGGTTCGAACACCCGGTGATGACGTCTTTTGCCGATCTTTTACAGCGAGTGCCTACATGGGGAGCTGTAAGTATTAGTTAATCGACCTAATATCTCAGTCCATACAGTGGCGCGATGGCTTGGCGCACTGTACGAGCTGATGAGCGAGGCTCTCTTTTGCATCGGTGGTTCGAACACCCGGTGATGACGTCTTTTGCCGATCTTTTACAGCGAGTGCCTACATGGGGAGCTGTAAGTATTAGTTAATCGACCTAATATCTCAGTCCATACAGTGGCGCGATGGCTTGGCGCACTGTACGAGGTGATGAGAGAGGCTCTCTTTTGCATCGGTGGTTCGAACACCCGGTGATGACGTCTTTTGCCGATCTTTTACAGCGAGTGCCTACATGGGGAGCTGTAAGTATTAGTTAATCGACCTTATATCTCAGTCCATACAGTGGCGCGATGGCTTGGCGCACTGTACGAGCTGATGAGCGAGGCTCTCTTTTGCATCGGTGGTTCGAACACCCGGTGATGACGTCTTTTGCCGATCTTTTACAGCGAGTGCCTACATGGGGAGCTGTAAGTATTAGTTAATCGACCTAATATCTCAGTCCATACAGTGGCGCGATGGCTTGGCGCACTGTACGAGCTGATGAGCGAGGCTCTCTTTTGCATCGGTGGTTCGAACACCCGGTGATGACGTCTTTTGCCGATCTTTTACAGCGAGTGCCTACATGGGGAGCTGTAAGTATTAGTTAATCGACCTAATATCTCAGTCCATACAGTGGCGCGATGGCTTGGCGCACTGTACGAGCTGATGAGAGAGGCTCTCTTTTGCATCGGTGGTTCGAACCCCCGTTGATGACGTCTTTTGCCGATCTTTTACAGCGAGTGCCTACATGGGGAGCTGTAAGTATTAGTTAATCGACCTAATAACTCAGTCCATACAGTGGCGCGATGGCTTGGCGCACTGTACGAGCTGATGAGCGAGGCTCTCTTTTGCATCGGTGGTTCGAACACCCGGTGATGACGTCTTTTGCCGATCTTTTACAGCGAGTGCCTACATGGGGAGCTGTAAGTATTAGTTAATCGACCTAATAACTCAGTCCATACAGTGGTGCGATGGCTTGGCGCACTGTACGAGCTGATGAGCGAGGCTCTCTTTTGCATCGGTGGTTCGAACACCCGGTGATGACGTCTTTTGCCGATCTTTTACAGCGAGTGCCTACATGGGGAGCTGTAAGTATTAATTAATCGACGTAATAACTCAGTCCATACAGTGGCGCGATGGCTTGGCGCACTGTACGAGCTGATGAGCGAGGCTCTCTTTTGCATCGGTGGTTCGAACACCCGGTGATAACGTCTTTTGCCGATCTTTTACAGCGAGTGCCTACATGGGGAGCTGTAAGTATTAGTTAATCGACGTAATAACTCAGTCCATACAGTGGCGCGATGGCTTGGCGCACTGTACGAGCTGATGAGCGAGGCTCTCTTTTGCATCGGTGGTTCGAACACCCGGTGATGACGTCTTTTGCCGATCTTTTACAGCGAGTGCCTACATGGGGAGCTGTAAGTATTAGTTAATCGACCTAATATCTCAGTCCATACAGTGGCGCGATGGCTTGGCGCACTGTACGAGCTGATGAGCGAGGCTCTCTTTTGCATCGGTGGTTCGAACACCCGGTGATGACGTCTTTTGCCGATCTTTTACAGCGAGTGCCTACATGGGGGAGCTGTAAGTATTAGTTAATCGACCTAATAACTCAGTCTATAAAGTGGCGCGATGGCTTGGCGCACTGTACGAGCTGATGAGAGAGGCTCTCTTTTGCATCGGTGGTTCGAACGCCCGGTGATGACGTCTTTTGCCGATCTTTTACAGCGAGTGCCTACATGGGGAGCTGTAAGTATTAGTTAATCGACCTAATAACTCAGTCTATAAAGTGGCGCGATGGCTTGGCGCACTGTACGAGCTGATGAGAGAGGCTCTCTTTTGCATCGGTGGTTCGAACACCCGGTGATGACGTCTTTTGCCGATCTTTTACAGCGGGTCCCTACATGGGGAGCTGTAAGTATTAGTTAATCGACCTAATATCTCAGTCCATACAGTGGCGCGATGGCTTGGCGCACTGTACGAGCTGATGAGCGAGGCTCTCTTTTGCATCGGTGGTTCGAACACCCGGTGATGACGTCTTTTGCCGATCTTTTACAGCGAGTGCCTACATGGGGAGCTGTAAGTATTAGTTAATCGACCTAATATCTCAGTCCATACAGTGGCGCGATGGCTTGGCGCACTGTACGAGCTGATGAGCGAGGCTCTCTTTTGCATCGGTGGTTCGAACACCCGGTGATGACGTCTTTTGCCGATCTTTTACAGCGAGTGCCTACATGGGGAGCTGTAAGTATTAGTTAATCGACCTAATATCTCAGTCCATACAGTGGCGCGATGGCTTGGCGCACTGTACGAGCTGATGAGAGAGGCTCTCTTTTGCATCGGTGGTTCGAACCCCCGTTGATGACGTCTTTTGCCGATCTTTTACAGCGAGTGCCTACATGGGGAGCTGTAAGTATTAGTTAATCGACCTAATAACTCAGTCCATACAGTGGCGCGATGGCTTGGCGCACTGTACGAGCTGATGAGCGAGGCTCTCTTTTGCATCGGTGGTTCGAACACCCGGTGATGACGTCTTTTGCCGATCTTTTACAGCGAGTGCCTTCATGGGGAGCTGTAAGTATTAGTTAATCGACCTAATATCTCAGTCCATACAGTGGCGCGATGGCTTGGCGCACTGTACGAGCTGATGAGCGAGGCTCTCTTTTGCATCGGTGGTTCGAACACCCGGTGATGACGTCTTTTGCCGATCTTTTACAGCGAGTGCCTACATGGGGAGCTGTAAGTATTAGTTAATCGACCTAATATCTCAGTCCATACAGTGGCGCGATGGCTTGGCGCACTGTACGAGCTGATGACCGAGGCTCTCTTTTGCATCGGTGGTTCGAACACCCGGTGATGACGTCTTTTGCCGATCTTTTACAGCGAGTGCCTACATGGGGAGCTGTAAGTATTAGTTAATCGACCTAATATCTCAGTCCATACAGTGGCGCGATGGCTTGGCGCACTGTACGAGCTGATGAGCGAGGCTCTCTTTTGCATCGGTGGTTCGAACACCCGGTGATGACGTCTTTTGCCGATCTTTTACAGCGAGTGCCTACATGGGGAGCTGTAAGTATTAGTTAATCGACCTAATATCTCAGTCCATACAGTGGCGCGATGGCTTGGCGCACTGTACGAGCTGATGAGCGAGGCTCTCTTTTGCATCGGTGGTTCGAACACCCGGTGATGACGTCTTTTGCCGATCTTTTACAGCGAGTGCCTACATGGGGAGCTGTAAGTATTAGTTAATCGACCTAATATCTCAGTCCATACAGTGGCGCGATGGCTTGGCGCACTGTACGAGCTGATGAGAGAGGCTCTCTTTTGCATCGGTGGTTCGAACCCCCGTTGATGACGTCTTTTGCCGATCTTTTACAGCGAGTGCCTACATGGGGAGCTGTAAGTATTAGTTTATCGACCTAATAACTCAGTCCATACAGTGGCGCGATGGCTTGGCGCACTGTACGAGCTGATGAGCGAGGCTCTCTTTTGCATCGGTGGTTCGAACACCCGGTGATGACGTCTTTTGCCGATCTTTTACAGCGAGTGCCTACATGGGGAGCTGTAAGTATTAGTTAATCAACCTAATAACTCAGTCCATACAGTGGCGCGATGGCTTGGCGCACTGTACGAGCTGATGAGCGAGGCTCTCTTTTGCATCGGTGGTTCGAACACCCGGTGATGACGTCTTTTGCCGATCTTTTACAGCGAGTGCCTACATGTGGAGCTGTAAGTATTAGTTAATCGACCTAATAACTCAGTCCATACAGTGGCGCGATGGCTTGGCGCACTGTACGAGCTGATGAGCGAGGCTCTCTTTTGCATCGGTGGTTCGAACACCCGGTGATGACGTCTTTTGCCGATCTTTTACAGCGAGTGCCTACATGGGGAGCTGTAAGTATTAGTTAATCGACCTAATATCTCAGTCCATACAGTGGCGCGATGGCTTGGCGCACTGTACGAGCTGATGAGCGAGGCTCTCTTTTGCATCGGTGGTTCGAACACCCGGTGATGACGTCTTTTGCCGATCTTTTACAGCGAGTGCCTACATGGGGAGCTGTAAGTATTAGTTAATCGACCTAATAACTCAGTCTATAAAGTGGCGCGATGGCTTGGCGCACTGTACGAGCTGATGAGCGAGGCTCTCTTTTGCATCGGTGGTTCGAACACCCGGTGATGACGTCTTTTGCCGATCTTTTACAGCGGGTCCCTACATGGGGAGCTGTAAGTATTAGTTAATCGACCTAATATCTCAGTCCATACAGTGGCGCGATGGCTTGGCGCACTGTACGAGCTGATGAGCGAGGCTCTCTTTTGCATCGGTGGTTCGAACACCCGGTGATGACGTCTTTTGCCGATCTTTTACATCGAGTGCCTACATGGGGAGCTGTAAGTATTAGTGAATCGACCTAATAACTCAGTCCATACAGTGGCGCGATGGCTTGGCGCACTGTACGAGCTGATGAGAGAGGCTCTCTTTTGCATCGGTGGTTCGAATCCCCGGTGATGACGTCTTGTGCCGATCTTTTACAGAGAGTGCCTACATGGGGAGCTGTAAGTATAAGTTAATCGACCTAATATCTCAGTCCATACAGTGGCGCGATGGCTTGGCGCACTGTACGAGCTGATGAGCGAGGCTCTCTTTTGCATCGGTGGTTCGAACACCCGGTGATGACGTCTTTTGCCGATCTTTTACAGCGAGTGCCTACATGGGGAGCTGTAAGTATTAGTTAATCGACCTAATAACTCAGTCCATACAGTGGCGCGATGGCTTGGCGCACTGTACGAGCTGATGAGCGAGGCTCTCTTTTGCATCGGTGGTTCGAACACCCGGTGATGACGTCTTTTGCCGATCTTTTACAGCGAGTGCCTACATGGGGAGCTGTAAGTATTAGTTAATCGACCTAATATCTCAGTCCATACAGTGGCGCGATGGCTTGGCGCACTGTACGAGCTGATGAGCGAGGCTCTCTTTTGCATCGGTGGTTCGAACACCCGGTGATGACGTCTTTTGCCGATCTTTTACAGCGGGTCCGTACATGGGGAGCTGTAAGTATTAGTTAATCGACCTAATATCTCAGTCCATACAGTGGCGCGATGGCTTGGCGCACTGTACGAGCTGATGAGCGAGGCTCTCTTTTGCATCGGTGGTTCGAACACCCGGTGATGACGTCTTTTGCCGATCTTTTACAGCGGGTCCCTACATGGGGAGCTGTAAGTATTAGTTAATCGACCTAATATCTCAGTCCATACAGTGGCGCGATGGCTTGGCGCACTGTACGAGCTGATGAGCGAGGCTCTCTTTTGCATCGGTGGTTCGAACACCCGGTGATGACGTCTTTTGCCGATCTTTTACAGCGGGTCCATACATGGGGAGCTGTAAGTATTAGTTAATCGACCTAATATCTCAGTCCATACAGTGGCGCGATGGCTTGGCGCACTGTACGAGCTGATGAGCGAGGCTCTCTTTTGCATCGGTGGTTCGAACCCCCGGTGATGACGTCTTTTGCCGATCTTTTACAGCGAGTGCCTACATGGGGAGCTGTAAGTATTAGTTAATCCACCTAATATCTCAGTCCATACAGTGGCGCGATGGCTTGGCGCACTGTACGAGCTGATGAGCGAGGCTCTCTTTTGCATCGGTGGTTCGAACCCCGGTGATGACGTCTTTTGCCGATCTTTAACAGCGAGTGCCTACATGGGGAGCTTTAAATATTAGTTAATCGACCTAATATCTCAGTCCATACAGTGGCGCGATGGCTTGGCGCACTGTACGAGCTGATGAGCGAGGCTCTCTTTTGCATCGGTGGTTCGAACACCCGGTGATGACGTCTTTTGCCGATCTTTAACAGCGAGTGCCTACATGGGGAGCTTTAAGTATTAGTTAATCGACCTAATATCTCAGTCCATACAGTGGCGCGATGGCTTGGCGCACTGTACGAGCTGATGAGCGAGGCTCTCTTTTGCATCGGTGGTTCGAACACCCGGTGATGACGTCTTTTGCCGATCTTTTAAAGCGAGTGCCTACATGGGGAGCTGTAAGTATTAGTTAATCGACCTAATATCTCAGTCCATACAGTGGCGCGATGGCTTGGCGCACTGTACGAGCTGATGAGCGAGGCTCTCTTTTGCATCGGTGGTTCGAACACCCGGTGATGACGTCTTTTGCCGATCTTTTACAGCGAGTGCCTACATGGGGAGCTGTAAGTATTAGTGAATCGACCTAATAACTCAGTCCATACAGTGGCGCGATGGCTTGGCGCACTGTACGAGCTGATGAGAGAGGCTCTCTTTTGCATCGGTGGTTCGAACCCCCGGTGATGACGTCTTGTGCCGATCTTTTACAGCGAGTGCCTACATGGGGAGCTGTAAGTATTAGTGAATCGACCTAAGATCTCAGTCCATACAGTGGCGCGATGGCTTGGCGCACTGTACGAGCTGATGAGCGAGGCTCTCTTTTGCATCGGTGGTTCGAACTCCCGGTGATGACGTCTTTTGCCGATCTTTTACAGCGAGTGCCTACATGGGGAGCAGTAAGTATTAGTTAATCGACCTAATATCTCAGTCCATACAGTGGCGCGATGGCTTGGCGCACTGTACGAGCTGATGAGCGAGGCTCTCTTTTGCATCGGTGGTTCGAACACCCGGTGATGACGTCTTTTGCCGATCTTTTACAGCGAGTGCCTACATGGGGAGCTGTAAGTATTAGTTAATCGACCTAATAACTCAGTCCATACAGTGGCGCGATGGCTTGGCGCACTGTACGAGCTGATGAGCGAGGCTCTCTTTTGCATCGGTGGTTCGAACACCCGGTGATGACGTCTTTTGCCGATCTTTTACAGCGAGTGCCTACATGGGGAGCTGTAAGTATTAGTTAATCGACCTAATATCTCAGTCCATACAGTGGCGCGATGGCTTGGCGCACTGTACGAGCTGATGAGCGAGGCTCTCTTTTGCATCGGTGGTTCGAACACCCGGTGATGACGTCTTTTGCCGATCTTTTACAGCGAGTGCCTACATGGGGAGCTGTAAGTATTAGTTAATCGAGCTAATATCTCAGTCCATACAGTGGCGCGATGGCTTGGCGCACTGTACGAGCTGATGAGCGAGGCTCTCTTTTGCATCGGTGGTTCGAACACCCGGTGATGACGTCTTTTGCCGATCTTTTACAGCGAGTGCCTACATGGGGAGCTGTAAGTATTACTTAATCGACCTAATATCTCAGTCCATACAGTGGCGCGATGGCTTGGCGCACTGTACGAGCTGATGAGCGAGGCTCTCTTTTGCATCGGTGGTTCGAACACCCGGTGATGACGTCTTTTGCCGATCTTTTACAGCGAGTGCCTACATGGGGAGCTGTAAGTATTAGTTAATCCACCTAATAACTCAGTCCATACAGTGGCGCGATGGCTTGGCGCACTGTACGAGCTGATGAGCGAGGCTCTCTTTTGCATCGGTGGTTCGAACACCCGGTGATGATCTTTTACAGCGAGTGCCTACATGGGGAGCTGTAAGTATTAGTTAATCCACCTAATATCTCAGTCCATACAGTGGCGCGATGGCTTGGCGCACTGTACGAGCTGATGAGCGAGGCTCTCTTTTGCATCGGTGGTTCGAACCCCCGATGATGACGTCTTTTGCCGATCTTTTACAGCGAGTGCCTACATGGGGAGCTGTAAGTATTAGTTAATCCACCTAATATCTCAGTCCATACAGTGGCGCGATGGCTTGGCGCACTGTACGAGCTGATGAGCGAGGCTCTCTTTTGCATCGGTGGTTCGAACACCCGGTGATGACGTCTTTTGCCGATCTTTTACAGCGAGTGCCTACATGGGGAGCTGTAAGTATTAGTTAATCGACCTAATATCTCAGTCCATACAGTGGCGCGATGGCTTGGCGCACTGTGCGAGCTGATGAGCGAGGCTCTCTTTTGCATCGGTGGTTCGAACGCCCGGTGATGACGTCTTTTGCCGATCTTTTACAGCGAGTGCCTACATGGGGAGCTGTAAGTATTAGTTAATCGACCTAATAACTCAGTCCATACAGTGGCGCGATGGCTTGGCGCACTGTACGAGCTGATGAGCGAGGCTCTCTTTTGCATCGGTGGTTCGAACACCCGGTGATGACGTCTTTTGCCGATCTTTTACAGCGAGTGCCTACATGGGGAGCTGTAAGTATTAGTTAATCGACCTAATATCTCAGTCCATACAGTGGCGCGATGGCTTGGCGCACTGTACGAGCTGATGAGCGAGGCTCTCTTTTGCATCGGTGGTTCGAACACCCGGTGATGACGTCTTTTGCCGATCTTTTACAGCGAGTGCCTACATGGGGAGCTGTAAGTATTAGTTAATCCACCTAATATCTCAGTCCATACAGTGGCGCGATGGCTTGGCGCACTGTACGAGCTGATGAGCGAGGCTCTCTTTTGCATCGGTGGTTCGAACACCCGGTGATGACGTCTTTTGCCGATCTTTTACAGCGAGTGCCTACATGGGGAGCTGTAAGTATTAGTTAATCGACCTAATATCTCAGTCCATACAGTGGCGCGATGGCTTGGCGCACTGTACGAGCTGATGAGCGAGGCTCTCTTTTGCATCGGTGGTTCGAACACCCGGTGATGACGTCTTTTGCCGATCTTTTACAGCGAGTGCCTACATGGGGAGCTGTAAGTAATAGTTAATCGACCTAATATCTCAGTCCATACAGTGGCGCGATGGCTTGGCGCACTGTACGAGCTGATGAGCGAGGCTCTCTTTTGCATCGGTGGTTCGAACACCCGGTGATGACGTCTTTTGCCGATCTTTTACAGCGAGTGCCTACATGGGGAGCTGTAAGTATTAGTTAATCCACCTAATAACTCAGTCCATACAGTGGCGCGATGGCTTGGCGCACTGTACGAGCTGATGAGCGAGGCTCTCTTTTGCATCGGTGGTTCGAACACCCGGTGATGATCTTTTACAGCGAGTGCCTACATGGGGAGCTGTAAGTATTAGTTAATCCACCTAATATCTCAGTCCATACAGTGGCGCGATGGCTTGGCGCACTGTACGAGCTGATGAGCGAGGCTCTCTTTTGCATCGGTGGTTCGAACCCCCGATGATGACGTCTTTTGCCGATCTTTTACAGCGAGTGCCTACATGGGGAGCTGTAAGTATTAGTTAATCCACCTAATATCTCAGTCCATACAGTGGCGCGATGGCTTGGCGCACTGTACGAGCTGATGAGCGAGGCTCTCTTTTGCATCGGTGGTTCGAACACCCGGTGATGACGTCTTTTGCCGATCTTTTACAGCGAGTGCCTACATGGGGAGCTGTAAGTATTAGTTAATCGACCTAATATCTCAGTCCATACAGTGGCGCGATGGCTTGGCGCACTGTACGAGCTGATGAGCGAGGCTCTCTTTTGCATCGGTGGTTCGAACACCCGGTGATGACGTCTTTTGCCGATCTTTTACAGCGAGTGCCTACATGGGGAGCTGTAAGTATTAGTTAATCGACCTAATATCTCAGTCCATACAGTGGCGCGATGGCTTGGCGCACTGTACGAGCTGATGAGCGAGGCTCTCTTTTGCATCGGTGGTTCGAACACCCGGTGATGACGTCTTTTGCCGATCTTTTACAGCGAGTGCCTACATGGGGAGCTGTAAGTATTAGTTAATCGACCTAATAACTCAGTCCATACAGTGGCGCGATGGCTTGGCGCACTGTACGAGCTGATGAGCGAGGCTCTCTTTTGCATCGGTAGTTCGAACACCCGGTGATGATCTTTTACAGCGAGTGCCTACATGGGGAGCTGTAAGTATTAGTTAATCGACCTAATATCTCAGTCCATACAGTGGCGCGATGGCTTGTCGCACTGTACGAGCTGATGAGCGAGGCTCTCTTTTGCATCGGTGGTTCGAACCCCCGGTGATGACGTCTTTTGCCGATCTTTTACAGCGAGTGCCTACATGGGGAGCTGTAAGTATTAGTGAATCCACCTAATATCTCAGTCCATACAGTGGCGCGATGGCTTGGCGCACTGTACGAGCTGATGAGCGAGGCTCTCTTTTGCATCGGTGGTTCGAACCCCCGGTGATGACGTCTTTTGCCGGTCTTTTACAGCGAGTGCCTACATGGGGAGCTGTAAGTATTAGTGAATCCACCTAATATCTCAGTCCATACAGTGGCGCGATGGCTTGGCGCACTGTACGAGCTGATGAGCGAGGCTCTCTTTTGCATCGGTGGTTCGAACACCCGGTGATGACGTCTTTTGCCGATCTTTTACAGCGAGTGCCTACATGGGGAGCTGTAAGTATTAGTTAATCGACCTAATATCTCAGTCCATACAGTGGCGCGATGGCTTGGCGCACTGTACGAGCTGATGAGCGAGGCTCTCTTTTGCATCGGTGGTTCGAACACCCGGTGATGACGTCTTTTGCCGATCTTTTACAGCGAGTGCCTACATGGGGAGCTGTAAGTATTAGTTAATCGACCTAATATCTCAGTCCATACAGTGGCGCGATGGCTTGGCGCACTGTACGAGCTGATGAGCGAGGCTCTCTTTTGCATCGGTGGTTCGAACACCCGGTGATGACGTCTTTTGCCGATCTTTTACAGCGAGTGCCTACATGGGGAGCTGTAAGTATTAGTTAATCGACCTAATATCTCAGTCCATACAGTGGCGCGATGGCTTGGCGCACTGTACGAGCTGATGAGCGAGGCTCTCTTTTGCATCGGTGGTTCGAACCCCCGGTGATGACGTCTTTTGCCGATCTTTTACAGCGAGTGCCTACATGGGGAGCTGTAAGTATTAGTTAATCGACCTAATATCTCAGTCCATACAGTGGCGCGATGGCTTGGCGCACTGTACGAGCTGATGAGCGAGGCTCTCTTTTGCATCGGTGGTTCGAACGCCCGGTGATGACGTCTTTTGCCGATCTTTTACAGCGAGTGCCTACATGGGGAGCTGTAAGTATTAGTTAATCGACCTAATATCTCAGTCCATACAGTGGCGCGATGGCTTGGCGCACTGTACGAGCTGATGAGCGAGGCTCTCTTTTGCATCGGTGGTTCGAACCCCCGGTGATGACGTCTTTTGCCGATCTTTTACAGCGAGTGCCTACATGGGGAGCTGTAAGTATTAGTTAATCGACCTAATAACTCAGTCCATACAGTGGCGCGATGGCTTGGCGCACTGTACGAGCTGATGAGCGAGGCTCTCTTTTGCATCGGTGGTTCGAACACCCGGTGATGACGTCTTTTGCCGATCTTTTACAGCGAGTGCCTACATGGGGAGCTGTAAGTATTAGTTAATCGACCTAATATCTCAGTCCATACAGTGGCGCGATGGCTTGGCGCACTGTACGAGCTGATGAGCGAGGCTCTCTTTTGCATCGGTGGTTCGAACACCCGGTGATGACGTCTTTTGCCGATCTTTTACAGCGAGTGCCTACATGGGGAGCTGTAAGTATTACTTAATCGACCTAATATCTCAGTCCATACAGTGGCGCGATGGCTTGGCGCACTGTACGAGCTGATGAGCGAGGCTCTCTTTTGCATCGGTGGTTCGAACACCCGGTGATGACGTCTTTTGCCGATCTTTTACAGCGAGTGCCTACATGGGGAGCTGTAAGTATTAGTTAATCGACCTAATAACTCAGTCCATACAGTGGCGCGATGGCTTGGCGCACTGTACGAGCTGATGAGCGAGGCTCTCTTTTGCATCGGTGGTTCGAACACCCGGTGATGACGTCTTTTGCCGATCTTTTACAGCGAGTGCCTACATGGGGAGCTGTAAGTATTAGTTAATCCACCTAATATCTCAGTCCATACAGTGGCGCGATGGCTTGGCGCACTGTACGAGCTGATGAGCGAGGCTCTCTTTTGCATCGGTAGTTCGAACCCCCGGTGATGACGTCTTTTGCCGATCTTTTACAGCGAGTGTCTACATGGGGAGCTGTAAGTATTAGTGAATCCACCTAATATCTCAGTCCATACAGTGGCGCGATGGCTTGGCGCACTGTACGAGCTGATGAGCGAGGCTCTCTTTTGCATCGGTGGTTCGAACACCCGGTGATGACGTCTTTTGCCGATCTTTTACAGCGAGTGCCTACATGGGGAGCTGTAAGTATTAGTTAATCGACCTAATATCTCAGTCCATACAGTGGCGCGATGGCTTGGCGCACTGTACGAGCTGATGAGCGAGGCTCTCTTTTGCATCGGTGGTTCGAACACCCGGTGATGACGTCTTTTGCCGATCTTTTACAGCGAGTGCCTACATGGGGAGCTGTAAGTATTAGTTAATCGACCTAAGATCTCAGTCCATACAGTGGCGCGATGGCTTGGCGCACTGTACGAGCTGATGAGCGAGGCTCTCTTTTGCATCGGTGGTTCGAACACCCGGTGATGATCTTTTACAGCGAGTGCCTACATGGGGAGCTGTAAGTATTAGTTAATCGACCTAATATCTCAGTCCATACAGTGGCGCGATGGCTTGGCGCACTGTACGAGCTGATGAGCGAGGCTCTCTTTTGCATCGGTGGTTCGAACCCCCGGTGATGACGTCTTTTGCCGGTCTTTTACAGCGAGTGCCTACATGGGGAGCTGTAAGTATTAGTTAATCCACCTAATATCTCAGTCCATACAGTGGCGCGATGGCTTGGCGCACTGTACGAGCTGATGAGCGAGGCTCTCTTTTGCATCGTTGGTTCGAACACCCGGTGATGACGTCTTTTGCCGATCTTTTACAGCGAGTGCCTACATGGGGAGCTGTAAGTATTAGTTAATCGACCTAATATCTCAGTCCATACAGTGGCGCGATGGCTTGGCGCACTGTACGAGCTGATGAGCGAGGCTCTCTTTTGCATCGGTGGTTCGAACCCCCGGTGATGACGTCTTTTGCCGATCTTTTACAGCGAGTGCCTACATGGGGAGCTGTAAGTATTAGTTAATCGACCTAATATCTCAGTCCATACAGTGGCGCGATGGCTTGGCGCACTGTACGAGCTGATGAGCGAGGCTCTCTTTTGCATCGGTGGTTCGAACACCCGGTGATGACGTCTTTTGCCGATCTTTTACAGCGAGTGCCTACATGGGGAGCTGTAAGTATTAGTTAATCGACCTAATATCTCAGTCCATACAGTGGCGCGATGGCTTGGCGCACTGTACGAGCTGATGAGCGAGGCTCTCTTTTGCATCGGTGGTTCGAACACCCGGTGATGACGTCTTTTGCCGATCTTTTACAGCGAGTGCCTACATGGGGAGCTGTAAGTATTAGTTAATCGACCTAATATCTCAGTCCATACAGTGGCGCGATGGCTTGGCGCACTGTACGAGCTGATGAGCGAGGCTCTCTTTTGCATCGGTGGTTCGAACCCCCGGTGATGACGTCTTTTGCCGATCTTTTACAGCGAGTGCCTACATGGGGAGCTGTAAGTATTAGTTAATCGACCTAATAACTCAGTCCATACAGTGGCGCGATGGCTTGGCGCACTGTACGAGCTGATGAGCGAGGCTCTCTTTTGCATCGGTGGTTCGAACACCCGGTGATGACGTCTTTTGCCGATCTTTTACAGCGAGTGCCTACATGGGGAGCTGTAAGTATTAGTTAATCGACCTAATATCTCAGTCCATACAGTGGCGCGATGGCTTGGCGCACTGTACGAGCTGATGAGCGAGGCTCTCTTTTGCATCGGTGGTTCGAACACCCGGTGATGACGTCTTTTGCCGATCTTTTACAGCGAGTGCCTACATGGGGAGCTGTAAGTATTAGTTAATCGACCTAATAACTCAGTCCATACAGTGGCGCGATGGCTTGGCGCACTGTACGAGCTGATGAGCGAGGCTCTCTTTTGCATCGGTGGTTCGAACACCCGGTGATGACGTCTTTTGCCGGTCTTTTACAGCGAGTGCCTACATGGGGAGCTGTAAGTATTAGTTAATCCACCTAATATCTCAGTCCATACAGTGGCGCGATGGCTTGGCGCACTGTACGAGCTGATGAGCGAGGCTCTCTTTTGCATCGTTGGTTCGAACACCCGGTGATGACGTCTTTTGCCGATCTTTTACAGCGAGTGCCTACATGGGGAGCTGTAAGTATTAGTTAATCGACCTAATATCTCAGTCCATACAGTGGCGCGATGGCTTGGCGCACTGTACGAGCTGATGAGCGAGGCTCTCTTTTGCATCGGTGGTTCGAACACCCGGTGATGACGTCTTTTGCCGATCTTTTACAGCGAGTGCCTACATGGGGAGCTGTAAGTATTAGTTAATCGACCTAATATCTCAGTCCATACAGTGGCGCGATGGCTTGGCGCACTGTACGAGCTGATGAGCGAGGCTCTCTTTTGCATCGGTGGTTCGAACACCCGGTGATGACGTCTTTTGCCGATCTTTTACAGCGAGTGCCTACATGGGGAGCTGTAAGTATTAGTTAATCGACCTAATATCTCAGTCCATACAGTGGCGCGATGGCTCGGCGCACTGTACGAGCTGATGAGCGAGGCTCTCTTTTGCATCGGTGGTTCGAACACCCGGTGATGACGTCTTTTGCCAATCTTTTACAGCGAGTGCCTACATGGGGAGCTGTAAGTATTAGTTAATCGACCTAATATCTCAGTCCATACAGTGGCGCGATGGCTTGGCGCACTGTACGAGCTGATGAGAGAGGCTCTCTTTTGCATCGGTGGTTCGAATCCCCGGTGATGACGTCTTTTGCCGATCTTTTACAGCGAGTGCCTACACGGGGAGCTGTAAGTATTAGTTAATCGACCTAATACCTCAGTCCATACAGTGGCGCGATGGCTTGGCGCACTGTACGAGCTGATGAGCGAGGCTCTCTTTTGCATCGGTGGTTCGAACACCCGTTGATGACGTCTTTTGCCGATCTTTTACAGCGAGTGCCTACATGGGGAGCTGTAAGTATTAGTTAATCGACCTAATATCTCAGTCCATACAGTGGCGCGATGGCTTGGCGCACTGTACGAGCTGATGAGCGAGGCTCTCTTTTGCATCGGTGGTTCGAACACCCGGTGATGATCTTTTACAGCGAGTGCCTACATGGGGAGCTGTAAGTATTAGTTAATCCACCTAATATCTCAGTCCATACAGTGGCGCGATGGCTCGGCGCACTGTACGAGCTGATGAGCGAGGCTCTCTTTTGCATCGGTGGTTCGAACACCCGGTGATGACGTCTTTTGCCGATCTTTTACAGCGAGTGCCTACATGGGGAGCTGTAAGTATTAGTTAATCGACCTAATATCTCAGTCCATACAGTGGCGCGATGGCTTGGCGCACTGTACGAGCTGATGAGAGAGGCTCTCTTTTGCATCGGTGGTTCGAATCCCCGGTGATGACGTCTTTTGCCGATCTTTTACAGCGAGTGCCTACACGGGGAGCTGTAAGTATTAGTTAATCGACCTAATACCTCAGTCCATACAGTGGCGCGATGGCTTGGCGCACTGTACGAGCTGATGAGCGAGGCTCTCTTTTGCATCGGTGGTTCGAACACCCGTTGATGACGTCTTTTGCCGATCTTTTACAGCGAGTGCCTACATGGGGAGCTGTAAGTATTAGTTAATCGACCTAATATCTCAGTCCATACAGTGGCGCGATGGCTTGTCGCACTGTACGAGCTGATGAGCGAGGCTCTCTTTTGCATCGGTGGTTCGAACACCCGGTGATGACGTCTTTTGCCGATCTTTTACAGCGAGTGCCTACATGGGGAGCTGTAAGTATTAGTTAATCGACCTAATATCTCAGTCCATACAGTGGCGCGATGGCTTGGCGCACTGTACGAGCTGATGAGCGAGGCTCTCTTTTGCATCGGTGGTTCGAACCCCCGGTGATGACGTCTTTTGCCGATCTTTTACAGCGAGTGCCTACATGGGGAGCTGTAAGTATTAGTTAATCGACCTAATATCTCAGTCCATACAGTGGCGCGATGGCTTGGCGCACTGTACGAGCTGATGAGCGAGGCTCTCTTTTGCATCGGTGGTTCGAACCCCCGGTGATGACGTCTTTTGCCGATCTTTTACAGCGAGTGCCTACATGGGGAGCTGTAAGTATTAGTTAATCGACCTAATATCTCAGTCCATACAGTGGCGCGATGGCTTGGCGCACTGTACGAGCTGATGAGCGAGGCTCTCTTTTGCATCGGTGGTTCGAACACCCGGTGATGACGTCTTTTGCCGATCTTTTACAGCGAGTGCCTACATGGGGAGCTGTAAGTATTAGTTAATCGACCTAATAACTCAGTCCATACAGTGGCGCGATGGCTTGGCGCACTGTACGAGCTGATGAGCGAGGCTCTCTTTTGCATCGGTGGTTCGAACACCCGGTGATGAAGTCTTTTGCCGATCTTTTACAGCGAGTGCCTACATGGGGAGCTGTAAGTATTAATGAATCGACCTAATAACTCAGTCCATACAGTGGCGCGATGGCTTGGCGCACTGTACGAGCTGATGAGCGAGGCTCTCTTTTGCATCGGTGGTTCGAACACCCAGTGATGACGTCTTTTGCCGATCTTTTACAGCGAGTGCCTACATGGGGAGCTGTAAGTATTAATGAATCGACCTAATAACTCAGTCCATACAGTGGCGCGATGGCTTGGCGCACTGTACGAGCTGATGAGCGAGGCTCTCTTTTGCATCGGTGGTTCGAACCCCCGGTGATGACGTCTTTTGCCGGTCTTTTACAGCGAGTGCCTACATGGGGAGCTGTAAGTATTAGTGAATCCACCTAATATCTCAGTCCATACAGTGGCGCGATGGCTTGGCGCACTGTACGAGCTGATGAGCGAGGCTCTCTTTTGCATCGGTGGTTCGAACACCCGGTGATGACGTCTTTTGCCGATCTTTTACAGCGAGTGCCTACATGGGGAGCTGTAAGTATTAGTTAATCGACCTAATATCTCAGTCCATACAGTGGCGCGATGGCTTGGCGCACTGTACGAGCTGATGAGCGAGGCTCTCTTTTGCATCGGTGGTTCGAACACCCGGTGATGACGTCTTTTGCCGATCTTTTACAGCGAGTGCCTACATGGGGAGCTGTAAGTATTAGTTAATCGACCTAATATCTCAGTCCATACAGTGGCGCGATGGCTTGGCGCACGGTACGAGCTGATGAGCGAGGCTCTCTTTTGCATCGGTGGTTCGAACACCCGGTGATGACGTCTTTTGCCGATCTTTTACAGCGAGTGCCTACATGGGGAGCTGTAAGTATTAGTTAATCGACCTAATATCTCAGTCCATACAGTGGCGCGATGGCTTGACGCACTGTACGAGCTGATGAGCGAGGCTCTCTTTTGCATCGGTGGTTCGAACCCCCGGTGATGACGTCTTTTGCCGATCTTTTACAGCGAGTGCCTACATGGGGAGCTGTAAGTATTAGTTAATCGACCTAATATCTCAGTCCATACAGTGGCGCGATGGCTTGGCGCACTGTACGAGCTGATGAGCGAGGCTCTCTTTTGCATCGGTGGTTCGAACGCCCGGTGATGACGTCTTTTGCCGATCTTTTACAGCGAGTGCCTACATGGGGAGCTGTAAGTATTAGTTAATCGACCTAATATCTCAGTCCATACAGTGGCGCGATGGCTTGGCGCACTGTACGAGCTGATGAGCGAGGCTCTCTTTTGCATCGGTGGTTCGAACCCCCGGTGATGACGTCTTTTGCCGATCTTTTACAGCGAGTGCCTACATGGGGAGCTGTAAGTATTAGTTAATCGACCTAATAACTCAGTCCATACAGTGGCGCGATGGCTTGGCGCACTGTACGAGCTGATGAGCGAGGCTCTCTTTTGCATCGGTGGTTCGAACACCCGGTGATGACGTCTTTTGCCGATCTTTTACAGCGAGTGCCTACATGGGGAGCTGTAAGTATTAGTTAATCGACCTAATATCTCAGTCCATACAGTGGCGCGATGGCTTGGCGCACTGTACGAGCTGATGAGCGAGGCTCTCTTTTGCATCGGTGGTTCGAACACCCGGTGATGACGTCTTTTGCCGATCTTTTACAGCGAGTGCCTACATGGGGAGCTGTAAGTATTACTTAATCGACCTAATATCTCAGTCCATACAGTGGCGCGATGGCTTGGCGCACTGTACGAGCTGATGAGCGAGGCTCTCTTTTGCATCGGTGGTTCGAACACCCGGTGATGACGTCTTTTGCCGATCTTTTACAGCGAGTGCCTACATGGGGAGCTGTAAGTATTAGTTAATCGACCTAATAACTCAGTCCATACAGTGGCGCGATGGCTTGGCGCACTGTACGAGCTGATGAGCGAGGCTCTCTTTTGCATCGGTGGTTCGAACACCCGGTGATGACGTCTTTTGCCGATCTTTTACAGCGAGTGCCTACATGGGGAGCTGTAAGTATTAGTTAATCCACCTAATATCTCAGTCCATACAGTGGCGCGATGGCTTGGCGCACTGTACGAGCTGATGAGCGAGGCTCTCTTTTGCATCGGTAGTTCGAACCCCCGGTGATGACGTCTTTTGCCGATCTTTTACAGCGAGTGTCTACATGGGGAGCTGTAAGTATTAGTGAATCCACCTAATATCTCAGTCCATACAGTGGCGCGATGGCTTGGCGCACTGTACGAGCTGATGAGCGAGGCTCTCTTTTGCATCGGTGGTTCGAACACCCGGTGATGACGTCTTTTGCCGATCTTTTACAGCGAGTGCCTACATGGGGAGCTGTAAGTATTAGTTAATCGACCTAATATCTCAGTCCATACAGTGGCGCGATGGCTTGGCGCACTGTACGAGCTGATGAGCGAGGCTCTCTTTTGCATCGGTGGTTCGAACACCCGGTGATGACGTCTTTTGCCGATCTTTTACAGCGAGTGCCTACATGGGGAGCTGTAAGTATTAGTTAATCGACCTAAGATCTCAGTCCATACAGTGGCGCGATGGCTTGGCGCACTGTACGAGCTGATGAGCGAGGCTCTCTTTTGCATCGGTGGTTCGAACACCCGGTGATGATCTTTTACAGCGAGTGCCTACATGGGGAGCTGTAAGTATTAGTTAATCGACCTAATATCTCAGTCCATACAGTGGCGCGATGGCTTGGCGCACTGTACGAGCTGATGAGCGAGGCTCTCTTTTGCATCGGTGGTTCGAACCCCCGGTGATGACGTCTTTTGCCGGTCTTTTACAGCGAGTGCCTACATGGGGAGCTGTAAGTATTAGTTAATCCACCTAATATCTCAGTCCATACAGTGGCGCGATGGCTTGGCGCACTGTACGAGCTGATGAGCGAGGCTCTCTTTTGCATCGTTGGTTCGAACACCCGGTGATGACGTCTTTTGCCGATCTTTTACAGCGAGTGCCTACATGGGGAGCTGTAAGTATTAGTTAATCGACCTAATATCTCAGTCCATACAGTGGCGCGATGGCTTGGCGCACTGTACGAGCTGATGAGCGAGGCTCTCTTTTGCATCGGTGGTTCGAACCCCCGGTGATGACGTCTTTTGCCGATCTTTTACAGCGAGTGCCTACATGGGGAGCTGTAAGTATTAGTTAATCGACCTAATATCTCAGTCCATACAGTGGCGCGATGGCTTGGCGCACTGTACGAGCTGATGAGCGAGGCTCTCTTTTGCATCGGTGGTTCGAACACCCGGTGATGACGTCTTTTGCCGATCTTTTACAGCGAGTGCCTACATGGGGAGCTGTAAGTATTAGTTAATCGACCTAATAACTCAGTCCATACAGTGGCGCGATGGCTTGGCGCACTGTACGAGCTGATGAGCGAGGCTCTCTTTTGCATCGGTGGTTCGAACACCCGGTGATGACGTCTTTTGCCGATCTTTTACAGCGAGTGCCTACATGGGGAGCTGTAAGTATTAGTTAATCCACCTAATATCTCAGTCCATACAGTGGCGCGATGGCTTGGCGCACTGTACGAGCTGATGAGCGAGGCTCTCTTTTGCATCGGTAGTTCGAACCCCCGGTGATGACGTCTTTTGCCGATCTTTTACAGCGAGTGTCTACATGGGGAGCTGTAAGTATTAGTGAATCCACCTAATATCTCAGTCCATACAGTGGCGCGATGGCTTGGCGCACTGTACGAGCTGATGAGCGAGGCTCTCTTTTGCATCGGTGGTTCGAACACCCGGTGATGACGTCTTTTGCCGATCTTTTACAGCGAGTGCCTACATGGGGAGCTGTAAGTATTAGTTAATCGACCTAATATCTCAGTCCATACAGTGGCGCGATGGCTTGGCGCACTGTACGAGCTGATGAGCGAGGCTCTCTTTTGCATCGGTGGTTCGAACACCCGGTGATGACGTCTTTTGCCGATCTTTTACAGCGAGTGCCTACATGGGGAGCTGTAAGTATTAGTTAATCGACCTAAGATCTCAGTCCATACAGTGGCGCGATGGCTTGGCGCACTGTACGAGCTGATGAGCGAGGCTCTCTTTTGCATCGGTGGTTCGAACACCCGGTGATGATCTTTTACAGCGAGTGCCTACATGGGGAGCTGTAAGTATTAGTTAATCGACCTAATATCTCAGTCCATACAGTGGCGCGATGGCTTGGCGCACTGTACGAGCTGATGAGCGAGGCTCTCTTTTGCATCGGTGGTTCGAACCCCCGGTGATGACGTCTTTTGCCGGTCTTTTACAGCGAGTGCCTACATGGGGAGCTGTAAGTATTAGTTAATCCACCTAATATCTCAGTCCATACAGTGGCGCGATGGCTTGGCGCACTGTACGAGCTGATGAGCGAGGCTCTCTTTTGCATCGTTGGTTCGAACACCCGGTGATGACGTCTTTTGCCGATCTTTTACATCGAGTGCCTACATGGGGAGCTGTAAGTATTAGTTAATCGACCTAATATCTCAGTCCATACAGTGGCGCGATGGCTTGGCGCACTGTACGAGCTGATGAGCGAGGCTCTCTTTTGCATCGGTGGTTCGAACCCCCGGTGATGACGTCTTTTGCCGATCTTTTACAGCGAGTGCCTACATGGGGAGCTGTAAGTATTAGTTAATCGACCTAATATCTCAGTCCATACAGTGGCGCGATGGCTTGGCGCACTGTACGAGCTGATGAGCGAGGCTCTCTTTTGCATCGGTGGTTCGAACACCCGGTGATGACGTCTTTTGCCGATCTTTTACAGCGAGTGCCTACATGGGGAGCTGTAAGTATTAGTTAATCGACCTAATATCTCAGTCCATACAGTGGCGCGATGGCTTGGCGCACTGTACGAGCTGATGAGCGAGGCTCTCTTTTGCATCGGTGGTTCGAACACCCGGTGATGACGTCTTTTGCCGATCTTTTACAGCGAGTGCCTACATGGGGAGCTGTAAGTATTAGTTAATCGACCTAATATCTCAGTCCATACAGTGGCGCGATGGCTTGGCGCACTGTACGAGCTGATGAGCGAGGCTCTCTTTTGCATCGGTGGTTCGAACCCCCGGTGATGACGTCTTTTGCCGATCTTTTACAGCGAGTGCCTACATGGGGAGCTGTAAGTATTAGTTAATCGACCTAATAACTCAGTCCATACAGTGGCGCGATGGCTTGGCGCACTGTACGAGCTGATGAGCGAGGCTCTCTTTTGCATCGGTGGTTCGAACACCCGGTGATGACGTCTTTTGCCGATCTTTTACAGCGAGTGCCTACATGGGGAGCTGTAAGTATTAGTTAATCGACCTAATATCTCAGTCCATACAGTGGCGCGATGGCTTGGCGCACTGTACGAGCTGATGAGCGAGGCTCTCTTTTGCATCGGTGGTTCGAACACCCGGTGATGACGTCTTTTGCCGATCTTTTACAGCGAGTGCCTACATGGGGAGCTGTAAGTATTAGTTAATCGACCTAATAACTCAGTCCATACAGTGGCGCGATGGCTTGGCGCACTGTACGAGCTGATGAGCGAGGCTCTCTTTTGCATCGGTGGTTCGAACACCCGGTGATGACGTCTTTTGCCGGTCTTTTACAGCGAGTGCCTACATGGGGAGCTGTAAGTATTAGTTAATCCACCTAATATCTCAGTCCATACAGTGGCGCGATGGCTTGGCGCACTGTACGAGCTGATGAGCGAGGCTCTCTTTTGCATCGTTGGTTCGAACACCCGGTGATGACGTCTTTTGCCGATCTTTTACAGCGAGTGCCTACATGGGGAGCTGTAAGTATTAGTTAATCGACCTAATATCTCAGTCCATACAGTGGCGCGATGGCTTGGCGCACTGTACGAGCTGATGAGCGAGGCTCTCTTTTGCATCGGTGGTTCGAACACCCGGTGATGACGTCTTTTGCCGATCTTTTACAGCGAGTGCCTACATGGGGAGCTGTAAGTATTAGTTAATCGACCTAATATCTCAGTCCATACAGTGGCGCGATGGCTTGGCGCACTGTACGAGCTGATGAGCGAGGCTCTCTTTTGCATCGGTGGTTCGAACACCCGGTGATGACGTCTTTTGCCGATCTTTTACAGCGAGTGCCTACATGGGGAGCTGTAAGTATTAGTTAATCGACCTAATATCTCAGTCCATACAGTGGCGCGATGGCTCGGCGCACTGTACGAGCTGATGAGCGAGGCTCTCTTTTGCATCGGTGGTTCGAACACCCGGTGATGACGTCTTTTGCCGATCTTTTACAGCGAGTGCCTACATGGGGAGCTGTAAGTATTAGTTAATCGACCTAATATCTCAGTCCATACAGTGGCGCGATGGCTTGGCGCACTGTACGAGCTGATGAGAGAGGCTCTCTTTTGCATCGGTGGTTCGAATCCCCGGTGATGACGTCTTTTGCCGATCTTTTACAGCGAGTGCCTACACGGGGAGCTGTAAGTATTAGTTAATCGACCTAATACCTCAGTCCATACAGTGGCGCGATGGCTTGGCGCACTGTACGAGCTGATGAGCGAGGCTCTCTTTTGCATCGGTGGTTCGAACACCCGTTGATGACGTCTTTTGCCGATCTTTTACAGCGAGTGCCTACATGGGGAGCTGTAAGTATTAGTTAATCGACCTAATATCTCAGTCCATACAGTGGCGCGATGGCTTGTCGCACTGTACGAGCTGATGAGCGAGGCTCTCTTTTGCATCGGTGGTTCGAACACCCGGTGATGACGTCTTTTGCCGATCTTTTACAGCGAGTGCCTACATGGGGAGCTGTAAGTATTAGTTAATCGACCTAATATCTCAGTCCATACAGTGGCGCGATGGCTTGGCGCACTGTACGAGCTGATGAGCGAGGCTCTCTTTTGCATCGGTGGTTCGAACCCCCGGTGATGACGTCTTTTGCCGATCTTTTACAGCGAGTGCCTACATGGGGAGCTGTAAGTATTAGTTAATCGACCTAATATCTCAGTCCATACAGTGGCGCGATGGCTTGGCGCACTGTACGAGCTGATGAGCGAGGCTCTCTTTTGCATCGGTGGTTCGAACCCCCGGTGATGACGTCTTTTGCCGATCTTTTACAGCGAGTGCCTACATGGGGAGCTGTAAGTATTAGTTAATCGACCTAATATCTCAGTCCATACAGTGGCGCGATGGCTTGGCGCACTGTACGAGCTGATGAGCGAGGCTCTCTTTTGCATCGGTGGTTCGAACACCCGGTGATGACGTCTTTTGCCGATCTTTTACAGCGAGTGCCTACATGGGGAGCTGTAAGTATTAGTTAATCGACCTAATAACTCAGTCCATACAGTGGCGCGATGGCTTGGCGCACTGTACGAGCTGATGAGCGAGGCTCTCTTTTGCATCGGTGGTTCGAACACCCGGTGATGAAGTCTTTTGCCGATCTTTTACAGCGAGTGCCTACATGGGGAGCTGTAAGTATTAATGAATCGACCTAATAACTCAGTCCATACAGTGGCGCGATGGCTTGGCGCACTGTACGAGCTGATGAGCGAGGCTCTCTTTTGCATCGGTGGTTCGAACACCCAGTGATGACGTCTTTTGCCGATCTTTTACAGCGAGTGCCTACATGGGGAGCTGTAAGTATTAATGAATCGACCTAATAACTCAGTCCATACAGTGGCGCGATGGCTTGGCGCACTGTACGAGCTGATGAGCGAGGCTCTCTTTTGCATCGGTGGTTCGAACACCCGGTGATGACGTCTTTTGCCGATCTTTTACAGCGAGTGCCTACATGGGGAGCTGTAAGTATTAATGAATCGACCTAATAACTCAGTCCATACAGTGGCGCGATGGCTTGGCGCACTGGACGAGCTGATGAGCGAGGCTCTCTTTTGTATCGGTGGTTCGAACACCCGGTGATGACGTCTTTTGCCGATCTTTTACAGCGAGTGCCTACATGGGGAGCTGTAAGTATTAATGAATCCACCTAATATCTCAGTCCATACAGTGGCGCGATGGCTTGGCGCACTGTACGAGCTGATGAGCGAGGCTCTCTTTTGCATCGGTGGTTCGAACCCCCGGTGATGACGTCTTTTGCCGATCTTTTACAGCGAGTGCCTACATGGGGAGCTGTAAGTATTAATGAATCCACCTAATATCTCAGTCCATACAGTGGCGCGATGGCTTGGCGCACTGTACGAGCTGATGAGCGAGGCTCTCTTTTGCATCGGTGGTTCGAACCCCCGGTGATGACGTCTTTTGCCGATCTTTTACAGCGAGTGCCTACATGGGGAGCTGTAAGTATTAGTTAATCGACCTAATATCTCAGTCCATACAGTGGCGCGATGGCTTGGCGCACTGTACGAGCTGATGAGCGAGGCTCTCTTTTGCATCGGTGGTTCGAACACCCGTTGATGACGTCTTTTGCCGATCTTTTACAGCGAGTGCCTACATGGGGAGCTGTAAGTATTAGTTAATCGACCTAATATCTCAGTCCATACAGTGGCGCGATGGCTTGTCGCACTGTACGAGCTGATGAGCGAGGCTCTCTTTTGCATCGGTGGTTCGAACACCCGGTGATGACGTCTTTTGCCGATCTTTTACAGCGAGTGCCTACATGGGGAGCTGTAAGTATTAGTTGATCGACCTAATATCTCAGTCCATACAGTGGCGCGATGGCTTGGCGCACTGTACGAGCTGATGAGCGAGGCTCTCTTTTGCATCGGTGGTTCGAACCCCCGGTGATGACGTCTTTTGCCGATCTTTTACAGCGAGTGCCTACATGGGGAGCTGTAAGTATTAGTTAATCGACCTAATATCTCAGTCCATACAGTGGCGCGATGGCTTGGCGCACTGTACGAGCTGATGAGCGAGGCTCTCTTTTGCATCGGTGGTTCGTACCCCCGGTGATGACGTCTTTTGCCGATCTTTTACAGCGAGTGCCTACATGGGGAGCTGTAAGTATTAGTTAATCGACCTAATATCTCAGTCCATACAGTGGCGCGATGGCTTGGCGCACTGTACGAGCTGATGAGCGAGGCTCTCTTTTGCATCGGTGGTTCGAACACCCGGTGATGACGTCTTTTGCCGATCTTTTACAGCGAGTGCCTACATGGGGAGCTGTAAGTATAAGTTAATCGACCTAATATCTCAGTCCATACAGTGGCGCGATGGCTTGGCGCACTGTACGAGCTGATGAGCGAGGCTCTCTTTTGCATCGGTGGTTCGAACCCCGGTGATGACGTCTTTTGCCGATCTTTTACAGCGAGTGCCTACACGGGGAGCTGTAAGTATCAGTTAATCGACCTAATAACTCAGTCCATACAGTGGCGCGATGGCTTGGCGCACTGTACGAGCTGATGAGTTAGACTCTCTTTTGCATCGGTGGTTCGAACCCCGGTGGTGACGTCTTTTGCCGATCTTTTACAGCACGTGCCTACACGGGGAGCTGTAAGTATCAGTTAATCCACCTAATATCTCAGTCCATACAGTGGCGCGATGGCTTGGCGCACTGTACGAGCTGATGAGTTAGACTCTCTTTTGCATCCGTGGTTCGAACCCCGGTGGTGACGTCGTTTACAGATCTTTTACAGCACGTGCCTACATGGGGAGCTGTAAGTATTAGTTAATCGACCTAATATCTCAGTCCATACAGTGGCGCGATGGCTTGGCGCACTGTACGAGCTGATGAGCGAGGCTCTCTTTTGCATCGGTGGTTCGAACACCCGGTGATGACGTCTTTTGCCGATCTTTTACAGCGAGTGCCTACATGGGGAGCTGTAAGTATTAGTTAATCGACCTAATATCTCAGTCCATACAGTGGCGCGATGGCTTTGCCCACTGTACGAGCTGATGAGCGAGGCTCTCTTTTGCATCGGTGGTTCGAACACCCGGTGATGACGTCTTTTGCCGATCTTTTACAGCGAGTGCCTACATGGGGAGCTGTAAGTATTAGTTAATCGACCTAATATCTCAGTCCATACAGTGGCGCGATGGCTTGGCGCACTGTACGAGCTGATGAGCGAGGCTCTCTTTTGCATCGGTGGTTCGAACACCCGGTGATGACGTCTTTTGCCGATCTTTTACAGCGAGTGCCTACATGGGGAGCTGTAAGTATTAGTTAATCGACCTAATAACTCAGTCCATACAGTGGCGCGATTGGCTTGGCGCACTGTACGAGCTGATGAGTTAGACTCTCTTTTGCATCGGTGGTTCGAACCCCGGTGGTGACGTCTTTTGCCGATCTTTTACAGCACGTGCCTACACGGGGAGCTGTAAGTATCAGTTAATCCACCTAATATCTCAGCCCATACAGTGGCGCGATGGCTTGGCGCACTGTACGAGCTGATGAGTTAGACTCTCTTTTGCATCCGTGGTTCGAACCCCGGTGGTGACGTCGTTTGCCGATCTTTTACAGCACGTGCCTACATGGGGAGCTGTAAGTATTAGTTAATCGACCTAATATCTCAGTCCATACAGTGGCGCGATGGCTTGGCGCACTGTACGAGCTGATGAGCGAGGCTCTCTTTTGCATCGGTGGTTCGAACACCCGGTGATGACGTCTTTTGCCGATCTTTTACAGCGAGTGCCTACATGGGGAGCTGTAAGTATTAGTTAATCCACCTAATATCTCAGTCCATACAGTGGCGCGATGGCTTGGCGCACTGTACGAGCTGATGAGCGAGGCTCTCTTTTGCATCGGTGGTTCGAACACCCGGTGATGACGTCTTTTGCCGATCTTTTACAGCGAGTGCCTACATGGGGAGCTGTAAGTATTAGTTAATCGACCTAATATCTCAGTCCATACAGTGGCGCGATGGCTTGGCGCACTGTACGAGCTGATGAGCGAGGCTCTCTTTTGCATCGGTGGTTCGAACACCCGGTGATGACGTCTTTTGCCGATCTTTTACAGCGAGTGCCTACATGGGGAGCTGTAAGTATTAGTTAATCGACCTAATAACTCAGTCCCTACAGTGGCGCGATGGCTTGGCGCACTGTACGAGCTGATGAGCGAGGCTCTCTTTTGCATCGGTGGTTCGAACACCCGGTGATGACGTCTTTTGCCGATCTTTTACAGCGAGTGCCTACATGGGGAGCTGTAAGTATTAGTTAATCGACCTAATATCTCAGTCCCTACAGTGGCGCGATGGCTTGGCGCACTGTACGAGCTGATGAGCGAGGCTCTCTTTTGCATCGGTGGTTCGAACACCCGGTGATGACGTCTTTTGCCGATCTTTTACAGCGAGTGCCTACATGGGGAGCTGTAAGTATTAGTTAATCGACCTAATAACTCAGTCCATAGAGTGGCGCGATGGCTTCGCGCACTGTACGAGATGATGAGCGAGGCTCTCTTTTGCATCGGTGGTTCGAACACCCGGTGATGACGTCTTTTGCCGATCTTTTACAGCGAGTGCCTACATGGGGAGCTGTAAGTATTAATGAATCGACCTAATAACTCAGTCCATACAGTGGCGCGATGGCTTGGCGCACTGTACGAGCTGATAAGCGAGGCTCTCTTTTGCATCGGTGGTTCGAACACCCGGTGATGACGTCTTTTGCCGATCTTTTACAGCGAGTGCCTACATGGGGAGCTGTAAGTATTAGTTAATCGACCTAATATCTCAGTCCATACAGTGGCGCGATGGCTTGGCGCACTGTACGAGCTGATGAGCGAGGCTCTCTTTTGCATCGGTGGTTCGAACACCCGGTGATGACGTCTTTTGCCGATCTTTTACAGCGAGTGCCTACATGGGGAGCTGTAAGTATTAGTGAATCGACCTAATAACTCAGTCCATACAGTGGCGCGATGGCTTGGCGCACTGTACGAGCTGATGAGCGAGGCTCTCTTTTGCATCGGTGGTTCGAACACCCGGTGATGACGTCTTTTGCCGATCTTTTACAGCGAGTGCCTACATGGGGAGCTGTAAGTATTAGTGAATCCACCTAATATCTCAGTCCATACAGTGGCGCGATTGCTTGGCGCACTGTACGAGCTGATGAGCGAGGCTCTCTTTTGCATCGGTGGTTCGAACCCCCGGTGATGACGTCTTTTGCCGATCTTTTACAGCGAGTGCCTACATGGGGAGCTGTAAGTATTAGTTAATCGACCTAATATCTCAGTCCATACAGTGGCGCGATGGCTTGGCGCACTGTACGAGCTGATGAGCGAGGCTCTCTTTTGCATCGGTGGTTCGAACACCCGGTGATGACGTCATTTGCCGATCTTTTACAGCGAGTGCCTACATGGGGAGCTGTAAGTATTAGTTAATCGACCTAATATCTCAGTCCATACAGTGGCGCGATGGCTTGGCGCACTGTACGAGCTGATGAGCGAGGCTCTCTTTTGCATCGGTGGTTCGAACACCCGGTGATGACGTCTTTTGCCGATCTTTTACAGCGAGTGCCTACATGGGGAGCTGTAAGTATTAGTTAATCGACCTAATATCTCAGTCCATACAGTGGCGCGATGGCTTGGCGCACTGTACGAGCTGATGAGCGAGGCTCTCTTTTGCATCGGTGGTTCGAACCCCCGGTGATGACGTCTTTTGCCGATCTTTTACAGCGAGTGCCTACATGGGGAGCTGTAAGTATTAGTTAATCGACCTAATAACTCAGTCCATACAGTGGCGCGATGGCTTGGCGCACTGTACGAGCTGATGAGCGAGGCTCTCTTTTGCATCGGTGGTTCGAACCCCCGGTGATGACGTCTTTTGCCGATCTTTTACAGCGAGTGCCTACATGGGGAGCTGTAAGTATTAATGAATCGACCTAATTACTCAGTCCATACAGTGGCGCGATGGCTTGGCGCACTGTACGAGCTGATGAGCGAGGCTCTCTTTTGCATCGGTGGTTCGAACCCCCGGTGATGACGTCTTTGGCCGATCTTTTACAGCGAGTGCCTACATGGGGAGCTGTAAGTATTAGTTAATCGACCTAATATCTCAGTCCATACAGCGGCGCGATGGCTTGGCGCACTGTACGAGCTGATGAGCGAGGCTCTCTTTTGCATCGGTGGTTCGAACACCCGGTGATGACGTCTTTTGCCGATCTTTTACAGCGAGTGCCTACATGGGGAGCTGTAAGTATTAGTTAATCGACCTAATATCTCAGTCCATACAGTGGCGCGATGGCTTGGCGCACTGTACGAGCTGATGAGCGAGGCTCTCTTTTGCATCGGTGGTTCGAACACCCGGTGATGACGTCTTTTGCCGATCTTTTACAGCGAGTGCCTACATGGGGAGCTGTAAGTATTAGTTAATCGACCTAATAACTCAGTCCATACAGTGGCGCGATGGCTTGGCGCACTGTACGAGCTGATGAGCGAGGCTCTCTTTTGCATCGGTGGTTCGAACACCCGGTGATGACGTCTTTTGCCGGTCTTTTACAGCGAGTGCCTACATGGGGAGCTGTAAGTATTAGTTAATCCACCTAATATCTCAGTCCATACAGTGGCGCGATGGCTTGGCGCACTGTACGAGCTGATGAGCGAGGCTCTCTTTTGCATCGTTGGTTCGAACACCCGGTGATGACGTCTTTTGCCGATCTTTTACAGCGAGTGCCTACATGGGGAGCTGTAAGTATTAGTTAATCGACCTAATATCTCAGTCCATACAGTGGCGCGATGGCTTGGCGCACTGTACGAGCTGATGAGCGAGGCTCTCTTTTGCATCGGTGGTTCGAACACCCGGTGATGACGTCTTTTGCCGATCTTTTACAGCGAGTGCCTACATGGGGAGCTGTAAGTATTAGTTAATCGACCTAATATCTCAGTCCATACAGTGGCGCGATGGCTTGGCGCACTGTACGAGCTGATGAGCGAGGCTCTCTTTTGCATCGGTGGTTCGAACACCCGGTGATGACGTCTTTTGCCGATCTTTTACAGCGAGTGCCTACATGGGGAGCTGTAAGTATTAGTTAATCGACCTAATATCTCAGTCCATACAGTGGCGCGATGGCTCGGCGCACTGTACGAGCTGATGAGCGAGGCTCTCTTTTGCATCGGTGGTTCGAACACCCGGTGATGACGTCTTTTGCCGATCTTTTACAGCGAGTGCCTACATGGGGAGCTGTAAGTATTAGTTAATCGACCTAATATCTCAGTCCATACAGTGGCGCGATGGCTTGGCGCACTGTACGAGCTGATGAGAGAGGCTCTCTTTTGCATCGGTGGTTCGAATCCCCGGTGATGACGTCTTTTGCCGATCTTTTACAGCGAGTGCCTACACGGGGAGCTGTAAGTATTAGTTAATCGACCTAATACCTCAGTCCATACAGTGGCGCGATGGCTTGGCGCACTGTACGAGCTGATGAGCGAGGCTCTCTTTTGCATCGGTGGTTCGAACACCCGTTGATGACGTCTTTTGCCGATCTTTTACAGCGAGTGCCTACATGGGGAGCTGTAAGTATTAGTTAATCGACCTAATATCTCAGTCCATACAGTGGCGCGATGGCTTGTCGCACTGTACGAGCTGATGAGCGAGGCTCTCTTTTGCATCGGTGGTTCGAACACCCGGTGATGACGTCTTTTGCCGATCTTTTACAGCGAGTGCCTACATGGGGAGCTGTAAGTATTAGTTAATCGACCTAATATCTCAGTCCATACAGTGGCGCGATGGCTTGGCGCACTGTACGAGCTGATGAGCGAGGCTCTCTTTTGCATCGGTGGTTCGAACCCCCGGTGATGACGTCTTTTGCCGATCTTTTACAGCGAGTGCCTACATGGGGAGCTGTAAGTATTAGTTAATCGACCTAATATCTCAGTCCATACAGTGGCGCGATGGCTTGGCGCACTGTACGAGCTGATGAGCGAGGCTCTCTTTTGCATCGGTGGTTCGAACCCCCGGTGATGACGTCTTTTGCCGATCTTTTACAGCGAGTGCCTACATGGGGAGCTGTAAGTATTAGTTAATCGACCTAATATCTCAGTCCATACAGTGGCGCGATGGCTTGGCGCACTGTACGAGCTGATGAGCGAGGCTCTCTTTTGCATCGGTGGTTCGAACACCCGGTGATGACGTCTTTTGCCGATCTTTTACAGCGAGTGCCTACATGGGGAGCTGTAAGTATTAGTTAATCGACCTAATAACTCAGTCCATACAGTGGCGCGATGGCTTGGCGCACTGTACGAGCTGATGAGCGAGGCTCTCTTTTGCATCGGTGGTTCGAACACCCGGTGATGAAGTCTTTTGCCGATCTTTTACAGCGAGTGCCTACATGGGGAGCTGTAAGTATTAATGAATCGACCTAATAACTCAGTCCATACAGTGGCGCGATGGCTTGGCGCACTGTACGAGCTGATGAGCGAGGCTCTCTTTTGCATCGGTGGTTCGAACACCCAGTGATGACGTCTTTTGCCGATCTTTTACAGCGAGTGCCTACATGGGGAGCTGTAAGTATTAATGAATCGACCTAATAACTCAGTCCATACAGTGGCGCGATGGCTTGGCGCACTGTACGAGCTGATGAGCGAGGCTCTCTTTTGCATCGGTGGTTCGAACACCCGGTGATGACGTCTTTTGCCGATCTTTTACAGCGAGTGCCTACATGGGGAGCTGTAAGTATTAATGAATCGACCTAATAACTCAGTCCATACAGTGGCGCGATGGCTTGGCGCACTGGACGAGCTGATGAGCGAGGCTCTCTTTTGTATCGGTGGTTCGAACACCCGGTGATGACGTCTTTTGCCGATCTTTTACAGCGAGTGCCTACATGGGGAGCTGTAAGTATTAATGAATCCACCTAATATCTCAGTCCATACAGTGGCGCGATGGCTTGGCGCACTGTACGAGCTGATGAGCGAGGCTCTCTTTTGCATCGGTGGTTCGAACCCCCGGTGATGACGTCTTTTGCCGATCTTTTACAGCGAGTGCCTACATGGGGAGCTGTAAGTATTAATGAATCCACCTAATATCTCAGTCCATACAGTGGCGCGATGGCTTGGCGCACTGTACGAGCTGATGAGCGAGGCTCTCTTTTGCATCGGTGGTTCGAACCCCCGGTGATGACGTCTTTTGCCGATCTTTTACAGCGAGTGCCTACATGGGGAGCTGTAAGTATTAGTTAATCGACCTAATATCTCAGTCCATACAGTGGCGCGATGGCTTGGCGCACTGTACGAGCTGATGAGCGAGGCTCTCTTTTGCATCGGTGGTTCGAACACCCGTTGATGACGTCTTTTGCCGATCTTTTACAGCGAGTGCCTACATGGGGAGCTGTAAGTATTAGTTAATCGACCTAATATCTCAGTCCATACAGTGGCGCGATGGCTTGTCGCACTGTACGAGCTGATGAGCGAGGCTCTCTTTTGCATCGGTGGTTCGAACACCCGGTGATGACGTCTTTTGCCGATCTTTTACAGCGAGTGCCTACATGGGGAGCTGTAAGTATTAGTTGATCGACCTAATATCTCAGTCCATACAGTGGCGCGATGGCTTGGCGCACTGTACGAGCTGATGAGCGAGGCTCTCTTTTGCATCGGTGGTTCGAACCCCCGGTGATGACGTCTTTTGCCGATCTTTTACAGCGAGTGCCTACATGGGGAGCTGTAAGTATTAGTTAATCGACCTAATATCTCAGTCCATACAGTGGCGCGATGGCTTGGCGCACTGTACGAGCTGATGAGCGAGGCTCTCTTTTGCATCGGTGGTTCGTACCCCCGGTGATGACGTCTTTTGCCGATCTTTTACAGCGAGTGCCTACATGGGGAGCTGTAAGTATTAGTTAATCGACCTAATATCTCAGTCCATACAGTGGCGCGATGGCTTGGCGCACTGTACGAGCTGATGAGCGAGGCTCTCTTTTGCATCGGTGGTTCGAACACCCGGTGATGACGTCTTTTGCCGATCTTTTACAGCGAGTGCCTACATGGGGAGCTGTAAGTATAAGTTAATCGACCTAATATCTCAGTCCATACAGTGGCGCGATGGCTTGGCGCACTGTACGAGCTGATGAGCGAGGCTCTCTTTTGCATCGGTGGTTCGAACCCCGGTGATGACGTCTTTTGCCGATCTTTTACAGCGAGTGCCTACACGGGGAGCTGTAAGTATCAGTTAATCGACCTAATAACTCAGTCCATACAGTGGCGCGATGGCTTGGCGCACTGTACGAGCTGATGAGTTAGACTCTCTTTTGCATCGGTGGTTCGAACCCCGGTGGTGACGTCTTTTGCCGATCTTTTACAGCACGTGCCTACACGGGGAGCTGTAAGTATCAGTTAATCCACCTAATATCTCAGTCCATACAGTGGCGCGATGGCTTGGCGCACTGTACGAGCTGATGAGTTAGACTCTCTTTTGCATCCGTGGTTCGAACCCCGGTGGTGACGTCGTTTACAGATCTTTTACAGCACGTGCCTACATGGGGAGCTGTAAGTATTAGTTAATCGACCTAATATCTCAGTCCATACAGTGGCGCGATGGCTTGGCGCACTGTACGAGCTGATGAGCGAGGCTCTCTTTTGCATCGGTGGTTCGAACACCCGGTGATGACGTCTTTTGCCGATCTTTTACAGCGAGTGCCTACATGGGGAGCTGTAAGTATTAGTTAATCGACCTAATATCTCAGTCCATACAGTGGCGCGATGGCTTGGCCCACTGTACGAGCTGATGAGCGAGGCTCTCTTTTGCATCGGTGGTTCGAACACCCGGTGATGACGTCTTTTGCCGATCTTTTACAGCGAGTGCCTACATGGGGAGCTGTAAGTATTAGTTAATCGACCTAATATCTCAGTCCATACAGTGGCGCGATGGCTTGGCGCACTGTACGAGCTGATGAGCGAGGCTCTCTTTTGCATCGGTGGTTCGAACACCCGGTGATGACGTCTTTTGCCGATCTTTTACAGCGAGTGCCTACATGGGGAGCTGTAAGTATTAGTTAATCGACCTAATAACTCAGTCCATACAGTGGCGCGATTGGCTTGGCGCACTGTACGAGCTGATGAGTTAGACTCTCTTTTGCATCGGTGGTTCGAACCCCGGTGGTGACGTCTTTTGCCGATCTTTTACAGCACGTGCCTACACGGGGAGCTGTAAGTATCAGTTAATCCACCTAATATCTCAGCCCATACAGTGGCGCGATGGCTTGGCGCACTGTACGAGCTGATGAGTTAGACTCTCTTTTGCATCCGTGGTTCGAACCCCGGTGGTGACGTCGTTTGCCGATCTTTTACAGCACGTGCCTACATGGGGAGCTGTAAGTATTAGTTAATCGACCTAATATCTCAGTCCATACAGTGGCGCGATGGCTTGGCGCACTGTACGAGCTGATGAGCGAGGCTCTCTTTTGCATCGGTGGTTCGAACACCCGGTGATGACGTCTTTTGCCGATCTTTTACAGCGAGTGCCTACATGGGGAGCTGTAAGTATTAGTTAATCCACCTAATATCTCAGTCCATACAGTGGCGCGATGGCTTGGCGCACTGTACGAGCTGATGAGCGAGGCTCTCTTTTGCATCGGTGGTTCGAACACCCGGTGATGACGTCTTTTGCCGATCTTTTACAGCGAGTGCCTACATGGGGAGCTGTAAGTATTAGTTAATCGACCTAATATCTCAGTCCATACAGTGGCGCGATGGCTTGGCGCACTGTACGAGCTGATGAGCGAGGCTCTCTTTTGCATCGGTGGTTCGAACACCCGGTGATGACGTCTTTTGCCGATCTTTTACAGCGAGTGCCTACATGGGGAGCTGTAAGTATTAGTTAATCGACCTAATAACTCAGTCCATACAGTGGCGCGATGGCTTGGCGCACTGTACGAGCTGATGAGCGAGGCTCTCTTTTGCATCGGTGGTTCGAACACCCGGTGATGACGTCTTTTGCCGATCTTTTACAGCGAGTGCCTACATGGGGAGCTGTAAGTATTAGTTAATCGACCTAATAACTCAGTCCATACAGTGGCGCGATGGCTTGGCGCACTGTACGAGCTGATGAGCGAGGCTCTCTTTTGCATCGGTGGTTCGAACACCCGGTGATGACGTCTTTTGCCGATCTTTTACAGCGAGTGCCTACATGGGGAGCTGTAAGTATTAGTTAATCCACCTAATATCTCAGTCCATACAGTGGCGCGATGGCTTGGCGCACTGTACGAGCTGATGAGCGAGGCTCTCTTTTGCATCGGTGGTTCGAACACCCGGTGATGACGTCTTTTGCCGATCTTTTACAGCGAGTGCCTACATGGGGAGCTGTAAGTATTAGTTAATCGACCTAATATCTCAGTCCATACAGTGGCGCGATGGCTTGGCGCACTGTACGAGCTGATGAGCGAGGCTCTCTTTTGCATCGGTGGTTCGAACACCCGGTGATGACGTCTTTTGCCGATCTTTTACAGCGAGTGCCTACATGGGGAGCTGTAAGTATTAGTTAATCGACCTAATAACTCAGTCCATACAGTGGCGCGATGGCTTGGCGCACTGTACGAGCTGATGAGCGAGGCTCTCTTTTGCATCGGTGGTTCGAACACCCGGTGATGACGTCTTTTGCCGATCTTTTACAGCGAGTGCCTACATGGGGAGCTGTAAGTATTAGTTAATCGACCTAATAACTCAGTCCATACAGTGGCGCGATGGCTTGGCGCACTGTACGAGCTGATGAGCGAGGCTCTCTTTTGCATCGGTGGTTCGAACACCCGGTGATGACGTCTTTTGCCGATCTTTTACAGCGAGTGCCTACATGGGGAGCTGTAAGTATTAGTTAATCGACCTAATAACTCAGTCCATACAGTGGCGCGATGGCTTGGCGCACTGTACGAGCTGATGAGCGAGGCTCTCTTTTGCATCGGTGGTTCGAACACCCGGTGATGACGTCTTTTGCCGATCTTTTACAGCGAGTGCGTACATGGGGAGCTGTAAGTATTAGTTAATCGACCTAATAACTCAGTCCCTACAGTGGCGCGATGGCTTGGCGCACTGTACGAGCTGATGAGCGAGGCTCTCTTTTGCATCGGTGGTTCGAACACCCGGTGATGACGTCTTTTGCCGATCTTTTACAGCGAGTGCCTACATGGGGAGCTGTAAGTATTAGTTAATCGACCTAATATCTCAGTCCCTACAGTGGCGCGATGGCTTGGCGCACTGTACGAGCTGATGAGCGAGGCTCTCTTTTGCATCGGTGGTTCGAACACCCGGTGATGACGTCTTTTGCCGATCTTTTACAGCGAGTGCCTACATGGGGAGCTGTAAGTATTAGTTAATCGACCTAATAACTCAGTCCATAGAGTGGCGCGATGGCTTCGCGCACTGTACGAGATGATGAGCGAGGCTCTCTTTTGCATCGGTGGTTCGAACACCCGGTGATGACGTCTTTTGCCGATCTTTTACAGCGAGTGCCTACATGGGGAGCTGTAAGTATTAATGAATCGACCTAATAACTCAGTCCATACAGTGGCGCGATGGCTTGGCGCACTGTACGAGCTGATAAGCGAGGCTCTCTTTTGCATCGGTGGTTCGAACACCCGGTGATGACGTCTTTTGCCGATCTTTTACAGCGAGTGCCTACATGGGGAGCTGTAAGTATTAGTTAATCGACCTAATATCTCAGTCCATACAGTGGCGCGATGGCTTGGCGCACTGTACGAGCTGATGAGCGAGGCTCTCTTTTGCATCGGTGGTTCGAACACCCGGTGATGACGTCTTTTGCCGATCTTTTACAGCGAGTGCCTACATGGGGAGCTGTAAGTATTAGTGAATCGACCTAATAACTCAGTCCATACAGTGGCGCGATGGCTTGGCGCACTGTACGAGCTGATGAGCGAGGCTCTCTTTTGCATCGGTGGTTCGAACACCCGGTGATGACGTCTTTTGCCGATCTTTTACAGCGAGTGCCTACATGGGGAGCTGTAAGTATTAGTGAATCCACCTAATATCTCAGTCCATACAGTGGCGCGATTGCTTGGCGCACTGTACGAGCTGATGAGCGAGGCTCTCTTTTGCATCGGTGGTTCGAACCCCCGGTGATGACGTCTTTTGCCGATCTTTTACAGCGAGTGCCTACATGGGGAGCTGTAAGTATTAGTTAATCGACCTAATATCTCAGTCCATACAGTGGCGCGATGGCTTGGCGCACTGTACGAGCTGATGAGCGAGGCTCTCTTTTGCATCGGTGGTTCGAACACCCGGTGATGACGTCATTTGCCGATCTTTTACAGCGAGTGCCTACATGGGGAGCTGTAAGTATTAGTTAATCGACCTAATATCTCAGTCCATACAGTGGCGCGATGGCTTGGCGCACTGTACGAGCTGATGAGCGAGGCTCTCTTTTGCATCGGTGGTTCGAACACCCGGTGATGACGTCTTTTGCCGATCTTTTACAGCGAGTGCCTACATGGGGAGCTGTAAGTATTAGTTAATCGACCTAATATCTCAGTCCATACAGTGGCGCGATGGCTTGGCGCACTGTACGAGCTGATGAGCGAGGCTCTCTTTTGCATCGGTGGTTCGAACCCCCGGTGATGACGTCTTTTGCCGATCTTTTACAGCGAGTGCCTACATGGGGAGCTGTAAGTATTAGTTAATCGACCTAATAACTCAGTCCATACAGTGGCGCGATGGCTTGGCGCACTGTACGAGCTGATGAGCGAGGCTCTCTTTTGCATCGGTGGTTCGAACCCCCGGTGATGACGTCTTTTGCCGATCTTTTACAGCGAGTGCCTACATGGGGAGCTGTAAGTATTAATGAATCGACCTAATTACTCAGTCCATACAGTGGCGCGATGGCTTGGCGCACTGTACGAGCTGATGAGCGAGGCTCTCTTTTGCATCGGTGGTTCGAACCCCCGGTGATGACGTCTTTGGCCGATCTTTTACAGCGAGTGCCTACATGGGGAGCTGTAAGTATTAGTTAATCGACCTAATATCTCAGTCCATACAGCGGCGCGATGGCTTGGCGCACTGTACGAGCTGATGAGAGAGGCTCTCTTTTGCATCGGTGGTTCGAATCCCCGGTGATGACGTCGTTTGCCGATCTTTTACAGCGAGTGCCTACATGGGGAGCTGTAAGTATTAGTTAATCGACCTAATACCTCAGTCCATACAGTGGCGCGATGGCTTGGCGCACTGTACGAGCTGATGAGCGAGGCTCTCTTTTGCATCGGTGGTTCGAACACCCGGTGATGACGTCTTTTGCCGATCTTTTACAGCGAGTGCCTACATGGGGAGCTGTAAGTATTAATGAATCCACCTAATATCTCAGTCCATACAGTGGCGCGATGGCTTGGCGCACTGTACGAGCTGATGAGCGAGGCTCTCTTTTGCATCGGTGGTTCGAATCCCCGGTGATGAAGTCTTTTGCCGATCTTTTACAGCGAGTGCCTACATGGGGAGCTGTAAGTATTAGTTAATCGACCTAATACCTCAGTCCATACAGTGGCGCGATGGCTTGGCGCACTGTACGAGCTGATGAGCGAGGCTCTCTTTTGCATCGGTGGTTCGAACACCCGGTGATGACGTCTTTTGCCGATCTTTTTCAGCGAGTGCCTACATGGGGAGCTGTAAGTATTAGTTAATCCACCTAATATCTCAGTCCATACAGTGGCGCGATGGCTTGGCACACTGTACGAGCTGATGAGCGAGGCTCTCTTTTGCATCGGTGGTTCGAATCCCCGGTGATGACGTCTTTTGCCGATCTTTTACAGCGAGTGCCTACATGGGGAGCTGTAAGTATTAGTTAATCCACCTAATATCTCAGTCCATACAGTGGCGCGATGGCTTGGCGCACTGTACGAGCTGATGAGCGAGGCTCTCTTTTGCATCGGTGGTTCAAACACCCGGTGATGACGTCTTTTGCCGATCTTTTACATCTTTTACAGCGAGTGCCTACATGGGGAGCTGTAAGTATTAGTTAATCCACCTAATATCTCAGTCCATACAGTGGCGCGATGGCTTGGCGCACTGTACGAGCTGATGAGCGAGGCTCTCTTTTGCATCGGTGGTTCGAATCCCCGGTGATGACGTCTTTTGCCGATCTTTTACAGCGAGTGCCTACATGGGGAGCTGTAAGTATTAGTTAATCGACCTAATACCTCAGTCCATACAGTGGCGCGATGGCTTGGCGCACTGTACGAGCTGATGAGCGAGGCTCTCTTTTGCATCGGTGGTTCGAACACCCGGTGATGACGTCTTTTGCCGATCTTTTTCAGCGAGTGCCTACATGGGGAGCTGTAAGTATTAGTTAATCCACCTAATATCTCAGTCCATACAGTGGCGCGATGGCTTGGCGCACTGTACGAGCTGATGAGCGAGGCTCTCTTTTGCATCGGTGGTTCGAATCCCCGGTGATGACGTCTTTTGCCGATCTTTTACAGCGAGTGCCTACATGGGGAGCTGTAAGTATTAATTAATCCACCTAATATCTCAGTCCATACAGTGGCGCGATGGCTTGGCGCACTGTACGAGCTGATGAGCGAGGCTCTCTTTTGCATCGGTGGTTCGAACACCCGGTGATGACGTCTTTTGCCGATCTTTTACATCTTTTACAGCGAGTGCCTACATGGGGAGCTGTAAGTATTAGTTAATCCACCTAATATCTCAGTCCATACAGTGGCGCGATGGCTTGGCGCACTGTACGAGCTGATGAGCGATGCTCTCTTTTGCATCGGTGGTTCGAACACCCGATGATGACGTCTTTTGCCCATCTTTTACAGCGAGTGCCTACATAAGGAGCTGTAAGTATTAGTTAATCGACCTAATATCTCAGTCCATACAGTGGCGCGATGGCTTAACGCACTGTACGAGCTGATGAGCGAGGCTTTCTTTTGCATCGGTGGTTCGAATCCCCGGTGATGACGTCTTTTGCCGATCTTTTACAGCGAGTGCCTACATGGGCAGCTGTAAGTATTAGTTAATCGACCTAATAACTCAGTCCATACAGTGGCGCGATGGCTTGGCGCACTGTACGAGCTGATGAGCGAGGCTCTCTTTTGCATCGGTGGTTCGAATCCCCGGTGATGACGTCTTTTGCCGATCTTTTACAGCAAGTGCCTACATGGGGAGCTGTAAGTATTAGTTAATCGACCTAATACCTCAGTCCATACAGTGGCGCGATGGCTTGGCGCACTGTACGAGCTGATGAGCGAGGCTCTCTTTTGCATCGGTGGTTCGAACACCCGGTGATGACGTCTTTTGCCGATCTTTTACAGCGAGTGCCTACATGGGGAGCTGTAAGTATTAGTTAATCGACCTAATATCTCAGTCCATACAGTGGCGCGATGGCTTGGCGCACTGTACGAGCTGATGAGCGAGGCTCTCTTTTGCATCGGTGGTTCGAACACCCGGTGATGACGTCTTTTGCCGATCTTTTACAGCGAGTGCCTACATGGGGAGCTGTAAGTATTAGTTAATCGACCTAATATCTCAGTCCATACAGTGGCGCGATGGCTTGGCGCACTGTACGAGCTGATGAGCGAGGCTCTCTTTTGCATCGGTGGTTCGAACACCCGGTGATGACGTCTTTTGCCGATCTTTTACAGCGAGTGCCTACATGGGGAGCTGTAAGTATTAGTTAATCGACCTAATACCTCAGTCCATACAGTGGCGCGATGGCTTGGCGCACTGTACGAGCTGATGAGCGAGGCTCTCTTTTGCATCGGTGGTTCGAACACCCGGTGATGACGTCTTTTGCCGATCTTTTTCAGCGAGTGCCTACATGGGGAGCTGTAAGTATTAGTTAATCCACCTAATATCTCAGTCCATACAGTGGCGCGATCTCTTGGCACACTGTACGAGCTGATGAGCGAGGCTCTCTTTTGCATCGGTGGTTCGAATCCCCGGTGATGACGTCTTTTGCCGATCTTTTACAGCGAGTGCCTACATGGGGAGCTGTAAGTATTAGTTAATCCACCTAATATCTCAGTCCATACAGTGGCGCGATGGCTTGGCGCACTGTACGAGCTGATGAGCGAGGCTCTCTTTTGCATCGGTGGTTCGAACACCCGGTGATGACGTCTTTTGCCGATCTTTTACATCTTTTACAGCGAGTGCCTACATGGGGATCTGTAAGTATTAGTTAATCCACCTAATATCTCAGTCCATACAGTGGCGCGATGGCTTGGCGCACTGTACGAGCTGATGAGCGAGGCTCTCTTTTGCATCGGTGGTTCGAATCCCCGGTGATGACGTCTTTTGCCGATCTTTTACAGCGAGTGCCTACATGGGGAGCTGTAAGTATTAGTTAATCGACCTAATACCTCAGTCCATACAGTGGCGCGATGGCTTGGCGCACTGTACGAGCTGATGAGCGAGGCTCTCTTTTGCATCGGTGGTTCGAACACCCGGTGATGACGTCTTTTGGAGATCTTTTTCAGCGAGTGCCTACATGGGGAGCTGTAAGTATTAGTTAATCCACCTAATATCTCAGTCCATACAGTGGCGCGATGGCTTGGCGCACTGTACGAGCTGATGAGCGAGGCTCTCTTTTGCATCGGTGGTTCGAATCCCCGGTGATGACGTCTTTTGCCGATCTTTTACAGCGAGTGCCTACATGGGGAGCTGTAAGTATTAATTAATCCACCTAATATCTCAGTCCATACAGTGGCGCGATGGCTTGGCGCACTGTACGAGCTGATGAGCGAGGCTCTCTTTTGCATCGGTGGTTCGAACACCCGGTGATGACGTCTTTTGCCGATCTTTTACATCTTTTACAGCGAGTGCCTACATGGGGAGCTGTAAGTATTAGTTAATCCACCTAATATCTCAGTCCATACAGTGGCGCGATGGCTTGGCGCACTGTACGAGCTGATGAGCGATGCTCTCTTTTGCATCGGTGGTTCGAACACCCGATGATGACGTCTTTTGCCCATCTTTTACAGCGAGTGCCTACATAAGGAGCTGTAAGTATTAGTTAATCGACCTAATATCTCAGTCCATACAGTGGCGCGATGGCTTGGCGCACTGTACGAGCTGATGAGCGAGGCTTTCTTTTGCATCGGTGGTTCGAATCCCCGGTGATGACGTCTTTTGCCGATCTTTTACAGCGAGTGCCTACATGGGCAGCTGTAAGTATTAGTTAATCGACCTAATAACTCAGTCCATACAGTGGCGCGATGGCTTGGCGCACTGTACGAGCTGATGAGCGAGGCTCTCTTTTGCATCGGTGGTTCGAATCCCCGGTGATGACGTCTTTTGCCGATCTTTTACAGCAAGTGCCTACATGGGGAGCTGTAAGTATTAGTTAATCGACCTAATACCTCAGTCCATACAGTGGCGCGATGGCTTGGCGCACTGTACGAGCTGATGAGCGAGGCTCTCTTTTGCATCGGTGGTTCGAACACCCGGTGATGACGTCTTTTGCCGATCTTTTACAGCGAGTGCCTACATGGGGAGCTGTAAGTATTAGTTAATCGACCTAATATCTCAGTCCATACAGTGGCGCGATGGCTTGGCGCACTGTACGAGCTGATGAGCGAGGCTCTCTTTTGCATCGGTGGTTCGAACACCCGGTGATGACGTCTTTTGCCGATCTTTTACAGCGAGTGCCTACATGGGGAGCTGTAAGTATTAGTTAATCGACCTAATATCTCAGTCCATACAGTGGCGCGATGGCTTGGCGCACTGTACGAGCTGATGAGCGAGGCTCTCTTTTGCATCGGTGGTTCGAACACCCGGTGATGACGTCTTTTGCCGATCTTTTACAGCGAGTGCCTACATGGGGAGCTGTAAGTATTAGTTAATCGACCTAATAACTCAGTCCATACAGTGGCGCGATGGCTTGGCGCACTGTACGAGCTGATGAGCGAGGCTCTCTTTTGCATCGGTGGTTCGAATCCCCGATGATGACGTCTTTTGCCGATTTTTTACAGCGAGTGCCTACATGGGGAGCTGTAAGTATTAGTGAATCGACCTAATATCTCAGTCCATACAGTGGCGCGATGGCTTGGCGCACTGTACGAGCTGATGAGCGAGGCTCTCTTTTGCATCGGTGGTTCGAACACCCGGTGATGACGTCTTTTGCCGATCTTTTACAGCGAGTGCCTACATGGGGAGCTGTAAGTATTAGTGAATCGACCTAATATCTCAGTCCATACAGTGGCGCGATGGCTTGGCGCACTGTACGAGCTGATGAGCGAGGCTCTCTTTTGCATCGGTGGTTCGAACACCCGGTGATGACGTCTTTTGCCGGTCTTTTACAGCGAGTGCCTACATGGGGAGCTGTAACTATTAGTTAATCGACCTAATAACTCAGTCCATACAGTGGCGCGATGGCTTGGCGCACTGTACGAGCTGATGAGCGAGGCTCTCTTTTGCATCGGTGGTTCGAACACCCGGTGATGACGTCTTTTGCCGATCTTTTACAGCGACTGCCTACATGGGGAGCTGTAAGTATTAGTTAATCGACCTAATAACTCAGTCCATACAGTGGCGCGATGGCTTGGCGCACTGTACGAGCTGATGAGAGAGGCTCTCTTTTGCATCGGTGGTTCGAATCCCCGGTGATGACGTCTTGTGCCGATCTTTTACAGCGAGTGCCTACATGGGGAGCTGTAAGTATTAGTTAATAGACCTAATATCTCAGTCCATACAGTGGCGCGATGGCTTGGCGCACTGTACGAGCTGATGATCGAGGCTCTCTTTTGCATCGGTGGTTCGAACACCCGGTGATGACGTCTTTTGCCGATCTTTTACAGCACGTGCCTACACGGGGAGCTGTAAGTATTAGTTAATCCACCTAATATCTCAGTCCATACAGTGGCGCGATGGCTTGGCGCACTGTACGAGCTGATGATCGAGACTCTCTTTTGCATCCGTGGTTCGAACCCCGGTGGTGACGTCTTTTGCCGATCTTTTACAGCACGTGCCTACACGGGGAGCTGTAAGTATTAGTTAATCCACCTAATATCTCAGTCCTACACGTGGCGCGATGGCTTGGCGCACTGTACGAGCTGATGATCGAGACTCTCTTTTGCATCCGTGGTTCGAACCCCGGTGGTGACGTCTTTTACCGATCTTTTACAGCACGTGCCTACACGGGGAGCTGTAAGTATTAGTTAATCCACCTAATATCTCAGTCCATACAGTGGCGCGATGGCTTGGCGCACTGTACGAGCTGGTGATCGAGACTCTCTTTTGCATCCGTGGTTCGAACCCCGGTGGTGACGTCTTTTGCCGATCTTTTACAGCACGTGCCTACATGGGGAGCTGTAAGTATTAGTTAATCGACCTAATATCTCAGTCCATACAGTAGCGCGATGGCTTGGCGCACTGTACGAGCTGATGAGCGAGGCTCTCTTTTGCATCGGTAGTTCGAACACCCGGTGATGACGTCTTTTGCCGATCTTTTACAGCGAGTGCCTACATGGGGAGCTGTAAGTATTAGTTAATCGACCTAATAACTCAGTCCATACAGTGGCGCGATGGCTTGGCGCACTGTACGAGCTGATGAGCGAGGCTCTCTTTTGCATCGGTGGTTCGAACACCCGGTGATGACGTCTTTTGCCGATCTTTTACAGCGAGTGCCTACATGGGGAGCTGTAAGTATTAGTTAATCGACCTAATATCTCAGTTCATACAGTGGCGCGATGGCTTGGCGCACTGTACGAGCTGATGAGCGAGGCTCTCTTTTGCATCGGTGGTTCGAACACCCGGTGATGACGTCTTTTGCCGATCTTTTACAGCGAGTGCCTACATGGGGAGCTGTAAGTATTAGTTAATCGACCTAATATCTCAGTCCATACAGTGGCGCGATGGCTTGGCGCACTGTACGAGCTGATGAGCGAGGCTCTCTTTTGCATCGGTGGTTCGAACACCCGGTGATGACGTCTTTTGCCGATCTTTTACAGCGAGTGCCTACACGTTGAGCTGTAAGTATTAGTTAATCCACCTAATATCTCAGTCCATACAGTGGCGCGATGGCTTGGCGCACTGTACGAGCTGATGATCGAGACTCTCTTTTGCATCCGTGGTTCGAACCCCGGTGGTGACGTCTTTTGCCGATCTTTTACAGTGAGTGCCTACACGGGGAGCTGTAAGTATTAGTTAATCCACCTAATATCTCAGTCCATACAGTGGCGCGATGGCTTGGCGCACTGTACGAGCTGATGAGCGAGGCTCTCTTTTGCATCGGTGGTTCGAACACCCGGTGGTGACGTCTTTTGCTTATCTTTTACAGCGAATGCCTACACGGGGAGCTGTAAGTATTAGTTAATCCACCTAATATCTAAGTCCATACAGTGGCGCGATGGCTTGGCGCACTGTACGAGCTGATGAGCGAGGCTCTCTTTTCCATCGGTGGTTCGAACACCCGGTGATGACGTCTTTTTCCGATCTTTTACAGCACGTGCCTACACGTTGAGCTGTAAGTATTAGTTAATCCACCTAATATCTCAGTCCATACAGTGGCGCGATGGCTTGGCGCACTGTACGAGCTGATGAGCGAGGCTCTATTTTGCATCGGTGGTTCGAACCCCGGTGGTGACGTCTTTTGCCGATCTTTTACAGCACGTGCCTACACGGGGAGCTGTAAGTATTAGTTAATCCACCTAATATCTCAGTCCATACAGTGGCGCGATGGCTTGGCGCACTGTACGAGCTGATGATCGAGACTCTCTTTTGCATCCGTGGTTCGAACCCCGGTGGTGACGTCTTTTGCCGATCTTTTACAGTGAGTGCCTACACGGGGAGCTGTAAGTATTAGTTAATCCACCTAATATCTCAGTCCATACAGTGGCGCGATTGCTTGGCGCACTGTACGAGCTGATGATCGAGACTCTCTTTTGCATCCGTGGTTCGAACCCCGGTGGTGACGTCTTTTGCCGATCTTTTACAGCACGTGCCTACACGGGGAGCTGTAAGTATTAGTTAATCCACCTAATATCTTAGTCAATACAGTGGCGCGATGGCTTGGCGCACTGTACGAGCTGATGATCGAGACTCTCTTTTGCATCGGTGGTACGAACACCCGGTGATGACGTCTTTTGCCGATCTTTTACAGCGAGTGCCTACATGGGGAGCTGTAAGTATTAGTGAATCGACCTAATAACTCAGTCCATACAGTGGCGCGATGGCTTGGCGCACTGTACGAGCTGATGAGCGAGGCTCTCTTTTGCATCGGTGGTTCGAACACCCGGTGATGACGTCTTTTGCCCATCTTTTACAGCGAGTGCCTACATGGGGAGCTGTAAGTATTAGTTAATCGACCTAATAACTCAGTCCATACAGTGGCGCGATGGCTTGGCGCACTGTACGAGCTGATGAGCGAGGCTCTCTGTTGCATCGGTGGTTCGAACACCCGGTGATGACGTCTTTTGCCTATCTTTTACAGCGAGTGCCTACATGGGGAGCTGTAAGTATTAGTTAATCGACTTAATAACTCAGTCCATACAGTGGCGCGATGGCTTGGCGCACTGTACGAGCTGATGAGCGAGGCTCTCTTTTGCATCGGTGGTTCGAACACCCGGTGATGACGTCTTTTGCCGATCTTTTACAGCGAGTGCCTACATGGGGAGCTGTAAGTATTAGTTAATCGACCTAATAACTCAGTTCATACAGTGGCGCGATGGCTTGGCGCACTGTACGAGCTGATGAGCGAGGCTCTCTTTTGCATCGGTGGTTCGAACACCCGGTGATGACGTCTTTTGCCGATCTTTTACAGCGAGTGCCTACATGGGGAGCTGTAAGTATTAGTTAATCGACCTAATAACTCAGTCCATACAGTGGCGCGATGGCTTGGCGCACTGTACGAGCTGATGAGCGAGGCTCTCTTTTGCATCGGTGGTTCGAATCCCCGATGATGACGTCTTTTGCCGATTTTTTACAGCGAGTGCCTACATGGGGAGCTGTAAGTATTAGTGAATCGACCTAATATCTCAGTCCATACAGTGGCGCGATGGCTTGGCGCACTGTACGAGCTGATGAGCGAGGCTCTCTTTTGCATCGGTGGTTCGAACACCCGGTGATGACGTCTTTTGCCGATCTTTTACAGCGAGTGCCTACATGGGGAGCTGTAAGTATTAGTGAATCGACCTAATATCTCAGTCCATACAGTGGCGCGATGGCTTGGCGCACTGTACGAGCTGATGAGCGAGGCTCTCTTTTGCATCGGTGGTTCGAACACCCGGTGATGACGTCTTTTGCCGGTCTTTTACAGCGAGTGCCTACATGGGGAGCTGTAACTATTAGTTAATCGACCTAATAACTCAGTCCATACAGTGGCGCGATGGCTTGGCGCACTGTACGAGCTGATGAGCGAGGCTCTCTTTTGCATCGGTGGTTCGAACACCCGGTGATGACGTCTTTTGCCGATCTTTTACAGCGACTGCCTACATGGGGAGCTGTAAGTATTAGTTAATCGACCTAATAACTCAGTCCATACAGTGGCGCGATGGCTTGGCGCACTGTACGAGCTGATGAGAGAGGCTCTCTTTTGCATCGGTGGTTCGAATCCCCGGTGATGACGTCTTGTGCCGATCTTTTACAGCGAGTGCCTACATGGGGAGCTGTAAGTATTAGTTAATAGACCTAATATCTCAGTCCATACAGTGGCGCGATGGCTTGGCGCACTGTACGAGCTGATGACCGAGGCTCTCTTTTGCATCGGTGGTTCGAACACCCGGTGATGACGTCTTTTGCCGATCTTTTACAGCACGTGCCTACACGGGGAGCTGTAAGTATTAGTTAATCCACCTAATATCTCAGTCCATACAGTGGCGCGATGGCTTGGCGCACTGTACGAGCTGATGATCGAGACTCTCTTTTGCATCCGTGGTTCGAACCCCGGTGGTGACGTCTTTTGCCGATCTTTTACAGCACGTGCCTACACGGGGAGCTGTAAGTATTAGTTAATCCACCTAATATCTCAGTCCTACACGTGGCGCGATGGCTTGGCGCACTGTACGAGCTGATGATCGAGACTCTCTTTTGCATCCGTGGTTCGAACCCCGGTGGTGACGTCTTTTGCCGATCTTTTACAGCACGTGCCTACACGGGGAGCTGTAAGTATTAGTTAATCCACCTAATATCTCAGTCCATACAGTGGCGCGATGGCTTGGCGCACTGTACGAGCTGGTGATCGAGACTCTCTTTTGCATCCGTGGTTCGAACCCCGGTGGTGACGTCTTTTGCCGATCTTTTACAGCACGTGCCTACATGGGGAGCTGTAAGTATTAGTTAATCGACCTAATATCTCAGTCCATACAGTAGCGCGATGGCTTGGCGCACTGTACGAGCTGATGAGCGAGGCTCTCTTTTGCATCGGTGGTTCGAACACCCGGTGATGACGTCTTTTGCCGATCTTTTACAGCGAGTGCCTACATGGGGAGCTGTAAGTATTAGTTAATCGACCTAATAACTCAGTCCATACAGTGGCGCGATGGCTTGGCGCACTGTACGAGCTGATGAGCGAGGCTCTCTTTTGCATCGGTGGTTCGAACACCCGGTGATGACGTCTTTTGCCGATCTTTTACAGCGAGTGCCTACATGGGGAGCTGTAAGTATTAGTTAATCGACCTAATAACTCAGTTCATACAGTGGCGCGATGGCTTGGCGCACTGTACGAGCTGATGAGCGAGGCTCTCTTTTGCATCGGTGGTTCGAACACCCGGTGATGACGTCTTTTGCCGATCTTTTACAGCGAGTGCCTACATGGGGAGCTGTAAGTATTAGTTAATCGACCTAATATCTCAGTCCATACAGTGGCGCGATGGCTTGGCGCACTGTACGAGCTGATGAGCGAGGCTCTCTTTTGCATCGGTGGTTCGAACACCCGGTGATGACGTCTTTTGCCGATCTTTTACAGCGAGTGCCTACACGTTGAGCTGTAAGTATTAGTTAATCCACCTAATATCTCAGTCCATACAGTGGCGCGATGGCTTGGCGCACTGTACGAGCTGATGATCGAGACTCTCTTTTGCATCCGTGGTTCGAACCCCGGTGGTGACGTCTTTTGCCGATCTTTTACAGTGAGTGCCTACACGGGGAGCTGTAAGTATTAGTTAATCCACCTAATATCTCAGTCCATACAGTGGCGCGATGGCTTGGCGCACTGTACGAGCTGATGAGCGAGGCTCTCTTTTGCATCGGTGGTTCGAACACCCGGTGGTGACGTCTTTTGCTTATCTTTTACAGCGAATGCCTACACGGGGAGCTGTAAGTATTAGTTAATCGACCTAATATCTAAGTCCATACAGTGGCGCGATGGCTTGGCGCACTGTACGAGCTGATGAGCGAGGCTCTCTTTTCCATCGGTGGTTCGAACACCCGGTGATGACGTCTTTTTCCGATCTTTTACAGCACGTGCCTACACGTTGAGCTGTAAGTATTAGTTAATCCACCTAATATCTCAGTCCATACAGTGGCGCGATGGCTTGGCGCACTGTACGAGCTGATGAGCGAGGCTCTCTTTTGCATCGGTGGTTCGAACCCCGGTGGTGACGTCTTTTGCCGATCTTTTACAGCACGTGCCTACACGGGGAGCTGTAAGTATTAGTTAATCCACCTAATATCTCAGTCCATACAGTGGCGCGATGGCTTGGCGCACTGTACGAGCTGATGATCGAGACTCTCTTTTGCATCCGTGGTTCGAACCCCGGTGGTGACGTCTTTTGCCGATCTTTTACAGTGAGTGCCTACACGGGGAGCTGTAAGTATTAGTTAATCCACCTAATATCTCAGTCCATACAGTGGCGCGATGGCTTGGCGCACTGTACGAGCTGATGATCGAGACTCTCTTTTGCATCCGTGGTTCGAACCCCGGTGGTGACGTCTTTTGCCGATCTTTTACAGCACGTGCCTACACGGGGAGCTGTAAGTATTAGTTAATCCACCTAATATCTTAGTCAATACAGTGGCGCGATGGCTTGGCGCACTGTACGAGCTGATGATCGAGACTCTCTTTTGCATCGGTGGTACGAACACCCGGTGATGACGTCTTTTGCCGATCTTTTACAGCGAGTGCCTACATGGGGAGCTGTAAGTATTAGTGAATCGACCTAATAACTCAGTCCATACAGTGGCGCGATGGCTTGGCGCACTGTACGAGCTGATGAGCGAGGCTCTCTTTTGCATCGGTGGTTCGAACACCCGGTGATGACGTCTTTTGCCGATCTTTTACAGCGAGTGCCTACATGGGGAGCTGTAAGTATTAGTTAATCGACCTAATAACTCAGTCCATACAGTGGCGCGATGGCTTGGCGCACTGTACGAGCTGATGAGCGAGGCTCTCTGTTGCATCGGTGGTTCGAACACCCGGTGATGACGTCTTTTGCCTATCTTTTACAGCGAGTGCCTACATGGGGAGCTGTAAGTATTAGTTAATCGACCTAATAACTCAGTCCATACAGTGGCGCGATGGCTTGGCGCACTGTACGAGCTGATGAGCGAGGCTCTCTTTTGCATCGGTGGTTCGAACACCCGGTGATGACGTCTTTTGCCGATCTTTTACAGCGAGTGCCTACATGGGGAGCTGTAAGTATTAGTTAATCGACCTAATAACTCAGTCCATACAGTGGCGCGATGGCTTGGCGCACTGTACGAGCTGATGAGCGAGGCTCTCTTTTGCATCGGTGGTTCGAACACCCGGTGATGACGTCTTTTGCCGATCTTTTACAGCGAGTGCCTACATGGGGAGCTGTAAGTATTAGTTAATCGACCTAATAACTCAGTTCATACAGTGGCGCGATGGCTTGGCGCACTGTACGAGCTGATGAGCGAGGCTCTCTTTTGCATCGGTGGTTCGAACACCCGGTGATGACGTCTTTTGCCGATCTTTTACAGCGAGTGCCTACATGGGGAGCTGTAAGTATTAGTTAATCCACCTAATATCTCAGTCCATACAGTGGCGCGATGGCTTGGCGCACTGTACGAGCTGATGATCGAGACTCTCTTTTGCATCCGTGGTTCGAACCCCGGTGGTGACGTCTTTTGCCGATCTTTTACAGCACGTGCCTACACGGGGAGCTGTAAGTATTAGTTAATCCACCTAATATCTCAGTCCATACAGTGGCGCGATTGCTTGGCGCACTGTACGAGCTGATGATCGAGACTCTCTTTTGCATCCGTGGTTCGAACCCCGGTGGTGACGTCTTTTGCCGATCTTTTACAGCACGTGCCTACACGGGGAGCTGTAAGTATTAGTTAATCCACCTAATATCTTAGTCAATACAGTGGCGCGATGGCTTGGCGCACTGTACGAGCTGATGATCGAGACTCTCTTTTGCATCGGTGGTACGAATCCCCGGTGATGACGTCTTTTGCCGATCTTTTACAGCGAGTGCCTACATGGGGAGCTGTAAGTATTAGTGAATCGACCTAATAACTCAGTCCATACAGTGGCGCGATGGCTTGGCGCACTGTACGAGCTGATGAGCGAGGCTCTCTTTTGCATCGGTGGTTCGAACACCCGGTGATGACGTCTTTTGCCGATCTTTTACAGCGAGTGCCTACATGGGGAGCTGTAAGTATTAGTTAATCGACCTAATAACTCAGTCCATACAGTGGCGCGATGGCTTAGCGCACTGTACGAGCTGATGAGCGAGGCTCTCTTTTGCATCGGTGGTTCGAACACCCGGTGATGACGTCTTTTGCCTATCTTTTACAGCGAGTGCCTACATGGGGAGCTGTAAGTATTAGTTAATCCACCTAATAACTCAGTCCATACAGTGGCGCGATGGCTTGGCGCACTGTACGAGCTGATGAGCGAGGCTCTCTTTTGCATCGGTGGTTCGAACACCCGGTGATGACGTCTTTTGCCGATCTTTTACAGCGAGTGCCTACATGGGGAGCTGTAAGTATTAGTTAATCCACCTAATATCTCAGTCCATACAGTGGCGCGATGGCTTGGCGCACTGTACGAGCTGATGAGCGAGGCTCTCTTTTGCATCGGTGGTTCGAACACCCGGTGATGACGTCTTTTGCCGATCTTTTACAGCGAGTGCCTACATGGGGAGCTGTAAGTATTAGTTAATCGACCTAATATCTCAGTCCATACAGTGGCGCGATGGCTTGGCGCACTGTACGAGCTGATGAGAGAGGCTCTCTTTTGCATCGGTGGTTCGAATCCCCGGTGATGACGTCTTTTGCCGATCTTTTACAGCGAGTGCCTACATGGGGAGCTGTAAGTATTAGTTAATCGACCTAATAACTCAGTCCATACAGTGGCGCGATGGCTTGGCGCACTGTACGAGCTGATGAGCGAGGCTCTCTTTTGCATCGGTGGTTCGAACACCCGGTGATGACGTCTTTTGCAGATCTTTTACAGCGAGTGCCTACATGGGGAGCTGTAAGTATTAATTAATCGACCTAATATCTCAGTAAATACAGTGGCGCGATGGCTTGCGCACTGTACGAGCTGATGAGCGAGGCTCTCTTTTGCATCGGTGGTTCGAACCCCCGGTGATGACGTCTTTTGCCGATCTTTTACAGCGAGTGCCTACATGGGGAGCTGTAAGTATTAGTTAATCGACCTAATATCTCAGTCCATACAGTGGCGCGATGGCTTGGCGCACTGTACGAGCTGATGAGCGAGGCTCTCTTTTGAATCGGTGGTTCGAACACCCGGTCTTTTGCCGATCTTTTACAGCGAGTGCCTACATGGGGAGCTGTAAGTATTAGTTAATCGACCTAATATCTCAGTCCATACAGTGGCGCGATGGCTTGGCGCACTGTACGAGCTGATGAGCGAGGCTCTCTTTTGCATCGGTGGTTCGAACACCCGGTGATGACGTCTTTTGCCGATCTTTTACAGCGAGTGCCTACATGGGGAGCTGTAAGTATTAGTTAATCGACCTAATATCTCAGTCCATACAGTAGCGCGATGGCTTGGCGCACTGTACGAGCTGATGAGAGAGGCTCTCTTTTGCATCGGTGGTTCGAATCCCCGGTGATGACGTCTTTTGCCGATCTTTTACAGCGACTGCCTACATGGGGAGCTGTAAGTATTAGTTAATCGACCTAATAACTCAGTCCATACAGTGGCGCGATGGCTTGGCGCACTGTACGAGCTGATGAGCGAGGCACTCTTTTGCATCGGTGGTTCGAACCCCCGGTGATGACGTCTTTTGCCGATCTTTTACAGCGAGTGCCTACATGCGGAGCTGTAAGTATTAGTTAATCCACCTAATATCTCAGTCCATACAGTGGCGCGATGGCTTGGCGCACTGTACGAGCTGATGAGCGAGGCTCTCTTTTGCATCGGTGGTTCGAATCCCCGGTGATGACGTCTTTTGCCGATCTTTTACAGCGAGTGCCTACGTGGGGAGCTGTATTAGTTAATCGACCTAATAACTCAGTCCATACAGTGGCGCGATGGCTTGGCGCACTGTACGAGCTGATGAGCGAGGCTCTCTTTTGCATCGGTGGTTCGAACACCCGGTGATGACGTCTTTTGCCGATCTTTTACAGCGAGTGCCTACATGGGGAGCTGTAAGTATTAGTTGATCGACCTAATATCTCAGTCCATACAGTGGCGCGATGGCTTGGCGCACTGTACGAGCTGATGAGCGAGGCTCTCTTTTGCATCGGTGGTTCGAACACCCGGTGATGACGTCTTTTGCCGATCTTTTACAGCGAGTGCCTACATGGGGAGCTGTAAGTATTAGTTGATCGACCTAATATCTCAGTCCATACAGTGGCGCGATGGCTTGGCGCACTGTACGAGCTGATGAGCGAGGCTCTCTTTTGCATCGGTGGTTCGAACACCCGGTGATGACGTCTTTTGCCGATCTTTTACAGCGAGTGCCTACATGGGGAGCTGTAAGTATTAGTTAATCGACCTAATATCTCAGTCCATACAGTGGCGCGATGGTTTGGCGCACTGTACGAGCTGATGAGAGAGGCTCTTTTTTGCATCGGTGGTTCGAACCCCCGGTGATGACGTCTTTTGCCGATCTTTTACAGCGAGTGCCTACGTGGGGAGCTGTATTAGTTAATCGACCTAATAACTCAGTCCATACAGTGGCGCGATGGCTTGGCGCACTGTACGAGCTGATGAGCGAGGCTCTCTTTTGCATCGGTGGTTCGAATCCCCGGTGATGACGTCTTTTGCCCATCTTTTACAGCGAGTGCCTACATGGGGAGCTGTAAGTATTAGTTAATCCACCTAATATCTCAGTCCATACAGTGGCGCGATGGCTTGGCGCACTGTACGAGCTGATGAGCGAGGCTCTCTTTTGCATCGGTGGTTCGAACACCCGGTGATGACGTCTTTTGCCGATCTTTTACAGCGAGTGCCTACATGGGGAGCTGTAAGTATTAGTTAATCGACCTAATATCTCAGTCCATACAGTGGCGCGATGGCTTGGCGCACTGTACGAGCTGATGAGCGAGGCTCTCTTTTGCATCGGTGGTTCGAACACCCGGTGATGACGTCTTTTGCCGATCTTTTACAGCGAGTGCCTACATGGGGAGCTGTAAGTATTAGTTAATCGACCTAATAACTCAGTCCATACAGTGGCGCGATGGCTTGGCGCACTGTACGAGCTGATGAGCGAGGCTCTCTTTTGCATCGGTGGTTCGAATCCCCGGTGATGACGTCTTTTGCCCATCTTTTACAGCGAGTGCCTACATGGGGAGCTGTAAGTATTAGTTAATCCACCTAATATCTCAGTCCATACAGTGGCGCGATGGCTTGGCGCACTGTACGAGCTGATGAGCGAGGCTCTCTTTTGCATCGGTGGTTCGAACACCCGGTGATGACGTCTTTTGCCGATCTTTTACAGCGAGTGCCTACATGGGGAGCTGTAAGTATTAGTTAATCGACCTAATATCTCAGTCCATACAGTGGCGCGATGGCTTGGCGCACTGTACGAGCTGATGAGCGAGGCTCTCTTTTGCATCGGTGGTTCGAACACCCGGTGATGACGTCTTTTGCCGATCTTTTACAGCGAGTGCCTACATGGGGAGCTGTAAGTATTAGTTGATCGACCTAATATCTCAGTCCATACAGTGGCGCGATGGCTTGGCGCACTGTACGAGCTGATGAGCGAGGCTCTCTTTTGCATCGGTGGTTCGAACCCCCGGTGATGACGTCTTTTGCCGATCTTTTACAGCGAGTGCCTACATGGGGAGCTGTAAGTATTAGTTAATCCACCTAATATCTCAGTCCATACAGTGGCGCGATGGCTTGGCGCACTGTACGAGCTGATGAGCGAGGCTCTCTTTTGCATCGGTGGTTCGAACACCCGGTGATGACGTCTTTTGCCGATCTTTTACAGCGAGTGCCTACATGGGGAGCTGTAAGTATTAGTTAATCGACCTAATAACTCAGTCCATACAGTGGCGCGATGGCTTGGCGCACTGTACGAGCTGATGAGCGAGGCTCTCTTTTGCATCGGTGGTTCGAACACCCGGTGATGACGTCTTTTGCCGATCTTTTACAGCGAGTGCCTACATGGGGAGCTGTAAGTATTAGTTAATCGACCTAATAACTCAGTCCATACAGTGGCGCGATGGCTTGGCGCACTGTACGAGCTGATGAGCGAGGCTCTCTTTTGCATCGGTGGTTCGAACACCCGGTGATGACGTCTTTTGCCGATCTTATACAGCGAGTGCCTACATGGGGAGCTGTAAGTATTAGTTAATCGACCTAATATCTCAGTCCATACAGTGGCGCGATGGCTTGGCGCACTGTACGAGCTGATGAGCGAGGCTCTCTTTTGCATCGGTGGTTCGAACACCCGGTGATGACGTCTTTTGCCGATCTTTTACAGCGAGTGCCTACATGGGGAGCTGTAAGTATTAGTTGATAGACCTAATATCTCAGTCCATACAGTGGCGCGATGGCTTGGCGCACTGTACGAGCTGATGAGCGAGGCTCTCTTTTGCATCGGTGGTTCGAACACCCGGTGATGACGTCTTTTGCCGATCTTTTACAGCGAGTGCCTACACGGGGAGCTGTAAGTATTAGTTAATCGACCTAATATCTCAGTCCATACAGTGGCGCGATGGCTTGGCGCACTGTACGAGCTGATGATCGAGGCTCTTTTGCATCGGTGGTTCGAACACCCGGTGATGACGTCTTTTGCCGATCTTTTACAGCGAGTGCCTACACGGGGAGCTGTAAGTATTAGTTAATCGACCTAATATCTCTGTCCATACAGTGGCGCGATGGCTTGGGGCACTGTACGAGCTGATGATCGAGACTCTCTTTTGCATCCGTGGTTCGAACCCCGGTGGTGACGTCTTTTGCCGATCTTTTACAGCACGTGCCTACACGGGGAGCTTTAAGTATTAGTTAATCCACCTAATATCTCAGTCCATACAGTGGCGCGATGGCTTGGCGCACTGTACGAGCTGATGATCGAGACTCTCTTTTGCATACGTGGTTCGAACCCCGGTGGTGACGTCTTTTGCCGATCTTTTACAGCATGTGCTTACACGGGGAGCTGTAAATATCAGTTAATCGACCTAATATCTCAGTCCATACAGTGGCGCGATGGCTTGGCGCACTTTACGAGCTGATGATCGAGACTCTCTTTTGCATCCGTGGTTCGAACCCCGGTGGTGACGTCTTTTGCCGATCTTTTACAGCACGTGCCTACACGGGGAGCTGTAAGTATTAGTTAATCCACCTAATACTTCAGTCCATACAGTGGCGCGATGGCTTGGCGCACTGTACGAGCTGATGATCGCGACTCTCTTTTGCATCCGTGGTTCGAACCCCGGTGGTGACGTCTTTTGCCGATCTTTTATAGCACGTGCCTACACGGGGAGCTGTAAGTATTAGTTAATCCACCTAATATCTCAGTCCATACAGTGGCGCGATGGCTTGGCGCACTGTACGAGCTGATGATCGAGACTCTCTTTTGCATCCGTGGTTCGAACCCCGGTGGTGACGTCTTTTGCCGATCTTTTACAGCACGTGCTTACACGGGGAGCTGTAAGTATTAGTTAATCCACCTAATATCTCAGTCCATACAGTGGCGCGATGGCTTGGCGCACTGTACGAGCTGATGATCGAGACTCTCTTTTGCATCCGTTGTTCGAACCCCGGTGGTGACGTCGTTTGCCGATCTTTTACAGCCCGTGCTTACACGGGGAGCTGTAAGTAGTAGTTAATCCACCTAATATCTCAGTCCATACAGTGGCGCGATGGCTTGGCGCACTGTACGAGCTGATGAGCGGGGCTCTCTTTTGCATCCGTGGTTCGAACACCCGGTGATGACGTCTTTTGCCGATCTTTTACAGCACGTGCCTACACGGGGAGCTGTAAGTATTAGTTAATCCACCTAATATCTCAGTCCATACAGTGACGCGATGGCTTGGCGCACTGTACGAGCTGATGATCGAGACTCTCTTTTGCATCCGTGGTTCGAACCCCGGTGGTGACTTCTTTTGCCGATCTTTTACAGCACGTGCCTACACGGGGAGCTGTAAATATTAGTTAATCCACCTAATATCTCAGTCCATACAGTGGCGCGATGGCTTGACGCACTGTACGAGCTGATGATCGAGACTCTCTTTTGCATCCGTGGTTCGAACACCCGGTGGTGACGTCTTTTGCCGATCTTTTACAGCACGTGCCTACACGGGGAGCTGTAAGTATTAGTTAATCCACCTAATATTTCAGTCCATACAGTGGCGCGATGGCTTGGCGCACTGTACGAGCTGATGATCGAGACTCTCTTTTGCATCCGTGGTTCGAACCCCGTTGGTGACGTCTTTTGCCGATCTTTTACAGCACGTGCCTACACGGGGAGCTGTAAATATTAGTTAATCCACCTAATATCTCAGTCCATACAGTGGCGCGATGGCTTGGCGCACTGTACGAGCTGATGATCGAGACTCTCTTTTGCATCCGTGGTTCGAACCCCGGTGGTGACGTCTTTTGCCGATCTTTTACAGCACGTGCCTACACGGGGAGCTGTAAATATTAGTTAATCCACCTAATATCTCAGTCCATACAGTGGCGCGATGGCTTGGCGCACTGTACGAGCTGATGATCGAGACTCTCTTTTGCATCCGTGGTTCGAACCCCGGTGGTGACGTCTTTTGCCGATCTTTTACAGCACGTGCCTACACGGGGAGCTGTAAGTATTAGTTAATCCACTTAATATTTCAGTCCATACAGTGGCGCGATGGCTTGGCGCACTGTACGAGCTGATGATCGAGACTCTCTTTTGCATCCGTGGTTCGAACCCCGGTGGTGACGTCGTTTGCCGATCTTTTACAGCCCGTGCTTACACGGGGAGCTGTAACTAGTAGTTAATCCACCTAATATCTCAGTCCATACAGTGGCGCGATGGCTTGGCGCACTGTACGAGCTGATGAGCGGGGCTCTCTTTTGCATCGGTGGTTCGAATCCCGGTGATGACGTCTTTTGCCGATCTTTTACAGCACGTGCCTACACGGGGAGCTGTAAGTATTAGTTAATCCACCTAATATCTCAGTCCATACAGTGGCGCGATGGCTTGGCGCACTGTACGAGCTGATGATCGAGACTCTCTTTTGCATCCGTGGTTCGAACCCCGGTGGTGACGTCTTTTGCCGATCTTTTACAGCACGTGCCTACACGGGGAGCTGTAAGTATTAGTTAATCCACCTAATATTTCAGTCCATACAGTGGCGCGATGGCTTGGCGCACTGTACGAGCTGATGATCGAGACTCTCTTTTGCATACGTGGTTCGAACCCCGGTGGTGACGTCTTTTGCCGATCTTTTACAGCACGTGCCTACACGGGGAGCTGTAAGTATTAGTTTATCGACCTAATATCTCAGTCCATACAGTGGCGGGATGGCTTGGCGCACTGTACGAGCTGATGATCGAGGCTCTCTTTTGCATCCGTGGTTCGAACACCAGGTGATGACGTCTTTTGCCGATCTTTTACAGCACGTGCCTACACGGGGAGCTGTAAGTATTAGTTAATCCACCTAATATCTCAGTCCATACAGTGGCGCGATGGCTTCGCGCACTGTACGAGCTGATAATCGAGACTCTCTTTTGCATACGTGGTTCGAACCCCGGTGGTGACGTCGTTTGCCGATCTTTTACAGCACGTGCCTACACGGGGAGCTGTAAGTATTAGTTAATCCACCTAATATTTCAGTCCATACAGTGGCGCGATGGCTTGGCGCACTGTACGAGCTGATGATCGAGACTCTCTTTTGCATCGGTGGTTCGAATCCCGGTGGTGACGTCTTTTGCCGATCTTTTACAGCACGTGCCTACACGGGGAGCTGTAAGTATTAGTTAATCCACCTAATATCTCAGTCCATACAGTGGCGCGATGGCTTCGCGCACTGTACGAGCTGATGATCGAGACTCTCTTTTGCATACGTGGTTCGAACCCCGGTGGTGACGTCGTTTGCCGATCTTTTACAGCACGTGCCTACACGGGGAGCTGTAAGTATTAGTTAATCGACCTAATATTTCAGTCCATACAGTGGCGCGATGGCTTGGCGCACTGTACGAGCTGATGATCGAGACTCTCTTTTGCATCGGTGGTTCGAATCCCGGTGGTGACGTCTTTTGCCGATCTTTTACAGCACGTGCCTACACGGGGAGCTGTAAGTATTAGTTAATCCACCTAATATCTCAGTCCATACAGTGGCGCGATGGCTTGGCGCACTGTACGAGCTGATGATCGAGACTCTCTTTTGCATCCGTGGTTCGAACCCCGGTGGTGACGTCTTTTGCCGATCTTTTACAGCACGTGCCTACACGGGGAGCTGTAAGTATTAGTTAATCCACCTAATACTCTCAGTCCATACAGTGGCGCGATGGCTTGGCGCATTGTACGAGCTGATGATCGAGACTCTCTTTTGCATCCGTGGTTCGAACCCCGGTGGTGACGTCTTTTGCCGATCTTTTACAGCACGTGCCTACACGGGGAGCTGTAAGTATTAGTTAATCCACCTAATATCTCAGTCCATACAGTGGCGCGATGGCTTGGCGCACTGTACGAGCTGATGATCGAGACTCTCTTTTGCATCCGTGGTTCGAACCCCGGTGGTGACGTCTTTTGCCGATCTTTTACAGCACGTGCCTACACGGGGAGCTGTAAGTATTAGTTAATCCACCTAATATCTCAGTCCATACAGTGGCGCGATGGCTTGGCGCACTGTACGAGCTGATGATCGAGGCTCTCTTTTGCATCCGTGGTTCGAACACCAGGTGATGACGTCTTTTGCCGATCTTTTACAGCACGTGCCTACACGGGGAGCTGTAAGTATTAGTTAATCCACCTAATATCTCAGTCCATACAGTGGCGCGATGGCTTGGCGCACTGTACGAGCTGATGATCGAGACTTTCTTTTGCATCCGTGGTTCGAACCCCGGTGGTGACGTCTTTTGCCGATCTTTTATAGCACGTGCCTACACCGGGAGCTGTAAGTATTAGTTAATCCACCTAATATCTCAGTCCATACAGTGGCGCGATGGCTTGGCGCACTGTACGAGCTGATGATCGAGACTCTCTTTTGCATACGTGGTTCGAACCCCGGTGGTGACGTCGTTTGCCGATCTTTTACAGCATGTGCTTACACGGGGAGCTGTAAGTATCAGTTAATCCACCTAATATCTCAGTCCATACAGTGGCGCGATGGCTTGGCGCACTGTACGAGCTGATGATCGAGACTCTCTTTTGCATCCGTGGTTCGAACCCCGGTGGTGACGTCGTTTACCGATCTTTTACAGCATGTGCTTACACGGGGAGCTGTAAGTATCAGTTAATCCACCTAATATCTCAGTCCATACAGTGGCGCGATGGCTTGGCGCACTGTACGACCTGATGATCGAGACTCTCTTTTACATCCGTGGTTCGAACCCCGGTGGTGACGTCTTTTGCCGATCTTTTACAGCACGTGCCTACACGGGGAGCTGTAAGTATTAGTTAATCCACCTAATATTTCAGTCCATACAGTGGCGCGATGGCTTGGCGCACTGTACGAGCTGATGATCGAGACTCTCTTTTGCATCCGTGGTTCGAACCCCGGTGGTGACGTCTTTTGCCGATCTTTTACAGCACGTGCCTACACGGGGAGCTGTAAGTATTAGTTAATCCACCTAATATCTTAGTCCATACAGTGGCGCGATGGCTTGGCGCACTGTACGAGCTGATGATCGAGACTCTCTTTTGCATCCGTGGTTCGAACCCCGGTGGTGACGTCGTGTGCCGATCTTTTACAGCCCGTGCTTACACGGGGAGCTGTAAGTATTAGTTAATCCACCTAATATCTCAGTCCATACAGTGGCGCGATGGCTTGGCGCACTGTACGAGCTGATGAGCGAGGCTCTCTTTTGCATCGGTGGTTCGAACACACGGTGATGACGTCTTTTGCCGATCTTTTACAGCACGTGCCTACACGGGGAGCTGTAAGTATTAGTTAATCCACCTAATATCTCAGTCCATACAGTGGCGCGATGGCTTGGCGCACTGTACGAGCTGATGATCGAGACTCTCTTTTGCATCGGTGGTTCGAACCCCGGTGGTGACGTCTTTTGCCGATCTTTTACAGCACGTGCCTACACGGGGAGCTGTAAGTATTAGTTAATCCACCTAATATCTCAGTCCATACAGTGGCGCGATGGCTTGGCGCACTGTACGAGCTGATGATCGAGGCTCTCTTTTGCATCCGTCGTTCGAACCCCCAGTGGTGACGTCTTTTGCCGATATTTTACAGCACGTGCCTACACGGGGAGCTGTAAGTATTAGTTAATCCACCTAATACCTCAGTCCATACAGTGGCGCGATGGCTTGGCGCACTATACGAGCTGATGATCGAGACTCTCTTTTGCATCCGTGGTTCGAACCCCGGTGGTGACGTCTTTTGCCGATCTTTTACAGCACGTGCCTACACGGGGAGCTGTAAGTATTAGTTAATCCACCTAATATCTCAGTCCATACAGTGGCGCGATGGCTTGGCGCACTGTACGACCTGATGATCGAGACTCTCTTTTACATCCGTGGTTCGAACCCCGGTGGTGACGTCTTTTGCCGATCTTTTACAGCACGTGCCTACACGGGGAGCTGTAAGTATTAGTTAATCCACCTAATATTTCAGTCCATACAGTGGCGCGATGGCTTGGCGCACTGTACGAGCTGATGATCGAGACTCTCTTTTGCATCCGTGGTTCGAACCCCGGTGGTGACGTCTTTTGCCGATCTTTTACAGCACGTGCCTACACGGGGAGCTGTAAGTATTAGTTAATCCACCTAATATCTTAGTCCATACAGTGGCGCGATGGCTTGGCGCACTGTACGAGCTGATGATCGAGACTCTCTTTTGCATCCGTGGTTCGAACCCCGGTGGTGACGTCGTGTGCCGATCTTTTACAGCCCGTGCTTACACGGGGAGCTGTAAGTATTAGTTAATCCACCTAATATCTCAGTCCATACAGTGGCGCGATGGCTTGGCGCACTGTACGAGCTGATGAGCGAGGCTCTCTTTTGCATCGGTGGTTCGAACACACGGTGATGACGTCTTTTGCCGATCTTTTACAGCACGTGCCTACACGGGGAGCTGTAAGTATTAGTTAATCCACCTAATATCTCAGTCCATACAGTGGCGCGATGGCTTGGCGCACTGTACGAGCTGATGATCGAGACTCTCTTTTGCATCGGTGGTTCGAACCCCGGTGGTGACGTCTTTTGCCGATCTTTTACAGCACGTGCCTACACGGGGAGCTGTAAGTATTAGTTAATCCACCTAATATCTCAGTCCATACAGTGGCGCGATGGCTTGGCGCACTGTACGAGCTGATGATCGAGGCTCTCTTTTGCATCCGTCGTTCGAACCCCCAGTGGTGACGTCTTTTGCCGATATTTTACAGCACGTGCCTACACGGGGAGCTGTAAGTATTAGTTAATCCACCTAATACCTCAGTCCATACAGTGGCGCGATGGCTTGGCGCACTATACGAGCTGATGATCGAGACTCTCTTTTGCATCCGTGGTTCGAACCCCGGTGGTGACGTCTTTTGCCGATCTTTTACAGCACGTGCCTACACGGGGAGCTGTAAGTATTAGTTAATCCACTTAATACCTCAGTCCATACAGTGGCGCGATGGCTTGGCGCACTGTACGAGCTGATGATCGAGACTCTCTTTTGCATCCGTGGTTCGAACCCCGGTGGTGACGTCTTTTGCCGATATTTTACAGCACGTGCCTACACGGGGAGCTGTAAGTATTAGTTAATCCACCTAATACCTCAGTCCATACAGTGGCGCGATGGCTTGGCGCATAGTACGAGCTGATGATCGAGACTCTCTTTTGCATCCGTGGTTCGAACCCCGGTGGTGACGTCTTTTGCCGATCTTTTATAGCACGTGCCTACACCGGGAGCTGTAAGTATTAGTTAATCCACCTAATATCTCAGTCCATACAGTGGCGCGATGGCTTGGCGCACTGTACGAGCTGATGATCGAGACTCTCTTTTGCATACGTGGTTCGAACCCCGGTGGTGACGTCGTTTGCCGATCTTTTACAGCATGTGCTTACACGGGGAGCTGTAAGTATCAGTTAATCCACCTAATATCTCAGTCCATACAGTGGCGCGATGGCTTGGCGCACTGTACGAGCTGATGATCGAGACTCTCTTTTGCATCCGTGGTTCGAACCCCGGTGGTGACGTCTTTTGCCGATCTTTTACAGCACGTGCCTACACGGGGAGCTGTAAGTATTAGTTAATCGACCTAATATTTCAGTCCATACAGTGGCGCGATGGCTTGGCGCACTGTACGAGCTGATGATCGAGACTCTCTTTTGCATCCGTGGTTCGAACCCCGGTGGTGACGTCTTTTGCCGAACTTTTACAGCACGTGCCTACACGGGGAGCTGTAAGTATTAGTTAATCCACCTAATATCTTAGTCCATACAGTGGCGCGATGGCTTGGCGCACTGTACGAGCTGATGATCGAGACTCTCTTTTGCATCCGTGGTTCGAACCCCGGTGGTGACGTCGTGTGCCGATCTTTTACAGCCCGTGCTTACACGGGGAGCTGTAAGTAGTAGTTAATCCACCTAATATCTCAGTCCATACAGTGGCGCGATGGCTTGGCGCACTGTACGAGCTGATGATCGAGACTCTCTTTTGCATCCGTGGTTCGAACCCCGGTGGTGACGTCTTTTGCCGATCTTTTACAGCCCGTGCTTACACGGGGAGCTGTAAGTAGTAGTTAATCCACCTAATATCTCAGTCCATAGAGTGGCGCGATGGCTTGGCGCACTGTACGAGCTGATGAGCGAGGCTCTCTTTTGCATCCGTGGTTCGAACACACGGTGATGACGTCTTTTGCCGATCTTTTACAGCACGTGCCTACACGGGGAGCTGTAAGTATTAGTTAATCCACCTAATGTCTCAGTCCATACAGTGGCGCGATGGCTTGGCGCACTGTACGAGCTGATGATCGAGACTCTCTTTTGCATTGGTGGTTCGAACCCCGGTGGTGACGTCTTTTGCCGATCTTTTACAGCACGTGCCTACACGGGGAGCTGTAAGTATTAGTTAATCCACCTAATATCTCAGTCCATACAGTGGCGCGATGGCTTCGCGCACTGTACGAGCTGATGATCGAGACTCTCTTTTGCATACGTGGTTCGAACCCCGGTGGTGACGTCGTTTGCCGATCTTTTACAGCACGTGCTTACACGGGGAGCTGTAAGTATCAGTTAATCCACATAATATCTCAGTCCATACAGTGGCGCGATGGCTTGGCGCACTGTACGAGCTGATAATCGAGACTCTCTTTTGCATCCGTGGTTCGAACCCCGGTGGTGACGTCTTTTGCCGATCTTTTACAGCACGTGCCTACACGGGGAGCTGTAAGTATTAGTTAATCCACCTAATACCTCAGTCTATACAGTGGCGCGATGGCTTGGCGCACTGTACGAGCTGATGAGTTAGACTCTCTTTTGCATCCGTGGTTCGAACCCCGGTGGTGACGTCGTTTGCCGATCTTTTACAGCACGTGCCTACACGGGGAGCTGTAAGTATTAGTTAATCCACCTAATACCTCAGTCCATACAGTTACGCGATGGCTTCGCGCACTGTACGAGCTGATGATCGAGATTCTCTTTTGCATCCGTGGTTCGAACCCCGGTGGTGACGTCTTTTGCCGATCTTTTACAGCACGTGCCTACACGGGGAGTTGTAAGTATTAGTTAATCCACCTAATTCCTCAGTCCATACAGTGGCGCGATGGCTTGGCGCACTGTACGAGCTGATGATCGAGACTCTCTTTTGCATCCGTGGTTCGAACCCCGGTGGTGACGTCTTTTGCCGATCTTTTACAGCACGTGCCTACATGGGGAGCTGTAAGTATTAGGTAATCCACCTAATACCTCAGTCCATACAGTGGCGCGATGGCTTGGCGCACTGTACGAGCTGATGATCGAGACTCTCTTTTGCATCCGTGGTTCGAACCCCGTTGGTGACGTCTTTTGCCGATCTTTTACAGCACGTGCCTACACGGGGAGCTGTAAGTATTAGTTAATCCACCTAATACCTCAGTCCACACAGTGGCGCGATGGCTTGGCGCACTGTACGAGCTGATGAGTTAGACTCACTTTTGCTTCCGTGGTTCGAACCCCGGTGGTGACGTCTTTTGCCGGTCTTTTACAGCGAGTGCCTACATGGGGAGCTGTAAGTATTAGTTAATCCACCTAATATCTCAGTCCATACAGTGGCGCGATGGCTTGGCGCACTGTACGAGCTGATGAGTTAGACTCTCTTTTGCATAAGTGGTTCGAACCCCGGTGGTGACGTCTTTTGCCGATCTTTTACAGCACGTGCCTACACGGGGAGCTGTAAGTATCAGTTAATCCACCTAATATCTCAGTCCATACAGTGGCGCGATGGCTTGGCGCACTGTACGAGCTGATGAGTTAGACTCTCTTTTGCATCCGTGGTTCGAACCCCGTTGGTGACGTCTTTTGATGATCTTTTACAGCACGTGCCTACACGGGGAGCTGTAAGTATTAGTTAATCCACCTAATATCTCAATCCATACAGTGGCGCGATGGCTTGGCGCACTGTACGAGCTGATGATCGAGACTCTCTTTTGCATCCGTGGTTCTAACCCCGTTGGTGACGTCTTTTGCCGATCTTTTACAGCACGTGCCTACACGGGGAGCTGTAAGTATTAGTTAATCCACCTAATATCTCAGTCCATACAGTGGCGCGATGGCTTGGCGCACTTTACGAGCTGATGAGTTAGACTCTCTTTTGCATCCGTGGTTCGAACCCCGGTGGTGACGTCTTTTGCCGATCTTTTACAGCACGTGCCTACACGGGGAGCTGTAAGTATTAGTTAATCCACCTAATATCTCAGTCCATACAGTGGCGCGATGGCTTGGCGCACTGTACGAGCTGATGAGTTAGACTCTCTTTTGCATCCGTGGTTCGAACCCCGGTGGTGACGTCTTTTGCCGATCTTTTACAGCACGTGCCTACACGGGGAGCTGTAAGTATCAGTTAATCCACCTAATACCTCAGTCCATACAGTGGCGCGATGGCTTGGCGCACTGTACGAGCTGATGAGTTAGACTCTCTTTTGCATCCGTGGTTCGAACCCCGGTGGTGACGTCTTTTGCCGATCTTTTACAGCACGTGCCTACACGGGGAGCTGTAAGTATCAGTTAATCCACCTAATACCTCAGTCCATACAGTGGCGCGATGGCTTGGCGCACTGTACGAGCTGATGAGTTAGACTCTCTTTTGCATCCGTGGTTCGAACCCCGTTGGTGACGTCTTTTGCCGATCTTTTACAGCACGTGCCTACACGGGGAGCTGTAAGTATTAGTTAATCCACCTAATATCTCAGTCCATACAGTGGCGCGATGGCTTGGCGCACTGTACGAGCTGATGAGTTAGACTCTCTTTTGCATCCGTGGTTCGAACCCCGTTAGTGACGTCTTTTGCCGATCTTTTACAGCACGTGCCTACACGGGGAGCTGTAAGTATTAGTTAATCCACCTAATATATCAATCCATACAGTGGCGCGATGGCTTGGCGCACTGTACGAGCTGATGATCGAGACTCTCTTTTGCATCCGTGGTTCGAACCCCGTTGGTGACGTCTTTTGCCGATCTTTTACAGCACGTGCCTACACGGGGAGCTGTAAGTATTAGTTAATCCACCTAATATCTCAGTCCATACAGTGGCGCGATGGCTTGGCGCACTGTACGAGCTGATGAGTTAGACTCTCTTTTGCATCCGTGGTTCGAACCCCGGTGGTGACGTCTTTTGCCGATCTTTTACAGCACGTGCCTACACGGGGAGCTGTAAGTATTAGTTAATCCACCTAATATATCAATCCATACAGTGGCGCGATGGCTTGGCGCACTGTACGAGCTGATGATCGAGACTCTCTTTTGCATCCGTGGTTCGAACCCCGTTGGTGACGTCTTTTGCCGATCTTTTACAGCACGTGCCTACACGGGGAGCTGTAAGTATTAGTTAATCCACCTAATATCTCAGTCCATACAGTGGCGCGATGGCTTGGCGCACTGTACGAGCTGATGAGTTAGACTCTCTTTTGCATCCGTGGTTCGAACCCCGGTGGTGACGTCTTTTGCCGATCTTTTACAGCACGTGCCTACACGGGGAGCTGTAAGTATCAGTTAATCCACCTAATACCTCAGTCCATACAGTGGCGCGATGGCTTGGCGCACTGTACGAGCTGATGAGTTAGACTCTCTTTTGCATCCGTGGTTCGAACCCCGGTGGTGACGTCTTTTGCCGATCTTTTACAGCACGTGCCTACACGGGGAGCTGTAAGTATTAGTTAATCCACCTAATATCTCAGTCCATACAGTGGCGCGATGGCTTGGCGCACTGTACGAGCTGATGACCGAGACTCTCTTTTGCATCCGTGGTTCGAACCCCGGTGGTGACGTCTTTTGCCGATCTTTTACAGCTCGTGCCTACACGGGGAGCTGTAAGTATTAGTTAATCCACCTAATATCTCAGTCCATACAGTGGCGCGATGGCTTGGCGCACTGTACGAGCTGATGATCGAGACTCTCTTTTGCATCCGTGGTTCGAACCCCGGTGGTGACGTCTTTTGCCGATCTTTTACAGCTCGTGCTTACATGGGGAGCTGTAAATATTAGTTAATCGCCTAATATCTCAGTCATTACAGTGGCGCGATGGCTTGGCGCACTGGATGAGCTGATGATCGAGACTCTCTTTTGCATCCGTGGTTCGAACCCCGCTGACGTCTTTTGCCGATCTTTTACAGCACGTGCCTACACGGGGAGCTGTAAGTATCAGTTAATCCACCTAATACCTCAGTCCATACAGTGGCGCGATGGCTTGGCGCACTGTACGAGCTGATGAGTTAGACTCTCTTTTGCATCCGTGGTTCGAACCCCGGTGGTGACGTCTTTTGCCGATCTTTTACAGCACGTGCCTACACGGGGAGCTGTAAGTATTAGTTAATCCACCTAATATCTCAGTCCATACAGTGGCGCGATGGCTTGGCGCACTGTACGAGCTGATGACCGAGACTCTCTTTTGCATCCGTGGTTCGAACCCCGGTGGTGACGTCTTTTGCCGATCTTTTACAGCTCGTGCCTACACGGGGAGCTGTAAGTATTAGTTAATCCACCTAATATCTCAGTCCATACAGTGGCGCGATGGCTTGGCGCACTGTACGAGCTGATGATCGAGACTCTCTTTTGCATCCGTGGTTCGAACCCCGGTGGTGACGTCTTTTGCCGATCTTTTACAGCTCGTGCTTACATGGGGAGCTGTAAATATTAGTTAATCGCCTAATATCTCAGTCATTACAGTGGCGCGATGGCTTGGCGCACTGGATGAGCTGATGATCGAGACTCTCTTTTGCATCCGTGGTTCGAACCCCGCTGACGTCTTTTGCCGATCTTTTACAGCTCGTTCATACATGGGGAGCTGTAAATATTAGTTAATCGCCTAATATCTCAGTCCATACAGTGGCGCGATGGCTTGGCGCACTGTACGAGCTGATGAGTTTGACTCTCTTTTGCATCGGTTGTTCGAACCCCGGTGGTGACGTCTTTTGCCGATCTTTTACAGCTCGTGCCTACACGGGGAGCTGTAAGTATTAGTTAATCCACCTAATACCTCAGTCCATACAGTGGCGCGATGGCTTAGCGCACTGTACGAGCTGATGATCGAGACTCTCTTTTGCATCCGTGGTTCGAACCCCGCTGGTGACGTCTTTTGCCGATCTTTTACAGCACGTGCCTACAAGGGGAGCTGTAAGTATTAGTTAATCCACCTAATATCTCAATCCATACAGTGGCGCGATGGCTTGGCGCACTGTACGAGCTGATGATCGAGACTCTCTTTTGCATCCGTGGTTCGAACCCCGTTGGTGACGTCTTTTGCCGATCTTTTACAGCACGTGCCTACACGGGGAGCTGTAAGTATTAGTTAATCCACCTAATATCTCAGTCCATACAGTGGCGCGATGGCTTGGCGCACTGTACGAGCTGATGAGTTAGACTCTCTTTTGCATCCGTGGTTCGAACCCCGGTGGTGACGTCTTTTGCCGATCTTTTACAGCACGTGCCTACACGGGGAGCTGTAAGTATTAGTTAATCCACCTAATATTTCAGTCCATACAGTGGCGCGATGGCTTGGCGCACTGTACGAGCTGATGATCGAGACTCTCTTTTGCATCCGTGGTTCGAACCCCGGTGGTGACGTCTTTTGCTGATCTTTTACAGCTCGTGCTTACATGGGGAGCTGTAAATATTAGTTAATCGCCTAATATCTCAGTCATTACAGTGGCGCGATGGCTTGGCGCACTGGATGAGCTGATGATCGAGACTCTCTTTTGCATCCGTGGTTCGAACCCCGCTGACGTCTTTTGCCGATCTTTTACAGCTCGTTCATACATGGGGAGCTGTAAATATTAGTTAATCGCCTAATATCTCAGTCCATACAGTGGCGCGATGGCTTGGCGCACTGTACGAGCTGATGAGTTTGACTCTCTTTTGCATCGGTTGTTCGAACCCCGGTGGTGACGTCTTTTGCCGATCTTTTACAGCTCGTGCCTACACGGGGAGCTGTAAGTATTAGTTAATCCACCTAATACCTCAGTCCATACAGTGGCGCGATGGCTTGGCGCACTGTACGAGCTGATGATCGAGACTCTCTTTTGCATCCGTGGTTCGAACCCCGCTGGTGACGTCTTTTGCCGATCTTTTACAGCACGTGCCTACAAGGGGAGCTGTAAGTATTAGTTAATCCACCTAATATCTCAGTCCATACAGTGGCGCGATGGCTTGGCGCACTGTACGAGCTGATGATCGAGACTCTCTTTTGCATCCGTGGTTCGAACCCCGGTGGTGACGTCTTTTGCCGATCTTTTACAGCGAGTGACTACACGGGGAGCTGTAGGTATTAGTTAATCCACCTAATATCTCAGTCCATACAGTGGCGCGATGGCTTGGCGCACTGTACGAGCTGATGATCGAGACTCTCTTTTGCATCCGTGGTTCGAACCCCGTTGGTGACGTCTTTTGCCGATCTTTTACAGCACGTGCCTACACGGGGAGCTGTAAGTATCAGTTAATCCACCTAATATCTCAGTCCATACAGTGGCGCGATGGCTTGGCGCACTTTGCGAGCTGATGATCGAGACTCTCTTTTGCATCCGTGGTTCGAACCCCGTTGGTGACGTCTTTTGCCGATCTTTTACAGCACTTGCCTACACGGGGAGCTGTAAGTATTAGTTAATCCACCTAATATCTCAATCCATACAGTGGCGCGATGGCTTGGCGCACTGTACGAGCTGATGATCGAGACTCTCTTTTGCATCCGTGGTTCGAACCCCGTTGGTGACGTCTTTTGCCGATCTTTTACAGCACGTGCCTACACGGGGAGCTGTAAGTATCAGTTAATCCACCTAATATCTCAGTCCATACAGTGGCGCGATGGCTTGGCGCACTGTGCGAGCTGATGATCGAGACTCTCTTTTGCATCCGTGGTTCGAACCCCGCTGACGTCTTTTGCCGATCTTTTACAGCTCGTTCATACATGGGGAGCTGTAAATATTAGTTAATCGCCTAATATCTCAGTCCATACAGTGGCGCGATGGCTTGGCGCACTGTACGAGCTGATGAATTTGACTCTCTTTTGCATCGGTTGTTCGAACCCCGGTGACGTCTTTTGCCGATCTTTTACAGCGAGTGCTTACATGGGGAGCTGTAAGTATTAGTTTATCGCCTAATATCTCAGTCGAAATAGTGGCGCGATGGCTTGGCGCACTGGATGAGCAAGACTCTCCTTTGCATCGGTGGTTCGAACCCCGCTGACGTCTTATGCCGATCTTTTACAGCTCGTGCTTACATGGGGAGCTGTAAGTATGAGTTAATCGCCTAATATCTCACTCCATACAGTGGCGTGATGGCTTGGCGCACTGTAAGAGCTGATGAGCGAGACGGTCTTTTGCATCCGTGGTTCGAACCCCGGTGACGTCTTTTGCCGATCTTTTACAGCGAGTGCTTACATGGGGAGCTGTAAGTATTAGTTTATCGCCTAATATCTCAGTCGAAATAGTGGCGCGATGGCTTGGCGCACTGGATGAGCAAGACTCTCCTTTGCATCGGTGGTTCGAACCCCGCTGACGTCTTATGCCGATCTTTTACAGCTCGTGCTTACATGGGGAGCTGTAAGTATGAGTTAATCGCCTAATATCTCACTCCATACAGTGGCGTGATGGCTTGGCGCACTGTAAGAGCTGATGAGCGAGACGATCTTTTGCATCGGTGGTTCGAACCCCGGTGACGTCTTTTGCCGATCTTTTACAGCCCGTGCTTACATGGGGAGCTGTAAGTATTAGTTAATAACTTAATATCTCAATCCATACAGTGGCATGATGGCTTGGCGCACTGTAAGAGCTGGATGAGCGAGACGGTCTTTTGCATCGGTGGTTCGAACCCCGGTGGTGACGTCTTTTGCCGATCTTTTACAGCCCGTGCTTACATGGGGAGCTGTAAGTATTAGTTAATAACTTAATATCTCAATCCATACAGTGGCGCGATGGCTTGGCGCACTGTACGAGCTGATGAGCGAGACTCTCTTTTGCATCCGTGGTTCGAACCCCGGTGGTGACGTCTTTTGCCGATCTTTTACAGCACGTGCTTACATGGGGAGCTGTAAGTATTAGTTTATCGCCTAATATCTCAGTCGAAATAGTGGCGCGATGGCTTGGCGCACTGGATGAGCAAGACTCTCCTTTGCATCGGTGGTTCGAACCCCGCTGACGTCTTATGCCGATCTTTTACAGCTCGTGCTTACATGGGGAGCTGTAAGTATGAGTTAATCGCCTAATATCTCACTCCATACAGTGGCGTGATGGCTTGGCGCACTGTAAGAGCTGATGAGCGAGACGGTCTTTTGCATCGGTGGTTCGAACCCCGGTGACGTCTTTTGCCGATCTTTTACAGCCCGTGCTTACATGGGGAGCTGTAAGTATTAGTTAATAACTTAATATCTCAATCCATACAGTGGCGCGATGGCTTGGCGCACTGTAAGAGCTGATGAGCGAGACGGTCTTTTGCATCGGTGGTTCGAACCCCGGTGGTGACGTCTTTTGCCGATCTTTTACAGCACGTGCTTACATGGGGAGCTGTAAGTATTAGTTTATCGCCTAATATCTCACTCGAAATAGTGGCGCGATGGCTTGGCGCACTGGATGAGCAAGACTCTCCTTTGCATCGGTGGTTCGAACCCCGCTGACGTCTTATGCCGATCTTTTACAGGTCGTGCTTACATGGGGAGCTGTAAGTATTAGTTAATCACCTAATATCTCAGTCCATACAATGGCACGATGGCTTGGCGCACTGTACGAGCTGATGAGCGAGACTCTCTTTTGCATCGGTGGTTCGAACCCCGGTGACGTCTTTTGCCGATCTTTTACAGCTCGTGCTTACATTTGGAGCTGTAAGTATTAGTTTTTGATTTGATTTGATTTATTTATTTGTTTTTCACGTGTAAATTTACAGTGTGAAGGAAGTCTTCCAAAAAGCGTACAACAGCTTAACAAAGTAGAAGACTCCCTGTATAAAGGAAAGAAGAAGGTATTTACATAACAATACAAAATAGAATAATTCGACAATCAATGAATACTATAATGGTGAAAATATATACGATAATAATTTGTTATCGTGCAAATGAATGGATGACTTATTACTATCTGGATATAACGTCTTTGGTGAGATGCTTTTTGAATATTTTACTGGATACTTTGATTTTGAAACTCTCTGTTATGGAATTCCATGTCTTTATTGCACGATTTCTAAGACGAAGCCTCCAAATTGAATTAATTTAGAATTATAACACACATGGTGATATCTTTATCCCAGCTAAAATTTCTGGAAGTATTAAACGCAATATAATTAGTTTTGCCAATATTAAGTGATAGTTTATTGGCAGAAAACCAGTTATTAAATTTACTTAGTTCATTAGAAATTTGAATATGGAATGAATTTGCATTTACATCTGAATCAAAGAAAATACTTGTATCATCAGCAAATAATGTAATGTTTGCAAATTTAGAAATTTGGCAGATGTCATTGACATATAAAATGAAAAGCAATGGGCCTAAAATTGAACCCTGTGGGACACCGCATTGAATTTCTGCAATACGAGAAGTAGAGTTTTTGTAAGAGGTATATTGATAACGATTTGTAATATAACTGTCTATCCAATTCAGTGTTGTTCCTCTAATACCGTAGTGGTGCAATTTACTCATTAAGATAACATGATCAATAGTGTCAAAAGCCTTTGAAAGGTCTAGAAATACACCAATGCAAGTTTTATTGTTATCTAAGCTGCTGGATAATTTGTCAATAGCATCTGCCAATGCAAGTTCAGTAGAGTGATCTGCTCTAAAAACCATACTGCTGATCACATAGAATATCATGCTTGTTAAGAAAATTAAAAATACGATTAAACATAAGCCTTTCAATTATTTTAGAAAAACACGACAACAATGATATAGGCCGGTAATTTTCGTAATTATCTTTGTCACCCTTTTTATACACCGGTATAACTTTTGAAACTTTTAATTTATATGGAAACGCGCCAGTTTGAAAAGACAAATTGCATATATGGGCCAGTGGTTTTGTAATAAAAGGGATAATATGCTTAATCATTCCCGGCTTGAAATCATCACATCCTGCTGCTTTATTGGGTTTTAGACATGAATTAGCGATTTGTTTAAGTTCTTCCTCATAAACAGGATAGGTAAAAATAGAGTGACTGTTTATATTGTCACTCATAAAGTCGTTATGTGATCCTTTATAGTTGATCTTATCAGCTAATGATGGGCCAAGGCTGACAAAGGTTAATCGCCAAAACTCCACACTCCACACTCCAAAAACACTCCAATAATTTACAAATTATTAAACGAAATCAGCGTCTACGTCGTCCCTTATAGACGCAATCGACACGTTATATTATTCACTCGAGCCTGTTTGAGCCTCAAGGAAGAAAAGTACTACGCGACGGGGCATAATACATCAACACGTAGCACTGAGACATCATCCATATGTTATTGACGTGCACACGGTGACTAGATAGCTTCGAAACGAGAAATATATGACGTAATCACTGCGATTGCGCCTATAGACGGTCGGTTATAGCTATTTATTGACCGTGAAAACATGAAAACAAATAATACATATTTAGTAGTAGAATGAATCAAATGCTGCATGTTCAAAAATCGTGCAAATCGAAATATTTCCTATGAAAAAAAGAGAAAAGGAAAAGAAACGGTTGACGGAGAATCGAAGCCGGTACCTCGCGCACCCAAAACGAGAACCATACCTCTACACCAACAGCCCGCTTGTACATAAGCTGTCATAATAACACAGCATACGCTGCTTCGACACGTTAGCCTCCAGCCAATCGGTGATAGCTATCGGTATACCTTCGACAAGAGAAATAGATGACGTAATCACATCAATTGCCTATAGCCGATCGGTAACAGCTATTTTTCGACCTTGTAAATGGTTACCCTTGTGTATCTTTTTACAGTTCCTTATTTGTATTTGTATATTTATTTGTATTTGGATATTTGTATATTTATTTGTTTCATCACATTTTACAGTGTGAAGGGAAGTGTCCTATAAAGCCTGCAAGGCTTAACAAAGTAGGAGACTCCCCAAAAAGAAAAAAGAAAGAAAAACTTAAGAATAGAAAAAGAAAAGTTAATAGTAGCATCTACAATGATGAAATAATCGAATTGACTCTTGACTTGAAATTAATAATGTTAATAAGCAATCCTAACAATCTTTATAATGATCTTAATCGCAAACACACACAAGAATAAATCCATCAATAGTGAGAAATAATTACAGTTTGGAGATTCCTTTTGAATACAGAGTAAGAAGGCTTATTCTTAACATTATCCTGGAGATTATTCCACGTTTTTATAGCACGAATACGAGGGTTAAAAGAACTTAAAGTACTTCGTTGGGATAAAACATGGGAGTCATTACAATGGCGTGTTTGATGGTTGTGGATTAGTCTATTACTATATATAAAATCTTTAAAAGCCTCGGGTAGCAATCCATTCCATGCTTTATATGCAAATGTTGCAAGCTGGACTCTTATAATATCATTTAGTTTTAATAAATTTAATCTTTTGTATAATGGGCTAGTATGATCACGTGGTGCAGCATGTGATATATGGCGGATAGCTCTCTTCTGGAGGACACATAGGTGATTAAGATTTGTACAATAGGTTCCTGACCAAATAGTCGTGCAATAAGTTAATTGGGGTAAAATCAGAGTTATATAGTGTTCTGAGTATATTTGGAGGTAAACAATGTTTTAATTTGCATATAATACCAGTATTTCTAGCCACTCTGTTACAGACTGCTGATATGTGATCACGCCACGAAAGTTTATTGTCTATGTGTACACCCAAGAACTTAGTAGTGTTAACCCGATTAATAATTTTATCATTCATGGTAATATTGTGATCCCATCTGAATGAGTGACTATCATTAAACACCATATAAATTAGTTTTTTCTATATTAAGAGATATACATATTTACAAATTATCAACGAAATCAGCGTCTACGTCATCCCTTATAGACGCAATCACACCTAACAATGTTCGCTCGAGCCTGTTTGGGCTTGAAGCAATAAAAAAGCGACGCTACGGAGCATTAAATACTAACACGTAGCTCTGAGACACCATCTATATGTAATTGACGTGCTCACGGCGACTAGATAGCTTCGACAAGTGAAATAGATGACGTAATCACATCAATTGCCTATAGCCGATCGGTAACAGTTATTTTTTGACCGTGTCAATGGTTACCAGTGTGTATGAATTTACAATTCCTTATACATATTTACAAATTATTGAACGAAATCAGCGTCTACGTCGTCCCTTATAGACGCAATCGACACGTTATATTATTCACTCGAGCCTGTTTGGGCCTCAAGGAAGAAAAGTACTACGCGACGGGGCATTAAACACTAGACTAGAATTAAAGACTAGAAACATTAAAGACATTAAAGATGGGGCATTAAAGACTAGAAACTATATAGCAGTAGAAACGAGACGTGTTATTTTCTAGCCCCGACTATTCTAAGTTTTATTCACTGCTCGTTTTGCTATTATTGCAGACTTTTCAAAAGTGAACTTGGAAATTCACACTTTACTACTATTTCGAAATTATATTCATCAATTTGATCCAGGCAACGACGCCTTCTGGCGTATGTTCGCTAAACCAAACCCTGAAATGGGTTCCACGAAACCAGAAACGATATTTAAATTAAAGGAACGCAGTGTACGTATCCTCGATAACAACTTTGAATTGCCGGAAAGATGTCGTGAGTGCTATAACTGAAGATCTCGGAAAGGACAAGATCACTACTTGTTTCAAATCATCTGGGTATAGGAATATTACCCTTGATCACAGAAGAGATGCTGACATTCTATTGGAAACGGGAGCGGTTATTAATGACCTGACGTGCGACGTACTTGGCGTATCAAGAACTTTTTCAACGGTAAGCCTATTTGGGGTACCACAATAAATAACTGATGAAGAACTTTCTGAGAAACTATCCGAATTCGGTTGTACCCTTAAAAGTAACTGGCATCGAAATTCATACCCTGAATATCCGAAAATTGAAAATTGAAAATGGGATACGCAACGTAAGATTGGAGCTGCCCGCTGACGTTAAGAGCCTACTCCCTACGCCGTTACTATTGTGATGCCGTTGGTCATCATATTTGTCGCCCTCTATTTGTCGTAGGCTACATTACGTAATAATTACAGGTCACGTGATGTCTGCTCACCAGCTCAGCTGAAGCAGACCTCAAGACTTGTGACCAGTCTTCGCTCCCGATCTGAATCGTTTGGTTCGGTAGTAGCCCTGGCTCCGACCATTGTGGTCGTACTTGTATCTGTCTTTTATTCGTCTTTTATACACTTTTGTACGTATCGTTATAGGACTCTACTTCGGTATTGAGACCTCGTTTTTGACCATTATCGTTAAGTACATGTTTTTCTACCTATTATTGAGGGCTTCGTGCCGATGTATTGTTTGTACCGTGGCTGGTTATAGTAATAGATTGTGAAATCTACACAGCGCTTGTTCTTTACTCGTTTATCTATGTGTTATATCTTTTGCATGTAATAGCGAGATTTAAGGCTCGTCGTTACTAACATACAACCATCCAAGCCGCATTTGTTTCCATACCACCACCAGTCCTCAGCAGGGAATATTTGGACGCCCCAGAATCTTAGACTGAGTTAGCGTTACACTATAAACGGCGAACACATACGCCTAAAACATAACAGTCAATCGAAGGTATGTAATCAGTGTCTGGGAACAGATCATATGAAGAAAAACTGCCCAAAGTACGTTTGAGGGTCATCGAGAAGCAAATTGCCCTTCTGTTGTATGCTTTCACTGTCAGGGACTCGGGCATAAGAGCTTTAATTGTCCGGAAAGAACAGAAGTAGACGACGAATACAATGGCGATGAGACCAATGAACGAGTCAATCCCAAGACAACCGCAGACAGATCTGAGCACACAATAGAGCATGACCAGGCCAATACAGATCTGAACAGAATGGACCCGCCCCCAAACATCCAGCAAAAGACATCTTCAATGGAACACAGCCGAGCAAACACAGACAAACAACGGGAATCAAAGATTGGTAAGAAAACTTCGCAAAAGGAACAAAAGGCAGCCACACCGACACAAAGAATATCAGGAATCAGGTAAAAAGCAGAGGTTTCATTCACTAATCCAACCAACAAGACAACAGAAAATCCACAACCCCCCAAAAGGAAAATGTCATCATGTGATGCAGAGCAGTTCATGACGGTCAAGTACAAGAAGAAAAGGCTAATCCCAAACCTGACAAGAGCGAGGAATTTCAGACCAGGTGAGACCAATGTGAGACCAAGGGCTACCTCAACTAAAACTCTGCAGAAATGAACCTCATAACAAATATATTCATTTTGATGGCGCTACCAGTTACTGCTGCAAAAGCTGACCGGAGACAAAGTACCCCGAACGAACTTGAACATACTGATAAAGTCAATGCTGTTATTTTAATTGAACACAATATCTCATGTATGCATTACGACTTTACATCATTTAATAATCTCCCTATCCATGATGATTTATCTATCTTTCATCACAATAGTCGTAGTTTGAATCAAAATTTAAATGATATTACCACTTTTCTCTCTCTACTCAGGGATGATTTCTCAATTATCGGATTTTCTGAAACTTGGCTAAATGACAGTATCTCACCTCTAATAAGCATTAATAATTTCACGTTAATAGAACAACATCGCAGCGGCCGACGAGGAGACGGGGTATATTTATTTGTTAACAATACCATGAGTTTCAAACATAGACCGGACCTGTCGACATTCAATCCGTCGATTGAATCTATATTTGTTGAGACTACAACTCTTATAGTATAATAAAGAGAAATGTATTATTGGCGTAATCTATAGACCACCAAATGCTTCGATAGATGATTTTAATGTTCATTTACAATGTATTCTTAAGTCATAACGCATACCAAATTTAAATCCTATACAGGCGCGTATCCAGGATTTTCTAACCCGGGGGGGCGCGAATTACTATCTAAGCGGAGCGCCACCATCGGTTGGCGCGGAACGTACAAGAAAATTTTTGGTTTTGATACCCCCCAGATCACCGGAAATGGCACTTCTCGGGCATTGAAAATGAGCAACCAGATGTACACTTTTGCCTAAGAACCAAGTATTTCCCAAAAGTTTTTTTTTTTCATCCATAACCTTTTTGAAGATTGTCACCAGTCACACATCATGTTCGACCTCATTGCATGTCCTATGGATCATTGCTTTTGTAGGTGATTCTACGTCACGGCCCACAATATCCGAAAGCCCCACTTTTCAAGGTTTTAAGCCCATTATTTGTTGAGAATTTGAAAATTCACATTTCTCGTGAATAAAATCACTTGAAAACATACCCATAATGGTTGCACAAAATTCAATCTATGGATAACCAATATAGATAAACCTCCTTCAACCCCTATAACAGACAGGTCAAAATTGCACGAGTAGAGGAAAGTATGATGTATAATGTTGGTCAGGAAATTTTCTAAAATTCCGATACAGTTAATTTATTGGTGTAGAAATATTGCAACCTCTTATAATGGCTATTGTAAAACTTGGTTGAAGGAACAGAAAAATAGCAGATATTTCCGATATCAGGTATATCGAAACCGAACACTACACACATAGGCGTAGGTCCCGTAGGAGGCGGGGGCTGCAGCCCCCCCCCCCCCCCCCGCAACCAAATTTTTTCCAATTTTTTTCGGACACCTACTGAAAGAAAAATAAATAGCAATGAATAGCTTAAAAATGATCTCCTTGGTAATTAAAATAAAGTTGTAAGCTTGGCCGACATTACTACTGTAAAAGAGAGTTTTGACATAAATGGATCTGTATGCTTTTTCTCCATCTACATAAGACATTTCGTTGTTTACATTAGCATTTGGCGGTATACTGTGCAACTTTCACGGACTGTGCGGTACACGATGTCATGCAATATAATGACCGATGTTTGCTTATATGATATTGGCATCGATATGTTGAACATGCGCTTCGCGCGCGAAAAATGTTGGCTTTTTTTTCGGGCAAGTCATTACAGCCCCCAAATCCAATTGGGCTCCTACGCCTTTGACTACACACATAGACAGTTTTTGAGGCTGTTCATCGTGGAAAATGCATTTCAATGCTCACTGATATGATGTTATATCTGCTCTTTGCTTTACAAATTCGAACAGGCGTGTAGCGAGTAATTGCCTGTAGGCAAACTATCTAAGCGAAGCGCCACCATGAGTTGGCGCGAAGCGTACAAGAAAAATTTTGGCCGAAAATGCTTCCCAGATCGCTGGAAATGACACTTCCCAGGCCTTGTAAGTTGCATCTAAGCATTGTCTATTTTGAAATTACTAGCGATGTCATAAAGAAAATTTGCTCGGGGGGGGGGGGCGGTCGCCCCCTTCCCGAAATGTTCCCCGACGACTCGGTCGAGTTCAAGACCAGCCACAGTTGGTTCCATATAGCACAATTCTACAATTGTTTAAGGCGTCCATACACACACACGCGTTATGATAGACCATATATAGTATTTATATAGATACATTAGTGAGAGAGGAAAAATGGAAACGTCAAAAATGGAGTTGTCGATGTAAGGGGTAGGGTGAGGCGCACACCCCTTCCGTAATCCTTGATCTGTCACTGGCTACCTGTGTAATAGGGATCAGCGCTTTAACTATGACTGTTCCTCTTCCTCTTTCCGAGGTCTTGGCTATCTTCTACTCCCTCCTTTCTCCCTTTTCCCTCTTTTTTTCTTTTTCTTTTCCCTTCCTTCCTCTCCTCCTTTTCTTTTTTTTCCCCCTCCTTTTCCCTTTTTTCTTCTCTTTTTTTCTCTCCTCTTTTCCTTACCCGGGGGGCGCGCGCCCCCAACGCCCCCCTGGATACGCACCTGCTATATCATGGGAGACTATAATATCGATCTAACCAACAAACACAAATCCGCTAGTTTCTTAAACACTATTTACGCATACGGATTCACACCAACAATTAGCAAGCCCACCCGTATTATTGGTACTTCGGCCACCTTAATTGATAATATCATCACCAATGTTACCTATACCATTACATCAAGAATTCTGATTAACCGATCTAAGTGATCATATACCCATTTTTATTAAAGTTCCCGCCAGAAAAATATATACCAAAGAGCCCTATTCACGCTAGAAATTGTACTACCAATAATATAAGACGATTTGTATCAAAAATCAAAGAAAACGAATGGGACGATGTCCTCGATAAACATGACGTCAATGTTGCTTATGATACATTTTACAATATTTTAGATTCAACTTATAATGATTGCTTTCCATACCGTAAAATAACTAAAATATGTAAAAAGAAACATCATTGGATCACAAAGGGTATACTAACATCTATTCGAAGGGAAAATAAATTGTTCAAACGTTACATTAAAAATTCGACAGAAAGTAATGACTTCTTATAATACATTTCGTAATAAGCTTAATCATGTTATTAGATTCTCTATAAAAAGATTATATTTTAATAACAAATTTTATGATGCTAGAAATAATTCGAAGAATACCTGGAATATAATTAATGAAATTCTTCATAATGATCGCGAAAAATCAACATATCCTGCTTCTTTCCAAAATGGCGATCGAGAGACCAATGACATATATCGCAAACGACTTCAATAACTTCCTTATTAATCTTGGTCCTTAATTGGCAGACAAGATTACGAGCAAAGGGACGCATAATAAGTTTATGCATAAAATTATTAACAACAATTCGATTTTTACATTTCCTGTATGTGAGGAGGAACTTGCGACTGCTTGTCTAAAACCTTATAAAGCAGCAGGATATGATGATTTTAAGCCAGGTATAATTAAACACATTATTCCTTTCATTACTAAGTCTTTGACTCATATTTGTAACATATCTTTTAATACTGGAACCTTTCCAGATTCGTTGAAAATTGCAAACGTTATTCCGATTTTTAAAAAGGGCGACGCAGATTTATACGAAAACTATAGACCCATTTCATTACTCTCATGTTTCTCGAAAATCATTGAAAGACTTATGTTTAATCGAATTTTTAATTTTCTTAACAAATATGACATTCTATGCAACCAACAATATGGCTTTCGACAATATCATTCTACTGAACTTGCACTGGCAGATGCCGTTGACAAAATGTACAGCAGTCTTGATAATAATAATCTTGTTTGGGTGTGTTCCTAGATCTTTCCAAAGCGTTCGACACTATTGATCATACCATTCTACTTAGTAAATTACAACATTATACGGCATTAGTGGAACGACGCTGAACTGGATCGATAGTTATATATCTAATCGGTATCAATATATCTCTTACAAAAACACTCATTCTCATCTTGCAGAAATTCAATGCGGTGTTCCACAAGGCTCAATTCTAGGCCCTTTACTGTTTATTATATATGTCAATGACATCTGCCACGTTTCAGAAATCGCAAACATTACGTTATTTGCCGACGACACAAATATTTTTTTCGAATCAAATGAAAATGAAAATTCATTTCATATTAAAGTGTCTTCTGAATTACATGAATTTAATGACTGGTTTGCCTCTAATAAGCTAACGCTTAACATTGGCAATACGAATTATATTGTTTTTAGCTTTTCAGCTGGGATGAAGATATTTTTATGGGAGGTAAAATTCTCAAACAAGTATTTTCTAATAAATTTTTATACATATTGATCATCAACTTTCATGGAGTGAACATATTTCTGTAGTGTGCAGGAAAGTTGCAAAGAATATAGGAATTTTATCAAAATTGAAACACTACTAATACCTGCCACAACAAATATTAAAGATCCTTTATCAAACTTTAGTGGTCCCACATTTTTCTTATTGCTCGATAATTTGGTCTGGCACACGTGATAGTAATTTTACGCCACTTATTATATTACAAAAGAAAGCTGTCCGTCACATATCACATGCTGCACCACGTGATCACACTGCAGCCTTCTATTCAAGGATCTGAATGTATTGAAAATTAATGACATAATACGTGTAAATCTTGCCACCTTCACTTATAAGGCGTGAAATGGACCCCTACCTAATGCATTTCATAATTATTTAATCAGTAATTCGGATATACATCACCGCAACACAAAACACGCAAATCATGCGCATTATCACAAGACGAATACCTCAACAGGAATGTTAAGCCTCAGAAATCGAGCAATAAGAACATGGGATTCTATTACTGACATTACTAAAAATAAATCATCCTGTAAAACATTTAGAAAATGTTTTATTAAAGAAATAATTGCATCATATTAATTAAAATATCATATAATTAATTTATTGTCGAAACGATTCATTTGGTACATATTTTTTCTTCTCTTTTCTTTCTTCAGGAAGTCTTCTACATTGTTAAGCTATTGTATGCCTTATAGAAGACTTCCTTTCACATTGTTTATGTGCACGTGAAAAAACAAAATAATCAAATCAAATCAAATCAAATTTTCATATTTCGTGACGCACATCGGGGGGGGGGGGGGGGTGGAAAAATGAAGTCAACGAAGCTCCAGGAGAAATAGTCACTGGAGCAACTCATAAGTTAGAATACTTGTTGACATCTGTGGTAACGGATTCAAAATTTTTGTAATTACGAAATAATAAGAATAATTCTTAATTACGGAACAATAATTCGTTATTGCGAAATATCAATTCATATAATTAAGAACAACCCAGAACATTTTTTTTTTCGTGCGGCACGGATAGGCTTGCGTAAGAAACTTGAGTATGTACTTCCCTTCTAATTCTACAGCGGTAGTTAATATGGCGCTATACAGATTCATCAGACAAACATGTGCAGTGACCGTTTTAATCCGGCGATGAATCTGGTGATAAATCTGAATCCTGGGATGAATCCTGTGATGAATCCTGTGACGAATCCTGTGATGAATCCTGTGATGAATCCTGTGATGAATCCTGGGATAAATCCTGGGATGAATCCTGGGATGAATCCTGGGATGAATCCTGGGATGAATCCTATGATGAACCCTGGGATGAATCCTGTGATGAATCCTGGGATGAATCATGGGATGAATCATGGGATAGCTTCAGGTTGGTAGTAGATAGCAGTGAACTCCATCACAACAATGGTCACCCTTTAGTACACGTGCGGCCATGTGAAATTAAACATCTTCTCTCGTAACTGATTCACATACAATCGTCAAAAGTAAGCTCTAGGCTAGACCGATACAATATGTTTGTCATTTCCCCATGTTCCTTATAAAAAAAGTCATTTTAAGCTATCTCGAATTGCTCTGTTAAATCGATTAAGCGTTCGCATGTTGCATTTGCCGAGGTAGCATTCGTATCTCCGTGTGAGGCTAGCCGTGTAGTGTTCCTTCGAATAGTTGTTGTTGGTAGCAATTTCACGATATGAAAGTTGATGCTGTAGCAGTAGAATGTATATACAGTACAAACATATTATTTCAACGTTACTATGCAGTATGCTAAGCTAGGTGTATAATTAAATGTAGGATCGCAGACTGCAATAGAAACCAGTTAAATTAGCTTAGCCTTTACAATCATTTATTTTCAGTCTGCTAATTCTGTACCGATTTCTTTAGGTCTAGGCCTAAGTATTACTAGTTATACAAATTACAAGGGTTTCAGTTGTTTTCCGCATACGTTACTTTCCGCTGATTACTTTCCGCTGAAAAAATTCTTCTGCGGAAAACACTGATTTTTCACTTGCCTGTACACTATATTTTTCCGCAATTTTGAGATACCAAATTCAGGCAGGATGATTAAAATAACATGAGAAAGTATCAAAGAACGTCGATCAAGGATGGTTAGACTGAGTTCATGTCAGAAAAGTTAAGCTGCTTATAATTTAGAGGAGGCTTGGGGTGTTCGTAATTACGAATTATTAAAGAAGCATATAATACTGGGCAAAGGGACGCCCGCGTTATGAAGGATTGAGTATCTAATTAAGTATTAAATATTCGGCCCGCGTTATGATGGTTTAAAAAAAAAGGTGTAAAAGGCGGTATCTTTGATTTTCGCTGGAAATAAAATGGCTGTATAAGTAAGCCTTACAGCCTAAGCTACAAGTACAACCTTAGCTACTGTATCCTAAATCTAGTCTCGAAGCTACATGAGTCCTGTTACAGTCAAATCCTATCTTATCCATCTTCCTAAATCCTTCCATGTGCCTAAAAATTTCAGTAAGTCATTCTGTTCCTCCAAAAAAGAAACGGTACTTTCCGTTGAAAAAAACGTTGTTTTCCGCTGACAAATTTGTTTGCGGAAAACACCGTTTTGTTTCAGCGGAAAGTAACGTGTGCGGAAAACAACGGTACCCAATTACAAGACATTGCACCATGTACACTCAGTATAGTAAAGGCTTCATATCAATTGACGCACCTTCGTAATTGACGCACCTTCAAATATTACTAGCAACGATACAACCTAAACTTTTTGCAGTCAAGCAGAGCTACATATTCGATGAGTTTTATTCCATTGCAGGTATATGCTGATCAAATTGTTTTTTTTTAACACCCTCCCCTTACTCCCCAGTTTTGCATATATTTGGGGCATTTGGAAATCTTACTCCCAAAAAATAGCCAAAATTACCACAATATAATACCACTACTCTCTGGGACCTGATCAATCATAGCTTAGAGGCTCAGGGCATAATAGCACACAGTATCCAATGTCGATGGATGTATACTTACAGTAGGCCTACACTACAGTTATCTTCTTGACGAATGTGTCAATTTAGGGGTATGAAAGAACTTGATGTGGCATACATTTTGTAGCCAAATTCTGCTCAATTGTAGGTTGCATAGGCACAGAGCAATAAAATTTTTGAGATCATTATGTTTCTGAGGAACTACACACATAAAAAATGTGTACAGTTGAGTGATTTGGATTTTTTGTTAATCAAATCCTTAAGTGCGTCAGTTATGAGCCCACCATGCTACTGTTCATATATTGTTATATGGCCTGGGTAATGTTAGGCTAGTGTATCAACTGATTAGGAGTAGGCCTATAGTGCAGATCAGCCTAGCTGAGGAAGCCTTTCAATGCATTAGGAGGTTTTAGTTGAAATGGCCCCCTTTGATAACTAAAAAAAGGCCGGATGAGAGAGGTGAGGATGATACAGCCCCAGGACCATGGTCAATTTGAGCAACCAGAAAAGTATGAAAGATCCAGGAAAATATGGGATATGAATCATGATTATACAGAGTGCAAAATTACAGGTGACATAATTAGCCCCAGGCCCCCATTTGGCTCTTGGTGCCTTTGCTGTCAGAAGGACATTTCATCAATTTAATGCAGCAGAAATTGTATTTAGTAGAACCTTGGTAAGATGGTTGTGGCAGAATTTAATTGCCATTTGCAGGTTTAATACTAAAAGGCTAGTAATGGTGTGCAAAAAAGGTTCCATATTTTGTTTCAAATAAAACAGATTCTGGTGGGTTCCATTGATCACTGGGTACGGAACAAGAACATTGTGTCCATAATATTCGAAATCCTATGGCCTGGGGTGACCAAGTTATATTTGCATATTTTACTTTTTAGATCTTTTAGGCTGCATTGTCATATAAGCTACTGCAATAACATCCCCCAAACCCTCATCTAGACCTACGTTTTCTTCTCATTTTATTTGTTACCTTTACTTTTAAACAGATACTAAAAATGACGTCATTAGCAGAACAACTAAAGAAGCTTGCAGTTCCTCAAGGAAGGAACCTTGCAAATGCCCGTGAGAAAAGGCGGAAGTCAATTCTCTTTGACTCCAAGGAAGCAGCTGGACTTAACAGAGAAACAGTTTATGCAATTGGTTTGTGTTTTTTGAGCATGTCAGTTTTGACCGCATGTCGTGTACTTACTGTACGTCTGAGATTCCATGCTAAGGAGCTTAATTTTCTCAATTCTCCTCTCCAATATTACAGAGATCCCAATCAGCAGTGACAAATCCCAAGTATATGAAGCCAGTATCAATATTTAATGATCTGTGTTATTAATTCTCAAATAGAACGTTCACCATCAAAAGCATGTGTAGCAAACTTGAAGAATAAGTACAGTATACATAGGATCAGACTTCATAAAATATCTTACCAAAGAAAAAATTTTACTTTATCAATCTCTTGCTCAAATGGAAACAAATATCTAGTCCTGTAGTATAGGTTAAGAACCTGTCAAAGTCAGGCTGGTCTGGGTGTGGGTAGAACTCTCTGAAGTGAAGAGATGAATTTTCTAAGCAAACAGAGAGAGGAATGCTCATGGAAACGTTAAAAATACTCTTGGTAAAAGTTCATGAAACCTTATATTTTATCTGTTAAAAATATATTGTTATCAGATGGTAATACTTTACTACATTAAACAGAATTTTAAGCCTCTATGAGGTGTTCTGGTCCTTTCAAATATTTGACAAATTGTTAGCTAATTGCAGTAAATATGTATTCACAATGGCCCCCACCCAAACAAGTACTCCAATCAAATAGATACCTGTAGTGGCTTCTGAAAAGCTTCGTGTGTAAAAGAGAATACTGCACTTGCAGCTTACTGACACAGTTTAACCCCTAATATAAATACAGTAACTGAAATGTAACAAGAAGCAGATAGTGAATGTACAAAGTCTTGATAAAGAAAGAGAAAAAATGACACACACCCTCGTACCTAGGAAGCAAAGGAAACTCTGAAATTATTCCCCAAATGTAAAATACTGTAAAATCACAAAGTTAAACTAAACATGGGAAGTAAATCTGCAGTATCTGGTGAACATGAGTAGATAAAACGAAGGATGAAAGGTTAGGGACGGACTGGCTTGTACAATGGAATTGAAAGAGTTAGTGGTAGGTTTGGGAATGGGGTTAATAAGAGTAACATGATCTTTATTCTTTTAACTCTAAATGTTAAAAACATTAAACTGGACAAACTGATAAGGTCTTTCTTTTTGTTGCGGTTGTCTCCCTACTTCACCTTGAAGCCTGCCCAAAAGGCATTGGCTTGTGTGCAGGTAACAGTACTTAACATTATCTTTAAAGTTGAAAATTTAAAATAGATATAGAAATGTAACATAAAAGTGGTGTCCTTTGCGACTAACAGGAATTATGACTATACACTTTGGTTTTGCTCTTTCATCATGTACTCCAGCAGTCTCTCACTTCCCATCAACATAAGTTGACCATACAGGTTTAACTAAACATGGAAAGTAAATCTACAGTGTCTGGTGAACATGAAAAACACTCCCTTCCACACTCCGACAGAGGAATCATGTATTATTCCGTCCATGCTCAGAACTACCTATACTGTACATCAAGTAGTCCATCACTGTCTCACTTCCACACAGAGGAATCATGTATTAATCGGTCTATGCTAGACTACCAATACTCTGTCATGTATATCACAGGGATGTGCCCTAGATGGGCGGCACCGCCCAGCACTAAAAATTACCGTCCATCACTGTCTTAAAAATCGTGAATCCGCCCAGTACTATTTTCATCTAAAATCCTGAAATTCCAAAGAATATATTCAACATAAATTGGGCCTAGTCTATGCCAAAATCATACAGGTTAATAATGCATCAGTTACGCATGCGAGAAACATTACTTACGGCTCTCAATCGGTCCCTTTGTAGAATCTCTTTGAAAACAAACTAATCACTTTTACCAGGTACGTAATATATTTCACTAAAAAAAATTTAAAAATGTAAATTTTTAACAAAACTAGTACTTGTGTATGTGCTTAAAAAGCTACACAAGTGCCAGCATTGGGCATCTGAGCCCCCTTTAAAAATCGAAACATTTCTCAAAGGGGAGAGGGAACCACTTAGACCGCTCCCCCAGGACGGCGATCAGTATACCTGGCACTTATGAAATCCTGGGCACATCCCTGAATCATGTATATCAATGCTCATATGTATGTCAATGCGACAACCCTCATCTTCTTTTCTTCAGGTGTAAATGGAGTACAAGAACTTGCCACAATTGATCCAAGCTTTCAAGAGTTTGAGGAAACTCTCTTCAGTGAAGGTTCAAAGACTATGGAGCGATCAGTACAGACAGTAGAAGTCAACAAAAACCTGGACAAACATATCAGGTCTTTTTTGTTGCAGATGTCTCCCTACTTCACCTTGAAGCCTGCCCAAAAGGCAATGGAATGGCTTGTGTACAGGTAACTATGACAATATCTTCATTTAGTATGTATACTTCTTTCTTTCCTGCTTAAAATGTCATGTGTTTTAAACTTGCTTTTCAAATGTCTCATTTCCTAATTTTCTAATGTACTGAACACTGTCCCAAGAATAGAGTTACCCTAAAGTGGTTATTAAAGCTGTTGCCCATGCTAACCATCAACTAAACTGGCTGCCTTTTTGGCCTGATGAATGTAGTCAATGCAATCCATGTCTTTAAACTTGAACATTCTTTCTAGCAATGGGATTATAGTGGGAATGAGTTGTCTTTCTTTCAGCACCATTTTCTACGTCTCTCTCTTTAATCTTCTTACAGGTTTGGGATTCATGAATACAACATTAACGATGTAATGATGGCAATTATGCCCTACCATACTACCAAGGTCTTTGTCAGGGTTGTACAGATCATTGATCTGTCATCGAAATCTCATCCATGGAACTGGCTGAAACCTATACAGGTAGGAACCGCCATTTGATGTTACAAAGGCCCTATAGTAATATAGTTTCAAAAGAACTCCACAAATTTATGTTAACCCTGGCCACCTGCATTTTTTTATCAGTGTCCATCAACACTGTATGTATATTATTGTAATTTTTTTTTTTTTTTAAACAGATTAAAATTAAGAGATTTTTATTATCCCGAGGAAGAACTCTATACAAGTAACCCATTATACGAATCCATTTCAAACTAATTTTGATGTAACAATTTATTTCTTGTTTGAATAAGGCTAGAGAAGCAGACTTTAGAAATGAGCTGGATTAAACATTTAAAATTGACCTGTATTGATTATTTATGTTCTCAAAGATGCAGCATGTGGGTCACGTGCAGCCGCAAGTGAGCATGAGGCTTCGAAAACCCTTAAATGTGGTCTGTCGAATCCCATTGCAAGGGAAACGTGAAATATGTGTTTTAGGGGCTGGTTTATATGACCTACTTGTGGTGGAACATTCAACATAACAGATTGAAACAATGCACATATTAAACTTGATGATCTAGTTCCTATATGAATTTAAAATCTCTAAAATATCTTTGCTTTCAGGAGACTGGGGTATCACTCTCTAGAAGTACAGTACTGACTCATTGCTGGAAAGATCCAGGGTTCCTTCAGTTTGTGTGTAATATGGTGCCTTATGCCATAAAGGTATTGTATGGCAGTTTCTGTCGTAACTTTCTATTTCTTTTTGTGTCAAGGTTCTTTGTGCCGTGCTGCTGTGGCTATCGAGCATTGCTTCTTGAGAACAAGAGCATTTAATTAGCATATTTGCCATAGTGATTAGTGATACAAACAAGACCATTGCCAGTGTTTTACTATTGTTATCATGACCTCTTAAGTTTCTTGAGACTTTCTTCGAAGGAGTAATAAATAACCTTGAGGTGACTCAGTAGGCGTTATAAAAGCTTAGATTTTTTTCTTAAATAGTTTGGAAATTTTATGTTGTATCAAACTAACACGCTATTTGTTATCAACATAAGCCCTTTTTCTTTTTTCCCCGGAAGCTGAGCAAATTACCATTGCAAAATTTTGTCTCTGTCATTCCCTCTCTACTGAAATCAATGAGATATTCCTGTTAACCTTTAAATGTATTCATGGTATTGCGCCACACTACTTGGGTGAACTTGTTCAAAGTTATACCCCAACTCGCCGTCTGCGCTCTAGCACCCAATCATTGCTCTCTATGCACCCTGTGTCCACTAAATCTTATGGTGAGCAATCTTTCCAGTACTCCTCAACCCTCCTTTGGAATAAACTCCCACTCAACATAAAGAATGTCGTGTCTGTGGAGATGTTCAAAACTGTTTTGAAGACACACCTGTTTTCATTGTGATAATTGTTATGTTTACTCTTATTGTATATTGTGTACATATCTTTCACTTTCTTTTGTGCAGCGTGGCGAGACTTTATTGTAAGTTGCGCTATATAAGAACTGTTTATTATTATTATTCTGTTTTTTTTTTACCTACTCAAGGCGCACAAAGCTGTCAAGGGTAGGGATCCATCAAGGTCAGACTCTGCTCTCCGGATCATGTTTTCCTTCTACGCCTCCACGGTGATAGGGGCCATGGAGCATGGGAAATCCATGAAAGAGCAGTTCCTGGCCACCTTGGTGCCATTCTTGATGAAGGGTTTGAAATCGTCCTATGTGGACTACAGAGTGGCCTCTTACATGGTACTCAGCCAGATGTCTGCCCAGGCTACATTGGATGAAAGATTACTGCTGCCCATTATGGACACTATGTGCAAGGTAAAGATGGTGGCTTTGAAAAATAAGAATTCTCTCTGATAGTAATAGATGCATTGTGAAAACATGGCAACTTGTGATTCTCTGATGCAGAGTTTACAATAAAGGGTCTAATCTGAGCTATCTCTTAGGTCACTGCTGTCTTTCCTCAACCTAATTTTTCATGGTTTTTCATAGTTTTCATGGTATTAGATAATTTTCAAAAATTTTCTCAGAACCGTTTGTTAAATTAGCTATTCAAACACAAACTTTCCTGGGATCAGTTAAGGGAGATGGTGTGGGGGATTGTTGGACAATGCTGCTATGTTATTTACAGCCAAAAGTAATACAAAAAACAATAATATAGCAGAAGCTTCCTACTCGCAATGTTTTATTTTCGAAAAGTTTGAAAAGAGAGAATGTCACCGTTTTCAACTTTCCTAGATGAATTTCTTGAGCAAAAACATGTGATCACTTGATTTCAAAGTTTGATTACAATAGATGGTGATGATCTAGCCCTCCCCCTACCCTTTTATTGTTCTATCTGGGTAACCTCCCCACTCCCCACACAAACACACATCTATCCCACACCTTATCGGCTAAATATTTGCTATTGTTTTCTTAACTTTTCAGAACAGCCACCCATCTTTGGAGGAAGATATGATCTCGTGTCTGGCAATCATTTATCAAACCCAAGATGTGAGGGAGCTTCAAGACAGGTGAGCTTGGAAGTCTACATAGCTCAGCCTCAATCTGAGACCAGTGGAACGATGGAAATGATGATATTTGGAAATGGAAAGTTCCATCTATACTAATCTACTCTGAAAGTCGACTGAGCCATGGGGCAATGTTTTTACATCTTGAAACTGAACATCTTGAAACTGATTACTTAGCCTTTATCCTTCCCTTGTGACCCTCCCTGTCCTTCCCCCCCCCCCATCTGGCCCTAGCATCATACCAGCTGTTGGAGACATTGCGATCGGAACAGTCTGCTATCTTTCAAGACAAACTGGTATTTACGTTAAAACGGGTTCTTGTTATTTTCAGTGCATTGACGACCATGTCTGATTCGTCCAGTTTGCTGCCCTCTCTCAAGAAGCTGACCTCCACCAGAGACATCAATCCCTTCCTACTGGCCTTGCTCCGGAAGTTGGTCAGTGTATTGTTATCCGAGGATGAGGAGATCACGGATAAATCACATGACAAGAAGAGGATGGAAGAATTGATGGAGAGGCTGATTGCAGAAATAAGTCTTGATAGGAAAATGTCACTATCGTTAATCAGGTAGATTCATCCTCGTCGACTCAATCGTTTGGATTGGACGGTGTATGGTACTGACATGGATGGAAAGGGGAAGGGGGTAGGAGAGGGATTAAGGAGGAGTAGGTGACAAGAAACACAAGGTTCCTGCAACTAACTCATGCATGCATGCATTGTAATCTTTGCCCCTGGAGGTGTTGTGAATCAAGCAGTCACATTTGGTGGAATAGTAGAGTGGTTCTGCACTAGTGATGATGGCTCCGTTCTTGTGTCCTCAGCTACAACAAAGGCCTTCTGAGCTGATATCCAAATATAAAATAAAAAAAGGAATAGTGGCCCTACCTGATCCACCTGTAGGTTGCTGAATAAAACAAAGGGCATACGATGTGAAAGTTCCCTCGATTTTGGATTTCACTGGGTAAGAGTGGGACATGATTTTAGGACAGGATGCACAGTAGGCACTGCTATTGTTTGATATTGCTTCAGTCTTGCTGCAGGGGATTTTGAAAAAACTGTTGCAGCTTTGGTTTTCGATACAGCTACTTTGACTGCTTGGCTAATATATACATGTTTGCTGGCTGCCCACACACACATCTGTGGAATTCCTGAAAGAGGTGTAAGAGGGGAACATACAGGCATCCATCCACCATGCGTCCCCCCCCACTCCCAGTTCATAATAATGAATTGTCGGACTGTTTTTATGCGCAGTACTAATATGCTCAGTGGAAACAATGTCAGACCCACTAGAAAAAGTTGTTTACCTTTAGTTATAATTGGGTGTTCTTCTTGAAATGCATCTATGTCATCTTACAACTCTTCTTTCTCTATTTTCTTTTCTTTTTGAAATTCTTTCTCTCCTTTTAATGACAGGTTTCTCTTGAAGATGATTTTGAAAAGGGATGATTCTCATTGGACGACTCCATTCTTCAGTTCCCTCATCAGCAATCTTGAGCGACAGTGAGTGGTTCAAAGCACTTAATTGCATTTTAGTTCTGATCCTAAACTGTTGTAAACTTTTACCATCAACTTTTCACTAAAGTCTACTGTATTTTTGTAATCAATTGAGTTGTGTTACACTGTGCTGAGTTGTGTTACACTGTGCTAAGTTGTGTTGCACTGTGCTGAGTTGTGTTACACTGTGCTGAGTTGTGTTACACTGTGCTGAGTTGTGTTACACTGTGCTGAGTTTTGTTACACTGTGCTGCTTTGTGTTACACTGTGCTGAGTTGTGTTACACTGTGCTGAGTTGTATTACACTGTGCTGAGTTGTGTAACACTGTGCTGCGATATGTTACACTGTGCTGAGTTGTGTTACACTGTGCTGAGTTGTGTTACACTGTGCTGAGTTATATTACACTGTGCTGAGTTGTGTTACACTGTGCTGAGTTGTGTTACACTGTGCTGAGTTATATTACACTGTGCTGAGTTGTGTTACACTGTGCTGAGTTGTGTAACACTGTGCTGAGTTGTGTTACACTGTGCTGAGTTGTATTACACTGTGCTGAGTTGTGTTACACTGTGCTGAGTTGTGTTACACTGTGCTGAGTTGTGTAACACTGTGCTGAGTTGTGTTACACTGTGCTGAGTTGTGTTACACTGTGCTGAGTTGTGTTACACTGTGCTGAGTTGTGTTACACTGTGCTGAGTTGTGTAACACTGTGCTGAGTTGTGTTACACTGTGCTGAGTTGTGTTACACTGTGCTGAGTTGTGTTACACTGTGCTGAGTTGTGTTACACTGTGCTGAGTTGTATTACACTGTGCTGAGTTGTGTAACACTGTGCTGCGATATGTTACACTGTGCTGAGTTGTGTTACACTGTGCTGAGTTGTGTTACACTGTGCTGAGTTGTGTAACACTGTGCTGCGTTATGTTACACTGTGCTGAGTTGTGTTACACTGTGCTGAGTTGTGTTACACTGTGCTGAGTTGTGTTACACTGTGCTGAGTTGTGTTACACTGCTGAGCTGAGTTGTGTAACACTGTGCTGCGTTATGTTACACTGTGCTGCGTTATATAACACTGTGCTGCGATATGTTACACTGTGCTGAGTTGTGTTACACTGTGCTGAGTTGTGTTACACTGCTGAGCTGAGCTGAGTTGTGTTACACTGTGCTGCGTTATGTTACACTGTGCTGCGTTATGTTACACTGTGCTGAGTTGTGTTACACTGCTGAGCTGAGTTGTGTTACACTGTGCTGAGCTGATTTGTGTTACACTGTGCTGCGTTATGTTACACTGTCCTGAGTTGTGCTTCACTCTGCTGAGTTGTATAATTTGAGTTGTATGAGTTACTGCTGAGTTGATTACTTATAAACTTTGCATTATATTGCATTGCACTGTAGCCCATTGCATGTATCTGTAAGCGAGGCCGATTACGGTAAATGTAGAGTTCGGAAGGATACAAAAATATACTATGTACAACACTGTGAACTGTGCGTAACATATATTTAGTCAAAAGTACTATGTACAACACTGGATTCGTGCGTAACATATATTTAATCAAACATACTATCTAACACCTCGTGGCCAACTCTGCCAGCCTTCTCTACAAGCGAGCCAGGGCTCGCCGACAGCTAACATGCATCAGTGAACATACAGATTAAACTATTGTTACAAAAATAAAGGGCATCATTCCTATATCGTCTTAGCATTTCGGATATGCAAATGAGGGATAAAGGTTAAGGGTGAGAGTTAACTTTATAATTGAATAGAGTCGTTTGTTATTTCATTAAAAATATAGTGGGCCATCAGTCTTTATTATAAGATGTTACATATCCATTGAGGCACTGATTTGTTTCCATCATATTCGGCATAAAAGTGTTACACAAGAGCTTACTTACTGTATAAATAGACATTTGTTCTTACATCCATTGTATCTCTTTTTGACAGATACCCAGAGTCGATGGATGAGGCCATCCAAAAACTGGCCTCAACGAAGCTAACCAATGAGAAAGAGAAGAAGCTACAGACATTTCTACACATGACGTCGTCTGGATGCAAGCACGAAGTAAGATAAATATATTCATAACAGAATCTTTCCTCGCTCACCTGTCTCCATACAATGTTTGCCCTCCAGTTTCTCGTTCACCTATGCAAATCGGTATTTTCATGCAGTTCTGTTACTATTTAGATAGGTACCTCTTTTAGCAAGGTTATTTTGCTGGGTTTGATGCCGATGTTGTCACCGCTTTATATCTGAACATGCCTCATTGTGTACTATTTCAGTTTATTATTAGTTTGGTCACTTTTGGTTTCTGTGACAACCATAACACGGGCAGTCACGACAGCAAGACCAAGTGTGTCTGTTTAGCGTGTTACTTTGATGTTTCAATAATAGAAGCAGCGATAGATGTCAAACTTGATGTGGTCTTGTATATTGAAGTTAAAAGAAGCTGTGTGTTGCTATGTTTGGTCAAAGGTTATTTCCACTCGGCAGAGGTCGGCAGGTAAAATCCCTGTAAACACGATACCCTGCCACAAGAAATGAAGCCAATTGTGGATCTCCTAGATATTGATGCTCAATAAATAATTACCAAATACAATCATCGTGGGGGAATATTTTACGTTGCGAATGCAATATTTTCTGTTGTCACCTGTGAGATGCCGTGTCAACAATTGTTTTCTTTCCCAAACAAAACAATAGAAAAAAAGAAAAGCCTTACCTGGGTATAAAAACATCAGAATCAGTTGCTATCTTAGGGAATCACTGAAATAAGAAGGAAAAAAAAATGGTGTGGGTAAATGACATGTGAGAGCTTTATCATTGTCATGTCAAAACACGTAGGAATAGAAGACTTGAAATAACAGTCGGATGGGCCTCTCTCATATGTGTAACAGCTAAATTTATGAGCCTGTAGCTGTCTACTGTTACTGTTACCAAGGACCCGCAATTACTGGATTTGTTGATATGTTACGTTACAGTGAGCTGTAATAATCAATCTGGGGATAAAGCAGCAACAGTGTCTCCAATAGGAGAGATAAATTTTTCTAGAGAACGTCCATCATTTGTTGCACTCGACCTCACTTGATTCCTGTAACCAGTATTATTCTCCGTTTCCTGGCATTGATTTTATATCAAAAAACAGAACGGCAAGATTAATCCCGTAGGGCGCCAAGGAGATTAATCCTTAGGGCGCCAAGTCAGAAGTGCAGTCGTGAGATACAACACAAGATTCAAGGATTGATAAATTCCAAAGACGACTCATTCTCTCTCTCTCTCTTTATCTTGGCAGACTTGATTTCAGAATTTGTTTTTTTCTTAGTTCACCCTTCCCCTGACACATAAAGTTGATTCTGTTTTTTTTTTCTCTCCTTTTCTACCAGGTCTTGCCTGAAGTAGAAACTTCCTTAGTCTTGAGTCTAAATCACCCAAACAGTGAGACCAGGCGGCTTGCCGTTAGACATCTCCTCACTCTGAACCAGTCGGTAAGTATGCAGGGCAACGAGGGACACCCAATTAATAATAATAATAACGATAATAACAATCAGCAGTTATTTTGACGATGCTTTAGCGACCACAGTTGTGAGAGATACCCTCTAGGGCTTATGGATTGCAACTTACACGTAGTGTGGCTTCCAATTCAACATTTTAACTCAAATTTTGAATCTTTTCAAATTTTGAAAGTCATTTCAGATGGGAAAACCATACATTGCTCTTTTGATGAAAAACCCACTTAATAATGACTCGGCTAAGCCTCATTGCTTCAAATGCCACCGCCTTTAACCACTCCGCCACTCAGAAATTTAGGAAGATTTAGATCAAGGCAGGTCTGATAATTGCCACAAAAATCCTATGTAACGAACACAGCGGGTCAAAGGTCACATGGAAGCCAGGATTTCTCTGATATAAAAGTCAAGGTTGTCTTAACTCGGTCATAGATTGGTAATGTATCCTCGTTGTTTGTAGCATCCTTCTGAATTAATTACTTTATAATCTCTGTGATTGACAGTTGCTTCCTTTTTCTGTTTTTTTTTCCTGTAAAGGGAACTGTTGACTCAGAGTTTTTACAGTCTGCTCTCTCATTGAGAATAGAAGACAGAGACCCCAGAGTTATCTTCGAAGTCCTTCAATTTGGAGAGGTAATATTCTTGTTACATTTGGTAATTTACAACATTTATTTGGTCCTAGTATTCAGAAAAAGGGAGGAATATAGAGAGGGATGATATTTTCTTTTTTAGGGAGAGAGGGTTGGATGTGAGATGGAATGGTGGTGGTGAGGTTGAATTGCCTATAACTTTATTACTTATTCATATTGTTCATATTTATTTGGTTTCCATCATGCCAGTAACTTGGTGTACTTCCCGGTAATATCAAATAGCAACCCCGCGTCCGTCAGCAAAGTGAATGATGAATTTAAATGCTTGCCATCGGTGTATCATAAGTTGTTGTACACGAGTTTCTGTCCAGAGTCATTAAGATGACACGAACCTCTGAGCTTTGAGACATCTCGATTACCTCTCTGTTATTTAAAAAGGAAATTTGAGTGTATGAGTTGCAACAAAATGTCACAAAATTCCAAACGTGCGTATGAGGTCACTACTTGGACTCGGGCTCAATATGAACCTATGAAACACATGACACATTTGAAGGTTGATTGGGAAAGTAAACAAAAGAAGCTTACACCCTTAGTAAGAATGTTGTTTTTTTGAAATTGCACATGAGAGAAATCTGGTATTTAAATCTGGTATATAAAATATGTTTACTAATTTTAATATTGCAATATGACCAGCAGCTCCTTGAACAATTCATGGTTTCCTCTCTCTCTCTGCCTACATAGGATCTTTGCAATGTGCTGTCTCCAGAACAAGTTGCGATCAAATTAGAGAAAATGCTCTCCAAATGGCACCGTAGGACCAAGGGTGTTTGGTGAGTAAACATTCATGAATATATTCAAATGTTTGCTTAATATCCATTTAACTTTTTTTTGGTTGTTAACGTTGAAGAGAATATGGCTATGCATCAAATGTTAAATTCACCCAATTATTCACACTTGCGAACATCCATAGGAACTGATCTGGTTTGTATCTATGCAATGGACGTTTGTTTTGTTGCTCATGGAAATGCATAAAATTTCCTTTAGACTGTACCCTTACAATTAAGCCTAATTATGATAATAGGGTGGGTAAAATCTAAATTAACGGTAAGACAGTCAAACATGGACACGATGAGAAAATGATTCTCCGGTATCTCTCCCAACGCTCTCTTGTACACATCCCCTTCACTTGAGGGTATTATTACATATGGAGGGCCAATCAGGATGCAGACAGTTCTCACAGTTATGAATATGCATATCCATCATACTGAAGTACAGATAGGAAAGTCAGCCAATAATTCACATTCCCGCTCGCCATATCTGTAGGGAAAAAACAGTCTTGTTAGTGAAGAATACATCGACAGGAAAATGTTTTCTTATATTAATCCAATTGCATATGCTGTCAGATATTCCCTTACAATTATTAAAGCCTAATTATGATAATTTTTCATTTCCTGTCAGACATACCCAAACAATAAACTTACACCTAACTGTGATAATAAGGTGAAAGAATCACCCAGTTTAGATTTTATTATATAAGCTGTTATTATATAAGCTGTTTGCTTTAAAGTACTTTGAAATTAACTTCTTTACAATGGTGTTTGAAACCACCAAATTTCTGCACTCTGCAATACTTCATAATGTGTCTTAACAAAGGCGTAGGAGCCCAATTTAATTTGGGGGGCTGTAACGACTTGCCCGAAAAATATAACCAAAAACGGTTATTACATCGCATGCCAATTACAAACAATCATTTGCCATCTTATTACCCTTCCATATTGGTTATCATTTTTCGGGAAGTCGTTACAATAATAATGATATTAATAATATCAGTTTAACCATTGAGAAACACATTGCAATTTAGTTTTCTTTCAGTAGGTGCCAAAATAATACTCAGCACATTGCCCAAATTTTCATAAAAATATTTGATTGGGGGGGCTGCAGCCCCCCCCCCCCCGCCTCCTACGCCTTTAGTTCTTAATATGCCTCAGTATCCTGTATTTGATGTCTGAATATTCTTTCTGGGGAGGATGTTTACTCAGAGGAGCATGCTAGATGGAGAATTGGCTTTAATGACAAGGAGGGCAATACCCACACTCCATTATAAAACCCTGCTGGGGACACCCCTGATACAGGGAACCTGTGATTACAAATAAGGCTCTCCCTAAGATATACATGAGTCCAGGCCCATCATTCATGTCCCTGCTGGATATTGCCATGGTGATCAATGCCATGTAAATTGTGAAAGTCTATTTGCTTAAACAAAAGTTTTGTGAACTATAAATAACAGTCATGCATTTTATTTATTTTTTATTTTAACACAGGCCTGAGGTTGCCGCCAAGTGCATAGAACTGCTGACTTCAAGAAGCATGTCCACCGAGGAATCCGCAATGGATGCAGCGTTTGCGATCGTATTGCCGTATCTGCTGCCCTCTACTTCCGAAAGAACCAAACAGGATTCGGACATGTTCCACTGCATCGTTACGTCAGATTTGGGAGAGTCTCATGGAATCATGAAGAACCTATCAAAATGTGAGTTTCTTTTAGGAATTGGCTTACCTACGGAAATTTAGTCTTGATCATCATTGCTGCATGCGTGTAATATCTTGCAGTGCTCTAAAGAATATAACCATATCTAGGCAGCTGATATTTGGGAGGAAATGTTGGAAGGTGGATTTCCTCAACTCCCCTAATACTTCTAATACCTTTATGTGTTTCTTTTCTTTTCCTGTGCAGTTAAAAAAAAGCGTGACAATTTATCAGGATTTACCGCCCAACTGCTCCAACAAATGGCTCAAAACTTGAGTGAATATCCCACAGAGGAACGAAGAAATCTTGTGAGTTAACTCAAGTTCTTCAGGTTTAATATATGTGTCTATTTTTTTTTTACGTTTTGAAACAATTTATGCTTCCAGGTTCAAAGTTCAAGATCAGTTCTAGAACCATAAATGGATTTTTTTGGGGCTTGAGAAAAATGTAAAATGATTGAAACTTCTAACATCTAAACCTGGAGGTTTTTTGTAGGAATTAGATCTTAAGTGCATGCAAATTTGAAAGTTGCAGAAGGAATTGTTTCTGAAAGAGAGCTCTCAATACCCTGATAGGCTTGACAAAGAAGATAACTTTCTAGGAAAACATAGGCAACAAAACGAAAACTTGCAACCAGGTTGTGCTTTTCCCCCTCCCCTACCCCTCCTCCTTCCTCCTTCAAAACTGGAAAGAAAGAAGCAAAATGGAAAAAACAATTGAGCCTGGTAGCAAATTAACCATTAACTCTTTTTGCATTCTAATTCATATTTTTCTCCATGTTGAGATTAGAGGGAAGGAGGAAGGGGGGGGGGGGGGGGAAGCAAGGTACACATACCTTACAATGATTTAAACGGGGTTGGTTCAAATAAAACTTCCTATTATGCCTTTCAGTCGGACAAAAGTGTTCAAATATCTAAATGTCATCCACAATTCTATTTGCAGATATGATGAAAGGATAAAGTCGGCACGAACTTATTGCTTGACACACAATTGTACTTACTTATAAAAAATTACAAATGGGCATTTTTGTTCTTTCTATGTTACTTCCAAAGGTCAAATTCCTCTTGGAATGTGGAGATGCTCATCATTTGAAAGAAGCTTACAGGTTTGCGATAAGTCTCATTTTGACCAGAACTGTCAGGATGCTTGGCAAGACTGAACAAATGGAAATAATTGATCTTCTACTGGAGTCGTTGACAGAGGACTTGGGTCAGGTCAAAGGTCACACAGAGCAAATCAAGGTATGAGTAAGTGTGAAAGATTTAAGAACTGTACCTTGTGTTGCTAAAGGTTAAGTTAAAGATAGAAACAACTCAATTTCACCTCCTATTGAAAGATAATGTGGGGGACCTGTTCATTCTTTTTTAGGGTTAAGGGTATTTAAATTTACAATTAATGATGCGTTGTTCTCTGAAAATGTGTACATACTGTTTTTACTTTTAGCGATATCATTAGAAACAATGTTACAAAGCATCATAACATGATTTTAATCAGTAGTAGAAGTATCCACTTAATCAACTGAGATTTATGAGAAATGATATATGGTTCTTCACCAAAAAGTTATGACCCTAATGTATAATGGTATCATCCATCTTTCTATGGTATCTTCTACTTTAATGTATTAAAGCTATCAAAGGCTTTTATGCTTTGCTAAGAGGTTTGTATTGATTGCTTGATGAGCTGTTATACTGGTTGCTTGATGAGCTGTCATTTAACCCTAAAATATTTTCCTTGTAATTTTAGAAAGAAGATGTGACTGGGATAGGCATTCCTGAAGCAGTTTTGACCGGTTTGTGCCAGTTATTGACAAAGAAGGAGTCAACAGATGGCAAACTTTCAGCAGAATTACTGCTCGGCCATTTGTGGTGTCTGGAATCCATCGTGGCCACTTTAGAGAGAGTTGAAATGCCAGGAGAAGGTATGTACAGTAGGCTATATTTACTCATCAAACAGGTCAGGATGGTTAGTACTGTGGAACTCCTAAGTTGCATTTTGTATTGAATAGTGATGAATTTGAGATATTAAATGTTTGTTTCATTGTAAACAGAAAGTATTCACAACTTTTCTTTTAGAAAACGCCTGGCTGGAGCTACATGCAAATAGTGAGGACATCAAAAACCGCTATCTTCTGACTCTTGTGAAGCTGTTTGACCTTTTGACCCAAAGTGTTGCATATGCAACAGATGGAAGTGTCACTAACTACTTGAAAGAGATTTTGGGACTACTGATTCAGGTGAGAAGAGTTCAAGTTAAGGTTTTTTTTCTTTTCATGAGTTTGGAATATAAAGGTCAAAGGTCATTTGTTCAAACACACTATTCAAAACAGAGAGCCCAGAGTATGTATCAAAAATACAAACTAGTAAGTGAAACTGTTTTGGATTTTTCTGTTGTCTATTAGACTTAAGAGAAGAAGAACGTTATCATAACGCTTATCAAACGGTGATTTTATGCACAAAACTAAGCTTGGTGACTGTTAAAAACATTGAAATCAGTTCAGGCTATTTTTCTATCTATTTAATTTATTTCCGCATTTCCTATATTTTTGTCTTTTCATTCTGCCTCTGAATTAGATCATGCAAGGATAAAAACGTCAGACTATCTATCTATTAAATTGATACATTAGAATCATCATCAGTGTTTCAGTGTTCCAATTAACTGAAGTTTACCCATTCACCAAGTACACAAATCTGTGGAAGTAGATATTAAACAGTTTGCTGACTGTTGATTTCTCTTTTTTAGTGCAAAATTTTTAATAGCCTTCGGATCGTTAGAGACCACCAAATGTTTGTTCAGAAAACCAAAATCAACTTCGAAATTAGCCTGGGGACTGTTTACATCAAACTCACCGATTGCATTGTAACCAAATACCCCCAAATATGTAAAATGATGAATTGGGATCGCCCACTATCTCATTAGAGATACTGAAATCAGCAGTTGACCTATGCCCGGTGTTCTGCTCATTTAACTTACACATCTCTCCTCCAGTGTACCAGATGTTCATTCTTCGTCATTTTGCTACATCCAGAAAGAAAGACCTGGCATTCTGTCCGGGAGACAACCAAAAAAAATCCTGAACAAAATTTGCCCTGCAATTTATTACAGTCAATACAGCAGCAACAGTTTATATATCACTTGTTCACTATGACCTTGCATGCTACAGTTCTGAATGTTTAGAAAGTAATGTTTACAACCTTATGTGGAGAGAAGTTGAAGATGAATCTATGTTATTCTGCTTTTTTATTAAGAAATCTTAAAAAATCAACAACCTTTCCATAATTCTTGTTTCAAATTTTGGTCCTCAATTTTTGTTTCCAAGTGTGATGTACACATGTTCTTTGCACTTTTATGACCCTCTCAAAAGAAATATATTTGGTTGTCATGATTATGATTGTTATTATTATTATTATAATTTGCAGAAACATTTTCAGAGTACCACCCAGTTTTGGAGATTCCTGTCATTGGTCTGCACGTCCCACTGTCGTCTCCATGGTGACAGTCCCTATGACATCAGCTACTTGTTCCAAGTCTGCTGTCTAGAAATGGCAAACATCAGCTTCAGTAAAACAGATGATGCTTTACTTGACAAGGTTCTTCAGAAAGACAGCATTGGTAAAGAAAACATTTAAATGAGATGAAACATTTTGTTTGGGGGAGAGAGGGGGATGGTTCTTCCCATTTCTATTTCTTTTTCTTTATCAAGGCAGACGTATTTTTGGCATGTCAGAGTGAACAGCCAAAAATAGATTTTAGTGCTAGTCATGTTTCTATTCCAGTTTTCAAGATATTCAAATATGCTAAATACTTTGAATGTCCTTTTAAGACTAAAGCAGTTATGACCAGTGTTCGACTTATGGCCAAAAAATTGCATAGCAACAAATTTCGACAATTGCTATACAATATTTTTGTTGCATAGCAGTTCCCCAATATTGAATAGCAGTTTTGAAATTACCACAAAACGGACCAAATGTTGGCGATTAATGTATTAACTAGAAAATGTTTGTTTATTATTATTATTTATACTAGTGTTGCTACGATAATCGTTTTCAATATCGGTATCGGCCGATATTTGCAATATCGGCAGCATATCGGTATCGGTAAAATTTTGCCTAATTGCCGATAACAGCAAGACGATATTGAACTTTTCTTTTTAACAGCAGAGCTACCTGTACTTATTGATACTTGCAATGATTTGTTAATCTGCCCAAGACGATCCATTTCTTTAGCGTCAGTTAAACTCAGATTCATTTTCTATTAATATCCATGGAAACCTGACTCTCCGTAACATCTAAAAACACGTCTACGGCGCGCGAATATAACCAATGACCTTCGTGAACCTTGGCCTACACACAGCATTAGTGCAGCATATATACACTGTACTAACCATTCATTTCCTCAAAGGCCTCCGTGAAAACCTTGAACATGATGCATACAGTAACTGCACAGTTCAGCAGTGTTGGAAAACCTTGTTCAATTTCCCGCGAACACACTGCCGATTTCCCGCCGGTGTTCGCCTGCCTAGCACGCGTAACGTGCGAGCATAAAGGCGTGGTGTCCAGGGGCCCGTCTTAGGGCTATGGTGGGGTCATGGGGTAGAACCCCTCGTGGGGATCCTGGGGGCGAAAGCCCCCGAAAATTGTTGTCATTTTTTGCGATGTCTGGCGATGAAAAAATGCGCAGTTGAGGATGCAAAATACTGACAACTTTTTTTATTTAAATTGTCACGAAACTGATGAAAATTTTAAAATGACAAGTTAAAGTAGCTATATTATGTTATAAAATGAAAAGAGATTTAATCTGTCTTTCAATCTTTAAAAAGTGCAACTTACAAAACTTCCGATATTATGAAACAAACAACGTTCAGCAAAGCCCCGTTTCTAGACTGCCTAACAATGAATAGCGTGCATTATGCGTACATTTTTACAACTGCAGTGTTTAACCCTATACCCAACTACTGTACCACGGTACATGTGCTGCGAATTTGCCCAGGTACCTTCGCAACAACTGTGAGCTCATCCCCTGTGTAACACCTGTTTGTTAACATTTTTTTGGCACGTTGCCAGGGAACCTTTTAGTTACGTGAGATCCGTAACCGCCGAGGTGGTTAGGCTATTTGCTTTACACTTAACTATGGTAGGATATTATTTTTTCAGGTTTTTTTTTCGCTATATGGTCAAGTGAATAAGTTGTACATTGAGTATAAACTCAATAAATTATAACTTCTTCATTGTGATCGACAGTTCGTAAGTTAAGGTTTGAGTGTTTGCTCCCAAATCTGACTAGGAATTTGTATCGCACAAATCGGCACAATGTGCGATGCTGATTTGGAAACGTCTCGCAAGTTTGTCGTTTTGGATCGCATTTTGCGATGCGATACCGGAAAAATCGAACACTGGTTATGACGTAAGCCCCTTTAGGCCAGGCCTAATTGTTACAATGTTAATGTCAATCCATTGCTTTATAGATTCAAAGAACTCAAAAACAAAATATCAAGTAAATAACAAAGCACCCATGGGTACAATACATCCAATATCTGTTGTCATAGACTACATTTATTTCAAGCTAATCATTTTTTTTTTCTGTTGTGTTTATTCTTGCTTTTCCTATCGAGTTTTGGATTGTTTCTAAGGCGCCAACCTTATGACCTCTATACTGTGCTAGACTAAGCAGTCCAGTCACTTTGACTGATGAATTGCTGATTGTTTCTAAGGCGCCAACCTTATGACCTCTATACTGTGCTAGACTAAGCAGTCCAGTCACTTTGACTGATGAATTGCTGATTGTTTCTAAGGCGCCAACCTTATGACTTCTATACTGTGCTAGATTAAGCAGTCCAGTCACTTTGACTGATGAATTGCTGATTGTTTCTAAGGCGCCAACCTTATGACCTCTATACTGTGCTAGATTAAGCAGTCCAGTCACTTTGACTAATGAATTGCTGATTGTTTCTAAGGCGCCAACCTTATGACCTCTATACTGTGCTAGACTAAGCAGTCCAGTCACTTTGACTGATGAATTGCTGTTTGTTTCTAAGGCGCCAACCTTATGACCTCTATACTGTGCTAGATTAAGCAGTCCAGTCACTTTGATGAATTGCTGATTGTTTCTAAGGCGCCAACCTTATGACCTCAATACTGTGCTAGATTAAGCAGTCCAGTCACTTTGACTAATGAATTGCTGATTGTTTCTAAGGCGCCAACCTTATGACCTCTATACTGTGCTAGATTAAGCAGTCCAGTCACTTTGATGAATTGCTGATTGTTTCTAAGGCGCCAACCTTATGACCTCAATACTGTGCTAGATTAAGCAGTCCAGTCACTTTGACTAATGAATTGCTGATTGTTTCTAAGGCGCCAACCTTATGACCTCTATACTGTGCTAGACTAAGCAGTCCAGTCACTTTGACTGATGAATTGCTGTTTGTTTCTAAGGCGCCAACCTTATGACCTCTATACTGTGCTAGATTAAGCAGTCCAGTCACTTTGATGAATTGCTGATTGTTTCTTAGGCGCCAACCTTATGACCTCAATACTGTGCTAGATTAAGCAGTCCAGTCACTTTGACTGATGAATTGCTGTTTGTTTCTAAGGCGCCAACCTTATGACCTCTATGCTGTGCTAGATTAAGCAGTCCAGTCACTTTGACTGATAAATTGCTGATTGTTTTTAAGACGCCAACCTTATGACCTCTATGCTGTGCTAGATTGAGCAGTCCAGTCACTTTGACTCTTAAATTTCTGATGTTCAAAATGGTCATTTCTCTAAATGTTTTTGTACTATAGAAGTAAAGCCAGGACTAATAGAAGTAAAGCCAGGACTAATAGCAGTGTTAGAAATTAACTCTACGACAAATCAAAAATAAACATTGTGTCTTATAGTCATCCGCTACATAAGCTGCCCAACTGATGAAAGCCCAGGAAGTTGTATTGGATTCATCGTGACCCTAGCTTGACCTTTGGTTATAAATATTCATGAGTTGTTCAAATTTTGTGTAGCTGTATTAAAGGCTCTGAATTCTTGAATCTTATAAAATACTATCATTCCTGTGAAGAAAAATTGCCATACATCTTTTGACTTGAACAGCAATGTGACCATTTTGTGTAGCATTTTGCGACGCGATACTGGATAAATCATTCCCCGGAAGCCAGTGAGTCTCTTGTAATTTTGAAAAGGACAGTCAGGGTTTATGAATTCTGAAATAATTAATATCACCACCTGCTTTAATGTTGAATTGAAAGCCACCTGACTTGTAAGTTGTAATCCATAAGCCCTTGCGGGTTTCTCCCACATTTGTGGTCACTTAAGCGTCGTAAATATAACTGCTGATTATTATTATTATTAGTATATCTATTATGGCTTTCTTGTACCTCTCAGCCTTTCTGAGTCTGTTGCTTAATTTGGGGCATCCATCCAAATCCATCCGTAAAGTAGCGGTCGACTGTCTCACCACCGTTCAGACCAAGAGCCCTCAAGTTACATCTCCTTACGGTCAGATGTTGAAGTTGATTCTGAAAAGAGGACAAGAGATCATTGATGATGAGCAATATTTACCTCAGGTATTTTTTATATATATATTTTTTTAATTGGTTTTATTTATTTATTTATAATTTTTTAATTTTTTGTTCTTTGTTTTTTTTGTGCTTCCTTTCAATGCTCAAAATGGACAATTGTTTTTAATGTTAATGTAGAATGAAACCATGCAGTTGCATAACTATGTTCATAAGTTCAGTAATATTGAGGTTTGGAGTTCTTTATTCTTGCCATTTCACATCCTTACGTGAGTATGAATCATCAGAGGTCAAACCTGAAACCCATGTAAACACGAGAACTGCCAAACTGAAGCTTGGATGGAGTTCATTATTGATACAAAGATCATTCTTGGTGATTACTATCGAAATTGGTAAAGTTCAGAGGTTATTTGCGATCAACGGAGGTCAAAGTCTGAAAACCTCATACTTGGTATGTGGATCCCACCCTATTGAGTAAGACCCTGTTGGTTACTGCAAAGGTCAACAGAGCTCAAATTTGGAAAACTTTGTAAGTATTATAAGTCCACAGTAAAGCTTGGATGGGTTTTGTTCTTTGCTATGTTTGATAACTACCTCGTTGAGTACAACATCCCTCAGTGTTCAAAGTCTGAAAACCTTGAAATAATATGTGAGGATGATAACTCCCAAAGTAAAACATGGATGCTTTTTCATACTTGTTGTGTGAATCTTCCTTTTATATTAATTATAAGAACCTTGTGTGCCGTTAACATTAAATGTGGAAAAAATTTATAAACATTTGGCAAAGAATCTCCAAGCCTGATGTCTATCTGGTTTTGTTTCATCCAGGCGCTAAAGATTACGTTGGCCAAACTGGAAAAAAGTCAGAAAAGGAGTTCTAGTAAAGGCAGGGTGGATGAAGAATCTGCTGTTGATTGGCTGGCTGATTGCATCAGTTCAGAGCAGACACCACACCATGTCCGATGTGCACTGGTTGAAAGACTTGCATTGGTAGAGAGCAAGGTAGGCTATATGTTTCAAGCTTAAGGATGAACTGGTGGTTTGCTGCAGGGTGAGGATTACGATCCTACAGAGGAGTAAAAAGTTATTTTGAACTATTAAAAGAACAAGATATTGTCGTATGTACCCTATTGGTGATTCAGTTTCATGATGTTGTTAAACCTTACATCAACGATGTATATAAAACATTAGCTTTTAACTCCAAAATTTCATTGTAGTAACCGCTGGCTTTACCCTGAGAAAATTTTTTGTTTTTTCGAGCCTCTGAATATATTTTGTAGATCATGTGTGTTCGGCCGGAATGGAAATAAAATATGTCGGTGCAATGTGGACGTGCAATAGTTGAAACAATTTGTGTTTTTAAATTTGTTTTGTCGATGCTGTTCCTCCAAGTAACAAATACATCAAAGTGTATGATACAGTATGGTAACGATGTACGACCTTTCAGATGTAGGACATTGTGATGAGTGTAATAAACTTTAGTATGGACTTCTTTGACTGTAGTTGAATTAATGGTAAACATAAAGACTACCACCATCTGTCTATGTAAACGGTTGCACACTTGTATAATTCAATTTTTATGTATCCATAGTCTATATCATGAATAGCAATTTCATTTATTGTTAATTTTCTTACTTACCAATATAGGCATTACTCTCTAGACTGATAACACCGATGAAGAATGCAGTAGTCACTGCTGGATCCTCTGTGGGAGTCATGACGGCTTACAACTTTACGCTCGCTAAGAGCATTCTTGGCCACTTCCGACCTGCTACAGCTGACCTGTTGAACGATAAAAACTGCCGGGATAGCTTGTGGTTGTGTCTGTCCCAGGAGGCATTGACGAGAGAGGGAACCAGCATGCAATGCGCCGCTCTGGATAAGGTACGAACAGGATCATCTCTCCTCATTGTCAGTTAACTGCCCAAAACAAATACCAAACAGAAAATACTAAGCTGACAGCTTAATACTAGTATCTTGATCTAAATGCCTAGGTTGGTCATATTCATAAATTGCAATGTTTCTATTAAATGTTTTATTGCAATAAGTTACTCTGAAGTTTCATGGATTCTTTGTCCCTGTTAATCTCTTTCTGTTGTTTTGTGCAAAGAAGATTCCCTGTTAAAAAAAAAAAATCTGTGACGATTCTTTGGTCATTTCACTCATGAAAGGCCATAATGGCATAGATGTTTCAATACCTTTTCAAGCTTATAGAAACTTGAATGTCAGTGAGCCCTCTATCGCTCTCCCATTTCTGCTGTTAGTCTTAACGTGTCTATTCTTCTCATCAGATCTCAGTGGAATTCTTCTTGGCCATGTCTGAACCTGTGCAACAGGATCTTTTTCAGCACCTGATTGCTCTGAGCTTAGAATCGCAATCACCAGATATGGTGAAGGTCCTTAACAGGGTACTGAGAAAGGTAACACTAAAAGGCTTGGTTTTAACTTACAGTAAAATACCTCAATTATTGGACTTCCATGTCAAGAATGCCTGAAAAAGTATACGATAAAAGCTTTTTTAACTTTACAGTCACTTAGATATCATGTGCTGAGTAGCACTGAGCACTGACCAAATAAAGCATACATACATTTTCTTTATTTTGAAGTTTTCATGACACTGTTGCGACCAATTTTAGTCTTGAGTTAACCCATTCATATAAAGTGAGGACTTCAACGTAAGTCTTTGCAGTGATTCTGTAACTTGATGCATTTTTGATAGCATTATGACGTTTTTTTCCTTTATTGTGGAATAGCTCCCTCTGTCTCCTGAGCTGATAGCCGATGAACTTAAAACAGTGCTCCCTGATCAGAAATTGAAGAACCTGCATGACGCAAAGGAAGCCAGGCGGTAAGTTGTGTTTATAACATTTTACAGGCAAGCTCGTGTCCAATGACAGTTATACTAGTCACGACTAGTCAAATTATGTAACGTAATGCTGGGACACAATATATGTGTGACCATGAATTACTATTATTAGGTTATTGTATGAATGTCATTACAGGTACTGGAAACCTGAGGAAAAGCTGTTACTACGGAAACGAACGACATAAATCACTCTAGGCATAAAACAACACTTACAGGGGATGAATAAAGGCAAAGCCTGCTTTGCATATAAGAATGAGGGCAGAGTTTATCAGAGTTATTGGCTTTTCTGGATGACTGTCAGCTGATTGCATCATTTTGGGGTGTAAAGGGATTTATGCTGAACATAGCAATAGTCATTAGAGTCATATGATGTGGAAGGATGGCTATGTTAGTTAAAAAACATTCAGGAAAGAGAAGGTGAAGAAAAGTGCTAAAATGTTTCTTTTTTAAAGTGTATTAGTACTATCACTTGAGTTGCTTTACAGTCATAGAAATGAACAGTATATCCATCTAAAATGTCCAGATATGTCTGACATGGAAGGATTTCATGAGTCCTGTCGTGCTACGTTTTTTCCTCAAGAACAGTTAATATACTTCATGCAATAAAACTGGTCATCTCCAAATCAGTTTCATTGATAACAGTTAGGTAACGATTAACAGAAAATATCAATGTTACTATTTAAGTTTCTTCCTTTTTAGAAAATCTGTTAACATTCTACTGCAACCCTTTTTTTTCTTTCTCTCTTTTTTTTGTCAACAGAAGGAAGCAACAGAAGAAGACAGATCAGAAAGCAGCGGAGGTCAGCGGAAAGTCCTGGCAGAGGGCGACATTTATACTCGAACTTCTCTCACAGAAGAAGCTGCACAAAATGGAAAATGCCTCTAAACTTGTTCCGGAGCTTTTCAGCCTCTTGGCATTGTAAGTGGAATAATTATCTTTCCACCTGTTGTGGAAAGTATTTGCCTCTTATCTTTTGTTACTACATATAGATTTTAATAATGGTTGTATACAATGTTTCATTTGCCTACACTTGGGCCCACTGGTCACCATGGCAACTGGATTCATATGGCACTGCATTCTGTACAGTACAACATGTTGACTACTCTTGTTTGTTTGTAGGTGCTTGGAGGCAGACAGCCAGCTGGATTCACTGGAGTACATTAAGCAGCTGCTTCTGACCCTCCTCCACACGATCTGCGAGAACATGACGTCACGGTCTGCCGATGAAGCTGCAGTGAACCTCGGTGAGAGAAAATGACTGTAATGTCCTCAAAACCGTGGCTATGAGTGACGTTAAATGATCTCATCGTCCGTCGAATGACTGTCCTAAAGCAATACAATTCCCTATCCTTTACTCAGTCTGTACAGTGTGTGAATAAACATCATATCTTATCACTCTGGCAATGTAATACTAGCTCGCATTATAAATGTTTAACATCTATGTGGAAGATGTCCAGAATCTAGTGAAGGACAGAAGTTAACTGTTTATTTTTCCACGTTGTTGTTCACATGCCTTACCTTCTTTGTTTCAATCTCTACTGCTTTCTCCTCATGCAGGAAATCTTTCGGAGGAACAGTTCAACGTGGAGCTGGTCGTGCAGTGTGTTCGTACGTCGGATAACCCTCAGACTCACAACCATGCCCTGTTGGTCCTCAATGTGGCTGCACAACTGTTTCCTGTGAGTATTAAAATTTAGAAGTCTTTTGAGAATGGTTTATAGGTAATGATAGATTGGATGTGACTCAAGTGGTAAAGTATGATATAAACATGTTAAATCTATTTTATCTAAAAATTAAAGAAATAAATCACCTGGAGAATTAATTAATATTGTGATAGTGAGTGCAAAAACTCAACTTTCAAATTCTCAATTTGTGAAAATGTCCCTCTAGCACTATTTTTCTGCTATACCAGGACATTCTAACCACATTCGACCTACTCTTTTTCTACCAGTTTCCACATTCTTCAAAATAATAGTAATAATATAGTAATAGTTATCAGTACTCTAAAAGGGGAAAATTATTAGTTATAGTGTGTGTTAAAGTAGCCTAACACTCCATGGCAGATTGTGAACCTAAATCTTTGGTTTAATGAAATGTCTTTCTTCTGCCAATATTTTCATCAAGAAATGTGGAATTAAAAAAAAAAAGATCAGCTTTGAACAGTCCTCTTGCATAAACCCAATTGTCTGTGAAACAATTTATCCTTTCAGAAACCAAATTGATCTTGAAAATCTCTCAGAAACTGCTCTGTGTTGTTTTTCTTTGCATTGATTCTGCATGTTGCTACAGTTGGAACAATTTTATTTGAATTGTGAACTATTTTTCCATTTTTATTGTTGATGTCTTTCTGTATGAAACTTTCCAGGAGCATCTACTACACAACATCATGTCCATCTTTACCTTCATGGGAGCCAATGTTCTTAGGCAGGACGACGGTTACAGCTTCCAAGTGATTAACAAAACTTTGCAGACCGTAATTCCCGCTCTTTTGAAGGTATGTCATTGGGTATTAAAGAGACATTCTGGTGGCAGGCAATGTCATACTTTTTATATTGAAGAGGCAAAATATTCCATACTGTTAGTAGTTTTAAATGCCATGTAAATATGTTACTCATGATAATCTTATCGTTGATTTATTCATTAAACCTGATGTATTTTTAATTTATGCTGTATTGATAGTATCAATGTTGCTTCCTATAAATTCCTCAAAATGCCGCTCTTTGTAGAAATGTTCTTTTCCTCTGTGGATAAGTGATTGACATGTTATAATGAAAATCAAAGACATTTTCATCTGCATTGCCTTGACGATGTCATTAACTGTTGCCAGATGCTTTTGCAAAATATCACTGACTTTTTGCCAGATACAAAATTCTGTGCATGTTGACCTAAATATGCTGAAATCTTCTATTTTATGTATTTTGCCAAATAATCAGCTTCATTCACCAGAAGATCATTTGAAGCAACAACTAGATTATCTGGGCATTTTATATATACGCAAATATAGAAATTCTATGCTAGAGTGTAGGTTGGTATTGTTATGAATTATACAAATTAACACAATAGCATTAATTGTTTCAAATATTTACTCTTCTCTGTGTTGGAGCCATTTAGAAAAGTGTGTTTTGGTTTAATGCAATGTCATAGAGAAAGGGGGCAGGATGATTGGCTAAATTGATATTTTAGTAATTAAGAATGAATTGGTTGATGAAATTTTTTTGGAAAAGAGGAAATTTTACCTTAGTATTTATGCTAAGGGATAACTGAAAATTTTACGAAAATGCTGTCAACATGTGATGAGAAACATATTTTGTGTTTTGACTGGTTACACGATTCCTTTCCTTCTGTTCAGGCTAGCAATGAGGGAGCTCTCCCACAATCCCTCGGAACCAACGTACACAAGATAGTGTTTATGATCATTCGCATTTTCGTCGATGCCTTTCCTCACATCCCCGACCACCGTAAGCTGCCGCTGTTCACCCAGCTGATAGAGACAGTGAATGCCGAACAGTACCTGTGGAGCTGCATCGTGCTATTGGTCGAAAGTGTTGCATTGAAGGGTCCTGGCGCCCTCTATCCAGAAGAAATAGAGGACATTAAGGTTCGTAAGATGAAACAGACTCTTAGGGTCCTTCTAGCAGGGGTAGCTTTAATCAGTTGTGGGTGGGTATTGGTGGGTGGGTATTGGTGCATTGTGAGGAAAGAAGAAATAAAAATGTCATTTCAGTTACATCACAGATTGAATGTTGTTGAACTGTGAACATGATTGTATAATCCTTGGATTTGATATGTAATGCTACTCTTGCATAAAGTTTTAATGTGTCTAAAAGAAAAAACATCAGTTTTCATCATGATTCATGTTTCATTTCTTTGATTTTTGTACTAAAGTGCCCCTTTATACTGTAATATTTTTGTCGCATGATTTGAACCCATAATTTTGATGAAGATTTGAAAAATATTTCAAAGCATTTTTTATGATTGGAATCAGATGTTGAGATATTTGTAGCTTTGATTGGAACTCAGTTGGTTTTCCTCACAAGATGATGGAATCCTTTGGCCACACATATGATAACATTTTGCATTTTTCCACGATTGTTCCATGTCATGATTTTTCCTCATCTAAACAGTTTGATGTTTTCTCAAAGAAAGGAAAGGTTACTTTCTTCCTGATAAGTTTGCAACAAGCTGGTTATAACGATTCATTCACTCGATGAGAACAACAAGATCAGTCCAGATTTTAATATGCAAATTAGGTTACAGTCAAGATTAGTATCTGCTAGGAAATCGGCCTTTGCTGGTTATTGATGTCATTACAGAAAGTAACGAACACTCTTCAAATATCGAAGCGTAAATAGTGGCACAAACTGATAACAACCTATCGGCATATTATATGATCTTATGAATATTATGTGGTATAGGAACATTACATTTCACACAAACAATCGTCTTTTTCATTTAAACCTATTTTATCCTTTTTGTCCAGGTCTCTGGAAGGAACCAGCAGTTTTGGATGGCTCTTTGTCACCATTTCTCATCTCAAGTTCAGATAATCAGTATCACGAAAATGATCCAATATTTGTCAACTTTTCTAGACAGTGGTAAGTTTTGTCATAGCTTGCTAGTTTGAAGAAAAATTGTTTATTGAGATAATTTGAATTTGAATTCTGCAAGTTATAGCTCTTAAAGAAAAACCAAATCAAAAGCTCTGCTCAGGCCTTTCTTATTGTGATATTCCTGAAGGATTTGTCAATCCGGTCGGTCAACTCGTACGTCAAATCTAGAGAGTTTTCTGACAGAAGTCGTTTCCCTTTTATTACCATCATTCTACTTCTCACACAATCCAATCAAATTTCTTGTCCAGTGTTCTTTACAAGTTCAATGAAGTTTCTCTTCAAAATCAAAAATTTGCATCATTTTGTCAATAGTTTGCCTTTTTTAGTAGACAGATGTTAATTCCCAGTTGTCTTCTTTCTATTTTCTTTCATTTTTTTGGGGGCTTCTTGTAAACATTTCTAAAATACTGAGTTTCTTTATACAAAATCTGTTGCAATAAAATCTGTTGCGTTACCTTCAATCTGTTACGTTACTTGTAATTGAAGGGATGTGTTGATATTTTGACCGTCGTTTTTGTTTGTTTAACTTTGTAGCTCCGATAATTTCAAAGTCTTCAAGAAGTCAACCGGACGGATTTGACAAACTCCTTGATAAAAGGAGATTTTCAGGGAAACAGTTACGTCAGTTCCAATTTACTACGGTTGGCTTCTTTTCTCAGCTGTTGTCGTCTGACGAGTTCATTTCTAAGGTAAAAAGCTGGATTTCTAAGCCTGCAGCATGAGATAACTTGTTCCGTTTGTGAGACATGGCAGTTTTAAAGGACATGTCTGCGAGATGTTGTTTTGTAAATCTGTGAATTTCATGAGTGCCTCTTAGCTATCTCTTTGTTTTTCTTTCCAAATTTTCGAGGTAGAATGTTAATAAAGTTGACACTAAATCCAAGGCCATCATTGAGTCATGTTAAGAGCGCCACTATGTTAGACTCCATTACAGAAAATAAACATTGCAAAAAAATCAAGAAACAAAAACATGAACAATTTAAAGCACATGTGGTTCAGTGATGTCATATTTTAGACTTGATTAAGTCTTCTGCCGTTTTATGTGAAGAAAGAATTACATCTGAGATGTCTCCCAAAGTGAATAAGATTTCCCTTAGCTGTTTGCTGTATTTCTTTCATGACAGTTACTGCTATTACGTACCTTAATAATGATGAATTAGTTTGTGTGTCCTTCGAGTGACAGCAAGTGTTAGTTTTTCAGTGTGGCAGCACGTTTGTTGTATTCTCGCTTTCTTTATATCTACTAGTGGGGTAATGCATGAAATAAGCCAATAGTCAGCATTGGTCCATCACTGACACAGCATCAAGTTCGACCCATGTGCGACAGTCTGATATGTGTTAAATTAATACTGAATCTGGTTGTAACTGGTTCTAATCCTGATTTTAATTAACAGGTGGCCAGTTTGTCAGAAGAGGAGAAGGTGCAACTCCAGGGCCTCTATCAAGTGTACGTACAGTGTTGTTTTTTTTTATTTATTCCTTGGTATTGCCAGAAGGATATTATTCACCTACTGCTATATTCATCAGATTCGTGACTAGGTATTGTGCGTTTCACCCATACATTTGAGTGTCAGTCAGTGAGTTGTTCAGTAACACTAAGGGATATGTACAGGGAGTGTATCACTTGATAAGCCCAAAAGGGTGTTTTGATACACTTCCATTCACCATATCTCTCTGTATTCGCTACAAATGACGTATTTATTTTGTGGTAAAACATATAAATAAACGAAACGAATAACTCCATAGCCCAAGTGGTTTTTATGAATATACTTAAATTAAGACTGTTTTATTTTCATGTTTTTCTCATGACATGGTTTAAGCAGAGAGGCAGATTTCTGCAAGGCCATTTCCTAAAGTATCAGTAAAACTTGTTAAATCAATTTCGATCTGATTTGATAATTTTCACAATATTTCACAATGTTAACCATATCAACTGGGGCAAAAGCAGGCATTTTCAATTGTTGTTTTTATTTTTGTTTGTGCATTTTTTTCAATACAGACTATTGGAAGAAAACTTGCGGTTTGCACAACAGGTCGCTCAGTGTGGTGAGAACAATGCTGATAATGCAACTGCCAAATTTTGGAAAGCTTTGCTGCATCGTACATATGATGTTCTTGACAAGGTAATTTAGTTCCTTTGTAATGATGAGATTATTTCTTGGGTTTGACCAGATCTAAAATATGCTCTTCAAATGGTTGTAATTAAAATATATTTCAAATTAGTTTTCAGTTGCAGTGGAATTATTTGTCTTAAACAAATATGAAGGTATTGACTTATATGCAAAAGTTAGATGGCCTGACATTTTGATCCAAGTAGGATCTTCTTCAAAAGCTAACACAAAATAGGAAGATATTAAGACACACAGATGGAAAGACAGTTAAAATTGGACAAATGAGAAATGTATAGAGCAAAATAAGACACAACAAAGGAGAGAGGTAAGATGAAATAGGAAAGAGCAATGAGAGGATTAAAGACTGTGAAGATAAACAATGGTGTGTAACAATGGGAGGTAATTACTAATTGAGGTAATTAGTAATGGAGTTAATTAGTAATGGAGGTCATTTGTAATGGATGGAATTAGTAATGGAGGTGAAAAGGAAGGAAAGGAAATTAAGAAGGGAAAACAAAACTGTGATTTTGGATAGAAAATTAATTGACTTCACACATTTCAAGTAGTATCTAATACTTAATATAATTTCTTTGATTTTCTTGTTTGCAATCGTCCCTTACCCTTCTTCTCCCTCAGCCCTCCTGCAATGTCTTTATTATTAATTGTCTATTAATCCTAGATTCATTCCGCAAACTATGTAAATTAATTAGTTTATCAATTTTTCAAACATTGGGTTCAAGCCTGAGATCTTCTTACAAGTTTGCAAACACAATTTCCTCTCGGTGACCCAAAAATTGCTGTGAAAATCTTTTCTAAAATGAGTGATTTCATTTGTTTTTAATCCTTTTCTCTCTCAGGTCAATGCATTGTTGCCAGTTGATGTCTTCATCCAGGTTATCTCTGGCTTGCTCGGTAATAAACTTGCCTCAGTCAGAAGAAAAGCAATGGAGCTCCTCAATAACATCCTGGTGCAACACAAGGACAGGTTCACAGAGAATGAGGTAGCTTTTGCAATATTTATAACAACTAGCCTCATTTTGTAATTTGATTTGCTATTGATCGTGAGGTATGATCTACAATATTAGAAAGTACCTCACATCTATGGCAGGTTATGGTATCAAAATTGAAAAAAAAAGTCATATTTTTTAGGTATATGCCTAATTGATTGTGAGGTACATTTTTCAAGATTATGGAAGCAGCAAACCGAAAGTCAGCGATCAGGCTAAATTTTGCTTTTGATCTTGGACAACGGCATCTTACGTGTTTTCATCGGGTGTTGCTCATTAACTCTTGTCCGTTTGTGACTGTGTGCACTCAACCAGAAGGGCTTTTTGTACATGCATGATGAGGCCATCTCATGATATGTGCAAGTGTTCCCACAACAATATTACATATTTTGTGATAATATACATATTGATTTTGTGGTATTACAAAAAGCTACAAGTTCAAAGGCTGAAAGGTGTTTAGACCATCATTTTTCTCAACGTTGTTTTAATTTTTTAAAACATATTTTGATTTATTCCACATCCACACAACCTCCAATCCTAGTAAGTGTACAGATCACCCAGGTTTCATTGCAATATGTAGTCAGAGATGTTAGTGAACACACCAATGTTATATCTTCTAATTATCATATGACAGCACATTCTCCTGTTGGGTCTGATCCCTCAACTCGTCACTGTGGCCCAGTCTCCCTCCGATACGACCAGTACAGAAGTAGATGTGAACCGGCAGACTGCCCTCTACAGTCTGAAACTGCTCTGCAAGCTGCTGGGCTCGGAGTCCTCTCGTGAATTCACCCCCGTCATGGAGCTGACACTAGAAATACTCCAGAAGGAAGCAGCAAATACTCAGGTATGTACGTAAGAAGTAATGACTTCACTCGCAAGAGAAACAAATGGTTTTTGTATATAAAACAATCATTTGGGATTTGGGAAAGATTAGCAGTGATAATATGGTGGAGTGATACGCACAAGGAAAACTTAACTGTTGATGACACAAATGATAATGAAACCTGCCTTTATCTTCTTTGTTGAGGGTTTGACAAATATTCTTCCCTAATTTATTAAATATGCCATGAAAAATTTGTTTTACTTTATATATATATTTATTTTTATGATTGTGTAGGTTGAAAGGTCATTTAAATTTAAAATCGGAATGCAAGGGGTTGTCAGTGACTTTGAATGATATCAGAACTAAGAATATTGTGTAATGTACATAACAAAGAAGAGTCATTGACTAATGGGTGTTTTTTTTCCTCACTCTGCTGCATTTGTATTATTGTCTACAGAGAGAAGTCAGTGTTTCTCTCAGTCAAGACAGATTAAGAAAAATAACATAACTCGGTAAATTAATCAGTTAATTACCGCTTGTGTAAAATAAAGAAGATGGAACGAATTTCATTACAGAAAAGTAGAGGAGGGATAAAGAAGCCAGATGTTTTTAAAGGCAGCTCTCCTTAACAGAATTGGTAGCAATAGATATGGAAAAAGCAATAGATATGACAAGAGGAATAGAAAAGTAATAAGAGAAAACAAAATAAACAAAAGAAAACTTGACAAAGGCAAAAGGAAAAGGAATGAAAATTTAGTTAATCTGGTGCCAAGTAACAATTGTCCTCTTAAATTTTTGCAGAAAGCATTCACACTCTTACTGATTTTAAAACGATTTTCGAGGCCATCCCATAATATCACATGAGATATTATGTCAAGCAATTGAAAGCTTGAGTAATAAACTCAAGCATCGATAATTCATCATTCCTTATTCCATAACTTTTCATGTATTTATTCTGCAGCTGGTGTCCAGCGCCTTGCTTTGTCTTGCAGAGACTGTCTGTAGCTTGAGGGCGTACTCTATCCCTTTCCTGTCTAGAATGGTCCCCACCATCTTGAAAATGCTGGCTGGAACAAAACTGGTAGACAGGTAAGATCTAGATTGAATAGTAAAACTGATATTATTGGCAAGCCCTCTCCTCCACTATCTACTTTCAGATTCATATCTACCCAATACACTAGGTAGGTCCCTGTCCCCAAAGCAAGACTGGGTGAAGTACTAAAGGATTGGCTCATGATGTGCACATGTACAGATGTGGGAAATAAAGAACTTAACCCCTTCCCCTCCCCTCCCCCACCCACATCCCCATCCAAAGTGTTTTTCCTCATTTATTGTAATTACTAAATTCAAAGTGCTGATATTACAAACTGAGTGTAGAAACCTCTTAAAACAGAATAATGCTCTCCTGTTTGCTTCAGTCATAATGTAAAATTGACATGCTCAGGCTCACACATAGGTATCCTTGAAGCGTTTGATTATATTCAATTGATAAAATTATAAAGCTTCTGTTTTTGCCAGATTCTCATATACTATGACGTGTCAATGTTACCCTATCACTCACGGAGCTGCAGCAAGGCCGTAATAATCCTTTCTCAGCTTGTGATGATAAAAACCAAATTCTTTAATGCTATATTGTTAAAGTTTAAAACTAAATGATCATTTTTAATGTGCTGAAATCCATCAAAAAGATGCTCATGGCGCAGTGAAACAACAGTGAGAAAGGACAAAGCAAGTAGCAGACATAGAAGAAGATGAAAAATAGTTAAAGTCAGTTAGAAGTCGTTGAGTTCTAGAAACAGATGAGTTTTCAGAGTAGATATGATGGACACAAGAGAAGGAGAGAGCTTGATGGATGCTGGTAACTTTGTTCCAAAGATCTGAGGCAGCAGAAGCAAAGCAGCTGTTTTGCCTGGATCTGTTTGTAGTCTTTACGGTGGTGAAAAGACGTTTCCGAGAGCGCAGTTTACGAGGTGCATTATAAGGCTGAAATAGCTCTGATAACTGTATTGGTGATGAACGGTAACTTCTTAACGGTACAGTACCTTGAAAATTATCGTGAGTGAGACTGGTAGCCAGTGTGTAATCCTTGCAATACAGTCTCTAGATATGTATGTGTTATCATCCTGTGGTTTTCATCAGGTGATCTGGAAGTTCATTAAACCAAGTCAGCGGTCTGCTTTAACATCGGATATGATCAGCAGAATTATGTATAGAGTTGGAACTTTTAGAATAGTAAGAGAACAGAAATATATCAGGAATTAGGACAACGGTATCGTAAATCTCTTTTCTCTCTTTCTTTCAGTATGAATCTCTTCATGTTGTGTGCTGTTACAGCTGTCCAGAAAATTGTAGAAACTCTTCCAAACTTCATCAGTCCTTACGTGGGAGAGATTTTGCAGCAGGTAAGACCTAAGAGTTACCCCCATAAAGGCAAAACCTTTTTTATGAATAATAACATTTCATAATTATATTCATTACTATTTCCTTTTCTTTTTTTCTGAAACTCTGTTTTGGATTTTTGCATTCTGCTTGTTTGTTCTAGTTCCAACAAGTATAGCTGTATATTTGAAAGGACAGGTTACATGTATTATAGCGCATCATAGTGGTGTACCATAGTGGTGTTTGCACCATAGTGAACATTCACCATAATGGCAAACTGAGATAAGTCTAACTATTTTGAAAAAACTTAACTTCAGAATACCTTTTTTAAGTCACTTGAAATATTATATTTTGAGTGAAAACAATTTTTTACTTGTTATGACGTGAGGGCGCTACTTTTTTTTTCCATTTTTTATATATGAACAAAGTACATATGCAGGTCCTTTTATCTACAAAACAGCCAATCAGTCCAACAGACAAAATAACAAATGATACCCTTAAAAACAAAGCAAAGCAAAGATTTGATAATTAAGTTACGGATTAGTATAGATAAGATAGTGATAATTTACTTTGTACCTACTTTCCATCCACCCCCACTAAAAAATTAATTGTTGTGATTTCGACCCGTATATATAGTCAGTCGACAGGCACCATTTATTGCTAAATTAATTAGTACCGTATCATAATTAAAAAGTGTTGTTGATTTAACCACGTAATTAAGGTATATCAGACTGGCTGGTAGGTGTTATCAATGAGCTCATCAAACGTGTCGTATGATAAGTGCTTGTGACCTTCTAAAATGGTATTGGTAGATTTCCAAATCACGATTGCTCAGATTAATCTTTCGGTTTAACTGATTCGTAAATTGCTTTGAGAGGTGTTCACTCCGTCCTCCTTTCATATTTTGTTTGTATGCTCTTGACTATCCAGCGTCAAACAGTGTGATAATGTGAGCAGACTTGTTAACAACAAATCGCCTCTCTTAGCAAGTCCATTTTGATCCCTTGCCAAAGTCTAAAGGAATCTATCCGATGGTGATGGCGTGTGTGTGTGTGCGTTTGTTTTGTATTCTGACCAAGGACTTGAACAAAAGAATTCCAGGTCCTCGGTTGTGATTTCTAAAGAATCACCACGTCCTCGGAAGAATTCTATTGTATGGGGTATTGTTAAGGTTAGGGTACGTGGATTTGAACAATGGAAAATACAATGGGGTCCTCGGTCTGAATGTAATACAAACATGCGTGTCTGTGTGTGTGTGACATTTGGTTTAGCACATGATACCTCAAACAGTACATGGTGGTTAACAACATGTTTTTTGTATGTAGATACAACCTATTGAGTACAAGAATCTAATTTAAATTGTGAAAAATCTGAACACCTTGTAAATATGATAACTCCAAAAAGGAAAGCTGATTGTGGTATGATATTGTATCAAAACGGTAGATTTTGGGAAAAGTTGTGAATATTAAAATCGTCTGCTTAAATATATATTGATTAATTAATGTGCATTGGTGACCAATCACTGACTATACTGAATTTCTATGAAAACCTAAAACCCATAAAAAATTGGTTCTCCATTCTTTCGTTTTGATAGGTATCTCGTCTGTCTTGTAACCATGACGATGAGAAAACTCAGTTGAATCTGCGTTTGAAGGCGTGTCGACAGATGCTCTCCAAGAAGCTGCCGCTGAGAGTCTTGCTTCCTGCCGTTGCTCAGACCTATACCGTTATAGAAAATACTCACAGTGTAAGTGTTTCCCTACTAACTGTTTTATTAAAGTCCTCCCCCAACCCCTCCTCCCCACCTACAATCAGAAAACATGTTAAAAAAAGCAATTACTTGGATACGCAAGAAGTTATTGCTTAATGTTTGTTCTTATGCTGATTCATGGATAAGTCAAGAACAGCAGAAACATGACAGGGATAGTAGTGCTTGAATTAGCCATTTCTGTATTTCTTCTTGAACATTCTGACCTTCTTTGATAGAAAAGGTATTATTCGCAAATACATTTACTACTAGAACCTGAAAAGTTTGCAACATTATCATCATCAAATTATTAGGAAAAAAAAAGAAGAAAAAAACACCTGAAAGAAAACATCACATATTTGACTTCCTAGTGATATTATGACTTAGTTTGTCTTGTAAACCATGATACCTTCCAAAAGAAGAATAAACAGGGCTGACCTTAGGTGTTTTGTGTGAGCTGTTCATCCTAACACACCTGCCCCCCCCCCCCGCACCCGATCCCCCTCTCGTCAGGCCTGGCTGTGGCCTATAATGGCATTGGTGCAGTTTAATTCTCATTTCCCTTTCTTCCCTATCTTTTTGTCTGTTTTTCATAGTTAATCATTCATTTTGGTTCATTTTCACTGTTTTAAACTTTCTTCATGAGCTTTACAACAAAACACATCATTGTGCAGTTGCCATTTCTCCCTCACTTATCAACGGTAACCTCTATAAGATCCAACGATGGTATTTGTTCAGCTTGTATTAAATACTACTGGCTTGATTATTACTGGTCCGCAGTTTAAGATACAATTGAATCTGTTTAGTTTATTTACTCTTCCTTTCATTTTCTCATCAGGAGAGTATAGTGCCACTGATGAATATATTACAAGACCATATCAACACAGCTTCTAAGGAGGATGTACTCAGCCACCACTCAACTACAATGACTTTCTTTCTAGATGCCCTGGACTATAGGACCAGACACCCAGAGGTAAGCAAATACTGCCCTCTCTCTCCCAGTGTTCATCAATCCTCTCTCCCTATCCTCAAACCTAAGTAAATTAAAGTAAGATACAGTGGTAAACTTTTAATTCCATCCCCCTTTATGCCCCCCCTCTCTCTCTTCCCTCAAACTTAAGTAATCTATGTAATACCCAGAGGTAAGCTTTTACCTCTTTCCCCATTTGTCTCAATCTACCATCAAGCCTAAGTAAATCATTTTAGTCCTAGAGGTAATCGGTTAACTCCCTCCCCCTTTCCTTCCCCCTCACTCTACCATCAAGCCCTCAAGTACTGAAAGGAAGATCCCTAGATAAGCTTTTACCTCCCTCTCCCCCCCCCCTTTGCTCCCCCTCCATCTACCCTCATAGCATTTGTTAATTAATGTGCCTGTACCCTCAGGCATAAAAAGTAATGTAGACCTAAAGGTAGACTTTTATCTCACTCTTTCCTGTTTCCCCACTCCCCCCTCCCCACTCACCTTTTATCTTATTTCCAGCCCAAGTAATGGCTTGAAGTAGATTGATTGTACTTCCCATTGTCTTCAGTATTTTGTATTGTGACCGTCTCTTCACTGGCTGTAAGGTGGAACAGAGAACTGTAACTAACCCGATGAGTTACAAACATGTATTACATAAAAATGAAAAATATGGTCGGAAGAAAGTGGACATTGGCAGTTACATTATGACTGGAAAATAGGAATGCTTTTTAAGGAAAGATTTTTATATTTTGCTGTAAAATAAGAATGTCATGAAAAGTCCTGTACTTTCCAAACATAAATCATATTTTCAAATTTTTATCTACAGGTTGGTAAAGAAGAGGTGTCTCAACGTGAGGGCGCTGTTATCGACAGTATTCTGATGCACATTATGAAGCTGTCAGAGACCACCTTCAGGCCAATGTACTACAAGGTATGTCAAAAATATAAGATGGAAGAGGGATTCTTGTAAAAATTCTGGATTTTATAATCTTAGATTAGAATCTTAGAATCTTTGATTGCCCTATGTTCACTTGTAATTTTTCAGAAGTGTTTTCTACCTCCTATTGCTCTCCTCAATGATACTAAAACCTGTTTCTCCCTATCATCGCTTTTTAATCTTAGTCTGCTGCAGTTACTTGTCTCTCTCTCTCCACTTTACTTACTTGCATTTAGTCTTTTAGTGTACATCTAATATCAGAGGGCCACAGGAATTATAAGCTATGTCTAACCAATAACCCCCCTCCCCCCCCATCTCCCATCCCCTGCTTTACATAAAAATCTAACTAAATAATATTTGAAAACAAAATAAAATAAAACTGTTAGCAAACTGCTTATTCCACTAGAGAGCCTGTGTAGGAGAATCTGTAAAAGTAAGTTGGCCTGACGTTTCGATCCTAGCAGGATCTTCTTCAGAGGCTAAATGACAAGTAACAGTAACAGAAGGGACAAAAACGCGCACAGAATGCAGACAGGTTAATGAGCATGGTGAACACAAAGAGATAGATGAAAGGGGATTAGTAGACAAGGGATGGAGAGAAGAAGGAAAGAAACCAATAGGGGTAGAGGAGAGGTAGGAGATAAACAGTGGAGGGACAATAATATTTGATCTATTAAAGAAATACAGTTTGATTTTGCACAAGTATTGGTTTTATACTGTTTTATCTTCTCATCTCCTTGTTAGTTTTATGATTGGTCGACTCAGAACAACGCTCCCAGGAGCCGTCTCCTGTCTTTCTACAACCTCTCCGGAGCAATCGCAGACAAGCTGAAGTCCATCTTCTCTCTCTTCGCTGGCCATATTATATCCAACTGTGCTCAACTGTTGGACGCTAATAATTCTGCCAAAACAGGTAAAAAAAATCTTTCTTCCATCCATGTGGAGGGTGTTCTTAAGTTAACATGTCAGATGATCTGAATTAGGCTGGTTCTATTTCTATGCACAGGTTAGACTTAGATAGGTCACTTTTTGCAATTCAATTCAATTGGACTTTGATTCAACCATTTTTAACAGTTATAACTTAATAATATAAAAAATATGTGACTACATACAGTAGTAATGATACAAAGAATGATAAATAAAGTATACACTATAGAGATAAACGCAGAATGGTTAAGGAAATTCACTGGAAAATGATGTAACTTTATGAAATGTAAACTATATAAACTAATTGCATTAAGTGTGGAACAGCTTCATATTGCCTTCTCTTTCTGTAAAAAAATATATTCCATCATTTCAAATATCTTTGACCTAGTGACCACAGATTTGTGTGTAAGATTTGTCTCAATTGTGAATTAATTTTCATCTTTAGAGATGTTATGAGAGGCCTTTTCCTCCCTTGGTGTACATTTTTGAGTTATTTACGCTATACTTTATTACCTTCTGCTGTTATTAAAAACATTGTGTGTGTGGCTTTTTCCTGAAATAAAAATTCCCAAATAAAAAACTGAGCAAACAAATATTTGTATACCAGTCCAAAATATAATAATGACATTTCCCTTTACCTTTTAATCACTTTCAGAAGAACCTTTCTATGAGGACGACGCCAGCAATGAAAAATCAAACTTATTAGTGCAGCTCATCTTGGCATGCCTCCATAAATGCTTCCTTCACGATAAGGGAGCCTTTGTCAGTAAAGAGAGATTCGAGTTGCTCTCTCAGCCTGTTATTGATCAGGTAAATTTCCATCTCTATTTTCAGTTTCTGCAGTAGTTCATTAAATATATAACTTTGATTATGTACCTTTTATGTTGCTGTTTAATGTGTCTGCAGCAGTTTATTAAAAAACCAGCTTTGATTATGTAGCTCTTTATGCTAAATAAGTTGATTTCAAAAGCAACAAATTGAGGTGAAGCTAAGGTGCAATTTCCCACACAACTGCATGCTGCTATATGCTTCTGTTAGACAAATAGCCTACCACAGTTCGTGAGTGTGGTAAACTGTAGGTGCTGGCTAAGAGATAGTTAGTAGGAAACATTGTGAGCTATTTTAATTTAACAAGTGCTTTCCTGTGTTACTCACCCAAGTCACTGTATAAATTTATGACTTAATTGACACCGTTTATAGCGGAAAATAAGACATCAGTTCATTATGAATCATATCAAAATGGACTTGAAATTAAGTTTATGTATATCATCTAGGTATGACTAATATAGTTTTCTTTGAATTGTAAAACTTCTAGAGTGAAAAATGACCTGCAGATTGCCATGGTTACCAAATGAGAATTTTGATCACTTTTTTGTTGGGGGGGGGGGTGGGGGAGAGCAAATTACTTTCCTCCATGAATGAATGGAGCTGGTAATACTCCCCCTCTCCTCCCTTGGTAGTGAAACTCTCAGTGACAAAGAATCATCTGTAAATGTCTTCCTTCTCTCAGCTTGAAAACGTCCACGGAAGTGACGCGGTGTACGAAGACAGGATAAAAGAACATGTCGGTCCTTGCGTATCGGCCATGATGTCATCAGTCAGTGATCAAAGCATCTGGCAACCTCTCAACTATCAGCTACTTCTCAAAATGCGCCACACCTCACCCAAGGTAAAGTAGCATTTACTTGTAAACAAATATTAAATTCAGACTTAACATAGGAACAGATCCAGCGAGAGACCTGGGCCCTGTTATTAGAATTTACCTCTGTGCTCACTTCTCTCCCTCCCTTCTGGTTTGTAGATCCGCTTCGCTGCTCTGGTCGTGTTGGATCAAGTCCACCAGTCTCTGAAGCAGGGTTATTTGTCCCTGTTACCAGAAACCATCCCATTCCTTGCAGAATTAATGGAAGGCAAGTATAACTCATGCTCAACAGATTCTTGTTTTTGTCTTTTCCCCACTTTTTCTGGCTCTCTGAGAAATTATGGATCAAATGGAATGGAGGTCCTTGAAATTCTCTTTATGAACCATATTTGCATATACTCATCCATGTATCTCTTTAAGGTGATGTCTGATCAAGTTAAAAAATAAATTCACGTTCTGTTGGATCTACAGTATGCTGTGGCTGTGCCCACACACACTGCATAGACTTGTGTTGGACATATGTACCTTGTGTAATTTTCTTGAATATTCCTTACTGTATAACCTCGGCACACAATTAAGTCAAATATCTATTAGACTGTTATCTACCCCTGCCCCACACCCCACCCTGCCCCATCCCCCACCCTGCCCCATTCCCCACCCTGCCCCATCCCCCACCCTCCCCCATCCCCCTCCCCACTCCCATCCCTCACTTCCTACCTCAGATTATCATGAGTACATGAATTGAACTCTGTGTCTATTTGTTTTCAGATGAATCTGAGGAAGTTGAGGAGAAATGCCAAGAATTAGTGAAGGATCTGGAGAAGACATTAGGAGAACCTCTGCAAAAGCACTTTTAACAAAATTAACTTGACGATGACCTATTAAAAGTCACATCTAGTCTATCTTGCATCATCAGTTGATCAAGAATGGAAAAGTTTCAGACTTAAGACTGACTTTGAATCAAATTTAGTCCATAAAGTTTATGACTCACTCATGGCTTAGTAAAGAAAAGATATGAATTATTTTACACCAACTCTTGAGTTTAGTCGTTGAGAATCCTGACTAGAATGTGATTCATTTAGAGGACTCATCCCTCTTACGATCATCTCCATCGAGATGGAAATGCGAAAAAAAGGCAAAGTTGCATCTTTGTGGACTAAATGTGATGCAATCATGATTGGTAAACAATCTGTTGAGGAGTAATATGCAAAGATAACAGACTATATCTGAAGCCAATATAAAATGTTTCTGTATTAACTTTTTACATACGGTCAGTAAAATGTTATAACTTATCGGGTCCAAATGATCCTTCTTCCTGGGTTAAAGGTCAGTAAACTGCAGATCTGTTTGTGAACCTTTGTTTTGCCTTATGCCATTCTTATGGTTTCTAGATAGAAGACTGTTAAATAGGTCAAGGAAGTGTATTTTTTTAAATTAGGAAGTTATTAAGTAAAAAGATGAAACAGCATACAATCCACCACTGTTTTAAGTAATGTAATGATTCTCCGTGAAGAAAGCCAAAGACAATCTTCATTTTTCTGTGAATTTATATCTTTAACTTCTGAGAATATCAAGGTTAATTATTTACCTCTGTGCTTGCAAACTTAATTACCCAGGCATATTGATTGATGATTCTGTGTGGTTAAAATTTAATCAAAATCTCACATATGTTGAACCGTGAACATGAAAATTGATCTTCTGCCAAGCTGTCAATTAAGTATTGAGTTTGGTATAAATTATGATAGCTGCATTTCATCCTGAAGTTTTTACCAAAATTATTATTATTCACATTCAAGTTAATCAAGAAAAGTGATTTTGCAGAGTTATGCATTTCAATTTATTAATTTTTTTTTTTATATTTTTTTTTTTAAGTTTTCATTAAACCTGCAAGTTCATTGTGAAGTAAATGAAGTGCCTAATTATTGTAGTAGAAAAAAAGAAAACAATCTACTTTATGCATTTAAAATGAATATTTATTTCAGCTTTCCTTGTTCTTTGTGAAATCTTCTGCAAAAATGTAATGAATACTAAGGGTTGTCTGTGGATGTGATTTGTGAGTATCAGGAGTCCCTTGGAAAGGAATTGCTACTACTTGTGATCAGGGTAAAGTTTCATGAACGATCTACTGTGTACCGTTCACAAATGATCTTAGCCAAAAGGCTTATCTAGCTTGGGGTTACCGACCCAGCTTGACATTATAGAAAGGTTGATTCTGCGGGAATAAAAAATCAACTTAGGGATGGGAAGTGAGAGGCATTGGAATGGAGGGGGGGGGGGTTGCTCAAATGCCTGACTATACTACTAAAGTTGTTCTAATGACTGTTGAATAAAAAGTGTGATTATTGGTACAACTTTTTGTTTCAAATTTTATTTAATTCTCATCATGTGACATGACAGGAAATGAAATGGAAGCCAAAGTATTGGTCCATTCCATCAAAGTAATAATAACAAAATGTAATAATAGAACTGATAAATGATGAAAAAACAAGGAAATATTGAAAATAATAATTATTAATAGGCAAATTCAGATCATCATAAGATCATGGTGCATTGAGAACATTGCTTAAAAAAGTAAGATATGGGAATAGAGAAACAGAGACAAAGAAGGCTTTACAAGCTGCTAATACAATACTAGGAATGAACAATGGAAAGTTTATAACATAATGATTCAATTTAAAAATACCTATTTTACAGTCGTGACCACTTGTTAGAAGAAGAAAAAAATTCTGAACTAGTTCATTTTAGAATAAACTCCTCACAGTATAGTATCAAATCAGATTATTACAAATTGCACAGATTTGGTGAATTATTTTCGTGAATCAAAATTTGAAAAAAGGAATGTTTACACAGTGATCAAGGTTATAAAGAGGAAATATTAACTATTTCATTTTTGTTTTTTTAATGAAATATGAAAACTCTAAATTCATTGGAAGAAGATGAACAAAATATCCACTCATAATAACAAATATATGACTTTATAAAATAAAATTAAAAACAAAAAAACAGTGTGAAAACTGGAAGAGACATAAATTCTTTCTTTTGTATTAAGGCTTGAAGTACTTGACTAGTCCATTACAGTAATCGGATCACTTTCAAATACTTCCAAAATATATCATGGAAGGATCAGTATATTACTATGACCGTCTCCATGGTTACTATTAACTAATTAGCTCAATTTTCCATCTGAGAATACATCAAGTCTTGTCTTGTTCATATGAAGTATGCTTACTAACATGTAAAGCAACGAGATGTGTACATCCTAGCTTTTCATCTGAGTATTAACTAACACATAGTTCTATATGAAAAATGCAAAGTATTTCTCCCAACTCACAAAGGTGCGCCAACTGCTGGCATAATGAACCTAACTTAACATTTCCAGGTCAAGAGCTTCATAAAGAATAAGGGTCATCTGTTGTGGGGGGAAAAATTCTTTTGTCTTGGCCTCCAAACAATTTAGGTGCTGAATTATGTAGCAAATTGCCTTAATAAATAAAGTGTGTAAAAAGAAGTGACACTCCATTTTAACAAAATTCAGTGAAGACTTTCCTGGTCAGTTAATGTTGCCATGGAAACAGGCGAATATAAATAAAAGACACAACATTTTGAATACCATGCATACAGTAATTCCAACAATCGTCATGGACAAACATTGAATTGTTTGTTGATTGATTTTGGCATGCTGTCAACAATTTAGTTCATCTGGCAGTTTGCATCAGCTTTTAGTCTCCTGTGATGGTTCCTCATAATGTTGAGTGGCAGTTTAAGTAACATTGCAGGTACAACATCATTTCTTAACTGATCTCTACAGATGTTTCATATTCAATTACATTTACTTCTTGCATCATGAAAAAACAAATCCTTTGAAATTTAAGTGAAATACTGTTTATCATATTCAAAATTTCACTTTACCACACCATCTTCTGTCATCGTTTCCGAATACTTCATTGTGAGTCACACATATACCATCAGAATCTTTAGTAAACACGATTTTTAGTTGTGTAAAGCTTACAAATTAAACTAACATGGAACATCCATTGAGACTTATGTTTGAGATGAGAATGAACCTGTTCTCAGACAATGGATAGGGACAATACTGTATAGTACACAATACATAAATTAGAATTAATACATCACTGTACACAAAGATAAAGGGTACATATTAAAAGTAAAATGTATGTCAACTTTGGTTAATGGCACTACAGGAACTTATGTAACAGTATATTCTGGATAATGGCATTTGAATAACAAACCACAGTACACATGAATAGTAAACAATTCTGAGCACCAGCAAAGGGCATATATTTTTCTTCTCCCCCCCCCCCACCCCCAATATCCAAAGGGCTATATCCCTATGATCACCCTCCTGGCATCAGGCCTGCACCTTCTCCCATTCCTTGTGATATAACCTATAAACTAACATGTTACTTAGCATATTTATTAACACAAACTGTAAGGTATACAATACAGCTACTGTACCTATAGAGTAATTTGTTTTGATATTAAAATTTCTGTTGCAAAGAATAGATGGCAGCTTGAATATTGGAGCAGTTTTGGGACAAATAAAACAAAACCCTTTAAGAATGACTTGATTGCATAATAGTACAATATCCAGCATCGATCCATTGATAGAGGGTAGTACAGGTCAGTGCATTATAAAGATTACAATTTGTTGTCTTCAAAATGTTCAAACCAATTTGAGTAAATGTTTGTTCAATAAAGTTTGCACTTCTTCCCAAATACCCAAATGACCAAGTTTACTACAATACAACTCTGATATTCATAAAAAAAATTGATATTTCTGAAGCAGTCTCTTGCATTTTATCACTAGTTTTCTGCAATTTTTTTCAAATCTATCAATCTTTTTCTTTTGAGATATGATCACAATTGATGAAACTAAGACACAGTCATACTGTAGTTTGTAAGACTTCAACATCATCATCGTGTAATTGGTGATTAGCTATTTCGAGTCTGTAAAATCCATAGCCAAAGGCACCCTTTTGTCACGTAAAGTGGGGATGGCCTTAACTTCCAAATGAAACACTAGAGTCAGATACCAAATAAATATTCTTCATTATTTGAAATGAGACTTGAAACACTTATGCCAATTAGCTGTAATTTATATTGGGGTCCATGAAATGAGGAAAACAAATAAAACTTCTTCTCTCACTACTTTGTGATAATTGCTACAATCTCTGATAAATATATCACCGACATCAGACAAGAGCACCAACCCCAGTTCAAAGATTCTTAACGCACATGACCGTTAAGGAAGAGAAACGTACGTACAGTCTAATGAGTGGATGATCAAATGCCTTTCTGTCGCGTAAACGCTAATTAGTTAAAAGCCTTGAATATATTGAAAGAGGAACTGGCAGAAGAGCTTTGATTTCTTGGATAGTGGGCTACTTATAGTTCAAAGACTCATAACGATGCAGTTAACCAATGGCATCAAGGCTTAGAAGATCAACATTCCCATTATGAGAGAGAAAAAAATAAAAAGGGAAGCAAGAGAATTAAACTATACAGAGGCCTATTGCAATCATTGAACTGTCATTAGTACTTATCAAATTACAAACTGTACAAGCATATTGTAACATTAGGACAAATGTAGGCAGTGAAAGTTTGAATATGATATGTAAATATATACCCAAATGAGACATGACCAAAACACATACATACAAGCAGCCTACAAGCAACCTGGAGTGAAACATTTCTTTGAATATTATTTCATGTTTTCAAATTACAATGTTCTGTATATTGTATGTGTATTAAGACAATAGATTTTTTACAGGATGATTGCATCAGAGGTTCAACAATGAAAGTGGCTGGACTACAGGTAATTAAGTCTACTCATTATTCATTTAGCTTTAAAGGGGCATTCCAGAGCATCATGATACAGTTACAATACATTTGAAGTTTTCAATGAAAAAACGGTGCTGCCTTTTTTGGGGGTTATAATGTTAAATAGAAATGACTTTTGGTTGGGTTATTTTTTAGAGATTTATCAAATAATGGATAATTATGACTGCTCTAAGCTGATGATGATGACATCATTAACAAATCTTGAGGCAGTGATCTACATGCATGTAGACATGAAGCATACTTTCATGGTAAAAAGTGAAAATTTGAAGATCAAAATAGTTATAGAAACAGTATTTGCACTCACTTGTTATTTGTTGTTGGACTTTTCTCAAATTTGGCCTATATAATCATCCGTTGATCAATTTCAGTTTTATTGCTTACACTAAGAATACATGATTTAGGTTTCAAATAAATACCATGTAACCAAGAAGAAAGAAAAAAATTGACCTAAAAAGTATTAAAAAAAAATGTTGAGAAAAATTACTGTAGGACAGCAACTGTAACAGGAAAAAAAAATTATGACACTGAACGTCATAAAATGCCCACCAAAAAAGCAATGATTTTCATGTAACATGTAATTTTGACCAAATTTGTTTTTGTCGATGAAATGCTCTAAGTATAGTTTAATAAGTATATGACCACTGGCAGGTACTGTATATGTGAGGTCTGAAAGGCGTTATCCCAAATTCAAACATCCCTGTCCCCTCCCAGTCCCCCTCCCTCCCCAGTCCCTTGCCAGTCCCCCCCCCTTTCCCCGTACATTGCTTTGTCTTTGGAACACATCTGTATGAAATGATTCTTCGCACAGTAATAAAGTACAGGGATTAATTTAGTGTTCAGATTTTGATAAGCAGTTTTCAAGGCTCAAGTTTGTCTCTTATTAACAGCTACTGTATGGTTGTTGTGTATTGACCTTTGCACATTTTTATAGCAATGTGACCATTTTGCTATACCATATTTGGATAACCTATTCCATGCAGTGGAAAAGTGCTACTTTGGTCAATTTTCCACCAGCGTATGACTAGCAAAATACTAACAGCACAACATTTTAGAAGCTGATCTGTCTTGGCTGTAACAGATGGGAGTTCTGTAAAGTAATTCATTTTTCCATAACTATAAAAAAATTGAAAAAAGAATTACATGAAATATACAAATTTACATTTTTTACCTAAAATATATATATCCTCTAAACACACTACCACGGTCAAGTCTTCATGGTGATGTCGCCATTTAAATATTCATTGCTACTATGCACTTCTGGTAGAGAGCTTTCCTGATCGATGTACCCTAACCGACAAATTGCGGCGTATTGATCGGGTATTTCCATTAAGATGTGTAAAGCCAGAGCCGTTTCCGGGTTCAGGGAGTTCGTGACCAGGTCCTGATAAGGGACAAACTGGAGGTTGTCAAAGTGACGCGACAGAAGTTTGTCGTCGTACTCCTGCAGGACGTCCCAGGGTCCGTCTCCGACCCCGACCACGACGATGCTCAACGGATACTCAGAGGCTCGGATGATCGCACGGATGTCTTCCCTGTCGCCGGCAAATTGACCGTCGGTGATGATCAGGAGGATGTGGTACGATTTTTTATCCTTGACAATTTCCACCGCTTGTTCTATGATCGGCGCCATGCAGGTTGGACCGCCGAGTTCCGAGTGAGTCGCATGGAGCAAGTATCTCTCCAGCACCTCGTCAAATCCCTTGCACTGGACCCCGTCTCTCGCCAGGGCGAACACGCTGTCATTGCGGCAGAGCTTGTCGCCGAAACCGAACGTGGGGATCAGGTGGTCGTCGTCGAATTGTTCCATGGTAGCCGCCATGATGGTCAAGACCCGCTGATACGGGTTTAACAGTTTGGAATTTGATACGTCGTGCAGGCAGCGGACACCAAAACACTTCCTGCCTTGCCATTCGTTGCTGGCGCTGAAGTCGATCCCGATGATCAGGTCGCTCTTGACCATTCCCGTCTTCTTGATGGCGCCTACCACTTCATCGTAGGAATTGAATCGATCTAGGAACGTCCTGAACGTGTTGCACTCGTTGAGCGACAAGCCCAACTTCTCAAAGACGGAGAGCGACGAATACCGCGATTCAGATCTAGAAATGAGGCTGTGGTCTATCTCTTTGGGTTTCTGAGCTTCCTGGTTATACACAGCAAAGAGGAACATAACAGCTACGACAGCTGCCACGAAAAAGAACAGCGCCATCTTTGGTGTCAGCTCTACCGGATGCTACATCGCTCCTTGACGTATGACGTTCACCGGAATCTCATGGATATATCCATCCGAGTCTGAAGAAGACAAGCAAGAACATTATAGTTATAAACATTCTGACAAACAGTAAAGCATATATAATTGTCACACTTCTACCGTAGTCTGCGATGTTCAATAACATAGACCATTTCATAGCCTTACACGATTTACATCATATTTAAATATGTATGTATTTGTATGTGTGTATTTTATATGCAGCTAAGACATTTATGAGGCAATTAAGTTGACCTAACAATTAAAATATAAAGAGTACCCTCACAAGCTGGAACATTGTACAGACTCTATTGCTTATGTGATAGCTAATGGGAGTACAGAAGCCTACCTCAGAGTATATATTATTAAGTGTCTTTCCATTACAAGTAAATATATTACTGTCTTGCTAGCTGATCAGACTTTATATGCCTCATTTTGAATTAAAAAACAAGTTGTAACTATGTATTAAGTACTGCTTCATATAGAATGACAGATTAGGTACTGACTACATTAAGGCTTATACACTAGGTTGTACCATGCCTCGCGCTATTTACCGACTATTAAATGGATTTGGCTGTTTGCCAGTAGAGAGAATTTCACCAAAAAAGCAACTTTTTGATAGAAATATTCTTTTCCTCTGTGGATAAAGTTTGAGAAGCAATCAACTTCAACCATGACCCACAATATTCCTGTACAGTACTTACATAATAATAATCATAATAAACAGATGTCACTCTTTCCTGTATGCAGTTTACAAAATTCACTTTTAAGCCGGTCTGCATTTGATTATAATCAGATTAGGTCGGGATTATACCCTCAGGTTTGATCAGATTATTCTTTTTATAAGATCGTAAAGATTTGGAGAAGAATGTATCTATGTATGGAAGTGATGGATTAATTGCTGAAAGCAACATATGGCTAGCTAGGTGATGGATTAGAAAAACACAGGCCTGTAACATTAGCTAGGTGACAGATAAGAAAATACAGGCAGGCCTGTTACACTAACCAGGTGGCATATAAGAAAGTACAAGACTGTTACACTCCAATAGTGACATAATGAATGAACTGCTAATGAACTGCTACATACAAGAATCCAGAGAGAGTATTAAAAGTAGACCAGGTGTAGCAAAGGAAAGGAAGTAAACACGTTCCAATGGTTTGAAACTACAGTAGGATGAAATATGCGTACAAAATAATTCATTTCAACTCAAACCAAATCGATCTATAGGTTGTGTAATATGACAATCGAATATTGATAGCATGCAAAGTCTTACTAATTAAGGATGTGTTAATTGGACTTTTAAAACGATTGATTACAATTCTGATAAAATTGATTTCCATGTCATGTGAAGAATTAAAGGAATGCTCTGATTTCCATATCATGTGAAGAACTAAAGGGATTTCCTGTCATGTGCAGAACTACAGGAATACAGTGGTTTCCTGTCATGTAAAGAAACTAAAGGAATCCAGTGGTTTCCATATCAGAAAACTTGAAGACTAAGCATGAATGCTACCTAGATTGAAAGCCAATAACGGCAGCCATTTTCCTTTAACTCTCATATATTCAAATGTTCGACAGTAGTTTGGTTACAAACATGAAAGACAAAAAAAAACAATTAAGAAAAAAAGCAGTGATGTCCTTACCTACATCTAACCAAAGTACTGTACATACTTGACTGAACCATTTCACGTACATTTCGGAGAAAATGAAGTCGGTTGGAAATTTTGCAATAATTTTATGAAATATTGACAGAATGAAAAATTGTGCTTTGAAGCTGACACAAATGTTTCATTAATCAATGTGGGTGGGGGGGGATTTAGTTGGGGGGGGGGGTTTAGTTTCTTGTCCTGCATCATTTAGTTCCTCTCATGGATCTATATTCTAAATTAAACTGAAGACCAAATTAAATCCCAACTTTTCTTCCTTTAAGATCAAACTGTTTCATGGCTAAATGTGACTGTATTATACTTAACAGCATGGTCCATACGTACTTACTGTGCAGTACTCTCATGGCAGTTCGAATTGGTTAAATTATTCGCAGAGAGCGAGGAAGATTGAATGGTAATAGTAACAAACATGCTCTGAGAATTGCATGCATGTTTACAGCATGAAGAAATTAATTTGCTCTATATATCGAAAACCTTATCAAGGTATGCTGTATTGGCCCAAAATATGCTAGATATTCAAATATGGTCACCTTTGGTCAAAATTCTTAAACTGTTTTTATTTACAATCTTCGAGGAGATTTTCCTCACTGGGACATTCAGTCATCTTGTGTGTTCCTTAAAAATGTCTGAGAACAATTTAGAGAGTAAAGACCTCCAGGAAATTACTTTTGGAAACTTCTATCAATTATAGCATGCTATAATTTGAGGCCTAAACTGACTACTGTACCTTTAAAGTACTGTTTTTCAAGGCCAAATTAATGTCCTTTAGAGAAATTTTGCAGCAATAGACAGGCATACATGTTCCTGTATATGTATAAGTGTAATACTATTGTACAGTATGTCTGTGTGTATTGCTCGACCTGTACACAGTTTACAGTATGAAACACACACACAGTTGGAGATGTTCATTATATACAATAGCGCATATATATTATACTGCACCAACAGACCCACAGGAACAGATATGTGCAGCAGTACCCCTGAAAGCAAGACATCAGATTGACCCCTTGATACATACATGTACACGGTACAAAAAGACAGTACACTAAACAAAGCACCATGCCATACATAATATATTCTTCTTCGTTTGTTTTTCACAACCCCCCACCCCTCTCATTTGGTTTCTTTAATGGAAGCCAGAAAATTGCATTTATAAGTTTATTCGAAAAGAATTCCTCTCTTGTTTCCTTTCATTTCAGTGACCCAGTTTTGCTTTCTGTATTCTCAAACATGGTATGTTTTCCTATTATTACTTTAGATATAAATTCTGTTAACATACTTTCACCATACTCACATCTCAACATTTACTCACCCTATTTATTAGAAATGAACCATTGATTTGATAAATAAATTAATTGAATTCTAGTAAAATTGGAAATTCAGAGGGATAGGCCTTACATAGAAATGTACTTGAACCAGGTGAAGTAAATTTTTCCCAATACGAAAAACATGTGAGACACTTTGGATGGTAGAATAAGAAGGGGGTCACTGGGGGTCAGTGAGGGTGCACAGTGTTAAAAGATTACCAGGGCATACTAGACACGGTAGAATGCGGTGCTTAGGTTGTGGGGAGACAGGTAAGTGGGGAACGAAGTAAATTTGCTTTATCGAGGATAAGTTCATCAACCAAGAGGGAAACAAGAGGAATTGAAGGAGTACAGATATTATACTGAAAGACAAAGAAAAGTACAATAGGTACAGGTAGCAAGGTAGATTCGAAAACGAATCTGGAAATTGCTGGCAACCGAGACGTGTGTCTTTGGGAATGCAGTGCTAAACTATTACTACCAACTTTTGTATGATAAGTGGATTAGAGTGCATACGTTGAGGGGAGACAGGTTATAAAGGATATGAAGTTAAGACTACAGTGCTTAGTTTATGAAATGCATGCACTGTTGGAATCCATACAGATTCACACAGATTTGGTATAAATTATAACTGTTCCATATTAAAAATGAGTTATAAAATTAGGTGCTGCCACTCATGATAGCATTCATCGGGTATACAATCATTTAGTTAAGGTACGTGCAAGTTCCTAGCCAGCAGCCATGGCCAGCCAGCAGAATACATGATAGAAGCCAATTTGTGTTTCATGATGGAAAATTCAAAATATCCAAAAAATGTTTGCATACATAATGTGAATAGTTCAACAATTGGCATATAGAACTGCATATTCACTGTAAATTCTAGAAAAAAACATAAAACAAATTCATACCTTGAAAATCTGGTCACTCAGATTGATAGCTCCCCCAATGATAACCTCCCACAAGTATACACTCTACACCTTCCAATTCAACCAGTGTATGCTGTTAACGCTCAGTTAAAACACCAAAGTGATTAAGGTGACAGTGTTGTGCTAAAATACACAACTACAGTATCTAAATCCATTCCACTGAACAATTAACACAACATCCGTGCTACGGATGCAACAATGTTTACCCACTGCAGCTTGATCAGCCACTCAACGGGTGTATAATATATCAATATATAAATATATCTATATATATTATTATATATTCTTCCTACCTTTTAATAAGAAGAGAAGAAGAAAGTTCATTTCATCCTCGGATTCAAAGAGCTACAGAATCTGTTCTAGTAAATCCTGAAGGCAGTAGGTGTCAATCAATAACTGTTATAAATCTGATGGTGGATAAAGGTTGAACTTTCCCAGGGTACTGCCGTTCGCTAATGTAACAAACGGAGAGGAAATGAATAGTTGAAGGCTTTGTAGAGTGAGGCTTACTGTGCGAAAGGAACTTATTAACGCAAGAACATAGATCAGTTTATTACCTGCCAACAGTAGTCTTATTATTCTTTCTTCTTTTTTTCTTTTTTTTTCAGCTTTTTTCGTTTAAGAGACACTTTTCAAAGGATGTATTTTAAAGAAGTATTCTGTATATTGTGTTATTGAAACATTGTACAGAACAAAACACTACAGTATAGTTACTGGAAAGATAGTACTTGAATAAAAAAAAAATTAAATCAATAAGTAAAGTCAAAACCTCAGATGAATGCTTGAAAATTCAGAAATTAATACTGTAACTCGTTACCAGCTTCCAGCAGTTTTAATGTGCATAAAATCACACTCTAATCATGTTGCAGTTAATTCCTTACTGTGTAAACATTATAGGGAAAAAGAAAAAGAGAGGAAACTTGGAATATGAACCGATATTAGCAATAAAGCTCGTCACCGACTACAGTGCTAGTCGCTGCTATCATTAATCATTGTTTTGTTTTTTATATAAGGAAAGGATAAATATTTACAACCAGACAAGTGGGGACCAGCTGTTCATGTTTTTTATGGTTAAAGCAGTCTTTTGTTTAGATTTCCATAAATTTATGAGAGGAAACGATAATAACATCCAATATCTCTGCCATTAATTTAATACCTTGGCAGGATCATTTTCCCTTCAAAAGACTTAATCAAATGCCAACAATTCTTGAAATATTTCTACTTTGTATTTACAAAAGATTATCAAAAAGCATGCGTGTACTGTAAAAGAGCCTGGATGACAAAAAAATCTCAGAAAAAAAAATGTTGCATGACTCGATTACTGAATTACGAGTGTGTATATCAACAACTGTTGAAAACTTCGAGATTAAAACGGCCTGACAAAAATTCCCCACAGTGTAAATGATACTTTAAATCAGGCTGTTCGCTACAGTCTCTAGAAAGTTAGGACAACATGGTGAACACAGAACAATGTCTGCAACCATGGTTACCAAGTCCGTAGAATCAAACAGAAGACAAAAACTCTGAGATTTACGCTTCCAATTGCTTTGGATGGTATGAATCCAGAAGGTCATTGAACAGCACAGACCAGTTGCTGAGAGTGTATAGTGTTAAGACGGTTAACCAGTTCACTTTACTGTAGGCATGATAGAGTGAGAGTGCTGAGGGTTGTGGGAAGACAGGTAAGTAAGAAAATGAAGTAAACTTTGTGTCTTAGTTTGTTCAATTGCCATTTCACCATGTACCTAATTATGTAAGAGGATTTCCATAACATTCCAAGAAGTGGATAATTAAATTCAAATAGTTGACTGTTTGAAAACTAAGATAAAATTTTAAACAATGAAAAAAAGGTAAGATGCAGCATCTATAAGTAATCACTAAAATACAGATGGTTCTCTGATTGCCAAGATTATGGACTGCAAGAAAAAGCAATTAAATACCCAGGTGAAGAAATAAAGTAGAAAACTTGTTTCAAATTCAGAAATACAGACACCAAGAAGCCGTATCTCCATGTGTTTAAATACATGTTACACTGTTAGAGATATTACAGACAGTTGTACTATCTTGGCACAATTATAAAAAAAGTGGCCTAATAATGGTACAGGAAATGGGAACAGCTTTGTGTATATCCTGTCACACCATAACACAGGAATCTGTGTGATTATCAGGATGGTATTTACAGCTGTCAAACGGTCCAGCACACAGACCGGCCACCGAAGAAGGTGTAATGCAACACATAATTTAATAAATAACCTTAAATTTAGGAATGAAGATACGTTTTGTATACAACCATATGGCTAATCCATATTTATACATTGAGACATAAGCTGTATTTATCGCAATACTGACAATTTTCAGTAACACATCATTAGTGCAATTATTTAACTTTTTGTCTTTCCAAAAATTGGATGTTTATGCATAATTTCCATTGTTCCTAGGGCAAGTTTTAGTGGAATAAAGTAACAGATACAGTAATGATTGAATTACATTCATGATATGGTATTAAACAAGCTTGTGGCAAATTTAGTTTCATAAAATATATTATTTTTTTTGTTTTAAATTTTTTGTAGTGGTTTTTGTTGACAAAAGATATAGAAAAAGAATATCAACTTCTGAATGGTAGATTCCAATGAGGGTACTGACTCTGGGGGTCATTGGGGGGGGAGTGCAAGAATATTACCAGGTTGTAGGCTCGGTGGATTGGAGTGTGCATGTATAGGAGACAGGCTAAGGGAGGAATGAATTATATTCATACTTTGGACTAATTGTGTCTGAAGTGGAAAATCATCTATCCATACTGTAATATTGGAAGTTGGACGGAAATTGCAATGAAAATTTGAATACAGAGGATGCTCAAACTCATCAAATCACGTAAATCTGAGAGAAAAATCAAATTTGCATTTCAATTGTTTCACTGACATGAAACCATCCAGCAATAATTATTAAATTACCTTAAAAAGTCAGTGTTTCATTTTGTGCAAATCAAGAGATCCACTCAGTGTCACCTATCAGATGATGTCATCGTTGCCGATGTGTTTTTCCTAAGCGTGGTTGAAATGGAAATTTCCGTTGCGTCGAGGTCAGGCATCTGATCTACAAAGACTCTAGGCATGCAAGACCTTTTACACTAGTAAGATGACCTCATCTCCCAATGTGACTCTATACATACAAACTACAAATATTTAGCCTACCAGCCAAATACACAACTTCCAGTGAAGTGAGTCCAAAACCAAACTGGATTCAAAAGCTTCTTATAATCTCATAGCAATCTTTTCACAAGCAACTTGCCCAGATCTGATAAGTACAGTAATATTGTTCAGTTAATTGGAAACAAATTATGTACACAGTACTGCAAATATTATCGGAGAAAAAAAAAGGGAAAGTCAGAGCTTGGTTTTGCACAAATTATGAACATTGCATCTGGGATCTACTAGTCCATTATAATTATAAAGAACAAATGAGGGGGAAGGGAAAGCGGGGGGGGGGGGGGGGGGGGAGGAAGAGACAAGAAAATGCTGACATGTTTTTGCACCCCCAAATTATCACCACATAACAATAATTTTGTCTTTAAACACAAAATCTATTCTTAACATGATTATTAAATATTGTAAATCATGTCATAACACTGCCTGTAGATGTCAGCAGGAAACAAAGTAGAAATCCAGCTGCCATTTGATGTAATTATATCACATTAATTAGGCAAAATTAATTTTCTTCTTTACCTATCTTTTTTCACTTTGCTTCTGCAATTTCCATGATCCATTTTATCTATTTTTTCTCTCTAATGACACAGGATTGGATTTTTTTTAATATAAATAAGAAAATTATAACGAGAAAACAATATGTCACCATGTAGGCCTATACAGTAGTTAAGCTTACTGAAATTAGGCGGGTTTAATTTTGGACAGATCCTGTAATTAATGCTATGGAACGCCTTGTAACGAATGCAGTTAATTGCCACTTGAGAAGATTGTTGTCTGCATTATTAAAGGAACGTGCTTACAGTTGACTAACGCTGAATTTTTAATGAAACTGGAATTGTCTTAGAAGCGTCCTTTACCCTGAAAATTGCAATTTACCAAAATTAGAAATAAACTGCGAAATGTCTGCTCAAGTGTCAGAACTTTGTAAATGTAGCACTCGGGATAACTAAGGAAGCATGTGCCCGCTAATCGGTGAATGCGTTATATATCCCCATTAGTCACATTGTAAAAAAATTGATATTCTATAACTAATGACACATCACAGTTAGAGTTTAATAGTAACATTAATCATACATGTTATTGTAAATGACGCTTATTTGAAATGATATTTTACAGGACATAACTTGATATGGTCTTCTATCATAACAAGTATGTAACAGTATGATGATATTAAAAGAACTTTATATCAAGCCATACTGTATCGTACATGATTATACTGTTTTACACAGTACGTAACATTGTTTATTTCAAATACACTTACAGTACAGCACATGTATATAAATTGATATGGTCATAACAGCACAGCATGTATTATCAATACTAAAATAAATTGTCAATTTAGCCATGTATATACTTATATACCACCAAATCCCTGGTTTGGATATTTACTGCATTCCTCTCTTATCTGTCTTGACTCTACTATGGCAATGTCCCTTCCCCCCCCCCCACCCACCTCCCCCAATTTACCCTACTCTGGGTTAAGCTCTCAACAGTTTGTTGAGAAACCTTTCTTCAGAATGATGAAATTGGAACACAGGTATAGAAAAGTGTTCAAGCGTGATTCCTTGCGTTGGATTTGCTACAATTTATGTAGATTGTTGTACTTCACGAATGGTACAGTAGATTTGGAACAAAGAGGTGATGGATGGACCTTGATAAGGAGGAGGGTCCAATTGTTTCGCAGTGCAAATTTATAGTAAAATTCGAGACAGGTAATTGAGAGGAGCACAGTAAATTGACTGAATGTTCTTTATATCACATGTATGCTAGACACAATACGCAACACAGTGTATACTGTAAAATAATGTACAGAGAAAACATTTCAAAACCCAAGTTACATTGCTGAATCCTGTATTACTGTCTACAGTATCACTCTACAGTACTGTACAGTTACAGAAACTAAAACCAGCACAGTAATTATTTCAATGTAATCAATCTCAACATCAAAATAAATCATTAAATAAAAGAAGTTTTATCATGATATAGAATAAAGTATACTGTTCACTCACCTGCAGTCAGTTCTGATTATCATAAACTGGTGTGCATATCAACAGATCCAATAATGCTTGAAATTACTGCCTTAATCCAACCACTATATATATATCATACACATTACTACTCAATCAATTTCACTTTGCAATCATCAGGCTATACACACTAGACAGATTCATCCACACATTCGACGAGATTTCTTGGATCAATTTTAACCACCGTTTGGCAAATTCTAACGCTTTCGTAGAGTGTGCCCTTAAAGAATACATCTGTTGCCGTGGCCGACGGGAGAAGCTTGCACGACCTTTGGAATTTACATTTCGGGGCTTATTTACGAGACCCATTTACTTTTAATCAATGGTTAACAAGGATGACGAGCGTGGAGATTCATTGCGATGCTAATTGCAGGCTAAGCTTTATTTAGTAGATCTCTTGAATGCTCTCAAGTTGCTAAGATTTTATGGATAATTATAGACAGTAGTTGTTGATCATAAAAGAAAAAGGTTTATGAGGCAAGATAAGCTATAGATGTGAAATAAACAGTATCATCAAGTACTGTAACGACGAAAGTAAAAGATAAACACTGAATGTCAAATGTATGGAGAAATCATAGCTGTAAAGCCTGCTGCATGTTTACGTCATTCATGTGATGATTAAAGTATTTAATGAGGAGGGCAGTCAAATTACTTGGGAAAGGTTTTTGACAAGTTACGCACCGTATCACTAAGCACTCTATCATGCTTCTACAACTTTTTTCCAAGTACTTAATTCTTCTATGCTGACCTTTGACCCCCACCAAAAGCACTAGGGACTTCATACTCAGTATGGGCAAGCCACATGTCACATATAGCATTAGTCAATGCTTCACTTCTCTCCCCTATCTTGAGATATCTTGTTTTCAGGTTTGATTTTATAACCTCTGTTGACCTTCCAAGGCATCTGTACCCTTTAATGATAACTGTTTACAAGCACATTACACCACACTCACCAACTTGAGTGTCCAGCATTTTGTTACTTGCCTGGCTATGGGTAGTAACCAAAAATGACTGGCTTTTTGTACAGATGTGCATCGCTCCTAGTTCCACACACTGACTGACTGTACTACACTGATTTCAATGAATATCTTGAAGTTGGAAAGTAATTTAGAACTTGTGTGTATATAAACCATAGAGTACACTAGTTTGTGCTTTGTAAAGACAAGCACAATACCGAACAGACAAGACAAGACATGTATATTCTGCAATGTGGTATTCAAGGTCCAAAAAAATAGTCAGTGTGGTACAGGACCGTGCACTGCAATATATATAAATATTTACTGTGTTCTAAGCCGACATACTGTAGCCTACCATCTAGTAATTTAATCTACTGATCAACCATCTCAAAGATTTACATAGCCATGCTCTAGCTATGTACAGTATAGTGACATTAACAAAGTTCTACTGAACGTAAGATATCCACTAATTACTTCCATCTGCAAAGTCAATATTTGTTAATTCCACAGTTAATGACCTATTGTAGGCTCCTATTTAAATGTCTTACTGGTCAGTGAACAGCTTCGATGGCAATTTGGTCAATTCAGATTCATTAATGGTTAGCAGAACTTGCCTCTGTATATATAATGAAAGTAGAAAGGAAGGCCTAATATGTACAGTATTTATAACTACTGTATATCTGTACATCAACCATGAAAAAACTAACTGGGCATATTACAAAAAAAATGAAGAGAGCAATTAAAGAAATGTTTTGGCAAGAACAGGTTTTGAACAAGTGACATCAGAATTGTTAGTCATGTGCTTTACAGTACCCAACTGAGCTTTCCAGCCTTAGAATAAATTTCATTTACTGAAATCGTTAAATTAACTACTAAAGTAATAAATACATTACCTACAGTCTGCAATAAGAAAAAGTACCTGGTAAATGCCGATACGACAAACATGGAGTTCATGTTGTGTATACTTATATTTATAAGTACTACAAGTAATTACTCATGAACATTTCACTTACAGCTGTGTACTTACATTACAAAATGTGGAGGACTCATACAGTACCTGGTAAATGCCAATACAACAAACATGGAGTTCATGCTGTGTATACTTATATCTATAAGTACTACAGGTATAAGGAAGTACTAATGAACATTTCCCTTACAGTGTACTTACCTTACAAAAAGTGGAGAGGTCATTTACTTTAGGCACTTTCCATTCAAAGACTACTGTATAATATATACAACAGTATGCTGTCAAGTTAATAATAGCTTGGAATTTTCTTCCTTTTTTAAAATGTGTCCATGCATGAAGTTCTCCTAAGAGTACCATTCAGCAGCCTGTTATGCTATAATGTATGTTTTCACAAACCTACGGTATCACCTTCACAATGTAACAGAACAGATGGTATGTAATTCCTGCTTGAAAGGAAAGCGACTGCAGAATTGAAAGGAAAATTGATTTTTTTTTTTTTTAACTGTCAAAATTAAAATGGCTTCACCAAACAGTAAAACTATTTACGTGCTGTGATTACGTTCAAATAATAGATATTTACATACAGATCATGTAGAACTATTGGAAAGAATGACATTATTTTCAGTAAATATTTGCACTGGTAAAATTTATTGGTTTTTAACTCTTTATAGAGAATCACCTCCATGAGTTCACAGCTTCACCAACGAGGACACCATTTTGTAATGTTTGACATACTGTACGTGTCAAACTTCACACTCAAGAGCTAATGGAACGAACTGTTCGGAATTAATATAATATTAGCTTTGGAAAAAAGTTGTTAATGAGTGACGTTGAGGTACATTTAAAGTATATATAAATATAAATATATATATATATATATATATATATATATATATATATATATATATACATATATATATTACATTTATAAATATATATACTGCATATATAATATACATATACATATATATAAATTTAAATTTAAAGTATATATTTATATCTACTGACCATACAATATGTCTGTGACACCCTATCTACTGTAGGTACAGTTAGCAATCCATTTCAATTGCACTGACACAGCAGTCATGCATGGGAAACCTTTATACAAATCAACAGATGTTAAACAATTCAAACAGACACGACAAACTAACAAGGAAACACATGTTTGCAAAACTTCAAATTACTGTGACTTCACAAGTTCACAGTGGGAACCACTGTACAAAAAAACAAAAAACAAATGTTCTTATGTTGTCATGAAACTGGTTTAATATACAAACATAAGAAATTTATGCTTTCATTTTATGCTTTCATTCATTCATTTCATTCATTTCATTCATTTCATTCATTTCATTCATTTCATTCATTTCATTCATTTCATTCATTTCATTCATTTCATTCATTTCATTCATTTCATTCATTTCATTCATTTCATTCATTTCATTCATTTCATTCATTTCATTCATTTCATTCATTTCATTCATTTCATTCATTTCATTCATTTCATTCATTTCATTCATTTCATTCATTTCATTCATTTCATTCATTTCATTCATTTCATTCATTTCATTCATTTCATTCATTTCATTCATTTCATTCATTTCATTCATTTCATTCATTTCATTCATTTCATTCATTTCATTCATTTCATTCATTTCATTCATTTCATTCATTTCATTCATTTCATTCATTTCATTCATTTCATTCATTTCATTCATTTCATTCATTTCATTCATTTCATTCATTTCATTCATTTCATTCATTTCATTCATTTCATTCATTTCATTCATTTCATTCATTTCATTCATTTCATTCATTTCATTCATTTCATTCATTTCATTCATTTCATTCATTTCATTTATTTCATTATTGCATTTATTTCATTATTAATTTATTTCATTTTATACTTTATTTCATTCATTATACTTCTACCTGTTCTTCTTAATTCTTTTCACAACCTTGTTCCTAATCTTGTTCACACATAAAATGTTAGGTAATGATTTGGATGTCAGGTTTTTGTTCTGTAAAGTCTAGTAAATTAATGTATTTTTACACATACTGTACAATTTAATATGCACATACTGTATGTTCTTTCTGGACAGCTACTGTACAGTGTGGAAAGCACTGTTTGGTAAAAAGATTTGGTAAAAATCCAAGGAACTTAATTCCGATGATTACCAGCATTAGACCTTCTTTTTGCGCGAGTCTTCACACCCTTTAAAACATGCACATCTATAGGCTTAATAGTTGATGAAAAACAAAATGGCAAATTCTAGCTGCGCAGTACTACCTTCAATAACATGCCATAAATGGTGCCTATGGGTTATCCCTATCATGGCACGGTCCATGCAAGTTAAAAAATGTGGGCTGCATCTGACATTCATTACAATTCATCCAACTCAAGCAATAATTTATCCGGTATCGCATTGCAAAATGGTCAAATTGCTATACAAGTCCAAAGATGGGTACTAAAACGAATGACAATTGCGTTACACATAACGAATGACAATATGTTGTACACACTAAAGAAATGCGTTGACTAAAACGAATTAAAAAGTAAATTTAACGTCATTTTCCGATATTAATTGTTAGAAACTAACAATACTATATACTGTAATCTTGAAACGGCTTCAGTTATCTTTCTATATAAATCTACAGAGGTAAAAAGTACAGCACTCAAGCGCAATCTCACACAAAACTTTCCCTGTGGTTTCTATCCGTAAATTACACCAAAATCCTGCAACCACGTTTTTTCACAAATCATTTTTGCGCAGAAAACCAATAACCGCATTCTCTCCACTCCGTTAATCATTCTATCTCCACTCCGTTAATCATTCTATCTCCACTCAACACTGTCCTTCGTTGTCATTCGTTGTCATTCTCTGTCATTCGCTGTCATTCGCAAATGATAATTAACCCTGTACGAAGTCAATTGTCATCCGGTCATTCGCTCTCATTCGTTTTAGTTTGTCCCCCAAAGATGTATACAAGCTCTTTTACACAGGAATCATATTATTTTTAAGAGACAAAGTTCAGAACCTTCAAACCTATAAACAAAGTTTGACCACTAAATTACAGTATACCCTGAAAGTTACAATTATTTAGGCTGGTAGAAAATAGTCCAGTAACATGAAGAAAATAGTTACTGGATAGGCTAGCCAGTCATGATTTAATTGGCCTTTAAATCATACCCCTTACTCCAGTGGCGGAGCTAGGGGTATTGGTCAGGAGGGGCGCGGGAATGGTCTGTAGGGGCGCTATCGACACTATCTAAGCGGAGCGCCACCACAGGTTGGCGCAGAGCGAACAGGAATTTTTTGAGTAAAGATACTCCCTAGATCGCCGGAAATTACCCTTTCCGGGCCTGCTAATTTGCAGATAAACGAGGAATAAATAGGTGTCATCGCCAAATTACAGCAACAAAATGTGACAAATGTCAATAGGTAAATGGCATAATAAAAAAGTCAATAACCCGAACAAGTAAAAAGTGGTAAAAAGCTGAAAAGGGCGTCAGCAGTCCATTTGAGTCCGTCAGGGGGGGCATCCGCCCCCCTGACTGTATGGACGCTCCGCCACTGCCTTACTCCTTAGGAACTAGTAACAGAACATTAAGTCTGTACCATCCTTGACCTAGGCTATAGGCCTACTAACTAACTTTTGCAAAATTACATCAACTATGACTATGAGTTTGAACACCTTTGTCAAAAATATATTTAAAGACCTTCCAGGTTTGGCTCACTTAATTACTATAGGAAACAAGAAATTTCCAAAAGTCTACCAATCCGTACACTAGGTCCCTTGTCTACTATAGTACTACCCTTGGCCTAGTAATTATTTCAACACGAAACCTAACATTAACATTTAGGGCCTAACTTCAACTATGCTGTAAATCTAATGTAGGTTAAAAATAGGAGCTGTTAGATTTCTTGTAACTTACGAAATTACTTATCACACAGTTAAGAAGAAACTTAAGTCATCGCTTATACTCACAATGACAACCGTCGCCAAGTGCCCAATTAAATTGCCCAGTATCCAATGACAATCATCCTTTCTAGTATTTCTACTTTGTAGATAATATTGTCGCGGTGCAAGTCTTTACAGCGACCACCACTGATGCATAACAAGATGTAAACATCTTAATCTAGCGCGAATCTGGGAAACTCTATTGTGTACTCACGTCCAGCAACCTTACAAATATTGATATTTGATCTGAGCTACGAATTTAACGATGCATAGATGGTAATGGACAGAAGTAAGACCGCTAAGTGCACATTTGATAAAACCAGAACTAACATACATGATAGGTTATGTGACGTGAGGATCGGAGTGCATTGAATTCACAAACATAGAGCACTGCAAAACATGCACAGTATGTGTTTTTGCGGTGTACTGTCGAATTGACATTTCCGTCGATCTTGCGAGTTCGGACTTCACGTCTGGCCCATAGATTAATTTGTGCGTTACAGTATGTACACAATTCGCGCATTGCATGCAGTGAATTGAAGTCTGAATCACAGAAGACAACACTACCGTTTGTCTCATATCTCTGGGTAAATTGGTGATTTTTCAGGACGAATTTGTGGGAATATTATATTTTCTTACATTTGCAGTCCTCTGAAAGGTATATACCGTGTTGTTTGTATATGATCGTACTCCATCATCAATGTGTTAATTTTATGTACGTTGGCCTATGCCAATGCTAATCAATATTGGGTCTAGTTGCACGAAAATATGTTAGGACATATCACTGCACCAAAATAGCAGATGATAACATTGCTAAACGAAGCAAAATGTGCAATGTGGTGAGTTTTGTAGACACCGTCCTTAGTGTAGTTTCATGCAAAGCAATCTCTTATATCTCGAAATTGTTAAAGTATTCGCTAAGTTCATTTCATCAAAAAGAATTTTATCAATTTTACCCACATTTGCATGTTTCTGGCTACAACGAAAACAGTTCATTAAGAAACTTATTGCCAATTCCTTTCTTCCTTAATCTTCGCAACAATTCTGATGCAAAGTATCACATCAACTTTGAGAAACAACTGAGATATTTTTTTTATTTCTTTTATCTCCTCTCCATTACTTCAGGTACCATGGCATCAACATCCCATTCTCCTGGAGGCTCAAATATTATCGGGGAATTCTCGGTCAAAATACCAAAGTAATCATCTTTTTCTTTCTTCCTTGTTTTTCACATCTTACTTTGTAACCACATTGTGAAAAACTTTTTCAATTGGTATTAGCCTAGATGGGTTTTTTGTTTGTATTATGCCTGTGTTGTATTGAATAGTGCCTGTTACTGTTATGGTTAGAAATTTCTTGTATTAAATCTTCAAACTAAATATAATTCATTGTATTATTTTGTGTACATCATCCAGAGCCAACTAAAATTTATTGTTTGTATACTGAGGAGTGGTTTTCTTTTAATTATTGCCATTGATAAGCTTCAGCCAACAGAAGTACAGTAGTCACTTTAATATAAATATAATGAAAGTGATAAGTTTGTTATAGAGAGAAATACAGTGTAATACAGTGTAATGAGTTCTCTTGTTTTTTTTCCCTCAGGAAATCAAATAAAAAGTACAGTGTAATGCAGTTCAATCGACACACCAAAGTTGATTTTAAACAATGGAGTCAGGTACAATACTAATCTTAAAATTTTGTCGTTGTTGCAATGCTAATTGTATACTTAATTAATCACCAAAAAGATCCCTATATGTAATATTAAGTAATCCCAAAATTCGTAATTGACGACTTTTATTCAATCTGTTGCAGTATGTTGCAAAGTGAACCTTAACTTTGAAATAAATCTTGGAGTATTTGATTGTATTGTGTTTTTATTTTTTTGGGGGTGGGGGATATCTGACAACTCTTTAATCTGAAAATATAGGTGTATTGATGTTGATAGATTGCACAAAAGTACTAAGTTTGTGATTCTCACAGTTATTTTTGTAATAATCTTATCATTAGTAGTCGGCTCAGTTATAATTTATATTATAGTGATGCATGACAAAACATCACCAGATTACAAACAGGACAGTATCTAATTTAACAATAACCACTTGCAAAGTTTGGCAACCCCCATCAGAGAAGCGTGGCTTTAATAAAGAACAGAGATTGGAGAAGTATACAACATATCAATCTATAGTACAAGGGCATGAGTACAAGTAGAGTTCTCCTTAGTTTGAGTACAAGAACAGTACAGGGCCCTATGTGCAAGTATGAGTACATAATCTTACAGTAGTTTGTATATACACTAGATTTCCAAAATGACCCAAGTTTGACCATGAGTAAAAGTCCACGAGGCCGGGCTAGTACAAGTACAGGCAACTACACTACTGTATGAGTATGGACTCACTACACTGTCTGGTACGTACAAATCTATATTTTAATTTTCTATCAAGATAAAAATGGAGAGGGAGAACAATTTCAAGGAATTCAAAGCTACCGTAGGAGAGGAAATGCCAGTCTATGGCGCCGGGAGTGAGTTTGGAAGGGAGAGGAGAGAAGAGGCAAGAAAGAAGAAGTATGGGGTCAGAGTTCATAAGTACAAGGAAGAAGACCAACCCTGGATACTGAAACTTGGAGGGAAGCAAGGCAAAAAGTAAGCATCAAAAGATTAGCTTTAATAGGTCACTTGGTGTACTGTATGTAGGTCAATATTTCTGTTGTTGTATTTGTATAATGGCTGGGTGTGAGCTAGTGCATGTATGCCAATGCTTTGGCATTTCAGTTTGGGAACTGTTTCAGTAATATCCATTATTCAGTGAATTCAGTAGTTGTCAGGTCTTACTGTAGGATCAAATATACAGACAAAGAAGTAATTGTGAAGTATTTTGATCTTTGAAGCTGGTGTATTACATATATTATATTTAAACTTATTTTTTGATATGTAAGTAAGGGGTTTTATCAATTAAGAACTTTAGAAAAATGTGGAAGCTTGACTTTCTTTTGTTACTGGTGGAACAGCAAGTTAAACACAATTTTGCTACTTACCGAGAGACAAAGATGGCAGAATACCCCAATTTGCTCAGGACTATAATTTGTTTTGTTTTAAAATCCAGTGCTATGTATTTTTAAACTCAATTTAGATGAATTAAATTATTTAATTAATTTGAAAAATACTCTATATAGTTGATGAACGTAACATCATCACATGACTTGCTTGAACTTTGCTCTCTTTTCTGATCCAGGTTTAAAGGAAGGAAAGAAGGGTTGGTCGCTGAGAATTCCTGCTACTACATTCTGAAACAGCTGCCCGATTCATCCTTTGAAGCACACCCTGTGGATTCTTTCTACAATTTTGCTCCTATGATCCAATATAGAACTCTGAATGCTGAGGAGGCTGAGGAAGAATTTGGAAGGTATATTGTGAAAGACTGATTTAAAAATAAGGCTTCTTTTTCTGTCTGTCTGTCTGTCCATCATTGACTGTCTGTCTGTTTATCATTGGCAACTGTGGAAACACTTTGTAACTCAACATATATTATATAGTTTTACCCTGATATTTTGTTTACTTATTTTTCTTTCTTTTTTTTGTACTTTATATTTCCACTTGCATTCTTCAATTAGTTTGAAAATGATTTTCAGTGTGAAATATTTTCATTTCCTGATTAGTTCTTTGAATATTTTAGTGACTTGAACTTTCACCTGTGAAAACAAATCCTTGACTCCCAACTACTGCTTTGAGGATAAATTTTCTTTTGATAATCTGATGACAAAAATTTGCCTAAAATTTCAATTGCTGACAGATGAATTGTGTTCTTGCAAGCCAAGAGTGAATCTCAATTGAAACAATGCATACATTCTAATATCATAAACTTTTTGAGAATCTGTCAAAATCCACCCCACCCCCTCCTACCCTCTACTGGTGCGTTGATTTAACACAAACTTATGTCAATCACTTCAAAAGTTCACCAGTCATGAGGGAGAAAAATATTTTGCAAAACTATAAAAATTTGAAGAGTTTGATTGGTTTTTGTCAAATTGGCATCAGTACTGATTTTGCAAGATAAAAAATGTCAAAACTTTTGCTTTTGTTATTTAGAAGAGACAGGACAATGAACTTCTTTACAGTGATGTTGCAGAAGAAATTGAAAGACACAACAGAGGAAGCGGATCAAGAAGGGAAACAAAAGAAAGATTCCAAATCAAAAGGACTGGTCAGTATTCCCAATATTTTCTCAAAATTTGAAACCAAAGACAGCTGAGCTGACTTTTAGAGGGGTGTCCCCATTGTCCCTCAGACAACCTCTAATCTCCCTGAAGTTTCTGCTCAAACCAATTTTCGTTATCTAACTAGATAAAAGTACAGTGCAGGGGTTCTCAGTAAAATTTCTTCAAGGGCCAAAGAAAACAGGAATCGTGCATTGACACCAACATATAGAGTGCAAGTTTTCAGAAACTCGTTTGTATACAGAGCATCTATTTTTATTCAACATGACACTTTAAATGACTTGATTTGATGTAATTTGTATAGTTTCCACAATTTTTATTCCCTAATTGGGTTACTGTTTCCTAACTTTTATACATCTTATGAATGCACATAACATTTTATTTATTTTATTTATGATACTCACCATTTTCCTATTTATGAACTGTATTTTATGCAATTTATACTGGAATAAATGATACGAATTATTGGTTGGAGCAAAGGTTGAGAGACTCGAGAAGGCCTTTACCCTTAGATTGAGCATTGTGCTTGGTAGGTCCATATGGCTGTTAGGTCTTAAGGGTCTGTGTGACCGATTATTGGATAGGATTGCAATCTTACAATGGCTGGATTTGGGGGTCCATGGGAAGCGTATTGAGAACCATTGGTGTAGTTAAATATGTGACTGATTACTTTTAATATAAAGGAACCTCAAGGTAGATACAATACTTTGACAACCCATTTTAATTTCCCAGACCAAAGATGAACCCTTAGGAATCAATCCTGGCAGCAGTTTCAAGGCCATAAAGGAGACCAGTTCCCTCCTTCATTTGTTCATATTTCACAATATATTATCTTATTATTAATGGACAGACAATCACAGAAGACGACGAATTCCAGAATTTACTCTTATCTGACGACGAAGGAAGTGACGATAATGGTGATTCTAGCAGCAAGAGTAAGTACATTGAAACTATAATGCTATGATAATTCAATATTGACCGTAAACTTGCTGTAGACGAGGAGAATTACGTGATTAGTTTCAAATATTGGAAGCTGGAAAATCATGTTATTCTTCATGAGAGTCTTTACCCTCCATTTTATTTTTGTCTTTTTTCAAATGACCTCGTTGGACTGTATTACATGTATGTAGATTTGGCTACCATTTTTTCTCTTCAGAAAGAGAAAAAAGATAGTTGACATGCTAGTGTAAACTGGTTCATTTTCGTTGGTAGAAAAGAGCAAGAAACAAGATGGAAAAGGGGGCAAAAACAAGAAAACTAAGAAGAAAACAGTCGATGACGAGGCAGAGGAAGAGAGTGACGAAGGAGACTTTGATGCGAGAGAACTAGATTACATCTCCGAGGAGTCGAGGTATTAACCCGATTATCATTTATTTACTTTTGTTTTGTTACTTAGTACCTGTCTCCTAACAAAGTACTGCACTTTCACATTACGTCATCTAAAGTGAAGGGGTTTTGTCTTTATTTCTTGACATTCCTCCTCCCCACCCCAGCCCCCCCCCCTCCTAGTGCCTGTTCCTTTACTCCCAAAATTTTCTAGTTGTGTGTGCTGAAGAGCGTTCAAGATCTTTGTGTATCTTAGTGGTTAATTCATTGTCTATTCATCCAAAGTCTTTATTTCTTGACACTCCTCCTCCCACCCCCCCCAACCCAGTGCCTGTTCACCTCTACTCAACCTCATTCTACCACCCCAAAATTTTCTAGTTGTGTTTGCTGAAGAGCGTACAAGATCTTTGTGTATCTTAGCGCTTAGTAAATTGTCTATCCTTCGTTCATCGATGTTAGTTTGTCGCTCGTTAATATCCAAACCTGGTATGTTTTGGAGTAAAATCCTCCAAGGGAATTTGTGAGGCTAACCTCTTTTTTGGGGGACGTTAAATTCACCTCACTTAAACATTAGTTATTGCTGCCTTTAACATTGAGAACTTTGGAGGTAGCTTTGCACTCCACCTGAAATAATCTTGAACTTACAACACCTCACACCTCACACACTCATCAAAAAAATTATGGTTTTCAAGAAGTCAGAATCAGTCATATTTTCTGCTTCGAGACAATAGTCAGTGTGGTGATTGCTTACAGGGAGGAAATGTTTAATCACAAGACTGAAGCAAACTATCACTCTCTGTGCATTCTGTCTTGTTTCATTGTTCTCTCAATTAGCGAGGGAGAAGCAGAAATTGAGGAGAAGCACGACATTAAAGGCATCGATCAAGAACTGCAGAAGATGGAAGAAGACGAACAGGAGAATGAAGAGAACGAAGCCCAGGAGGAAGGGGAAGGAGAAGCAAGCAAAGAGGAAGGGGAGATCGATAACAACAAACAAGGCGACGGTGAGGATTTTAGAAAACAAATACTCTGTTCGTTTGTTATTAAGGTGAAAAATGAGAAGTTATTAAAAACAAAAAGTGGTCAGAAATATTTAAATGTGTTTAACGGTGTATGCTTTAGACTAAACTGTGAAAGGTTTCTGCAATTTTTAATAACACTTTGGCATTTATTGTTGTCCAAGGAGTAAATGTTTGAGGGGAATGACCAAAACTGAGCCATTTGCCATCAGTCATTTCATTGCTCATTTCATGCCAGACTTTTAGTGGGTCTTAAAGGGTGTGAAGACTCGCGCACAAAGAAACGTCTCATGCCGTTAATCTGACCTAGTTTCGAATGAGGTGTAACAGAAGTGTTAGACATCACCATCGATCCCAGAAAATACACACACAGCTTGCTACTGTCGGTAATTAGACACTAGTGTACAGTCAATACATACAGCTACGGTCAATACCCACAACACAGTGTACATAGCAGCATGGACATCTCAGGTCTAGATAAAAGATAACAAGTTATCAGGTTTCATTATGTCTGCATTTTGTAGACAAGAAGAAAACGTCATTTGCAAGCAACAGAAAGTTAACTTTATCAGAGCGCGAGTCTTCAATGCCTTTAACCCGTAATCTACCTCATGGATTAGTAAAAGCACTGGTGTGAGCAGGGAATTTTGGAAATATAGTATAGATACTATAACACAAAAAAAAGTACTCCTAATTAGAAGTTTGTACTTAATCGTTCTATACCCAGCGTCATTTACTTGTACTCAAACACATGCTGTTGTACTCGTACAGCAAGTTGGATTCATGCCCTGTTGTTTACTTTGATAGATGTTAAAAAACTGTCTGTAGGTTTACTTTGTGACGTGTGACTCGGGCCCGCAGCCAAGAATTTCTTAGCCGGAAGTGTGCCGACAATTTACGCAAAGGGCACAATATTTGTGTCCTGTATTAAAATTGTGGTGAATCAAATTCCAAATGGTGTGTTGCCATTTGGAGAGCTATAAATCTGCTATTTATCGACTACCATAATGCACTAGCAGATTTAATGGCTTTGCAGAAATTGCAGTTAGTATTTGCAGACAACACCATGAAAGACAGTACAGTACTGTTTACACCAGCATTGCAAATACATATATTTGAGAGGCACAATTATAGTGGCAGTTTGGCAAATTGGGAGGGGGGAGGAGGGGCAGATTAGTCTGTATGGTGAGGTGGAGATATAGGAGGAGGGCAGGGCACAGATTTGAAGACCAAATCATTGCATTTCGTTTTCCCTCATCTTCATCCACAGATAGCGATTCCAGCCATTCTGATTCCAGTGATAGTGACATTGATGACACTAAAATTCAATCAGCACTTCTCATGCAGGTAAACAAAATTCATCAATTCATCTCCAGAATAATACTCGGCTGAATATCTTTAAAAAATTGTCTTTTTCCATTTTTTTTTCACACGCTCTGTCTATATACATGGTGTGACCTTTGATACTAGGAGTTCCGGTTGTTACTTCAAATGTGCGATAAGTTCCTTTTCATTGTTCATGGGAATGATGGCAGAAGCAAAAGTGTCCCCAAAAACATATTTGCTGTTTTTAAGTTTTCCAAACTATCCAGTGTTTGATTAATTGTTTGCAAATGACCTGTATATCTATTGAAATTATTGTCTTTTGTTTACATATTTATAATTTGTCATCTCAGAGTTTCTTCTTATCTCTGGTTTTTTCTTCCTTGTGTTTTTGTCGGTTTCTCCCTACCCTTCTTATATTTTGAAAAAAAACTGTGGAAGAAGAAATCCCAACTTTTTTCAAAGGGCAAGCAAAACATCCTGTAGATTGAAGAACACACAGGACAGAACCTTCAGGATGAACCACAGGCCAAGAATTTCTCAAGTTTAGCCACCTTAGCTAAAGTATAATAGTTCTTAACGAGCCTACTGGCTGGAACACATAGCCAAAATTTCGAAGCCTTACGGTACAGTCTTTATGTACTTTTCTTTTCTTTTCACTTATTTTGTTATAGAAGAGGCCGGGTAAGAAATCAAGTAACAAGTCTTCATCTAGAAGCTCCACGTCGAGCAGATCAAATACACCAACACCGAACGATACAACAAAGACGTTATCTGACGCAGCAGTGAAATTACAGAAAGAACCAGGTATTCATTTCAGTTTCACTCCCTCTATTCGACCCACAAAGAGGCTATTATGGGCTAGAGCCCAAAAGCTAGGGGAATGGGGAGTAGAGGGATAGAAGAAGGGGCAGAATTTAAGTTGCTTAATTTTAGGTCACAAGTGTTTATGGTGTACTGAATTTAAAACATTTTCTCTCCCAAAATAGCGTTTTTTCGGGGTCTTCACTCGTTCAAACTTCATTTGTTATTTCTCTGTTAGACTTTAGGTTGTGATCTGCTTGTACTTATTCTCATTTGCACTTCCGTTTGCCACATGTCTAGTTCATGTGAAAGACTAATTCACATTCCAGCAACAGTGGGATTAAGGACTGAATCTGTTATTGTAATCTTACCTGCTACTGTCACATTTGGGGGAGGGGTTTGGGGGGGTGAGGAGGGGTTGAAAGAAGAGGAGTGTTTGATAGAGTTTTGTACAAGCAGGTAGTTTAGTAACTGTTGAATGTGGTAGAAATTAAAATGCTATCATTAAATGCCCACCAGCTGCTGCCTAATATCGCTCTGCACCTTACAATTTGAGTTTACCAAGTAAATCCTCTTTTCGGACAGATGCCAGCGGTAAAGTGAAAAAGGCGGAAAATCTTTCAAGTCGGTCGACGGAGAAAGGTGAATCGAAGAAGATCAAAACAGAGAACGGGGACAACAAATTCCAGGCGATAAAACGACCGGCCTCATCGTCATCCGGAGAGCACCTCAAGGCCAAGAAAATGAGGACAGAAAGTCCAGTCCCAAGGACAGGAACCCCTCCGAGGTATGCTTTAATTGGCTTAGTGATTTAAAATCTACAACTTTCAATGAGGGGGGGGGAGAGGGAGAGGGGGGATTGGAACTTTTGGGTGTATCTTCACAGCATAACAAGTTATATTGGTCTGAAAATTGCCATGTTTTTGTCTTGTTTCTTGCCTCTTTGAAGGTACAAGATATCATTACACAAAAGACGTTTTAAAAATCCTGAAAGCAGTTGTGAATAAGTACTTGATTAAAAAAGTCTGTTTAATTCAGCTACCTGCAACCTATGGGTCACAAGCCAATTTTCGGGTCGCAAAAGATTTTCAACGGGTCATAAGAGCCTTGTGAGAAGTCTCGGAAACATTTAAATTAGGCTTCACCGTTTCCCGACCCAACCTTACAAAGTAACCTGCACATTTTCTGATTGTTATTGAGCCATCAAGGACCACTTGCAAGTGTGAGTTGTGGTTCTACAGGGTTACTTGCCTTCAGTCAAAGTATCATAATAAGTTGGACATGGGTGGCCCTGTGTGCCAATCTCAGTCTTGTATAGCTGCCTCTTCAAGCTTAGATCATCAAAGTTGTACCAGCAATTGCATAAGCCAGCAATATTCCCATTCCATTGCGATGATAAATTCGGTAGTGAGAGGGATGATAGATGGTTCACAGACGAATGCCAAAAATGTCCGCAGTATCATGTCCAAAAGAAGGTTGTAGACCCCTGGTTTAGGTAGTGGGGATTATGGCAGCATCTTACATTTGTCTCCGTAAAACTCCAAAGCTATTGTATGAAAACTATGTCAAGTTTCATTTCAAATACTGATGAAACATATAATTTCGAAATTTTTTCCCCCATTTTTCTGGGGGTTTTTTGGCTGATTTTAACAGAAAAAAAAGAGACCAAAAGATTTAATATATAACCATTTAATTGCTCAATAAAACCGTAGTTTGATCAGTTGCAATCTTCCGTTAGTAATGCCGGGGCAGATAAGGTAAAATGGCTGAAAACAGATGACCAAATATAAAATTAAGCTACCGGGGATGAAACCATCAGACCTCAAACTTTTATTTATACAACATTTAATCAATTGTTACCTGCTTCTGTTGCTCCTATTTTGTTTCAGAAAAGTTAACAATATCAGACAATTTAATTAGCATTTCTTTTTGCCTTCCTCCCCCCCCCCCCCCACCCCCACTCATCCTCCTTACAGCGAGCAAGGAATCACAGAAGATATCGTTAGACGTTACCTGATGAGAAAGCCGATGCAAACCAAGGATCTACTTTACAAACTCAACCCAAAGAAAGTCGGACTCTCAAAGGATAAAGTGGTCCAAAGGTTGGCAGAAGTCCTAAAGAGGCTGAACCCAGAACAAATTAAAATCAAAGACAAAACTTATTGGACAATTAAAGGCAGTCATCAGAAGGCTGCGGGAAATTGAACTTTGACCCCAGAAATCTGGACTCTTTGAGAGGCATGTTGCAGAAACCGATCACGGGCATCTCTGATCAATAAGAGGATGGAAACCAGGAGTATCTTGGAGATAAAAGTGTTTAAAAACACATTCTAGATGTAATATGTATTTTACATGTGGCTTTGAAAAGCTCTAAAACAGGTCTGCATCTCATTCTGCATCAAGTCTTTTGAGATATCACACTGGTATGGACTCTTAGATGTGTGGTCTGAGACATGTGGTTGAGACATGTGGTCTCACAAGTGAATAACATGGTGCAAACCTGACAAGCCTTATGTCAGAGAGATCTTGATTTATTTTGGGGTCTGCAAGCTTTGTAATGCTACGTTTGTAGTGAGGTATGCATCAAAACTTGTTTAGTAAATCTCTCAGACCATAATTCTGGAATGTTTTCAGACTGGAATTATGGTCTTGCAACATGATCCTTACATACAGCAGGATTCAGAGTTAAGTTTTGATCATAAACATATAATGTAGCAAACATCACAGATGTGTTTTTCATAGTACATCAGAGGCCTTTAAGTTACATTGCAGTAATATACTGAATGTCACCTGCTGAATTGACCTTTGACCTCTTTACTTTTTTTCACAAAATTTTCCATTCCTTGGGATTCAAATCATGACCTTGCTTGATAACTTCATAGTGAATGCAAAACGTGATTTTCGAAACTGAACAAACTCTCGATTCTTGCTTTAAATGTTCTCACGTAAGAATCGCCTTTGGTTGTTTCATGTCTGCAAATCTCTCATGATAATCTCACAACTCCAAACGAGGTAGAGGGGGGGGGGGATACATTCCCGGGCCTGGGGTCAGCTAGGGTCTAGAGAGCTATGAAGACTTCAAAACGGGCCTAGTGAAATCATTGTCCGACCTGGATCTCGAAGCTGCTGTTCGAAAGCCCTTGTGCAACACTCGGGCCGATCATTCTATTTCCAGATGTCCACCAATGTAATTTTGTTAAATCGATAATTTATCTCTGAATCAGGTCATTATAAACACAGGAACGTTAACCCACCGGAAATGATACAAGCCACAAATGTACTATGCACATAACAAAACATTCTGATCGATGAAAAATCAAATCTTGATTTTGGCAATATCTATTTTTGATTGGATGGATTTCAAGTTTTAAATTGTGAAAATGAAGAAGAAAGGTTTTGTTTATTTTGTAATCTAGGGAGCGCATCATAAAAACGAGACTTGCTCCCATGGGTGCATAACACTTATATGTTGGAAATATGGTGTGGTAACTGCCCCAGCAATTAATCTCAAAACTTGATGTATACAGAATATCGTCAGGAAGAATTTGTTGGCAAAAACTATCCATTTGAAATATGATATACTGTAGATAGGTTTGCCTGCTTCCACTGTTTGCTTTGGGGAAAGAAAAAAGTGGGGTGGGGGGGATTTGCAACAGATTCATACCCATATTTATAATTTCATTTTCTGTTTTTACTAAAAACACAATTTTGTACTATATAGTGAGTTATTACTTGAGTTATAACTTGCCTCATAGTTCAACATTTGTACAGACTTCATTGGTACAGATTGATAGTGAATAAATTAATGAAAACTCTACACAATTTTCAAATTTGTTTCTCCAGCTTTAGTCAGAGATAGTGATGAAGTGCCAATAAAACCACTCCCGCCCCTTCAAAATCATTCCATTCTATTCTGATCTCTTTCATCTCCTAACTTAAAGTGGGGGAAACTAAACAGTGTTAAAATGAAATTATTTAAAATTTATTACATGATATACCTGGACAACAAATTGATATACACCTAAGAAGAAGCTGTGTATATTAGATTTATTTTCATCAGAAAATAATATGATACTTTCTGAAAATACAAAATATACTTTGATTCTTTCAAATAATCCCTTATGATGACCTCGGTTGAGACTATATTCATAGAAAATGAAAATATTTCAAATTTATTACATGATATACCAGAACAACAAATTGATGTACACCTAAGAAGAAACTGTGTTTATTAGATTTATTTTCATCAGAAAATAATATGATACTTTCTGAAAATACAAAATATACTTTGATTCTTTCAAATAATCCCTTATGATGACCTCGGATGAGACTATATTCATAGAAAATGAAAATATTTCAAATTTAGTACATGATATACCAGGACAACAAATTGATATACACCTAACAGGGAGCTGTGTATATTAGATTTATTTTCATCAGAAAATAATATGATACTTTCTGAAAATACAAAATATCCTTTCATTCTTTCAAATAATCCCTTATGACAATGACCTCTCGGTTGAGACTATATTCATAGAAAATGAAAATATTTCAAATTTATGACATGATATACCTGGCCAATAAATTGATATACACCTAACAGGGAGCTGTGTATATTAGATTTATTTTCATCAGAAAATAATATGATACTTTCTGAAAATACAAAATATCCTTTCATTCTTTCAAATAATCCCTTATGACAATGACCTCTCGGTTGAGACTATATTCATAGAAAATGAAAATATTTCAAATTTATGACATGATATACCTGGCCAATAAATTGATATACACCTAAGAGGAAGCTGTGTGTATTAAATTTATTTTCATCAGAAAATAATATGATACTTTCTGATAATACAAAATATACTTTGATTCTTTCAATTAATCCCTTATGACGATGACCTCTCTGTTGAGACTATATTCATAGAAAATGAAATTATTTCAAATGTTTTACATGATGTACCTGGATAACAACTTGATATACACCTTAGAGGAAGCTGTGTGTATCAAATTTATTTTCATCAGAAAATAATATGCTACTTTCTGATGATACAAAATATACTTTGATTCTTTCAAATAATCCCTTATAATGATGAACTCTCGGTTGAGATTATATTCATAGGAAAATGGTCATGTGAAAATAAATGTCTATGAGCAACATTAATGTTACTCAGTTCCACTCATCTTGTTAAATCTGTAAGATAAATACTTCTAGGATAGTACCATTTTCATATATTATAATTGTAATTTTGATGCATTTCCCAACTTTTCAGTATCGCAACAGAGAATCAAAGCAATCCACAAAACTATGGATTCTCCACTTAAATTGCAAATTTAGAGGGTTCCATTTCATAACATGCTCCAATTAAATATTCCATGGGCAGAATCAAAAGAAAAGTTGAAAGTTTTTATGTGGGAGGCTGAAACAGTCTACGTAGCAATGTCACAGTATATCCTTTACAAACCATTATAATCCATACTACTTGGAATTTTCCTTTAATGTAATGTTTAATTGCTGTATTTCCTTCTCCCACCCCCCCCCACCCCCACCTCCCTTTCCCTCTCATTAGCACCCATCTAGACTAAATTGCTCTACTTTGATAACTTTTTTTTCATCCTCCCCTTGCCTTCCTTTCATTGATGCAGCATATCAGCTAGTGTACTCTCTCAGTGTATCAGGGTAAAGTAAGATGACAATAGTTCTTCTCCAGGTTGAATGTCCCTCAGCGAAACGAGCACAACAGTTCTGAGGGGTCTGTAACAGGAAACAGGAAATTGATTAGAGGTCAAAAATCACAACCAGTGTCTGGTGGACATGAGGCCGTCAAAGAGATTTCTGGCATTTTTTTTATATTTATTTAATAAAAGAGCACAATTTTAGATGGTTCCCTTCATAACGTGCTTCAGTTAAATATTTCATTGGCAGAATGAAAAGAAAAGTTGAAAGTTTTTATGAGGGAGACTGAAGCAGTCTACGTATCAATGTCACAGTATATCCTTTACAAACGATTAGGATCAATACTTGTTGGAATTTTCCTTTAGTGTAATGTTGAAATGTTGTCATTTCTGGAATATTAAATTAGTGTTAGTAAGAAATGATGAACCTTCCCTTACCTACATAACAAGGTTGGTTTTTTGTGTTTTTTTCACAATCATAAAAATTGCGTTTCTGATAAGCCTTTGAAAAGTAGGCCGAGTTGAAAGGGAAAGTTAGGGTGGGGAGAGAATGTTCTTCCCCTCCCCTTCCACCCTTCCAACACACTTTAATGGATTGCATATACAAATCATGATTCTAAGTAGTATGAAATATGTACAAACCTCTGGTGGAGCTGCCCAGCACAATAAAAAACATTGGGAAGGTATTTTCTTAGATGTAATGGAAAATTATGGTCAATGTTTAATTCTTGGTAGGCAACATTTGCTGGATATTCTGGAGGTAAAAATTGGAAAGAAATATATCTACATCTTTTACAACATAGCAGCTGCAGGTAAAATATAACATGGTGGTACCCCCCCCCCCCCAATACAGAGACAATATGATCATAATTAAATACAATTTTCCCTCACAAATTATTGACTATTGCTTTTGGCCCTAGCCTCTCTTTGTAGGTCTTGTGGTGATTTAAAAAAAGATCACCAAAAGAACTCAGTCTTCAAGATTGCCTCAAAGCTCAGTTTCAAAAAAAAATCAAGTAATCTAAATAATGCATATTCATATATATATATATTTTAGTTCAAATTTCCTAACATTATCAGAAACGAAATAGTGAAATGATCTCATTTTATTTCGTCAAGTACAAGAAAGGAATATAATGATGGCAGACAAGGAGACCAAAATCATATTTCACATTGCTATATGAAAAATGTCCTCTTAAAAAAAATGTCAATTTTTATTAGGTAAATTTGTTTGGTGGAAAGATATGGATCAGGCTACCGAGGCTAGTTTATTTTGTGATGTCGTCTTGTTCATTTTTCTTCCAATGTGTTAGTCCATTCCTTTGCAAATCTGGTTGTTTTTATTTGTCATTGAAATGTGATACATACAATGTTGATGATTGTTTTACTCAATGCAAGTATTCACAAGAAAAAAAGTAGTTAAAGAATATAATTTTCTCCTGTGCATAAACGATCTGTACGTTAAAAAGAAAGACAAAGACATTTTCAACTCTTCAACGTGTTGATATCACTCACTCTGCTGTTGCTAGATGCATTCATATGTCTTAACCAATCTTCAAGATTAAACATGCTAGCTATATCAGCTATATATGTATAGCTATCATATGGCTAAATTCACCTACTCGTGCAGAAATTAACCTTTTTTTTTTCTCCTCTTTTTTTTTTCTTCAATCAACTTTGATCAGTCAACTTTGATCAGCATAATCTCCTTTAAAGAACTAAAGTAAGATTATATCTGAACAAGATAAAGAAACCTTTGGTCTCCAAGTTAGCATATAATCACCTTTTGTTTGGTTGTTGATGTACTGTCCGACGTTTAAAGGATTCTGTGGATAGTCCGTCGTCCAGGTGAGATCTGATGATGCTGTATTTGGTGCAATTCTGTCCCGGCGGCTACAGGAGCTAGCCTCGTCAATGACCATGCAGGAAAGCAATTGTGGAGAAATGTATTAAAATAATCAAAATTTGCTGTAACAAGCTTTAATTAACACAAAAGCAGTTCCAACTTCTCAAGATACAACTAAGTGCTTCTAAAGAAACTTGATGATTAACACCACAATTGGATTTGCAACGTGAGTTCAAAAGTCAAAAACGCATACAAAAGCTGTCATGCATGTTTTCTTCAATGGATTACATAATGATGCACAATTGGCTTGGTATACTAAAGTGGCCAAAATAATTCAAAAGCTTAGGAGAAAGCTTTAAAGCATTGTTTAGACAGTTTTGGAAATACTCACTTCCAAGGTATTTCATTACCTTTAATTTGCCATTTGCATTGGAAAGAGTAAAAGAGCATCTCTTGATGGTAACCAAACTTGAGAGAAAGTTACCAATCTACCTCAATATTAATTCATGACATTAGTAATAAATACCATATAAACAGATGATCCATAACTGTGCAATTATGCCTCAAATTAGTTTCCAATATGTTTGGAAAATTTTCTGGCCATACTAACATATCTAGCAATTTTTGGTTCACTGTGAAGTTCACTTAAAAGGAGAAAAGTACAAAAAGATTCGAGGCTGTGAAAGGTCAAGACTTCTTAAAACTGACTGGTACTGAACAGACGAACAAGGTTAACATTCTCTGGAAGAGATCAACTCACTTATAAATCATTTTTGAGAGCCTTTTGTCACATCCATCAATGAGTAACCCATCCGCACATCGAAAGATGAATGGATTGCCGAGAGACTGAAGGAGAATTGGCTCGGATGGGAGATATATTGTCCCTACAGCAAAAATGCATAATTATTTGTTAGTTTAATGACATCAATAAAAGCAAAATAAATAAAACTGTCAGCAAACTGCTTATCCACTAGAGAGCCTGTGTAAGAGAATGTGTAAAAGTAAGTTGGCCTGACGTTTCCATCCTAGCAGGATCTTCTTCAAAGGCTAGCCATTGAAGAAGATCCTGAAAGAGCAGAAAGGTTTGCTTTTGCAGGATACCCTCAGACTTTCAAGGATGTTGATATTGGAAACAATTTTAGCACGTCATAAATTTCTTGGCATTTCCAAAGTACTTCCTAGAGCAGGGGTTCCCTAACTGGGGTGCATGAAACCCCAGAGGGTGCGTGAGTCCATCCCAGGGGGTTTGTGAGAAGTTTCTGAAAGTCAAAACTAGAGTACTTTTTGTTGATCTAAAATCTGATATATCATATAATTTATTAATGTACAAAAGTGGAACCTATCGACAAACTCATTTTGCGTTCCATATGCATATGTTGCCATAGTAGTACCGTACCGTGCATGTGATAAATAACTGAATTATGAAACAGACACAGGCTGCATGACTTTGGTGAAGTTGGTGTACGCATGACAGTATGCCGTGAAGATAAAGAGCTGAGAAAGTAAACTGAAAGGTTGGCCAAAGTAATTATTATTATTCTGGAAATTCCAGATGACCTCCATTTAGCCTGACACAAAGCAAAGTTAGCATAAATTCATGCTTTAAAATTGCTGTTGAGTTACAACATGCAGTCACTAGCTTGTTTTAACATGATATAGCATCATGTGTGATGGGTGATTGATGTGTGATACAATTTGTGATCTGATCTTGAAGTTTCCATATAAATAAACATTTCCTTTTTTTTTCATTACAATATAACACTATGAACTTGATCTTTTACAATGCACTGTTATGCGTATTATAGTATAATAATGACTCAGATTTGTCTCGAATTGTTGGGGGTTCGTAGACAACTCTGCATCCACAGGGGGTCCGTGGGGGGATAAAGTTAGGGAAACCCAATCCTAGAGGATCAGACCATCCATTTTATTTGCAAATATTGAGGGATGCTAAATCAGAAAAAAAAAGTTGTCTCAGGGGACAGTGCTTTGGTAATAATAAGGAGTGTGGCAATAAAACACTTCTTGGAGTTATGACACAAGCTCATCATTATCTCACTCTCTGGCATATTTGGGGGGCAACGCTGATGACCCTTCGACACAGAAAAAAAATTGCTACTTTCATGCACTACTCTCATGGCTGAAATCAAATGCATACAGATGTGTAGCCTAGCCTGCTTTGCATATGAACCCAGGCTGGAACTGATATCATCACAAACTGTTAAAGGGTATTTTATGGTAGCTACCTTTTTCCTTCTCAGATGAGACCAGTTTTCCTCTCTTAACTGAAGATAAGAGACCAATATGTGACTTTCAAGCAAGTTATTTGACTTAATTTTTTGTAGCCTATAATACTTTGTGGTCATTACTATAAATGATCTATAATTGATAATATCCTACTGGCCAATGGATTGACGCCAGCAAAAAGGGGAGTATACCATGATCCTCATTTTTAATGTATTTGGTTTTCTTTGTGGATGGGGGTCATGGAAGGGGGGAGGGGGGGTGATGAGTTTCTTACCTGGATACATTGCAACTATGTGGTGCTTTGGTAACACACCACTGCTGACAAACACTCCAACACCACCTTCTGGAAGATTACTGAGTTTGCGTTGTATGGTAAACTTAAAAACATCAAACATTACTTGTTGTGGATATTTAAGAAACACTCCTTCCGTTCCTTTCTGGGGTCCATCATGACCTGCCACTCCGATTGAAAATTCATGTTTGTGTTCTGTGGTAGAATAAGTCCTATTGCAATGCTGCTGGTATCGACGCAAACTCTGTTTGGGTACTGTTTGATATTTTGTCAAATTCAAAGGCTTTATGCTTGTATCTGGAATTGCACTGAAGTGTTCACGTAACAGCGTCAAATATTGTTTGATTTTCCTTTCTACAAATGAATCTTTGAGTGTTAATAAATTATTCAATTGTTCTCTCACACAGGGAATAGGAAACACAAATACATCTTTTACAAGAAAATTTGATTTCATAGGTGGAAGAAAATGCTCAAGCTTCCCATTTCCAGGTTTGGCAGCATTTATTCTTTCACTATCAAATTTAGTAACTAGTCTAGAGTTGCGGTCATTTGGTGGAGTAAGTTTTTCATTCTCATTCAAAGCAGTGAAAAGCTTAACTAAAGATGAGGATACAATGGTCTCGGGTAAAATGTTGTCACTTGATGTTTCCACACATCGCGCTGACCTGCACAGAAAGCAAATGAAAATAGATGGGTAGAATAGCAGTGTTTGAAAGATTTAGTATACTAAAGTTAATTGAACATGCAAGAGAGAAAATCAGGCAAAAATATTTCTTCAACAGTTAACAGGGTAAAGGTTTCCTCTTTATCCATAAACATGTGCTCAGTGGCTACAAGTAACATACTGAGTGATGAATTGGTGACATGGTGACCACTGAAATGATATCAAAATGGAGGACACATCCCAGAGACATAAAGATTCACCCCGGGACAATTATGTCACTGGACCCACTGTTTGTACACTTCATTTATTATTCAATTTATTATGAAAACAAGCATATTTACTAAGTACTCTTTACCCCATATTTCACTGGGCAGCTGCATATTTTTCCAGGCCTGGGGTAACCTTCCTCACTTCCCATACCCCCACCTACACAGACCTGGTCTCATCTAATGTTCACTCAAAGAGATAGATCACGTGTGGGGAACCATGCAGGTCACATACAGTGTTCCACATAATTTGTTAATACTTTTGAATGAACAAGATAAATAAATAATAATCAGGGTAACATTCAGTTATAAAATTATACTCCAAAGTAGGGTAGTCTGAGAGAAGAGAAACCTTTTCCAAACTTTACTAATAGCTTAGTTTAACTTAGTCCAATGCCTGATAACTTCTGATTATACTATTGCAAGATATATCACAAATGTTTTGTTTTCATAATTTGCCAAATGTAATTTTGATAATATATGGTCCAGTCTTGAAGTCTTTGGTTAGTAAAAACATCATGTAAAAGTAGACAAACAGTAAAATGAGTTGGAGAATGTACCTTTAAGAACCTTTAATCAACCAAGGCATATACCACTCTCAATATATTTGTACTGTGTGAACTGTGAGTATGTCTGTGCTTGACCTAGCCGAGGCCTAATGTTAATTCTCCTGATCGAAATACTTCGGGTTCTCTATCATTCCAAAATGCCATGTCAGTATGGGCAGGGTTTTCTTTGTGCAGTACATTTACACGGGATAAAACTATTGAATCAATTTTACATAATTACAGCATTAGCTGTATATAGATTGACTTGTGTGTATGCTATGGAAATGTTCTCGCTAATCTAGGCCTACGACTATACAGTCGTTTCGAAAGGCACTTGGGCCCGAGGCCTCATAAAGTTTGCAAACCTCGATTTCAAGTTGGCGGCGATCCATGGAACAAATCGGTATTTGTAATTTTCCCAAAATCTCACAATTCTCTTGGCCATGTTTGTTTGACGCCCATACTTCTATGATGGAGAACGTAAACTTGATGGATAAAGTGGAAACGAAGATTCCCTTTTTGTTCATGTAACTGCGGTGGCACATAAATGTCTTGCCTTGCATAGCCTGCATAGGGCTTGTTCATGATGGTCATTTACCCAAGCCATTTACTACCCGGCATGCAAATGTATAACAGAAAAGCAGAAACTACGGCAGTGGCAAAGAGTCGGGTATTAATGGCAACACAAATTCTATTTCATCCTAATATTCAGGATGCAATTTGTTTACGTCTGCTGAAATTTATTAGATGTAGATGAACTATATTAACTGCTTTACAGCCTATATTCGAATTATTGCTAGCATAAATTCGATCATGGCGCAGCGAATGGCATGGCGAACATTATATGGTGAAGGAGGTATCGATCATACCATTGATATCATTCACAAGCGCACGATCCTCTTGTATTGCATTGTAATTTGACCAGGCGCGTAGCCAAGGGGGGGGGCGAAGGGGCAGCCGCCCCCCCCCCCCCTTGAGCATATTTTTTTTTTTAATGTTTTTATGATATCGCTAGTATTTTCAAAAGAGAAAATGCTAAGATGCAACTTACAAGGGCCGGGAAGTGCCATTTCCAGCGATCTGGGAGGCATTTTCAGCCAAAATTTTCTTGTACGCTTCGCGCCAATCATGGTGGCGCTACGCTTAGATAGTATGCAATGCCGTATCTACAGTTTCGCCCCTCCCTTGGCAAATTCCTGGCTACGCGCCTGAATTTAACACTGAGATTGATTCACTGATTCCACCGGGGACCCATCAAGAATTTGTAATTAGTCTGCTTCCCACGGAGAGAGTTCAGTAAATCATTGGTGAATTGGTATAGACCCGGAAGATTCCAGCAATCATGACTTCAGCTATGATGTCTTTGAATATGTAATCGATACTTATTTTAAAGTAGTACGACATTGTAATTCATTGATATCAGGTCGCATTTGAGCACTAACAAAAATAACGGCATTTTTTCGTTAGACAAATGGGAAAAATATCTACCTTTCGGGAACCAAACAGGAGTAGGGTATACTTCTAAATTTCTGAAAGCGGCACTTTGGGGGGTTTTGACAAAAATGGGTGCTATACGTCCTTTCGAGAGATAATTACCAACAGAACTTACGTGGGCCGATTGGCTCCTAAAGAGATTTTGGTGGGTATAGTAAATATGGAACTGAAAATAAAGCGGAGGGGGAGGAGGTGGGACGGGAGGGCCAAGATCTTAGTAAGCAAGTAATATGGTTTCTCATCGGGTAAATAAGGCGGTGTAGAAATATAGGTACGCTGCCCTTTTTGTAAACCAAAAGCCGGGAGAATAATGAGATAGCACGTATTTGTGCAAACAGGCAGAGTTTTTTGTAGCATTTATGGATCTCAGCTGGTCTCACCCTTAGGTGAGATTCGAAAGCAAAACCGTATATAAAAGGTAAACTGAAACTAAGTTGACAAATGTTATCTTTATTTATGTATTTTTGTATTTATATATTTATTTTCCTCGTCGTTACTAACGCATATTAGACCTATAAGTTCGTATGAATACAATATGTATATAAAAATGTTCGTTTTCTATATGTAACACTTCTTTATGGAGGGCGGGGGAGCATAAGTATATAGATGACGTCACATCTTCATCGGATTGGGGGGGGGGGGTTAGATGAGGTGAATCGTTTCTAGAAAATACAGGTAAATTGCGTTGCCTGATTTTCTTTTGCACATAAGTTAGAGGATGTCTGTAGGCTCAAAATTAATATTGATAAGTTTGTAGACAATCATTTAATAAAAAAACTCTGCCAGCTATCCAAGCTGCACTTCGATCTATGCCACTGAGAATTGACCTTTTCCAACAGCTGAATTGTATGCATTCAAAAGCAGCTCCAGCTCAGTGCATTTAATGATATTAAAATACATAACCTATATATATATATATATATATAGCCGGCATGGTTTTGACAGCAGCGACCGATGCTGTGCACTATTGAACAGTTGAGGTCAAGTTTACATAAAAAAAGGCGGGGCAAACCTTTGAGTGACATAATGAGTGTGCTGAGAATGGAGATATATAGGCGTGGTTAAAACAACGTGGGTGGGCTTTAGCGTGCGTTCGGGATAGAGGTGGATAAAGAAGTACATAAGTGTTAACCCCACCCCTTCTCTATAATATATGAATATTTAGTGTGTTGAGGATGGAGCCCCCAGTAGCGCTGTAACCCCTGATCAAGTTACTGGCCTTTATTTTCTGATACAACAGGCCATAAGGTCAGTTTCACAGACGCAACACAAAATTCAATAATGGAACACGAAGGACTTTTATGGCCTCAAAGGACCTATCAAAGATTATTTCATATATCTCGAGGAATGTCATCCACAGGTGCTGTGATTTTTGATATGAATTTTACTGGAAAATTCCACTACACGAGTTGAAGGGGTGCGCCATCTATCGCATGATATAATATGAATAACACCGGTGAAGAAAATCATTTCTGTGTGGCAACGAGATACACTTTATGTTTAATGTCATGTAATGAAGCTAGGGTTTAGGTCAATCCTGTCAACAATCCATTGAAAATAAACGAAAAGGTACATGGTTTTAACTCATTGATTCATTCTTTAAATCTAATTCTCTAAAATACCCAACAAAACCAATCAAAATGATAGAGTTAAATTTATATAAGATGTAATCTATGATTTTTGTTGAGTCTCTCGTATAATCAGGCCTTGATCTCGTGACGATCACGGACTAGAATCGTGATCATGCTGACGAGTCGTGGAAACCGGTCAGTTCTTTATTAAGCAATGTGACATTCTGTATAATTATTTCATTGACAGGTTGAGAAAACCGGCGATAGTCTCTCATAACTAAGTTTTGCTGTCCTACCCCCCCCCCCATCTCCCACCCACCCCCGCCCCTAAATGCAATGAGTTATATACTTATCCTCCGCCCGCATATTCGTCAAACGTTCCGATAATGGATTGTAAGTGCATGTTACCTATAATTTTACCGGGGAAAGTAGAGTCACGAAATCTCTGTTAATTAACGCGATTTTCATCAGATTACGAGTGATACGGTTCAAGTGAACACGCCATTGATCAGATAACGAGGGACCGCTATTTATCTCATTTAACGTGTTAATCCATCCATGCAATTTTCGAACTCTCGTCAATATGACAATTATATAGGCAGATAACAAAAGCCACTAGCACAAAACGTGAAAGTTCTCAGGGAAATACTCATGATGGATACTTATCAAACAACAAATTCATCTTCTATCATGTGAATGTATGGTGTTGGATACGGTATAGGCTATCTCTTCCCTGTATTAGGCTCTACCGTACTTGACTTATACAGAATTGCTTCAACCAAAGATGATGAAAGTCTACATATCATGCGAATATAATAATGAACTTACTTTTAGCTTTTAGCCAATATGATAACTTCAAATAATCGTAGACCTCCATAGTATTAAGGAAAATGGACGGAGGAATCAGTTATTTGAAACATAACATTTCAAATTTTGGACATATTTCTTTGCCCATCTGGATTTACTCTCGACTCTGTAACTGTAAATAAGTTTTGCACTACACTCTTGTGTGTTCAGTGTGTACCACCCCTTTAATACCAGTCTTATCCCGATACCGAATCCCTGACCTCATTAGCCCCTGTCATATCTATAATGAATTTGTGATTCTACATCCTCTGCGTTTCCCGTAATGGAATATAAGTATAGCCTATATACATCGATTTCTTTGTGTTTTTCTCTGTGTGTGCTAGACCGTCCGGCCAGTTTGCTAGTATGTGAATTCCGATCCATATACGACTTTCTACTCACCGCTGTTCTTTCAGATTGCGCTCACTCCCTCTGTAATTAATTACACACCACTTGGCCGCGGACGGCAATAATAATGGGGGAGAACATATACGCACAATATCACTGAACCTTCGGAGTGAAGTTTATATATATATATATATATATATATATATATATATATATATATATATATATATATAAATGAAAATCGTGATGAGTTGGAAAATCAAGAACAGTGAAAAAACTTCCAGCCTCCACCGGGATACGAACCCAGGCCTTCCGCTCTGTACGCGGACACCCTAACCACTAGGCTATGGACGCTGATTGTATGTCCAGAGGTTCGAAACCGGTAAGGAAGATCGTAATTCCACTGTAGGCGTTTGTCACCTGTATCGAACAATACTAGTTCTGTTTTGGTGACATATTTTGCCTTACTCTAGAGATCAAACATGATGCTAACCAACTAGAAAATAAATTGAAATATACAGGAAACGGATAAAGGGGCAAAGAACGGATTACACATGCTTGTAGAACTGATAGTTGTTAAGGGGTCCCAAGTCTTTGTTGAGGCCGGTGATGTGAGACTTAATACGAAAGATCCGATCGATTTCTTTACGTTTACGTTCAGTAGCTGATTTGATGTTCGAGGCAATTAAAATACATTTTAAGTTTTTGAAAGAATGACTATGAAGATTGAAATGTTCGGAAACTGGGAATTTTTGTTATTATTAAAACGTAAGCGGAACCGGAAGACTGTTTCACCTACATGCCCTCTTCGCAAAGTACACAGTAGAAAGTTTCTTTTATATTGGCAAACTTAAGACAGCCGATATTGTGTTGTGGAAGATTAAAATGTTAGCCACTGGAAAACTGGTTTTGTTGAGTCTGATTGTGCTTTTGTGATTATTAAGTCGTATAAACGAAAAGAATGGAGGTTTTGCCAATGTATTGTATATCAGCAGTGGCGTAGGAAGGTACTTTTGATTGGGGGGGCTGAAGACTTATGGCCGGCCTGGGGGAGGGGTCTAAGGGGAGGGGGTGTCCCCCTCCCCTTTGGAATTTTTTGCATTTCCAGGTAGCCTCAGATGCAATTTGGTGCAATATAGCACACTTCAACACCGACTCCATTTTGTAAACTTAATTTTGTATTTTCACCTGGCCTTATATGCAGTTTGGTGCTCCAAATGAGATTTTTTTTTCTCATTTGGAAATGAAAAAGGGGTTTTCTGACTTGCGAAGCGGGGGGGGCGGAATGATACTTCCGCCCCTCCACATTTTTCACTGGGGGGGGGCTGGCGCCCCCCCCCCCCAGCCCCCCCGGTTCCTACGCCCTTGTATATCAGGACAGAGAACACAAGTGATAAGATATATCACAAAGGGAGTGTCACAATAATTGTATGGACCTGGATGAAACACACCCCTGAAGGAGAGAGCTGAATGTCAGGGTCCGGAATTTCCTGAATGTCTTGGGTTGGGAAGTTTCGGTGGAGGGTAAACGACTCCTAGCAAGGATGTTGCGTAGGCTGGGAGGTTGTCTTCTAGCAACTACAGGGAGGTTAATAAAAAAGTCACCCGTATCGTCTCCCAAGTGCAACGTGTTCCATTCATTTTTTATCAGCCTAATGAATGGATTTCATCATATATATATATATATATATATATATATATATATATATATATATATATATATATATATATATATATATATATATATATATTCATATATATATATATATATATATATATATATATATATATAATATATATAATATAACGAAAATCCACGTTTACTCCAAAAGAAAATATTATTAGAGAAAACCAGAGAAATAAGATATGACTCATAATTGTCAAATAAGGAGTAAAGTTGTAGAAAATATATTGGAAGTCGACTGCCAAGTATTGCTGACGAAGGTCCCAGGGGGACCGAAAATTCAGCCTTTATGTGAAAGAGCATAATTTAAGTACAGATGGTGTGAAAATAGGGAGGATTGAAGGTGATATAAACCATTTTAGAAAATCTTTGGTTAAATGTTGATATTACTCCGGGCGAATATGGGTTGGGTTTGAGTATACTAAACTTGCTAGGCCTCTCCTAGCTCAAAACCTAATCAGTCATGATATGGATATTTGCAAGTGCCATGATAGGCCAAGATCTCAGCTATCATGTGTGGGTAGGATATACCCAGCTGCAGTGGCGTAGGAAGGTACTTTTGAGTGGGGGGGCTGAAGACTGATGGCCCCTTCCCCCTCCCCTTTGGATTTTTTTTGCATTTCCAGGTGGCCTCAGATGCAATTTGGTGCAATATAGCACACTTCAACACCCACTCCATTTTGTAAATAATTTTGCATTTTCACCTGGGCTTAGATGCAATTTGGTGCTCCAAATGATATTTTTTCTCATTTGGAAATTAGAAAGGGGTTTTCTGACTTGCGAAGCGGGGGGGGGGGAGGGCGGAATGATACTTCCACCCCTCCATATTTTTCAATGGGGGCTGGCGCCCCCCCCCCCCCAGCCCCCCCCCCCCGGTTCCTACGCCCTTGCCCAGCTGAAAACTTCTATCTATGCTTTGACAGGTCTTGAAAGTGATATGTAAGTCAATGGAACAATTAATTGTGGTGCGAGACTTAAAAAGCTCAGTTGAAAGCTTTCAGCTGTGCTAAAGTAACCCATGTGCGCAGTCGCACTTGCGAGTCATTGGTTTGTTGAAGTCGTACGACCACAGACCGTGTAGTGTAACAACAGTGATTGTACAGTGTCTCAGTGATAAGACCGTGCACAGTACAGTGTTAAGTGTGTACACCGTGTACCTATGTCCACAACTTCTTTTACTTTGGTGTTGAGCTTAATTAGTTCCATAGTTTGGTCTGAAATAGGTCACAGCGTCAGAAGGTTGATCAAATATTCATTTTGTGCATATATTCAGACACGACAAAGGCAGCGCGATAATGTAGAAATATTTGCAGGCCATGCCAAGTATATACCGTGTATTATAATGGGCTAAGAATTATTATTATCGTTATTATTATGATATAATTGTTTTGATTATCATTGTTATCATTATTATGGGTTTTTTTCATGTTTAGATTCAGTCTGATGAACTGAGGGTACGTTAAAGGATACAATAATCAAAGACAAAAATTGTTCAAGCCCTAATAACGTTTTTATATAATATTCCGGCTTTCAAGACATACAACTTTAAAATAGGCATAAGTCTTTGGAATGCTAAATTGATGATGAGGTCGGCTCCCCAGTTCAGGTCTAAATGTTAAAGGGTGTAAATACTCGCGCACAACGAAACGTCTCATGCCGGTAATCTGTCCTAGTTTCGAATGAGGTGTAACAGAAGTGTTAGACACTACCATCGATCCCAGAAAATACACACACAGCTTGCTACCGTCGGTAAGTAGACACTAGTGTACAGTCAATACATACAGCTACGGTCAATACCCACAACACTGTACATAGCAGCGATGGACATCTCAGGTCTAGATAAAATATAACAAGGTATCACGTTTCATTACCGGTGCTGTCTGCATTGTAGCGACAAGAAGAAACCTTCACTTGCAAGCAACGGAAAGTTAACTTTTTTTCAGAGCGCGGCACGTGGTTTGGGGCGAGTCTTCAATGCCTTTAAAATGTTAATTAATATTTTTACCAATTCTTATAACTCAACCAGAATAGATTATATTAACTTCATATAACCAACAACGCACTCTTGGAGGACATTCAACACATTTGTCCTTGAGACCTTGACATCTATCCTTGACACGTTTGTTATCTAAAGGTGTAAACATGTTTTATCAGACTATGTAAACTTTTAACGGTTTTCTACTGAGTTTTATGTTATATCCGAGGAATTGACCTAATCGTCTGTGTTAGACTATGGAGCTATTTACGGTAATACTAATAGCTCCATGGTTAGACATATAAGCAGTCCATCGACTTTAACTGTCAAGCCTCAGATATTTAAAGGTGAACTTCATTTATCAAAAGTTAAAGAGCGGTATATATAAATGCAGCCTGCAGGCTGTAGTATTTGTATGACAGTGTTTTATATAGCGGTCCACAGCATTCCCCAAATTAAGTCTTGTACCATGTATAATGTCAAAAACATTTTCAAACTTTCTGCATGGTTTAGTATGTCATAGCGGGTATATTCACAATTCAACGGTTAATAAAGTAATGACATTTCATGTTATTTTCTATCTTGAAGATTGCCTAGTCGTTGAGTAGGAGTCTACAACCAATGGCCTATCCTAACAGTTAGTGAATACTGCCAGTGTGACCGGATGGGTTATTTATCCATTTGTAGTAATTTATGTTACAATCTAATATTCGGTGTTCATTAGTATTTCAAGTCCTTGGCAAATTCGATGAAGGACAGTGTTATATCAAAAAGTCCATACGGAAACAAACAGATGAACAGGTTCAGCCTAGGCTGGTGCTTTATACTTTAAGTTAGTGAACCGTAACTGGTTGAATTCACCTTGAGTATAGAAGGAGTGCCATAGGTTGGTGCTTAAATACAATGGGTTAGGCGGTACTGAAAAGAATGACGAAAAAACTTTGTTATAAGCTACTGTAATTTACAGAATATTATCCAATCAGAACTTTGGAAGTTACAACTTATTGCACCAAAAAACAAAACAAAAATGAGTAAATATATGGTAAACTTGAAAATTACAATAGATTGTTTTCTCGAAGATAGATATCAACGGAACGACTTAAATTCTTTCGCACCTTCTCATATACACACCTCCATAAATTGTGAATTTTGAAGTCGCAGTTGCCAGTCAATTTTGTGTTATTCTATGTTATTAAAGAAAATTCATGATCTTAGTTATAAACTTTATTAACAGAGGTAACATTTAAAAATCCGGCAGAACGTCGTACGAAGCTACTGCAGACAACGCCTCAAAAGTCTATAACTGGGTAAGTGCATAGAATTGTTTCTTGAAAAGTTCATACAACATAGCAAATTGACATGCAGAGTTATACGTTCGAGTTCACAGTGTGTCGCCGACACAAATGTATTTCTTTTATAAGATATTATATATCATATATTATATCGGCAGTCTGTTAAACTTATAAATGTATATGTTGAATTGAAAAACAAAATGGAAAAGGTAAACGTAACAGTGAAGTGTTGCTCAATTGGCATAGTATGAAAGGGTTATAAAATGTCGAAACTTAAAACCTGCAGTCCGCTATACTATTTTTGTTTTTTTTTTGGTCAAAATGTTGTATGTATATGCTATCCTTAAATTGTATCAGATATTTCTCATAATGTTTTATGTTAAATTTAAATAATGCAACTATCATAAATATGACGCGGCGCGTGTGGATGTGTACAACCCCCCCCCCCTCCCTCTTCACGACCTCTCTTTATCACACACACATACACACACGCAAATGCAAAGTAGTTGCCTTTCAACCTAATTATAGACCGAATTTATAGTCTAAATATCTCTCAGAATGTACCATATATAATAATATAAGTAATTGGGAGAGGACCCCGGAACCTCCTATACCGATGCCGGGAGTCGGCTTCAACGATCGGGTGATACATCTTTGTTCGCTAGAAGGTTTTGCAAACATTCATTCTGTTTGTATTCACATCCGTGTCTATATGTCACTTTGTGTATACTTCACTTCTATCAGTGACCCCACAAGATAATACTTAGGCTATTTACTCTGAATCATGGAATTTCGCAGATCTAATCCGTCACATAGGCCTACGTTGTTTGTACAATCAGTCACATCGGTTCGAAGAATAATAGTTATAGAACAAACCAACAACACGTATATAATTTATCCATATGTTTTAAGAAAATGAATATGTTAAATACATAGTAAAGCTTTGTATATGGCCTATATGACAAAACACGACTGCATGTTTATATGAGTTAATACAACTATGCCTATATACGATAACACACAACGGGCGCGATGCGCATGCATGGGACCATATATAATAAAAACATGTTCTAGCATCTCAACAGCTTTATTAACGCTTATCAACAGTTATGACTGGTATCTGCTTGCGTTCCCGTTGCTCAAATTATACGGTTGATCCCTAAAGTAAACTGGCTATCACACAGAAAACGAAATTTACTCCAATTGCGAGTAAAGTTACATCCCCAGTTCTACTAGGCAAATGCGAGTAAATTTACGACCACTATGAGTATTCTTAAATGGCGCTGGTAGTAAAGTTACTATATAAGCCTCGTAAAGTTACATCCCGAAAACTACCAGGAAGTTTGTTTAAATTTACTATTCGAACCATAAACATACTCAAGCCATGAGTAAAATTACTATTCACTAAACCATTTATTTAATCTTAAGAAATGAAAGCTGAGAAAACATATTGTAGTTTTGTCAATGTTTTATTGAAACAAATACGTATCAAATCAAACGCGTCAGAACAGAACAAAAGAAGGCACACTAAACACATGTACTCTCATAAAACAGTAAAAGTATTCTAAGACTTGTTAAAACGATATCTTCCTTGAAAATACGTAAAAAGCGGATGACTTTGATCAATCTTTTCCGTTCATGAAAAACACATAATTTTCTTTGCAAGATATGCTTTGGCTAATTAACTTTATGTATATATGCTATGACTTATAAAATGACCAGATATAATGACGAGAACGATAAACACCATTGATTTCCAATCAATTAAACATCAACGATTATTTGTTTTCGTAGTACAAAAAACTCTGCTTTAGGATGTAATCAACACCAAACATCTTTAAACTTTTTAGATTTCTCCCGCCCATGCATGTGTACATCTCAAAGGGTTGAAATGTTTTACATATAAATACATTGTTATGATACTAAATTCTAATATGAAACTTTAGTGATTTACTTTTAATATCATCATGGAAAGGTTGACATAAACTTGAAATGATGATCATTCATTGGAAAGGGTTAACAATTATAAATCAAAGTGCATCAAACATGGATTTGCAAGTGCAGACCAGAACTTTTTCAGCCCATGCAGCAATTATTTATGAAGAATAAATAATTTATACGAAAGAAAATGGAAAAGAACAGTCAAAACCTTTGTTTTTTCAAAAGTTTCTTTGCATTGGTAATAAAATGAAGAAAAACATACACCTAAACTTTGAGAAACAGAATAACAATACTTTTTACACTTTTTTGCTTTCAATTAGTTTTCCATTGTATGGAACTCTTAGTCTATTAAAGTTCTGAACACAGAGCTATATGAAGGTCCTTTGAATCAGTAATTACATAGTTTGTGTTTTTTCTGTTCTGGACTAATATCATTGTTTCAGCCAGCAGTAATGGATTTTAACATATCTTCGATACTCAATATCAAAGTTAGTGCAAATCAGGGTGTTTTACACTTTGGAGGTACATGAAAGTACCTTTTGAATAAGTGATTGTGCACCCCGTGTTGTTGTATTCTTCGCTCCAAGCATGGTTTCTGCCAGCAACAAGGAATTTTTACATTCCTTTGGATACTCCATATCAAAGGCAGGGTATGTGCAAATTAGACAACAAAGAGCATCTAACATCGATTTGCATGTTTGCTTCCTCAGACATAGCCAGTGTTTCATCAAAATGACAATTATTATGCACCCTTTTCAGATGTTTCTTAAATGAATCAATTTTAACATAAGTCTTTTCACAATTTTTTATTCCGCATCTAAGTGAAAAATGTTGCTCATGAGAGTGAATGAGGTGTAAATGTTCTAAGAGTTTGTTGAACCTTCCTGTCCAAAAGACCAAACATTTTGGGCATTGGTAATTTAAATTCCACCTATTTTCTGCCATGCTTACTTTGCGTATGTTTGACTCCTTTTCAGGACTGTCGTTCTGCAGTGTTTATGAAAATCTGAAATGAAAAAGAACCATTTCATTTCAAAACATCATTATACAGTAAAGTGCATACGAAATATGTTTTCCAGTTATTTAAAGATAATACTGTCGATAGCAGTATAACTGTATTACTGACTGATTAAATGTAACTTGGTGTAATCCAGTAACACCTTTCTATGTAGGCCTAAAACATTTATAAAATCACATTTAGGCATTAGCATCAATGGGCTTATATTTGACTAATGGCTATCGACAACCATTAAATTCAAAATCATGATTCAAGGCAGTTTTCTTTACTGATGGCTACAATGACCTGTTGAACAGAGCATGCTTTCAAGTGGACTATGGTGAAAGTCTATGATACAGTAGAAGTATAGGATCAAAATCATCGATAAAACAGGACAAAAGAAAAATTTTGTAGCCCAAAATTAGGACAAAAGTAAGACTTTTGAAAGTAGTCAGTATTCATCAACGTTTGCAGCACTTTATGAATATTTTAGGCAATGGAATTGTCCGTTGATTTTCACATTAATATTATAAATTTTTTCAGTCTTTGAGAAGAATAAAGTAGTCGGAATTAAATAAAAAAAAAGGAGAAACTATTAACTGCTGTAAATTAGGCCTATATGCATTTTAAAACTCTGAGACATCGATCAGCATCTGTTTATAACATCAAGGACATGACAGAGCTTTGACTTCAATCAATAATTTCATTATTCTTCCCTCCTTATCATCAGAATATGACAATTTATCATTTGATGTACGTTTCTCACTAAATTTCATCCAGCCTAGTTCATCATGATCAACTACTTCATACTGGTACACTTATGAATTTTAGTGAAGGATTTTGTAGCAATGGTGATTCAACTAAGCGGCCTGTGTATTGACTTCTGTGGTCTATTGTTACTGCAAGAATAATGAAGGCTTTTAGTTTAAGGGGTTTGTATAAACAATGGCAGACCTATATAATTTGAATGAAATTAGGCATAAAGGCTAGGCCTAATTTTATTCAAATACCTAGGTATATAGTGCCTGACTTTCACATTTTTAAATAGTATATTTCTACCTCTGCTGACCCAATGATAAGCTACTTCTGCTTCTCACCCGACCTTTACTACATTAAGAGTCATGTACCCTATAATAAGGTAGCCTAGATGATGTTCCAACTTCCAAGTAGCATGGTAATTTGGTTGTTCATGTTCTTATATAGGCCCTAGGCCCCCATTATTATTATTTTTTTTAACAGTACATCTCAAGTTATAACAAGTATGATCTCTTTCACAATATTACCCTATAGGGCCTACTGTTAATACCCCCCCCCCGGCCCCCACTCTGCTTTGGCAGGGCTAGGGCCTGCACAAACACAATGAAATTGCTACTCGTTAGGACTAAGTAAGGCTGGACTACACAGAACCACATATCATTGCCGTCATAAACTTTCGGCTAAGTGGAACAATAGTACTAGCAGCATATGCGGGTCATTTCTTAGTTGAACAACTGCCACACTGCTGTTCACAAAGTCAACGTCAACTCAGATGGCATATGCCTAGCCTATTACCAATTCTTTTAGCCTAGTCTATGCCTACTTACACGTAAATGTAGACCTAGCCTACAAAGACTACGGGACAACGCTGCCCAAGTATGCTATCCTAACGTTACAACTTACAAGTAACCTTGCAGGTAACTGTCACTGTACGTATCAGTCTAGTAGCTGAATGAGTTGATATAATAATGAAAAGTTAGGTATAGTCCACGACCAGTGCTGTTGGATCATCTTTTCGATAAAATACTTACTCTTAGATGCTTAACGAAACACCCACACCAAAAGAAGTGAGGACGGATTGAGTAACGTGTAACTTCGTGAGCGCCGGGTATAAGGTTGTATGCGTGAAAGTGACGTATTCATCGTACGAAGTAGTAGTCGTTGAAAACGGCGTGTGAGATTATTCTAATACTAGTAAAGTTAAACACGAACGTGTACTTCAACTCTCGTTGTTGTAAGACATCTCTGAAGCGATTGAGTAAATTTACCATGGTCAAGGGTAAAATTAAATGTGCGAATAGTTTTATCATTTGAAGCTAGTATTAATACCACTAAAGCTCTAATTCTACGTTTCTTGCGTAGACGAATGAGTAAATTAAAGCATGATGGTACAAATACTCACACAAACCTAAGCAAGCTCGTTCAAACACACAATATGTGAACGAATAATAGTTTTGACACTCATTTGTTAAGTAAATTTACTCTCAATGAGTACTTTTTGTTTTCTGTGCAGATCTATACTCGAAGTTTGAACCGAGTATTGAAAGCAAGGGCGTAGGAACCGGGGTGGCTGGGGGGCGCCAGTCCCCCCAGTGAAAAACGTGGAGGGGCGGAAGTATCATTCCGCCCCCCCCCCCGGTTCGCAAGTCAGAAAACCCCTTTTTCATCTCCAAATGAGAAAAAAAATCTCATTTGGAGCACCAAATTGCATCTAAGGCCAGGAGAAAATACAAAATTAAGTTTACAAAATGGAGTGGGTGTTGAAGTGTGCTATATTGCACCAAATTGCATCTGAGGCCACCTGGAAATGCAAAAAATTCCAAAGGGGAGGGGGACACCCCTCCCCTTAGACCCCTCCCCCAGGCCGGCCATCAGTCTTCAGCCCCCCCCCCCTCTCACTCAAAAGTACCTTCCTACGCCACTGATTGAAAGTGTATTTGATGGCTGCCTAACCTACCTGATATTTACTGTATACGGTACTGTATAGTTAAATCTTCTGTTTTATGCACCTATACATGTTTAGACAAGAAAAACATCATGCAGGGTAAGGAGGATCCAAGATTCTGAGAGGGTGGGTGGTGGCGGGGTGGTGGTATGGTCCCGTGTAGATGTTTAAGAGTACGGGTTCTCCCACAGGAAAAAAAAGAAGCAAATTTTGATGTGAGATTTAGGTGTATTCTCCAGGCATAGGCTTTAGGTCTACAGGCATGATTGTACTAACAACTACTTCTCATTCTTTTGTGGGTGGGGTTTAACAGTGTGTGTTGGGTAGGGGTGGGGGTAGGGGTGGGGGTAGGGGTGGGGGTGGGGTGGGGTGGGGTTAAATATTACACTAGTAATTCTATTAAATCTGGGGCACGGTCATGGAAATGAATAATGTCCTCTATATGTCTACCCTGTACATTGTTCAATCGAAGTATTCACAGTCATTATGTCTCGCCTTTGATCCACGGAGATCATTTATTTACCCCTCCCCCCTCCCCAACCCCCCCCCCCGCCACTTTGAAACCCCTACCTCAACCTTGTATATACAGATGCATGCTATCATTAGTTAAGATACCGTTATCTGCTATACTTCTTGATATTTTGTTTCAATTGTGACAAATATTTTTCTCGATACATGCTGTATGGTTTGATCTCAATTTTTTCAAAATATTCTTTGATTTGAAATTGAAATCTGATACCATTGATCAATAGTTCTATTTCTCTTTCCTTTTATGCAGCATAAATTGTTGAGATATTTACAGAAAACCACAGAGATCTGTCTCGTAAGCGGAAACGGTGAGTCTGCCCAGTATAGCTTTCCTAATTCTACAAAACAATGTAACCGCAAAGAAAACTTGTCAATATTTGTGACTGATAAATTGTTATCGTGTATTTACATCCATTTCCAGATACACGAACATATATACACACGCATTCTAGCCTATATAACCGACGTGCTCTTTGTTAGAATCTTAAAATAAAAAAACAATAATAAACTTTGAAAGATTTCTTAATTTAGGGTTAGTTGTAGGTTGAAGAATCAAACAACATTTCACATAATAATCAACGTCACTTTAACAGTTTTGATTTCGTTGGACATTGGGAAGTAAATTAGCGCCTTTATGAGTTTTTCTTCAGCTCAACTTTAAAGTAACATACACGCAAGGAAATTTAGGAGGAAAAAGAAATCTTTCGGAAATTGCTTACTTTTCTATTTTCCTACATTTGTTCTCACAAATGGCTATGATATGATACTTCCATATTATCAGTTCTGTTGAATCATTAAAACGGAAGTCAGCAGCGTATAGATGGCACATATTTTGTAGTCATACAAAAGCTATATATGAAATTGCTTGTCCCATGCCCCCCCCCCCATCCCGCTCCACATCACCCCGCTCCACCCCACTCGCGACCCGTCCTCCTACCTTCAGTTTGTGATAAACCGCTTCAAAAAATACTCCTACTGCATGGGAGAGAGAGAGAGAGACATGCTTGGGTGGGGTGGGGGGAGGGAGTATATATGTCAGCTTAATTGTGAGAGCGTGGTGGCCAATTGGCTAAGGCGTCGGACTCGTGATCCAAGGATTGCTGGTTCGATTCCTACCTAGTTCATTACGTTGTGTCCTTGGGCAAGGTGCTTTACCTCACTTGCCTCTCTCCACCCAGGGGTTAAATGGGTACCTGTAAGGTAACTTGTCATTGGGCGCAGTATATAACTGCTGTCGACTGGAGGGATTGTCTCTGGGACAGGTTATCATTGACCAGGGGTTATATAACTTCTGTAAAGCGCTTTGAGACCTATCGCTGGTATATAGCGCTATATAAAAAGCAAATATATTATTATTATATATTAAAACCACGTGATGTATGCGTACCCAATAGTATATCATTCATGATGACAACAAACATTGTTTCATTTGGCTTCTCGATAGAAAATGACGTCACATTCAGCCAGCTCTTATAGTTACTCGTCCAAGTCGACAACAGGTGGAGGAGGAGGAGGAGGAGGTCTATCGACTTACAGTTACGGCGACAAAGATGCAGGCAACTCGAGCAAAGACAAAGTGGTGGTCAAGAACTCCGACATGGAGGATGACATGAAGGAAGAAGCAACAAAGATCACGCAAGAAGCTTTCGATCAGTTCAAAGTAGAGAAGGATATAGCTGCCTACATCAAGAAGGAGTTCGACTCGAAATTCGGAGCAGCCTGGCATTGCATTGTGGGTAGAAACTTTGGTAGTTACGTCACTCATGAGACACGTAACTTTATTTACATGTACGTGAAACAAGTCGCCGTGTTGCTCTTTAAATCGGGATGACACTCTTACTATTTTGCCTTTTCTTCATGATTTCTTTTAGTTTTTTGGGGGTCGCAGAGAGATATTTGTAGATTTAGACCCAATTTGTGTCTTTATTGTTAAAAGAAATATTTTTTTTAAAAAAACATTCGTTTTGAATTCCTTGCATTGTATGTGTCTTTGAAATTTCGCAACTTTTCGAGAATTTCTTTAGCAAGTTTGGTACATCATTCTTGTGTTGAATATGACGGGTTTAACTGGAATATAGATTGAAAGGAAGAATGGAGGCGTAACTTCATGGAATGATTTGTACGGTCCACGATTAGACTGCCTTTGTTTATCCTATGTCACCATGGAAACTTGTAAACACAAAGATTGTCCCAAGACTAAGAATACCGAGGAAATAGATGGTAAAATCCTCTAATTATATGATGGAAGGTATGATACACTTCATCATATCTATAGCAGGTTTGGTTTTGGTTTTGTCACCGTGTATAGTCACTTTAATATTGTTCAACTTTCATTTAATATTGTTAAAATAATTCATATTTCAATCAATCTCCCGTTGCACTTGCATGTTGTCATTTTCTTGTACTTAAAGGTCATTACCAATAAGTAAAATATTATTTTAAAATTGCTGTAAAAAGAATTTGCAAAGATGTAGTCTAGTGGAACAGGGATATACGTTCCCCTGCAGGCAGGTACTGCGAGGCCCGCCCTATGGTATGCATTTTGAACATTTACTGTATACCTCCCAATTCTACTTAAGTATAATATATTTTCCTTTAGTCGAATTCAATTCAACTTAGATGAAAAAAGAATTCCAGTTAAGTAGAGCACAAATGTTCTATTTTACGTAAGTGGAATGCAATTTCACTTAAGTAGAATTGTTTTCCACTTAAGTGAAAAAGACTTCCACTTAAGTAGAATAAAAATGTTCTATTTTATTTAAGTGGAATGCAATTTTTACTTAAGTATAGAATTGTATTCCACTTAAGAAGAAGATAATTTCACTTAAGTTTAATGATACTTAAGTGGAGTGGCATTTTATTCAAGTGAATGAAATATGTGGTCTATTTTATTTAAGTGAAATATAATTCTACTTTACAATTCTACTCAAGTGAAATTGCATTCCACTGAAGTAAAATAGAAACACTTGTATTCTTATTAAGTGAAATTCAATTCCACTTTGCCATTTCACTAAAGTAGAATTCCAATTTACACAAGTAAAATTGGACAATATTGGCCTCTATTTTACTTAAGAAGAATACAAGCTCATTTAAGTTACATTGAATTTCACTTAAGTAGAATGCATTTCACCTAAGTCATATTAGAGGGTAAATGTTAAAACGGCTTGTCATATAAGGCCCTCCCATACAGCGATATGGGTTATTAATTAGACAATTAAATGCATTGTATAAAGTTACAAATAACCCGCTTCATTTTCTAGCATATTTTAGCATATTTGAGTCAGTACTGATGGTCTTTAAGGCCATGCATGTTTAACTTATAAAGGTAGCACAAAATCCGATCAAATCGTTAATTGCTGGCTAATTAGAGACCTCTGAGTGAGAAAAAATCTATCAACCTATTTTTAACTTCATCAATTGATATCTCTTTGATATCGTTTTGATGACTATATATGACTTGGATGCAATATATTTTATCAAACTTAGATTCGGGGCGCAACCACGATTTTGTTCTGGGGTCAGTCGGTAAGATAATATGTCGTCTAGGGGAGGGTTCTAAGGTGGAAGGGTGGCCCCTCCCCTCAGTTGAGAATTCTTTGTAAAATGGAGAGCTTGTACAGCACATATATACATGTTGTGTATTTATGCAAACTAAAAATTTGTTTAATATTCTGTCTGCCGATGCGGGTGGTGGGATGGGGAATGAGCGTTGATTTTGTTCAGGGACGGGGATAAAGTCCCCAGATGGTTATGGCCCTGAGTCAGATATACCGGTGCCGTGTACAATGACGAATAGTTACAAAGGATTTGTATGCTGGGAAGGGGGGGGGTGGGTGGTATGGTGAGGGTGAGGGTAATCTACGTTGATTTGATAGTAACAAACTTGTTGCTGGATATGTTTAATCATCTTTAGGTATAATATACTGGTGACCTGAAGTCAATGTTCATAAGTTTGTCCTTGAATGATGGTCTAATATTTGAGAACTTTTCTCGACACATTCTGCATGTTGATTTCGAATACATAATGTCAATGCTTCCTATTGCAATTTATAGCTTGTTGTTATTGAGGCTTCGGTGTTTCAAGTGTATTTTCTTTTTGACCTTGAGTTTACCAGTTTCCAATAGTATAATTGTTCACAAACCCTAATTTAGAAGCTAAGAATTCCGTTTCCGTCAGGGGTTCTCAAAAGGTGGCCTATGGGCCAAATCCGGCCCGCAAACGCCGAGTCCGACCCGCGAAGACTGAAAAACGACATTCACTGTGCACGGTATGATAGTGCATGGGGTCTAGCTCTGCACGGTACGGCATTCTTGGCTTGAACACCCTACCGGCCATTGCTCGATATATGTAGGTATAGTTAGATTTTGATTCTCTTTGGCCCTTTGCTCCAACCAATATTTCTCTCTGGCCCAGCTATGGTATGTCAATATAAAGCCCTTGGACTTACCGGTGCTCTGACCGAGTGGATATAAATGCGTTGACATTGAAGCAATGAGGCTTAGCAATCGTCAGGTTCGGGGTGCGATCCCCGACCGTGTTATAGTAAGGTGGTGCCCTTGTATCACGACTGGTGAGTATTTATACTTTCCTTGATCTCTTGTTTTGACTAATTAAAACATTTCATGAACCTTATCCCGTATATATTGTACTACTTACCGGAATCTCTCATCAAAGACTTTTTATTGAAGAACCTAACCTGGATGTTCATAAATTTAGGAAATTAATAAACCTGCATGTCCAGAAATTTAGGAAACTAATTAAAGATCATTTCTTGATACGAGAGGAAACAAATAACTGGATCACGAATATCATCGCACCGCAGAGAGATGACGAAGCTACGGAAAGGTATAAATGCCATCCATCAAAAGGGGTGCTGTGGCCGAGTGGATAAAAGGCGGTGGCATTTGAAACAATTAGGCTGAGCCTGTAATAAGGAAGTTCGTTGGTTGTATAAGTCAACTGTTAACAGTCTTTGCAGTTTCGGGAATATTTGCACACACAAAAAATATATTGTTGAACTCTCGAAAAATGCAACAAAATATTGCAAAATGTAACATTTGTGAGTTTCAATTGCAATTCCTACACTGGGTACAACGAAGATGACGCTTATCTAGAGGGCCGTTCCCCATGCAACATTTAGACGACAAATGGTGTATTCTGAGGCAACTAGGTCTATATAATTAGTCATAAACGCAAGGTTTTGTTCATAAATACTTTGTATGAGGTTGAACAGAAAAACAAAGATGGGGGGGGGGGGGAGGGGTGGGGGATAAACACGTTGTAGTGGTCCAGTCCTTCCCCGGTAGAACGTATAAAAAAAACCTACTGGACCATTTCCCCCGCCTGACGATCGGAGGTGGGGAGTCATGCCCTCACCGGCCCCACACCTCCCCTTGAGCACGCTCCTGATCCTTTTATATTATAATAACATATTCCTGTAGAACGTTCTCTTATTTTTTATTCGACCAAATACATGTTCATAAAAGGAAGTTTATATACACACACACACACACACACACACACACACACACATATATATATATATATATATATATATATATATATATATATATATATATATATATATATATATATATATATATATATATATATTTATATATATATATATGTATATATATATATATATATATATATATATATATATATATATATATATATATATATATATATATATATGAAACTTGACTATTAACACGGACAAGGTACATTGTCTAAACTGAACATCATGCACCTATAAGCACTCTTAATTCCACAAATATACACCCCTCCACCAGGACGGTGCTCAATGAAAAGGTCCCCACCTTCAGTAAACACACCACCCACATAGAAAATCATATTTGCCTACGTTTCACAGCACTCGTGCTTTGTTTGCTCGTATCAGATATATCGATCGACCCCCTTAGACCCCCTCCCGAAACACACTGAGATCATCTGACCCCTTCCAAGCGACCACCCTAGATTCTTCATGTCTCTAAATGTGTCTGAATATCCCTACCAGTCTGAATCTCCTTCTGTCGCTCTAGCTGGTGTAGGAGCAGTTGAACCCACCCCCCTCCCCCTAACCCTAACAAACACCCATGACTATGAAAACCTAAAAAACGTTATTCCATTGAGCTTGTCCCGTCCTTAAAAACCTTTGACTCATAACCAATGTGCACCCAGTAGTACTATTTTCATAACTATGGAAACAGATACATCATGTACACATAAGCAATGGAAAATTTCGGCTTACTTTTATTTATTTCATGCATAAAATTCCAGGTATGATGGGTTTGAGATCTCGATTGTTATGCAAACTAATGTGCAAATTATTTAAAACTGTTCTAAACAGTTGTCTCAGCCTCTTTCGGATTATTAAAAGTTGTGGAACTGACATACCCACTTTACTGCGCAGAGAAGCTCTCCTACCAAATGTACAACACACGTTATACTAACTCCATACTAAGGTTCTACGGCAATCTTCAAAGAGAACCTCTGGAAACTGTCCAACTAACTTTAGCAGACGCAGGGAGCAAATTACCTGGCAGAACAGCATTATGTAAAATATCTCAGTGTAACCTAGAGGCCTCCTTAACGCTGTGCCTACTTATGCTGTCCCCGAACAGCCGATGTTGAGATACACTGACGTGGTTCCACTGTGAACAACAACGAAGCTCGTAAACCTCGTGTTAAATACCGGTGTATATAATCCACAGTGTTATTTGTATGTGCTGTGCTAGTGATAGCTGAGTGAAATTACCGAGGCTTTATACGTTCGCTGTTAATACATCTTTGTCAAACCTACACGAGTGGAATTGTTATCATGGCCGTTGAATTAAGTCCTGAAGTGTTTGCGACTAGGGATATTTCCCAAGTGTACCATGAATGCCGACCACGATACACACATGAAGGTTTACCGCAGAAAATATTAAAATTTCTTTCCGTGACGTTTAAGGTAATTCCTACGTTAAGCAAATATAATCAGTATTAACTATGCCTAAGTATAACCAGGGAGCTGCTACTCTAACGTTAGAGCATCAGCTCCCTGGTATAACTATTCACCCGTGCGAACTTTGGTCAGTAGAAGTTTACAATTTTGGCCTTTATATACTTAACATACTTTATGTATCTATCTATCTTTATACATATATATATATATATATATATTTGTGTGTGCTTTACACAACACTTTTTCACTCTTTGTGATTAAGAAAAAATGTAAGCGCTATGTACGGTGTGGAAAACAAGTTTAGTATCTTCTTAGACAAGAGCAGCATACTAGTACTACTATCTGCGCCCATATATGGCAAGACACTGTATAAAAGACACCATATAGAAAATTCTAGGTGCTTGTCATTAACAATGCTTTGATCAACTCTGCTGGTATTATTATTAAACACAGTGGAAGGTTGTTTTTCTGTTTTGTTTTTATGACGACAAATTCACTTTATTACTTGACATATCTGAAGGTCAAAATATACCCGCCGTGTATCGACGTATTATTATGTAAGAAGAAATGTAAAAGCACCACGCTCATGGGTAACTTGCTCTTCAAGCTATAAAAATTATCCCAAATTAGCTTGTACGTCTTGATCTCAATGACAATTAGTCTCACATTGTATGATGTGTTTCTAAATGTCTCCCTTTCTCATTCTGTGTGTGTGTGTGCATTAAGAAATACATTCCTCGATTTTGTATATTTTCCTATGTTAGTTTTCACATCACCGTACATACCATTTCTACGGTGTGTATATGCTTTTCCTCCTCGGGGAACCCCCATCCGTTTAAGCTGAGGGGGGGAGGTGTTTGCACATTTTTGTGTGCATTAATTCTTGTGCGTCTCAAATGCAAAGACCTTTCATAGTACAATATAGATTTGTCAGCTTATCTTGCCTGTAAAATTCCATTCACGTTTAACTAGCTATGGTAGACAGTTCAATGTTTTATATGCTCATGCCTTCGGAAACCACCGTCACTGTGGAAAATTTTGTTCACATGTGCCTTGACCCCAGGTGTCCTTCGACGTGTTACATTTTTGAACGAGGCCTATTCATTGTTAACTATTCAAGCAAAATATAGAAATGTATAAATGGCTGTGCTCAGCTATGTGTATAGTTCTGTGCTCCGTGAATAAGTAGTTCTTAAAAAAAAAAGTTACACGTCGAAGAACGCCTGAGGTCATGTCACCTATGAGCAAAATTTTCCAATCTTCCACAATTTTCCGCAATCTTCATGGGACGATGGTTTCCGTTCAACGCTTCGTTTCACGTTGCTAGCAGAAATGTACAGCGTTTTGTGATGGGCTGCGGTATTATCGACTGACCTTAAACGTCCTTTTTAATGTACTCAACTGTACGCACACAGACAACACATGTATGGTATTCTACTATGCTGTGCCTTCCCGTGTGTAATTTCACTGCTTCATCACTTGTTTCGCCACGTGCAAACACGCCTCTTTTTCGAAGGTGGCAGCATTACAGAACTTTTGTTCCGATCTGTTCGGGCATTAGTATATGCTCCCCACTTAGCCACTGTACATATATATAGACAACAAAGAGGTCTATGATATAGCCAGCTATGTAGCACATGTGAATTGAAATCGTTCCCTCGTATAACCTTTTGTCTTAAATGCCTTTTGTCTTAAATGCCTTGAAATATTCGTGACCCCGGACCAGTGAACAAAGAGGATCAGTTATACAATGAAAAAAAGAAGGGTGCTAAGATTATTTCACTTCCGTATAACAAGTAATGAAAAAAGGTTTTCTAAAGAGTATGAAGACTCGCGCAAAAAGAAACGTCTAATACCGGTAATCTGACCTAGTTTCGAATGAGGTGTAACAGAAGTGTTAGACACCACCATCGAACCCAGAAAATACTCACACAGATTGCTTTAATAATTTTTTATTCGGTAATTAGACACTAGTTTGGTAATTAGACACTTGTGTACAGTCAGTACATACAGCTGCAGTCAATACCCACAGCACAGTGTACAAACGATACAGCGATGGACATATCAGGTCTAGATAAAAGATAACAAGGTATCACGTTTCATTACTGTCTGCATTTTGTAGCGACCAGCAGAAAACTTCACTTGCAAGCAACGGAAAGTTAACTAATTCAGAGCGCGGTTTGGGGCGAGTCTTCAATGCCTTTAATTAGTAAAAGAGAAAATATCCAATTCTGGTACTTGTATCGACATATTGCTAATTCTCATGATGCATATTGATATGTTTGGTTTTAAATTTTACTTTCAGCCCCCATATGAAAATGCAGCCGACATTGGCTGTGGTACTGGCATCTCCACCAAAGTAATGGCTCCGCATTTCAAACATGTACTAGGACTCGACTACAGCGCAACTCAAGTTGCAGAGGCACAATCATCTATAAAGGAACCAAATCTTAGTTTCAGGTACTACTTCATTGAGTTAACTTCATTCCGCCCTTACCTGTCTCCACTGAGTTAATGCACTTTCTCATCTACCTAACCTTGTACACACAGTTTTTAGTGCTCAAGCAGTGACCCACTTCTGCAGTGCTAAAACAAACAAACAATTTACAAAAAAAAAAACACATTTTTCAGATTTTTGTGGAGAACATCTGATCCAAACAGTATAGACAAATCTTGCTCCTATTGGGAGATGTCCTTGTTCCAGAAGTTGTGTACTAGTGCCACAATGGGATCTGAAACCTTTCATAGGTAACCCCCCCCTCCCCCACCCTACAAAACTACAATGATAACATTGTTGATGTTGAAACCAGTGTCATTATTTGGTCATGTGATTCAGGAGCTACAATATAAAATCCTAGGAAGAAAAATGAAGCACTTGTGGCTCGATGAAAGCTATATGTAGGCTTCGATCAAGTCTCAACTTTGTGTGTGCAGAAAACGTACAATTCTCCATCCCAGATGGAACTCAAGATTTCATAGATGTTTGAGATCGAGGAAGCTGTTCATCACATTGGTCTCTATCAGTTTGGCAGCTGATCATTGCAAGGGATCGTGTCCCTTTTACTGACAGTAGCAGAGGTTTTACTGTTTGTTATTCTCACAGGGTAACACTAATAATAAAAAAACAATTATAGTCTATGTCTTTGACTCTTTGCTGTAAGCTGACCATTTCCTATTACTTGTCATAATTATTATGATAGTTATTATTATATTATAAATATTAGAATGTTTTAAATATTATTCTTATAATTATTATTATAATTATTATTATGATTATTATTACAATTATTATTATAGTTATTATTATTATTATAATTATTATTATTATTATAACTATATTTATTGTTATATTTATGATTATGATTATTATTTATGAAATTCTCTTTGATTTTAGTGTTGGCCAAGCGGAAAATTTGCATATGATTCCAGACAAGTCCCTCCAACTCCTCACAGTTGGAACAGCGATCCATTACTTTGACTGCAAGCTCTTTTTTAAAGAGGTCGACCGTGTTTTATTACCCGGAGGTTGCTTCGCTCAGTTTGGATATAACAGCTACTACCACGAACCACGTAACTTGGCCTTCAACCCTGAGCATCCATTTAACCCAGAAGTGCTGAGAAAATTAAATGATGTGGTAGTAGAGGTGAGTACATCTTGATTCTCTTTGTATATCGGTGGTCATGATGTTACCCGATCAACACCCCCCCCCACCCTCCCCACTCTCGACATTCCTAAAAATTACCACAAATAAGCCTTGACCGTGGTTTTGTTTTTAACCTTGGCTTTTGTCTTGACACAACCACACAGTTAGCAAAGTCGATATCTGAGTGTTTGGTGCACCCTTTGCCAATGTTAATCCACATGCAAACCTTCTCAAGCCTCCATAAGCCTCTCCATAAGCCTCCTCAATTCTGCCCAATCCCTTCAAGCCACCCTCAATCCCTCTTCCTGTCCCCTCGAACCCCTCGAGTCATCCGAGCACCTCTAAGTCCTCCTGCCCCATTCAATCCTTCAGTAGCCCCCTTCTTTAGCCCCATTCAAACCCATGCAGGCCCCCTCAATCTATTTGGGGAAGAAACACTCTGATGTATCGATAACAACGTTGACATTTTCTTGTACCACAGGCTTTCGAGACCATCCTACAACAGGATCGATACAAACCGGCTTTAGCTAGAGAAGATTTTGGAGTTGAACCACCGTACAAAGAGACCGAAAGGTACTAAACGTAATTTACAGAGAAAGCCATGAATGGCCAATGAATGAACTGTATACTACCACTTCTACTCATGATAATTATTAATATTAATAGACGAGGTATAAAGTCGGATCAACCCTTTCTCATTCCTGTGAATGAGGAAGATTAACGATCATAAAACTGTTTATGATCGTTGGTCTTAACTTAAGGTTTGAAGTAGCTTGTTTTTCCATATTTAAATGGAATTTCTTACAGGCCCAATAGAGGAAAATCAAACACACAGTAACACATCGAACCACTTAATTATTTTATATTTAATATTTAGGATTTATAAAGCGCAGACACATCCACTGATAATGGTGCTCAAGGCGCATCACAATATTACCCTGGTCAACGATAACCTGTCAAACATAGAGACAATCCCTCCACATGGCAGCAGCTAAACAGCACCCAGCTGACAGTTTATCTCACAGGTCCCCATTTATACACCTGGGTGAAGAGAGGCAATGGAGATAAAGTGCCTTGCCCAATTAAGGATACAACGTAATGATCTGGCCAGGACTCTAGGCAGCATATGCCTATTAAAAGCCCCATTGACTTACCCACTAAATCATAAAAGTAATGTGGTCTCTAAGTCTAGACAGAAGTTCTCACAAGCTAAACGCTACCCATCACTGGATAGATGACAAGTTGGCCTTTCATGGCACCATCAAGTTTCCGTATCATGTGCAGGCATATTTTTTGCTATGAAAACCAAAAGGTTTCGTCACCTGTAAACAAACCTCTTTACTCAGATGTAAACAAGTTTTGTTCGCTGCCACTACGAGGCCTAAAGTGGTCTAAAATTGCCTCAATTGACCCAATTTATGCACCACATGTACTTTCCATTCATGCTCTTAAACATGCAAGCCACAAAAAAAAAAACAGATCCTGATGGATAACGTAGAAAACATGATCATGTTCTCGTGCTGCTTTTGGCACTTTGGCTGAAGGAGAAACACTCAGGTGGATTGATATAGAATCTAATAGGAGTATGCCTCCTTCAACTTTTCAACAAGCAAAACCTTAGATCACAAGTCCACTGCCTTAACCACTTGACCACTTATTTTGTAATGGTTCGATCATGACCGTCATAATAACCATGTATTTATTGGAAAGATGAACTTACCTGTAGGACTAGAGAGAATTTAAAAATGTTTTGGCATATTTCGAGTTCTGATTTACATTCTCAATGAAGGGTAATATGCCTTATACGCATTTTGTGGTTACCATATCATTTCATTTAAATGTGGTGGAATGTGTTTGTACATGCTTCGTCTAGGATTTCCGTTTTAAATATAATTCAAAGAATCAATGTATGTTTAGTTCAGTCATTGCAAAACAGACGAAACTACCAAACCCTTGAATTAAGGGTAGAAATAAATTAGGAATAAAGCCTTTTTGTTTTCTTATTTCTTTCAGTACTTCCAGACACGAGATGGAGATGTCGTATCCGTCAAATATAATATCTGTAGTTGGTTACTTGAAAAGTCTCGGTCTTTGGCAGAATTACTGTAAAGAAAACAACGTTGAATCTGAGAAACTTGCCCAACAGTTCATAGAAAAGTACGTAAAGGCGCAGTTGATGAGAGGTGGGGGGGGGATGGAGGGGGGGTAAGATGAGGTACAAAGAAATTAACGAAGAATGTTACATGACACATGTTTACAGGTAGGTTGTGTTGTGTTTGGATATGGTTAGGTTGGGATAGGTCATGATATTTCATTTGATCATTTCCTTGAAGAAAGATAATCCTGTGGTACACCTGCCACCAGGTTCCTCTCTCCGTTCCACACACTGCGATATGTACAAGCTTGTTTTTTAATATTGAGGCAGCACCCTGGTCGAGTATTGTTGATTCAGTGCTTTGGGTCTTCCCTTTAAACCGCCCTCCCCCACACACCCGCCTTCCCGCAGCATATCCCAAGGTGTACTCTGGTAGGTTTTGGGGCCCATTCAGGGGGTGGGGGGGTCAAAGGGCAAGGAACCTGCTTATGGATAACTACAAGAATATTTTTTTCACTACTGTGTATAGTTGTAAAGAAAATATTTCGTTTTGGAGCCGTCATCATTCTTACTTATTTTTTCCTCAGACTTCGGAACATTATGAAGGAAGTCACTGATAAACCAGATGAGTACCCCTTGGAGTTATGTACGGCCATGTACGTTATACTCTCACGAAAGCCATTGGCTTAATGTAATAGTTTCCAACGTATTACACTTTCAAACGGAAAGGCTTAAACCAACATAATGGGTTTGACCCCTCATTCATTCATATCTCTTGTTTTTATGCAGAAAACTTACTGACTAATCAATAGGGCTGAGTCCGGTTTCTGGGGTACCCGACCGAACCTTCGGATACCCAAATCAAAAACGCACAAAACGGGTACATGTTTTCTGGGCAAAAGATCGCATAACTGCTACGAGAGTGCTTTCATGATTTCAGTAATTCCGTAGATCTACATGTTTTAATTAAGACAAGCGAATGCGGAAGATTAATTTCATGAAATAACTTTCTTCTAGTGTAGATGGTTGTTTTTATTACTTACAATTTCAAGTTTTAGCCATCTTGTGTGTGGATAAAATCACTCACCACCAAAAACGAAAATTTTATACCTGGGAAATCTACTCAAAATTGTAATCTTCAATCCATCGCAACAGCGTACGTAAAATAGTACATTCCCTCTTCAAAAATTAGCATGTACCTTCCAAAAATTTGCTTATTTCTAAACGTTTTTTTTTTCTCAAAACGCGATCGTTTGGCAATGAATCGCTACATCGCTTAAATTCAAGTTCAGGGTTGAAATTTATTTACGGGGAATCCCGTTGCAACTTTTGACATGCGGGATTTGAAATCAAATTGTGGGAATCCGGAATCGCGCAATCCGGCGGTTAATGCGGACCATGGATCGTTGTAAAAGAAACAGGCGGAAATATTTTTTGCAATGTTTTTCTTTATTTCATGTGCATTTGCATTATGAGTTATTATACATCATAACGACAGGAGTATCGATTGAAAACGTTTATTTCAGAGGTTTAATGTAAGGTGGCATAGTGATCTGCCATTGATGTATATTGTGTTTGGCTAGTTCCGCGATTTTTTTTGTTTTTCAATATCCGGTCTGGAGTTCCGGGTACCCGTTATCTGATCGGGTTATGATGACGGTTACCCGGTTCCGATTTTTAGCTACCCGACTCAGGCAATTTATTTTAAACTATATGGGTTTATAAATTACATTCATTTTTTTTTAAATCTACAAGAAAATGCTGCCCAATGATATTCAATATAAAATATTCCTAACATTTTCTCTCAGTGATGATTTCAACATTTTTCTGCAAAAATGATACCCCAAGAAAAGAGGATCAATTTATGAATTGTCTTCAAGTTTTACAATTTGCAGCAAAAGGATCAAATGTATCACTTAAAATAATGAATCTCTTCAATTCAATATTCTGTAAAAAAGATAATGAATTACGCTCACACCAGAATGCCATCATGTTAAAGAATATGCACCAAAATTATGAATAACTAATAATTCTCATGAAATCAACATTTTACAACGAAACGATTAATTACGATCGCCTAGGAACGAAAATTATGATTTGCAGCAAAAGGTCTTAACATTTTGACGCCACCTTAATGTTTTACATAAATTAAACACAAACCGCTATCATCTAACAGATTTTCTGGCCTTTCTTTCTCTCCAATCATATCTCTCCGATTTACGATCTGTCCACTTTGTCAAAACACGGCCCATTTAAACCACATTCTGTGAGTTGGTGGGCTTTTTGTCCGAGTAATCATTTTTGGCACATTTATTTTTGTAAGCTTGAATTAACAATAAAATGTATTCGTAAATCGGTCCGATGTTTCATTAACAGTATTCTAAAACTGCTGGTGTGCCTTTTAATAAGATGAATCTCTATGTTTAGTAATAATTTAATTATTAATAATTAGTAATGATTCAATACAAAAAAAACTTATTTGGTATGGGCTCCAATTTCTTGTTTCATCATCATATTTCATTTACCAAATGAAAGCATATATATTAACAAAAAAAATGGTTTAATAAATGGATTAATAAATGGATACTTCCTTTTTTGTATTTCGTACTGTTCTGTCTCATTTTTCCATCTCTTACGTGCCCAGGTAGCACCCACCTCCGTTGCCAGTCAGGTGGGTGGGGCGGGGGGTGTGCAGGGAGATGATAAGACCACTTCACCCTATCGCAAAAATTACAACCTAATTTATTATATTCTATATATATATGTCACAGAATCTACCAGTCGACGTCTGGGAGCACTCCTGAGGTCGTTGAATCGGACCCACATGTAGGGCCCCTCCCCAAGGTACACAGCCTGCCTATTCAGTCGGTATCTCTTTAGAAACCCATCACCATTTGAAAACCTTTGCACGCCAACATTATAATAATCCTACTTAAAGAGTTGTCTATGATGTTTCACTATATATGACGCTGAGCATGCAACCACGTACTTTCCATAGAATATTTTGTGGCTTATTTTACCTTTTTTTCACAAGGCAACAAAACTCCTGGTTGACACATCCTCCGAGCTCAACCTTTTCGGTCGGCCAGGGTCTCAATCTACGGCGAACTCGCAGATAGTTCACTGAGATTTCGATGTTTGAAATATCCCGGAAGCTCAACCAAGGGCGGCGGAAGCACTTTAAATCTGGGGGGGCACCGAAATCAAAGGGCACTTTGCAGAAATTCGATTGGACTGATGCAGCCTTATATTTAGTACCCTTTATAACTCTTATTGTACTAACTTATTTGCGTATACACATCACTCCATCAACGTCCTGCACCCCCCCCCCCCCCCCTCAAGGAAAATATGCATACTAGCACTGCAATATCCAATGTGCAAATTGGGAAGCAAGGAACAAGTTTTCTTTTGAGACAAAATGAGGTGAAAACATGCTAGTTGCTAATGTAGGAATCTTCCGAATTAGAGTTTATTTCTTGTTAATATCCTAATAATTTTTTTCCATTCACAGAAATTCATTAAAAGTCAGGGGCGTATAGCCAGGATTTGCAAAGTTGTATGCACGACTATCTGAGCGGAGCGCCACCTTCGGTTGGCGCGGAGCGTACAAGAAAATTTTTGGTTTTACAAACCCCTCAGATGGCCGGAAACGGCCCTTCCCGAGTGTTCATTCTGGTTCCCTGGCCTCAATTTTTATGTAGAAAAAGGGCACATTTTTAACCTGAGGAAAAGTGGGGGGGGGGCACGTGCCCCCTGTGCCCCCCCGGTTCCGCCGCCCTTGAGCTCAACCCATGTAGCTTGAAATCCACGATTCGACGATTATAGTTTGTGAATATGTATCTATGGATTATATCATTCATATATAAATTACCAATCAGCTAAAGCTGACGTCATCAGCAAATGTTGGAAGAATATCCAAGGAAAGAGCTTACACTTTGTGAAATGTTTTGTAGTTGAAAATGATTAGTTAAGCCCTTACACTTTTTTTAACTACGTTTTTGTGACATCGTTGTAAATCAATCTCACTAACACCTTTTGTGATCTAGGCCTACCTTTAACAATATATTGTTGAAGATACAAGGGCGGCGGAACCGGGGGGGGCACAGGGGGCACGTGCCCCCCCCCCCCCACTTTTCCTCAGGTTAAAAATGTGCCCTTTTTCTACATAAAAATTGAGGTGTCTCAAGTTAGCAAGAGGCCAGGGAACCAGAATGAACACTCGGGAAGGGCCGTTTCCGGCCATCTGAGGGGTTTGTAAAACCAGAATTTTTCTTGTACGCTCCGCGCCAAACCGATGGTGGCGCTCCGCTCAGATAGTCGTGCATACAACTTTGCAAATCCTGGCTACGCCCCTGACTTCTAATAAATTTCTGTGGGTCAAACTCAAAGCTATTTCGAATTGAAAAATTTGTTAAGATATTAACAAGAAATAACTCTAATTCGAAGAATCCTACATTAGCAACTAGCATGATTTCACCTCATTTTGTCTCAAAAGAAAACTTGTTCCTTGTTTCCCAATTTGCACATTGGATATTGCAGTGCTAGTATGCATATTTTCCTTGAGGGGGGGGGGGGGTGAGGGGCGTTGATGGAGTGATGTGTATACGCAAATAAGATAATACAATAAGAGTTATAAAGGGTACTAAATGTAAGGCTGCATCAGTCCAATCGAATTTCTGCAAAGTGCCCTTTGATGTCGGTGCCCCCCCCCCCCAGATTGAAAGTGCTTCCGCCGCCCTTGTCAGAAGATAGCCCATGATCACGGAAATATTAATACACTGGATTGTGTCCTTATCTGGATTGTGTCTTTGTCTGTGTTATTCGTTAACAAATTACGATGGGGACTCGAACGTCTGAAGAAAAGTATAGGTTAGGGGGTGGTAGGGGAACGCGGTGAAGGACGAAACTGGTCGTGAAGTGGAATTTTTAAATGGATACTTCCTTCTTTGTATTTTGTACTGTTCTGTCTAATTTTTCCATCTCTTACGTGCCCAGGTAGCACCCACCTCCGTTGCCAGTCAGGTGGGTGGGGGCGGGGGTGTGCAGGGAGATAATAAGACCCTTTCACCCTATCGCAAACAAAACCGGTCGTGAAGTGGAATTTTTCTGGTGTGTTATTCTTTATTGATTTACTGTATATCTGTCATACCACTTGCTACACATTCAATTCTTATTTACGCATTGGCTTGCACCTATAAAGAATGGTTATTCTGTGTAAACTTGTCAGATTCAAAGCACCAGGGGTGCACTCTGTACAATCTTAACACTTTGGGTTGTACGCCCTCAATAACAGCCCTTAACACACCAGTAGAATCACTGTGGTCGAGAGGTACGGACTTCGGTTCGTGACACAAGATCCGGGGTTCGATTCCTACCTTCGCCCGATGAGTTCCAAAAGGACGAAACCGGTCGTGAAGTGGAATTTTCTGGTGTGTTATTCTTGATTGATTTACTATATATCTGTGATACCACTTGCTACACATTCAATATATATATATATATATATATATATATATATATATATATATATATATATATATATATATATATATTTATGTGTGTGTGTGTGTGTGTGTAAACTGTTCATTATTGGCATATTCGATTGCTCATACATGGATCATAAGAGGTGTCTTGGATGTCAACTAAGTATTGTCAAAGGTTCGGCGATAGACCTTGACTGCTGTTCTACACAAACTCAAGCCTATTGTTAAACCTACACCTTCCCTCTGCCACTACTTGCGGTAACAGAGTTTATAGAAAACAAAAAAGGAGGGTGTGGTTCCCCTTGAGATGTTTCTCACGTTTATATATTACCTGTCCTGTGGTTGAAGTCATGGTGCAGTTTTGATCAAAGAAATAAAATACCATGAGTAGTAGTATCAGTTGAAAAGCTGTTCTTCATAAAGTTGTATCAGTTTTGAAAAATAACAAAATTTGTACCTACGTATAGTCTTTTTCCGACTTTACATAGTACTTTACATGACGTAGTTGCAGAGCCGGGAGAGAACTTTACGTACATATAGTTATATCTATAGGACTATATATTTCTATATATATATAAACAGATTAATTTTTCGGACAGCTGGTATTGCGGTAGGTGTCAGTAGTTTTCTATTCATTCTTTTAATCACTAACCATTTTCTTCTTTATGATTTTGAGATGTGATGGAAAGAATCGAAAATCAATCAAAGAATTATAATCTTAGGATAAGATTCATCAGCAATGTACTCAGTTCTTCGATAGGGAAGTCTAATGGTAGTCACCCGTGGTCAAATTGCAACAGACGTTTTTATAAAACGCCAAAAACAGTTAGTTATATTTCTCCACGTAAAACTTATAGGACAGTATGTCTGTAAGCATACGTCTGTTTGGGGTGGGGGGGGTGGGAGGGAGGCTACTGTGAACTTAAGCTAGGTTAAGTGATAAATTGGCTATTATAAATTATCCGCATGTATGATATGGTATTTAATACTTTTTCCCCATGGAGTGTTCTATTGCATGTAAGAAACTGACCTAAAGGTCTACTTCTTAAGCTATATATATTATAGTCCAGTCATATGTTAAATTCATGAAATCCAGCTGTTTGAAGGGTCAAAATTTTTGACGTGTTACATAGAATCAGAACCTGTGATGATAGCGCTGCTCTTTGATGGTATAAAGCATATCAAACTTAATTTTCTACCTAAACGTATACTTTAGCAACAAATGTCGATATCATAATTTATCTTTATCGAGAAATGTCGACATTCTTTTGAGCGACGTATTGAGATCGACTAATATCGACTAACATCATTACTATATCTTGAAGAAAAAAAATAGACATTTGAAAAACAGCCATGCAACAAACGTAGGCATCGTGTTACGCTTAATTAGACCAGGGCTTGGTGGGTCACACCCCTCACCCTCCCCCTTCCCTCCCCTTTCAACCTCTCAAATACATCCAACAGTAGTAATTATAGCACAACCTTGCGTTTAGACATACTAATATATAGACCTAATACATTGTCTAAATAATCCTCAGAATGATCCATTAGCCCCCTTCGCTTGTAAAAATCTCTAGGGCCAACCCCACCCCACCCCACATTCTTAAAATCTTGGATCCGACACTCTTAAAGATGGTATCATTTAATGTGATAGATTATATTGAATTTATAATTTTACTTTATACTTTAAAATGAAACATGTTTCTCTAACCGCTCGCGACAAATAAACGCTAGTGATTTTTATCTCAACAATAAAACCGCTTAAAAAAAAACAAAAAACAAGAAAAACATAAAAAAAAACAAGAAAAACATTCTATAAGGTACATCTTAATTTTTTGTCTAGGTGACGTCATCAACAGACATCATGACGAGTCATTACAGTTCTGGGAACAGCAACAACAATAACAAGAAAGCAGTCGTGAAGAATGCTGATATGGATGACAAGATGCGAGAGGACGTGCTTCGACTCGCTCGTCAAGCATTGGAGAAATTCCAAGTTGAAAAGGACATCGCATCTTTCCTAAAACGTCAGTTGGATGAATTACATGGCCCGACATGGCATTGCGTGGCCGGTAAGCACTTCGGTAGTTACGTCACACACGAAATCAAGCACTTCTTGTACTTTTACTATGGTCCAATGGCTGTCCTAGTCTATAAATCTGGATGAAAGGGTCATCGCGTGAATGAGGATATGACGTCACCCAAGAAGTTTTGTGAATGATGGCCAACGGTTAATTTCCGCATACCTTAGTTGTTGTTTTTTTGTTAAAATTTGTATTAAGTTAAAGGTTTTATATAAGCTGATATCATCTTTCTTTATTGTGCTCATTGTTCAGTTCTTGATTTTAAATACTATGTACACACTGTGTATATTTCTGCATGGTGCAGTCTCCTATATAGGATAGGCCTATACATACAGAGAATAAACGAAGCAATGGATAAGAATAATTCACAGTTCTGTACACCTATCAACAGTATCCTTATAACTCTAATAGGCATTAGAAATCATGAAAATAGCTGCAACTCCCATCAAAATCCATCAAAGATTGATCATTTACAAGTCTTTTTTAATTCTGCTTTTATTTATGAATAAACATTAGCTAATTATGCACATTGTGACGTAATGAGAGTAATGAGAGTGACTGCCTAATTTTATGTTCTGTTATTCATCCGCATTTATAAAAATATTTTATGGTCTTTTTTAAAAGGGGAACATCACAGTATTCAAATGATATATGCAGTGGGCTTATAATTATGGGTTAACTTATTAAGGGCTAAAAGAAGACATTTTGATGAGTGCAACACTCCACGTCGTAGTTTGTACATATGTAATGAGTTTCCCAGATTTATGAAACTTCAAATAGGCTATGTATATCTTGGAAACGAAAAGAGCTTTTCGAAAAATTTCAACAGAGTTTGAATGAGATTATCGCCCACAACAAACATACCGAGTATGGGGCAAATTGGCTATAGGTGTCCGTATTACTTTAAAAAATAAAGTTTAACTTTTCAGCAAACTATTAAATATACTGACCAGACGAACGTTGTTTCGAAAGAATGAGAAACCATTCACAATTAAATGTGGGGGCGCTCGTATACTTTTAGAAATATTCAAACAACTACATCATAAATTGCAGCCAGTCTGGCACAGTGGTGTAGGAAGTGAGTGCGGTAGAAAACCGGTGGACCTGAGGTCCTCAGTTTGTAGAAACTACGGTGGCCCAGATGGGGGTCCGTAAACATGTATGTGCTCTAACTTTATAATTTTGTTCTGTAATAGGCCTATTTTCCGTGGGTCCACTTCTTGAACTGCACTCTTTAACTTTGTTATGTTATACCGTATGGGTCCATTACAAGCAACTAAGCCCCTCAGTGAAAGTGATATTTCTCTAACACATGTATATAGTTTGCGAGACATGTTCCTGCACGTATCAGAGGCTCCTTAATCAAAGCGACTGGACTACATAGTTTAGTCAGGTAGTGCGCAGACTGTCCAGTCTTCTCTACCTGAGATAACATAATAGTCAATGTAAGGTAGAAAGATATAAAAAGCTGTTAAATTAAATTTCATCACTGTTTTTCCCCAAAATGAAAGAAAATCAAATAATGGTCTCGCTAGCTTCAACTTTAACAAGAATGAAAAAATGTCCAAGTCCAGTTATACGGCACACTTACAACAAGTACGTGTGAATGCTGAGTAGAACTACCTTGGAAACGTAATAATAACATAGTAGTATTATATTACATACAATATTGTTATATAAGACGGTTCTATCTTAACAACTCGTTATTTTGAATATCCATTTTGAAAATCCAGTTAATCGAAAGATTGGATCTTTCAATCAATTTGATTAAAATATAGTCTATACCAGGCGCGTATCCAGGATTTTCTAACCCGGGGGGCGCGAATTACTATCTAAGCGGAGCGCCACCATCGGTTGGCGCGCAGCGTACAAGAAAATTTCTGGTTTTGATACCCCCCAGATCACCGGAAACGGCACTTCTCGGGCTTGAAATGACCAACCAGATGTACACTTTTGGCCTGAGAACCAAGTATTTCCTAATAGTTTTTTTTCCATCCATAACCTTTTTGAAGATTGTCAACCCGGCACACGTCATTTTCGACCTGATCGCATCTCCTGTGGGTCTTTGCTTTTGTAGGTGATTCTACATGGCGGCCCACAATACCCGTCAGCCCCACTTTTCAAGGTTTTTAGCCCCAAATTTGTTCAGAATTTGAAAATTCACATTTCTCGTGAATAAACTCACTTCAAAACATACCCATAATGTTGTACAAAATTTTATCTATGGACAACCAATATAGAAAAACTTCCTTTAACCCCTAACAGACCGGTCAAAATTGCATGAGTAGAGGGAAGTGTGATGCAGAATGTTGGTCAGAAATTTTCGAAAATTCAGACACAGTTAAGTTATTGGTGTACAAATATTAAACCTCTTATAACGGCTATTATAAAACTTGGTTGAAGGAAATGAAAAAATAGCAGATATTTCCGAAACCGAACACTACACACATAGGCGTAGGAGGCGCGGCGGCAGTGGCGGAGCTAGGGGTATTGGTCAGGAGGGGCGAGAATGGTCTGTAGGGGCGCTTTCGACACTAAGCGGAGCGCCACCACTGGTTGGCGCGTAGCGCACAGAAAATTTTTGAGTAAAGATACTCCCTAGATTGCCGGAAATGACCCTTTCAGGGCCTGGCTAATTTGCAGATAAACGAAGAATAGGGTGTCATCGCCAAATTACACCAACAAAATGTGACAAATGTCAATAAGTAGATGAGAGCGCAATAAAAAAGTCAATAATCGCGAATAAGTAAAAAGTGGCAAAGAGCTGAAAAAGGCGCCAGCAGTCCATTTGAGTCCGTCAGGGGGGGGGGGGCATCCGCCCCCCTGACCGTATGGACGCTCCGCCACTGCGCGGTGGGGGTGCAGCCCCTAATTCGCCATTACTAATGTAAAAGAAACTTTTGACATAATTGGACCTCCATACTTTTTATACATCTACATGTCGTTGTTTACATTAGCATCCCGCGGTATACTGCGCAATTTTAACGGACCGTACGGTACATGATAGCATGCGATGTAATAACCGATGCTTGCTTATATGTTATTGACAAGTTGAACGCGCTGTGCGCGCGAAAATTTTTGGTTACTTTTTCAGGCAAGTCGGACAGTTTTGAGGATTTTCATCCTGGAACGTCATTTTCATGCTCACTGATATGATGTGATATCTGCTGTTTGCGTTACAAATTCGAACAGGCGCGTAGCGAGGAATTTGCCAAGGGAGGGGCAAAGCCTGTAGGCAAATTATCTAAGCGTAGCGCCACCATAGGTTGGCGCGAAGCGTACAAGAAAATGTTGGCCGAAAATGCCTCCCAGATCGCTGGAAATGGCACTACCCAGGACCATTTGTTAGCGCGAAGCGTACAAGCAAATTTTGGCCGAAAATGTCTCCCAGGTCGCTGGAAATGACACTTCCCAGGCCTTGTAAGTTGCATCTAAGCACTTTCTATTTTGAAATTACTTAGCGATATCATTTAAAAAAATGCTGAATGGGGGGGGGGGCGGTTGCCCCCATCCCAAAATGCGTCATATTCCCCGACGACACGGTCGAGTTCGAGACCAGCCACAGTTGGTTTCATAGCACAATTCTACACACGCGTTATGATAGACCATATATAGTATATATATAGATCATTAGTGAGAGAGGAAAATGGAAACGTCAAAAAAATGGAGTTGTCGGTGTAAGGGGTAGGGTGAGGCACACTTTTACGAAATCATTGATCCGTCACTGGCTACCCTTCAGCGCTGTAATGATGTCACTGTTCCTCTTTCTCTTCCCGGTGTCTTCGCGTTTTTCTTTTACTCCCTCCCTTTCTCCTTCTCTCTTTCTTCTTTTTCTTTTCCCTTCCTTCCTCTCCTCCTCCTCTTTTTCCCCTCTTTTTTTCCTCTTTTCTTCTCTTTTTTTTCCTCTCCTCTTTTTCTTACCCGGGGGGCGCGCGCCCCCAACGCCCCCCCTGGATACGCACCTGTATACCATCCACAAACTGCAACGTAGAATAACATTGGCGATATGTGTGGCTATAAGGCGTCGTCACTGTCTGTTTGATGATGTCAGTTTCAATATCAAACCAAACCAAAATATCCAAAATATAGAAAATAAATTTGAAAAGCAAATATGTATATTCATATATAAGGGAGTGTTAGCTCAGTGGTTAACGCCAGTGCCTTCCAATCATAAGGTCCCGAGTTCGGGTCACTCCAAGATTAATGTATGTCGTCCAGTTACAGAGTTGTTGACAATTGACAATTCATAATCATGAACGTTAAAATATGAATCTAAGAGACTGACTTCGGTCAGCTTGCGGCTTTGATAAGCCAATGATGGCTTCTTCGTGAGTTCCTGCTTGCAGGAGGATCTAAAATACATACATACATACATACATACAAATACATATTGTACGGTTGAAGCCGCCAAATATGTTTTGAAATTTGTACTCATAAGTTGCTCTTCATTCATGATGTATTTATAACTATGTGCAAAAAAACTTGTTATGAGAAGCCTATGTAGAACAACATAGATTGGTATTAGCAGTAGAAAATTTTCCCAATTGACAAAATGTTGTTATGATCAGTAACTATGAATATGAATGAATGAATATGCATGATATTAGTGAACGAATATGAATATCCACAAATTCGAATGTTGAGACAGCCAGTTGGGACAATTTCCTAATGCTAATACCCCTCTAAGCTGTACTCCAATATCATGCTCTCAAAGCACTGGTATTGACAGTACAAACAGTTCCTAACCTTGATCTGATAGAAACATGATATTCATACTGCTCGTACTGAAAATTTGAGTGCTCTGAAGCGGGACATGACACTACAGTATAGATACAACTGTCCCAACTGGGTGGTTGAGAACACCTTAATATCACGGTTAGGTTTACTTGTAAGGTTATAGCTGAACCAAGATTGCATTAACATGAACCGCAAAATAACGCACGTCCTTCGCATAGGCTGTATACTATACACAAAGAATAAAACATGCATGTACGAATATATCTTTGAGAGGGCGTGGATAATTGTATGGTGGTGATAAGAGAGGTGGCTGTTATTGTATTCGTTTACTAATGTGTCTCTTTAATTGAAGTAACCGTATCTGCCCGTGGAGACAGCAACGCAATGAACAGTAATATCTCGGCGTGTGTTTGAGGAAAATAATAATTTATACTGATGAATCCTCACCCCTCGCCATCTCTCTCTCTCTCTCTCTCTCTTTCTACCATTTACGAAAACACACACTCACGATTAATAATTTATTACTACGAGATATAGAATAATTGATACTCTTTTTCATAATTCACTTAAAGGATATATAATGAGGATTTTAGGCACTAGACGTCCCATACATACATACTGTCAACGTGTTTTGTATTTCATAGAAGGAAATTGCAACGTTATTGGAAAGTTTAAAGGATAGTTAAAATTTGAAGGTATTTCCCTAATTACCGCACGTCGAAACTCAAGGAAGGTTTTTGGAAGGGGATTTTGTCGAAAGTAGCGGAATTTATTGCAATGAATACACATTGTCCAACCATCAAGATAAATGGAGGCTAATTGAGAAGTAACTAGTCAGTCTCTAAAGTCTTTTTATATTAATTCAAACATACATTTTACCAGATGACATCATGGTTGGTGCTATAAGAGGCAGATGAAAGACTCTTGCTCTGCCGGTTGTGTTAATCGTGCTAGGGCTCCATGCACGCTGGAGTTCATCACGTTCCGGTGGTGGTATAGCACTTATATGTGGCCTAGGATCCCGTGACCATATCTGCCTTGATGTCACAAGAGAACTCTGAAGGATGCGAAGAGGATCGGCCAAATCGACCAGAAGAGTCCTAGATGGTTTGGCCACTCTATATGACAGGCTTGGCTTGATGAGGCGCTTCTCTCCTAGTATAAATTGTACGGATGTTTCTAAAAGACATAATAGTATTTTCTATGAAAGATGACGTTGAGTTTGAAACGAACGCCATCACTTTCTATGAGGCGTAAATTCTCTTCATTGGTTACAGCTTACAGTTGACACACTGTAGGGTAGATTAAAATCAATTGAACTCCATCGTTTATCGTTGGCCATGCATATGGCGGGCCATCAGTCTCAAATCATGGGAGATCGACTTATACCGATTTAAATCGACATATACCAGTTTCCTTCGACATATACCAGTTTCCTTCGACTTATACCAGTTTCATTCTACTTATCATCGATTTAAATCGACATATACCAGTTTCCTTCGACATATACCAGTTTCCTTCGACATATACCAGTTTCATTCTACATATCATCGATTTATTTTACTTATCATCTTTTTAAATCGATGATAAGTAAAATAAATCGATGATATGTCGAAGTAAACTGGTATATGTCGATTTAAATCGATGATATGTAGAATGAAACTGGTATATGTCAATTTAAATCGACATATCATCGATTTATTCTACATATCATCGATTTATTTTACTTATCATCGATTTAAATCGATGATAAGTAAAATAAATCGATGATATGTAGAATGAAACTGGTATATGTCGATTTAAATCGATGATATGTAGAATGAAACTGGTATATGTCGATTTAAATCGATGATATGTAGAATGAAACTGGTATAAGTCGAAGGAAACTGGTATATGTCGAAGGAAACTGGTATATGTCGATTTAAGTCGGTATAAGTCGATCTCCCATGATTTGAGACTGATGGCCCGCCATACATGCAAACGCAATTAAACTGTCACGGGGAGGCGCAAGGGTCTCCAGGAACCTTATTAAAATGATTTATTCGACAAACATGCGTCAGTAGCAAAAGTATATGACATAAACTAGGGAACAACCCACACCCTCACCCTCACCCAACCCCCGTCCTCACCCCCACCCCCCCCCCTCTCAAGAGAGAATAGTTACGTTCAATGTAATATAGTTCAAAGTTACAGAACGATTTACTTTTTGGAATAATTTATATTAATCCATACGATATACAAGGAGTAAACGGGGTTTTGAGACTCCCGTATATCTCCTTTAAAAAAAGCTTAATTTGAAAAGCAAGCTAACTGTCGACAATAGTTTAGTAAATTTGCAGAGGATGATCTGAACAGTTTTAATCACGCAGTTGACCTCTTGTTGTACAGTGAACAAACCTTGATATCGATAGAATGTCACTGATGAGTTCTGGTTTGTCATTGTATTATACATCTGCAAGTCAATGTATAGGCTTACATTCTGATGAATAATGAAAAGCTGGAATGCTGGAATGTCAGTTGTTACAGATTATATATTACCAACACGTAATTGGCTTTTGCACTCTTTGTCGAAACACGTTTGGTAATTTTAATTGATTACCACCTTGACATCAAATTGAAGAATGTATGTATTTTTAGATCCTCCTGCAAGCAGGAACTCACGAAGAAGCCATCATGTCAGTCTCTAGATTCATAGTTAACGTCCATGATTATGAATTGTCAATTATCAACAACTCTGTAACTGAACGACATACATTAATCTTGGAGTGTCTCGAACTCTGGACCTTATGATTAAAAGGCACCGGCGTTTACCACTGAGCTAACACTCCTAGAATCAAATAAAAAAGAATCAAAACAAGGTATTGTAACGACACGTCAAAGCTCATTGTTTGTCGTTAGCGTTAACAAGTATTTTCTCCAATCAAATGTTTTAACTTGGGTTGATTCTTTTACATTATTAGACGCTTTACGGGAATTGTTTGTTAGATAAAATCTTATAAGGGGTGTCACTTGCTTGATTTATGAACAACTGTTAAGGGGGAACTCTCTCTTGTTGACCGATTTTGGAGGTCACTGAGTAGGACGTCTAGTTACGTTCCGGGGGGCCAAAAATGTTAGGTCTGGGTAAATCTTAACCAGCACGCATGTCGTATTTAATCGTGTTTTATTGGTTGATGGTTGTAGACTGGGCGTGGTTTATGTTTATAATAGGGTTAAGTGTAGGTTCACACGTTATAGGTATAGGAAGTAGTTTCTGTTTAAAAGCAACTGCGGGCTCGCACCAGGGGTTGGTGAGGTGGATTCCATGCTCGGACCAGGGGCGGTTCCCGGCTCGGAATAGGAGGGGTAGAACGATTCTGACCATGAGTTAGGATACGAACGAGTCATCTATTGGCAAAAACAGTGGTGGAACAGCCCAGGAAGTCGGATCGGACGACGAGTAAAATAACCTAGAAGACCAGGTTCAACACTTCGGTTCGACTGCGCCGCAGTTCGCCAATCCGCCAACTGCGCCGCAGTTCACCAATCCGCCAACTGCGCCGCCGATCACCAATCCGCGCCGCAGTTCACCAATCCGCCAACTGCGCCGCCGATCACCAGTCCGCGCCGCAGTTCACCAATCCGCCAACTGCGCCGCCGATCACCAATCCGCGCCGCAGTTCACCAATCCGCCGAATGCGCCGCAGTTCACCAATCCGCCAACTGCGCCGCCGATCACCAATCCGCGCCGCAGTTCACCAATCCGCCAACTGCGCCGCAGTTCACCAATCCGCCAACTGCGCCGCCGATCACCAATCCGCGCCGCAGTTCACCAATCCGCCAACTGCGCCGCCGATCACCAGTCCGCGCCGCAGTTCACCAATCCGCCAACTGCGCCGCCGATCACCAATCCGCGCCGCAGTTCACCAATCCGCCGACTGCGCCGCAGTTCACCAATCCGCCAACTGCGCCGCCGATCACCAATCCGCGCCGCAGTTCATCAATCCGCCAACTGCGCCGCCGATCACCAATCCGCCAACTGCGCCGCCGTTCACCAATCCGCCAACTGCGCCGCTGTTCACCATTCCGCCGACTGCGCCGCTGTTCACCATTCCGCCGACTGCGCCGCTGTTCACCATTCCGCCGACTGCGCCGCTGTTCACCATTCCGCCGACTGCGCCGCAGTTCATCAATCCGCCAACTGCGCCGCCGTTCACCATAGCCCAATCTTCAGTGCCGAAGTCTATCGTTCTGCCCTCCGTGTCGAGACCCGCCATTAGTAATGTACTGTGTTGTATTTAACTTCATCGACTTCTAAGCATGTGTTAAAACCTGGTTTCGTATTTAATAATTGCCTCTGTAATTCACGACCACTGTGCACCATCTTGACATGTATATAGATCGTAAATAAACGGGTAAACTTTAATATCTCCTGTCGACAGCCTCATTCCTGTGTTCCCGCATTTCCACTCTTCCTTGCGCTCACCACCGAGGACGGCGCGTTACAGTATATATAACTACAGTGGTTTGATGCTTACGGACAAGGATCATCTCCGGTTATTTTTATGTTATATTCTTCAGTCGTGTACGACAGGAGACTTTCGCTTCAAGTATACTCTAGCACCTCACACTGAAACGTGTATAAACACTATTGGTTCTAATGTTGGATATGTGCACGACGAAGGGAAGGTATATTAACTGCTTCTTCTTTAAGGTACGTGTGTGATTCAATTACTTCACTTTCCATTTACTTATTACAACGGCCTTTTTCTGTTCGAATTTGTGGAAATCTAGCTGTATAGTGATGCAAAAAGCTCGCCGCCTCTTTAAGAAAAGGTTTATGTCCCTAAAACACATTCACATGGTGAAAGTGATGATAAAAAGTGTTGATAAAAAGTTTAACTACGAGTGACTATTCTTAATCTGTATACAATGTACTGAGAGAATGCATGGAATGACTTATAATAGAGAGAGCAACTCATAAAAATAAGTTCCCACCAAGCTTTTCTTCTTGGAATTTTTTTTTTTTTAGACGAATATTTCAAGCAAAGACGTAGCGGAATCTGCAAGAACCTGAGTGAATGCGATTGAAATCAAACCGTTCTGATTTTTGTATTGCACCACGTGAAAAGAATACCAAAAGCATAACACGCTCACCGCTCTTTATTGAAACACCACCGTATAGCACACCCCCCCTTTTAACACACAAGGGGACCCTCAGTAGTTTATTAGAGGACGCTTCGACCTCGGTGTTGGCAGTATGTATATATATATATATATATGCTATATATATAGGCTATATATATATAGGCTATATACATATATATATATATATATATATATATATTTATACGTATAATCCTATATATATATATATATATATATATAGGCTATATATATACATATATATATATATATATATTTATACGTATAATCCTATATATATATATATATATATATATATATTTATACGTATAAAGCCTATATATATATATATATATATATATATATATATATATATATATATATATTTATACGTATAAAGCCTATATATATATATATATATATATATATATATATATATATATTTATATAACCTATATATTAGTGTTTGCACGGGTTATCCGGGTACCCGGGTACCCGCCCGACGTGATGCTACCCGGTTCCTAATTTATTACCCGAATCCTAAGCAAAGTGTGATTTAAAGAAAAAAAAAAAAATTGGCAAACCGACGGTTAGGCAGATTTCCCATTGACTTAGTGTGGTGTTAGGCTACAATGTGGTAGAAGATAACAGCAATAACGAAGGGGCCCGTTCGACGCGATACTACCCGGTTCCTAATTTATTACCCGAATCATAGGCCTACGCAAAGTGTGATTGTTTAAAAAAAAAAGTGCAAACCGATGGTTAGGCTGATTTCCCATAGACTTAGTGTGTTATTAAGCTACCATGTGTTCGAAGATAACAGCAATAACGAAAGCTTTCCATAGATATCTTATAACTGCGTCACAATTTCAGCTAATAAACAGATGGCTAGGCTAGACTGCCCCCATTGACTTAGTGTGGTGTTAGGCAACCATGTGGTCGAACGTAACAGCAATTACGAAAGTATTCCATGGATGTCTAATAACTGTGTCACATCTCCAGCAAATAAACAGATGGTTAGGCTTAGCTAGATTTCTCATTGACTTAGTGTGGTGTTAGGCTACCATGTGGAAGAAATTATTATTTATTCATTCGTTTATTTCAAAGAAGGAAAGGCTGACAAGGTATTATACGCGATGTTTATGGATTATAGACGGGATAACTAAAAAATAGTAATAGCAAGTGGCTTTTTACTAATCGTTTATTCCAAATGCGATCAAATTGCGCGAATCGCGCAATCTCGCGGCAAATGAGAACCCTGGGCCTGCATAATAGATAGTAGTAGTATTAAAAACTGAAGAAGAGCTAAATTGGATATCTATATGGTTTGATCCAATAGACGTGCACGAGCTAGCATAAGCAGCGGAGGCAGTGCGATGTTAGTAGTAATGCTAATTATAATTAAATAATTTATTTATTTACAAGTTAATGAAAGAAACAGAAGCAAATAAAAATTATTGAGGGAGGTTTTATACCTTATCTTACACCTACGTATTTGAACATGAAAACATTGTCAGTAGAGAATATAATGCATTTATTACAGCATCCAATATGTAATTTCTTGAAAATCGTGATACACGAGGGTAAACAAATTTTTTCCGGGTACCCGGATACCCGACGGGTAACGGCCCTCGGGTACCCGGTTCCCGATTTTTGGACCCGTGTAAACACTACTATATATATATATATATATATATATATATATATATATATATATATATATATATATATTTATATAACCTATATAAATATGACCACAACTGCCTGGTATGACAAATCAATAGACGGGGGATCAACTACGCAACCCAGGAAATTAACGTTGTCACAAAAGTTGCCATTGGGGACATCTGTGGCTTGTGTTTTTGTTTTGAAACTGGAAGTGTTGCTCTTCTGTGAAAACATATTTCTTTTAAATTGGATATTTATAACACAGAGATTGATTGTACCTTCGCTACCAAACAGATTGTCCAGGAATTTATTATCGGATAAAGGGCATGCGTTCAGACGACCACAATACGCGTCGTAGTTATTACACTTATATGTAATTGAAAGCAAAAAAAAAAAAAGGAGTTACAATAACAAAAGAAGTCACAAAGGATAAAAAAAGATGAGACAAACGGAAATGATACCAAATATTTGATCGATTGAGTCATACGTGATGAAAACAATGGACTGGTCAGATAAAGACATCTATACCCTGAGGAATTAGCTAAATATTACATGTTATTTAAACGTGATGATAGCAATATGGATGCAGTGATGGCTGAGAGAAATATTTATGAAATATATGAAAGTAGTTAGGTAGACCGGGGTGATATGAATGTCATGTTTTCCACGGTCGCATTTTTTTGGTTTTTTTGTGTGGCATTCACAGGTCGGACCCCAAGGACATTTACGTCACCGGGAACCCTTTTTATCTCTTCATGTTTCCTTAGCGTACGGTATATTATGAAAATTAGAATTATATTTTCCTTATGAAATATATCCCTGGGCCCATTCACAGTTTCCCTAATAGACCCAGGGGCTGGGCTATATCCCCTTACCCCCCCTCCCCCTCCCCCAGTACCCCTTTCGCCAGGTCTGTTCATCAACAATGATAAGACCAGACGATGCTATATTTTATCTTTGTAATGAAACAAAAGGAAGGTAGGGAAAAAATTCACTTCCAAAACATTTCTGAGACTATACTTTGATCAACCGCCTGTCACCATGAATAGTAATTTGAGTTGAGGGCACAGTTCTTGAACTTTCTTCAATTTCCTAATAAAAGAGCACTTTTGTTATTATGCAAAAACCAAAAAAGAGGGTACGTTTTGTTACCAGAAAGGGGCACTTATAACTTGTAAAAAGGAACACTTTGATGTTTTCAAATAAAGAGAAAGGAACCATGGAAACGGGGTACGACCATACGCCCCTACGTCGCTATTCCCCTAGCTCCACCCCTCCTTTCCCCCCCCCCCCCAAGCCTATGGTCGTGGTCGCGCTCCGAGGCACACATATGCCAGATCTGACAATGAGTATATACACAGAGTATATCGGAGGAAATAGCCAAATAAGTATAGTTAAATCTACATTGTCGAATATCGTTTAAGGGATTTACAAACCTGACGGTAAAATCATTAATTGGTGCGCATGCAGGTTTGGATTCAAATCGGTCCAGCTGTAGAAATCATTTTGATATACATAAGTATAACATCAATGCGACAATGATCAGGCGCTTCTTCTGACATAAGGATAACTGATAAAAGTTATACATGAAAATCAATCAAAACGTTATCATCAAGAAAACAAAAGACAAAAATAAACATGAAATAAAAGACTATGGGCTCGACTAGCCTATATATACCGTTGATGTGTAGGCATATGCGTTAATTAAAGCTTTGAGGACTAGCCTACCGTGAACGTGTATATTCGTTAATTAAAGCTTTGAGGAAGCTTTAATTCCACAAGGAGATATTTCTCCTTCTTGTACTTGGTATAATGACACATTCTTGTCATTGATCATGAAGTTGTGTGTGATAAAGAAACTGATCTTATTTCAGGGGCTGATCAAGGATAGGCTATTAAGAACGAGGGGGTGTGACTCTGAGGTGGTTGGAGCCTACTCGAGAATAGAGGGGTGGGGAGTTCGGGGGGGGGTGATCCCTTAAATAAAATATAATCATAGACTTGAAAGGGTGAATTCTGAGATATAATTAGAATATATAATTTAGGTAGACGCACCTGGGTCCCGGCCTATTAGGGCGTCCTGCAGCTGTCGGAGTGGTCTAATCATTCCTGACTGAATGTCAATAACCCCGGCCGGCTCCGATTGAACGCTTTCATCCTCCACCGACTGACGACGGGGAAGGCCGGCCATAACCCCCCCCCCCCCCCGCTCTGCTTCCATTTGTTCAATCCATTGTTGAAGCGAGTATATTTAATCGTAATTTTGGACTGCAATGGATGACATTGAAATGCTCTTCTTAACTTTTTTTTCCACTCAATGAATATAAATAACTAATATAATCTAAACCACTTCTCAATATCTAACAGACGATTGCCAGTCTCATATTTAGTATAAAAAAATGCAGTTATTCAAGTCTAAGATCATATTCAACAACCTATTTGTTTTCATTCTTCATTAATTGTGATTAAACTTAACTATGATGAAATTACTGAACTGTATTGCCACTTCATTCTATCGAACTCCCCCCCCCCCCGCCAGCCCCTCTTCCCCCTCAATGGATCCGCACCTTTATTTATGACCATTGCTTACCTTTCCAGCATATATGAATAGTACATTAATCCGGATGACAAATATTAAGAAAAGTACAGCAATTTTGTCTCACAGCCAATCACGAGCTAGACAAACGTTGCTTACAAAAGGATAAAAAAATATATAGGACATTGCACTACCACTATAGAAGTATATTTTGTGCATGTCCTGTCAATAACAGAGCCCCCACATGTGGAAAGAGTTATTGCTTTTCTTGTTCCATCCTTTTTTGGTTCCTTGCTTTAGCAAAAGGAACCTATGCAGTCAGGTTGGCGTGTGTGTGTGTATGTATGTATGTATGTGTGTGTGTGTGTCTGTGACACTTGCTTGGGTACGCTCTATCTCAATAAGGGAATGTTGGATTGAGGCCAAACTTGGACTATAGATCCACCATATGGAGAAGGTGTGCCCTATTGTTTCTGGTGCCCACAAAGGTCACCAAAGGTCAGTTATGGTCCAAAAACCGAAAATATTAAAACTGCAATAACTCCCAGTGCCAATGTGCGACAAGATTGATATTTTGGGACAAGTTGTGAACTGGTTAGGGGAGCATTTTCAAACTTAACGGTCATGTGATCCGAGGTCAGCAAAGGTCAATTAATGATAAAAAACTAGTATTTTTGCGATAACTTGAGAACGAAATGTCCGTTAGGGTTGGGAGTTGCTTCAATGTAATCCAATTGTCGACCCGCACCTGGGTGACCCTTGACCTCAATTTGACCTTTGGTGACCTTTACGTGTTTTTGGGGATTTTTACAGTTTTGATGCTATTTTCAGATGTCAAAGGTACCTTCTGAACATAAATGTCAATAGGTTGACCCCGTGTGACCTTTATGTGCGAAGTTATATGGGGTCAAAGTTTTTCGGTCGGAGTTAGGATGGTTGTACAGACTTGTCGTTTTGTTTTTTGGAATCAGGAGATTAAACTACATTTGAAACCAAGGTCAAAAGGTCAAAGGTCACATTAGAAAAAATGTGCTTATTTTGGGAGGAAACGAGCAAAAAAGAAAATGTTTGGTTTTGATGCTAGATTTGGATACCAAAGGTACCTTCCGATCAAAAATGTCAATGGGTTGACACCCGTGTGACCTTCGTGTGCGAAGTTATACAAGGTCAAAGTTAATTTTCAGACATTTAATGCAATAACTCCCAGTTCCAAGGTGTGACGTGGTTGATATTTTTGGACAAGTTGCAAATGGTATAGGGTAATATTTTCAAACTTAACGGTCATGTGATCCGAGGTCACCAAAGGTCAATTAATGTTAAAAAACTAGTATTTTGGGAGGAGAAAATGGGCAAAGAAAAACATGTTTGAATTTGTATAGTTTGATGCTCTATTTAGGTCTCACCGATCAAAAATGTCAATAAGTTGACCCAAGGTGACCTTTGTATGTTAAGTTATATGAGGTCAAAGTTAATTTTCAGACTTTTAGTGTAATAACTCCCAGTGCCAAGGTATTACACGGTTGATATTTTGGGACAAGTTGCAAATGGTATAGGGAAATATTTTCAAACTTAACGGTCATGTGATCCAAGGTCACCAAAGGTCAATTAATGATAAAAAACTAGTATTTTTGCGATAACTTGAGAAAAAATTGTCCGTTAGGGTTGGGAGTTGCTTCAATGTAATCCAATTGTCCACCCGCTTCTGGGTGACCCTTGACCTCAATTTGACCTCTGGTGACCTCTGGTGACCTTTTTGTGTTTTGTGGATTTTTACAGTTTCGATGCTATTTTCAGATGTTAAAGGTACCTTCTGATCATAAATGTCAATGGGTTGACCCCCGTGTGACCTTTGTGTGCGAAGTTATACGAGGTCAAAGTTAATTTTCAGACATTTAATGCAATAACTCCCAGTTCTAAGGTGTGACACGGTTGATATTTTTGGAGTAGTTGCAAATAGTATAGGGTAATATTTTCAAACTTAACGGTCATGTGATCCAAGGTCACCAAAGGTCAATTAATGATAAAAAACTAGTATTTTTGCGATAACTTGAGAACGAATTGTCAGTTAGGGTTGGGAGTTGCTTCTACGTAATCCAATTGTCCACCCACATCTGGGTGACCCTTGACCTCAATTTGACCTCTGGTGACCTTTTCGTGTTTTGGGGATTTTTACAGTTTCGATGCTATTTTCAGATGTTAAAGGTAACTTCTGATCATAAATGTCAATAGGTTGACCCCTGGATGAGCTTTGTGTGTGAAGTTATAGGAGGTCAAAGTTAATTTTCAGACATTTCATGCAATAACTCCCAGTGCCAAGGTGTGACAAGGTTGATTTTTTTGGACAAGTTGCGAATGGTATAGGGGAATATTTTCAAACTTAGCGGTCATGTGGTCCAAGGTCACCAAAGGTCAGCTAATGTTAAAAAACTAGTTTTTTGGGGGGAGAAAATGGGCAAAGAAAACATGTTTGAATTTTTACAGTTTTGATGCTCCGTTTAGGTCTCACTGATCAAAAATGTCAATTGGTTGACCTAGGCTACGGGTGACCCTTGTGTGTGAAGTTATGTATACAAGTTCAAAGTTAATTTTTAGACATTTAATACAATTAAATCCCAATGCAAAGGTGTGACACGGTTGATAATTTGGGACAAGTTGTGAATGGGGTGGTGGAACATTTTCATACTTAAAGGTCATGTCATCTGTGGTCACCAATGTTATCATATCTGTTGACCCGCTTGTAGGTGACCTTATACTTCTTACATTTTCGACGCCATATTTAGATCTCAAAAGTGCCTTTTGATCAAAAATCCGATCACATTTTGTGATCACAAAAGTGTTGGCCATAGTGTTGGTTACTTTATGCGTACATGTAGGACCACAATTACTTGGACTATTTGAGCCCAATCTTGCTTGATAATATTATGTGTATTGTCATATACCCCAAGCAAGGAACCACAGTGCCCTTGGGCTCTTGTTTTCAACCGTATAGCAAATCCGTCTGTCAGATAATGATTGAGCACAATTCTGATTCGGGAAAACATTTCATAATTTCCTGCTTTCATACTCCATTATGGTAAAAGTACCGCATGCAGGCTCGTTGTCACTCGACTTCCGGTTTGTATTGACATGTGCATGTAAACATTAAGGAGACGCGCTTAAAAACGTACGAACCTTTGAGGTTGCTCCCTTTAGTGGCACTCAACTCTGATAGTACTCCTTGAGCAGTGGCAGACTGGCCGCACGGGCATTTGGGCAATGACCGGTGGGCCGGTGGCCCGGTGGACCGGTAGGCTGGGCAACCTGGTAAAAATTACAGCCCATTTTTCACAGTATTTAATAGAATACAGACGGGCTGTGTAGAAATATATATTTAAATGTGGGAATCAGCTCTTGAAATCATCATGTTAGTTAGTCTGTTAGTTCATAACAAAAGAACGTGCTATTGGCAACCCGTCCGTGCTAATGGATTTTATTTAAGTTTCTTTCCATTTTTTCAAGCATGTTGTCACAAAATGCTAGAAAAATGGTGATACATCTTTGACCATAACTTAGATCAATATTTTGGTTTTAAAACAAGAGTGTGATAATAAGGCTTTTGATTATTTCTGTGCGGTTTAAAAGGGCAGTAAACCTAACCCAACTGACACCCCTGGATCCCCGCCTAAGTACGTCCTACATGCCAGTGGCCAGGGTGAGTGGTCTTATACTTTCCTGATTGGAATACAACCCCCCCCCCCGACTAACGATGATGGTTGCCCCCCCCCCCAGTGGCCTTTACTCATACCATTCCAATATAGGTTAGTACACATCCGTTTAGTCAATATCTGAGATGTTTGTATTTTATCGCGTCAAAAGTTTGCAATGCATTTGGGGGTTAATTAAAGGGCAAAACAAGGTGTTGGAATTCGTACTCGCATGGATGCCATGGGTGTGTCTACAAACGTATAGACCTCTGAAATGAAGACCGAAGAGGCTTCTTTCAGTCAATCACTTACCCAATCGACCAATCATCAATTAATCAATCACGCCCTGTTGTAAGGACAGTAGCTACATTTTTACCAATATTTTGAACATCATTCACATTATCATAACAATTAGGCCTGTATCAAATATGATGGACAGTTTGACGCCATTATCATATTTGCTTTAATTAAAGAACCATTCCAACCAGACATGATATACTTTGTAAGTAAATAAATATAAACCAAGATAGATCGTAAAAATAACCTCTCGTGTTTTGTGTTTGTCTTCATTTTGTACGAAAATAACTGATCGAAAATATTTTCAATTTCTGCATATAGTCATCATTTCAACATTTGTAATCAAGTCAACCTGTCAACTGTACTACGACCTGTTTTGCGAAATATTTCTTAAGAGTTTGTTTTCTTGCTTGTATGTGAAAGAAAAAGAAAAGTACAGCCCACACAACGAGCGCTAGTTTTTGTTTGCAGTATCAACCAGCGAGGGGATTTAATCGTAATAAAATTCGCGACGAAGACTATAAATCGGCATTCGATTCGACACGACCGTTCAAACGGGAGCCTTGACGAATCCTTGGCTATTAGTTGTCAATCACGATGTATTGTAACTCGAACAATTGAATACGATAAGACCTTCAAAAGGATATCTTTCTTCTCTCTCTCCTTTTCTTAAGGATATCTTACTTTTTGTTTGTCATGTGTGTATGTAAACACTTAGGAAATCCCGTGTGAAAAAAGGGAGTTTGGTGGGTGAGTTATCTTATAATGTACTGCATGTTAATGGACAAGAAAAAAAGCCTCAATTAATTCTGAATACTTTTAGAAACGACTTTCGATCGTACGGTACCTCTAGATATTCAATGTTTTTGGTTTTGGCCTTCCATGGCTTATTATCTAATCAAGGTAAATAAGACATATACGTATGGCGTCCATTCATTCCTTTCTGTTTTTGTACTTCTTCTCAGTGTCAATGACGTAGCTTGCGTAATATATTATTCTACGGCGTTCTTTAATAACCATCGTGGAATTTAGTTGAATATCGGTCTATTAGGTAATCAAGATCTTTCACCGAGTTAGGAAGGGGGAAGGGGAGCTGATGGTAAGGGGGAGACCATTATGTTACGATAACCTATTAAATTTCACCTCTATATATTACTTGCTGTATATTGATTATGTCTAGAACGGTGAGAACTTTATATGGAGAGCAGGGGTGGATTTCAACTACAATCGTACATTTTAACCCTTCCTGTGGTGAACTCATATATATATATATATATATATATATATATATATATATATATATATATATATATATATATATATATATATATATATATATATATATATAAACTACAACAGTATTGTAACTTGATTTGTACAAATGTTGTTGTTGTGAACTCAGTTCAGTTGAATTAAGTGGACATTTTAAACAAATGTTACAGCCATCAAAATATTGGAATTATACCCAGTGTCCTTAAGAGCATTTCCACAGATATATGTCACCGTGTACTTATAACACACATATATAAAAAAGACTGAAACCAGTACCTATATGGCTAGGCCTGACTGGGGGGGGGGGGTGAAGGTGGAAAGGGGTGGAGGTGGAAAGTGACAAAATTGATAATTGATAAGATTGAAAAACAATTAAGTCATTACTTGCGAAATCAATTTCACAGTGTCAAAGGAAATGTGTTCTGTTACTGTGAAAGTTAAAGAGTTTTTCGTAATTGAAAGGGAATATTGTGTAACGATCTGTAATGACATTAACGGATAACAACAATTACAATTTATATGACAATGTAAACAGTGTACGAGGGATGCGAAAGTTTTATTTTTGTATGTTGGTCAGGTCTGATGATCAAGTAACATTTGTCAATATGAAATACTAATTTCAAATAAGAAAGGGGTTATGATTATTACACCATGCAGTTAGAATCAACAAAGACAAGCTTTACGTGTTCTTCATGTATGAACATGGTGACATGGTCATAAACTTTATGAGCAATGCTCTCACTCCCAAACGTAGTTCAGTGAGCCTAGGGAAACATTTTCGCTTTGAACATAGCCAAGTGACCTCTAATGCTATCGTATCTCTTGGAACATGGAGGTAAAAACCTCCATGCTTGGAAGGACACCATTGAAATCTGAGCAAACATCATGATCTGACAATCTCAAGTGTTACCATATAAATACCATTATAATGAGCTATGGTGTTGTGTTTCTTCATTAGAGCGGTCAGTGCCAGGATGCATTAGGTTAAATTCTTTAATGATTTTTTTTTTTGAGGAATCGTTTAATCGAAGACCTTTAATCTAGAAGAATTGATGTATGTAAGCCGAGACTATACAGATTGTATATACTCATCAGTCATTGCTTATCAGGCGTGCTTGGTCAAGACGGAGAGGCGATAGGTGAGGTGATGAGGTTTCTCAGAATGTCCTCTGTATCTATAGCAACCGAACATGGATCTGACCACAATGCCCAACATTGAAAGGACACTCTATTTTGTCTCTTTTACTTACACTTAACAATACTAGGAAAGCATTCTGGCTATAACAAAAACCTTGCAAACGGAATTAGGAAAGGTGGGGCGCATGTAGGGGAGGGGAGGGATGGGGTTCGAGTCCCAACTCGAAATTAAACCAATCATTTAATATTCCCCCCCCCCCCCCTATTTCGGAGCATATACAGGATAGGGTTGAGCCACATTGGTCATGAAATAGGCTACCGGTTTCCCCATACGGTCGTGTTAGAAGTCAGCATATGTACTAAGCTTTCCAAGTATACGATGCACGTAACCTTTTTGCCCGCGGGAAGGAAGGGGTATGGTAGCGATGGGGTGGAAGTGGGGAAACGGACATTGAAACAAGAGATTTAATCCAACCGGACCAAGTTCCCGTGGGGCGAGGCAACTGTGCTGTGGGAAAGTCGGATTTTCTTTTTTCTCTGATTGGAGCGGACACCGAAAGAAATGTGACAGTGCCAAATCTCCCTTCAATAGTTTATTGTGGATATTCTAAGTTAGTGTAATGTCAAGCCATACATGTCAAGAATAACATTAATAATTTTATTCAATCTGAACTTTTGTTTGAATTTTTATTAACTCGTCTCACAATTTCAGAAACACATGACAAAATGTTACGAAGAACAAAAACAAAATCAGTACCGGTATATTAACATCATCGTGTCACGCTGCTGATATACTATAAAATGTTACACTTATAGACTATATTATATTAATATGAAGCCTTATATCAATGCAGATTTAAGTTGTGAAGTTTATAATAAAAAAATTAAAATCTTTGTACCGTGTTCTGGTGACGCAGTTTATGCAATCCCCCTTATTCCTGTTTTCCCGTTTAGCCTCAAACAGCATGGACAACATATTCTGTGCATTTTTTTTTTTAAATATCGTTTTACCCGGTGTGTACGCCGTCAGTTTGGTCCCTCCCACGCTTAGCACTGAGGTTGAGCTTCTTTGTGCATCGCTGCCCAAATCGAGGGCAACTCCTGTCGAGAAAAGGGCCACACAAAAAATGAGTTGTAGCACGCCACTTTAGATTGCAGGGCGAATTGAGGTCAAGTTCAGATCTCGGCTAGCCTGTTGGCTAGTCAGGCCGGCAATTTCCGAGTCCAGAGGCTCGTCTGGAAGCAGAGTTGACCTTTTGAAAAGTTTTACAGGGTGCACTGGCAGTCATTTGAAAAAAAGACAAACTTATGCAGACGACCTTTTCAAAATTCCAACAGTTTCATTTCATTTCATTTATTTATTTGTTTTATCACAACGTTCATGTGATAGAAATAAGCACATATCAAGCACGAAAAATACAAATGAGAATTGTGAAAGGAAATTGGGCCTTAATGGTGCATTACAATATATATATCGTGGACGTTTTCGTCTTGTTAATTAATTAAATCTTTAGTTTAAAGGGAGTGAAGACTCGCGCGCAAAGAAACGTCTGATGCCGGTAATCTGACTTAGTTTCAAATGAGGTGTAACAGAAGTGTTAGACACCACCATCGATCCCAGAAAATACACACACAGCTTGCTACCGTCGGTAATTAGAAACTAGTGTACAGTCAATACATGCAGCTACGGTCAATACCCACAACACAGTGTACAGAGCAGCGATGGACATCTCAGGTCCAGCTAAAGATAACAAGGTATCACGTTTCATTACTCTCTGCATTTTGTAGCGACAGGAAGAAAACTTCACTTGCAAGCAACGGAAAGTTAACTTTTTTCAGAGGGCGGCACGCCGTTTGGGGCGAGTCTTCAATATCTTTAAACATGACGTCATTGCAAAGCCCGTGCTCAGTGTCACCTGTATTGGTCCCAAATATGCTAGGCAGTCAAATAATGGTCACGCAATACCAATCTTTAACACTGCATTTTACTACCACATTCAAATTACTTTGAGTAATTGTCTCATTTTAGCGCGTCTATACGAATATTTTTGAACTGGCAGTTGTGTTGATAAATTTAAAAAGAGGCCCGCAATATTATCGTCTAAATTTTGAATTCGCTCGTTCTCTGCGATTGCTCCCAAACTTTTGAAAACACATCTTCATGACTGCGTGATTATTAACTATAGAGGGACCCGATATTATGTATGTGTGGGTGCGTGTGTGAATGTGTGTGTGTGTGTGTTTATAATGGAATTGTATGATGATACTCTAAAGGATATTGTTATATTCCATTAATTGTAAATTGCTTTCGGTTAAGTCTCCCATTCATAGGTTTCCCAAGAACAATATATATATATATATACATATATATATATATATATATATATATATTTATATATATATATATATATATATATATATATATATATATATATATATATATATATATATATATATATATATATATATATATATATATATATATATACGTTTTTCGTGTTACGAGTAACGTTTCCGCAATTTACAAGCAGTTGTCAGGATAACTTTAGGAACAATTTTTTCTCCATATCACTAGTTACAATCAGATTCTAGCGTCAATGGCACGTGGTCACATAGCCGTATATTAATGAAATGGGTGATACTCGAAAAATCCATTACTTCCTATAGGAGCGCCATGAACAAGTTTATACGTGTAACAGCTGCTTACAAACGGAGATAATTGCTTGTTGACGTTATAAGTGATAGAATCCGTTTACTAGAGGGAAATCAGTTTCTTAAAAGTTTACTTTTAAATGATTATTTTATGAATTTTACGGAAGTTTCCATAAAAGAAAACTTTTACAATTTTGTTTTGTTTTGTGTAGAACTTTGAATTAGACGTAAACACCTCCATTTTATCATCTCACGTGACAAGTTAACTGTAAACAAGACAACAAGCGACCTTTAATTGTATCATACTCTATACGGTGACCCTTTTCCCTGATTTTTTAAAAATTTAAGTTTTTAACATTCTGAATGACTTCTTCATTAATACTGTCACCATTCGGAGTATGTTTCTGGTGTTTTATTTCTGAAGTTCACTCAAACACGAATTCCTATTTTCAAATAAGAGAGAACGGATGACAATTGGACGTGGGATCTTCTTTGAATAGGCCAAAAAAGCGCCGCATGAACTATGACACAGTTGAACACAGACAACCAATATGTATGTAGGAAATACAGAACATTGTTTATCGAGTCAATGTAGACCGTACTCTAAATTCCAGTATTTGAATGTTTGTCAACAAAACGGCACTTTTTACAAGTAAATGGTTTTATATATACATTCTCAACAGGCCATTTTAAATTACATTTTCTATGGACATTTTTACGGAATTTCCTGAGGGAGACCCCCCCCGGAGACCCCTGTCTACGTAGCAGTCGGTTCCATCGATTCCACGGCTAAACCAGAAGGGGGGGGGGGTATAGAGCCTATATATGGTGTCATGAACATTCAAATGATTTATTTTAATTTTATTTCTCAACAAAAGGCCTCTTGTTAACAACAGAAAGTGTCATTTTGATAAATTTAAGACCGTAGCACTTGATGAATTTTTTTCTCAATATGAGTTAGTGACGTAGCAATTTTGCTAAAAGGAGTTTACATTTCTTAAATAATGACTCAAAATAGCCAACACAAATTAACATATCTATATGTGTGATATGGTACTTAAGAATTTCTTAAACCTTTCTTCTCGTTTAATTTTTTTTTTCTGGTACCGTACCGTTTATTACAAAGCGTGTTACTGAAACAGTACCGTTGCAAAACACATTGTATAAAGTTGCATAAGAATCACATATTTTATTTTCCAAGTCGATTAGAGAAATGAAAAGCTGCGCGATTGACTAAATTACACTGCTCATACAACTGAACTGGCTAGGGCAGGGTTTCCCTAACTTTATAGGCCTACCCCCACGAACCCCCTGTGGATGTCAGATTTGTCCACGAACCCCCAACTTTTCTAGACACGATCTGAGTCATTATTATACTATAATACGCACAACAGTGCTTCGTAAAAGATCAAGTTCATAGTGTAATATTGTAATAAAAAAAATCATGTATGTCGATAGGTACGACTTTTGTACATTACTAAATTATATGATACATCAGATTTTAGTTCAACAAGAAGTCCTCTAGTTTTGACTTTCAGAAACGTCACGCGAACCCCCTGGAAAGGACTCACGCACCCCCCCCCCCTGGGGGTTCATGCACCCCAGTTAGGGAACCCCTGGGCTAGGGGGTTATCTTGGAATCAACTCCGTCCCAATTTATCGAATTTTATTTCAAAGTGCGTCCCTTCTCTCCAACGTTACACTAAATATTAATTTGGCTTTATCGGTGACTTGAATCGCAACACCGAAACCATAAATAAAATTAATTACTCCTGTTATTATTGTAGACAATCACCAAGACAATTACTCTATTGTTACATATTATTCGTATCATCAAAGCGCCCTCTATCCACGACGGAGAAGGTATCATTGTTAAAAATGATGAACCTTCGGCCTACACATTACATTACATTACACACTGTGAATTAGTTCTTAATAGGGTCAGTCTCGTGTTAATATTTGATATTAATTAGGATCAAATCATTTGCTCCGATAATACTTTTAGACAAGGCTTACAGGAGGTATGAGATAATACACAGCGAGAGTGGAATGTATCATGTATATATATATATATATATATTATCCATGAAACTAAATTATATTTGAAGTGCCACCTATGGCAGTTGATATCTAATAATAATTATATTTTAAAACAAGTTAAAAAAAGAAAGAAAGAAAGATTACTTCATGTGTGGCCAACCGCGTCGTGACGACATTAGTCTGATGGTGTCCATCGGGTGTCGACAAGATACCAATTACAATAATTGACTTAGAAACATATTAAAGTATATCAAATCAAATTCCGTATGCGTTGTTAATGCTTTATGTTATTTCGTAAAAATTCATTTCACTCATTATCACTCACGCGACATCTTTAGCCGGATATGCTGGCGTTTTTTTTTTAATATATTTTTTTTTACATTAAAAAAATTCCATTAATTTAAAACAGGATAACCGTTTTGACATTGTTTCCTGGACATCAGTGGTGTCCCAATCAACATATCTAACCACCCATTGAGCATTGTCGTTAATGTATAGCGTATGTGAAAGTGGACCTTATATGCCGGGACACCCTAACCAATAGGCTATGGACGCTGATTGTATGTCCAGAGATTCGAAACCGGTAAGGAAGGTCGTAATTCCACTGTAGGCGTATGTCACCTGTATCGAACTATACTAGTTCTAGTGTTGGTGACATGTTTGCCCTACTCTACAGATTAAAACATGATGCTAACCAACTCAAAATCATTTTTGATTCCTAAAGCCGGGTCTCGAAAGAGATACTTTGAACAGACATTGTTGATGAAATGGAGGTAAACGACGAAAAAGGCAAATGTATATATATATATATATATATATATATATATGTATATATATATATATATATATATATATATATATATATACATATATATATATATATATATATATATATATATATATATATATATATATATATATATATATATATACATATATATATACATATATATATATACATATATATATATAAAGGGTATATTTATAATCAATATCTCGGAATCTCAGAAAGCTATATAGTGCGCACTTTGAGTCCTGCTGTTGACCACTCTATTTCCTCTTTAACTCCCACACCGAATGGCCTGCCGTTTTCAATTGAATAAATTGTTCTCCACCCGGTTAAACGGCTGTCGAGCCGCCTGCCGATGGGTTATTACAGTCTGGACCGAATCTGTATCAAGCAGAGCTAAGCGAACAGCTGGCGGTGCATTGCATTCATCATCATGAATACTCAAAAGTTCACACTGAAACAATTATTTTAGTAGACGACCTTTGATCGCTCCCTCTGACTCTCTCCGTCCCATTTTATCTTGTCTAACTTACTCGCCTCCGTCAGTCTCTTGCTTCAATTTTTTTTGTGTAATTCTTGCTTGTTTTATTTTCTTTTACTTTATCTTTATTTATTGTTTGCTTTTGTTCTTTTGTAGTTTTCCTTTCATTCTTTTATTCTTGTTAATTTTCTTATTTTCGACTTGATTTCTTGCTTGCTTTCTTGTTTGAAGTTTGCTTGCTTCTCCCTTTTTAACTTGTTGATGTTTCCGTTTGACTTAGTTGCTGTTACTTACTTGCTTGCTTGTTTGTGTTCGTGAGTGTTTGCTTCATTTACTCTTCGCTTGTTTGCTGTGTTCTTGGTTTATTTCTTTGCTTAATTTAATTTTTATTTCTAAGCTTCTTTTATTGCTGGGTTTAATTGACTAATTTGCTTGCTTCTTTGTGGTTTCCTTCGTGAAATGTTTTCTTTATTTCTTAACTGTTTCCCTCCCTTTGTAGTTTGATAGGCCTATCTGTTTTATTGCTTTGGTTTTTTCTTACTTCTTGCCTCATTTTTTTTCTTCTTACTAACTTGCTTGCTTGTTTTCCTTCCCGCAGTCTTTCTCATTTGTTCCTTCTCTTTCATGCAGCATACTTTTCTAATTGCGTGATGTCCTCTTTTCCCCTTCTTCCGCATGTCTGCAAATATCTGCATTTGTTTGTGGCAGTAAAGTAACCATGCTCAATAATCCGAGACGGAAGAACTTATTATGGTTCTTCATGGCTACCGTAAATAAAGTTCGCTCGGTTCGGTGTCTTTTATTGTGAAATACACCGTGCAAGGGAAACAGTAGTTCGCGACAAGCTAAGTGAAACGGACGCCACCAGTCACGCTAAAAGAGGCAAGCGGGAGAGGTTATGTGTTCTCCCAAGGAATTCAAACATTTCATATTTTGATAGGATACTTTCAAACTTATTCATTTTGGAATAACGTATTGCGGTGAGTGATACTTTTTTTTCTTTTTCTTATTATGAAACCTATTTTTTGTTTCTTTGAAAACGTGTTCTTTTCATTTGTTTTTTTAACTCTTTGCTCGGACATACTTGATTTAATAACTGAATATCAGTTTAAAATAACTATACCTTTCATTTGAATCACTGCCGGAGGCAATGAGCAACCTGTATTTAAGACATTTCGCCGCGTCAAGAGTCAATGTACTATTCCTAGAGCATTATGTACGCTGTAGATATTTCGGGATAAGTATTTCGTATATTTAGATATGAAATCCATTTTCTCCCTCACTAGACAATTAAGTATAACAAAACAGTTAATTGAGTGAGCACCTGGGCCACCATACTTCGCACTGTCCTGAAAACACAGTGCCGTTTTGCCGACCGAGGCTAATATATACCGAATACTTGTATATATATATATATATATATATATATATATATGTATATATATATATATATATATATATATATATATATATATACCGTAGCTGATTGCCTCGTACACGTGACGTCTGCGAGTATATGGTGGAAAAAGAAAGAAAAGACACACATAAAACAATACGCATTGTAGACATTATGTGTCTTAAGAACTTTTCCTCGTAGCCAAAAATGACCTTCGCAATCACAGGGGAGTGAGGGTGAGGGAGGTAGGGAGGGAGGGGGGGGGGGTGGCGTTTCTTCGGACGGTAGTTGCATGGTTGTGCTCGTTTTCCATCACACGTGGAAAACACTTTCAATTAGCTGGAAGTGTTCATTTCAGACTATGATATTACGGAGGACATACTGGTATTATACCACAACATGAGTACCAATACACTCTATGATTAAGAACAAAGGTATTCGTTTACAAAGTTGTATTCAGTGGTAGTTGTACTCAACGGTTGGGTATACTCAACGGCTGGTTGTACTCAACGGTTGGGTGTACTCATTTTGTACCACACAGAGACTTTCATTTAGAGGAAATGATCATGTCATTGTACATGGATTGTGGAGCGCAGACCACTATAGAACGAGTACCACAGCATGAGTACCAGTACACGGTAGAATTTCCATTTGTACTCTCCGAGTATAGAAGGCTCCATGAACCGGTACGGTACGGTACCGGCTTACGTACTTTATTTTTGTTACACTTCTAAATGTCTTCATCTACATCTAAAGGTCTTCTAAATTTTCAAATACCCCGATTACAAGTATATGAGTACAAATCCACAAGGGCGAGTACTGGTGAATTTGCTAGAAATGCGAGTACCAGTAAGCACATGTAAATACGCTACGGACGCACTTTAGTCTGATGGAAGGGGTTGTGAGATCCAAGAGGGTTCGCGAGGAGAGATTGTATGGAGAGAAGGAGCCTCCAAGTTATCGACAACTATGGACTCTCTTCACTATAACAGCGGACTAAACTCTTGCTTTCGAATTTAGGGGTCAGACATTTTCCAACATCCTCTCCTCCTTACTCCACCCCCCCACCCCACCCCACCCTGGTAACACAATGGTATCATTTACTAATAATGTGGAGTCGTTTTTTTCCGAAAAATTATGGCTTCATCCCATTTGAACTACCAAGAGAATCGGTCCTTGTGCGTGTATGTATATGCATGTGTGTATAGTGTTTACGAGTCTGAAGTATTGGTTATATGATGGCAGTGATGTACGTACGGTCCACTGTTATTCCCGAGTAAAACAGTTTCGTCCATAACTTCAGTTATAGAAAGTCACAGAGAGTAAAATCCTCCCTTTTATCTGAACCGTTCGGGTATATTATATATATTATCTCGATTCGCTTTCTTAATGAATATGGATGCTTTCCAAATGAATATGGATATTGTGTTTCACTCAAGTTATATCTAAACGAGAAAATTCTATCGTAAGATCTTATACAGAATCCCCACCCCCCCCCCCAACAAAAACCAGAAAAATCTATCCAGCAAGGTAACATATACTTTAATTTCCGTGCTTGGACTCACCCTTTGTATTGGAAACATACCGATAAGTGCTCATTTTCACAGAGCCGGGATTCGCAGGTAATGGGGGGGGGAGGGGAGGGGGAGGGGGGGGGAGGGGGAGGGAGGGGGTGGAGGGCATGCGGCCAGAACAGTAGAAAAACGTAGGCCTATAACACAGCCAAAACAAAAAAAAATGGGTTGTAACGCATTATTCATGCCGTACAATTGAATTGAACATTGGATGAGCTACATTTGAAAAGTCGGTCATTATATGAATCGGACTTACGTTTTTTTTTTTAAAGCTTGAATCAATGTATTAAACAGACCTGTCACATTAAAAAGGTCCTTCACTATAGAAGTATGAAATGTTGGTTAGAATGCCCGATATATTGATTTCATGACCTATAAAAATGTTTTAAACCCACTGTTCTGTTCTACTTGTCTCACAGGAAACCTTAAGTGTCAATAGTCGTTTTGATTAGTGCATTTAAAATAAAGAAAAAAAAACTTGCAGCGCAATACTACTCTATTACTTGATTGCGTGGTCAAATACGGTAAACGCTGTAACTACCAAAATGGGGGGAAGAACTGGCAAAGTAATTGATAACGATTATGAGACGTCAACTGCAACAGCTTTTGGATATAGTCTCGAGTTTTGACGCCGGACAATTTAATTGGTGTATATTTAGGCGGGAAGTCAAGGACAACAGTAAATACCAACAAAAACCAACGTATAACATGCATGACAACCGCGTGTTTTTTCTCTGCACGCACGATTCCATGAATTTTTTTTTTTTTTTTTTGACCGAAGAGAAAATCGTTGTTTAGAATTTGGCTTTTTTCCCCCGGCCTACAAAGAAGAAGAGTATATACTGCTGATGAGGTTAGCAAATTGATTCGACTTGACCTGCGTAAAGAAACGGCTGATTGAGGAAGACTATATATTTTTGTTTCAAAATAGTCCAAAAGATAAAGTTAAGATCACAGTTTCAAATATGGATTTAATAGTTTACATATCTATAATTAACACATTCTGCTGGGATTATAATTGCATCATAATTTCCTTTCGGCATTTAAGTAAAATTGAAGAGGAACATGCGTTTTAATCGGTCGCTTAAAATGTGGTGCGAAACATATATTTCTTTTCATATCAAAATACCAGTTCTATATATTCAAGAATTTAAGCAATCTCATAGCACATGGTATCTCCACTTACAGCGCTCTTTCCATAGGCGTAGGAGGCGGGGGGGCTGGGGGGGCTGCAGCCCCCAACCATATTTTTTGGTGAAAATTCGGGCAATATGCTGAGAATTTTTTGTGCACCTACTGGAAGAATAATAATTTGCAGTGTGTTTTCCATTTTTTTTGGGTGGGGGGGGGGGGGGAAATTCAGCAATATGCTGAGAATTTTTCGAGCACCTACTGAAAGAAAATAATTTGCAATGTGTTTTTTAAGTTTTTTGGTGAAAATTCGGGCAATATGCTGAAAATTTTTCGGGCACCTACCAGTGGCGGAGCGTCCATACAGTCAGAGGGGACGGATGCCCCCCTGACGGACTCAAATGGACTGCTGGCGCCCTTTTCAGCTTTTTACCACTCTTTACTTGTTCGCGATTATTGACTTTTTTTATTGCGCTCTCAAATACCTATTGACATTTGTCACATTTTGTTGGTGGAATTTTCTGACAAATGGCGATGACACCTATTTATTCTTCGTTTATCTGCAAATTAGCAAGGCCTGGAAAGGGTCATTTCCGGCGATCTAGGGAGTATCTTTGCCCAAAAAATTTCTCTACGCTCCGTGCCAACCTGTGGTGGCGTTCTGCTTAGATAGTGTCGAAAGCGCCCCTACAGACCATTCTCCCCCCTGACCAATACCCCTATTAGCTCCGCCAATGGCACCTACTGAAAGAAGAAGAATTTACAATGTGTATTTTCAATGGTTAAACTGATATTATTATCATTATTGTTGTAACGACTTCCCCAATAATTATAACCAATATGGAAGGGTAAAAACACGGAAAATGATTGTATGTTATTGGCATGTGATGTAGTAACCAAAGAATGCCTATATGATAAGCACATTGACATGTGGAACGCGCGCGGAGCGCGCGAAAAATTTTGGTTATGTTTTTCGGGCAAGTCGTTACAGCCCCCCCAAATCAAATGAGGCTCCTACGCCTATGGCTCTTTCCATACAAGAATCAGATACATTTCGATGTTCAAAACGGTGGTCTATTGAATTCGTTTAATAGAAAGGCGCAAACTTGTTATAACCGTACGGAATAGTTTAAGTGTGTATTCTGGTACATGCAATGTACAAAGAAAATATTCTATACTCTTATATATATCTCAATATATATGTCCTTAATTCGAGATATGCTTGAATGAATGGAACGGGGTTTTTTTGGGGGGGGGGGGGGATTGTGGGGTATTGGGGGGGATTGGCTTTCACTTCCTTTACTTCAGTAATTGGGTGGCAGAGGGTGGCATGTGATGTTAGCTTTACGGTCTATATTCTCATCTGCATAGTTATAGATTTTCACCAAAACGCAAGAGCAGAAATATCATCTTCCTCTTTTGGATAAAATGATTGATAAATGAAAAATATTATTGAGAAAAAAAGAAAAACAAGACCAGACATTTTCTGCTCACATGATGGGATCATTAACTATGTTGTTGCCTATAGTGCATTTACAAAATAGCACAGAATTGAAAAAAAGTGGTGACACAAAACGCTATGATGAGGTGTTTGTGACCTAAAGATTGCTAGACAATCTTGGTTACCCAACAGAAGGCCATTTTTAGTCGAGTGGATCAAGTGGCAATGGTGAGGTTGGTTAGGAAGATGTAGTGGTGTGGAATGGTGGAGGGGTGGAGGAGGGGGGGGGTAGTGGTACGGCTTCGTATATCTGGTTCATATTTTTGTCCAAGTTTCCATCGCTGCAATCTGTATAACTCCACACAGGATTAAAAGTTGTCTATGTACATATCAGGCGCGTATCCAGGATTTTCTAACCCGGGGGGCGCGAATTACCATCTAAGCGGAGCGCCACCATCGGTTGGCGCGGAGCGTACAAGAAAATTTTTGGTTTTGATACCCCCCAGATCACCGGAAATGGCACTTCTCGGGCTTGAAAATGAGCAACCAGATGTACACTTTTGCCTGAGAACCAAGTATATCCCAAAAGTTTTTTCCATCCATAACCAGTCACACATCATGTTCGACCTGATTGCATGTCCTATGGATCATTGCTTTTGAGGTGATTCTACGTCACCGCCCACAATATCCGAAAGCCCCACTTTTGAAGGTTTTAAGCCGATTATTTGTTGAGAATTTGAAAATTCCCATTTCTCGTGAATAAAAATCACTTGAAAACATACCCATAATGTTGCAGAAAATTCAATCTATGGACAAGCAATATAGAAAAACCTCCTTGAACCCCTAATAGACAGGTGAAAATTGCACGAGTAGAAGAAAGTATGATGAAGAATGTTGGTGAGGAAATTGTCGAAAATTCAGACGCAGTTAATTTCTTGGTGTAGAAATATTGCAACCTCTTATAATGGCTATTATAAAACTTGGTTTCGGAAATGAAAAATAGCAGATATTTCCGATATCATATCGAAAGCGAACACTACACACATAGGCGTAGGTCCCGTAGGAGGCGGGGGCTGATGTTGGCATCGATATGTTGAACGCGCGCGAAGCGCGCGAAAAATTTCGCCTTTTTTTCGGGCAAGTTGTTACAGCCCCAAATCCAATTTGGCTCCTACGCCTTTGACTACACACATAAACAGTTTTTTGAGGCTGTTCATCGTGGAACATGCATTTCAATGCTCACTGATATGATCTTATATCTGCTCTTTGCTTTACAAATTCGAACAGGCGTGTAGCGAGTAATTGCCAAGGGAGGGGCGAAGCCTGTAGGCAAACTATCTAAGCGAAGCGCCACCATGGGTTGGCGCGAAGCGTACAAGAAAATGCCTCCCAGATCGCTGGAAATGACACTTCCCAGGTCTTGTAAGTTGCATCTAAGCATTGTCTATTTTGAAATTACTAGCGATGTCATAAAGAAAATTTGCACGGGGGGGGGGGGGCGGTCGCCCCCCTTCCCGAAATGCGTCATGTTCCCCGACGACGCGGTCGAGTTCAAGACCAGTTACAGTTGGTTCCATATAGCACAATTGTACTACAATTTATACGATTGTTTAAGGCGTCCATACACACAACGCGTTATGATAGACCATATATAGTATTTATATAGATACATTAGTGAGAGAGGAAAAATGGAAACGTCAAAAATGGAGTTGTCGGTGTAAGGGGTAGGGTGAGGCGCACACCCCCTCCGTAATCCTTGATCTGTCACTGGCTACCCTGTGTATATAATAAGGATCAGCGCTTTAACTATGACTGTTCCTCTTTCTCTTTCCGAGGTCTTGGCTATCTTCTACTCCCTCCCTTTCTCCTTTTTCTCTCTTTTTTCTTTTTCTTTTCCCTTCCTTTCTCTCCTCCTTTTCTTTTTTTCCCCTCTTTTTTCCCTTTTTTCTTCTCTTTTTTTTCTCTCCTCTTTTCCTTACCCGGGGGGCGCGCGCCCCCAACGCCCCCCCCCTGGATACGCACCTGCATATGCTCCATTCATTACGATCAAAAGTGTCGTTTGCTATTGCGCATGCTCAAGTCACAAAAGAAAACACAACGAAGGTAATACCTCAACATGAAAGGTACATACACTACGTATTGCAAACTAAATCATGTGCAGCCATCAATCGGTAGCTAACTTATGGAAATATATCATTTTTATTTCGTTATCATGCAAGATAAATTACGGGAGGGGGACCTTCGTGTGTTATTGTATTATTTAACCCATGAGGTACATATTAGTACCTTCGGACAGAAAAAGGGGCTAACAGTAACGCAGGTTATCGATAAAATGTCTGTCCATATTTGGGTCAAAATGTATAAGTATGACAAAAAGAAATTTCCTGCTCTTTTATTTCTTTACATTAAAACAATTCAAAAATCAATCATTGTGTCGAATAATCTCGAACATCGCGGGGCACTTGAAAGTGTGCCAAATGGATCCTTTAGGGAAAAGGACACTGCGGAGTGCACTATACCTGGTATCTGTGGCCCCGGCTACACCGCCCTGGCCCTGTTTTCAACAAAAACAATAATAACAGCAACAGCAAACAGCTGTTGTTTATCATAAAAGGTAGCCTATGTTTTAGTAACGAGTAAATTTATGAAAAGTGCATTTTCACAGGGGTAGGGTAAGGGGCACGTGCCCTATATGTTTCCCCGACTCTTCCTCCCCCTCCCAAAAAAAGGTGTTATAAGGATTCCCACCATCTAAATTTTAGATAGTGCGGTTGGTAAATTAATTGTTTTACCTTTAACCTTTTTGTGATTGGTTCAATTTCCGGTAACTTGATTGGTTGATTAGCATTGCACACTTCCTCCCCAATTCCTGTAACAATAAATTCAATTAAACTCTCAGTGAATATGTGCCTTTACCTACCATATTAAAACGATCATAACGCTATACAGTGGATATAGTTAATTGCCTTAAAACGTTACACGTTAAAAGAGGCTTTTTGATTTGATTATACCTTTGTTGCTGATAGTTGATAGTATAATAAATATCAAAACAGAAAACAAGCGAAACAAAAAATTAGAATATTCTAATTATTTTCAATTTGTTTTTAAAATGTATTTAATACTATAATAAGATTAGTTTTCCATGCGATTGAATTTGGAGAATTTGAATCAATTCACTTATTAATCGCTCAGTTATCCTTTTTTCATAAAAAAAAAATATCCGGGATGAATTATTGAATCATCTAATAATAACAATAACAATACTACTAATAATAAATATATCATTGCATATCATGTGTATATACTGAATTGTTCTCAACAATGTTGATGGCCCTTTATGATGGTAATTAATAACTGCAGTAATAATAATAATACTAATAATATTCAATTTAGTGATTGATGCAACCGATTTTCAGCCATCCCTATTTGGCAGTCCGGTATGGGGGGGGGGGGGGGGTTACCAGTCGCTGCTTTAAATAAAAGTCTATTGTCACGCACATTCTGATAATTCAATCTGAAGACAGGAAGAAGGAAACGCGTTATCGTAATGATTGTGTAATTCAGTAATACAAATGTGAACAGAATATAGATATAAAGTTCATTTTTATAAAATTGTGGTTTGACTTATATTTGATGTGATTTTGACATGTAAAAGATACAAATGACAGATGTTCAAATAACTTTAAATTTCAAATGTAGAAACAATCAGCGAGATGTTTAAAAACAAATCATATCGCAGTCCAGATTCTAGGTGACTTTACTCTCATATGTGTGCCACGATGCATGGGGATAGTCTCATTTGCATATATGGTTTCGACACCACCCCTTCACACCTGCCCCTCCCCATCCCAATGATTTTCACTCATTACACTGATAATACAACGACATATAAGGAGAAACTAGCAATTCAGTACATAATAAATATGTTGTGTCTAATATCCATATTCATTAGGAAAGATTCCATATTCATTAGGAAAGCGAAGGGAGAAATTATATAAAGTTTACCCGAACGGTTGAGATAAGTGGTGCATCTGCTCTGTCACTAATTTAATCTATCATATATTCGTCTTACGTTAATTCCCCTAACTGGAAACTCTTGAACACATATAGGCACATAAGTCAACAGTTAATAACACCTCAGCCCTGATTCTTATACATGAAACGTATAGGCTAGATATATCTACTATACAAGTCAACGTCTCCACAAGTAGCCTAACCATATATGTTACTGCACTGGTTTGAAAATGAACTGACATAAACTCGTATTTTTACCTCACTTTTTAATCTGATATTTATGCCCCAAAGTAACAAACATGGTTTGCAATTGCTTATTTTGATTGATGGGTAAATTTACGCACCCAACTGTGATAGCCTAATCGGAATCCAATATGGCAGCTATGACTCCGGTTGAAAGTTGCATTTTGATTGCAATTTGTCATAATCTGCCTTCTTACCTTCTTTGGTCCATCAAAATGGCAGGTGCAAGGATCTGTAAGTCAGGAAGTACAATGATATGAATGTGTTTTACCTTGAATTTGTGGGACGCAAACTTAACTTTACGGATTAGATTCAACGGTTAGCATATGACACGTTAAATGAAATGGTCATGTGACTAAATACGACCAATAGCAATAGACCAATATTACAATATGAGTACACAAGTATAGTACAAAATACCCCGAAAACGCGAAGACGAGGACCCCGAGTATATGCAACATACTGCTAGAATAGTTCTCGCGTACTCGCTACAAGTCTCTCTCTTAGTTTGATATGACAGTCCTCACCCCCCCCCCCCCCCACCAACTGAGTATCATGTCCAAATATCATATGACTGATCAAACTGGCGCAAAGTTACAGTCGAAAGGAAAGAATAGTTTAAATCTAGATGACAAATAACACCTTCGTTCAATATGAATGCCCTTGGACTCCTGAGAGATGGTAAGTGTTCGAATTATCAGAATACCAAATAATAGAAAATAAATAAACACTTCAAGAAAGTCAACCACTAATGCATGAATTCCTAAAAAAAAAAAATTAAAAAAAAAAGTGGAGGGGTGCGGGAAAACCATTTCCTTTTGTTGTCCATTTTTGCAAGGTCTGTAAATATAGAAAGACTTTTTATAAGAAAAAAATTTCCTTTTTTTTTCTCAAGCAAAATAGAAAATCACTTCTGTTCCTTTACAAACATTTAAGGTGCTAAGTTATGGTCAAATTCTTTGTCAGTTTATGTTGATTTTGAAATTTAAGCTGCTATGTGCGTGTATGGACAGTCGGCGCAATTATCACCAATGAATCCACACAGTTTGCTCGGTAAATAATATCAAAGGCATGCCGCGATGTGTACCTTTTTCTAAAGATGGGTGCACCCTCAGTACATGCAGGCATTGAAATCGGATTTCTAAGACTAAACCACACTTCAATGACTTTTGCTTTGTCTATTCAATGTTCTGCCTTTTGTATGTGTGAAGTTTTCGATGCTCGCGAGCGATTAATGTCATCAGTATAATGCATTCCAATATATAATAAAATCAATTTTAGCCCAAAATTGTGGCCCTCGATTTAGTCCAATTTCTTTTAACTCTTTTATCGTTACGTAGCTAATCGAACATTATTAAACTAACAGTAAAACTAGAGCTTCAAATCAGAGATGGTGAGGCTGGGTATGATTGAGGGGGGAGGGTGGGGTTGGGTGGGGGTTGTATGTACTCTCGTTTTTCGTTTTTACAATTATACAATTAGTATATTTCCTGTTGCTGGGACCTTTTGTCAGCAATACTTGACAGTGGGGTGAAAAGTTCAAACTGTAACACAGTGAAACTATGACGCTAGATAAGTACCAAATAATAGTACCAAATAAACCATGACTATTAGAGGAAGCGGATTAAGGAGCAAAGAATAGGAAGAGTGGATTACATATGTTAGTAGAACTGGTAGTTGGTATAAGGAGTCCCAAGTCTTTGTTGAGGTCGGTGATGTGAGACTTAATACGAAAGATCCAATTGATTATTTCCGTTTACGTTCAGTTACAGATTTAAAGTTAGAAGTAGTTAAAATACATTTTAGGTTTCTGAGATAATGTAAAGGAAGATTGAATTGTTCGGAAACGGGGAATCCTGAAAAAGTATAACGAATCGATTGTTTTTTATTATTAAAACGTACAAGCGGAAAGCGGGAGCCTGTTTCACCTACATATGTTGCCATCTTTACAAAGAAAACATTTAGAATATGTAAGTGACATTACTAGAATCAAAAGTTAGGGAAGGAAGTCTGAGACCATAGTCAACATCGGGAATTTTAACCACAGGGCCCGGGGTAATATGGTGGCATATTTGGCACCTATGTTTTCCACAACGGAAATTACATGCGGAGGTGGAAACTGGGTAAGGAAGTCTGGAGGAAGTGAGTAGAAATCTAATATTGGGGGGTTGATGAAAATCTAGAAAGGTGAGTGGGGGGGGGGGTACTTTAAACTGATCATCTTTGAATGAAGCATCATCCTGTTTGATAGATCTCATAAAGCATTTAATGAGGGGGTTGTAATTAACGGAATGCTTGTAGTTTTGGACTTGTATTTTAATAAGTTCCTCACGGTTCAATTTGTCGGCCCTAGAGATACCCTTAAGTTTCTTTTGGAGTACATATATAGGCCTGTATGTGAGAATTAGTTGAGACTACAGTGAAACACTAGTAGCTGTTACGCAGAGTGCGTTGAATGTTGAGCGATCGTCAGACAATGCTGTCTGCAGTAAATGGTGGGTATTCACGCATGATGTTTTAATTAAGAAAAAATCACTCATTCAAGCAATATAATATGCTGCAGCTATCATGTATTATCCTTCATAATCAAGTTTTCATAATACGGTATCTAATTAAGTCGTGTTTTTTTGCGGTTAGGTGTTTGACCATGTTATAGCACCCGTGTCAATAAAGAGATAGTCAGGTGGACTTACATTTCCAATTGTAAATCTTTGTAAAGGTCATCAGAGTTTACAGTTGCCAATTGTTGCGTAATAAAAACTGCTAAAAGTTTTCAAATGTACTTGCTAATACAGATATAAAACCATGTTAACTCAATGTCTCTAAATTCATTTTAGTATGGGGACACCAATACATTCCGCCCCCCACATTTCATGTTGCCTAGATCCCTTTTAATGGAAGGTCATATCGACCTTTTCTTCTAGGTGTTTAAGATATTTATAAATAATTTACATTCCCACACAATAATATTAGAAGCGTCGACACACTGCTCTAAACCTTTTTCAAGTACGGTACACATTGACTTATTAACATGGGTTGAAAAACGTCTGGCGGGGCGCAGAAATGGTTCCCGCAAGCTGCCGTTTGCCCACCATGCAGTGCGTAAACCCATCCTCAAGGATCACACACTGTTAGTTTCTACTTCAGTGTAGACCAGGGGTTCCCTACCTGGGATGCATGAACCCCCAGGGGTGCGTGAGTCCGTTCCAGGGGGTTCGTGAGACGTTTCTGAAAGTCAAAACTAGAGTACTTTTTGTTGAACTAAAACCTGATATACCATATAATTTAGTAATGTGCAAAAGTCGTACCTATCGACAAACTTTTTACGCATTCCATACGCATATGTTGGCATAGTAGTACCGTACCGTGCATGGGATAAATAACTGAATTATGAAACAGACACAGGCCGCATGACTTTGAAGAAGAGCTGATCTGATCTTGAAGTTTCCAAATAATTATTTGTTCATCTTTTGTTTTTTCTTCATTACAATATAACACTATGAACTTGATCTTTTACGAAGCACTGTTATGCGTATTATAGTAAAATAATGAGTCAGATGGTGTCTCGCAAAGTTGGGGGTTCGTGGACAACTCTGACATCCACAGGGGGTACGTGGGGGGAAAAGTTAGGGAAACCCTGGTGTAGACAATACAAACCACCTTTACGGTACTTACTGAACCAAATTGATTCGCGACTTTTTTCTTCACTTGTTATTTGGTTTCGATCTGTTGATATATGTACCAATAACCGAATATTCTATATTTTTCTATGACGTCGCTCAAATGGTTATCAGACCTAGAAATTCCATTAATAATTATGGCACCAATATAAATATAATGTGATATTTATTTATTTATATACGAGCTCCATGCAGTATATCGATTTTTTTTACATGTTTTTGAACCAAAATTATAATCCCCTTGCGTGATTTGATCTTTATTCGATTTCTCCGTTGTGTCCCTTAGGGACTGTTACCAAAGGCTGACGGATGTAAGGTTCGTTACCACGTTACTATAAAGTTGGTTAAAGTGGTCCGATTCTCAGTTGGTAAAGTTGTTATTATCCTTTCCTATAATGTAGGTCTCTAAGTTACTTGGATGCAGACGATCGGTATAAGAGTAAAAACGTTGTCGATACCTCTCCATTTGCTATTTTATACTCTCTGAGCAATGAAAAACGAGAAAGAAATCTAGAAGTAACAGACCGTGTCCATTCTGAGGAAGGATGAACGGATGAACAAAACACATAAACAAACACACAAATTAACGTGTGCATGGAACATACAATGAAGGAAGCATGCTCCACAATACATATACAAATATCGGACATTCAAATGAACAAATAGACCCGCGGACAATCTACACGGTCTCACATACGTAGAGAAAGAGATACACAGTATAAGTGTACCACAAATACCCCCCACCCCCCACCCCCCCCCCCCACACACACACGCCCCATCGCACCCATCCAGGTACAACGGATAGACAAGTGATTTAAGCCTACACGTTTCTTATCACAGGAATAACCGATTCGTATCGCGGTCGGTAGGTTTGATTGGCGGTTCTAAACTATTCAGTTTAAGACCGCTTAAAAACTTCCACGAAAACTGAGCCAATGATCCACCTGAACCCCCCCTCCCCCACCCCCCCCCACACCAGCAGAATGCTTGAAAGCTAGCTTGGACTATGCATGGCTGTCAGCAAGTTGCGAAAAATGAAAATAAAATATTACGATATCTGGAAGAGTCCCGCGACACACGAAAATGTTTCGAACGACTTTTGAGTTGTGCTCCATAGTTTGAGGACCTACGGGTTGGATGACCTTTTAAAACAATAGAAATATAAAGAATCACATATTTTCACTAACTTAATTATCCGCCACGTACATGTATGACGTCATCTATATTGTTCATTCCGTTGTTTTAAACGCAGTCACATGATAGTTGAGAAAAGTTCACATTTATATCGCAGAATTGGTACCTATACATTCCATTCCTTAAAGCGCTTGCTTGATCAAAACCAAATCTGTCACAAATAAACGAAATTGATTACCTATTAGCACACTAAAAATTCCTACAAGTTTTCTCTACTTTTCTTTCCTTAAAGGCTCAAATCCTCCAAATTATTCCTAGAAATTGAGGATTGTTAGAAATAGACGATCAAAATTTCACGATAATAAAATGTTTGTTGAAATTAGAACGTGGGTGAACATCACTTGTTTTTCTAGCATATATTTGGGCGGCAATGCTGATGACCTTTGAACCATGTTCCGGTTTCCACGTATATATAGTCTGATAGGATTAGACAACAAATTAAGTATTTCTGATATAATTTCTTCGACTGTCAGTTCTAAACTTGTCAATATTATCGGAAACGGAAATGAAGAAGACAGTTGAAAGGTTTTCTGCAGGTGTCAACAAACAGCAGAATATAGCGAAACCTATGAGATGAACTTCTGGTCACAAGGGAAATTGATATTTAGGGCATGTTACTAGATTTGTCACATTTGAAAAATCCGTTTTTATTACAAATGAACTGTAGATTAATATGAAAACTAGTTTCAAGGACAATTTTTATTTCACTTCACGATGACCAATATTTCATAACCTCAGTGTACAGCTGGAGCCATTAATATGTGTTAGAAATTTCTCACTCTTGTTATCATGTTCCGTTTCTGTATTCTTTTTGCCCCTGGGAAACCCGACAATTGTGTTAAATATGTTTCCGAAGGGAACACAGAACGACATGCTAACCTTGCCTGGAGAGGTATTCCTTTTGCTAAATCTTTGGCTTTTGCCTGCAGAGATAAGATAAGGTTTTCTCGTGTGAATAAAAAATGACACCCCATAGCTAAAAGAGAGTTGTACGTTTCGTTTCGATAATTCTAAATCGCTGTTTTAGTAAGTGATTCCATAAGTTTCCGCGGAACTTTCCCTCAAAATAATAATGATGATGATGATGATGATGATGATGATGATGATGATGATGATGATGATGATGATGATGATGATGATGATGATGATGATGATGATGATGATGATGATGATGATGATGATGATGATGATGATGATGATGATGATGATGATGATGATGATGATGATGATGATGATGATGATGATGATGATGATGATGATGATGATGATGATGATGATGATGATGATGATGATGATGATGATGATGATGATGATGGTGATAATGATGATTATAAAAATAATTCTGGCCTATTAAAGCCTACCATGGGGCAGGAACGCGTTATGAATGTGTGGAACTGTATATTTACACCTCTCTCCCCCCCCCTCCCCATCCTCAGCAACGCCTCGTCTCTGAGAGGATGTACGTTTTCAAGATTTGAGTGCAATTGTTCATAGCATTAGCACAGTCGATCGATCAGCTTGATATGGTATTAAAATGCAGCCATTTTCATGCGTATAAGTTTTTTCATAGATCCACATTTTGACTGTATCGTGCAGAGAAATAAAACCTGTAACCAGCAAGAAGCAGTAAATAAAAAACAGAAATAAGAAGAACAAACAGGAAAGAAGATAAAATATAAGGTTGAAACTCGGCAGTATTGTGTAAAAGTGTATTCCTGCCACTCAGCAACACCTAAAATTTTCCAAATTACGAAATATTTTCGAATTGACAGGAATTGCTTTTCTTCCGAAATTACGACACTATACTAACTACACTGAACTTCTAAAAAAAAAATTGAATTGTTTAAAAAAAATTTTTTTTAATTGTTTAAAAAAAACGATAAAATGTTTTTGTTATGTTTCGAACAGTTTTGCGTAGCTTCATTCGATATCCAAAATTTCTTATAATGGTCGAAAAACAGATTCCGTAGCTTTTTGATTTCTCCAAAATTGTCGCCGGGGGAGGCGGGCGTGAAATAACCGTCCGGACATGCGAGAAGTACATCAGGGGTCGATATTTTGACAAATTACATTACAGCCCAGTTGAAACCTACCTTTGACCTCTGGAAATACTAGAGGTATTTGGAACGGATGTGACAACCTGCAGTATAGTATGCCCAGGGTTCAATCTTACGAAATATGGTAGGTATGTGGCAGGTGATCACCCGTTCTTAACGTTCTCTTTGAGTTTTTTATCCCCTTTTCTTCACTGAACATGACCCTAATGTTCCATAACAAGATTAGTAATATAATAGATTACTGTGCTTTGCTGTCAGATAGAATATAATTCGAAAAAATGTGGGGACTCTTTTTCTCCCTCTTTTTTTTTCTGTTGGTGGACATATTGTAAAGGATCAAGGATTTGTTAAAGGACTCTAGTTAAAAGGTGAATTGGACCATCAGCTGAGAGGTCAGGGAAATATGCATGTTTATCATATTATAACTATACTAGGCGACGTGTGTGTAAATCTAGGTTTTGAGAGGGACGCTTAGAGAGTGGTCTGTTTTGTTATAACTATATATACAATAGTACAATCGGCCTAATTATTCAACGTTTATAGTTCAGTATATTTATAGGGAAACATACGGGGAACCACGTTTCTTTGTAACACGCCAATGAGATACAGAATTAGGTTCAACATAACTTACTGTGAGTGACCAGATTCCACAGTGGGTAATGAGGACAAAATGATGTTAAGGCGCATTCTACCATCCCATTGGCTGGCTCCCGATACTCTGATAGCCGATCATGCTGGGGTGAAGGTCAAAGTGAAGCCACTAACAGAGGCGTCATCCCAGGTCATTGCCGAGATGGGGGAGAGAACGGTGCGATGTGGGGTCAGGGTTAGAGAGGGGAACTATTCGGTGTATATGGTAATGTGCTATCCTAGAAGCCTTCGAAGATAAGACCCTATATATGCAATTGGTTGTAGCCACAACCATTCACATATGTTAGACTTCACAGAATATAATATGATTTAGCCGGTGTTTCCGTGGCAACAAAGTGGCGAATAAGGTTTTGTTGTCAAGTATATGATCCTGAAACTTGAGAGATGAACCCTGATACGCAAATCTGGATTTCCATTTAAGAAACATATTGAGCAAGCATGCAAGCTATGTATCCTATATAAACTGACTTTTTATCATTTAAAACCGCACCTAGATAACGTAACTACGTGCAAGGTATTTAGGTATTATTTCTAGTGGTTATGCTTCTATTTATAGCTTATAACATAATCGTAAACGGTATTGCTTTGAATACGCAAGAAGTCCACCATCAATAAGAAAAGAAAATATAAATACAAATATCAAATCAATGAGTGGGTTTCGTGAATAGTGATATTTCATGTGTAAAATTTTCCGTTATATTAACTAGGTCAGTTCTTTTTTATATATTTTTTATTATTATTATTATTTTTATTATTTTTTTTATAATAGTATGATAAGAGAAAAAAAGAGGAAACTTCGAGAATACTGTTTGTATCTATATAAGTTCTAGTTTACAATGTGGGTAAAGCTGTGAGAATGCCCCGAGGGTTGTAACTTGTTGTATGGACAGACAGGTGTTCATGTTAAAGGGATCAAACAACAGCGTTAAAAGTGGACGACGATATACGCATAGTAGCCAGGAATTTTCGGATTACATATTAAAAAAATAGTCCTGTAACATCAGTCGAGGCGTCAAATTTCTTTTGCGTATACCTTCCACCGGCCAACCACTATCAGAATTATCTATTTTTCCCGCCTTTTTCTCCTTGGGTTATTTTTTTCGTCCACAATAATTTCATATCGTAAAACATAATGGGGGCTGTGTACAGTTATTCGAGAAAATATCTTATCTGTTACATTTACTTTACGATTTACAATGTATACCAATATGTTACAGAAGTTATGAAAATTTATGTCTGATATAAACTAAATATTACAGTGGTGGTAAATACCAGTTATTGCACTTACCACTATGTAGTGTGACATTATTTCCTTAACGAAATACGCGGCAGTTTATTCCCCCCCCCCCCCCACCAGTATTACATAACCTTAACAAATATAAAAAAAATGTTCCTCACTTCTCTTCATGAAAACAAAACACTGTCCATTAAACTCTCTGTAAACAATTCCTAATACTTGTACCTTTTGGCAAGGTTTCCCTGTTAATGTTAAAAAATGGTCAAGATCAATTTAACACAATCGTCTTAGGCGCAATTCGTTCCAAACTCATCATAAAGTATGTATTTCGGTTTTTCTTCTTTCATATGTATACCTTCCATTCTCCACCTCCTTTTTTCTTTAGGGAGGGGGTTGGGGTGGGGTGGGGTGGGGTGGGGTGGGTGGGGAGGTGGGTTTCCGGAAAGCTTGTGCAGTTGCTTTTCCACAAGCGGTTTTACAATTATCGGATCGAAAGTTCAGGGTCTCGAAGGGTGTATCCACTTTTGATTTGCATGAGGAAACCTTATCGCAAGATTTCAGACAGAAGCCAAAGACGTAGAAATTAAAAAAGCTTCATCGTGTAAAGAACAATATTCTTAAACCTCCCTTTGGCCACATTTGAAGCATGAGTGGTATTTGTTAACTGAGCGCCGGGTTTTGCAGGTAAGGGGAGGGATTGTCTTAACCCACGGGAAAATTACCCTATACTTAACGTAAATTGACGTATTTTCTAATTTTCTTGAACCTTGATTTGACGTATTCTATACATATACATTGCAATAACAAACCAAAAAAGTGTTTCAGTTGCGGTAAAATTCTTTTTCCAGCGCATCATCAAACTTCCGAAACGTGAGTCAAATGGATAATACGAACATTACACCCAATAGATACCGGAAGGTTTCAATATGTAGTATAGCTTTTTACGTAAACATAGGCGCTGACACAAAGAAAATCTTCACGTTGCAGTCAACTCGTTGGATTTGGGGGAACGCGTTCTTCGGCGTGGTAGAACTTCGACGGCGCAAGGACCAACGCATCACATAAGTGAACAGAAAAACAAACCAGCAAGCATGTCAGAGAAGGTCCCTCCAAGCTTTGTTCCATTGGAAAATTTGTGTGGGTTTGTTTGTGTGTGATAACCGCTTATGGGCACCAGCATATATATATATATGACGTTCTTCTTGTTGTCTTGTGTTTCAAATCATTTTATTTTTTATTTATATTTTGACAAGGGTGCAGAAATTACATTTTGATCAAGTTCACTTGCCCTTTCTGTCCAACTCAATCACCTCCCGCCAACATCTGACCCAACTTTCTTAGATAATATAGTGAAGGGGTCAATTTTCAGAAGCTATAACTTTACCTGCATGGATTTACATTTGAGTTATGTAAGTTTAAAGATAGCGGTCTCTTGTAATCATATATCCCGTCTGGATATTGTTTGAGAAAATAAAAAGGCAAGCCTCTCCAAAACAATTCATATCGATGGGTAACTTTTAGATTGTTACATTTAATATCCATGTATGACAGAGAGTGGGGGAAAATGATAACAGCAAACAAATCAGTCAAAATCGTTCAAAACACGTATATACGTTGTTAAAGTAACGAGAATAATAGAAAGCAGTCCTTTTGAGACAAGCGTCAAATATTTCCTCTCTCAAAGACAAACGGAAGTATTTACTCCTTCTATCGTTTCTGTAAATGACGATGTACTTCTGCTGTTTGGTCGTTAAAAGAAAACAAAATCAAATGCAAACTAAACCGGGAGGGAAAAGAAAAAATATAGAACCCAGTAGGAATTAGATAAGAGAGAGGAATGCTTAGTTTTTATGAACCGCAATAAGAATCGTAATAAATAGACATATAGATATATAGATCTATAATTTTTATTGTCACTCTTATCACTCTAACGTTTCTCTTCCTCCTTCTGTTTCGATTAGAGTTGTTAGACGCGCGAACAATACCACGCCATCAACGTCACGTGATAGGTGCTATGAGGGTCCCGGGCCTTACTGTGTTCGTGATGATAACCATGAACATTAGCATCGGTAAGATTTGTTTTTCTTTACTAATCTCCCCCCGCCCCCCTTCACCTCCCAAAGTTGCAGCTTCTTCCACTTTTTGCTTCGATTTATATCTTTATTGTCTACTTAGTCCTTTTCTGGTTTGCTTTGTTTGTAAAACGTGCATGGAAAGAAATCATTCTATCATATTAATGACTAGTCAAAATATAAAAGTCAAATCTCTCTTGAAGTCAGCGTCCTGTTTCAAATGATACCGGCAGCCAGTTTAATCACAGATTTAAGGTACACAGATGTAAGGTACCCGATAGTCAGAATCTGGTGACCCCATCAAAGGATAGAATGACCTCGCGTACTTAGATCTAGGTTACCCAGTATAGATAGAGTCTTCCAAGACTTCTAATTTCTAAAGGACTCCTATTCTACTGAATCTTTGTGTCCCCTGTTTATTTCGAAATGTTGTAATCACACAATTGAGTAATAAAGTAACTTCTGTTGTTAGTCATTATAAGCTTATCACAGAGTATCGCGAGTAATTACTCATATACTCTTCCTTTTGTATAGTTCTTAACTTCTTTGGCACTATATATATATATATATATATATATATATATATATATATATATATATATATATATATATATATATATATATATTTATATTTATATATATTTATATTTATATATACTTGCTTTTTCCAATGGCTATTGGAATTCGCAATGAGTACTTTGATCAGACAGTATTGCTTATATAGCTTGGCAACTAAATGGCGATACAATTAGTTTGAGTGTAGGAGGTATGCTTGTTGGCACCCATGTGGTCATTTTTGTATAATCTATTTCCATTAATAAATGAGAGGAAACTATTTCAGTAATAGCCAATATACTTCATGGTTAATTTCCTGTCATTCGGTCAGATCAGATAGGTCGCGCCGCTGACCAGTTATCAGTTGAGACAAAGATTTAACGGAGAAATTTAAATGAGCTTTAACAACGTCGGAAAGTTATAGAAACAAAGAAAATTGTGGTAAATGGGAAAAGCAGGAAAGGTTTAAAAATGTGTTATTTATAGATTGAATATTAGAAAAGGAATAAAAGTAAGCAACGATAAATGTTTAGAAAGTCTTTGGCATACTGTATTTCCTGGTTACAATAATCGTAGAACAAGAATACTCCTTTAACCAGTTCGTTTATTATAAACGGAATAATATAAGTGCCATTATTTAGATCGGACGGAATATAATAGGCGTTGAGAAGTTTTTCACCGAGATGTTTCAACGATTAGTAACTGTATTTAGGTCGGGTCAAATCTGCTTTTTTTGTCTTATAAAAGAAAAGATAAAAGATTGGGTCAAGACTTGCGTGAGAGAATTAAATGCTTGGCATCTGCTAAGATAACGAGTCATCATGCGTATCTAAGACAGCTTGCTAATAGCATGGTGTAGGGTCAGACCTAGTTTATGTAAATGAAAGGAATTCATATTTATAGGTCAACATAAAACCATCATCATTCAATTAAAAACTCGAATTGTTAATCAGACGAAAGTGAAAAGTGAAATGAAAGTGAAGAAAATGGACATAAATTGTATATTGTTTGCGTCATGGTAAAATTAAATTATAAAAGGGTTTCCTCGCACGATAGTTTTTGGGGTTCAAAAATTGGAGGGGAGGGAGAAAGATGGGAGTGAAGAGAAGGATGGGAGGGGTGTGAAGAGTAAGTGGGGGGGGGGTATATACCTTATAGAAGACACAAGTGTTCACATATAAATGCAGAACACATCACATATTAATTTCATGAGTAAACAATATGTCTCCCAACTGATATGATTATCATAAATAAAATGCTATACCGTACATATTCTGACCTCATTAATAGACTGATAGGCTGTTACCATTATATTTCGATTTTTTTATTCACAATTACTTAAAATTCACCAAAAGCAAAGTCATGTCAAGATCGAAATCTAACGTCACGTGCTATCTAAACTTTCTCCTTCCTCACCAATATATTTTGATATCTTGACTTATTCTGGAATAAGACATAATGTTAATAATAATATGAAAAAGAAAGAAGCATATCATCAAAAACATTTGAAACTATACAGAAACTGTGACGTCACGTTGTATCCTGACCACAAAGGTTATGAAGATTCGAAACATATGAGAGAGGCTTACATATTAATTTAAAACACACAGTAGACTTTACTATAGTTTTCATATAACGGTTTTAATTAACCGAATACCTACAGTTTGTGCATTCCTACCTGCTGGTTCGTATATGAACTTACATTATGCGTAGGAAGTTTAAACGTCATGTTACGTACGTATACGTGTGGGTTTACGATGCTTAAAGGAACACACATGGTCTGATTGAATATCCATTTGCAAATTATCAAATTTATAAAAATAAAAATATGGAAATGTTGTCGTAACATCTGAGAGACATTTCTGTGAGGGTCGAATATACACTCTCTTTAGAGTATAGAATATTTTACAGAGGACTTGTTGGGGGTAGTTCGTAGGCTGACATTTAAACTTTTGTATCATGCTCCCACCCCACCCCCTTCCCCCACTCGTGTCATTCCACGAGCCCACTCCCTCATACTTATTAGATTAAGCAATTTTGACTGATTTCAGCCATAAATTGAGAAAAATATTGATGGGAAGAAAACATTACTCATTGATATTTTCACTAATCCAGGATTAAATATTAATCCATAATTCATCCATAAACTGAAAACCAATGAAAATTTTGTAACGTTCGTCCATCATAAATTGTGACATTAACACATGCTGAAATAGGCCAACGCCACTGATATTTGCGTTCGTTCCCGGCCATGTAGGCCTAAATATGGCGTGCGGCCTTGGAAAAATTTACCTTTCGAATTTTTTCTTCACTTCAGAAAAGAGGTATAAACTGTACCATCCCAATCCGAATATGTTTCTACTTAAGATGTTAAGAAAATCGCCAATTTCCACTAGCAAGAGCATCGGTTTACCGGTTTACTACAATGTTGACACTACATACACAGGGTTTTCAGATCACAAATGTTTCTATAATAGGAACGTGTGTAAACATGGCGGTGGATAAATGAAACGGTAATTCGTTTCTTTTTATACCCCCCCCCCCCTCACCCCGCCCGGAATACAGCCAAATCTTAGCATATTATTCCGAACATGTATTTCGTTACCACAGTCGAAAGTATAGCATTGGGATTGGCCAACCAAACAAAGTTCATGAAATTCAATGATGACTTTTAACGTATACCACACTACTTCGATAACCCATCAATTTCTGTTCGCGTTCTAATTTCGAAACAATTGTTTTCCCAGTGACTGTGTTATTTCAACTTAATTGACATTAATTTCTGGTGGCTTGTCCAGCTGTATGATAATTAACCAAACCTTTTATTTTAACACCTGAGGCCGTTAATTGCAGTGGTTTTGTGAAGAAAACAAAAAAAAAAGTTTCCACGGTTAGAAAAAATAATATTTCATGAAGTCCAGCTATGAGATGATTTGATATGTTATAAAAGGTCACTCCGTTATCATTTAATTTGTTAATTTTCTTTTCTCTTTTTTCTTAATACCTTTTAAATCGACAATGAGCTATATAGGATCTATCAAAAGTGGTCAAGGCATTTCGTAAATGATTGCCCTGTGGTGGTAAGATGATACCTGTGCGACGCTTAGTTTTCTGACAAAATGAATGCTGGAGATCTGGTTTGACAAGGAGAGAAGATGTCACACGTCACTCTCCATTGTTTTAATTCATTGCAAGGGAAAAAAAACCATCCCGAGATGACACAGATCGCATTAATATATAGTTGGTATACATGATTATTATATATATATACCATAAAGGAGCAGATATTTACCGCTCGATAAAAGATTTAATAAAATTAAACGGGATTTCTCTAAAGAGTTGATTTGAGCTTGATGTAATTAAGACATGTCTGACCATCGGGGGATAACAATGCATGACATTTTGCCATGATGAGAGTCAGTGATGCGACCGATCGAAAAACGAACAAGGGTGTCAGCGAGTGTACAAAGGGATATAGATGATGCTAAATATCATTATATATATACAGGAGTGATACGACGATAAAGTAACGGAGGGGAACGTTTAGGGAACTGGGATCGAGTGGGGGGAAGGGGGGTGAGGGTGGAGGGGGTAGGATGTGGTGAGATTGGTACTTGCTACTGCATCTGTGTATTGAAGTTTTTATTTAAATGACTTGCACAAAAGATCGAGGTCAACGGTCATTTGAGGTCAACAGGGGTTAAATAAAAACATGAAAACCTTGTCAAAACGATTTACAAAATCTGGATGTCACACTTGGCATGTATAGCTTGCCCATCATGAGTGCAAGAACCTAATTGCTTTTGGTGGATGATCGAATGTCCTGTTGGGTTCATTCGAGGTCAACTCCTGAAAATTCGTAAGAAAGGGCCGTAGTTTTATGAAATTTAACATGGACTAAGTTTGTACTTGTTAATGGTGGATTGCATATGCTAATGATGTGCAACTCTTCAATAGTTAGCGAAAAACATTTGTTATGAAATGTACGAAGCCAGTGATATTGGGAAATTTATTTAAAGAAGCCTAAATGTGTACTATAAGTTATTCAGCTGTGTTGTCCCACAAAATGTAGTAAATTATACAACAAGGTTATCTGATATGAAGGTTGTGGTTCTGTACTGTATAGTTGTTACGTATGAAGATATAATTGAAGTTATTGTTCCGCAGGTATGTAGCAACAATGAATATTTCTAGTAATTTTTGGATTGGTTACTTAGACACTAGTTTTTTTTTAAATATGCATGTTTCTCTCGTTTTTTTCTTTTTGATTGCATGCTCATTTTTCACGCCTGTCGTGCGTTGTCTTTCTATGAATAAATTTAAATAATTGATTTTAAACGTCTTTGTCTTGCTATTCTATTGTTATATGTTGCTCCTTCTTGCCCATTTTCGTTCTTCTTTCTGGTATACCTAACCTCTTCAGCTCTTTCTTTCTTGTTTTGTTTAAACTTTTAACAGTCGTTTTTTTTTTTTTTGCAGACAGTAAACTTAGTGGTGCATGCCACGTGATTGATATTTTGAGCTTTAATTACATCGCACACTAATGTTAGCTATTTTTAGTAGGCCCTAGTTTACGGTGATCTTTCAGAAGTGTAAAAATCGAGACTATGAAGATTAATACACAAAAAAATTGTTTGTTTCATGATGAACTTAACGCCCACTATAGGTGAGATTTTATATAAAAAGGTGAGGGGGATCAAACAATAGAGTGGAAAGGGGGGGGGGGTGGTGGTGGCCATTCAGCCTTCAAACACACGTGTGACTTGACGTGTGACTTTCGATTGTTTTCCTGTAGCGTTGTATAAAGGAATTAGCATAATTTATATATATATATATATATGATATGTTGCCCTAGCAACTGCATGCAATACACTAGTCAGAATTCAGTCAAGATGGCGTGTTGCCGGATCAACCATCTTGAAACTTGACTATTATGACGTCATGCATGTATCCTCCGTTGAATGACACAGAGGTTCCTCTAACAGACAATCTCACTCTTTAATATCTTTGCTATTAAATTGCTTTCTTGGTTTCATTTCTGTTTTTCTTTTGCTGTGAACATGGCGTCAATTTTCTTTCCATTTTGAATTTACCTTTCGCCGCAGGTTGTGTGCATGCAGGTAGCTGGTTTTCTATTGGTGATTGGGGACCAAGTCATTGGATAAGGGAGATGTGTGCTTGGATTGGTAAGTCTCAGGCAATGAGGGAATGGAGATAACCAGGAGTGAAAGGTGAACAACGTGCTAATTAAATAAAATAACCATCACAGCATAGAGGTTATATCGCACAAACGACCCTTCCCCTGCCCGACCCCTCCGGGACTATAGTATACAACTCCGTGGCTACAGTCTCCTCTCCTCTCCTCTCCTCAGTCTCCTCAGTCTCCTCCCCTCTCCTCTCCTCTCCTCTCCTCTCCTCTCCTCTCCTCTCCTCTCCTCTCCTCTCCTCTCCTCTCCTCTCCTCTCCTCTCCTCTCCTCTCCTCTCCTCTCCTCTCCTCTCCTCTCCTCTCCTCTCCTCTCCTCTCCTCTCCTCTCCTCTCCTCTCCTCTCCTCTCCTCTCCTCTCCTCTCCTCTCCTCTCCTCTCCTCTCCTCTCCTCTCCTCTCCTCTCCTCTCCTCTCCTCTCCTCTCCTCTCCTCTCCTCTCCTCTCCTCTCCTCTCCTCTCCTCTCCTCTCCTCTCCTCTCCTCTCCTCTCCTCTCCTCTCCTCTCCTCTCCTCTCCTCTCCTCTCCTCTCCTCTCCTCTCCTCTCCTCTCCTCTCCTCTCCTCTCCTCTCCTCTCCTCTCCTCTCCTCTCCTCTCCTCTCCTCTCCTCTCCTCTCCTCTCCTCTCCTCTCCTCTCCTCTCCTCTCCTCTCCTCTCCTCTCCTCTCCTCTCCTCTCCTCTCCTCTCCTCTCCTCTCCTCTCCTCTCCTCTCCTCTCCTCTCCTCTCCTCTCCTCTCCTCTCCTCTCCTCTCCTCTCCTCTCCTCTCCTCTCCTCTCCTCTCCTCTCCTCTCCTCTCCTCTCCTCTCCTCTCCTCTCCTCTCCTCTCCTCTCCTCTCCTCTCCTCTCCTCTCCTCTCCTCTCCTCTCCTCTCCTCTCCTCTCCTCTCCTCTCCTCTCCTCTCCTCTCCTCTCCTCTCCTCTCCTCTCCTCTCCTCTCCTCTCCTCTCCTCTCCTCTCCTCTCCTCTCCTCTCCTCTCCTCTCCTCTCCTCTCCTCTCCTCTCCTCTCCTCTCCTCTCCTCTCCTCTCCTCTCCAATCCTCTCCTCTCCTCTCCTCGGTCTCCACTCCCTGTACCCATCCATATACGCCATGTTGTGGTCCCCCACCCTTCCCTTCCCTGGTGGAGATTCTGTGGATGTTGTTCATCACTCTCTGTCGCAGAGAACCCCGCTGTAATATAGCCGTCTGACCATTGGGGAACCTGCATGTGAAAAAGAGTATAGCACTAGCATGGTCTCAATGTCGACACCATTATAACGCATTACATCATTACCCACAATGCTTTGTATGTGAACGCAAAAATGTTCATAACAAAACAAAGAGTTTGTAAAGATGAAAAGAGAAGATAATTATATGGGTCATCAAACGCAAATGACACGTGCCAAATAATAGCCTACATGACCCAATCAAGAGTATTTATATATATATATATATATATATATATATATATATATATATATGTATATATAACAAACGTTCTTATTTAAGTTCAATGTTAAAGAATAATATGCGTTTGTGTCAGAGGAAATCTAATTGTGTAAACTATTTCCGCAGTTGTCCTGCAGTGTTTAGCGACCTATTGAAATTATTTTTTTGCGTTATGGACAGGAAGTCATTGAACGTGTCAGACCGTTTAAGGAAATCACGGTCAAGTTTAATACGTTTTCTGTAATTACGAAACACCGTGACCATGTACTTAACGATAGCTGATCTGCTTGTCGGTAGAAAGGGCTTGTGTATATATTATTTCAGAAGTTGGTAGACGGGGGAGGGTGGGGCGGGGGGAGAGGGGAGAGGGGAGAGGGGGAGGGAGAAGGTCGATTGTCCGGGATGGCATGAGTCAGGATATGGCTAATAGTCGAGTTTCGTATATGAATTAACAGAAATTTGGTTTTATCCGTCACTTGGAATTTCACGCTTTGAGAGATCTGTTTTAGTGTACGATTGGCGTAGAGCAATGGGGATAAATAAACGTCAAGTAGGGGGATGTGACAACAGTCTTATTATACAAGTAAAGCAGGACACCGAATAACTATGATCGTTGATGGACAGGCATCTGCACAATTCCTTCTATGTAGCCTACCGTATACATATACATAGGACCTATACATTCATGCCTGCTAGCATTTTTTTCCCCAGGAAGAACGTGGGCATCGGCCAATCAAATCCCTGGATTCCAAACATATGACGCTTTTTCAAAAAACATGTCCTGAATATTTTTTCCTAGTTTAAACCCCATATTATGAACGACAATCCTTCATTTTCATAGATACTGGATCCCTAACCCACTTTCTAAAACCCTAACTCTGATTTCAAACGAATTTGTAAATTCCTGAAAAACCTGAAACCTTTATTCGTCCTAGGAATAAAAATTAGGCTGCCTGCTATAGTGAGATATGCATGGTTACTAATACCAATTTCAGAATGCACGCGTGAGAATGATTTACCCCGTTAATAAATGACACGGGCATACTAATGTAATGATACGAATGAAGACGTTATAGTATGATTTACACGCATGTGACTTCAGCATACCGTACTAATTGGAATCATTTGAGAAGGAAAACTTTAGTATGTTTTAGGCACTCATGACTTGAGTATAAGAATGCAATGATGATACTGTACGACGTACGCATGCACATACTATAATGTAATGAAGGGAATCTAAATAGGAGAATGAATTGACCTGCGAGCGACATGCAGAAATGTATACATGTTGGAAGGATTTTTTTTCCGCATGTCACATTGTTCATATAGTACTATATACGGTATGTCTTCGCAATGCGATCGTTGATAATGCACCAGAATGGAATTTAAGACTCTGACATTGAGGGATATGAGTTCAAAATCATTTGAATTGCCCTTACCCCTCTCCAACCTCTGTGCGGACCTATGCGAGATGTACATCACGAGAGTGTTCAAATTGAGGCCCAGGTTCGAACCTCAGGAGGCTGGAAGACTTTTCCACTGTTCTAAGATTTCCAACTCATTGCCGTTTACTTTTACATACACACACACATATATATATATATATATATATATATATATATATATATATATGTGTGTGTGTGTGTGTGTGTTTTTGTATTTATATACATATATTACTGATTATATAGTTGAAATAATTTTCCTCTTAATTCTCAGGTTGGTGCAATGAAGTTTGTTTTGACGGCGTGGGGTGTTTTACCGATGACCTAGAGTGCCATAAAAACTTTTTCCCTCCTATGGGACCGGAAGAAATCGTCACATCCTTTACTCTATTCACACGAAAGTCTAAGGATCCAGTAAATGGAGAACCGCTAGAAACCTCGAATAGATCACTTTTACATCGGTCAACGTTTAGAGCCAACAAAAAGACAGTGTTCATTATTCATGGATGGGGAGAACACGGCAATAAGGCGTGGATACAAAATTTAAGAAAGGCAATATTACAAAGGGTGAGGTTTCATCTCCCTTTTGCGTTTATTTCTTTATCTTTATCTTGTAAGGTCTTTATCTTGTAAGACCTAATTGGCATAAATGTAGCGTAGAATGAGCTAAATATCTCTTGAAATATCCTTGTAATTATGTATATTGAACCTGCAGTACATGGATTTTGTACTTCGTCAGTAAAGATTAAATTGAGAAAAAATTACAATGATCATCTTTGAGATAACTGTCCTGCACGACTTACCCAAACATGAAAAATTTATGAAAAATGGTGTTTCATTTAGATAGATTGTTTATGTGTATCATGGTTTATTAAACCGTTCATTTCTTGAATGGAGAGGAGTTTTAACTAACGCTGAATCAAAAAATATTTAATTATATTATATTAATAATAAATATGACCAAATAATTTGCATTGATTACAGTGCCAAAATCACACTTTTCCATATTTATTTTCGACGATATCTGATATAATTATATAACAATCTTTGGTATAATAGTTTTGTATCGAAAAATCGTTAAAAAATCAATGAATAATTTGCTTTAAGCACATTTTGTTTCTTTCCTTAATGTTTCTTAAATTAGTTAATTTTCATGTGTGTTTTTTTATATTTTATTTTATTCTCTTTCTCCTCTCTATCTCTCTATATATATAACAGGAAAAGAGCAACGTTATAATTGTGGACTGGTATGAGGGAGCAGATGAATTAAATTATTGGAAATCAGTACAAAATATCAGAGTGGTCGGTTCCCAACTAGCTCATTTTTTAATCTTCTTAAAAGATCAGACTGGGGTGTCCGAATCTTCTGTACATCTTGTTGGACATAGTCTCGGTGCCCATTTAGCTGGATATACTGGCCAGTATCTTCCGGGCATCGGGAGAATTACAGGTAAGAATCCGCGCTTACAAAATGATCACTTGAGGTAAACAAAATACTCATGTTTTGTAGACCATTGCAAAAAACACTGCTATTCGATAAGGTGATATTTCAATAACACTTTCCAATCCTGTTAAATGGATCTTTATAATGTGTCTTCCAGGCTGATGTATTAATATTAATGTATTCTTTCCTAAACCTGAAATCTGAGGAGTCATCAGTGAAAGTGGCTGGACTTCTTAGTCTAACACAGAGACTATAGTATAGGTCAATTCTTCAGAAACGGCACCACAAATTCATAGGGTCAAATGATACGTTTACCAATAGATTATTGACCTAGTTATAACTTGTCAAGGAGAAATTGTTGATGAATAGCAGCAGCGAAAGTTGTTGTTGTTTATATGAAGTGAAGATGTCTTGAATGAGAATTTATAAAACAATGAATTAACATTGCCAGTTACGAAAAAAACAAAACTAAAAAAAATGGCACAACTTACGCAGAGTGTGGATGTAAGTATGTACGCTTTGTATATAGTAATGTCTATAAAATACATTGTGCAATCCATTTCGCAATAGTAAATTACACTCTCTCAGTGAAGAGAGGAAACTTGTCATATGCAGACAACGTATTACCGGTCCCGATATATATCTTTCCGGTTACCGCTGTTTGATGACGGTTCATAACTGATTACCAGGATAAGGACAATTTATACAATTACGTTTAGTTAATTATGTTTATGTTCTTTCTGTAATGAAGAAGAAAATATAATCTGAATTGACCCGTCATTAAATTGCAGGGACTTTTCCGTACCTCATTACTTGTGTCATCATGGAAATATAATATACAAATAATTATGCCAGTGACCCGGAACTTTGGGGATTGGGGGGGGGGGGATAGGGACAGCAATCAGACTAGTACTTTTATAGTGTTAATGAATTTGCCCACATCCCCCCTTTCATTCCCGTTATATCGCGCGATATCACTGACTGTGTGAAAAATCGTTAGGCCTACTGTCGAAATTATTGAAAAACTTGGAAACTTTTATAATAAGCAAATATTTCTGGTAATGACATTTGTCTAAAATAAACTGAAAGGAATTCCACGGCAGTACCGGAATCTTGGTGGTTGCAAACCTGTCTTTATCATTATCTTTGATGATATATTTTACCGTTTCTCTCAATGACTCTGGCATGCACTATACGAACAATATCATTGCAAACAGGGTACTTAAAAGAGCGCAATTATTCATTTACATCGGATTTGCATAACAAAAATAAATTTAGTGTTTTACTTATAATTCTGTGTGATCATTCTAAGCTACAAGTAAACATAATTTACTTTACGTAGACCTTCGATATATATAGTAGTTGATAATACATCGTAGATAATGATACATTGTAGATGATAATAATAATAATAATAATCATCATAATAATAAAAATCATAATAATACATGGTATAGATAATAATACATCGCGGCATGGAAGACACATTACGAAGAGCCATTACGTAGACCTTCGATAGCATTAGCAGAACCAGAGGAGTCAAGAACATCGCCTGGATAAGTTATACATCCGCAATTTGTTTGTTCCAAGTCGTATGACTTTGTTAATTCGTATAGCCTATATTCCATTATATTATTTAAATGAAGATTTATGACATTGGCCTGGAAACAAATACAACCTAACTTATATACGATTGAGTCTTTTTAAGAATGTATTATCATTATATTTTACTTATCTAAGTCAAGGGTCAGTGGATGCAGGGTATGTACGTTCACTCACATTTTTCAAGGTGAGAAGGGTGATCAATATATATTTATATATATTGATCACCTGCCGGCCTATACTTTGTTATATGACCTACATTTGATGTAATTCGTTTTGTACCGTATATGCCTTCTTTTAGGTCGATTGCGTACATGAGTACATAATATTGTGCATGTGCAAGAAATAAGCAGTATGAATATACAAAACCATTTCCTCCAACTTTAAAGTGGCAGCTAAGATTGACCACTTTGTAGGGAAGAGAGACGTACTTTCAAATTTGAAACTACAAAAAAACAATGCTAAAAAAATGATATTCTTGATTTACTTATGTCCATATTGGGACAATTTTCAAATCATAAATTCCAGACAATTATTATTGTGTTTAGCAGAATTGTATGTACTGCATAGCCTATATTAGGAAGGAGGCGTCACACCCACCCCCCCCCCCTCACTAGCACCCGGCAGTCGTCCACTCTGCCCTATAGTGGAAACTTATGTTGCGTGTTGGAATGATATATCAAATAGCAACTATATGCAGTGTACGTCTTATTCAACTTACACATATTTCTGGGCTCACAGTACAATTTCACACATTTACTTTTTTAATATAGCCCTGGATGCCGCTGGACCTTCTTTCGAGAAGACCGGAAAAGGCTGTAGACTTGATAAATCAGACGCTTTATTTGTTGATGCCATTCATACAGATTCTGTAAACGGGGCAGGAATATCGCAACCGGTAAGATAATATATCACTGTTGTTATACCTTATAGGTTAAATAATTGTCCAATATAGTTGGCTCTTGCATTCACAACCATGCAAGTTTAACATCTGAACATTTTTCAATCTTCACATGAACTTTACCTTATACCCTTGCCACGGCTTTGACGCCAGTGAGCTGTAACGTTATAGGTTCAACGTGGATAGTTCGATGTGTAACGAGATTGCTTGGAGGAGACAGTATATGGACAGATTCAGTTCCTTCCATTAGAGATATGGAAAGATGACCAAGTTCCACCGATGTTTGTCCGCCGCTTCTTACGATATCAATGTTATTGTGAGTCTTAGCCTACCGTATACTACAACGGATATCCTACACTACATATGAACTACCTTTCAACGTTGTGGATATAATCTCTTCTTAGCAAAGGACCTACTCCAACACGATTAAACATGCCCGCCCATATAGTCAAAGTGGACTCTACTGCCTGCCTGACACTCCACATACTTTTAGTATACATACTAACGCCAACAATAATGACCTTTATCATGTCATTCCGTATACGACTTCATTAAATAAAAATATATTCAAATTCCCCGCCCTTATCCCGTTGTGTGTCGCCATATTGGAGGAGAGGGAGGCAGACAATCAGCTGTTTACTACGTCGTACATGCACCTGAGAGAGTTTGTGAAATGCGTTGCCAACTTAAATAATATTTACACAATTAATTTTTACCCAACTTGTAAGACTTTGGAATATTGATAAAAAACGTTAAAATACCTTCAAAGCTCAAGCTAATGTAAAATGTTTATCTAATTTTGAATGATAGTTGTATACGTACGCTAAATATCGTTTATAAATTAAATTTCCCTACGCTACTTGATCTCTCTATATTCTTGGCGGGGCATGAAAGCTGGAAGTTGAACGTTCCGTCTCTCGAATGTGGAGGGATGTGGGATGATGATGCAAAGTTTGATAGGGAAGGGTCAACTCTGATTAACTCTACACACTGGAGATCGATACCCATTGACAAGCAGCATGATCTCAACGTAATGAAGAGAAAGGCCACAGATGTAGCACCTGAAGAGTTTACTCCAAAGGCTTTAAGGGTTTAATTTGAAGTCCCATGAGGAAGCAAGACTTCTTTGATCTCTTTAAACGATTGAAGTCATGACAAACGGACTCGTGTTACACACATGCAGGGTTTATTTGTATTGTCTAACTTATGTCTGTTTTCTCCTTGGTTTTCCTGTTTACTATTATTATTATGAACTTTTCTTTGTTTACTGCAGTGCATGCACTATTCGTTCATTCGTTCACTCGTTCTTTCAATCGCTCGCTCGCTCGTTATATATATATATATATATATATATATATATATATATATATATATATATATATATATATATATATATATATATATATATATATATATAGTCTGTTCAAAGTATCTCTTTCGAGATCCGGCTTTAGGAATCACAAATGATTTTCGAGTTGGTTAGCATCTTGTTTGATCTCTAGAGTAAGGCAAAATATGTCACCAAAAACAGAACTAGTATTGTTCGATACAGGTGACAAACGCCTACAGTGGAATTACGATCTTCCTTACCGGTTTCGAACCTGTGGACATACAATCAGCGTCCATAGCCTAGTGGTTAGGGTGTCCGCGTACAGAGCGGGAGGCCCGTGGTTCGAATCCCGGTGGAGGCTGAAAGTTTTTTCACTGTTCTTGATTTTCCAACTCATTACGATTTTCATTTATATATATATATATATATATATATATGTATATGTATATATATATATATACATATATATATATACATATATATATATATATATATATATATATATATATATATATATATATATATATCTTGTGTTGTCTTGTACAATAGGTTCACTTCAACCACAGTACTTACACTATATGGACATATATCATTCTAAAAGCCTATACATTAACATACGATACCTTTCAAGTTATCTTGCACATCTGGTGAGCCTTTTGGCGTTCCATCAGTAATGCACCGCAGTGGTATTAAACTGTTTTGCATGTCGATGTTGTATTTGAGAGAGTTTATCATCCCACCAGGACAGGTATGGCCAGTGGTGATCACATTCATGGACATACTACATGACAGAGGGGTGGGTAGGTGCATATGTCGACATATTATATTACAGAGGGGTGGGGTGGGTGCATACGTGGACATGACAGAGCGGTGGGGTAGTTGCATACGTGGACATACTACAGGACAGAGGGGTGGGGTGGGTGGGGCGGCAGGGGGCATTTTCGTTGTAATAAACCAATGACAACGACAAAGCTAGAGCAATTATAGTTTGCATCGTTGAAACCATATTTCATCAAATCACCTTCTGCATGCATATCCCAACCTCTGTATTTTCCACCTGCACTTCCCACCCAAACCACCGACGATATAACTCAATAGGATATATACCATACTTTTACGTTTGTATTTTGATTCGTTCCCGTTAATTTAATATATCTGAACTTTCCTTCTTATGAGTCATGTATTGTAATTGAACATAGATCGATTCCCTGATCTTTTGTCAAACGTTCCTCACCTCTATTTGATGAATATTAAACAACGGTCGTAGAAATGAATGAATTATATTATATATCTTTAATCTGATTCCGGACGGAACTAGTATATGAATTATCAATTTTATTTTAAATATTCGTAAATGTGTATTTATTTCATCTATTATTTATTAACTTATTTATTAATTTATTTGTTCCCATTTTAGATTGGTCATCGTGATTTTTATCCAAACGGAGGTCACAGTCAGCCCGGTTGCGAGTGGTGGCAGTTTGTTTGTGACCACGCACGCGCAAACGAGTATTTCATCGAAAGTGTTCTGAATCGGAATTGTGGTTTCCGCGGCGTCTCGTGCGAGAGCGAGGAAGCATTTGCTAATGGTACATGTGGGCCTACTGACGGTGGCGATATTACTTGCCCACGCATGGGTTATTACAGTAATACAAGACAGGAATCTCTGGGTAAATTTATTCTCTACACAGAAAGTACTTTCCCCTTCTGTGCCAAGAGGAGACGTTATGATAGATTATACAGAAAATGGAGAGGCGATCCTGACGACGAGAATATATACCGTCTGGCCGATGATACATCACGGCGGTGAAATCTGCTCATCAATTTGAAAAGTTGCAATATATTATGATGAAAGCGCGCGCTATCGTGCGTAACGAAATTTTAATATGAACGAGGATTTGAAGTTCACGAAGGGAAAACAAGGTCAAGTGAAATACAATTTTTTTGAGGGGGAGAAAAGAAGGAAGGTGTGAAGTGACCCAATGGTATCACAGTTTCATCTCAAGGACATGTGAGCTGGCGATAATGGGGTATTTAATTGTATGTAGAATTTTGCCATTTAAAATGTGTATGTATATACGGCATAAACTTGAATTTACTCAAATAGGAGCAAAAATCTAATTTTTGCTTATTAAGTCGGCAAAATTCAATATTTTGTTTTATTATCTCTGATTAGTTTCATCGACGAACGAGTGTATACCTATTAGAAATGTTTGTATTGGAAATTAAAAATTAGGCTTCGATATTTGTAATATCCGTCTATATGTATATGAAATCAGACAACATTTATAAAATGAATTCCTAATATGAAGCAACACGCCGCGCCATCATACTTTTCCAATATATACCAAAAGAGGTAAACACATCTGAGCTGATGCATGTGTATATGGCTACTGCAATTATATATATATATATATATATATATATATATATATATATATATATATATATATATATATATATATATATATATATATATATATATATTAATAAATTTTCTCGGCTCTTGTAACTTGGCAATAAATCGTACCGCTGTCTAGCTCACACTCCATATACATCGGCATTAACGTCCCTTTCTGTCTGATGGACGCCAGCTCCATTTTATTTCAGGGGGTATATTTGAAGAAAGGACTAAAACGCAATAGGACACCAAAATAATGTACTTTTGAAATTTGAAAGAGTCATTGAATGGGGGGGGGGGTAAAATATATTTTCTTACTGATGTACTCTTTGACTTAGATCGATTCAATATTCTCGGTACTTGAGTTCAAGTAAATTTCAAACGTTCAACGAATTCAAGTTGATAACCTTTTGTGCTAATATATAGTTTCATTCATGTTTAACATCTTTACCGGCCATTTGGGGGAGGGGGGGGGGGTATGCATTCTCCTAAAAAATGTGTCATATAACTGAAGTCTTCCAATCAGTCTTTTCATAGTCCAAAAAAATGGAAAAAATGTTTAAAAAAAATCATATTGAGCGCCAGTTATTATTCAATAGTAAGTTCAGCTTTTAACTTAATCATAATTGGAATGCTCCTTTAAGGCTAAATTGTTGTTGATGACGTCAGTTCCTCAGTGCTGGGATAAATGTTAATCCAATTTTGTTTCATAAATTCTAATAATTCAACCAAGACTTGTTCTTGTAAATTCATATAAAGAACAGTCAACACCATTCGTTATTGCATGGCATACTTTTAATGCTCTGTAAACATGTTATTATCAAGTCATTGACTTCTCATATTTTTCCTACTGAGTTTTGTGTTGCATCTAAGGAAGTGACCATAATGGTCTGTTTGTTAAACTGAGTAGTCCAGTCACTTTCATTGATAATTGATTTGTGACAAATTTACATGTGCTTAAAAATGACCGATACTGATTTCAGTATTATTTAGCGGTCTGTAATATATATCAAATTAATTGTGTTCCTATAAGGTCATCCTTCAACAAGAAATATAAAGTGAAATTCTTATGTTCAAAACTTTGAGGTCAATTTCGTAAATTATGCTTCTTGCCAGGAAACTAAGAAATATGATGTATATTTCAGCATTTGAATATATTCTCCCTTTCTTCATGTGTGAGATATCGGTAATTATGTCTGCCTTATGTTCATCTAGGTATATACGTTAGTCTATTTATATATATGTTTATCTATCCCACATTTCTTTTATGTCTAATTGTCTGTCCTTATCGATTGTCTGTCTGTCTGTATGTTTGTCCTTATCAATTTACAACCGTCCACGTGTCTGTCCGTCTGTTGTCTCTATGTCAGTGTATCTGTCTGTCTGCTCAGTGAGCGCCTTGCCAAAGATCTTTCGTTAATAGTTTGCATGTTTCAAGAAAAGTAGGCCTATATATATAGGTTTTGTTTTTAAGGTAAAGGGTCCAGCATATATGTGGTCCTTGCACTTTATTACATGTATATTACATGTATGTTATTTGTTTATTACATGTATATTACATGTAACTTCTACAGGGTTTTAAAAAAAAAACGTGTTTGTTTGATTATACTTAGCTTCATTATTTGCTGCATTGAGGTTTCGTTTATGTAGGATAAAACAAGTTATTTATATATTTTTTATTACGTAATATAGTAACTTATTAAACGTTGTACATAACAAAATTGATCGGTAATCTTCATTTCGAATTGTGTTAAAAAAGGGACATGGTCAATGCTAGTAGACCAGTACAAACACACACACACACACCCACACACGCACACACACACACACATACACACATGTGCACATTTATATATATATATATATATATATATATATATATATATATATATGTGAATTGAAATACAAATACGCTTAAAACATGCCCACAGAAAGACCACGGAGGAAAAATGAGATTATGCTTGATCTCGTGAGATTAGTTTAGCTACGACCCTTCCGCATCCTCATCACCACAGTTAAGTGTTACCAGGGAGTTGTTCCATAACAACTCCCTGGTGTTACCACAAACAGTTGTCTTAGCTTCATGTCTAAGAATCAGAAGCTGAGTCAAACCGCTACCGGGAAGTGACCATTTTCAGAGGATGAAGCGGAATTATAGAGGGTAGTCAAAATGGGTTATTGTACGGAAGAACTCTGACCAGAATAAGAACAGGGTTTATTAAAATGTTATCTTCTGACCTGGTTTCTACTCTTCAGATATATAGACAAGATAGATCAACAAAATAACGTTAATATAGGTAAGGAGAGCAATTGTTTTTTTTTTATTCGTGAAACCGACACACCGACACGTTTCTGTCTAGTTTGGTTTCAAAGAAACATGGAAATGATTTTTTTTTGGTGGGTGGGTGGGTGGGTCTGGGAGGGGGGTGGGGAAGGGTATATCGCCATGTTCTAAAACCATATCTCCGTGTAGTCGTGGGGTTGTTCTTTAAGTCATGTAACTGATGTATACGTGGATGTTACTTCAGTCATGTAAACATGGACTTTGCTGATGCATGCTGCTGCTACAAAATGATATGTACATAATGTTCATTCATGATGGATCAGTTTGATAAAAATTGATAAACAACACTGTTTCTCAATTGTACTTTTGGTGAGCATGCACCGTCGAAATCAATTGCTGCCGAAGTATGATGATATTCGGATAGATATGTACATATACATATGTGAATTGCCATGTGCTATGTGGTAGTGTGTGTGACAATATAAATAATCAGTAACACATCTAAGTTATATACCAGCAACGTGTCATTGTTTACACCAGAAACATATATTTACATTACGGACATATACATTTACGCCTCTTTACCTCTTCAAGAGTGACTGACTAATCTGAAATTCCTAAGCTGCCCGCATACCTTCGAAAATATTAAATGTATTCCGGGGATTGTGATGTTGATAACGGAGAGACTATATATGAGAGAGGGGTAATATGACCTTCAAAAGAATACAAGCTATCCTATTTTTGTTTTCATTTGACGTACCCGGAGTATATTTGACCCACCCCAACCATCTTCCTATCCCAACCCCAACCCATACCCCTTCCCTGCTCACTCTCCTCCTTCCCACTCTCGCCCCCCCCCTCCCCCTCAATCCTTCATCATAATTTGTCCCAAAGATCATTCCAACCTCTATAATTCCTTTTTTTATTCCAAGATTATTCAATAAAAGTAATATTTCGGCTATAGTTTTACCGCGAGTCCCCTTGAAGAAAATATCCTCTTGCATAATCAATCAATGATTACCCATTGAGTCAATACAAACTATTTTAGTTGGGACAAGGTGTGAGTTTAAACTTCAATCCGATTAAAACAGCCATACAGTTATATCAGCCAAATCTGGCATACATTGTCGCCACTGGTGACTAATAATCAAGTTAGTTCAAAAGCCAATCCATTCAGTATTGAACACCATTGTCAGCCGTGTTATACACATGTAGTACATGTCACTTGATTAGTACACATCAAGAATGTGTAGGACAAATAACAACAGTTTATGCACGTTAGGTTAGGAAGGTTCGCTGTTGCTTAATTATTAGAGTACAGTTCTGTTAAAGTTTAATGTGTGTTCGTCTATTGCAGTCATGATGTTATCACGGCTATCATTCTTTCCCTTATTTTGCGGTTTGTTCGTGGTAACCCATTCATGGACGATTCGAGAGCTTGGATATGTTGCAATCCCTAATCCTGCCTTTACCTCAGTTCAGGTTCACCCAGGAACAGGTCGCTATGACGTCACATGTACGACGTTTAGTTCCTCTCCACTTGTTGCCGATCGGGTTATGGTAATTCGTGACGTAGGAGGTCAGATCGCTCAGAATGGAGCCTCCAATCTTGAGGTCGAGGTACTCAGTGGGGGACACAAATGGCCCAACGAATTGGATAAAGTTCCAGGTGAGTCATATCGTATAAAACAAACGTGCAGCAGCCTGACGCGGATCCATGGCACGGATTTTACACACCATTTTTCAAACCCCACCCCTACCCCGGCCATCCCCCACCAACACGCAAATACAACTGTACTTATTATCACAATCTTGTTTGTAGACCTCATTACTAGATCTAATTTATATCCATGTGCATTAGAATTGCACCATTTCACGACCACTTTCTTTCTCTGTGGAGGATCCCGAGACTCTCCTACATGGAATGCGACTTCAAAGACTCCACGGACACCCCACCCCCCCCCCCTCTTTTTAGTCATGAAACCGCCCTGAATGTTGTTTCAACACTTCATTAAAACAGTAGCAAAGTATAACTATTTTAATCTGCCCCTCGTCCCCCCCCCCCCCCCGCTCTCCATCGTCAGTCTGGATTTATTTTTATACTCAAGAAGAATTTATTTTTACAACCTTGCAATCTGATTTCAACCCCCCCCCCCTTCCCCCAAACACACACACATACACTCATCCCTACATTCGCAGTCGTATTCATCCACCCCACAGCTACTGTACACCCAATCATTCTTAAATTTAATTATCCTGCTATACAGAACGTCATAAAAAAGGCTTAAGCCCCTATCTCAATCAGTTGGGGGAAATTTTGGAAACATCCCCACCACCACCCCTCCCCCTACTCACACACCAACATTTGAAATTCTGTGCTCGTCACTGCCAAACAAAATTCCTTCCAAAACCATTTCGCAATTTCAAGCATTACTTTTCAAGGCCATCTGTAGTTACAATAAAGCATAGAAAAGCACCTTCAATTTCTATGCAATAAAGTAATCTTCCTCTATACTGATCGAATTTGTATATTTTCTCTCAGACTCTACACTGCAGCTATCAATGACAGTTGAGCATTAACCTTCATTGCCATATGTTTTTCATTGGATTTTGGCCCTTGTAGTGCATATATAAAAGTATGGGAGATTCACATGCACCTTCAGAAATGTACTTCGGAGGTTCTCTAGTTTTTTCTTACATAACGTGCACGTTAAAGTCACATGTGCCCATTACAGAATTGAGATATCAAATTTGAATAATATATAACTATATGCTGACAATGCATATCTTATACAGTCTTGTGTGTCATGTGAAGATTGCAAATAAGGTTCAACTCTCACAATAACCTTTTTGACCACCGTCACAGCTCATCGGCTCCATGCATGGATGATTAAACATCAACAAGTATAGAGGTTGGTTTAAATTAAAATAAAATAGTTCAAAATAATATACAAATGTAACAATCCTCACCCACCCTTTCCCGAAATGCGTTACGTGACAGCCTTTATATAGTTTTTAGGCTTGGTTACTTCATCCGTCATAATTGGAATACCATTTTGCCTTTGTGTTCGGCTTGACATACGGATAAACGTTTCATTTTCGTATTTGCTTTAGAGCTTACATAAATCTCTCAAAGTGAACTTCAGAGTTTAATTTCGTAACTCGTACAAATAACGTGTGTGAGCCGAGTAACCTCATAGACACCGAGTCAGCAGTATATACCTGTCATATACAAAGTCTCCTTCTCATCGTTGTAACGAGGAAACAGGCCAAGGGGGAAGTTAGTCTGTGGGCTTCAACTCCGCGGCCCGGGCCCAATCAGTGGGTCCGAGGAAGTATGTAATAAAGAATCATTTTCGTAATTTATTTTAGGAAATTTGATGACTTCAGCATATGGCGGTCATGTATTACAATTGTCCCATAGGCAAAACTCGAATGAACAATATCCAAAGCCGTCGACACGAGGCCTACCCCTTTTACAGTCAGAGATCGAGTCCACACGTTTTCAGTCCGAATCCCAAGTTTTCAGTCAGAATCCTAAAAGACATACATGACACGTGTTTCGATTGACTGTGGTGGGATGGGATGGGATGGGATGGGGTGGAGGTAGTAGGATATAGGATAGGGCACCACTATCTATACCTCCGAATGCCGTCAAAAGCAAGTTTACGGTTTCAACTGATATTGACGACAGCGCTAATAGAATAGGGTCAAGAAAATGGCGTAGTGGCTTAAGAGGTCCCAGGGCAAGGCCCACCAATACCGGAAGTCTTTTTTATTGGGGCTACCCGCTATCCATACACATATTCGCTTCACGTTTTGATTTTTACTTTTACATACCCTTTCTTTTATAACATACTCGTGTGTTATATATCATAATTTCCAACGTAATCGGTAATAATGACATAAGTCTCTGTTATTTCATTTTTGGTGATCATTTTGGCGTCAGTTCGAACTTTTCTGATCTGTTCTCGTTCAGTTTCCTCCTAAAATGTGTATGTTTGTCGCGATGTCTTTTGCGGACCTAACAGTAATCAAGTCTCTAAGTTAAATACTCTCATAAACAATGGGTAATTATGTTATGATTAGTTATGTTATACAGAATGTCATTGAACAGGAAATCATTTGTCAGCCATTGGTTAACATTTGATACATTTGCATCGTTTAAATATTTGTAAACCCTATCATTCTGACTTTGCAAGCTATTCTGTTAATCGACAAACTCGTTTGCTATAATACTTGCAAAAACAACAAAAAATCGATAATTTAAACACGTGGGAATTTAAATGTATGGACTAGGTAATAGGATATTTATTTATACAACGCGAAAAGACAGTGACCCCATTTACAAACCGATGAGTATATAATCAACACATTGGCGTCGTTTATCTAAAGTAAAGAAACGCTACAAGAATTGTAGGTCGATACATCTCTGAGGTTATACATGATCGTGAAATAGTCGGAGAAACACATCTCCCTCCCCTACCCCCCACCCACCCTTATTATCCTCAGCAGTCTCCGTTATTTTATCACTGCTGGATATTCGCAAATATATATCTTCCATACGTGGACGTCGAGACCCAAGTCGGGCCCCAGGGCACAAACGTGTCACCAGGTTTCCTTTTCCTGAAGTACAATATGGAAATGAAACCCACTTTCCCACCACCCCCTCCGAGTCTGTACCCACCGTCTTCTGGTCCCTGGTCTTTCGTCAGGCTTTTCCATAGGGATGTAAATTTATCGTCTTCTTTCTCAGTACTCTGGAGCAACAAGAGAGAGAGAGATAACGAGAGAAAAAAACGAAATTCAGAAAATCCTTGTCCTATTTTTTCTCTTTAAACATAATAAACTATACTTAAACTGATTCTGTGCGTTTCGAAAAGGAAATACGTAAAACTGTTCATTTTCCAAAAATGGAACTTCGTTGAAGCTGCTCATATGACAAACCAAGCAAAATGAGACGGTTTAACCAAGCTTATTTTGCCAAAAGTGTTTCATTAATGAGGAAAAATGTATCAGCTGAAGACATATTTCATTATTGTATTTTGTTACGCCATGTTTCTTGATTTAAATAAGCCAATGAGAGAATACATTGTCATGCATATTCAGTACCAACGAAGCTCTCCTTGCTCGAAGAACAACTGATCGTCGATGCGATTAGCAGACTAGTGACAACAGTAATAAGTGTGCAAAACCTAGCCTATGCATGGTCACATATAATACAACACTTGGTATCACAGACATTCAATCATTTTCACAATCTCTCTCTGACTACGCCTTAATAGCGTAACTTTATCAGAGCTAGGTCTCTGACTAAGCTATTAATATTATACTCAGACCTAAGCTACTACCTCTAGTACTAGTACGCCGACGAACAGTAACAGTTCGCTCAAGTTATAACTGACGTTCGATGAAGCTATTCGAAGGAACACTGACTTGTCATCTTAAGTGTATATTCAATTCAGCCATTAACCTCGCCTCCAAAGTCCTATATGATATGAAAATAATTGTCCGGTGACAAAACCTAACGCAGAGGAAGAATTACGTCGAGGAGAAAAAAACAGCCGACATTTATGATCTAACATTAGAGTGTACGATAAATACAGTATGAATACCTTACCAGTAAGGAGTACTGCTGATGGAGATAAATATTATTATAAATAAATACAGGACATGAGGCAGTTATGTTTACGACCACGAAATGTGGTAGAAACCCACCCGCAATGGATTATGAATTGTCATCATCATGTCGGGTGGCTTCCAATTCCACATTTTAACTCAAATTTGAAATCCAGAACTGACATATGAATATCATGCATGTGTTACACATGTGGTGACACCGTCGCTGTTTACTTTTGCATATTCATTACTAAACTCACATCTAGGCGTGGTCTAGCTCTTATAATGAGTATCGTTTTTTATTTTCAAAGATGCTGTAAAAATTTGACCGTTTTTACGCCGTTTCCGTTAGTTTTAACAACTATCACTCTCATTTTCAGTCATTAAATGGCATGTTTCATTAATGAACAACACCGGTAGTACATCGAAACATAAAGAAAAACAAAACATCTAACATTATCTTATGTCGTTTTTCCTTTTTCGGTACGCACTAGTTTCCTTCGTTGATGTTGATAGACTATTTTTTGGTCCTGCTTAATGTTAAAATCTAATATCAATGGAGTTCATTAGCTTGAATAGCAAAGGTTCATTATCAAATAGTGAAGAAATAGTTCAAGATTTTTAAATTTCCATGTTGTTTATTCTGTGGTTAATGCAACTCTGAAAAGTGTCTTGACATCAAACTGTTCAGGATTGAATCAATTTCCTTTATGACCTTCTCTTGAACTTTCATTTTTGTTGATAACTTTAGGCAAGTACCTAAATTTGATCAATTGTAATCATATTTTCAGAAATAGATTTGGGAAAATTGCCAACCAAATTCAAAGAGATACTTTAAAGAGGGAAACTGAAGAATTCAAAAAGAGGGCGCTTGCACACCCGGTCCGACCTATACAACTCTCGACCCCAATGCTCAAAACAATTATTTTCATTGTAGCATTTAATTGTTTAATGCAAGACACATTTATAAATAATTTGGAGAGTCAGAACGTCCAGGAACGAGGTTATGTATGGAAAGGTTAAGCAATTTAGACGTGCTAACATATGGGGTTAATACTTGATGACCCAATGGGGCAGTAGACAATACAGTGCTGTGGTATTTGTTTGTACAGTGTGCAACGCCTGATCATGAACTTTGACCTCATGCATGTATGTTATCGTTATACGTGGTCAGAGAACCACCCAGCCATCCCACCTTTCCCCAACTTTCTCCCTCTCTCCCTCCACCCTCCCTTCCCCCCCCCCCCCCAACTCTTACCATCGCCCTGGAAGGCCTTTGGTGCCCGGATATTCGTGAATGTGATTATCTAAGTTTCATCGATCTTCCGAGAGCATTCTTCCATATGATTGTCGGGTGAGATGAGAGGTATGACAGGGGGTGGGGTGGCGGTTGGGTGGTGGTGGGGGGGGGGAGTGGTGTATGTTGGACCCAGCCGACCTTGCATTAGAGGAGATCTGATATGACTATACTTATGACCTAACATTATTTGAAGATTTTAACCATAATTCGTCTGAGGTTAAATTTAATTAATCACTTCACTTCAAAAGAAAAAACAAATGCTTACTGTTCACTAGAGCACAGTGTACCATATCGGTTAACCGCGTATCCGTACCTAAATACGTGTATTTGAAGTGTCATCATTGTAATGAAGAACATTAGGCCATGGATAGATATTCTTGTTGTTCTCATCTGCGGTTAACAAAATTTGAACAAAAGGTTTTTCATCATAAAACATATATATTTATACATAAAAATATGAAGATGCCAAAGACCGCAAAAAGCTACCACAAGAATTTTTGTGCAACAAAACCATTTTTTCTCTCTCCCGATTTGAGAAATAAGATCTTTGAAGGTGATGAAATCATTTTGGTGTTTGTGGAAAATGTTCGTATATCAGGAATTTAAGGCATTTTTTAACTTTCACTCACGCAGGAATAATGTTCTTCATTTTTTTCTATTTATTATACATCTTCTTTAATTTGCAGATGACGTCTTTGGCCGAAATGATCTGTGGTGGCTAGGAACCGGATTTCTAGTCCCAACCAAAACAGACGGTATTATAGCTCTTATCGACGCTGATGAGGACACGCAAGGTATTAAACTTACTCAAGACGGTTCCTTGTCTTTTTAAAGTTGGCGATTCATGGCTGATGATGAGACACTAAGACTGACACTTACGTGAATGACAACATTATCATAAGTTAAACACATTGTAACTCTTACTTCCGACCCTTTGTTAATGAGTAATATTTCAGTTAAATAGCTAATGTTTCATGTATCATAGGCAACATCTGACATACATATCATTAATAGGAAGTAAGATATTAAATTCAGGTTATGTATTTGAAGTATTAGTCTGGTTCTAGGCCGAAACCTTACACCGGAGGCTCATCAATGTAAGTGACTGGAGAACCTAGTTTAGCACTCACTTCAAATATGAAGAAGGAGAAAACTAAAGTCAGAAAATCATCTTTACCTTATGAGGTATATATACGAGAATTAGTTTACCTAAGAAATTGAGCAGATTAGTTTGTTTGGGGACTAGGGGGGGGGGGGGTATCCTTTCTGAAAGGCATAAGTCGACACCAAGACTTCATACCTCCAATGAATGAAACTAATTTCAGCAGTTTTGGTACCTGGATCCTTTTTTTGTCTCTTATGCACACTTAAGATGGGCCCTACTGGATTTGTTGCTCATTTGAGTGTGTCTAATTCATAGAAGCAATATAAAAATTACTCTTAGAAAGAGTAGCAACATTTTGGGCTCAGACGATAATATGTTTACAATAGGGCCTAGATAATATTTATAAGATAATACAGAACATTCACCGGAAATGACTACTTGTCTAAAATGATCTCTCCCGCCTTTTCTCTCTATCTCTGTATTTACTTCTCTCTGTATTATTTACTTTAAGTTATTTCATTAACGTATGCAATATTTTTTGCATAATATACTTACTTTGTTGTCTTATTCATTTGTTTCATATAAACAGACGGACCAGCTCCAACCTATGACATCACAAGTTCTCCTTTGATTACGCAAGAATGGTTCTACCATCACGTCAGTTTCGTCGACGCCGACGGGGACGGAAGAAAGGACGCCCTCTCTGCTCGAGCATACGTGCCTTTAGGTATATATACAACATATCACACGCTAATACCTTGTACCCAATAAAATATGCTTTTAACCGATTTAAGGCAGCTTTCTGAGTTGTATCACACGTTTCACTGTCCTTCGAAGTTAGTTCCCCTCCATTCCTCGGAGTCAGTCCTCTTTCGCCACCCCTGGAGGATGGACCACACAACCCCCCCCCCTATTACATGGGGAGCTCCTGATATGAATCTGCGGGACAGAACTAGATTATATCATTTAGTAAATCACTTACATTGTTGCTGTCATTGTGGTTCACCTTGACGTGACTGTCTTATGTGGTCGACCACGAGGTTAACATGAGGTATGCTGAGATTCCAGAGCAAAGAGATAGATTCTCTAGGCTGTGCTGTGCGAGAATACCCACTGGGATAAATGTGTTTCATTTTATAATCTAATTAATAGTGAATGTTCCTCCATTGTTAGTAAAGGAAAGGAGACATTGACTGATCCCAAAATATACAAAATATATGCTATAATGTACACTTAATTGATTTACAGCCAATTTCAATCTGTATCAGGTATAGGAAACCGTGTGAATGACACAAATGCCCTCATATATATATATATATATATATATATATATATATATATATATATATATATATATATATATATATATATATATATATATATATATATATATATATATATATATATATATATATATATATATATATATATATATATATACATATATATATACATATATATATATATATATATATATATATATATATATATATATATATATATATGTGTATATATATATATATATATATATATATATATATATATATATATATATATATATATATGTGTATATATATATATATATATATATATATATATGTATATATATATCAGTGGCGGAGAAACAAGGGGGTTGGGGGGGTTTAGCCCCCCCACTTTTTGAAGAGGGGGGTTGGCCCACACAATCAACCCCCCCCTAGTTTTTGCCAGTAATGTTCTGTTATAGCCTATGTTATGTGCTCCAAATGGCATAATAAATCAAATTATTAAATTTGAAATTGTTAAAGTCATTTCAACCTTTTACCTGGTAGGCTACATCAACAATTAACGACAGAAAACCGAGTTAGAATTGACCCACACATTATTTCTAGCCCCTTTCCCCCACCTTGCGCATTGGAACTTGTAGCTCATAGCGCTAACTTCACCCCACAACAGACATACACAAAATAACGTTTTGCTGTTGAATAGCTTTGGAACTGTATACTGTACACTTGCCAACTTCAACGAGGTGAAGAAAGGAAAAGAAAAAGAAGAAAGAGAGAAAAGGAGAAAAGGATGGAGTAGAAAATACGGCAAGAAAACGGGAAGAGAAAGAGGAACAGTGACAAAATTATTCGAATTTGTAAAGCAAACAGCAGATATCACATCATATCAGTGAGCATGAAAATGGCGTTCCACGATCAACAGCCTCCAAACCATGGGCGCAGATCCCGGTGAGGACAGCGGGACGCGTCCCCACCAACTTTTTCAGTAGTGGGGACATGATATACCGTGTCCCCACAAATTTGTCTTGACCAATAGCTGCATTTCAAGTTCCCCTATATTGAACTTTGGCGCAGTTTGATCCAGCATTGTGCAAATGACATGCAGCAGTTCTCATTTTATTGTATTTTATCCAGTTGTTAAATATAGGACGGAAATCGCATTAGCGGCAGTCTATATTTGTTTTCTGGGAGAGGACACCAGACCCATCGTATATACAAAAGTCTACTTGGATTATTTGTCCCCTGATTTTCTTTCTGCAGACGCCCATGTATTTCTCCAAACTAAATTTCTAAGCCATGAGATCTAAAACTTAAGGAGGTTTAGGAGCATCGTTAGGTCTGGGAAGTGTTACTTCCGGCGATCTGGGAGGTATATTTGCCCCAAAAAAGCGTACGCTACGCGCGAACCCATGGTCGCGCTCCGCTTAGATAGTGTCATAGAACAGACACGCGTCCCCACCATTATCCAAGACTGATCTACGCCAATGCTCAAAACTGTCGATGTGTGTAGTGTTCGGTTTCAGAAATATCTGGTATATTTTTATTTCCTTCAACGAAATTTTTTAGTAACCGTCTGAATTTTCGAAAATTCCCTAACCAACATTCTTCATCATACTTCATCATACTCGTGCAATTTTGACCCGTCTGTTAGGGTTTGAAGGAGGTTTTTCTATATCGGTTGTCCATAGATGATATTTTGTGCAACATTATGGGTATGTTTTGAAGTGAATTTATTCACGAGAATTGTGAATTTTCAAATTCTGAACAGTGGGGCTGACGGATATTGTGGGCCGCGATGAAGAATCACCTACAAAAGCAATGATCCACAGGATATGTGATGAAGTCGAACATGATGTGTGACTGGTGACAATCTTCAAAAAGGTTATAGATGAGAGAAAAAGTATTTGGAAAAAACTTGGTTCTCAGGCAAAAGTGTACATATGGTTGGTCAGTTTCAAGCCCGAGAAGTGCCATTTCCGGTGATCTGGGGGTACCAAAACCAGAAATTTGCTTGTACGCTGCGCGCCAACCAATAGTGGCGCTCCGCTTAGATAGTAATACGCGCCCCCCGGGTTAAAAAATCCTGCATACGCCCTGGTTAAATGCAGCTTTTCAAGGCCTGGGCAGTGCCATTTACTGCAATCTGGGAGGCAATATTTGCCAAAAAATTCTTGTGCACTTCGCGCCAACTTATGGTGGCGTTCCACTTAGATAGTGAGCCAGCAGTTATGACTTTTTATTTCATCAATGGCATGCAACCCCCCCCCCCCCCACTTCTGACAAGAAATCTCCGCCACTGATAGGGGTCTGGGCAGTGCCATTTACTGCAATCTGGGAGGCAATATTTGCCAAAAAATTCTTGTGCACTTCGCGCCAACTTATGGTGGCGTTCCACTTAGATAGTGAGCCAGCAGTTATGACTTTTTATTTCATCAATGGCATGCAACCCCCCCACTTCTGACAAGAAATCTCCGCCACTGATATATATATATATATATATATATATATCTATATATATATATATATATATATATATATATATATATATATATATATATATATATATATATATATATATATATATATATATATATATATATATATATATATTTCATTAACATAAAGTCTGTTCAAAGTATCTCTTTCGAAATCCGGCTTTAGGAATCACAAATGACTTCGAGTTGGTTATAATCAAGTTTGATCTCTAGAGTAAGGCAAATATGTCACCAAAACAGACCTAGTATTGTTCGATACAGGTGACAAACGCCTGCAGTGGAATTACGACCTTCCTTACCGGTTTCGAACCTCTGGACATACAATCAGCGTCCATAGCCTTTAGTGGTTAGGGTGTCCGCATATAAAGCGGGAGGCCCGGGTTCGAATCCCGGTGGAGGCTGGAAGTTTTTTCACTGTTCTAGATTTTCTTACTCATTACGTTTTCAATTCTATATATATATATAGAATTGAAATGATATATATATATATATATATATATATATATATATATGTATATATATATATATATATATATATATATATATATATATATATATATATATATATCATGTCTTCACAGTTTTTCTACTGATACAGATTGGCTGTATTTCATCCTGTGTTAAATATACGTAGTGTTCTATTGTTTCATGTGAAGTTTATTACAAGCCTCACAGTTCTTGTCCGATCTTTGGTACACACAAGTACGCAAGTACTATGTTTGCGGGTGACCTTATTTTTCCTCAAAAAGGTCAAGTATGGAATAACCATCACATTTTGAAAACGCTTAATGCAAAAGTGCGGCTTTAAAGTGCACTCAATAATGGGAAAATGTTATCTGTTGCGTAACGTAGATCTCATTTGTATCATGTTTAAAAGTGGAAATGACCATGACATGTACAAATAATCATTCATTGTACTTGATGCGTGTTCTGATGGCATCAGTTCTTAAAGTTCATTCGAAATTATCTTTCTTGTTCTGAAACTAATTCAACCAGAATGGTATACGGTGCACCGCATTATACAACCCTAGCATATTACACGGTATTATGTCTCTAACTAGATGACCGTTAAATTAATAACCTTGTTCAGTTTCCTTTACTAGACAATAATGACTTCTCGCTCAATTTTTCGCTCAAAGTTATTGAACTTACTCTGTAAAAGTACATCGGTTTACACGGATGAATTAAAGTATCTTTCTTCTCACCCAGTGGCGTAGCCAAGGGGCGTGGGGGCGACAGCCCCCCCCCCCATGAAAGCTTGTCGCCCCCCAGTCGCCCCCACTGGGATTTTGGGTGTCGATAAAAACATGTGCGAAAATATATCATTGGTCTGAATGGTCTCAAATCTCCATGATGACCACTCATGAACGACCCTTCGACCGCGGACCGGCAGTAGGCTATAGTTGCTGAAAAACCGGACGTGACAGTGCATAGGCCGGGTTTTCACTTCTGGGACGTACCCTGATGCCCTTAAAACCGCCAAATTTTCAAGAAAGGAGACAATACTATCGCTGAGAATCAGTCTATCACCCTAATAATGTTTCAGAGGGATGTTGAGGAAACTTTAGAGCAGCTTACAAGCATGGGCGTCAATCCTGGGGGGGGGGGGGGCGGTGGGACACGTCCCCCACATTTCGATGGGCACATTTCGATGGGTGGGGGACACACTATCAAATGTCCCCCCCCCCCACACACACACATACACGTTTTAGTGTCGTGGCTCTATTTGGTTAGGGCTTACACATCTCAGGCTTCATATCATCGAATATTAGAAGTTCAGTTCTATAATAAGTGACCGAGAGTTTTCACATCGGTATGACCTGCAACTTTGTCTGTGTGTCGCGACGAGCGAAATTTGTGATTGAAACCACAAGCTGTGTGCGGATAATGGTGCGGCCGGAGCCTACAGCTAGTTCAAGAAGTCATGGCACTTCATAGCTAGAGCCAAAGCCTGTACATATTTGTTGTTTAGTTGTATGGTGTTTCAAAGACGGTGCCCGTTCCCTAATATTGGGTAAATAGGGAGCATATTCCGTAAAAATTAAGGCCGCATGAACTTTATTGCAGATTTCCTGAGTGACGAATTTGTAATTTTCTCCCGAAATCACGCAACTAAATGGCTGCTATCAAGCCTGGCAAGTGCCATCTCCAGCGATCTGGCAGATATTGAAATCTGAAATTTTCTTGCTACGCTGCGCGCCAACCGATGGTAGCGCTCCGCTTAGATAGTACTTACGGCCGGAATACTCGAATCGATTACGTCCCCCAAGTTTCAAATCGGATTGACGCCCCTGCTTACAAGGCCTGGGAAGTGTCATTTCCGACGATCTAGGAGGCCTTTTTAGCTAAAAATTTTGGGTACGCTGCGCGCCAACCGATGGTGGCGCTCCGCTTAGATAGTAACAAGACGCCCTCCCAGGAAATGGTCAATCCCCCCAGCGCCCCCACTGAAAAATTCCTGGCTACGCCACTGTTAATCTCACACGAACGGTGTAAATCCTGATATATTTAACCCTATGATCTCAATTATCCTGCATTCATTATAAGGTTCGTCTATTGAAATATATGTACAAAAATGATCGGGATTATACATGGACCAGAGTCCAAAACCTGATTCGGCTTCAGTTTCGGGTAGGACTCGGAATGTAGGACCGAGTCAAAGACCATCCCGGTAAAGTTTCATAGCCACCATTTATGTCTGTGTGTGTGTGTGTACTTCGGGGGCTTCTCTGAATACAAATGCAAAGCGGCTAGGACAGAGTTTAAATGTTTACCACACCGTACCTACATACCTGGTTAACTCATAAACCTGTCAAACTAATCACAAAACCCGATTTTCACGAGGTCTATAACTTCCAAGAACAAAGTTAATATGAACCAAAAATGTGTGTACTATAAATAACGGGAAACGTACATTGTACTTTTTGGTCCTTTCATCAAAGGTTATACGATAATACTTCAAAATGAACATGTCATAGATTATATAGTATTCTGCAGGGCTATGTATGTATATATATATGTATATATATATATATATATATATATATTATATATCTATATATATATCTATATATATTGTTAATTGTACTTCAAGTAACAGACTGGCATTGACTGGCATTGAGTATATAATAATTGCTAAATGAAGTCAGTGTTCCTTTGTCCTTGATGATCGATAATTGATAGCATTGCATATGATAATGTAAGAGAAAAAATCACGGAGCCATCGCACGATGGTACAGCTGCAATTAAGGGAAAAAACCTTGGTTAGCTTGACCACCTCGCGGGCATTATTACAACGTTTCCATATAACCAGACAGTGGGTTCTGAAATGTTTTGATAAAAATGGAATAATTTCTCTTTCCGATCATAAGGAAAAAAAAAAATTTAATTTTTTTTTTAGTAACAGTTGACCTTTGACACACTGTCGGAGTACTATTTGATAATAGAATAAAATGACGATACTGTATGCATGAGTTTTCATCATAGTAAAGTTTTCTTTACAAATAATGAAGAACTGTATATTGCTGAATGTACTTATGCATTTGATTCATGGGCACAGATCCTGGTGGGGACAGCGGGACGCGTCCCCACCAACTTTTTCAGTGGTGGGGACATGATATACCGTGTCCCCACCAATGGTATATTTGCCAAAAAAATTATTGTACGCTACGCGCGAACCCACGGTCGCGCTCCGCTTAGATGGTATCAGAGAACAGACACGCGTCTCCGCCATTATCTAAGACTGATCTGCGCCCATGATTTGATTAATACTTAATATGTAATTATTGTATAATAATTGTGTAAATAAGTCATTAACTGCATGGCCGATATATTCTGTCGTAGAATCGATTAGAATCAGTATAAATAACCCGGCATTAATTATTAATGTTCATTTAGTGCACAAACTGAAAGAGGAGAGCACCTCAGTTTGATCAATTGCAGTCATGTATTTTTAATAATATACTCGATCGGTGACGTGTGAAAAAAAAATCAAACTTTGTTATTAGAACAACGTCGCGTTTAGATATAGTATATAACTAAATTATGTCTAAATATTCCTCAAAATGCACCATTTGACATTTAGACTTAAATAATCTTTTTTTTCGGAGTGGTGGGGAGGGGGGGGGGGAGCAGACTTGAAATTGGAAACGTACCGGTACTCAAGACTTGGACTTGGACTCAGACTTGGACTCGAATTAGTATGGATCCGGATTAGTATGGAATCTGATTAGTATGGAATCGGATATGGACTCGAATTAGTATGGACTCGGATTAGTATGGTCTCGGGTTTGGACTCGGATTAACATGGACTCGGATTAGCATGGACTCGGATTAGTATGGACTCTGATTAGTATGAACTCGGGTATGGACTCGGATTAGCATGGACTCGGATTAGTATAGCTCGGATTAGTATGGACTCGGTTATGGACTTGTACTTGGATTCGGACTTGGACTTTAAATTAGACTCGGAGTTGGACTTGGACACCGACTCGGGCGCGATCTCGGACTTAGACTTGGAGTCGAACTTGGACTCAAAAACGAGGTAAGTCCAAATCTTGCGATAGGTTCATCAGCTATCTTTTATAAAAAGTCGGGCTTTAATGTCTTTTTTTTTAAATAGCCCTATTCACTCATTGAAAATAAACCCTGCTTCTGAACATACAATTCCGACCCTCCCGGAATAAATTTAAACACCCCCATGTAGCCTGCACTGCTCTATACCCATTCTAACACATTACAGATGGAGGCCCAATAGCTGCCCAAATGGTCTGGCATAAACACCCAGAGAGTGGAGATCCACTGACGTCAACTTGGGAAGAGTTTCCACTATTTGATGGTCCTGATGCTGGATTTTGCTACTACGAAATACCTCTCCAAAATGGTTTGACCCGTTACGTCATATTTAGTACTCAATACTTCTTGGAGAAGCTAGTGATGTCCTGGTACGATGGTGAGTTGCAAAACTTATAACTACAGTTACGCCATGGTTATATTGATGGGGTTTTACCCTAGTATTATTTATAGTTGACCCAGTTGTTCTCGAAGTACCCCACCATTCAGCCAACCAAGGCGTTATACTCCATGTATAGAGCCGATATTACTGCGTCCGAATGTTCTCGCCGGGGAAAAGTGCCAATAAGCAAAACAGGAGGACACTTTTTTTAAGTATATGTTAGCAAATGAGATTTGATTGTTGTGCCTTGCTTATTGCAGATCATAAATGCAAGTATGTGTGTTGGCACAAAATAAAGACACTTACTGAGGCAACTTGAGACCACTTTATAGACCCTTGAAGGTGTAAGGCATATTTTTATTCGTTATATCTTTTATTGGTACCCGTAGGAACATCTCCCGATTTTTACAATTTACAACACAAAGTATTGGATGCTACTCCCGAAGAGCGCTACTTTGATTGTGAGGTAAGAGAATAAAGATAATTGAATTATAGATAGCCACAACATTTTACTGAATGCTAAAATGTGGGCAATCGGCGTGCCATACCCGACGACTGTAACTGCGCCTTTTTATTGTCCCCACGAAATACGTTTCTTCAATAATAAGTAACTGCAGTGAAGTCAAACAACAATTTAAACTGTTTAGCCGTTGTTGGTCGTTTTTGTCTTTCTATCAGCTGTTGGGAAAATAAATAGGTTTATGCTTATGGTCACAAAACATGCTAAATGTTTCGTCTATTTTATCCCTCCTCCGCTTGGACCGTTACCCGCCTCCTTCAGTCCAGCCTCATTTCCCCCCTTCTTCCTCGTCTAATTCCCCACTCCTTCCTCCAAACAGTTACTTTAAGAGGATATATAATACATAAATATGATATTCTCAGCAACAATTTTACCATATCTGATAATTTGCGTTCCTTGCTGGGGTTTTTTAATATTAAATTTACTTTTCTTTGTTCCATATTCGTCTTATCTGTCAGCTGGCCGACATGAACGCAGACGGTGATCTCGAACTGTTAATTACTGCGAACAGGTAAACAAGTAAAACAAAAGAAAATATTTTCTTTCCGTCACCCTTTTTTCATTGTGTGTTTGGGTAAGTTTAAAACAAAGATTATAGTCTAGACATATATATATACACCACTCTTAGTGGGCTCATTTAATAAAACGGCTGAAATACTTAGGTTAGTACACAGACCATTATAGGTGAGTTCATCACATGTATCACAAATATGGAATCCATATGGAATAGTGCAATGTGGCATCCAGTGGCCTCAAATAAAACGCTTACAATGTATTACAATTTGTCAAGGACAAATGATTCTGATATGTTATCCAAATGTGTTCTGTTGTTCGTATATGAAGGTCAAAGAACATGGCTTGGCTAAGTTATTATAATTTATGGTTAAGATTGAACTTTAGGTCAGCACTTAGGAGATCACGTCATCATCAATTTAGTATTAAAGGGGCATTCCAGAGATGAATCATGAATATAAGGTGAATCTCTTGATAAACGGAACAGTTATAGAAATATGAATATCACTCAAATGTTTTTCTTTTCTTGGACTACACTAATTGGTACACATATAAAAATTGCTAGAGATTGACAAGAAAACCCCGAGAAAGCTGGTTTCTCTAAGCAATTTGTTGTCTACGTATACGTCCGACCACATAGATACTACATGAACGAAAATATATACTTACAGTAGAAGGTTTACAGCCGTATTTGAGGCCAAGGCCCCACCTCACTGCACGACTTTACACAAGGGCGTAGGAACCGGGGGGCTGGGGGCGCCAGCCCCCCAGTGAAAAATGTGGAGGGGCGGAAGTATCATTCCGCCCCCCCCCCCCGCTTCGCAAGTCAGAAAACCCCTTTTTCATTTCCAAATGAGAAAAAAAATCTCATTTGGAGCACCAAATTGCATTTAAGGCCAGGTGAAAATACAAAATTAAGTTTACAAAATGGAGTGGGTGTTGAAGTGTGCTATATTGCACCAAATTGCATCTGAGGCCACCTGGAAATGCAAAAAAATCCAAAGGGGAGGGGGACACCCCCTCCCCTTAGACCCCTCCCCCAGACCGGCCATCAGTCTTCAGCCCCCCCCCACTCAAAAGTACCTTCCTACACCACTGACTTTACAACTTAACTCCTGGACATTGGTAACTTGTCACACCCACACGCCAAAGTGTGCACACTTCAAACAATCCCTCCTATATAGGGCAATATACAGTGCACCACACATACGTGTCCCCTGGGGGACTTCCCATAAGGGTGCACTCAACTATATGATACAAGTTACCTCGCAAGTCTCCATATACACCTGGGTATAAAGAGAGGTGATGTAGATAAAGTGCCTTTATGGTCGGGTCAGTACTCGAACCTGCAAACCTTAGATCACAAGTCCACTGCCTTAACCACTTGACCACAACGCTCTCAAAAAAAAAAAAACCTATAGCCACTGGTTTGATCTTTGCGTGTGTACTTTTAGCAAACTTGGAAATGTTAACCACTATATATAGTTCTTCAATTACAAAAAAAAAACCCACTACATTTAGAAAACGTCTATAGTGAACAAAAGTTTTACAAGTTATCAGGGCGTAAATAATTTTTTCAGACGAATGATCATTATAGCCCAATAGGTTCCTAAGAGGAGCGATTGACCCATGCTTCCTGTATTAGGCAGATCATCAGTACGCGTTGGAGTAGCTGCAATATGGTGACGAACAAAAGTGACCAAGCGAACCACATTGCTGCTTCGACAAAATGTTAATGTAACGAATTAATGATAGTCAAATGTACTGCTTGTTGTTTAGTCTCGTGGTGTTAATTGTTGTATATAAAGTTATATATAGCGAAACAGTTTTCAATCAGATTGAAGAAGAAATGAAAATGTTTCATTTTTCAATGCCAATTTTATTGATGGATGCAAACTGAGAAACAAGGGCGTAGGAACCGGGGGGCTGGGGCGCCAGCCCCCCAGTGAAAAATGTGGAGGGGCGGAAGTATCATTCCGTATTATTATTCAAAAGTAACTTCCTACGCCACTGAAAAGAATGTAGCATATATATGAGAATATTTCCCCTCCTCCCCCCTTCCAACATATAGGAAGGGGAAGGCATAGGCTCTGCCAATTTTTCAATATCTTGAACACAGTGTTTAAAAGATATATATATATATATATCCTTAATATCATACTTTTTTTGGCCTTTTTCTTCATACTTTAGTGATACAAACGGTAAACTTCTCATCTACGAACCAATGAGAAACAAGGACTGGCCTGAGGGTGAATGGACAAAACACGTGATTGCCGATGGCTTTAAACCGAATGTTCCCGAAATCACAGAAGGGAACGGATCACCGGGACGAGCTAGGAGCATGTACCCCAAAATCCCTGTCGATCGGTAAGATGTCATTATCTACAATTATTGCTATAATTAAGAATTCAATTCTTACAGTAAAAAAAAGAAATAATCTTAAACGCAATCATCAAATGGGGAATTCCCAGTTTCCGACAGATCTAAGTATTTAAACAGATTTTGAATACTACGTAAAAGTAACCAGTGAATCATTACTTCACCACATTCGTCCCGATTCTTGTATGCAAATTAGGCTAAGTGAATGAAGTTTGCTATGACAGTGATTGTATAGGCATGCATATTATATAGACAAAATATTTATGAATGTTTCTTGTTAAATGGAATTTCTCGACTGTTTACGTCAGAGAGATGTTTCAAAGCTAATTGGGTCCCCACAAACTGACTGCGACACTAGTGCAAAAACGTCATATCTCTGTAGGTTAAAAACTGTTTTAGCTGTTTTTTTGTTTGTTTGGTGTAGCCGGCGTTTAATACGTGTGCAATCTTTACTGTGCAGTATTTATTTGTACATGGATGTCTCTTAGGTAATGTTAAAGTGATATGTTCTAAAGGTCGATTGTGTGTCACGAAACCTCTGAGAAATCCAATGATAGTTATAATGTGCCTCTTCGAATAACAATTCACAAGAGAACATGTCCATGGACCCTGACACAATATCGTTGCTCTGAACGTTGACCCTTTAATAATTTAATACTTGAATTAACAACAGGAAACACAGCATAATGAAGACATAGATATATGGTCACGGAAAGAACGTCCAAGGGTTTGTATCAACACGTCTCGCACCACAATGAATTGTTCCATTGACTTACACACTAAACTCGTCACTTTCAAGACCTGCCAAAGCATAGATAGAAGTTTTCAACTGGTATAATCTACTCACCACATGATAGCTGAGATCTTGGCCTATCATGGCACTTGCAAACTTCAATATTATGACCGTATAGATTTTGAGCAAATTTAGCATATACTGAACCAAAATGCATCTGCTCGCCGGGAGTAATATCAACATTTAACCAAAGCTTTTCTAAAATGGTTTATATCACCTTCATTCCTCCCTATATTCAGGCGCGTAGCCAAGGGGGGCGAAGGGGCCGCCGCCCCCCCCCCCGCCCCCTTGAGCATATTTTTTACATTTTTTTTTAATGTTTTTATGATATCGCTAGTATTTTCAAAAGAGAAAATGCTAAGATGCACTTACAAGGCCTGGGAAGTGCCATTTCCAGCGATCTGGGAGGCATTTTCAGCCAAAATTTTCTTGTACGCTTCGCTCGGCGCTACGCTTATATAGTTTGCAATGCCGAATCTACAGTTTCGCCCCTCCCTTAATTGGCAAATTCCTGGCTACAAGCCTGCCTATATTTTCACACCATCTGTATTTTAAATTATGCTCTTTCATATATAAGCAGAACAAATAATGACGGTAACTGATAACATGCTTAAACAAGCTTTACCTTAGGTAATTTCCCCCATTTTCTCCGACAATGTTTAACCTTTCGAGCGGATGTACACTACTCCAATTGTGATGCGGTACCTACTACAGTCTATAAATACACTTTGCCTGAAGACTATATGAGCGCCCTCATTTTTATTTTCAGGAAGAAACCAATGATATTGATGACTGGTGATGACGACAACAACGCTTATTTATTTGAAGCTGTCAAGGACAACGACCCAGAGGATTGGACGTACACCAAACACGTGATCTTCCAAGCCAATGAGGGAACAGTTGGCGCTATTTCATATGCTGACATAGATGGAGACGGGCTCGCAGAAATATTCATTCCCGCGTATTCCGATGGAAGACTTCATGTGATGACCTTTGAACCCTGAAATTATACATTCTTTTTTAACGATTTATTATTGTTTTATAGTTTGGTTCTCAGAGGAAGGATAAAAACAAATTCGGAAGACAGTACTTTTTTTCGTGATTAGTAAGGATCACATATGGGAACAATATATAACCTTAACTTAAAGAAAACAATGTTTTATGTAATAAAGTATGACCTGTGTATGTATTTTAATGGTTACATAACGCATTGTGGCTAAGATCAAGTGATCACGTGTAAACAGTACACGGTAGATAGCTCGTCAATATTTAATCTGACTATATGTATATTGTCTGTTTCCCTGTCCAAGGGAGTCATGATACTCACTTGACGTAACATCGCCATGATCAGATATTGTTACAGTCTCAAGATAACGGGACTGAGATTGAGAGTGGATTCAGTTGTTTGATTTTCGTGCCCAGGCTATATTTTAAAGTTAAAACTACAGTATGAAAAGTTTCCCCCAAAAATAAATGAGGACATTATTGAAGAACTTAGCATGCATAGACTCCGGATGTGTGAACTAAGTAATTCACTTTGGCTTCGGCTTTGATTACAACAATTATGTATGCTGCCATGTTGGACGAATGTAATTACCGACTTTGCGATCCGCGTTATAGTCATTGCCGACTTTACAATCCTCGGATCCCCTCACAATATTGCAACGTCAGCAAACAACAAAAAGCACTGTTATGTGTATCTCAACAAAGTTTCATCGGTAATTTTTTATGAATTCTCCATGAAAGCAGTGGTCACCCTATTTAGCTAACCTCTAAACACTTGTTAGTTTTCCTGATATCGTGTAACTAAAAACAATAGGTAATATCCAATATCTTGTTTTGCTTTGAATATGCTATTGACATTACGTGATGTTAAAGTATATCACAACGAATGAATATTGAAATGAAAGTGATAGAAATGTTTGAAAAGGAAACAGATAATTCGAAGGTGTCCCCCACCCCCCAGCCCCAAAGGACCTCTCGCGATGTCGATCAGGGGGTAAACTCCTTTAGTAGGCCTATTAGAAGTTGTCACCAAACCAAACTACATCATGCAATTTAGTTATGCAGAAAGAAAGATCAGTCGAATATAATACCCGACCAAGTATATGCACGTTCTTGAAACGGAAGGTTGTTTGCTCTATTTTTGGCATGTTAAGTGACAAGTAAGGGTGTGTTCACAATGATGTCATATAGTCTTAATGTCCAGCGTGTGATTCCCGGTAGGATATATCTGTTTTCGTTTTAAGTCACGTTGCGACTGCATTATATAGCTTTTAGAAGTAACAGCAACTTAAAAACGTGTTTTCTTATATCATCGTTGTCTATACAGTCCCAATCAAGTTTTCCCTTGAACCAGGGAGTTGTTATGGAACAACTCCCTGCTTGAACTAAAAATAACAGTTACACTGTAAATACGTCCCGACTTGTTTGTTTCTGATAATGAGTGCTATTTTTAAGCACGCGTGGTGGTCATTAACTTGCCTGTAACCTGTGCCTAAATTAAGAGTACTCGCTGGGAGTATCATGCAAAGAGGCGGCTGTTGATTTAGAGGTCACAATTTGCAGAGTCAATTTGTATAAGGAGGGATGTTCTGGACTGCGTGATTTTCATTTTATATATATTTTTAAATCGGGAAGTATGAGTTGTATAACTGGTTCCATTTTGCCTACAAGAACTTTCGGCGTCCCATAAATTTTACTGAGCTTGGTTAATCTACAGGCATGGTACACTTACATTTAGAACTTACATAAAGAACTTCAGCCATAATGCCATAAAGTTGGGGAAAAAAATAGATTTTATATCCTTAAAATACAACAGTGTCTAATCTTTCATAAACCGAACTCTATACGTTTTGAAACTGTCGTGGTTTCTTTTGTAGGCGGCTCTTATGTGTTATCAGGGAGTTGTTATAACACTCCCTGGTGTTATTAACCGATATACAGGCCACACTGACGCTAACGTTCGATCCACTAATTAGTCAACACATCATAACTTAGGCATTTCCATACCACGTGGTCTTGCATCAAGTTCAAATACTTTACGTCGACTAGGTGAAGAGTATCTTATCTAACCCCTGAAAACATGTCTACCATAAGCCTTGAACTATAGGTAAAGCAGACAGATATAGGCTGCATAGGCTAGTACTAACAATAGAATATTGAGGGCCAACACAAGGAACGCCCGTAGCTAGAGTCTAACCTGGGGTCGTTAACTGTGTTAAAATTGACTAACATATTTGGGGGACGGCGATAATTTAATGCATTTAATTGATATTTGCGCCTATAAGTGTGACAGGTTTGTAGACTGTAGTACTGAGTAACAACCGAACGAGCAGATATACGCATATAAAAACAGACTACACTAAGACCAATCGAGGGACATATTTTGGATTCGATTAGTCTTGGTAAAGACGCTTGTCAATTCGTATTGCGGGATAAATTACCATATAGAGGGCGCTTGTCCAGTATATTATCACGTACTAATCAAATGGTAAATCAAATATTAATTTATATGGCCTACTGTGTTACAGGGTGTGAAAAACTCGCGCAAAAAGAAACGTATACTGCCGGTAATCTGACCTAGTTTCGAATGAGGTGCAACAGAAGTGTTAGACACCACCATCGATCCCAGAAAATACACACACAGCTTGCTACCGTCGGTAACTTAGAAACTAGTGAAAGGTCAATACATGCAGCTACGGTCAATACCCACAGCACAGTGTACATAGCAGCGATGGACATCTCAGGTCCAGCTAAAGATAACAAGGTATCACGTTTCATTACTGTCTGCATTTTGTAGCGACAAGAGAAAAACTTCACTTGGAAGCAAACGGAAAGTTAACTTTTTTAAGATGGCGGCACGCTGTTTGGGGCGAGTCTTCAATGCCTTTAAATGCGAAGCATGCAATTTATTGCCCAGTTGGTCGATTAATTTCACGTTGTTAATAGTCATCAAATTTGCTAGACAGTCAGATAATGGTCACCATGCTCAAACTGCAATATGTAGTTTATATACTGTCACTATAAAAATGGTAACCCACACTGAGACACTTGGCGTGCTAAAATTGGGGCCAATTCTGATAAGTCCAGACCGAAGCCTATATGCGCACAGCAGACACATGTATACTTAGCGCCGTCAAAATGACAAGTGTCCCAGTAATTCCTGTACGTCATTCTCCCGGCCATCTTTTATTTCTACGATAACATCCCATACAATCAGGCTGCTTATATAGTACATTGTTTAATGAAAAGCCATCAATATTGCCTTAAAACTATTAAGGAAGGCTAAAGCTGCTCAAATATGTTTCATTATTATGAGTTCTGTTTCTCAGTCCAAATTGGTCCCAAATGTTTAGCAGGTTGCGTTCAACCATAACAACCGAATATCTCGGTAGTTAAAATATGAACTGCTTTGATAGGTGATAAGTTTTTGACTCGATCTCTAGCGTAGGCTTATCAGTTGGAAAAAATAGCAAAATACTGATGAAATTTAGGAAAACATCATTATAAAAAAAAATGTTATTTTGGGAATGACATTTTGGGATGAATGATACGGGGAAGCAATACACTCTTACAGTTTCTTTGATAATAATATACAAGGCCATGTTGATGTTCCACGGGCAGACTATGAGCATTGACATGAGAATCCAAAAAATGATTTCGAGTTTTGACTTGCACATAATAGGCTTTGTGTGACGTCACGCCAATTTCATAATAAACAATCCATGGATAGCGTCCAGTCTACAGACATGTTACTCTGTGGAGTCCTGTCTCGAAAGAGTTAAGCCACAGTCATTGGCCTAGACTTAATTAAGCCGGCAGCATCTTTTCTTTTGCAATTTGTATTACACCTGCATTTTGGGTTTTATTTGGGCCATGATCCAGAATCTTGATAGGTAGGAAAAACAAGTAATGATTTGCAAAGTTATATCACAATAGCAGATGCGAATGATGTAACATTACTCTAGTCTTGGCAATGCTACAGCATGTATTGTACAGGAGTGACTTACGCTAGGCTAAACACCAACGGAATAACAGAGATGAGTTAGGCTAGGTCTATTTATGTAATGCTGGGCCCAAGCTACCTTACAGTTAACCGAGCTCCGCAAATTGCAGTGTTTGGGTTACTGTCGGAATTCTGTATGTAACGTCAAAAATGACACTTGCAATACAGAAATGAAAATTTGCAACCAGACTAGCTATGCCTAGGTAAGGCTTTGGTTTGCATATCAGGTGTAGGCCTAGGCTAGCCCTCTACTAGAGTTAGGCTGCCCTGGTGATGTGTAACGTGGTACTGGTAGCCAAGGCCTATCTAAGCAAAGAGAAACACGAGTTACAACCACAAATAGTAACACAGTACTGAATTTAAGTAGTGCTGAGTTATTTGCCCAAACCATATTTGAGACAACATGTTGCATATCAAAGTTGGAAATATGATATAAATTGTGAAATAATGGGGATGATAAGTAGAATAATGTTGATGCTTTTTAAGTAGCATTGGTTGAGGAAGTGTGATTTTGTGGAGGGTCATGGGCATCATCACTGAAACATGTCCAAAGTATATGTTCTTGACAATCCAGAAGTAACATATAGCTAAACCGACTTAGGAAAGACTCTGAAGGGAAAGATAAAAACTTTTTATTGTTAAATATTTGTTAGGGGGAAGAAATGTTGTAATCATACTGTAATAATACATGTGTTCTACAGTATTTATGATATGTTTGTTCAATAGGTACGTTCAGTTACCTCCACTTCTTCAAATTCATCATGTACCCAGAGGATAAAGTCAGATTATCGGAACATCTTCCTTCGCTTCCCAGTGATGAAAACTTGGGAAGCCTAAGCAATAATATGGCAACTCCAGACTCTTTGTCAAGCAGCCATACTCCAGCATCAGTTGTTCAGGATGCAGACTTCAACAGTATCATGCCAAACTCACCATCTTGCCTAACATGTCAGCATTGTAACAAATGTCCTAGAGACCAAGCCCTAAGCTCAGGAAGAAACACAGGGGCTGAAAACATGTATCCTTCAGGAAAGACCTCTGATGAATCTTCAAGGAATTCCACACATAAAACACAAGAGACAATCCTGAATGGACAGTGCATTCAAAGTCAGGTTGAACCCGATGGATCGTCTGTCTCAAAGCCTCAAAGCAAACCATCGGAAAAGACAACAAAACTTTCTAAAAGCCAAATGACTTTGAAATGTCTAGAAAGAGACGAACCTCTTTTGCGAGAGAACCCAGATCGCTATGTTGTACTCCCAATCCAGTACAGTGATATTTGGGCGTACTATAAGAAAGCACAAGGTAAGAAAGAAGATATTGATTTTGACTCCTTTGATGTACATTAAAAATCATATATTAATTAACGACAGTTTATTTTTATTATTTCCATGTACAAAACATTCTGGGTTACATCATACGTCATCATTACCTTGTCATGTTTTTGTCTCACTTTTCTACTAACTTTAGTGCGTGTTTCTTCCTTAAATTCTTCATGCTCACTCACATGTACATAGGTGATGAAGGTTATTTAGCGTTCCATGAATGATGACTCAAGCCATGATAACCCACACCATCCTTCAGGTTGTCTGAAGAACTTTCAATTATCTATAAGACATCATTCAATTTAAAAAGAAGCAAACAAAGAACTGTTTGGCTAACAAACTATTCAAACTGGATACCAAAAAATTGTGCTGCTAGTTCGGGAGCCCCACCAGCTGTAAAACTGGATGACTCAGTTGCATAGCATAGCATTTTTAAGCAAGAGATCACTGTTTTAGATCCAATTCCAGCAAGAAACAATTCTCTCCTCTTTAGAAAAGTCTGTTTATAATTTTCCAGTCAGTTTGCGTCATATACCCTTCTTGTTAACATCAATTTGTCCTGTTGGACAAATTAATGCCTCTGCTGATTGGACTAGACACTTAAAACAGAAAGTCCAGTTTGTTTGAGGAGTTACCAGCAAACCAGCCAAAAAAAAAAAAAGGAAAAAGGAAATTAAATAAATATCAAGCCTGTGATATGAAATGTCAGACATGAAATTCATGTAAATTATTTGCATAAATCAGATCTACAAACTGTACAAGATGTTAACTTACAGAGCTTAAATGTAAAGTTTTGTCTAGGGTAATAAGATACCCAGGTCTATACTTAAACATTCTGAGCCAACTCTGTGTGTCATGTTTTGACTCCAAATTCATTTTATTTCATCAAATACAGCCTCATTTTGGACCTGTGAAGAAGTTGATCTCGGCAAAGATATGAAAGACTGGTGCAGCTTAAAGGTGAGTGATTTTTTATTTTTTTTGTTATTTATAGTTCATAATAGTTTCCTTACCTTTCCTCCCACTCCCCCTCTCTCCTGCCAAGAAAGTACATTCCTGGAGAGTGCATAGAGATGATTTTATAAATTTTTTTGGTCTCGGTGACAGACGTTGCTTTTAATGTGGCTGTAAAACTTAAAAGTGAGTGACCATTATTCGACAGTACGTATATCCATATAATTTGGTTGGCAGATTTTAAACTTTTGCGATCACTTTAGACTTGTAAACTAAACTGTCATTTATGACTAGCCCTCAAGTAACTCATATGCCTCTCAGATTACTGATCTCTTACACTAAATATTCTTTTATTATTTTGCATTACTCACCAATGTATTTAGACTAAAATCTGAGCTCAATTTGCATGACATTGATGGCATTTCTTAAAATTTCCTTAAATTACAGCCAGAAGAAGTCCACTTCATATCTCACATTCTAGCTTTCTTTGCGGCCAGCGATGGAATCGTCAATGAAAACCTGGTGGAGAGATTTAGTCAGGAAGTTCAGGTTACGGAAGCTAGATGCTTTTACGGCTTTCAAATAGCAATGGAGGTGAGTGAAAAGAAAGAAAAAAAGAAGGAAACATTCCAAAGAAAATTCAAGGAAAAAAAGGAAGTTTAGAATTTGTACTAATGTAAAGATATACTAGTAATTTAGACCTGGCAATGGCAAGGCATGGTATTGGAGTTATACAGAGTTCTCTCCAGCTTAGCTGTGGCTCAATGATTGCAAACTTCAGGACATTCAAGTTTTGGATGGGTCACGACATTGGATGAACTTTGAGACATATCAGCAAATCCTGTGAAAATAACTTGTGCTGATTATTTGTGTGCATTCTTAATGTTTTGTTGATAAAATGCCAATTTTAAAATTTGTTAAAAAATTTTTGAAGCTCATACAGTAGGCCTCTAAAGAAAAGTTTCTTCTTCAGAGATTGGGGACTTTGTAATCTCACTGGACACAGCCAAATATATATACTGTATAAATATTCTCCAGTGTTGCATGGCATTAATATCAAAGCTTAAATCCCCAATATGCATTTGATTTTGACTATTGTGTAGCAAATAAATCGCATAACGTATAAATAATGGTTGCCAACATTTTGGCTCATATGCAGGGATGGAACAAATGAAGAATTCAAACCAAAACATCAATGTTTGTGTACCAAAACATTAATGGGACACATTTTTAGCAGGCAAACTTTTGAGTTTATTTCTTTTCTTGATTAAATTAATGCCATTCCCTGTATTTTTCCTCTTTTCAGAATGTTCACTCGGAGATGTATAGTCTACTGATTGAGGCCTATATTAAAGATCCTGTTGAAAAACAGAGGTTATTTCGAGCCGTAGAAACATGTAAGAACTTAAATGTTTGTTCATTCTTAACTATTGTAAAGCATTGACTAATTTACCCTTTAGAATGAGTAAAGAAAAAACACACACACGTCACAGTGTCTCTCACAGACCTGTTATAACTTGAGAATAGAAAACAGAACGGAAGTATTTAAGGAGTCTAGCATAAAAGTGATACAAAAAGATATGCTAAAATTACTAGAAAATTTGTTGGAAGGACCTGGGTGTATTAGATATATAACGATAAAGACTAATGCTATATTGCTTCGTCTATAATACAATGCATGATTATTCATAAGCTAATTTGTAAACAACTCCCAGCATGCACCACTGCACCAGTAATTTTGGATTGTGAGAATATGTCAGATAGTGGTACAGTTTAGATATGGTGCTGCTGGCCTTAATGTGTACTGAATTGGGCCATGTGTACTGAATTGGGCCATGTATACTGAATTGGGCCATGTATACTGAATTGGGCCATGCACTGAATTGGGCCATGTGCACTGCACCTCATTCCTGTGCAATCTATGGTACTGTCCTAATGCCAAATACTTTGCCACTGCCCATTAACAACATGCTCAGATATGTCCACAATTGCTATGCAATTTCTAATCTTTTGATCTAATAAATAATTCATGAATATGGTTCTGACTCGCAGCCAGCTTTTCAAAAACTACTTAAAACAAAATGTTTCTTTTTTGTGATGGATGCAAAACCAGGATTAGCAAAGAGAGCCTTGCATATGAAATCACTGGTTCCAAATGTCTTGAAATGTCTTAATATTTTCTCTGTAGTGCCATGTGTCAAAAAAAAAGCAGACTGGGCATTGAAGTGGATTTCAAGTTCCGAGGCATCATTCGCTGAGAGGCTAGTAGCATTTGCATCAGTGGAGGGCATTTTCTTCTCTGGGTCTTTCGCAGCCATATTTTGGTTGAAAAAACGGTAACATTCTTTTCTATGCTTTGCATATCATTATGTCACATTAACTATAAGTCAAGGGTGAAGTTCAGTGGCAGCCAGGGGTTTGAAGATGGTTGTCATAAGTTGCTAATCAGTTTGTCACATGGTTTACTGAAGAAGAAAAAAAAAAGTATCTGAAGCCGTTTCTTAATGTTAAGTATCCCCCAGCCAAATCATTCACTCTCTTATTTTCAAAGCAAAGGTAAAACAGTGAGAAAGAAAAACAAGGAAAACACACTGTATGCAAAGTTGTTACTGCATCATAGTCCTGTACATTAACGGCAGCCTAAATGATAAGAGTTAAAAAAAGTGCTCGAAATTTCCCTCTGGATAGTCTCATGTATTCCAGCTTTGTGTCATGTATTTTATAGAGTCGGTTTGCAGTCAATTGTTTTTATCTTTTGCCATTTTAGTTTTGTTATTTTGTTCTGAAACTATTTTAACTTATGGATATCTTATATTAAGTTTCATGTATGCTATAGAGTTGGTTTGCAGTCAATTGTTTGTTTTTTTTTCGTTTTTATTTTTGTTATTTTTCTTTTGGAAATTTATAGTCTCATGTATTCCAGCTTTTTTTTTAAAACTATTTTAACTTATGGATATCTTATATTAAGTGTCATGAATGTTATGGAGTTGGTTTGCATTCAGTTAGTTTCATCTTTTTTCCCTTTTATTTTGTTATATTTTGGTTTTTAAGTTTTTTAATTCTATTTCATCTTGTACATACTACAGAGGACTCCTCCCCGGCCTGACCTATTCCAACGAACTGATATCTCGGGACGAAGGACTACACTGTGACTTTGCCTGCCTGCTGTTTAACTACATCAAGCATAAACCATCACAGGATCGGATCGTAGAGATCATCAGCGATGCGGTCGCCATCGAGAAGGAATTCCTCTGCAAAGCCGTACCCGTAGGGCTGATCGGTATGAATGTCGCCCTCATGGCGCAGTACATCGAGTTTGTAGCCGATCGACTCCTGGTAGAACTTGGATGTGAAAAGGTACATTCTTTGTTTGTTCATGCCATGGTTACTCTTCTAATTTGTGATGTTTACTTCATTAATCTTCAGTTACAGGCAATTCTAGAAGTTTGCCACTGTTGGGAGGGGAAGGAAACTGGTTGCCTAGGTGTCATGGTATAAACTCTCCACATGGAACAGTCTCAAAATTTGGGAAGAAAAATTGAGGACATTGATCCGAAAAACTTACTTATCAAACAAAAATGGTAGAAAACGGGTTCAAGAGAAATAATATTGATTTCAGAAGAAAGTAAATTCTTTGGACTAATGAAGTTGATCTGTTTTAATTAAAGAATAATTACCTAAGTATTTAAAAACACTTGAAAAGTTGTCTTATCAAACAAAATTAAGAAGTCGAAAATAAAAGAGTTTTGCTCTGGTGCTGTTTTATAGTCAGCTGAGTTTTCACAGGTAGGTAAACAGTACGTAAACAGTGCAGTACACTGTAGGCGCAGCTTTGGTTTATCTTTACAGACCATGGACAGCCCTCCCGGCCACAAATGATCATTATCGCAGACACCAATATTCTCTGTTCTTTTGCTTCCTCTAGGTTTACAAAACGTCTAATCCGTTTGATTTCATGGAGTTCATCTCTCTGCAAGGCAAGTCCAATTTCTTTGAGAGAAGGGTCGGCGAATACAAACGTGCGAACATGATGGGCGAGGACGACCAGCGACGTGAATTCAGGACGGATCTTGACTTCTGAGCCGACCGCAATGATGCTTAATGACAGTGGCGCATTCGGTGGACTAAGGTTTTTTCATTACACTCAGGGAATTTACTCATCAGGAATGCATGACAAAGACAATGGTCTTGGACGTACTACACACCACTTATTTATTTATTTCATATGGATCCTAGGCAGCAATTTACATTTGATAGAAATTGTTCACCTTTTCGAGAAAAAAAAACACATTTAAAGCCTTATTCTTGCAGAAGCAGATCCATGTATAAAAACATTTAGTTTAAAACTACAAAGTGACAGTTACCATGTCAAAGGTCAATATTTCAATGTCCCATTTGGCTGTTGACTCTTTTAAAGATCAGTTCCTGATCATCTCTCTGGCTATAATTCCTCCATTTTCTTTTCTTTCATGAGGGTTTAAGGGGGAAACCCCTAAACCTGTAAAGCATCCGTCTCTTCATTGATATCAAACCATTAATATTTAATCCTCCAATGAGCTTTCTGTTATTGGAAGGTAGGAAGGAAGGATTTTTAAAATTGATTTTAGTTTAGCAGGTAACAATGTCCTTAAATGTGTATTTCATTATTCATTCCTTCACGTGCATTCATTTATGATTTACATACATACAGCATGTTGTTTAATGTTTTTTTGCTATCTTAATGACCAAAAAGAAAAAAAATTGTTCGCAAATTAAATTCTACAAAGTACATCATCATAAGAATCTTAATTTCTTCAATTACTAAGGTTTAATGTTTTTTTGCTATCTTAATGACCAAAAAGAAAAAGAATTTCTTCCCTTACTAAGGTTTAATCTTTTTTTGCTATCTTAATGACAAAAAAGGAAAAAGAAAAAAAAAATTGTTGGCAAATTAAATTCTACAAAGTACATCATAAGAATCTTACTTTCTTCCATTACTAAGGTTACTCCAAACAGATCTGTGCTGTGAATCATAAAATGAAACATGTTTCATGTTAACCTTGCTTCCTGTTTTAAATAACAAGGTGGACCTGTAAAGCACAATGGGAAGTCTACGTCCCAAGTAATCTTTTTATTTTCTAGAAACATTTTCTCTCAATTTTATTTAAAGCTATCGTACTGTCAACTCAGCTCAGTATTATGAAGAAAATATAGTATTCGTTAAAGAGTATTTTCACTCCTTTTTCAAGACGGCATTTCTTCCCGTGGATTTGTCAGTTTCAACTGAACCTACATGGTTCTGCTTATAATATAAAGTTTTCATTAGATCAGGCAAAAGCCATACATCTAGATAGGCTAAGTAAATAGTTAACTTCCATTTTGATTTATATTTTGACGTAGACGCTTTGTGAGAAGTATTAATAAAAATGCTAACGTAGATTCTGCATAGTTTCAACTTATTTTCTCCATTTTCTGTAATATTGAAGTAAAAATAGAAAAGAGATGGGTAGCACCCTTCATAATAACGTAGGATTTCAACATTAAGTTTACAGTAAATTGTATTATACATAGAAACCTGGAAGTAATCCAATTCTGTAAAATGTTGCACACACATATCCAATAAGACTTCAGAGCTACAGTATGGCTGAACACCTTTTGATATATGTATATGTCTTTCTTATCATTGCATGCAAATATTTTATCGAAATCGGTAGATAAAATTGTAACATATTTTGCGGAAATAAAAAACAAATCAGCCAAGCAAAGAGAAAATATTTAAAAAAAAGTTACGAAAAAAAAAGACCATGAGGAATTGGGTAAAATGTTAGCATCGAAACATGACATGCTAAATTGACCAGATTTATGCAGTTTTGAAGAGTTCCTATATTTAAAAAAAATCTACCTTTTTAAGTTTTAAGAACATAACATTGTGCTTGAGTTCTATATTTTTGAAGTGTAATTTTTTGTTTGTTATCTGTCTAAATACAACATTGGCTGTCAATAATCCATTGATTGAAAGCAGTCTTTTAGCCTTTGACTCTTGGTGTCAATCAATTTCACCAAACATGCTCAGTATGAATTGCAACAGGACAAACCTGAGAATCCCTTCAAATTTGGGTTCATTTCTAAACTTTTCTTTGTAAAAATTTACCAATGCTCTTCAAGTGAGGCTGTAACCACTGGTAGTCCTGGCTTAATTTGCATTTAAGATTCTGGGTTGAATTTGATGTATTGTTTCAATGATGAGGCTTTCATGAGCTGATTGCATGATTTATACAAGAAGACAATAGAAATAATTGCTAGCATTGTTTGAAACTCTGGGTACTGAAAGGGTCTATGGTGTGGTCCAGTAATCTCCTACTGTGATTTACTTGCAGTAGAAAATGCAAACGTTTTACAATTAAAGAGCATTTTATGTGTTATTTAGATTTGTTTTGTGTTTTATTTGTTATTCATATTTTTTGGGATGTGTTACATTACTTTGTACGGATTCTGTGACATTGTTTGTAGATGCTTTTTAAAGTTTTTTGAGGCTTAGGTTGGGAAGGGGTTTGTCGGGGGGGGAGGGGGGTAGTGGTCACAACAAAATCAAACCTGGGTGTCACACTTTCCTCACATACCCAACGTACTAAACTTGCATGTTAAGTCTGTACTGGTCCAGCACCCTGCAGAATGCATAGTAAACTGTAGATTGTCATGTCTCAGTTGTGAAAGGGACGTGTATGGCAAGCCACATGTGCAATAATTCGATAAACCGAGTTTATCGCCGTTAAGCTCTGCTTTTCGCTCGATAAACTGAGATTATCGCGAAAAACACGGTTATCCATTCGATAAACTGAGTTTATCGTTTGAAAAACAGAGTTTAACTGCGATAAACTCGGTTTATCAAATTATTGCACATATGGCTTGCCAAAGACGTGACACTATTTTCAAAAAATGTGAACTTTGTAGATATGACTTTGAGGTGCTTCCTTTTAATAACTTTTATGAATAATATTAACTTACTACAGCAACAGTTCATTCTGTTTAAAAGAAAGGGTAAAAAAAGATATCACTATTCATGCTTATCATGTAAAGGAATGATTTCTTGTGAATGCAATAAAATTCTTTGTTAAATTTCAAAATATATTTTTCTTCATTTGTCTCAAATTTGATAATCAGTTTCAACTTGAAGACTGAAATGTGATTATTTGATATATATATATATCTATGTATATTTGACTTTTTATATAGCGCTTTACACCAGTGATACGTCTCAAAGCGCTTTACAGACATTATATTACCCCTGGTCATTGATAACCTGTCCCAAAGACAATCCCTCCAGTCGGCTGCAGTTATATGCTGAGCCCAAGGACATGTTACCTCACAGGTACCCATTTAACCCCTGGGTGGAGAGAGGCAATTGAGATCAAGCATCTTGCCCAAGGACACAATGTAATGAACTAGGCATGAATCGAACCAGCAATCCTTGGATCACGAGTCCGACGCCTTAGCCAACACGCTCTCTTGGTTAAATCACTTGTTAAGAGAATCTGTTTGCACTACAATCCTCCAAATCTCCTCCACAGATCCAAATTAGTACAGATCTTATGTAACTTGATGCCTCACAGCCTGAAAGGTTTCCTCCAACGTCATTTAGCTTAGCTAGTGTTGTTACACAAACTCTTGTCTTCAGATTTTGTTTTTGTTTATTTTTAAAATGGTGTTGACAGTAAGCAAAGAACCAGAAAGCCAAAAATGTCACTGATTCCATGCTGCATATTATTATGCAAATAAATGACTGTAAGTTGTAATTGGTGTCAAATGGCCTTTAGGGTGTCTAAGGTGGAGTCAAATTCTGACTTTGAAGTTCATCCAAGCTTTTAAGTAGAGCATTTAAAAGGTTTTCAGACTTTGACCTCTGGTGACCTGAACTGACCTTTAGAGTCTTGTACTGTCTAAGGCAGAGTCACATTCCATTGAGTTTGAAGTTCAAGCTTTGAAGTAGAGCATTTACAATGTTTTCAGACGTTGACCTCTGGTGACCTCAAATGATGCTTGACCACCACAGATGCAATAGGGTTCTTCTGATCAAGATGCATCCTCTGCATATTAAGTATGGAGTGAATCCCATGACCTGCTTTTATGCCAAGGTGTCAAACACACATATGACATCACATAGAATTCGTTTGCCATTGGCAAAGAATCAATACAATCAGAATTGGTACTGTCAGTACATGTTGGGGAGGGCTTGTAGAAAGGTGTTTCTTCCAGGAATTTGTAACAGGACATCCTGCAAACAAACACAACTTATCAAAATGAATTCTGGCACAGCAAGCTGCTTCTCTGTTGAATGTTTTTGTTGCAACCCTAGTCATTTTCCCTGGCATTCTCAAGGTCAAGTAATGCTCAACAGTTATTGTGGCACACTGTGTTAGCACTCTACCCAGGGTTACAATCCCAGATACAATTTTTGGCTTGTTCCTCCCATTCTTCAGTTCAAATATTTAAAATCAAGCATTGTTTATCAACAGTTACAGTGGCAGAGTGGTTAGTGCTGTTTAACTGTGAGTCTGACAAACTCCTTGTCTGGAGTTCAAACCCCATCAGAGACAGCATTTTGATTTTCTGATCTTTTCATACTTCCAATCTGGGGTTGTAATATTAGAAACGAGCATTATTTCTCAACAATTGCTGTGGCACAGTTGGTAGTGCTATGTAAGGGAATATGTCAGACAATTCCAATGTCTCTGGTTCAAGCCCAGGTAGAGGCTTTTAATTTTTTTTTTTCATCCTTCCATTCTGAGATTGAAATATTAGAAACGAGCATTATTTCTTAACAGTTGCTGTGGCACAGTTGGTAGTGCTATGCAAGGGAATGCATCAGACAATTTGAATGTCTGTGGTTCAAGCCCAGGTAGAGGCTTTTAATTTTCTGATATTTTCATCTTTCCATTCAGAGGTTTAAATATTAGAAACAAGCATTATTCTCAACAGTTGCTGTGGCACAGTTGGTAGTGCTCTGCAAGGGAATGTGTCAGACAATTCCAATGTCTCAGGTTCAAGCCCAGGTAGAGGCTTTCAATTTTTTGATATTTTCATCCTTCCATTCTAAGGTTTAAATATTAGAAACGAGTATTATTTCTCAACAGTTGCTGTGGCACAGTTGGTAGTGCTCTGCAAGGGAATATGTCAGACAATTCCAATGTCTCTGGTTCAAGCCCAGGTTAGAGGCTTTTAATTTTCTGATCTTTTCATACTTCCATTCTGGGGTTTAAATATTAGAAACGAGCATTATTTCTCAACAGTTGCTGTGGCACAGTTGGTAGTGCTATGCAAGGGAATGTGTCAGACAATTCCAATGTCTCTGGTTCAAGCCCATGTAGAGGCTTTTAGTTTTCTAAAATTTTCATACTTCCATTCTGAGGTTTAAATATTAGAAACGAGCATTATTTCTCAACTGTTGCTGTGGCACAGTTGGTAGTGCTATGTAAGGGAATGCATCAGACAATTCCAATGTCTGTGGTTCAAGTCCAGGTAGAGGCTTTTACTTTTCTGATCTGTGGAGAAGGCTGAAGTATAAAAGTAAGAAACAAAGTTTTCCCATTGGGAACCAAAATGGTGTAATGGGCTACTCCGTTGCCAATGGATCGCTGGGTCATCACGCCACTAGCGGTTCAAGTCCTGGGTGAGCAATCGCCGCAAAAGGACTCTGCTGGATAGGTCAGGTCCAGCTGACAAGGTTCTCTGCGCGGCCTAAGTGAGGCTGTGTGGCCCCCATCCCCCTGACAAGGTTCCTGCGCGGCCTAGGTGAGTTGCGCGGACTCCCTCCCCCTGACAAGGTTCCTGCGCGGCCCCTCCCCGATGGGAAAATTCTTTTAAGGAAAACATTCTAAGTACCCAAATTTGGATGTTTAAATATTTCTAAGGAAACCAATTGCAGCACTCCTCCTGGTGGTCTTGTGGTAGAGGAAACAAATTGACATCACAAGGTCCCTGGTTCAATCCCAACATTTGCCTTCTTTTACTTACCCCAAAAAAATTGATGCAATTTTTTGGTGGTTCCAAGTGGATAAATCTTTGTGCATGTATCAATGTTTATTCTGTAAGCTGCTTAAAACGTGACAACTCAGCAGTTCTATGTGAGTGAGGTTTTTTCTCTTTTCTTTCTTTTTTCCTTTATTTTGAAGTAAAAGGCAAAATGAAAAAATAACCCACACACATCAAAGCCCCTAAACATCAATACATGCATATAACTATATCCACTTAGAACCATCAAAATATAACATCCATTTAGAACCAACCATTCTATAACAGAGAGATGAGTTTTGTACTTCGAACCATTTCTTAGTAAAGAGAAGGATAACAACAATTGTTTCATATATGCTTTATTTTGATAATGGATTCTTTGAATATGAATAGAGTTCTTTTCAATTTCATTTCATTTCAATGACAGGGCTTTTCCCCACCCCAGTTCACACCCTTGGAAGCCCCCTGTCCCAAAACAAAATGTCCAATTTGAGTCCCATTTCTCCCTCCCCCCTCCCATCTCATGAATATTGATAACTTCAATATGGCTTACCTCAGAATCTTAGCAAGAATATAAATAAAATAAAGTTCTTAATGCTTTGAAATATTTTCGAACAAAAGAATTTGGGTCATGTGAAAGGTTTTCCAAGCATTTTAACTTAATCATAAGAATATTTTTCAGTTACTCACAATTGCATAAACAAAAATCAACAAATGTTTTCAGATTTCATCATGATGATTGTCTATGTTAGGTCACTGCAGACATTTGGTTTTGATAGTCACTTCAATGGATGATTCTAGACATATCTGCTGCCATTCAAACTTAAAAGGGAATTGAATCATAATGTTTGCAGAGAAATGGGGAGAACTCCCTGGCAATGACGTAGAATTAACAGTGGAAATACAGCAACCTTTGAGCTATGCATAAGATATTGTTTACAGATACTGAAACACCACATCTCCATAAATATGGCCAAATGCTAATTGACATTACAACACAAATTTAAAAAAAAACAGCGGGTCTGAGATGAAAATATAGTTAAAGCTTCATAGCTTGTTCTGCAAGTGATTTACAAGAGATAGCAAATGGTTTGTTTTTTTCTTCTTCATATTTTGAAGAAGAGTAAATGCGGGCAATGATTTGTTCAATATCATTCTGTACATGTTATGTTCTACATATATATGACAAGTGTTCAGATGTAACAACAATTACTGTACTAAGACAAGGTGTACAGTAATAACGACCCAGCGAAACTTCACAAATTTAATGATTTTTACACACTGTGCACAATCTTATACTTTGTGACTAGTGGCAAACATTGGTTAACTTTCCCTTTCTCGGTGTAATCATAGAGAAGAAATAGACAGTCCATACAATGAATTAGTTTCCTTGTGACACCATGTGATATTTGTATCTCTCATCTTCAGGCATTTAACTTAGCTTTTAGCAGTCATGGTGTTCACAAGGTTTTCAGATCTTAACCTCTGTTGACCTGAAATGACCTTTGACCTCTGCAGAAAACAGTAGTGTTCTTGTACTGAACACTGTGCATCCACATACCATATATGAAGTTCACCTAGCAAGTAGTGTTTGAGTTATCATGTTTACAAAGCCAAGGCATATCATATACTCTCCATCACCATTGAAAAGATTCCTTTCTGCCTCTGCCAAAGAATAAAACACAAATTATTCTTTGTCATGTTATCGGTCATTTTCAGCGTGTTTGATTTTGTTTAGGCTTCGTGATCACAAAACAATAACTTCATCTCGACCTGCTCCTTAAAAGGTATGTTTACATTAAACAATGCATGATAAAGATATTTCTATTACATCATCATCATCATAATCATCATTGTTATAATAATATATATCATATTCATGGCATGATTCCATACTTTGACACAAAAAACAGGAAGTAAGCTTGATATTAATTAACCAGGAAGTTGAGAAACACAAATAAACAAATGAAACAGAGCCAATCTTAAATCCATCCAAAGAGTAAACAGGAACTTGTTGTGATTTACTCTCGGAAAGATTTTGAGAGAGAACGAAAAAAACAAATCGAACTAGTCTTTAATCTTGAGTTCCTTAATGATTCTAATCTGATACCAAACAGTCATCTTTTCTTAGTAAATTGTGCATTAGGTAAGGATTCCTCATGACATTTAAGTATTCACAGCAACTGCATAATAGCTATTAAATTTGGAGGAAAACAAATTGCAAAATACAGTCACAAAGCGTTCTTGGATGTTTCAAGATGTTTCAAGTTTCTTTACATACTTGACTTCCTTGAATGGAAATACATGGGATAATTGAAAGATGAGATAGCAACATAACTGAATATTTGCATGAGAATGAACAAAAGGGTCCTCTGAACCACACCCCACACCCCACCCCCCCCCTAACACACACACCCCAATTTGTCATACTTTTGGATAAAAGCCATCTTTCATGTTATAGTTTACAATCTCCAGTGCCTCCTTGAGTTTTCCTCACTTTAAAAAATTTGTTTAGTTTTCAAAGGTTAAGAGCCTCAATCTACCAGCTTAATTACAATGCAAATAGCAGATTGTGAACTTGAATTCTAGTTACATCCAACAGACACCACTTCCACCACATTTTTAGTCTAGTGTGTTGGGAGCTACTGCCGAAATGCCGATGGATACCAAGAAGCTATGGAAATGTTAACATGCAAATTAAATCAATTCTTTGTTTGGAACAAAATATTCAATATCAAGCAAGACTTTTTTGACCCTTTATATTGAATCACAAACCACTTCCATTTCAATCTAAACAGTCTCTTTATCATAGTTAGATCATTAAGATAAATTCCCACATTATTTCTCAGATGGCATGAACCGGTTCAAAAAATAGTAACAATATCATTAAAATATTCAAAGGAAAGTACCCGTAATTTTATTTTCGTTCCGACTATGAAAAAAATTGGACACTATCAAGATTGTAAAACAATGACGTGTTCATTTTTATCCTCCTTCTTGCATATTCTTTTGTCAAATATTGTGCTCTTTTGGTAAAATATCCCTGAATAAATTTAATTCCTGTCATGCTGGAAGGGCACCATTTATTAAGCTTGATTTCAGCTCAAAAAAAACAAAAAAAACCAGCCTCACATAAGGGTTGCTGATTATGAATGGTACAGTAAAATGTCTTTGAAAGACAAAAAAAAAAATGTTGAAACCCAAAAAAATCTTGAATAAAAAAACAGCCACCATTGAGAAAATATCATGCTTTAGTCTAGCTTTGCACTTCTATCCACGTTGTAAGATACTACCCATTGCTTGTGTAGGTAGCTTCACCAAGGGCGTAGGAACCCTCCCCCCCCCCCGCTTCGCAAGTCAGAAAACCCCTTTTTCATTTCCAAATGAGAAAGAAATCTCATTTGGAGCACCAAATTGCATCTAAGGCCAGGTGAAATGCAAAAGTTTTTACAAGATGGAGTGGGTGTTGAAGTGTGCTACATTGCACCAAATTGCATCTGAGGCCACCTGGAAATGCCAAAAAATTTCAAAGGGGAGGGGGACACCCCCTCCCCCAGGCCGGCCATCATTCTTCAGCCCCCCACTCAAAAGTACCTTCCTACACCACTGAGCTTCACTGACAAAGAGTACAGTTTAGCCTTTAAACCCAGAATGGCTAGAACCACCTTAATCTAAGAATGACAAAACCATTTGCCCTCTTTTTTCAAACTATGGAAACTGCTCACATAAATTTGTCATATTTTGTGATATGATTATTTCTGTTAGTACTTGCGACAAACAGCTATAAATCTCATTTTAGATGAAGCTTTCATAAGCACCTGCAGAATTTTTTTTAAATCATCATACATAGTAAAATTACACCATTCTGCATAAGGTTAGGTTTTTGAAGAATTTTCCGTCCTTGATATCGAAGAGTTGAGACATATTTTCAACATTTCCATAATTCTTAGGCAAACTGGGATCAGGAGGCTAGGGCTGGAAGACAAGCGTTACAAAGTGTTTATTAACTGAAAGAATTATTATAAAAGTGCATACAATTTTGGCATTCTTTTGTAATCCACCATTTAGGCGAACAGAGCACCAATTTTCACCAGTTTATTATTATTTTTTTTTTTACTGTTTGTCCTTTTTCTCATAAAGTCCTTTTAGAATAATCTTGATTCAGAAAATGCAAATATATTTCATAATATGCAAAAGCCCAGGAAGAGATCCAAATTTAATAATGAAATATTTTTGAAGTGAATTAATAAATAAATAAAATAAAATAAAAAACCGAGCATTGACTTTTTCTTTCTTTTATCCTTTGGCCAAAACTGAAACTCAAATACATCAGTGAGATATACCATGACGCAAAATTGTGACCTACTACTATAGAGAAACAATACAAACTGGAAATGCAAAGAGGTGCAAAAATCCTGTTTTTTGGCTGCCATCCTAATTTTCAGAAAGGGTTCACTACTTGTAACGATGTAACCAGACTGAACATTTTATCAAAGATTTTTTCTACATCAGAGGCCAACCCCCCCCCTGTCAGCCCCATGACTACATAGCAGGCCCACCCTGTTTGCCCTTAACATGCGCCTATTTATGATTATATCACAGGTCCACCCCTGCCTGCCCTTTTTATGATTACATAACAGGTCCACATCTGCCACATTTATAACATGATTACATCATACGGTCCACCCCTGAACCCCCCCTGTTTATGATTAACATCACAGGTTGACTTCTGCCACCCCTGTACATGATTACAAATGACATATGTTCATCTCTGCCATTCTCAGCAATTATCATCCAATCCCATAAACGATCATTATGCCTCAAACATTATATTGGTCTATATATGTAAAATTTCAGGGTTTTTTGGTTTTGGTATCAAACATATACACAAAGGTCCACATTTCTTGGTGATTCCCACCTACTTTGGACGATCTTCCATAGAGCGGTAGCATTTATTCAAAACAACATTGTCCTGCGGCCGGCATCATTCAGATTTGGCCCATGGGTCTGACTTCATCGGCTAGTTGGAACTCTGCCCCCGTACTCTCCACTACGTCTTCGACGGTCACTCCGTCTGCGAGCTCGGTCAACGTGAGACCGTTTTCCTTGTCAACCTCAAATACACACTGAAAGAACAACAAAATTACACAATAGAAGAAGGCATTTGCATTATAAAACACCTGGTACGTATGGTAACTATACAATATATATCAATTATCCAAACATAGTGAAATGTTGCTGAAAATTTGGGGGCTATAAAGACAAACCCAAGGTAAGTGAAAAGAATGCTGATATGAAAAAATCTTTAAAAAAAAAAAAATCTTTATGAACTCTTGTTTATGAATGACAGAGAAGCACTTGACACAATTATTCAAAAAAAGAAAAAAAAACCCTGTTATTTCTCATCTTAAGGGAGCAAGCCTGTTTTTGTTTTGTTTTTTTAACATGTTTACAAGGATTTCAGACATTTCACACAGCAGGGCCTTGAGGGTAATTTATGCGAAACAGGTCAAAAAGTACATATTACCATTTCAGTAATGATCATGTCCACGCACTGGACGCCAGTCAACGGCAGAGTGCAGTTGTCCAATATTTTGGGTTTTCCTCCTTTCGCAGCATGCTCCATGGTGACGATAACCTTGGTGTGTGGTGCTGACACAAGATCCATCGCACCTCCCATTCCTTTCACCATTTTGCCCTGGAAAAGAAGAAAGCAAATGAGCTTGATAAAAACATTAAGTTTTGAGTTGGCGTGTCTATGCTAGAAGAAATAACGAACAGGTCTGATGATGATGGACCACAGTTGTTTCATGTTTAGCATATTTTTGTTTGTAAGAGCAGCACTGATACCCTTTGCAGAAGGATAATGTAAAATGCAAAAACATGAAATATTGGGGAAAAAACGGCACATTTTGGTGGTGGACAATGTGACACTTATGTGGTAGAAAAATATGTACCACAATGTTAATTGAAAATTTCCTACCTAACTCAAAGATAGGATGGAATGTCGAATGTTTCTACCCAGATAAACCCTTCCTTAATCCAGCAGGAAGGAAATAATAGGTAGTCTGTGATCTCATCATGGTAGAAATTCTTCAAACATTTTACTTTTCCAAGTACAATACTGCTCTTAATTTTTCCTTGAAATGTGATGCTTTTTTAAGAATTTTAAGTCATCCGAGAAAGAACCTGGGCACGAAAAACCAAACCAACCGACTGAACCACCGATCCGCTCTCAACCCCAGTCCCCCCCCCCCTTGCATCGAGACTGTGACTCTGTGATCATCATCAAGTGTGCATCACGACTTCCCTACAAGTTCTTGAAATCTGATAAACTTGGGATGTTTGCTTAGTGTTCGACGTGCTCTCCAATTTAATATAATATATCATCGCTTTAGAATTTGTTGATGAGAATAATCTATCTTCCTCATTGGATATAAAATGATTTGAACAATATCAAAAAACACAAAGGCTTTTCTGTATCTCAATTGCACATAATTAAAATTTCACCAAATTTCAAAAAATCTGTATCCCCACATTTACCAAAAAATGTTTCCAGGGACAGATGTCTCGCTGTTTCGAACTACGGGTTTCATTAAAGCAGCAGGATATACAAAGAGACCTTTTTCATTCAGCCATTTTTTTGTGGCATAACCGAGGTTGACGGAGGAGGGAGGGGGGGGGTGGGGGGAAGGATGGAGGAAGGATTGGACGGAGGTCAGAGGAGAAGGTAAACAGTATGCACACCATACGTTGAATTACAGGTCCGTCCCCCACAACTGGAAGGAGGGGCACTACTCCAATCTCCATGTCCCTGTTACCTCTGATGGTATTAATTCAAATATCAGGGTCTTACTCACCGGGATCATCCAGTTAGCCAAGTCACCATATTTGGACACCTGCATAGCACCAAGTATTGTGAGATCCAGATGACCCCTGCAGGAAATACAAAGAGATGTTTAACTAGTAATACCATCAATGTTATTCAAGTTAGATAAATACATTGATATTAAATATAACATAATTAACAGCATTTTATTGTTGGAGAGGCTTGCTTCTCAATACTACACGATTAAACAGTTAAACAGGATCATCTAGGGGGAGATTAATTCTGTTTGTCTTAATTTGATCCCAAGCATCGTTATCTTTGAATAACACTCAGAACAGGTTCGGTAAAATGGGTCTTAAGTAGACTTTTGAATGTAGAAAGTTTAGAGCATGTTCGAATGTGATCTGGTAAATTGTTCCAGAGATAAGAGCCGTGATGGGGTTATCGAGATATTGATGCAAAAGACAATTGGTTGTAAAATTTGAAGAAAAAAAAACATAAAAAAGCAACAGAATTGCCAGCATTCTTCAATGAAACTACACCTACTTGCTTCAAATAAACTTTTGGGTACTAAAACTTGTCACCTTCAAATGCTGTTATCTCGAAATGGTACGTAGGAATTTATCGCAAAATTTCATCAGATTGCTTAGAAATTTAGAATGTGTTCTTCTTTTATTAGTTACAAATCAATTTTCCTCTGGACTATCAGTTTTGAGTGTCGCATTTTCCTGCCACAGGAATATCCCTTTGAAGGGATATTCCTGCCAAGGTTATATCCCTTTAAAAGGATATTTCTGTCAAGAATATATCCCTTTCAAGGGATATTCCTGCCACGGGAATATCCCTTTCAAGGGATATTCATATCAAGGATATATCCCTTGAAAGGGATATTCCTGCCAAGGATATATCCCTTGAAAGGGATATTCCTGCCACAGAACTATCCCTATATTACAGGGATATTCCTGTGGCTTAAGTTGATTGTTTAACAAAATTGCTGACATTTTTCTGCATCTTAAGGTTGAACTCACATCCTCAATTGTAGCAGTTTGAATAGTAAAGAATGAATTTCTCAAATTTGGTGATATTTAATCAAAGCATCTGGTAACAGCAGACTTTATAGTGATGTCATTGAAGGTAATTCAACATGAGAAATGGCCTTCTTTTTTTTATTCCTTTCTGTAATATTTAAACCATTATTCGACAGAGCAAAAGAACATTGCTTGCAAAAAGTTTTACTTTTGATAAAAAAAATTCTAACATACAGAGATTATCGGTAGCTAATTAAGCATTCCAAATGTATATAAGATTTATATGACAAATCAACAAGCAGATTATTATCATCAAAATGTACCATGCTGCCAGTTACCATGGTGACAGTTACCATGGTGACATCACAGACCACATACTGTGAAGTATTTCTTGGATTAAGGGATGAATATTTTAGTCAAAAATAGGTTTCTTCGCTCAATCAACCATTTCTTGAGTTAGGGGACGAGATACTGTCGGAACATTTTGTTCTCTTCAAAGGAAATATCCCTTTAAAAATGTATCAAATTAATTTCATCATGAGTTATTTACCCTCTGATCATAGCAAACGAGTCATCACTGCCAAAGTAACTCGCCCCGGGGAGTACCGTCACCGTTTCTTTACCTGCGTTGATTAAATCTGGGTCCTCTTCGCCTTTCCTCGGAAATGGACCCTTCAAAAAAAAAAGACAAAAAATGGACGGACATGAACCCAAAAGTGTCTCCCAGGGTGTGGAACAGAGGTTTCCTATTGTTAAGTGATAAAATAACATCACTTTTCAAAAACATAGACAGACAGACAGACAGACAGACAGACAGACAGACAGACAGACAGACAGACAGACAGACAGACAGACAGACAGACAGACAGACAGACAGACAGACAGACAGACAGATAGATAGATGAGTTTTATAGGAATATGAAATGCAGAACAATTTACCATCAATAGCTGTATGAAGAAATGTCAGACAACAGAACGGAGTAAATAAAAAACTCACAACTATAAAATGAAACAGATAATATTGAAAAATTCAAAATCTTTTTTTATTTTTGATGGGGATGACCAAATGATTCTGTGACACTTTCTGCGACCTCCAATTCAGTCGGTTTGGAAGTAACCATGTTGCTTGCTAAATGGCGATTGACTAATGCTTTCTCCAATAAAATTTCCAACACTGGAGTCTAAACGAGAAAATGTCTATCAAGACCACCAAGCTATGTCCAAATAAAAGATATTGATCAGCTATTTTCTTTCGTTTCCTTCTCTTCTCTTCTAATCGCTTCTCGTTGTGATTTTTTGGTTCTTTTTTGGCATTTTCACTTTTGTTTCTGCTTTTCGTTTTATCAAAAAAAACAAAGATATACTGATCATTTCTTATGACACTCTCTTCTTATATTTTTTGGCAAATTTCTTTCTTTCCCTTGCTTTGTCACTGTTGTTTATCCTTCTTACTATTAATATCTGTAAAATATAGGTAAAACCAACCTCACATTAATATCCTTGACTGAGTAATGTCCACTACTTGTTTTCATGACTTACCAATCCCAGGATGCCATTCTCACTCTGTAAATGAACTTTGACATCTGGTTTAATGTAATTACTGGCCAACATTGGAATACCGATACCTAGATTAGCTGTGACGATAAGAGTTAAGGATTTAACAAACATTTACATGCCACTGGAGAAGTAAACAACTTTTACCCTTATTCTTTAATCTACCTCTGACATAGCCTTGTCTATAAGCCTCTTGTCAGAATTGTACAAATGTAGAAAGGTTACGCTCGTCCATCACAAACAACATCCACCAGAAATTGTACTTGCTGAAGGGTGCCCCCCCATCCCACCCCCACAAAAAAAAAGATCAAGGTTACCTTTGGGGAGCACTCATGTAATCCTAGGATTACTGCATCTCTGTTAATGAGGCTAAAATTAGCTTTCCTGTCTCAGACTTATTAAACAAGTTATCATAATTACCGTAAACATCAACATCAAAATCAGGGATCGAAAATTGTCCAGAAAAATTATCTGCCCAAAAATAGCTGTGGGCTGAGCAAAGAGAACTAGATATGTGACTTTAGGAAAGATCTCATGAATCGTTCCTGTTTTCTGCCAATTCTCTACGAGTTTTTTCTCTCACTTTGGAAACTAGTGCAGCAATGCTGCATATTTCAAACTAACGCTGTGCTTGTACTTTAATGTTAATTGTATCAGTTAGGAGAGATATATATTGCAATGTGTTGCAGATCGACGTTATTCAAGAGCATTTTAGTTACCGAGCGTTTCATGCAAAGAGCAGAAGTTACAAAAGCGAAACAAACAAACAACCCAAAAATTCCTTAAAAGGCAAAATTCCACAAGAATAAAGCCTTACAGTAAAAGTAAAGGCAAGAAATAAAAAAATATAAAATAATATTTTGAAGTACTTCTGGCCAGTGGGAAGGAGACCTGCAAAACTCAATATGGTTCCACAATGCAGCTATTTGCTGTGATTATTCAACACACACCAATAACAAGTCTCTATTCAAAGAGTGCATTTTTCAAAATTTTAGGACACAGCTGCAGACTGTTTGGGCCTGGCAAATCAGGTCTTTACAGGCAGGTAAAGGAATCTGTCTGTCACTGACAAGTAACATGTACCACTGTCACATAAGCACAGTCTGTCTGCTACATCAGTACAGTGTTTGAAATCATTCAAAACCCGGTCACATGATATTAAAGGATACCGTACATGCCATCTTTAAATTCCAGCGCCGCTCTCTTGATAATTCTTTCTCGAATGGCAGCGCCTGGGCTGGTCGGTTGTTCTTCTGAGGTGTCTTTCTGTAACGTCAGTCTCTGTGGAGGCAAGAGGCAAGAAAATCGACGCCATTCAAAATAAATACATATGTCTTTTCTTGCCCAAAGAGAAATCATAATTGAGACAAACGGGATACTTTGCCAAAACCCTCAGAGATACAACATTGACTTCTATTAACCATCTCTGCTGACATTTGAACTATCATAGTCAACTTACTTGAAAGTCACTGACTTCAGAACAAACACGAAACTCTTTAGGTTTTTTTTCCCTCCATTTTACAACAACGTTGACATTTATAATTACTGAGTAACTGTATTATGGCCCCCTTTTTTTTGGGCGGGGGGAGGACTGGGCAGGGTATACTTACAAGTACTGCCTTATCTCTTGCATCCAAATGTCATTAACTCAGGACTAAAAGACAACCCAATCCAAAATAGACAGGAGAGACCATCATTTAAGCATTATATGTAAGTATCCTAACACTTGCTATTAAAATATACTCTATTGGCAGCGGTCACTCTATAAATTTCTATTTCTCAGCTATTAACGAGTGTCCAATCAGACATGAACAGTTTCTGGCATGACACAGAGAATACGTTTGGTGGTTGTAAAATGTCCTTTGAAATATTTGAACCCAACTAAAACTGACTGATTCTTCGACTGTCTAGCAGACTTGAAGTACGAGTAAAAGTCTATGTTGTTGTAATGTTTGATCTCTAGAGTAAGGCAAATACGTCACCAAAAACAGAACTAGCATTGTTCGATACAGGTGATAAACGCCTACAGTGGAATTACGACCTTCCTTACAGGTTCCAAGCCTCTCCACATACAATCAGCGTCCGTAGCCTAGTGGTTAGGGTGTCCGCATATAAAGCGGGAGGCCCGGGTTCGAATCCCGGTGGAGGCCGGAAGTTTTTGTCACTGTTCTAAATTTTCCAACTAATTACATTTTCAATTATATATGTATATATATATATATATATATATATATATATATATAGATATGGACAACACCATATGTAGATTACAGACATACCTCTATCCTCTTTTCATAGTTCTCTCCTTGTAGAATTCTCTGTATATATATACTCTGGACATGAATGTCTTCAGCTGCAAAACTATCAACATCAACAATTTCTTCAACCTGAAAAATATTAAATAATCATTTAATATAACGAAGGCAGAAAGTTCCCCACCGACCAGTAAAGTAATTTATTTTTCTGCAAACTTGCGGGGGGCTGCGTAGAAAGAAATGATTGCTTGTATAGAGTGGCAATTCAGGGTCATTAATTATACACAGAAATGCTTTTAAAATGGCATTCAGGGTCATTTAATTACAGAAACTGCTTCAAAGAACTTTGCATTCACTGTCATTATTAATCAATCTCTGTCTTTGCTGTGTGCTTTAGCCAAAAATTGACACAATATGGGCACAAAATATCACATGCAGAAAAGGTAATTTGCAAATTTTTGTAAATAGACACTTACAGCATTCTAACGAATCAATGAAAAAACAAAATTCACCAGTATAACAAGTCGTACGGCAATGACAGTTTAAAGCAAGCCTTTCAGGTCTAATTATTCTGGATTGTCGATGGCATACTGCGCTCTACTGCACACTTCAACAGCAGCCCTAGCAAAAACCTTTCAATTACCTAATTTTGTGTTTTGGTTACTGTTATAAAACCGCAATGTTACATAAGACTTCACCCGGGGGTTGCATCACGAAAACAACCACCGGTCAAAGTAAGGATTCTTCCCCGAGACACAGTAGTCACGTTTTTAAAGCGTGATATTTTCCTTTCATATTTTCTACCGTGTCATGTTTTCCCTCGGGCATTCTCCTCGCAAAAGGCGCAAACAACGACTACAGACAGAAGAAACCCTAAAAAGCAACAAATATAAGCCAAGTAACCTAAAGCTTTCTGGTCATTAGCATATATTGAGACAAGCGATATATACGTCTTTCAGCTTTGCCTTTTAGAGGTCTTCTTTGTGGAACACAAAAATTGGAAGAAAAGAACTTAACACTTTAACTTTTAAGATCCTACTGCCTGTTGGTCCTCTCTTAAACGGTAGAAAACTTTTTGTTCGTCTTCCAAAATATAATAATATATATGTATATATATATATATAATAATGGCTTGTCACTTGGCTTTGCAGGTCTTTAACTTATGCTGCAATCGCAAGTTTTTTAGCAAGCAAAAATATTTTTTGCATTTCATTTTATCAATTGTGAAATTCTAGGGCTGAGTATTACTGACCTGACCAATTTTTTGTCAATTTGCATATTTTTTTGCATATATTAGTGCAGTCTTCCTAGGGAAAATTGGAATTTAGTCAAAGATGATACTTTATGACCATTGGGTAAGTATTTGAATATTTAACGAATATTTTGTTGTTTCCTTTGTTCACCTCTGCGATGGTGACTTTGGCAGCGCGACACATCGGTGAATTAAAGTTTCTGGCCGTCTTCCTGAAGATGAGGTTGCCAGCTCTGTCTGCCTTCCAAGCTTTGATCAAAGCAAAGTCACCCGTGATGGCCTCTTCCATTATGTAATCTTTACCACGAAACTGTCGTGCCTAGAAAAAAAAAAAAAATATCTAGACTATACCATTTTTCTATTTTTTTTTGGTAGGAGGGAAGGGGGGGTGGGGGGATGCAGAGTGCAGTCAAGGAGGGGAGAGTAGGAGGGACAGAAGAATCATCTGTTATTACTTGTCAATCCATAAAAAAAAAGATCATACTGATGCATTCAGTTATTATGAAGATAATGTGAAGGTGTGAATCAAAGAGAAATGAGGGTAATTGGGGTGAGTTGGAGGGGGGGGGTTTCATCTAGACGGCCCCTTCCCTAAAGATGTAGAATTCAACCAGCGATAATGTCGAAGAGTACAGCGAAGACAATAATGAAACAGCATTGTTCTCAGCATGTACAAAAAAACAATATGATTGCATTACGTAGAGTAGCCGTTCCCTTCCCCCTCCCCGCCCCCCCCCCAGGAGAAATGAGGTTAATTGGGGTGAGTTGGAGGGGGTATAATCTAGACTGCCCACTCCCTAAAGATGTAGAATGCAACCAGCGATAATGTCCAAGAGAACAAGGATGACAACGATGAAACAGCTTTGTTCTTAGCATGTAAACAATAAAACAATATAATGATTGCATAACATAGAGTAGCCGTTCCTTTCCCACTTCCCGCCCCCCCTGTAAGATTATGTCGGCATTTGGTGCTTGTCTCACCTGAATTTCGTATTTCAATGTTTCTGAGTTGGGGGGCACCTTGATGCGTGATTCCCTGATCGTGTGTGTTTTTGCGTCATCCAAGTATTATTTTTATTGCAGTGTGTGATGAATCGTCTATCTAACAGGTTCAAATTGCATGGAATGAGGCAGTAAGGCAGTAAAAGTTGTGGATTGTATTAAAGACGTGTGTTCAGTCATCTTCAAATATTACACGGTCACATCGTCCCCACGATGCAATGTGGAGAGGAGTACACAATGTTGCATTTAACCGTCCCTTACCCCTCCGCTGCACTTAAAATGTTTCCATCCTGGGCTGTATGTCATAGGTGAACGATCAGAAGACACCAAAGAGAGGAAAACAATGTTGTATAATGTATAAAGTCCCTTACCTCTCTGGGTTCACTTGTGATATCGATGGTGCCATCCTGGTTATACTTGATGGGTGACCCACCGTGGTGGACCAGGGTTCCGAAAGCTGTAGGAGTAAAGAAAGCTGGAATACCGGCACCACCGGCCCTTATTCTCTCTGCCAGTGTTCCCTGAAAAATTAAGAATTGATAAGAGAACCTGATCAATGAAAAAAAAAAAGCACGTTAATTTGCAAGCTAGTGTATAGAATATAAACGCTGTGGGTATAACTTTCACATGAGAGTGTGGTGGCCAATTGGCTAAGGCGTCGGACTCGTGATCCAAGGCTTGCTGGTTCGATTCCTGCCTAGTTCATTACTTTGTGTCCTTGAGCAAGATGCTTTATCTCACTTGCCTCTCTCCACCCAGGGGTAAAATGGGTACCTGTGAGGTAACTTGTCATTGGGCGCGGTATATAACTGCTGCCGACTTGAGGGATTGTCTCTGGGACAGGTTATCATTGACCAGGGGTAATTCAACATCTGTAAAGCACTTTGATTCCTATCGCTGGTATAAAGCACTATATAAAAAGGAAATATTAAATATTATTATACCAATAAAATTCAGACAATACCCAAATTAAAAATATTCCCACATTACACATTGCAACAGGTCTGTCTAACTCAAGACAAAATGAGACCCAACTACGATACGCAGAACGAGCAATCATCTCGATGCTTAACGAAATGTATTTCTGCTTTTTGTCCCAATGTTTGTCTTTTTGAATCCAACAACTCTACAACAAATAAACATTTCCTTTTCATCTTAATCACTCTTGATAATTCCCAGTCGGCTTTATACCTGAGGTGTCAGTTCGACTTCTAATTCGCCAGAGAGGTACTGCCTTTCAAATTCTGCATTCTCCCCGACGTAGGATGACACCATCCTCTTAATCTGCTTTGTTTTTAAGAGCAGTCCCAGGCCAAAATCTTCCACTCTGCACAAATACAAAAGAACACCCTTCAATTGCACCATCTCTCTTTATTCCTTTCCTCTGGCGTTGTTTCACCAACGATCACCCGTCACTAGGGTAAAACAACCGTTCACTACTTTACTGCAATCAATGGCCCCCGTTTTAAATTAAACATTTTCTCAAACTCGAAATAAATATATATATGTCACTTAACTGTAGATTTAATATCAGGGAACTGGAGTTGAATTTGGGGGGAAAACTTGTCATATTATCACAACAGTGCAGTGTACGTAAAGGCAGACATAAGGACTACATTATATCAAAATAAAGTCCCTTCATATATATGCTAACCTGACGGCACTGGTTTTTAAAAATATTACGACACTCCTTCACACAGTTCCTTTCTTTAACGGTGTGGGTCAATTCTCTTCACATGTTTTACATAATTTACATATTTTACATAATTTACATATTTTACATAATTTACATATTTACCCAGCATTATTGCTCACAGCAGTGAGGTTCTTCACTCCAGTCTTCAGCAGACCACCTATCAAGTTTTCTGGAATGCCACACAAACCGAATCCTGTTGGATAAGATGGTCACTTGTCAGGGATAGGTTGGAAGACACGGTGTCTTGGGTGCTAACATTATAACACTTCTATATAGAAAACAAAATTGCTGAAAGCTAGCAAAGATGTTTTTCCTTGAGATAGGGAGTTCCCAAATATTCTAGCAGGTGAAAAATTGGGGCAATGCATTTATGGAGAAAGTTACCTTGTAGATGAAAACCAGACTACAGTAGTTGTAGTAGTATCCAAGTATGAACTTGTACCATAGAAACATGTGCTGAGCAGAAATACATTATGAGAGTAAATAGCATTTCAAAACATTGCCATCATTCCTATACAGTAGCTGTCTGTAGAGTTTATGCATTAGTGTAACACTATTTATTTGGAGTTAATGGGGGTTGGGGGGGGGGACGGGCCACTATCTCAACACCCCACCAGGAGCTTAAAATGCCTGACTCATTGTACATACACTTGGGGCACACAGTGCACGCTTAAACTTGCCTTATCAAGAGAACAGACTTTTAAGTAAACAATTACAGTAGTTATCATAAATTTCTACATTAAGCCAAATTGAAATCTCTGGAAATTGAAACTGTGACCCATGCTCAATAGGTGAATTACTTACCTCCAACCAATAGTTTAGCATCATCTGGGATGTCAGCAACAGCTTTTACAGGATCTGAGTAAAATTCTGCATTACGGCATTTGCTAGTTGAAAAATTGGAGGTAGATATCTGTAACGAAGTTTAAAAGATACTAAAGATTAAAATCATGTACTTTGAATGCCAAACACTGACAGATCTCATACCTGGGAACAACTTGTTTACATTTTTCATAAATATATCTCTTTGAAGTTCACCCATTTGGTTTATCCAAAATAAAAGTAGAAAATATTAAGAACCTAAGAAGTACCAACATTGCTAAGTACCCTTAACACTCGTCACGCTATACTGCAAGATAGCAAATAACTATGTGAAACCAGTGAGTTGTACTAAAACTTCCTCATGGTACAGATTTCGTCATGATCTTTGTCAATAGAAACATGGATTATACTGAATGAGTTCACAGCATAGAAGCATCAAATATCACTGATTCAACATCTATAAAAGATGTGTGTATCATACATGTACATCATGCCATTGAACCACTGAGTGAACTGTCTATTCTACATTACAAAAGAACATTTCAACAAACATAATCCACCATGTAAATAGGCAGATTTTGTGATAAGATACTATATCTATTAAAGCATTCTAATCTAAACATATCGCAAAGATATCAATCAATCAGTCTATAAATCATAAAACTATACATTCAGACAAAACAACATACTTATTATAACCCTACTTGAAGATACAAGTGGTTTAATCCTTTTCATCTAAATTGCACATTTCACTTCCAAAGAGTGAGCTTTGATAATAAATGTAGCTCCGCAATATGTATTCTACAGCCACTGCCACTGATGAACTCATTGATTTAAAGCAAGCACAAGCAGGAACTACTCATCAGTAATATATATATCAAATGGATCATCCAAAACTTGTGTACTCCAAAATAATTGATTTTGGCATTTATCTTACAAGGTGGTGGGGGAGGGTATGGGGAAGGGAGAGGGAGTGGGGAAAAGGGAGTCTTGTGTCTTAGAAAAGTCGATAGGTAGATAGCTAGACCAAACTGATCATTTTGGTTATATTCGTTGGAGATTTGGGGTTGCTTGGGCTATCCATCTACAATGCTTACTATTTTGTGGTCAGGTTGGCATCTATAGAGGCAAAATTGCAAAACAATGGAGTTCCCTTTAGGTGCTTGTCAATTGTAGGACAACAAGATGGAATAAAAAAGGAGCATGTATAATATATATAGGCTAGAAGATCTATATTCAGCATTAAAGGTTGATATAATTATGCAAGGGTGGAGATGAGTCTTTGGCTCAGATGGCAAGTAAAATAGTGCCCATATTACACTACCCTTTGTATTTGTAACTGTAGCCTAGGACCAAGATAAGACCAGGGGATGCCTGGCAGCACAGTGGTGTATAGGCTTTACATGCAATAACCATATGCCTACAAAGTTTGTGAAAAGTAAATGATCACCATCACACACATAAAATTAGGACCTCTCAGTTCTATTCAGAATGACTTCTGCGGTTAGGCTTATTAACATTCTATCTTGCTGTCTGACAAAATTATTTTCCCTAGGCCTAGGCCTAACCCTACATCAGCTAGGCTATTAAGTTTCCTCTCATCTGATCATATGATTATCTTTGTAATTTCAATTTTCATTCTCATGTTTGTACAAATATGAAGGACACTAGAAAACTGCAAAGCTGTTATCACATATAGTGACCAAGCGAAGTAGGATCAAACTTCAAGACTGTCATGTTTCCCATTCGGAACGATGGGAATTGATCCAAGAAATAAATAACCATAGGCCTCTGTATCATAGCCTTGGCCCGATTTCTAGCCTAGGCCCTGGATCCTAGGCCCGATTTCTAGCATAGGCCCTGGATAAACTTCCATCTTTCCGAACGGTGAAACATGGGGTTTGATCCCATATCTTCGTGATTTGTTAGAATTTGAAAGAAAGAGCGTGCAGTCCTATGTTTATTGCATCCAGTTACTGTAGGTTACGACCATTCTAACGTTAGACCTTTCCTACCTACATAAAGTATCGTATAGTAGTTCTACTACAACTTACAAGTAGACCTTTGCTAAAACAAAATGTCGTATGATTGATAGTCGAGAGACTTTCACCGCCTCTATTACTTTACAAATCCAAACATCACAGTAGTAAGTAATTTACCCTCCATATTTTAGTTTTTCGTAGTATTGCTGATTCTCCCCTTCTTCTTACTAAGAAACGTGGCAGTAGGATTACTCGTGAAGCCATATTTAGTAATCACTTCAACTATGAAAATTTCATTTATGGTGGCCGGTGTCTTTACCCAGGCTATAGTACTCCAACGAGGTAAATGAATCATTTACCTCGTTGTAGTACTCTAGTACTAGAAGCACATAAACACATGCGTACCTGGCAGTCGTATTAGTTATATGGTAACTCATGCTAGATATGTAACGTATACGATTCTGGTCAGTACGCTGAACTTTGCGTTTTTTGCCAGATGGTGTTGGTTTTAAATGGAAAAGCACGTGCCTGGATGCACCCCCCCCCCCACCCGGCAATAGATCTAAAAGCATGAGGAGGTTAATTAAGCGGTTGGGTTGAAGGGCAATGGGTGTGGAAGAGGCGTGGAAAGATAACATATATTTTTTGTATCTTCACACCCTCCATGTTACCAAAATCTTTCAAAAAAGGTGGGGGGGATCCAGCTTTACCAAAAGACTGCTTCCCTTTCCCTCTTCAGCCCTCCGATTAAAATTTGGTGGTTGCGTGCCATGGCCTTTGTTCCGGCTTATCGACGTCCACACAAATTCTGCCAACCCACCAGTGGCGTAGGAAGGTACTTTTGATTGGGGGCTGAAGACTGATGGCCGGCCTGGGGGTCTAAGGGGAGGGGGCGTCCCCCTCCCCTTTGGAATTTTTTTTTTTGCATTTCCAGGTGGCCTCAGATGCAATTTGGTGCAATATAGCACACTTCAACACCCACTCCATTTTGCAAATAATTTTGCACTTTCACCTGGCCTTAGATGCAATTTGGTGATCCAAATGAGATTTTTTTGTCATTTGGAAATGAAAAAGGGGTTTTCTGACTTGCGAAGCGGGGGGCGGAAAGATACTTCCGCCCCTCCATATTTTTCACTGGGGGCTGGCGCCCCCAGCCCCCTCCCCGGTTCCTACGCCCTTGCAACCCACTCACCGTGGCTGCAGAATAGGCACAAGATGAGCCTGTTCAGTACTACGGTCATTCCACAACGTGTTCCATACGAATAGTACATCCAGTTTTCATGTTAAGCAACTTATAGTCCATGCATGTCATGCTAAAAGAGGAAAAGAATTGGCGAAAACATGTCCTAGTTCATCCGAACTACACTTTTTATTTGCGATAGTTTACTATTTACTTTAAAGGGAGGAGGGCTGGAGGAGGAGAAGGAAATGGCACACTCGCACTGTCTTATAAGTCGATAACACATTAATAATCGGCGTTCATACGTGTAGAATCATGAACTATATATAACTTGAGGAGCTTACCTTCGTTTGCTTTAAAATTCGACAAGTATCATTATCCATGGCTTGGTTGACTCACGCACCAAAACTGGCAAACGACAGATCCGAGAGTTACGGTCACTATATAGGCTCCTTGAAAGTATAATTATCGTTCCAACCGCCAAATTTAACCTACAAATACTAGGCTATAGCCTGCACATCTGATGCAAGGTCATATGAAGAAACCTCAGTTATTGTCCAGCCTGGTTCCACTTTCAACTAGAAAACCGAAAAAAAATGTAACTCCCTGTGGGTACACCCATTGTGTCCGTTAAATTTGACCTAACATGTAAACTGGCCGGTATATGAAACCAGCTTTAAGTTGAAATATCCCACGGATTAACTACCGGCGCTTTTCAAAAATTTCCTTTTATCCGAACTTTGATCAAACTTACGAAAAATCCAGCTATATATTATCTTTTGATTCTCTTTACAGAGATGTGTTCATTCGACCATGTATTGACTATTCCCGTGTTTATACGTACATGGTTCGTATACCCACATACCTTGGAATAAACCTGATTTGAATGAACGCGGAGGGTTCGAGAAGGGGCCTATATGTCGATATATTGTATAGCCTCAGATGCGACCGCAGTCATATATAAAGACAGTGGCGTAGGAAGGTACTTTTGAGTGGGGGGGGGGGCTGAAGACCTATGTCCGGCCTGGGGGAGGGGTCTAAGGGGAGGGGGTGTCCCTCTCCCCCTTTGGATTTTTTTTGCATTTCCAGGTAGCCTCAGATGCAATTTGGTGCAATATAGCACACTTCAACACCCACTCCATTTTGTAAACTTAATTTTGTATTTTCACCAGGCCTTAGATGCAATTTGGTGCTCCAAATGAGATTTTTTTTCTCATTTGGAAATGAAAAAGGGGTTTTCTGACTTGCGAAGCGGGGGGGGGGGCGGAATTATACTTCCGCCCCTCCACATTTTTCACTGGGGGGCTGGCGCCCCCAGCCCCCCGGTTCCTACGCCCTTGGATACAGATACCAAGTTATATGTATGTATGTGTGCATTTCAGATCCTCCTGCAAGCAGGAACTCGCGAAGAAGCCTCATGGGCTTATCAAAGCCGCAAGCTGACCGAAGTCAGTCTCTTACCTTCATATTTAACGTTCGTGATTATGAATTGTCAATTGTGAACAACTCTGTAACTGGACGACATACATTAATCTGGGAGTGACTCGAACCGGGGACCTTATCATTGAAGGGCACCGGCGTTAACCACTGAGCTAACACTCCTAGCTAAAGAATTTTATATAAGCTATAAGAATTTTATATAGCTAAAGAAAATTATATAGCTAAAGAAGACCTTTTCGCTTCCGCGTTGCTCATCGATTTCAAAGGATCATGGCTAATATTGTGAACAAAAATAAGAACGAAAGACGTTACTTAAATTTATGTTGAAGATTCATTAGAAAGACTCTATCCAAAGGGAATGTGAGTGGGGAATGTGAGTTGGGAATGTAAGTGGGGACCCTCCCCCATCCCTCTCCGTGTCCTTTTCAGTCTAAGACATATTACACTAATTATAGACCTTATTTATAACTAAATTATGGGGCCTCGGAATGCACCTTTTTGATGTCTACCTTTTTATTTCCTATGGCTAGGGCACGACCCGCATGGTGATCCCTATATGACCCCCACACCATGTATTGTCGAATCCTAGATCAGTCCCTGGTTAATTATAGCTGAACATTTGAACTTTAAACTTTTTTCGTTGGATACTCTGCCAGAAAGAATATTCATGCGCGGAACCACAGGGCAAGTGACACAGGGAGAGCTGGGGTTGGGTTGGGAGTAGGGGAGGGGGGTAGGGTGGGTGCGGAGATTTGTAAGGTGAGTCCGCATGTACCCCTCTCTCCACATCACGCTTTCAATCCATCCACACACCTCGCCTGACGTCTATATAAAACCTCATATGCTGCATCATTTGTTTCTGGAGGAAGACACCATGCATATTTGTCTATATATTCTTGGAAGTGAACACGCCATGCAGTGACATTGCCGACAGAGGGATACTATATCCAGGGAGTTTCCATAACAACTCCCTGACAACTCCCTGCTATAGCGGCATGATAGCATATAATAACAATTTACTATACGTGACGAACCATATAGAAAGTGCAATGACGCGGTATATAACGCTGTTGATTTTGTTTGGACCACTGAAAGGTCAATTTATTCCAACACTTCTGAATGATTAGACGCTTACTTAAATTGGGAGTTGTTTTTTTCTTTTTCTTTTTTACAAATTACGTCATATCTTGCGAATCGTTCAGAAATGCCCTATACTTTGTCATTGGCAATTGGCCACCAGGCTAAAACAATAGAACCTTAAGAGCTGAGTATCTTTTTGGTTTGGTTATTATTTCACTAAAAGAATCGAGTAGTTTCCGTTACAAAATAATGATAACATTTCGTAAACTAGTTTGGGATGTTCTCCTTTGTTAACATCAATGCATAAGGCCTACCTCTGATATTCATATGATATTTCGAATGAATCAACAATAGTTATAACATGTGATTCAGTTTCCATATAGGCTAGAAAATCCATGTTGTTAATAAGCACAAGAGAACGTTGTATTTCTTTGACACTCAAGGTAGTAAAATAACAACCAGTGTGCTCTCTCTTTCGTTAAAAATGCCGGTTCACCGTTCAATTTTGACGGTTAACGGGTTATCCCGAAGTTTGCCCTTGTTTGACAGTCTGCAACACATTCAACTAGCTCAGATCTCTGAACTTTTAATTTAGTTCAGGGACAATCCTAGAGCACACTTATAGCACTCACGTTTCCCGGACTAATGGGACTATTTCTATAGAAAAATGTTGATCTGCAACATTCCGTAACTAACGGATTATACTATCTAAGCATATACAATATACCAGAATAGGTAACGGAAGTTTCGTTACAATTTCGAAATTCTTTTATTAAACCAATCAAGTCGTATAAATGGAAATACTTTGTTATTGTATCTCATGTGGCCGATCGGTTTTACAATACCGCAGTGACGTAAGAGTATTAATAACAATGTACCCTTTAATCTACTTGCATTATATCCACCACCCACTAACCAATTATCACTAATTCCTTAGGAAGCTCAAAGTCACAAGAGTCCTGTTAATGAGAGGCACGCTTGCTTCAACGTGACACACGCACGAGCCATGCAAGGATTCATCCTCACGAGACGAATAAAAGGCAGAATGTACTCTAGCATATTAATCAGTGCTTGCAGGAAACACCATTGCTTGAGGTGAATAAAGTAGGTTTTCTGAATACTGTTCTATATCTGCGGTCGCGGAGTTTTCTATTTACTAGATAAGGATCATCATTATACGGAGGTAACAAACTTTACATTTTTGTTTAATTCTTCATTTTTATAAACTTAGTAAAGCAAGCTAACATGAGCTGGTGTGAACCGTTATCATGTAGCCTAAGCGAATAGACAGGTAACTCTATGTAAAAATGTGCTAGGTTTTTACGTGGTAAAAGCAGGGAGTTGTTATACAACTCTGATCTGCTAGTAACTATTTGATGTAATGCACCTCACTCTTCGACATGGGAGTTAACATTTTTTGTAGGCCTAGGGTATACCGTATAGCTACAGGTTCGGTTGGGTCCGGTGGGGGGGGGGGGGGATGGCACGTGCTAGCTACTATACTCTCTTAAAATGAGAGACTGAAATTTCAGTCTAATCGACTGAAATTTCAGTCTAATGATGGATGGGATAAGGGATCAGACTACTTAGACTGAATTCCAGTCTGAAATGTAAAGACTGAAGGTCAGTCTTAATTAGACTAAATACTCTTCAGTCTAATAGACTGAAAATCAAACCACTTTAGACTGAACAGTCAGCAGTTTAGACTGATTTATTGCAGCACCAGTCTTAATAAGATTGAATACTTTCAGTCTATAAGACTGATATCAGACTGAACAGTCGGTCCTTTAGACTGAATTATTACACATCACAGCTATACTGTCAATTTTATAAATTGCAAATTCTGGATTGAACAAGCTTTTCTATAGATCCTCCGTGTTGGCTAAGTGCTGGAATTCTTCAATAAAGATGCAGTTAAGGTCATCAAGACAACATTCAATGATCTGTTAATGCAGGGGAATTTACTGAAAGGTGCTACTTCATGGAGTGACTTCACCTTCACATCCAATCATGTTAGGCTATAAAGACCAGAAAATCATTGTGACAGTCACACACAAAGTACATTAAAAATGGTATTCCATCAAGAAATATAATTGTCAATATCCACCGAACAGTAATTTTATTCCCACTAACCCACTTATATATTCTTATATAATTTTTAATATATTAAAAAAAAACAGAAATCAAAACTACAATATTCTGAGGGATGTTCAACAAAACATGTTATCTTTGCAACAAACGTTCAAATTATAAAGATACTTTACATAACAGTGACATATTTTCAGTTCAATATTAATCTGTCAAATTTCTGCTTGAATTGGGCCTGGATCTAAAATGTTCTTTAACTTTTTTGGAAAGGATTAGGTGAGCTGAGAACAGATCAGTGGTGTCGCCAATGGGTGGCCTGGGGAACCCCTCCCCCGAGAAGGAATTCACAAATAGACATATCACCAACCAAGATTCAAATGTCTGGCAACACCACTGTAACAGAAAGCACTTTAAATTCTTTGTATGTCACCACCAGGTGGTAATACCCTGGAATTCATTGACAACACAGCTGTAAATTGAGTGGTTATATACCCAGCGGATCCCATCTCCCGATCTCACTGAACTTTAAATTTTCCACTGTAAAGGATATAGTAACTATACGATCCTGCCTTTACAAAAGGGATATGATGGAAACACGACGATAGTACAATGGATCTGGTACATTGCCTTTTTTCCAGTTGTGAATCATTAATGTATAGTAGCAACAATTTTCTTAGAATGATTTCAAAATGGGGAAAACATATGACAAATTTTCAGCAGGTTATTTATAAAATATTAGGTATGGTCAAACTATATATCAGTGCGGTGAACATTTAATACTTTGTGTTTCAATGATATAGATTGGCGATTGCTGAAAGTCATTATCCAGCACACACAAAACAACATATTACAAGCAGTTAACAGAATGGCACTAACTTCATAATGGCTATTAGATAAACATGACTTATTATATACTGCATTCACGATTTCATGATATGGCATTCCTATAAAGCAAATTTGTATGCAAAAACAGTACATGTGACTATTATACCACCCTCAATTATTTCTTAACTTTCTGATAGTAATCATATATAGTGATTTTGATTGGGATTTCAATCAAATTTTAAAGTTTTATAAATTATCTCACGTGAATCCTTTAATGTCGGCCTCTTGCTGAAAAAGAAATGTCACTCGAGAGTCGACTAAAAAATTGAAAACAGTTTTGACTCATTACATCACTAAAATTTTAAAAAAATGGGGGGGGGGGGGGGAATAATGAGGAAAGGATATTCTCAAATGGAATTTTCTACAGTTACTGACTTTATAATAATCAGGTTACTTGCTTTTCATGGAACAAATTATGGAATATTGTGCACAATAAATAATATTAGCTTAATTAATTGCTTAATTAAATAAACCTTCAACATAGTGAGTGCAGTGAAATGTAGGAACATTAAAGTAAACATTAAAATAACATGCTCGAAAAATCATACAACAAAGTTTTTTTGGCAACTAGGTGTTTGTTTAATTACATTCATAATTAGATCAGTATCATTAAAAAACATTTTTAAAAACCAAAAATCAATTAAATATTTATTTCTGGAGCCCTCCCTATTCATATAAAACTGTTTGTAAACTCCGGGTAATCAATTTAACGTTTTAGGGTATGTGTTAGTTACTCCTTAAAGGCATTGAAGATTTGTCCCAAACAGCATGCAGCCATCTGAAAAAGTTAACTTTCTGTTGCTTGCAAGTGATGTTTGTTCGTGTCGCTAAAAAAGACAGACAGTAATGAAACGTGATACCTTGATATCTTTAGCTGGACCTGAGATGTTCATCGCTGTATCGTTTATACACTGTAATGTGGGTATTGACCGTAGCTGTATGTACTGACTGTACACTAGTGTCTAATTACCGACGGTAGCAAGCTGTGTTTGTATTTTCTGGGATCGATGGCAGTGTCTAACACTTCTGTTACACCTCATTCGAAACTAGGTCAGATTACCGGCATTAGACGTTCTTTTTGCGCGAGTCTTCACACCCTTTTAAAGCTACTCCATGCTGACACACGTGGTTCCGGACTACAGAGCAATAAAAAAGTAACATTCACTCCTTGAAGTTACTCCATGCTGGCTGCCCTTATAGATGTGGCATGGATACGGACGAGAGACTTCACTTCTGTTGGTTGCAAAATTCCATACACCATGGAAGCATGGAACTCACAAAACTAGTGTTGTAGAGGGGGAGCATAGTCTATGTTAAATGTATGTTCTACGCCTTTGTCCCAGCTGGAATGGCCAGTTTATCTGCCACAATGAAGAATTGTTTGGGGTTCAATTCTGGTCCGAGAGATAGGATGAAAGGCTGTCAATATTGTCCTTGTCTGCCCTGTGCTGCACTCTCAATATCTGTGCCCTCCTGTTCGGTGAAGATAAAAATAAATGTGATAAAGGACAAGCAATATGGTATAAATCAAAACATTCTTAAAAAAGGATATGTTGAGAGGTAGAGAGACTAGACTAGAATAATATTTAGGAGAGAATGGAGAAACAAGAACATGACTGGCATTGTACAAAGGAGATATATCAATTCACGATAGGCAGCAATATGTCATCCATGGCGGGTGAGATGTGTTATGTGAAGGTGGATTCAAATTCAACCTAACATTTATGGGTTATCATGTTGATTTTGGCAGGTACATGGTTACCAAGCAAGGTTTGTTGTTAGTTGTTTTCAGAAATTTCTCTTTTTAAGGATAAATTGTTCATGACATCTCCTGATTCCATTACATCAGCATAGAAAACCAGTGAACAAGGAATATGATTTACATTTTAGCCTACTGATTTCACTAATATGTCTATCTGCTTGTAAAAGAAACTGATTTCATAACATTAGTGAATGGTAATATTACTGTAAAATCTTATAATAAAGACTGATGGCCCACTATATGTTTAATAAAATAACAAAAGCATACCAATTCTTTTCCAGTTTCCACATGATTTAAATACAATGGTAATGGTTTAACAGAATCGTGTTAGCTTCATGCTGTAATGGCTGTAGAAGTCACTACATTTTTTCAAATAATTAAGGGTGCTTACAATCTATGCATAATAGTACTGTGTTTTGCAATTTCTTGAGCATTATTATGTTCAAGTATTTGTTATGAGGTTAACCTAGCCTAAATTCATTTGGGACGATCGAGTACATATTGCAGTCCTGACAAGCGTGCTTATTCGCCCGACCATTGGGTTCATATGCAGGACAGGCGGGCTAATTTGCCCAACGATCTGGTACCGTGATAGCTTCATGCTGTAATGGCTGTAGCAGTCACTACATTTTTCAAATAATTAAGGGTGCTTACAATCTATGCATAATAGTACTGTGTTTTGCAATTTCTTGAGCATTATTATGTCCAAGTATTTGTTATGAGGTTAACCTAGCCTAGGTTCATTTTGGGACGATCGAGTACATACTGCAGGACAAGCGTGCTTATTCGCCCGACGATCGGGTACATATGCAGGACAGGCGGGCTGATTTGCCCGACGATCGGGTACATACGCAGGACAGGCGGGCTGATTTGCCCGACGATCGGTTACATATGCAGGACCGGCGTGCTTATTCGCCCGACGATCGTGTTAATAGGCCCCACCAATTATAACAACAGCCTAGGCCCTATTTGCTATAGTACAGCCTAGCTAGGCCTACCTCGCGCACAAGCCTAGAATAACTAACGTTACGAACTGCCAAGCTTTTATTCTGTATTAATTGGAAAACAACAAAAAACATACATACATACCCTCGAACACTGTTATCACTTCTTCGTGGAAACCTTTATTTGTAAGAAAAGTTCTTAAAGACTCAGCCATTGCTAATTTATAACCTTTACTCTAGCTTAGACATACGGTCGTCTCTCTCGTTCATGCCTAGCTGTGTGTACGGCGTGCGTACGTACAGTACAGCGAGTACCTGGCTAAGCGAAGAATATAGTAGTATATATATACACAAGTTGTAGCGCTCGTTGTCACACTTATTTTTGTGCGGCGTATTTGCAAGTTTTCGGATGACGTAGGCGCATTTCTGTTCTCTGATTGGATACATTTTTCAGTGGAATACAGAGACTGAAAATGGTAAGATGACATGCCACATGTGATTAGCTGATTGGTTAATAAAGTCAGTCCAAAACAGCGACTGAACGGTGTAACTGATAATACAGTCTAAGTAGAGTGTTTCTCAGTCTAAACTCAGTGTATAACACTGAAAAAAATTTCAGTCTCAAAGAAGACTGAATTCTTCAGTCTAACATTTTAAGAGAGTAGGCTATCCCCAAAAGTGCCCTTTTTCATTTTCATGAATCTGGAAAAAGGGCATAAGATAATATACATGTATCTGTAAGATATCTAAAAGGAACAGATTAAAATTGGAAAAAGTTGTGAAATAATTATGTTAGATAGTTTTTACAAATGCATGCTACCGAAATAAAAAATGTTGATGTATACTCATGGTTCGGTAGATAGGCAGTCCATATGTAGGCGGCATTATTTTTGTCTTTTCAAAGAAAACAGGGGAGGGACGGGCGGTGAGGGTAGAGGGGGGGTGGACAACTGATCATTGCTCATCAAAACTGCATGTCATGAAACGCTTAACCATATGTTGATATAACTCAGTCAAAGTTGTTCATATTGTCAATTAGAACACTTACAAAGTTAAACATTACATCAAGAACAAACAGCAATGGACACCTATATATCAATGAGATGGGTCAACACCATTAAAATATGTCTGAATGTAAGGCAAAGATGTCCATGTAAAATGAAAGACACACACTCACTGTCTTTAACCATAAGTAATATCGAAGTGTGCTATGCGAATTTATGTAGTGGATGATGCTTGTTTACATTGGTTCGACTGAACACGGGTATATTTTACTTTTTCGGCAAATGAATGTTCAATAAAAACTTCTTTTTTTGACAGAAGAATGTTTGTTTCAATTTCAATTTGATCTGTCAAATCATTGTTTTTTTTTCTCACTTCGTAGGAAATGGACATGACAACAATGGAGGCGGGTTACTCCTTGGACGGTCAAATGGAAAACTGGCATAAATCATGGTTACTCGCCACACCTTCTCTTCTCTTCAACATATCGTTTGTGATGGTTGTAGTCGTCATAATTGTGTCCAATGGTATCGTCCTGATCACCCTTCTTACCAGCAAAAAACTTCATTCGCTGCCGTGCTTTTCCATTCTCGCAAGCTTCGCGGTCTCTGACTTCATCACCGGGTGGACGATGGCGCTATACTGGATCAGCCTTCTGACAGGGACAGTGTCGAGCCTTTTTACGTGCCAAATTATCATCAGCATGTCGTCGGCATCGATCGTCTCTTCCTTCAACCATTGTATAGTCGTCGCGGCAGACAGGCTCTACGCGGTATTGTTCCCGTTTGCCTACAAAAGAAGTAGGAAGACGGCGTTATCGGCGGCCATCTTGTCAGCGATTTGGTTGGGGTCGCTCTTTATGACAGTGAGTTTGATGATGTCCTACAGCGTGACAGATTTCAACGGTCTGACCATTTGTACTATACGGACTCTTTTGGGTGAGAACTTTCAGATTGTGTCTGTCTTCGCCATTGCATACTTCATGACTGCATACATTTCGATTTGTGTAAGCTACACGTACATTTATTCGAAACTAAACAACCAAACACTTCTTAACGGACATAGAGCCAGCAATAAGGGGACGTTACGTACGAAGCAAATGCCTGTTACTAACACTGATGGCAATATGAACGAATTTCTACTATACTTACAACGTTCCCGAAAAGCTAAACTGGTTGAAGACAAACAATGTGAACAGAACCAAGAAGAAAACGAAGAAGTCTTGACGGCTATGATCAAACTCAAAAGACATTCGAATAGTAGTAATAGACAACGGAGGGCTTCGGTAACTTCATTCACGAAAAGGAAAAAGATTCATAAGACACTTTTGATTATCACCGGTTTTTTACTTTTGTGTTACCTCCCAACCATGATTTGCTATTTTCTACGAGCTTTAGGTCATCAAAGTTTAATCTTAAATGCGAGCGAGTCGTGGGCACATGGTGCAATCGTGATTAATTCTGCGATTAACCCATTTATGTACGCGACACAATTACCGGGATTCAAACATGCTTTCCTAAGATTAGTTTTCCATCGAGAAGGGTCAGCTAGCTGGTAACTTGAGCAACTGGGGGCAGTTTGTGATCGCTAGCTTGAATGTTTGGATAACGGGATGGATTGTTTGGTGGATGACTATATATAGACTATACAATTAAGTGACGTGCATGGCCTTATCTATGAAAAAAAAATTTCAGTTGCTGCAAAATAAAATAAAAAAAAGATTAGTTTAATTGGCAGCTCAAAAAAGTCAGCGACATATCTGAATAACAAGTTTTGACATTTTCAGAACTATACACTGAATAGTTTCAACGAGTCGTGACAATTATAAGCTAGCACGGAGTTTTCTTTCAATCGTCTTTATGCTGTTGTATACGCATGAGGTTTGTTATTGTTAATCGGATTCCGTTCCGACACTAATGGCTTCTGGCGGTAACCGTTAATTTAATTGATGCGTACACCAACTTCACCTAAGTCATGCGGCCTGTGTCTGTTTCGTAATTCAGTTATTTATCACATGCATGGTACGGTACTACTATGGCAACATATGCGTATGGAACGCGAAAAGAGTTTGTCGATAGGTACGACTTTTGTACATTACTAAATTATATATATATATATATATATATATATATATATATATATATATATATATATATATATATATATATATATATATATATATATATATATATATATATCAGATATTAGTTCAACAAAAAGTACTATAGTTTTGACTTTCAGAAACGTCTCATGAACCCCCTTGGGATGGACTCACGTATCCCTGGGGTTCATACACCCCAGTTAGAGTGATAATTGCCGCAGCTCGTATGTGTATTCATCTTCGAATGACCTTTGACATCAGATAGATATATATAGGCTACCTTAACGTAATCAATCATGTGATCAAATTCTGTGCAAAGTTCAAATTCGAGTATTAAATAGTAGTAATCGAAAAGAAATTGCATTAATTTCGTTATCTTGATTAACTCTGTGAGAATAATAAAAATAATAATAATAATATGAGTAGTTATTTTTACGAGGCTTAAGCGACCACAAATGTGGGAGAACTTACCCGCAAGGGCTTACGGAATACAAACTGATGTCAGTAAGATAGCCTACAACCATGCTTCCTTCTATATAAACATGCTTCCCTCTATATAGAAGTAACATGCTTCCCTTTATAAAGTTCGCGGGTATAGGGCCCTCACAGAAGAACGGGAGGAATCTAACTTGTTATCTGATGTTGCTATACATTCCACGATATCATGTATCACATCCCATCGCACGTACTTACTCTAAACTCTTCTTACTTAACCCAGACCAAAATAACATATCGCATTAAATTTTATGTACCCTTCCCTTCCCCTCCCCTCCCCGTCCATTCCTAATCTCTTCCCTTCCAGTCTCCAAATCCGCCTCCTTCCACCTCCTCCTATCTCCAAACCCTTCCTGTTGCAACTCATCAGCCACAAACTTTTCCCTATAACTCCCAATCCCTCCACAACCCACCCCAAACCCCTTTTCTGGTTCAGCGGCGTTACGATTAATTTGGACCCCGGGGACAAGGATCAGAAGGGCCTCTAACTCGATACCGAAGGCAGCAATTTCGAGACGGCACTAGCACAATGAGATTTGGGTTTCCTTATATATCTTATTGATAATATTGACCCTGTCACCATATGAAAGCAATGAGCTGATGCTCCGGGTCCCAGGGCTTGGCACATAATTCCCAATCCTATGGCGTTACGTCACTGATCTGAATAGGTTATATGAAATTCGTTTGTGGATCGGTCAGATCTTTTCTTCTGTTTATATTTCACTTAAAGTGAATATTAGGCTTAAGTTAAGTCAAGCGAATAAGGTTGAGACTCACACGATGATCACGAAATGGAAAACGTTTAACAGGTGGCATCAACTTTTATGGGAGTTTATTATATACATTAGTATACGCATCTTGCCCGCCAAGGGTTTGAATAAGCTCTCACTCAATGGGAATGTCACTTCAACTTTTTGGTAAAATACCTACAAATTAGCAGACGCTTTATTAACCTATAGGCCTACATCGTGTTTGGCCCGATTACGTTGCCATGGAGAGGCACTCTTGGGGAGGACAGTATATATAATTTCGTTGTCACACAACAACTTGCGATTATTGGCCACTTGTATATGGTTTATTGCAACTTTACAAATACCTTGTTTAGACGAGTTACAATTGTTATAAGACACTCAAATATTCATATATTTTGCTAATGCAATTTCGGTACATAGCCTTTTCATTCATCTCACTTCTTTGATATCTAACCAAATCTTAGAAACATAACTGATAGAAAACTTATTCTAGGATCTAAACTTACTCTGTAAAGTTTGGACTATACAACCCCGACCGCCCTTGGAAGCAAACACCTTTTTCAATTATACATATATTATATGTATGAAAGTACTATACACTCTACGAATTTGTGTAATATTCTGTAACCATTTGGGGCCCCTGATAAAAAAAAATCGGGTTTAAAGCTCCCACAGAAGAGCATGAAGAAGATCCTGCTATGATCGAAACGTCAGGCCAACTTACTTTTACACATTATCTTACACATACAGCTCTTTAGTGGATAAGCAGTTTGCTAACTGTTTTTATTTTATATGGATCTAAACAGTATTTATCACGACTTACGAGCAGATAGTGATTGGCAAGATTAATCTAATGTCTACAATTTACAGAAAAGAGGCTGTATAAGGGCTGAGATATGGCGAAAGAAAAATAGCTGGACAGTACTCAAATGGCACATTTTACATGCATGGTGTGTGCAGTGGCGTAGGAAGGTACTTTTGAGTGGGGGCTGAAGACTGATGGCCGGCCTGGGGGAGGGGTGTAAGGGGAGGGGGTGCCCCCTCCCCTTTGGAAATTTTTTGCATTTCCAGGTGGCCTCAGATGCAATTTGGTGCAATATAGAACACTTCAACACCCACTCCATTTTGTAAATAATTTTGCACATTCACCTGGCCTTAGATGCAATTTGGTGCTCCAAATGAGATTTTTTTCTCATTTGGAAATGAAAAAGGGGTTTTCTGACTTGCGAAGCGGGGGGGGGGGGCGGAATGATACTTCCGCCCCCAAATTTTGCACTAGGGGGCTGGCGCCCCCAGCCCCCCGGTTCCTACGTCCAAGTTGGGTGTGTGTATATTTACGGGCGTTTACGTTGTACGTCGAGGAGCGTTTATAGTGCCTGTTCTGCAGGCGCTTCCGAAGTTTGGCTAATATTTGGCTATAGAATAAGTTGAGGCAAATACTTAAAAAAGAAGTAAGAAAAGCCCCATACTTGTTAATAAAGTTAATGCAAATAAAAAAAATGTACTTTGAAACAACAAATCTTAACGGAACATATGTGTAAACTGTAATATTTGCAGCCTATACCAAAACGCGACAAAGCCCTTTTTTTTTAAAATGCAAGGATTGTAGCCTATATAACCTCCTCATTTTAGCCAGTGACGTACACAGTATATATTACAAAGGTGGGGGGGGGGGTTCCAATCCACCCCCTGATTACGGTACTGGGCTCGGAAGTTTTGTGGAATGGTCCGACCGGAGGCGAATGGAGAATTTGATAAAGGAGATTTCACTGGGGTCATTGAAGTGGACTGATATGAAGGGGGGGGGGGGGGGTCTGGGGTCCTCCCGAAGATAAAAAAGACTCTTAAACGTCATATTGTGTATTCTGAGGTATATGTATGTTTTAATTTAGGTTTATAAGCAATCCAACACTTTTCTGATTTTTGATATCTTGTTATCTAAACAATTAACTGAAAATATTGACTTATTGGGGCAGTTTTCTTATGTTGATGGCACTTTTAAGCTTCCGTATTCTTCAGCCGCATGAGCATCGGTTCGAGGACACATTGAGCCAATCATGGAAAGAAAAGGTGACAGTTCTTTCCTCAAGAGTAAGGAAACAGACATTGATCATCTGTTAGAAGTCTTTACCTCTTGGCAACAGGTAAACAACACAACTCATAATGTTGAAACACAAATATACATACCATTTTGGTCCTATAGCCCAAGTTAGGCCTACAGTATGCTAGGTCAAATGCGAACCCAGTATATGCCACTCAGTTACTGTGTGGCTTACGTTAGATGTCAATTGCATTGCCTAACAGTAACAAATACATATTGTTATAGGCTAAGGCCTTACGGGACTAGGGCTTAATAAATGTAATGCTTAAGTTAAAGGATATGCTTTGGCGTACAGTTATTGCCTAGACCAGTCGCCACCTCTGGACTAGGGAGCTGACAAACACGAAATGACAAGGAAATTAAATTGCCTTGCTTCAGTGCCTCGGCTAGGCCGTAATTCAGTTGGATATTGCTGCACACAGACATCAAGGTTAGTCCGTTCTAACTTTAAGTTAAAGTTAGGCCAAAGTTAGGCTAGTGTATGCTTACATTACAAAAGATAAAATACATCCAAGTCCTAACCTAACGTAAGGCTATTGTTTGACACAACATTTTACATAACCATTGCATCAGGTATCACTGTGTTTGTTGAATAGATGGGGTAGTGTTGGCTGATTTTGATTTAATAATGTAGGTCCAGACTATGCCAAAGTAGCTTATAATAAGTGGATGACTCTAGGCTAGCTTTGGTTTGGCCTAGCCTAGGTGCAGAATTAATACTGAAATGTTGTAATTTAGTCGCAAACTAATAAAGATTGCTGTCACTAACAAGCATACAAGGATGCATTACTGTGAGAATTACTCCATACAATATCATAGGTTCATTAACCAAAGTGATTGACTCAGACTGGACAACTTAGCCTAATGTCACAAACCACAAGCATAAAAAAGTTCAATTAAGATCTTACATGATATTGTCTCAAATATTTTTACAAAGCATTACAAATTTCCAAAGAGAAATGGTGATTGATGTATCAATGAGTGCTCTGTTTGTTTAAAAAACTTTTTTTTATATAACTTTTTGGTTAATGTATTAGAACAAATGAAACAATGCGTTAACATGAACATTAAGCCTTGAGCGAGGAGCAAATAAATTATGAAGTTTGCTTTCATTTTAAGGAACATTAATGGCAATCCAACTTTTCTTTCAACATGTTTACTTTAAATTGTTAGAAAAACTAAAATTCATCCATTAAAAGATAAAACTCTATAAACTTATTTAGTTATATACCTAAACCTATGTTAAAGATTCATGTGAAGTTATGCTTGATTGTAGAAGTACTCAGCCATCACTAATGATAACGACATGCTGACGAAGAAAGTGTTTTCTCTGGAGCAACAAGTCTCAATCTACAGTGTAAATGAGAATGTTCTACATGAAGGTAAATTGAGAGCAAGCTCATTGCAAAATTAATTATCTGTTCACCTCCTGCAATGTGTTTAAATGTAGTGTCATATGAGTTTTCAAACTTAAAAATACATGTGAAATCCATAAATCAGATCTATTGTACATCATATTTCATATACCACGTGAAAAGTATTAATTTTCACCTTAAATCTCACAAATTCTTCAGTAAAGATAGATTTGCATATTGCATCCGGTTTTCTGTGTTATCTGTCTTCTGCATTATATTCAAAATAATATTCAAATAATTGTTCTGTAATTTGGAGCGCTAACACATATTTGATTTTCATGTTTAATCCTATTCTTTGCTTTAGAAATAACCAACATGAAGAAAATTCATGAAAACTTCCAGAAAACAATACAGAGGAAATGTACAATAGAAGGCAAGAAATTGATTTTGTTTGTTGTTGCTCTAAACGGAATACATATTCCAGAAATGGGTGTATTACTAGGAATATCTTGAAGAAATCTTGCATATATGTATATGTTATGGTACATGAGCAGAGCATACACATGTTATCTCTCTGACCACCTAAAAATTTTCTTGATGTTTGAAGTCCATGCCTCAAAATTCAGGCTATCTACTTGCTATATACCAGTGGATTTTGCCATTTTTTTAGCAGGAAAGAAAGGCAGTGTCAATTTTCTGCCAGTAGACACATGTTTCTAATTTTAATGGAAGAAAAATCAAGAGTGGAAATTTGACCTTAGCAAGTAGATATAGTTAAGGCATTTCTTAGCAAGTGTCAAAATTTGTGAAATTCTTGGTCAGTTGTCCAAGATGTTCATGTGAAATATAGTCTTGTAAGCCATATCAGGGATTGATAATATTCCTGAGCAAAAGAACAACTAAGGCTTACCTATATTTGCTCATCCAAACAAGATGTCTTCATGATTTCAACAACAGAGAGCTAAAGATATATTCATTGTAAGACTTATTCTTTTTTTTACTCAAAACAGTACTTCTTATGTCAAATGGAAAACAATTTTTGGGAGGACTTCACCTGTCCAGTGATAACATTCATTTTATTCTTTTTTAAAAGATTAATTTCAGAACTATAAATTATTACCAAAGACTCATGTGTCAATGTGGCCGGCAACGAGTTTAGCCTAGAGTTGCAAAACATCAGCTCCACAAGTACCCGCTGCATGTTAACAAATGCTTATAGGAGATGCTTTCTTCTTCATTACAAGTACAGTACCTCAGAGTTCATTCTTGACGTCAACATTTACTTCTCAATTTCATCTATTGTTTTCCCACCCCACCCCACCCACCCTCCACATATAATTTTGACCGACTGATTCTTAGCTTTCAATCCACGCTCATTAAGGCTTGTGCGTTCATGCAGATCTATTTATAAATACTTATTAGTGATTGCCTAGCTTCTGTAGCCCTTAAAAGGAAATGTGTTCCACAGATGTTCCATGGAGACTTCCTTCAACACAAGGGAACTCATTACGAGGAAATTGCTACCTCAGACCACAAGGTTTCGTTTCTATTATATGCTGATTTTTATGATCATTTGATATAATTTTTTGTCCAATGAAGACACACAAACAAAAACAGGAAATGAAGGAAATTAATTTACAATTTTTTCACCAAGTCCATGTGACTGTTAATTGCAACATACAAACATACAAAATATGATTGCAAACCTCAAAGTGGCTGTACTAACAAAAGGTGGAAGGCCAAAAAAATAGGAGACAGAGATTAGAAAAGCAATTAAGAAAAAATTTAAATAAGTATATAATAATAAAGTTTTGTGTATGTCAGAAATTTCAGAGCAGTGAAAAACACAAAAATTTACGATCGTAATAGTCATATATATTTTTTGATTTCATTTAGAAGAAAATTGGACCCTTAAAGACTCCATCAAGATGCTACAGGAAGGTAAAAAGCTGTTAGAGCAGGTACAAATGGGTTATTTTAAATTTGTTTTTTCTTGATGCTATGAAACTTTTTGGAAGAGAATTTCCCTCTAATCTCAATAAATGGAAGATTACCATCTTCAAATTCTCTTTCATCAGCCCGAGCGACATAAGAACTATCAACTTGAAAATTTGATGACAATTAAATTATTGACTCATTATTAAGTCTCAACTGACGCTGAAGATTTCGTCTTGGTTTTAGCTTCACTTTAGGAGTTTCTTGATAAGTTGGTTGAAATGCTTTAATTAATTTTAATATTGGAGACCAAAGGATAACATCATAGCAGCAAAGGAAACATTCCCTTTTTAAAGAATTCGATCTCCATTCTGCTTGAAATAATTGATAGAAAAAGCTATATATATATATAAATAAATTATCCTGCAATCCTGTACCTGTCATAAATTCACTTGATGATTATCGATGGAGCTCATTATTAATTTCTCTATCTTTGCAGAAAATGTCAGATGCGCAAAAAGATTGGGAAAAGCAACTGACAGCGAGTAAAGCACAAGCCGAAAAAGTCCTGTCTCAGACTTTGGCGAAGATGAAAGAAGAAAGTGAGTATTTGGTTCACATGTTCCCTAAGAATGCTGTTAAGTAAACTTCTGTTTAGTCATGACCCTTACAGAGATTTAAGATGTGTGTGTGTGTGGGGGGAGGGGTGGGAGGTGGTGACAGTATGTGTTCAGTGGTGTGTGTTGGAAGTGTCCTCTGTGGCAGAGCCACGCCTGCGTGGGAAATCACTCCTCGAAGTCATACTTATGAGAATTCACTGCTGCAGAATTATTGGGGTGGGTGAAAGGGGGGGGGGGGGAGGGTTGTGGGTCATATTTGCAGGATACAATATACCTGTCAGGGGAAAGGCAGTAATATGTTTCTTGAACATGAATGACCATTCTTTCACATTTACTACATTTGGGAGCATTACAGATGTCCTAGAAGTACACTTGAAAAGTTAATTGAAGTGATAATATGAATATGGAATTTAAAAAAGGAGTCAATTTTGGGAGACGATTTGAAAAGTTGGAAATGGTCTTTGCCGGATTTGTTGTCAGTAATTGCCTTTCTTTTTTATTTATCTGTTGTATTTTATTTGCTATTCTTTGTTGTTGCATTTTGCATGTTTCACATTGGTTTAGATAGCAGAACCTGTAACTTGTTGAGAGAAGAGATAAGCTCATCAAAAGAGGAAATTGGTAAACTAACAAAACAGATGCAGAATCTTGAAAAGGAGAAACATGGAGAAATAACAAAATTAAGATTAAAGGTAAATTGCTTTTTATTCATATAACCTTCTTTGGAGATGTTTCCCCTTCATGTAAAATAGATTTAACTAACCATACTTTTCTTGAATTTTCTTATTTTCAGTCTACTGTAAAACTCATTTATGATAGTTTAAGAAAGAAATAGAATTAGAAGGGGGTACTCCTTTTTTTCTTTTTCGTAGTTCATCATTATCAATCTGGATTTTCCCCATAAATGAATTATATTCACTGTGTATAGCTCTCCAAAGAGTCTTGGTGTCCAGTATCTTATCTTTTGTCGTGTGGTCGATTTTATAACTGGAAAGAAGCCTAATAATAATCTAATAAGGACTCTGATTCGTGGGTCAGCAAGAACATATATATATATATATATATATAAATACATATATATATGTATATATATATATATATATATATATATATATATATATATATTAATGATACTCGGTATCCTGCAGTAAAAAACGACATTGCTAAACTAGAAAGTTATAGATAAAAGTAACATTGTTACCAGTGGATGCAAACATTTTAGCACAGAACTGGTCTAGAGACCATTAATCCCGTAATAAATTATCTAACAATTGCATCTCAAATATCTATATGTATTTTTTTATTGCCACCAGAAATCATTAAAATCTTATGTATTAATGATAGAATGCAAAGCAATGTATATGGTAAATATTCCGATTGAGACCAATTTGGTAACCTATGTATGTTTTAACTTGTTATAATCATGAAACTCTTTGATTCTTTCTTACAGTACGATGCCAAACTCCTCCACCTGCAACAAGAAACAGCCAAGGCGCAGCAGCATGCCAAGTCTCCCATGAACAGCGCAGTGACTCATATCTTCCGTCAGGTAACAGCCTGTGACACCAGCAGTGTCTGGGTGGGGTGTGGAGGGGGCAGTTTCAAATTGTGGTAGGGTGAGGATTAATGGATTATCACTGTACAAGCATTCACCTTAGGAAAATCTTATGAAAGGGATAAAATATCAAGTAAATAAAAAAATTCATCACACAAGATGGATTTCACCGACACTTAAAATGTCATATCGTACGAGTAAACTATGCTGTCAGGACAGGCTTTAACATGTTGGTACTGCAAGTTTGTAGCAATTTCGCGATGAGTTTTCAAGGTATTAACTTGAAATATGTGGTTTATTAACAGTTCTTGATTTAATGTTGTAAATGCAGACCAATCAGGTCTCATACATACGAATGAACAGATGTTCTCAGAGGTATCTGTAAAAGACGAAAAGAAAACAACGAAAACACAAAAAGCAAAAGAAAACTTGGAAAAGATGGCAACTAAACACTTGCATAATTTTTGACAATTTCTATTTCCAATTATTTGTCCAATAATCATGAATAGTGAGAATTTTTTTTTTTTTTCATAGTTGGTAGCTTATTTTCTCTATCATTTGTAGTAAAACTTTGTTCCATTTTTTTTATCTTTTCAGAAATACATCAACACCAAGCAGGCGACTGACAGAGAAATCCAGTCTCTGAAGCAGACGATAGCTTCTTTACAAAAGAAATTGGAACAGAGACAAGAAGGTACAACGTCGGCAAAGAAGAGACGCTTTTAAACACCACCGTTCCACTTAATTTGACCGATGCCAGAAAAAGGAAAGATATTTGAGAAGATTCTGCCTTTATGTGTGTTTTTGTGTGATTTGCTGGTAATTTTTGGCAATATCATCCAATAGGGAAGCTTGGGTCCATAGGAAAACCTTTTGATAAGTTTCTTCCTCTTCCCCTCCTCTCCTCATTACACAGGATGGAGATACCCTATGTACTGTATAAAGGGTGGGGGGCAGCAAGGGAAAAAAGGTAGGCTATTTCAAACAACTCTGAATTAAATTCCAATAGTCAACACTAGATGGTAGAGAACACATTAGAGAAATGGACAATGTACTGGTACATCCCCTCCTTTCCTCCAACACCCAAACCAGTTTTTTAATTTTTTGGTAGTAATGCACCCACTTATAGCTCTCAGCATCTGCAACATTTTTGTTCTGGTGAATTAATGTTTCTTGTGAGTGCCTAAAATGACGAATGAAACTGTATGAAAGCAACCCTCAGATATCATTACAATGGAAAACAAGTCATCCACATGGAAGACCTCAATGTAGATATATGTATTGGGCATTGAAAATGTTACCTTCTCATTTATGACTATGTATAATGTTTTTAATTATGAGTCCCTATAACCGTTTCATACTTTAGTATATATTTTACTTCACATCTGATGTGTTTAGAGGAAATGCATAAACATAGATAAAGATGACTGTCCCATGGTACCATGAAGTAAAACTGTTTCTTCTCTCCAGGATATAATTTGTCTTAATAAATCTTCTATTCTCATTTTAATACCTTTTCAGCCTTGGAATTCATCTAACTTTTTCTTTCTCAACTTAAGGTTTAATTTACAGTGTTTCATTAGTAAAGCGAGAAAATAACTAGGAATGTGAGCCTTGTAAATTTAAACTATTTGAAAAACACTTTCATTCCTTGTGGGGAACAATTATTTTCATGATATCTGTAAAATGCAACATATTAACTTCAAAATGTGTTTAAAGATACTGTACATAAAGCAAATGACATTTGAAATGATTTATTTTGTCTCTTTTTTTTTTAAGCAACCTGTTGTCTTTCATTTCTATAGAGAAGATATTCCTATTTCTAAAATCATGTTCAAAGCAGTTGACAACTTCTTTTTAGAAGTTCAAACACTCAGGATGTAGCATTTCAAAATTAAATGCTATTCATAGAGAGAGAGAGAAACATTTGACCGGCAGGATTAATTAGTTTAGATTCAAGGTTTTCTTGTTGAAATATCTTACAAACAAGAAACAGTCAGGTCTTAATGACTGTTAACAAGATTTATATCAAAATTGTTAAAATTAAACAGAAAGATTTGGCACTTTCTTTTTATAGAATTGCAACTTTGAGGTTTGCATATTTTGTTTATAGAATGTTTTTCCCCAATTCTCACACAAACAAACAAAATACTGAAAATACTAAAGTTCTGTGTAAGAAATTGATGATTCATTTCTGCAATGGTGTTTGCAATGGTGTTTGAAATCGGCCAAATCTGAAACAAATTTTACTACACAACACCAGATAAATTATTCATTTATAGTAGCAATACCAGCTCCCATCTCAGCACCAACAGAATTATGGTGTTAAGTAAGGTTAATCAATTTTTTACATTCTCCACCATTTAATTTTCATAATCACAACTTTTGATTTCGGCGAGCGACTACAAACATGAATTGTAAGCTTGACAATATTTACCCAAAATTGTAGTCTTTACTGATATATAATTTGCAATTATTTGTAATTTAAGGGATACTTTGGCAAAAGTGGAAGCAAGAAATATATAAGAATATAGCCTACCTATTGCCTGTTGTTAATGGTCTAGCTTCCAAGCTGGATAAATAACTAGATTGTCTTTAAATGAATCTATGTTGTTGATTAGCTGGCCTTTATAACCGTTCTCTAGCGGTAGCATCTCAAGGGACATGGTCGTCAGTTTCTTCCCATCGGTCACATCTTCTTGGTTGGTTTCATCTGATTCATCCTGATCTGGCTGGTTGAACTCTTCCAAACTACCGACTCCAATAACCTGAAGATCAGCAAAAATGGTTTTTCAAAGCAAATTGCTTTACATTCAGGATGTAATACTTTCTCTTTAAGCAAATGCACTTCACTTCAGCTATTAACCAACAATTATTCCAAGTTTTGGATACAGTCTGAATTAAGGTTGTGGACTTATTGCAATTTTAAACTTTTGGCCCCTCCCAACAAATTTGTCCCAAAAATATTTGACCCAAAGAAAGTGGCTCAAAAATATATTTGCCCCCCCCCCCAAAAAAAATTGAACCTCAAATATGTTTGCCCAAATGGTCTCAAAAATATTGGGCCCAACAAATTCGGGCCCAAAGAATGTGTCCCAAAAAGTATTTGAGGTGGAAAATGAAATTTGGGCCCACCCTGCACAACATGGGCCATCAAATTTTCAAATTTTTCAGATGGTCCCAACAGAATTAGGCCAACATGTACCTGCTCTTAATCAACAACTGTATACCAAGTTTGGCTACAATCTGACATATGGTTGCAGAGTATTGCAATGCAATGCTTGATAACATTTGTGTTTTAGGAGTGTTAGCTCAGTGGTTAACACTGGTGCCTTCTAATCATAAGGTCCCCAGTTCGAGTCACTCCAAGATTAACGCATGTTGCCCAGTTGTTGACAATTCATAATCATGGACATTAAATATGAATCTAAGAGACTGACTTCTGTCAGCTTTTGGCTTTGATAAGCGAATGAGGCTTCTTCGCAAGTTCCTGCTTGCAGGAGGATCTAAAATACATTTGTTGACCATTATCTAACTTTCTAGCACATTTGATAGCAATGATGACAACATACCTGAGTGCTGAGTTTCCTACAATCTTCTCCATCTCTCAAATGTTTCCCCAAGAATTCTCCAATTTCCTCCAAGGTTAACTTCTTCAAGTACTCCACCTGAGAAGAAAAATGAGAGAATATGTCATAACAAACTGAAATACTAATATGTGAGATTCACTATAATGAGGTCAAAGGTCGTAACAGGATACCACCACACCTGCACATAAACCCCCGTTTCAACATGTTACATAATACTATGATTGCCGTTTAAGCAATTTGGTTTAATTCTTGTCTTTTGTGTAACCCATCAACAGGCCAGAGTTTACTCATCTCAATTAAGTTGTTACCTCATTTTATCTGAGGGAGAAAAAGCTGTTGCAGCATGGGGGGTGGGTAGGGGAAGTTAATTTTTTCCCCCTTTTGTAGGAAATATTTATTTTGAAAGGTATCTGGATGATTTTGGTTGTCAGATTTGAGGGTAAAGGGGTCGAGCCCTATAGCAAGGAGAAATTAAGGTTTCCAGTAGTAGACCATAATGACAGGGTGTTAACCTGGCAGAGTAGAGAATACGTTTAACATACATCTGAACTTCCCAGGACATTTTGGTATATAATGTGAGCATCTGGGTGGTGGATTTACCAAATTGTAGAAAATGTGCAGATTTTTTTGGGATAATTCCGACATAGTTTGTAACATATACAGTGCAAAAAGTTTCTATGACAGTAATCTAGCTCTTAACTTTGAGCACGGAAAGACAAATAATAGTCAATAGTAACAGCCTTCCAACCATTCTCATCTTTATAAGGTACAGAAGATTAATATTGGGCCCACCCTTGGTCTATATCAAGTTAAACTGAGGTGGATGTTCTTACTTTTGAGAATTCCTCCCAGAGAACAGAAAATGTTTGCAAACTAAAAATACAATGAATAAACAACAAATAGATATTTTGCCATCCTAGACCTGCTACTCTTATACTTAGCTTCTGCAATGCAGAAGATAACCAATTTGTCTAAAGATTTTAGTTTGAAGATCAAATCCCATTAAGGTATTAGTAGAATGTTAATCTTTTGCCACGATGACGGAGAAACTACTCGCCTCTCTGTGTATCCTGTCGAAGAGATATGATTGATCTTTGACCTCAAACCAGTTTCGTTTGACCTCTTCGCCGAGATGGAGATCGGCGCACATCTTAATATTTATCAAACCATTAATCTGCTCCTTAAAGGTCTCCTCTGAGTAATTATTCAGAACCTTGCTGTTGAACTGTTGTAAAAAGGCGTCTATCCTGTTGTCAACGTGAGCACCGCTGGAAGATTGAAAAGTGAAGTAGATGATATCATTTCAACATGCAAAATGAAAGTAACAGCAATCTCTCAATGCAAAACAAAAGTAACAGCAATCTCTCAATGCAAAACAAAAGTAACAGCAATCTCTCAATGCAAAACAAAAGTAACAGCAATCTCTCAATGCAAAACAAAAGTAACAGCAATCTCTCAATGCAAAATGAAAGTAACAGCAATCTCTCAATGCAAACAAAAGTAACAACAATCTCTCAATGCAAACAAAAGTAACAGCAATCTCTCAATGCAAACAAAAGTAACAGCAATCTCTCAATGCAAACAAAAGTAACAGCAATCTCTCAATGCAAAACGAAAGTAACAGCAATCTCTCAATGCAAACAAAAGTAACAGCAATCTCTCAATGCAAACAAAAGTAACAGCAATCTCTCAATGCAAAACGAAAGTAACAGCAATCTCTCAATGCGAACAAAAGTAACAGCAATCTCTCAATGCAAACAAAAGTAACAGCAATCTCTCAATGCAAACAAAAGTAACAGCAATCTCTCAATGCAAAAACATGAATATTGGGGCAAGAAACATGGCAAGGGAGAAGAGGGGGGCGGCTAGTTTGGGTCCTATGCAATTTTACTTGTTTTTTTCAGGTTTATAATTTCATTTCATACTGCTATCCAAATTGCTAGTTTCATCGACTCGACAAGAAACCTCACAAAGAAAGACGTGATTGTTTAACCTTGTACGGCACTATAGTTGATGCCAGGCTGGATTTAATGCATAAAATGCAGCTGACATTTGTCAGATGAGAAAGAGGAAGAAGAATCTGTACAATTGATGAAACTGCAGTTTGTCTAAGAAAAAATGTTCTAAATTGCGTGCGCCGGTTTGTGGCTGCACCCTATGGGAAGTCCCCCAGGGGACACGTGGCGGGTGGTGCACTGTGGTGCCCCAGGAGAGATTGTTTGAATTGTGCACACTTTGGTGTGTAGGAGCGACAAGTTACCAATGACCAGAGTTAATTGTAAAGCGCATAGAACTTGTGGATTATGCGCTATATAAATAACGGCGTAATAATGATAAAAATAATTATAAATTGTGTCCATTGAGAAAAAATGTAGATGTGATTGGGCGAATTTTTAGGACTGGTCGAGAGAGTTCACCTACGGCGTTTGAGCATAGAAAAGAAATATGAACCAATCATGACACAAAAAGAAATGCAATGGTTAAAAAAAAAGGCCAAGTATTCTTTCTTGCACTCTGTGAATCCTCTCTAAGTCCAACCACGTTAATAACAAAGCCAAACCCTAAAGACTACAAACTTGCACCTGGTGAAATTCCAGATTATTCTGTGCTATTGTACAGGTAAGTGACCTACATGCTACTACCATGTGATTAATTGCCTAGATTCTTCCAATAAAAGTTATTACATAATTTCTGTACTGCAACGTTTCTTTTTACGATACAAATTTCCAAACAAACTAATTACTCTGGGCATAGGTCTCAAATGCTTACTTAACTTTATATATATATATTTATATATATATATATATATATATATATATATATATATATATGTAAATATATAACATAACATATATACATATAACATATATATATATACATATATAACATAACAAGACTGAATGCTTAAATCTTAAACTATCTCACCTGAATTTTGTTGCCTGAGTTGTTACCGTCACACTGAATCCCAATATGCCAAAAGTATTACGACAGGTGGCATGAACGCTGTACCTGAAGGAAGAACCAAAAAACATCACACAATTCCCGTTTCACGAGTCATTACAAACATTCCCTCTCGATGGGAGGAGTATTGCAAATGTGTGTATTTCTGATAGGAAATTTCAGGCACCCAGTTACCTGTAGTAGTTTTGGACTAGGTTAAGTGATGTAATCAGAGGCATGCATTTCAGTGGAAAAAAACATTTTGTACTCGTAGAAAATTGATGGGGAAGGAGAAGGATGGATCCCTCAAGTGTCCTATTCATTCAGCGGTTTGTGTGACTTTGTGTCAAAATGTCATATTCTCAATGCAGTAGGGCAGGAGTGCTGTTATTGGCTGGGGTCGCAGAGGGGCCACCCAAGAGGGCTGGAGGATCATGCTGCGGTCAAGGGGGAAGACACTGAGGCCATTTTCATACATTTCATGTTCTTTTATAGTGATTGTCAAGCACAAATATAGTGTAAGAAAGAAATTATGCTGATTTTTAAAAATAAATTTTAGTAAGTTATTGGGAGGGGTGGAATGCCCCCTGGCTTCTTTTCTACATGCATTGGTGTAAATGTAAACATAGTTGTTAGGGTTAGTCCCTGACAGAGGACAAGAACATGGCCAGAAGATGGGGAGTTAGAGAACCACATAGGCAAATATCAATACATAATTACATGCGCAAGGTCAGTTAAGGTCATGTGGAGGTGTGGACCTCTTGAGTTCAGAATATCAACAGACTTTACAAAGACTGACTTTGGAAGTAACATAACATAAAGATATCTTACAGAAATGACTTTCAAACTGTCATTCATTTGAAGGGATTCATCCAACCTCATTTTAATGAAGGATACGGCCAGCTGCTTGTTGTTCTCACACCATACTGTAATAAGCAGCAGTTATGTTTACGACGCTTAAGCGACCACAGATGTGGGAGAAACCTGCAAGGGCTAATGGATTATAACTTGGTGGCTTCCAATTTAACCTTTAAACTCATATTTGGATTCTTTTCAATTTAGAAAGTCATTCCAGATGGGGAAACCATAGATTGCTCTTGGATGAAAAAACCCACCTTAATATGACCCGGCCGGGAATCGAACCCCAAACCTCCCGATTGCTAAGCCTCATTGCTTCAAATGCCACCACCTTTATCCACAGCACCAGTTAATATGCACAAGTTAATATGCACACTTTACATGATGTAAGTGGTTTTACATTGCTGTTGACTTGTATGGCTTGTTGTTGACTTGTATGACTATGGCAAGCTGCTTGTCATTGTCACACCATACAAGTTGAATATGCACACTTCACATCATGTAAGTGGTTTTACATTGCTGTTGACTTGTATGGCTTGTTGTTGACTTGTATGACTATGGCAAGCTGATTGTCATTCTCACACCATACAAGTTGAATATACACACTTCACATCATGTACGTGGTTTTACATTGCTGTTGGTATGTATGGCATGTTGTTGACTTGTATGACAATTTTAACAGAGCGTACTTTCATAAACCTGGCTTTCCAGCTAGAAGTGGAACCCTTGATTTCACTTGATGGGATAAAACATATTGAATTATTACAGTGTTATTGTAATAAATGCAAACCCTATCATGTTAACAGGTATAATGGTCCACATCCCAAAAGTAGCTGCTAGGAGGGATGTTTCTTTTGAATTCTGCCATACAATTTTAGGAAGTGATCTTACCCTAGTTGCTCTTGAGTCCTTAGCGTATCAAAGCAAGGTTCTTCCATCATGACCTGAAACAAAGAGAATGTAGATCTACTTTAATACGAATGAATGAATATATCAACATGGTGTGAAGGAAGTAAACTAAAAAAAAAACCTGAGGGCTTGTAGAGAGCTGTCTCCCTGGAAGAAGAAAAACATACACAAACAGAAGATAGACAGTAGTTAATTAAATAACAAACACTGATGGCATAAACCCCATCTCTAAGCTGACAATAACCATGTCCCAGTATTGCACCTCCCCAACCACCCCCCCCCCCAACACGAAATGTACATACATATCAATGAACAACTCCCTCCAATATCTACCACTGCTTAGCATTCAGTATGATATATTTAGAAATTAACAACCTACAGCCAGGCTTAACCGACATACCACTATAGCATTTAACATGCTGTACATCTGGATGTTACCGGGACCCCACTGGTAGTAGTTAGTCACCACTGTGTTCTTGTCCTTTGGTCCGAGACCTTTGACCCGACATATATGTTGACCTTTACCCAACTGTACTACTCTAGTTTGTGGAAGCTCATCAGATGGAATGGGTTTGCAAGCTAGCTTCTTCCTGATGTATTCTTCGAATCCCAGAGCTTCCTGTAACGAAACAAATCACACAAAAAACACACGTTTTTCAAAATTCCATCGGCTTCCGTTAAATAGTAACAAATTTATGCATTACCTGTAGAGAGGTAAACATGATATTGAATGTATACACATACACAATCATTTGTCATGTTTGCTAGAAAACATGTTTGCAGAAACAGATAATATCTAGAAGGGTTGAAAAAGATTTAAATAAATCAGAATTCTCACCTTTGATGTGATGTTGCCTTGGATTAACGCTTCTATGAAAAGTCTCTCTCTGAATTTCTCCGAGAATGAAAGAACCTGTTCTTTTGTGATGCTATGAACCACTGTTGCTTTATCCATCGGAATCCATTTTTTCTCTTGCAGTATGGTGAGTCTGACATCCCTAAATGAGATTATGTAAATGAACAGAAGAAAGTAAACAAGTCTGTCTGGAAATTGACTTAAAAAGCAATGTTAATATCGATTGTTTATCTCGTCGGTCTAGGCCTGGTTGGTTTTTTGATAGATTATAATTCATATACCCCAAAAAAAATCCAAAACCTTGTACAAAAAAATGTTTTATATCTTTATAAAAATGGAACCAGTGGGTCACATACAACATTATTTACTACTTGAAAATATCTTTCACTTTTTCTATATTAGTAATTTGTGTGATATCAAACATAACAAAACTTGTAAAAATCGCTTTTTTTTTATTAGTAATTTGTGTGATATCAAACATAACAAAACTTGTAAAAAAAAAAATGTGCCTCTCTCAATAATACCAAATTCCTCTTCTAGCATTTATAAAGTTTGACTGAGAGCTGCTGCATATACTCTGGAAATGATAGGTTTCATAGCCTAAGCTGTTACTGAGGAATGTGGACACCGCATTTGTCACTAACAAACCTTAAAGTTTCCCAAATTTCGAAGTTAGCGAACGCACTTGAAAGCACACACAGAGATACATACGTGTTAAGGCTACTCTTTGTAATGTTATGGTTGTAGTAAGATCTGGTCATGTCTTGCTTCACGCTCTTGAATAGATCGTCTGTCACTTTAAAATCGGCCAAGTAATCGATCAGCGTCTCGAACAGAACCTGTCAAGAAAAGATGGTCGATATTTGAATGTCACCATTTACGAAATTATGAAGAGTTTTCATATCATACACACCGTGAATCGATTTGTATATGGGACACAAAATAATCAGGGTCATTTATGTCAGAGGTCATCAAGATCCAGGGTCAGGTCCAGGGAACAAGTCAGTCACCATCCTGTCTGGACTCTATATTTTTCCATACAAAAGTATATTATGAAAATTGAGCCATATTTTTGCCAAGCCCCCCCCCCCCCACAATCAAATCAAAAGGAGTTTAACCCCTGGTCGACCTAACGAGAGGTCCTACGGGGGATAATTAGATTGTTTTTTTTATAGAATAGGCACTTTTTTTTCTTGGGAAAGTTGTCTATGTTCAGTCAGTGAGTTGCTGGTAAGTGAAATCTTATGTAATTGCATTGTATAGATAGCCATAAACATACCCGAGGTCGGAGTTGAAGAGCCAATTAGGGAGGGATTTCCAAAAAAGAGGAATTTCTAAGTATTGAGGATTTTGAAGATGGAGTGGTTTCTATTGTTTGGGTAGGGAGTGGTTGCTACTTTGTCGGAATTGTTTGTTTTGTTCTCCCCATAATTGGACCACCAGACCTTAAGAGCTGTAGGCCCCCACTTGATCTTCCCTCGTGTCAAGCCTGATGGATGAATTCATCGAGAAGAACCTCGGTGGGAACTCACCGGCAACTTGTGGTTAAATCCGTTGACTTTCATCGCGAGACCGGTCTCTTCCGTTTTGAAAGTGTACAGCAAGTCTGCGACGTCGGCGTCGTAACCTACTTCCGAGAGATTGTGTTCCAGGATGGACGTCATGAAGTCAAAGAGGACGAGGTTGGTCTTACTCTCGTTGACCAGCGGTGTGACGAGATGGAAACAGAGATAACCTTAGAGAAAGAAAGAAACATATTATTTACGGCAAGATTGTGAAGCCTGTTGTCACTTAAAATAACGAGGGCGAGGAATTTACAATGCCAACATTACTTTGCAAGGTAACATGGTGACTTCATATCCAATAATCTTAGAACGTTTCATTATTTTTCACATCAAGAAAGATGGCTGTTTTAGTTATCCCATGATAGAAACACAAAAGCATAAATTAAAAAAATTGGTAGCTTGTAAAACACATTAAAAATCATACCAAAAATACAGGTCATTTTACTCTAAAATTTTTGTCTCTTGTTTAAATGCATGTTAATAATGGAAATAATACAAAGGATTAGAATACCCAATATTTTTTCATGAACTTGTGTCTGCAGGAGCAGTTGGTTATGTTCTTTTTTTTTATTATCACCTTCATGCTCCAGTACTAGTAGATAGCCTACAATCACTTTTGTATTTTAATGATTTTAAGTTATTCCCTAAATATTGTTATCCTTTTACATAATTGCTCTGTTTTGGACATTGATGCTGCATATGCTCATTGCTCAATCTTCTTAAAAGTGCCAAAATTTGTACAGGAGTCCCTCATTACTGTATGTTATTGTGATGTTAGGCGCTCCTATCATGAACTGAACAGAGATAATTCGGAGAATGATTAAATATAAAATATTAGTGAACACAAAAACCCCAGTTAAGCCAAAAGAGCATTTCAGAGATTAAGCATGTTTTAAAGTTGTACACATTGAAAACTGGAACAGCTATAATAGAAACATTACTGGCGCTCAATAGTAAATTCTGATTAGAGTGCTCCTTTAATGCATATGTCTTGGTAGTTGCAAGTTGTTGCTTCTAACTTTTTACGTTTCTATCCCAAATGTTTGTACAATGCGAACAAACGGCAGTCAGCGACTCAATAACATTCACTGTAATTGCATTCTGGATTGTTCATTCCAATAGTTTGATAAAACAACATGTTTACTAGCAATGATGACTGCAAAAAATTGTCATTGTCACATACAAGTCACATGGGATATAATTACTTTCTGTACTAAAACCTTTATATTGAATTAATAAATAAATAAATAAATATATAAATAAATAAACAAAAAAACTGACATATCTTTGGATTTTGTGAAGTGAACAAATCAACTGAACATTTCCTTACAAAATGGTTCCAAACAGAAAATAATAATAAGACCATTTCTTTACAGTCATAATGGCTGGAATATTTTGCATCTGGCAATTCTCACCTTTTGGTGAGTTAAACTTGCTGTCTCTTTTGTACCAGACTCGGCTTTGTGGCGTGTCTAAAATACAGACCGGATACTCAGTGTCCTCCCTGTCAGCTGGCTTCAAATCAAAGTTGGTTGCTATAGGAACAATCATGGAAAAATGAATCATTAAAAATGCAAAATCACCAGGGTTGGAAAATTTTGCAAACCGTCCGAATCAGGTTAGACGTGGGGAAAATGACTGGTTCTAGATAAATATGAAAAAATAAAGTTTGAAAGGTGTTCAAATAACAATTAAAAAAAGTAGAAAACATAAGTCAGGTGTTTCACTATTCTTTTCATTGTTAAGTACCCTTTTGTATCAAGAGTGTTTGTGCATACACTTTGTGAGCAACTGGAAAGAAATCGACCTACGTTCTTCCCTACTTTGTTTTTACAACCTAGCCTGTAAACTGAGGCTGTATATCTTTCTGTCTGTGCATGGAAAAGGTTGAGAGGAATTGTCATAGATATCACCAGATTTCTTTTATTTACATAAAGATACAAGTGCACACCAGATAGGAAAGAGACAACACATACTGAGAGAGTGTGAGTGCAGCATTAACTTATTTCATGCATCGTTTTTATGCAACACTTTCGTTTGGATGGAACTTGCGCAAAGATACGTTTGCTCTAAAAAATTATGATCTTTTACATATTGGTATTGTATTCAGTAAACAAAAATCTAGACCCACCGTGGAAGAAAAAGATAGCAAAAATTATCAACAGCTATTTCAAAATTCCTTGAGGTCGCAAATGGGACTAAATGGTAATGCAAGATAGGAATGATGTTATTGTTGTCTTAAGTATGCTGCACACCATGTGTAAAGTTAATTGTATTACGTTATGTTCTCTGGTTCACGTATTAAGTATCCTATTGAGTAGATGTAGTTTTGAAAAGCTCACACCTCAACAACGTTCGTTAATGAAGTTCTAGCTCAGTCTGAGTATTCCTCCTCGGACCATGTCCCTGCCCTTAATCGGAGACCTCCTTTTACCGACCACGTTAGAGTTCGTATATGGCCGGGTGGGACCATTGATACTAATTTCCATCAACGAATTTGATATGAGTTTTTTCTTCTTCTTGTAGACTGGTGTGTAGGCGGGGGAGGGGATCATGGCCAAAGATGTGCGGGTCCTGGATAATGGTCTATGTCTTGCGCTTGAGAAGCACGCACCTGAACAACGTTAATATTACAGCGAGTATGCAAGTCATGTCTGCATAATCTCTGACTTCTGAGTATTACCCTCTGACCAACAGAACTTAACCGGACCATATTTACAGTAGCACTCTGATATGGTTTTAAAGCCAGATCACTGGAAGAGAACTGAAACTTATGCATTCTCTGTGAGGCGTTCATCAACTCTGGTACATTCAACATACAGCAGAGGTCATTCTTTGCCAACCTTTTAATCATGTTAAAATTAATTTAAGCATTGAAAACATTCAGCATGTTTCCATGGCAACATTCTACAAGGTAGTCTGCCAACTTCAAATTACCTATAAACTTGTTTGGCTTTGGGAGATGCAAATCTGGATTAAGTTGTATATCTGTTGACAAAATGAAAAGAGATGTTATTGGTTAACATAGACCAGGAAAGGGGTGTTTCACAGAGAAAAAGGTTTAGACAAGAAAATAATGTCTCGGACAAGTTCAAATACAAAGATTTCTCATCAAAACGGTATAATGCTGATGATCTTCTCAAGCTTGATGTAGTTTGATGGATAAACAAACCACTGGCTTATTATCAACAGACTGAAAAGTGAAAACCGAGATGCCTCGCTTCACATCTTACCAAAATTTCATATTAGAAATTGCCTTTTTTCAGTTATGTTAAGTTGAAGCTTTGCATCCCTTTCTTAATCCATTTTGTTCCCTTCTTCTTTTCTTTTTCTCTCTTTCCAGTTCTTTTCTCCTTTCCTCTCTCTTTCTGTTTTGTATTTTTTTTTGGTGTGTATATGAATCTTTTTGTATGTTGTCATTACGGTCACTAGCTATTGTTAGCAGTATATATGTTTTCTAGTGCTCCTTATAAATACAGTTTCATATTATTTTCCTTTCTTTTTTCTTTTGGTAAGATAAAATATAAGAAATCAATTTGAAATGAAGTTAAAAGTGAGTAAAATTGAAATATGCTCACTTTCTGCTCTTGACTTCCATTCTGCTGGTAATTCATGAATAGAATACTTGGTCTTGTACCAATATTCTTCTTCCGACGAAAATTCTTCGTCGTCGAATGATTTGGAGTAGAGGATAACGTTAGCTTTGTCTAGGGTCATGTAATTAGCACATTCTGCATAAATCTGGAAAAACGGAAGAAAAAAGAACAAAAAACAACTCAACACAGAATGGAATGAAATGAAAGGCAACAATGTTGCTTATATAATATTGCATCCTACAAATATATAAAACCTAAGGAGAAGCTTGTGTGAGGTTTCCAAAGACGTCATAATGTGCAGAAGTTGTAAATTGCATGAATTGACTACAGCCATGGGGGATTTCAGTTTATTAAATATTTCATTTGTTTTTTAGTTGTTTAAATTTATTTTAAAGGAAAAGGGGACTTTTTGAGTGGCTTCCTGATTTTTCATTTAATTAATCCTCTTGCTCTTACTCCCCTTCCACTTCCTCTATTCCCCTCCACACAAAGCCCCCCCCCCCACATCCCCCTTTCATCCTCTTCCTTCTTCTGCTTTGTGCCTTTTTTAAAAGCCCATCGGTATAAAGCCAATCTCCAAGATGCCCAGGACAAGTAAAATCTTATACAGTACTTTAAGGTTCCTCTTGTTGGTTTCATTATTGCTTTTGAAAAGTAACGTTTCAGACAGTAAACACCAGTTAAACTAAATTAATACAGCAACTGACAGAAGACACATAGTATTACAAAAACAAAGATCCACTCAAGTACTTCTCGACCTTGTAAAACAATCTAGTAGGGAACAAAATGTTGCTCGTTGTAGCTTCATATCATTCACATAAATTCAGGATCAGAAACAGAGATGAACCTTGACGTAGATGCAGGTCTACATTTAAACAATGATGTTTGCACACCCAGGCTTGTGAGGTTTTTTCCATTCTGTAGTCACCATAGTAACAAGAGATGTTGCCATGTCAAGATCTAAATATGTGACAATGTATCTCAACACAGAGATGGGAAAAGAAATGTTAACATACTGCTTATCTACTGAAGCCAGTGGATGTAAATATATAAATGTTAATGCCTAAAATTCCACAATCTTACCCACTTGCTTAAAAATGCTAGTACTAATCAAATCTGGTGACTAACATAAAATTTCCACTTGCATTTTCCTTGAATTAACACATTAATCAACTCTTAACTTGAACCCTTGGGCAGAAAACTGCAAGCGCATATATTTACCTACTGGCAAACAGCGAAATCCTAAATAACCTGTAAAACAACTGTATCTGGACAAAAGGACCCCCCCCCCACCCTCCTCCACCCTCCCCCTGACGACAGACTTTGGGATTTGTTATTACAGATGATTCTATCATTCTAGGATCCTTACCTTTGGGTCATATTCAAATTTGAGTAAATGACCGGTTAGAATATGCTCATCTGGATACAGCTGCATGTTTTCAGCTAAAGTCTCTACCAGCTCAATCGGTTCCTCCTGGAAACAGAGAGTTTACAAATGAGATACCTGAAGATGAGAACTTGCAAAAGAGATATTTTGGGTTGCTGTCTCTTTTCAAGAAACGATAACAAAGTAACTAAGCTCTCACATTTTCACAGGGATTATACTGGGATTTTTTTTAACCAATTTTTTAAGTACTAAATATCTCCCAGGTAGATCAGATTAATTTTTGTCCAAATTGCCATCCAGATATGGCCCAGGCATATGTCTATGTGACCTGCAGTGAAGGTTAAAGCCCCCTGCTAAATCAGTCTGGGTAAAAATTTAAATTTTGGTCATCAAATCCCCCTCCCCCTCCCCCACCACCACCTTTCCAATTCCTCTGCATGTTACATCAAGAGATAATCAAGTAATATGTTTGGGTATCACATGGTTTATGACCCAATGTGAAATGCCAGCTTTAAGTTGCGAGTTTAGTGATATTTACAAATGAGATTTCATAAAACCAGAAACCTTAGAGTGAGTTAATATGACCCAATGCAAAACTCGTTAGCTTCAAAAACCCAAGAATTTATATGTGTGATACCTTAAGGTGCGGATTCATGGGAATAGTCCCTCTAATCTAGAGATTTTATAATTCAGAAACCGTAAAATGAGAGCATAAAATGGAATATTTTAAACAAATCATACCATGATATCAAATTTGAGCAATCAGCTAGAAATTAGCATAATCCATTGTTGACTGTTACTATAAATTCCACTCATATTTTTGGCATGATGTCAGTTACAGCTTTGTCTAGATTGTGCACAGTTAACAACAAACACATCGTACATCGAGGCAAATCATGAAATTTTTTCTCAATATCTTGTTTGAAACTTTTACAAGTGGCCGTTGAAAAAAAAAAATTGGTAAAATGTAGAGTAAAACTGAGCGATAGAAAAAAACGGACGTACCTCTTCTTGAAACCTGAAATCATTATCATCCACAGTCTTTATTTCATTGTAAATTCTAGAAGAGATATATAAAGAGAAAAAGTTGATTATTTGTCGAGTCTGGCAAAAAGATTAAGCTACGCATGACATGTTCTTTAAAGGCATTGAAGACTCGCCCCAAACCGTGTGTGGCCATCTGAAAAAGTTAACTTTCTGTTGCTTGCAACTGACGTTTTGTTTGTGTCGCTACAAAATGCAGACAGTAATGAAACGTGATACCTTGTTATCTTTAGCTGGACCTGAGATGTCCATCGCTGTATCGTCTATACACTGTGCTGTGGGTATTGACCGCAGCTGTATGTACTGACTGTACACAAGTGTTTAATTACCGACAGTAGCAAGCTGTGTGTGTATTTTCTGGGATCGATGGTGGTGTCTAACACTTCTGTTACACCTCATTCGAAACTAGGTCAGATTACCGGCATTAGACGTTTCTTTTTGCGTGAGTCTTCACACCTTTTAAACTTTCGGGTGTGACCCAAGAGTGGGTCATGGAAAATTTGTGTTGGGTTGCAGGCTGTTACAGACGGCAGAAAAATGTATTTACAGTTATTTAATCTTAATGGTGGAGATCCATGAATTTATTTCCTTAATATCGAGTCCATAGTCCGAGCGATTCTTCTACGCATTCTGAATAACGATTCTGGGGGACAAAGGCTGTAAGGGGTCTGATGGGGGTCATGGCTCATTCCTCATGAAAGTTCAATGGGGTGGGGGCAGGGGGGGAGGTCTAGAAGTTTGCAGACCACTCTAGTATCATACATGACAAGGATTTAACCTCACAATTTTGTTTCAATTATTGCCTTTAACTTGACTTTCTGGTGACAAGAAAATACTCAATTATGATTTTAAGAAGGATCCATTAATGCTTAAAGAAAGACTACCGTGTCACAAGCTTTGCTCTGTGATTCTAAAAGACATTTTTACATATGAACGTCACTTATATTTGGGATCATTACAATGAACTTCCAAGCTATCATATTTTCATATGATAGCTTGGAAGTTCATTGTAATGAACGAAGGGTGACGGAGGGGAAAAAAAATCTTATATTTTCTTTTTAATTTGAAATAATATATACAGTTGCCAACAAAACATTTCCCAAAAATTATTTTACATCAAGTTGCTTATAAATGCTTACTGGGACCCAACCAGTCATCTCAACAGACTTCCAGAAAATCAAACTGTCAAATAGATCTATTATGTGAAATTAAGACAGCATGAATTTCCCTACAAGGTGTATTTTGTTTGTTATGTACCCCCTACCTGTCCTGAGGTCCAAGGTCCTGCAGCATCTTAATGTACTGGAGAATGATGGTGACGACTTCTTCCACTTTCTCGAAACCACTGTCGGTTAAGGTGACCATAATGCCAAAGCTGGAGTAAGTCGAGTTATGCTCAAAGCCACTTTCAACGTTTCCAGCATACAAACTGAGTGCCAGTGACCTGAAAGATATATAAGTACATTTAATGATATGGAAATTATTTCGGTAATTGATTGAGGGTGGGTCAGGGAGGGATGGGTGGATTTGGGGTGAAAGAAGAGGGCAGTGTTGTGGTTTAAAGAAAATTCCAACAGTTTTCATATCAAACATCAATAACAAGAAAAATACAAAACAACACTTCACCAAAGCATAAACTTAAATCTGATGTACACGTTGAGAGAAAATGACATTTGAAATTGAGCACAAGCTCCCAAAAATTTTAAACAGTATCAACATGGTTGTGACATCACATATTCACTTTGTTCAGACGCATGCCTTATGATTATTTCAAAGGCTGGTCCTGCTTCCAAATGACCCTTCCTAGGCCATTAGAGTTGACCAATATTTCAGACCATTTACCTACATAAATGTAGTCTCCCTAAATAAATAGTATATGTGAAATTATTAAAGGAGCATTCGAGAAGTCTAGCTAAGTATAAAATGAAGAGAATTATTTGCGCTGAAAGCCAGTCAGTAAACCAATAGGATTGATAGGCACCACTCAACCTGACTCCTGTATATGTCAAAACGGATAAGTTTCTTTTCAGAAAGCAAATTAGAAAATCACAAAGCCGACTGGGAAATTGCAAAACAGAATTCTTAAACAGCAAGAAAATTTATGACTACAAAGTTTATTCTAAAACCAATGGACTACAAAGTCCTCTGGTCATCCAAGTGAGGCCATACAGTATTTTTTCTTTTCCAATTCCTGTAAACTGAATTTTTAAAAATTTTTAAACTTAAATTTGGTTGGTGCGTTGCGACAGGGGACTAAATTTTTGCCACAAATCTGGCTCAAATGCTTTGCAAAGTTTTCCAACAACTTAAAATGTAAAAGGTCACAGAGAAGAGAGTCAAATCAGATGTATTAGTTTTGAGATTGACATCGGTAAATGACGCAATTGAAATATGTGATGACCCAGTGCTATCCAACATGGGTGCAAAGCCTGCTAACATCTGTAGACTAACATTAACTTTCATCTTATTCTTAGATTAAATCTAAGAAAAGGCAGCTTCTTTCGAGCAAACGGTAAACTGATCTGGAGTAGTAGCCCTTAGCAACGGTTAAAACTGCCAGAGATTGTTGATGTCATACCTAATGGCTACCTTAAATACTGATAGAAATGAACGATACCTCTTTTTAAGGAGTGCTAATATACTTCCTTGTCCTTCGTGACCAACCAACCAGGATAAATACTGCAAAGGTTTACTCCTTTAAAAGAAAAAGAACGAAGAAAATAGTATATACTCAGGGTTATAAAGTCAGTTGAGTATTTTACAAAGTTGTCTTGGTCATTCGTTTACAAATTGTTTTGTTATACGACAGCTTAAAGTAAAACTCACGACATAGGATTTGATAACTAGAAAATGACTTCTGATTGTATTAGCGCACTCAGTGATAATCTGGGAATAAACAATCACCACTACTTGCTACTTATTTCAAAATGTTAAACATTTCTTTTATTAAAAGAACACAGCCTGCATGAGAATTTGTAAATGAATGTTACTTGAATCAAAAGGAAACTCGGTCAAAGTACTTTATGCAAAAAATTCCTACACTATTTGTAGACAGCGACAGCGTTGCAAGAGTTGATGGGTATGGGAGGGGGGGGGGGGGTGGAGGAGGCTGTTAAAATCATCAGAGTGCAGCAAGAAATCTGATGGTCACTGCTGCACTTTTCATGAATGGACATGGACAGAAATCCAGTCCATTATATTCTAAAAGTAGCTATGACTATTTGGACTCCACAAAGCACACTTGGCAGTTATTTGCTTGACAGAGGGAAGGGGAGAGGTGGGCGGACAGGTATATGTTTCTTCCCCTTCCCTTACCCTCCTTTTCAACTAGCGCTGGCGGACACAGTACTTTGCATTAAAAAGTGATTAAAACATTTTCAAGTCTCATTTTAGCTTGTAATCTTGGAGAATTTACAGACGACTGCATGGATATGTCAGAAAATTACGAGACTGTTAACATTTTATATCGCCAGAAGGGGCACACAAAACATGACAAAATGTTGGCAAGTTAGTTAGATGAGAAAGTGCATGTATTTAGAGGAGACAGGTGTTGGGAGAGAGAGGAGTGAAGAAACTTGACTGATTTTTTACTTGTTGTCCCTGTTTAATACGATACAGTACATATTACACACGTGCATAGTGTATTGCTACATACTTGTAGTGCTGCACGAGCGATGGCAAAGCCCAGGTGAGCTCAATTTGTTGATAGTTCTTCACCGGTACAACTGTAAAAACATAAACCAAAAAATAGAATAGATACAGGATCTGTGCATAGCATTGCTCTAACGAGAGGGACTTCTAAACAGCCAGTTATAATAGCTACATAAGTCATTAAAAGTTTGAAACTCTGATGATTTTGCGGCAAACAACGATCGTTTCACGATGCTGTTTTTCGGCTATCGTTCACTGAGTGGACACCCGAGCACTGCTGATACATGTGGGTATTTAAAGTTAAGATAAACATCTTTTCTGCTTTATTGCTTTCCTGCAAGGACTGTAAAATTTCTGCAAACCTGGTCCAGGTGGTTCACAAGGTTTTCTAGCTCTGCAATCTCTGAATATAAGCAATTCATGTTAAAACCTGATTCAGAGGGGAAAAAATGACCAGAAGAAATAACAAATTTAGTAAGTGAGGAGGATACATTCCAATAAGCCCACCCCCTCCTCCACCCCCCCCCCATTCCTCAGCTTTAAAACAATATTTATTAATTTTAAAACAGGTAGTCAGACTGTGCCCCATCCTTAACAACTTTATTCTATCTATAAATCTATATTATATCTAAATATAATATATTTGTATAGATCACAATGGAGCAATGCAATGCTGCAAAATCTCAATACTACTGCAGCTCTGTTTGCGCTTTGATGGGGTGATATATATCTATATATGTGTGTGTGTGTCTCAGTTAAGACATGTATTTACTAGGTATTGTGGGAGGAAGCTCATTACAGCTTGCTTATTAAATAACAGATCTTTCCATACACAGAGCATGAATCAGCATTTTATACCAAATAACACAGAAGCCAAGGACCCTACATGATTATTGCCTTCCAATAAAAGTCAATAGCAATCATAAAGACCTTGGTGTGAAGAGGACTTCCTCCACCCCCCGCCCCCTCAGAAGAACCTTGAAACTTGCTATAATTTCACAACAATATTGTGTCGGATGTCAATTTTATGACAAAAGTCATTGCGAATCCCAGTTTCCTTTTGGTTTTCTTGGGATGCTAAAAGTTAAAGACAGTTACTAAAGACATAAATTCAGATTTTTTTTTTTTTTTGAGGGGGGAACTCCTAATAACCAATGTCATTATGGAGGAAGTAGTACTAGGTTTTCTTTTAGTTTACCTATATATAACTTCCCCATATTTTCATCAAACTGTTCAATAAATACTTTACCAAAAGCTTTGTTTCTCCACTTTTGAATGTTCTTGAACCATTACATGAAAAAGTTTAATATGTGTTTAACAGAACGGAAATGTCTTGCTTCTTATAACCATGGAATTACAGAGGAAGTTGTTCTAGGGCTTCATCTTAATCTGGCAGAATATACTATTAGGTATTTCCAGTGTAAAGCATCATTATAATCTGTGGAAAAAAAGAAAACCTGGATGCGTTTTGCAGAAGCAAACCTTCAGACTTTATCAGATCGATAAATGCAGACATTGTAAAATGTAGGAGTTGCAACACCCACGCCTCATTAACATTAATGGGGAAACCTAAAGAGGTTTTAATAACTATTTTTAGCAATATGGCTGGTTTTCTTTTATTACATCTCTCATGGCATTGATTGAAAAACCATAAATGCAACGGAAAAAAAAAAATTCCGGTTTCGCTGATGTAATTAGCTTTATCTTTTAGGAATCTGGAATGTGAAGGTCCCCTTCTTGATAATGAGATGCGAACAAGTTTTCCACAGACTGCTCTGTTTAAATTGACATGAAAGTACAATTGAACTCTTACAAAAGCAACTGAGGTATTTTGGTCCTTATTATGCAAAATACTGAATAGAACCTTCGCTGAATGAATTCTTCCCAAACTACCCTATTTGAGAACATATGGTATTGTGTTTACTTTGACCTTTGCTGACCCCCTGACCTCTAACAAGAGCAATATGGTTCATCTACCGGGAATGGAACCATCCAAAATAGATTCATCCAATGATGCAATGATATTCAGTGGCGTTTGTACACAAATCCTCAATATCTTCAGTATTTAGTTTATAAAACAAACATCAAAACTTCACCAGTGTCCTATTTGGAAAATCTCCTTTCATATTGTCAAAATTAATAACACATACTTTACCTTTGTAAAGCTTCCTGTACTTTTCGGAGTCAAACGGCTGGCCATTGTGAATGAATGTCTCCTTCGGTAGGTTACTGTGAAGTAAGAAAAGAAAGGGGGCCGAGGGGGGGGGCGGGGGAACAACATAAAAGTAAGAAAAAAATAGTTGTTGAAATGGTAAAAAGATATATGGGCTATTACAGTAAGTCAAAATGAGTAATAAAATATTTCAAAATGGTGAGAGCAACATTTAACGGTGGAGATTTTTTATAGAATCTGACTGTACTACTAGCATACTACAACTGTATCTCAATATTGTAACGTGGCCTCTTATGTATTTCGCTTTCAAATGTATTATTACTTACTTTCAAGAAACTAATTGTCTTTAGACTAGGGTGTCAAATAATGCTACGAAATAAATAGATATGTTCGTTCACTAAGGAGCCAGTTCATAAACACTTGCACTTTAATGTGATTTATTCCTCCCCCCCTCCCCCACCCCCCCCAAAAAAAAATTATGCATGTTTGGTACATTGTAAAACTTAACAAAACTTCCCAATTGGCTATACACAATATTAGCATGTAACATACTGCTTAACAACTGAAGGATGCCTGCTAATGAAAAAAAGAGAGAAAAATACATCAACACATCACTGCAAATGTAGTGTGGTTTCTAAGTGACTTGGCAGTTTCCATTGTGGCAGGGTTTTTCTCTGTTTTCCTATTAGCATAAAAAATGAAGCTAATTATCAGCTTTTGAAAAATAATTTTGAACTGCTGTGGTTGCCATGTTGTCTGTATTTTTGTTGGTAATAACTGCTTACTTGCAGTAATCTTGTTTCAGCATTGCTGTTTTTTTTATTGATTTGCTCTTTCTTGGCAAAAGAACTTTTGGGACAAAAAGAAGTTCTGTTAGCTAAAAATGTAATGGGGGAGGGGGGTGAGAAGGGGTGTAGACTGGATATCTGTAAATTTTAAGAATATTTATATATGGAAGCCAGCCACAATGAAGTTTAAGAACATTAGAAATAACTCACTTGTTTGGAATGTCAGAAAACGATTCTTTGACCCAGCTTTCCAAGGTATCCAAGGTTTCTACAAAAGAAGGAAAACCAGAAAGCCAGTTAGCTTAATAGTGATTCCTTGCCATAGAATAAGCTCAAAATTTCAAACTAACTATCTGACTAATTTAGAGCAAGTGATTTAAATTTTGGTGCTAGCAATCCCTTTAATAAATACTGAGAGTTATATGACATTGTTTATACAATTTGAAATATTTGTAGCTTTAATTTTGGAGTTATCATGTTTAACAGACTTCGATAATCTGTTGACTTCATGTTACCTTTGACCTCTACCAACTTCAATAGCATTCTTGCACTCACCAAGCTGTATGAACATACTAAGTACAAAGTTCAAGAAAGATGTTCTTCTTGTGTTATCGTGTTTTACAGTATTTTCAGATTTTCACTTAAATATCGACCGCAAATGACCTTTGACCGCTATCAGTATTATAAGGGTTCTTGTACTCAACAAGCTGGATCTGTATACCATGTACGAATTCAACAAAGATGTACTTTTGAGTTATCCTGTTCACAAAGTGTTCAAACTTTGACCTCTTTTGACCCAATATGACGATTGAACTCGCTCTGACTGGGCAGGGTTCGAACCCACAACCTCCCAGATGGTAGATTTCATTGTTGCTAAGGCAACCATCTTTAACCACCTCTACCATAACACTGGTAAGTACCTTCGATCATACACTGACATTTATTTATGGGTATCTGATTTTTCCAAAACTTGTTTAAGTCTACAATTCATTATATATATTATGTTTCAACAGTGGATCCAGGATTTTCAAGAAGGGGGAGGAGGGGCAGTGTGTGGCCCTGGTGTCATTGCAGCCCACTCCCATGTAGGGAGGAGGGTGCTGTGTAGGGGTCCTCCGCCGACAAAAAATATAAGTTTTGTTGGAAATTGTGCTTTCTGAAGCATATTTAGATTATACATAGTCTCTAATTAGGTCTATATGCAAGGTTGTGCTAATAAATACTACTTTTTTTGCGGGCATTGAGTAAGGGGCTGCACACCCCCCTCCCCTGGATGGGCCTCTGTATACATCACTCATACAGCTACAGCACAAAACTGAAGAAATGGAAATAGATAAAGCACTTGAATGAATGCACTACACATTATGAAACACGTTACAGTAAATTACATTAGTGAAATACCTAAGAAAAACATGGTCTTGATGTTTGATTGTTCACATCCTTTCAAGTCTGAATCATATAGCAATTAACACCTACAGTAATCAGTCATACAATTGGTACACTTCTTAACAGGCGACTTAACAGGTGACTTAACAGGCGACTTAACAGGTGACTTAACAGGCCACTTAACAGGCAGCTCTGCATCGTGCATTTTCTTACCTTGTGATTGGACAACCAGTGTCATGTAATGAGATGAATAGTTTCTCTCTCTAAACTCTCTCAATCTCTGATAAACGTTGATTCCTTGCTCAGCTGGTCTGGTCTTGATGCTCTCTGTGTTACCTAATTATGAATGGCGTAATCCAAAAATAAGAATGTTAATTTTTGTGCAGGTTACCCGGCTTTGGACGGAAACATTCGTAACACCTATGTCAAATCTTTGTGTTACCTGATGATAAACGGAATATTCCCACAAAGTAAGAAAGCGAAATCTTTGTGCCAACTTGCAATTTATATTTATTTTTATTTTACAAAATTTCTATAGCGCCTTATCCAATCAGAAATTGCTCTAAGGCGCTTTTACAGTAAAATACATACAAACATGATATACAAATATATAAATCGTTAATGTAAGGTATAAAAAGGGTAGAAATTTCAGGCACACCATCCGTAATAAGGATATTAATCGTTTGCATTACCTGTCGATTAATGGTATGATCCATAATAGGAATTTTATGTAAGGGTCATTTTTGTGCAATAAATAACAATCACCTAAGAAACAAATTGAGAAATTTTCACTTGCACAGTGATATAAGATCTCTTAAAAAGTTGTTGCTTTCTGGAAAGCGATTATATCTGCTCATTTGGCTGGAGAGGAAATTGGCGTAATATTTAAGGAATTTATTTTTTTATTTTGGGCTATTGCAGGGACCAGCATGGAATGTACTTACCCCACATAAACTTGCCCATGGGATGATCTTTCACACACATACCTCCCAATAACTGGGCCTTACGATAGGTATCAGATGGCAAGCTCATTTGGAATTCTAAGAAAGAGAAAAATATCAGTAAAATGAAGGAGGAAACCACTGGAAAATTATAACCTAGTTGGGGGAGAGCAATGCTTTAAATCCCTTCCCTGACACTTTCTGGATTACACTGAATAAAAATTTGGTGATGCAAGGTTGCCACGGTAATTCCCATGGGTTCATTCCCAGCAAAAGAAATGGCTGTTTAGTGATCGCCACTGGCTAAAAATATTTTAGTTGATAGACCGCAACGCTTGTAGGTCATGGGGTCACTGGTTCTACTCCCATTCTAGCTTCAAACTGGTGTTTACTGTTTGCAGCAAGACCAAAAAGAAAGAGAGTCCTAAATTGGGTAAAAAAGTGAAACAAGTGAGGAAAATTCATTGGCAGATATGCAAGTCCATATGGTCCAAGGTCAGAGTCAATCTCAGAGCCTGGTTCAAATCAAAACACGTGGTAGAAATCTGTCAAGTTCTCACCGCTATCGACGGCCTCCAACTCCCTGTCCGTACTGTCCTCTTTCAATAACGGAGACACAAAGAACTGAGCAAACCTCAACAGAGCCTCCTGAAAGCATTTCTGTTGAACTTCAAACTGAAAGATAGTCTGAAAAATAAAAATAATCATCATAAATATTATATATACAATGAACACTAACAAGAAAACTTGAAGAAGGTCTTAGCAGCAGCTCATTGAGTCGATAATTTGATAAATATGTCGATGCTTGTCGATTGTAAAATCCTGTAACAAAGTGTAACTCATAATAGTTCACTAGGTCAAGTTTTCATTCCAAGTAACGAAGCAAAAGTCCAATGCTTTTACATGTGTTTTACATACTACTCTGAAAAGTGGATCGGGTCGACAAAATACTGAGGATTGAGTCAAATTCATAAAATTTCTAACTCAGTTACCATCACTTGGTGACAAAATATAAATGGATGTCTTGGGTCGGTCAAATCAATCTTATTTTAAGAACTTCTCAAAGTGCTGCTTCAAACTGTTTTATTCTCTTAACAAGAAAACAAAAGCCTTCCTCATCAAAATGCAAAACTCAGTAGCAGAAAACTTCCTTGTCTGGCTGAGAAAGGCAGTGGATGAGAGATGAGTAGCACCTCCTGGTAAGAATAGGAACTTCCTGGTATGCAGTCAGAGTTTAAGCCGGGCAGAGAAAATTGGGAGTCTAATTTGTGGCCTGGTTTTTACACCGCAATCAAAATGTACTATAAGTGCCAACCTTTGGTTGACAAATAATTTCTCATTTGAGAATCAACTCACCCTTTCACAATCAGTCGAGGCATTGTCACTTCCTCCATAGTTCTTAATAAATAGGTCGAAGGAATTTTCATCAGGATATTTCTCACTTCCCATGAAGACCACTGAGAAAAAATTAAAAACAAAATGTCAAAACTGTCATTCAAAGCAGACAATTTGTTTGAACGATCCTTTGAAGTATCCATACAGCATTAAAGGGATGGTACATGTCATGAAAGACTGAATGAATTCTAAAGACTTGCTGATGGACCCCAAGAGACGGATGAAGAATTAGCTCTTTGAAATTACACAGGCATCAGTTAATTGATCCAATAGCCATTACAAGGATTAGCTCTGACCAGATTAGCTTCCAATGAAGGAATAGTCAAAGCCACAACAGCTGATACAATGTTGGCTCATAGCATGCCACCCAAGCAGTAGGTTTCCCAAAAGCTGGTAAGAGAAGACCTCTGTGAATACCAGATTTTTGCAAGATATACCAGATGCTGGTACAGTATTACCATTGTCAGGTGCCCATGGAGCAAATCAAATGTCCCAAAGTTCAGAAAGGAAATAGCTCTTTGAATACAATTAACTATTTCTGTATTCTTCCACCAATCTTATCAGCAGAGAACAATATGCAATCAAGCCTCTCTTATCCGACTCAGATATCACCTCAGTTTGAAGTACCATATGTGTGGAATGTGGGATGGGCTTGGTCAGGGTATTAGAAGTATAGAAGATTGGTCTGACTAAGAATATATATGTGGTAACCATGGAAATATCTCACAAAATTGTCAAATAGTAAATATAAAAACATGGCTCCCTTTAAATGGTCCACATATACTTACTGTGTTCCAGAAAATGAGCTCACCCTTGGGATGCAAAAGAGGGTTCCATGGTTGGGTCAGGGAGTGAGTAAAGGATTAAATGATTAGATGATGGGTTCACCTACGTGCAGCCATGTGGTAACCATGGTAATACCTAATAAAATAGCCAAATAGCCAACAAGGCAAAAAACCAAAAGCCAAATAGCAGACAAAGTATGGGATTCTTTTATGAGATGAAAAACGTCTTACTGTGTTCCAGAAAATGAGCTAAACCAGGTATATCAGGAGGATCGGAGAAACTTCCAATACCGACACAGAGGGCAGCCGCCGCCTGCCGAGAAACGAGAGAAGATGTCTAAATAGTCATGCAGAAACTTCCAAACATTCTTGACAAAAACCAGTCTTTGATCTTTGGTGCTGTGCGGTTTCTCGCGAGAGGAACCATTTGTCTGCGAAGGTGAATTCTATCGTCTGGTATTGATTTATCTTTGGTGCGGTGGGCTTTGCAGCTGCTGCAGCTTATCGTTTCAAACGAGAAGCCAGAACTACGCCGAAATATTAAACATCATTCTGTCAACTTCCGAGCCTTACCATTTTCTCAGTTCTCTGTTTTTTCTTTACACTGATTCCGTCGTCTTCTTCTCCCTGATCATCTCCGGACATATCATCATCTTCATCCTTTGAAAGACAAAATTTCAATGATTTGAATGATATCGTTTGGAAAATTTCTAATACTGGTGAAGTAAAGAAGAGTAGAGGGCTCAGAGAAGATTAATATGATCCAAATATGAAATGGTGATTAAACCTTCTAATTAATGAACTTCATCTCTCTTTAGTGTCTAGGTGGAAATTGCATTTTTTTTTCTTATTTTTTTTTTGGTCTTCTTTTTCCATGGGCTGTACGAAAAATGATGGTGTACAGTACCTTTGTGTTACTAAACACTTTGTTCTTATTTGTTCTAAATGTACTTAATTTCCAGTCGAAATGACAGAGATTTTGTAACTGTTGAAGTCTTGTGTCTTATAGTATAAACTATAAGGCATCCAGGAATTTTGCTGACACAATGTGGCAAAGTTTACAACTTAATTCCAGTCAATGAACGGATTTAAATAAATTTACGAAAGAAGAGCCTCAAGTTGTATAATTGATGTTGGCTTATTCTTTCAAACACAAAGTGAACTTGAAAGCTGCAGCATACTTCTTCTTCTCCGTCTGTGCTGCCCTCTGCCATATCCTCATCTTCACCATCTTCACTTTCGTCACTGTCACAGTCTTCATCCATATCGTCTACTCCCGTGTCATTTTCTTCATCCTTCTCTGGTAATTCTACCTTTGATTCACCATGCTTAGAATAAACATCTGTTACTAATAACACCCTCAGTCCATTCTGCAGATCAACTCTTCTGAAGTGATGAAAAAAAGTATTAAGGTTGAGTAGTTTTTATTTCCTTTTAATTCCAACCCATAGATGACATAAAATATAAAAGTATATGTGTGCCATGAAAGCTTGGGAGGAAATTCTGCTCAGATGCTTAATTTCTATTTTAAGTAGAGCTAGCTGGTTGTGGATGTATTGTTACCTCTTTTCACAAAGAGCATTGTGGAGTTTAGGAGTAAGACAAAATATATAGGTACAAAGTACGGAAATGTTTCAAACTGTTAACTATTGATTCTGTGTTAAACATTCAATTATTTATACAACAGACCATATCATGCATAAATCATATCAAGGTTTTACTTGCGAAGTTATCAAGGTTATAAATATCGTTTTCCTTAGCTAGGCCTCATCTGGAGGATGCTGTGCAGGCTTGGAACCCATATTTTTGCTAAGGATAAGGAAGTACTCGAGAAGGTCCAGAGGAGGGCTACTGAGATGATTAATTCCTTCAAGGGTGTTCCTTAATATAGGCGGTTACAGCTGCTGAATCTCACCAAACTGGAGCTTAGGAGGTTACATGGTGACTTGATTCAGGTTTTCAAGATCGTGTATGGTTATGACAATTTATCCTTCACTGACTCTTTCATGTTTGCTAATAGTAGATGTAACAGAGGTCATTGTCTTCAACTCAAGAAGTTACAAAGTAGGATTAATATTCAGCATCACTCTTTTTCTGATAGGGTGTGAAATGAGTGGAACGGTTTGCCTGAGAAAGTTGTACTCGAAGTGATACGAATGGGTTTTAAATGCTTTGGACAAGCACTTTAAGCATTGTAATCAGGTCTGATTTTTTTCCTTCCTCTTCCATAGGGTTCTTGATGGAGGCTTGAATGTCCCTCCTGATCCTTTTTTTACTCAGCTAGGCTATAACTAAACTATTCCCTTTACTGCTGTTTAATGATATGGACATGCATTTGTGTGATGAACAGTGGGGACGCCAGACATTTCAATCTGGGGGGAAAAGCACTTAATTGGGGGGGCACAATGTTTATTGTGAATGCCATCCTAGGGGAGGGGGTTTGTGAGAAATGTTGGAATAATTAAGGGTCCTTAGATGCAATCTGGTGCTTTATTTGGGTGTTACTAAAACGAATGACAATTGCGTTACACATTTAACGAATGACAATATGTTGTACACACTAAAAAAATGCGTTGACTAAAACGAATGACAGTAATGACAGCACAGACATTTGCTTCAACTGGATATTACAGTTCAGACTTCGTGGTTATCTATAGATCTAGTAAAGTACGGACAAGATAAATACGCACCTTATAGTAAGCGATATTGAAAGTCTGATTTTAAAAAGTAAATTTAACGTCATTTTTCCGAAATTAATTGTTAGAAACTGACAACACTATAATCTTGAAACGGCTTCAGTTATCTTTCTATATAAATCTACAAAGGTAAAAAGCACAGCACTCAAGCGCATTCTCACGCAAAAACTTTCCCTGTGGTTTCTATCCGTAAATTACACCAAAACCCTGCAACCACGTAACATGCGATTTTCCTCAAATCATTTTTGCGCAGAAAACCAATAACCGCATTTACTCCACTCCGTTAATCATTCCATCTCTTCTCAACACTGTCCTTCGTTGTCATTCGTTGTCATTCGCTGTCATTCGCTGTCATTCGCAAATGATAATTAACCCTGTACAAAGTCAATTGTCATTCGGTCATTCGCTGTCATTCGTTTTAGTTTGTCCCCTTTATTTGCAACTTGGAGTTACTTTATGTTCAAGAATTTTTGGGCTTAGTCTGTCCTATATTTATGTTTTTAATTGAGGCAGAAAAAAAAGTTATACAAAAAATGGAAATTAATCCTTTTGCTTTGATCTTGTTTTAAAATAAGATTGTTCAAACTTGAAATTGAAATTCAAGCAGGGTATAGTAGTGAAGTTTTAGCACTAGCAATTCACACCAAGGCATCTGTGACCTTGTAATGTATACATGTGAGAAACAACTGGTTATTGTGATGGGTGGTGGAAAGAAGATTTAATGAAGAATGTAATACATTTCGTCCTTTGTAAAAAAGTTTTTTTTTTAGTAATTCTCTGCAAAACACTACAAATCGCATCTGGGGCCGTGGGGGGGGAGGGCACCTGGGTTTTTTGGAGGAGGGCACATGCCCCCAGGCGACGCCACTTGTAATGGAGTGCATTTTCATATAACTAATGAACAGTTCTGGTACTAGCCTTTGGAGCATAGAGGCAGTAGATGCGAATCTAAAACTTTCATTCCCATAACCTAAATTTGCATTTCATAATGCAAGGTCTAATCAGTTCTTGCCTTAGCTAAGTATCATTTTATTTTTAATGTAAAGGCTTCAAGGGTATGCAAGGGGCTTTGCTGAAGCATGCTACTTTATCACACCAGTTACTGCATATCTTACAACACACAGGGCCACTAAGACTTAGTTTTACAGACTGTCAGTGTTGTTTGTTTGGTGTTGCAGTGTTAGCAAGGTCATGGCCTAATCATGGAAAGTTGGTCTAACTCTAACTATTACCAGCTTGTACCTGTAGGCTAACGTTTCGCGGAAAAGGTAACTTCTAGTGGTACGCAATATGTGACTTGGCTTACGCTGAACGTCTACAGTATCTATTTCAAATCACGGTTATACTTTCTAAAGACAGTATAATTTGTCATGATCAAAAAAAAGTTATCATCATGACCACTTTAACGAACCTGTATTCCTTCTTGTCAGATTCGCTTTTCAAGATGAAGGACATTATGACTATCGTTCGACACCGGACCACATGCCATTCGGTAGAAGTTGCCGTTTACTACAGTGGACCATTGGAGACAGACGAGATGCAGAGTAAGCATAACATGAAATCTCCACAATTTGGCGATTTTTATCAAAATTTCATGTTATTGTAACTTGGCATGTCAACAAATATCCTTTTTTGACGTGTTGTCAAGTTAAGTGTAAGTCAAGAATTGCATGTATGTTTTGTCAAGAGGTTATTTAATAATGCAGCATAAGTATAATTTGACAAAGTCAACGTGTTGTATTTTGACTAAGGGTAATTGCGTGTTTAGTCTAAACCAGCATGTCAACAATTTGACAATTTCTTAAAATTATCAAGATGTCATTTTACATATAGAAAAGTCGACAATTATCAAAGTTGGACGTGCTGTTAAACTGAGTGCAAAGCAGCAGTTTTTGTCGACAAGTTTAAGTTACCGATGGACTTAAGCAACTCTCATATTTGTTGTGGTGTGTTTTCGTGACACTAACTTACATCTTTACATATTTCATGTTCCGTTAAGACCACCGTAGTTCTCGTTATTTTGACAAAAAATCAAAATTATACGCTCTTCATTGCAAACGACGTTTGTAGCAGTGCAGAAAAGAAGCCAAGTTTATGAAAACAAACACAGCAAAACATATAAGATTTAAAGACGAAAACTTTCTGTTCATTATTAAGAGCGCTTTTAAAACATGACTGATGTGCGTCGTGCTGTCTTGACATAGTTATCTTAATTATTGTTATTCCGGTCATTAGGGCGAAAAAATAACACCCTCGTAAAGATTGTCTGAAGGAATAGTGACCCCATGGGATGTCTCAAGGAGGTTCAAGGCTAAGCCCAAACACTACCGGGGTAATACCCTGGTGAAATACGTGTTTCTTAACCAAGCAGGGCCTGTTAAATTGGACGACAGAAGCATAAAGCGGATGATATGGCGAGCGTGGAGTGGAGGCGACACAATTGGGTGAGGAGTGACACCCCCCACCCCTCCCCCTATCCCCTTTCAGAATGACCATATTTATAACACTATATATCAAGGGCAAGGAAATTTTTCTTCTGACGCATAATCCGAGGGGAGGAATTATTGACTTTCTTTCAAAGGGGCTTATCCTGCTTTGAAATGAAAATCCCCAGTTGATGAACAGATTACAATACACTGCGTTGTATAGGCTGAAAGGAACTTTTTTTTTAGTAGTTTTCTACTTTAAATACAATTTCACGCAACTAAACAGTGTTTATCACGACTTAAAAGTACATAGTGTTTGGTGAGATGGATTTATCTATCACTTACAGGAAGGATGAAGTTAATCGGGTGGACACTGGCTAAGATATAGTGAAAGAAATGAAAGCATCAACGGTGTAGTCTGGGACACACTTTCCATTTATGGGGTGTTACACGTCTAGTTAGTAGTAGTACAGCATGTAGGAATCGCTTCTCGGCCTTTTGGCTAAGATCATGTGTATGATCTGTTCCCCTTCTACGGGATTCGTGATACACACCTGACAATAATCACACAGTCACAATCTCGATGCAAGGGGACTGGGGTTGAGAGAGGATCAGTCGTTTAGTTGTTTAGTGTTTCGTGCCCAGGTTCTCTCTTCCTGGGTGACTTTTCTTAAAAAGCATGTAGGAATTGTTATGCAACGTTTTAATCTCGGAATTTTGACTTTTAATCTTAAAATTTCTACATTTTTTATCTTCATATTACAATTAAAACAGTTTTCTCAAATTTAAATTCCACTTTGACGAAAAATCCGGGCATAACAATTCGAAATGTCGACGAGACATGGGACTAATTAAAGTAGGCCTAACAAATGGATCACGTATGGGGAGTTATCGCTTGTTCTGCGGCCTTTTCGTCGTGACGGGGGAAAAAATTGTCGGGCGAGAACCCAACCGGCCCTTCAGTCGTCAAACTTTCGAACGTTCATAGGGCGGTGTTAGCTTCCAACATAGTTGACTTATCGTTTTAGGAGTTGTGCTATTGTTGGAAATTTTTAAACTTTAACGTCGTGACATCGATTTTTGTCGAGTGAGAAGCCCGCCCCCACCTCTTCCCCTTCGGTGTTGACCTTGGGTGCCCACGGCCGATGGGAAAGGGTGGCCTCCGTAGAACCTGTTTGGTCCAGTTTAGTGTCAGGGTCTCTATGATTTTCTCACTAAGGGTAAATTTATACTTATTTTCCAAAATCTTTCCTTTTCTAATTTATGACAAGAAAAGAAGAAAAATATGAAGATGCTGTTACTTTATCGTTAGGTAATTACTTCTAATGAAGTCTAGTGAATACAACCGAATGATATAAGGAGATGCACCCAGAGCAAGAGTTTTAACGACACGCAAACACTGTGAAGGGGTGGGGCGGGGTGGGGGGGTAAGCCTGTACTTCTTGGAGTGTTAGCTAGCTGATTATTGATTATATTTGTTAATCGTGTTCAAAACGACAAAAACGACAATCATTAAGGATAGCATGTTATTTAACAGTAACACAATCCTTTAAGGTTTCATTTCTTCAAGAATATTTATCAACTTCTTTAATATTTTGGACTGAACATTCAGAAGAAGAAAAAAAGAATCCCAGGTAATGTCAAATAGTATAATACAAATCAGTGATGTTTCAATGTAAAATATTCACAAATATTGTATTGCATTGACAGATAATCAATTCATACATTTTTGACAGCCTTGCACAAGGCATTCGGTAATATAAGCCAAATGAGGCCAAGTATAATTAAATGGCTGTATTATATATATTTCAAATGGTTGTATTATTAAACAATGCACAAGTTAACCTACAATTCATAGATGGTAAGGCTGAATGTATTCAATAAATGTTAAAATAAATATAACCTAAAAATATGGACTATCATTGCCCCCCACCCGTACCCTCACACACCTAACATCCTGCATGTCTTTTCTACATCTGTAAGAAACACGAGAACCACTGATCATGTTTTCCCATCCCACCACCCCTACTCCACTACCCACCACCCCTTCCCTCATCCTTAAACCAACAACTTTAACCCACAAAATAGTCTTTCTAGATTACTTTCACTCAGTAGGCCTTAGCTTGTGATACTGTCCCACTTCAGAAATCACCCCAACCCCCCATGCCCCATTATTTAAATCTAAAACTTTATCACAATTACAAAATGCATGCATTCTAAATATACTGAATATTATCCGGGTGGCAGATAAATGTGACACCACCTACAATAGGGAAGACCAATATATTCCAATCATCAATCACAATATTGAACATTCCTCACTCTAGATATTGTCTTTTGAATTTAACTTATGTTTGCCAGATAAACTCTTCATTCTTCTTCAAAGAATCGGATTGCAACAGGTTGTCTGTGTTGTCATTACAGGCTTATTTGTCTTTGAAAGTTTCACTTTATAATTTTGTTGTGTAATTTGTCCTTGAAAAAATGTGATGTAATTGATTTTCTGAGCTGTCAGTGCACCATAAAGTCAAGGTTTCATCAAAATGAAAATTTTTGCTTTTTTGGTACCTTCCATTGATAAATGATTTGTACATTAAAATGAAAACAAAGACAATTTTAGCTCATTTGCTACGATGACATCACTCAATCCACTGTTGCCAGATACATTCATAGAGTGTTACAAAATAAAAAAAATAAAAAAATTGCCTCTTCGCAATTACTACATATACTATCAGGATTTGGTTTTCACTTTCTAGTGCAGAAAATTTTACAGCCTGTGTTTTGGTGAAAGAGTTAACTTTGACAACCAGAGTGACCAAAGGGTCAATGGTCATTAATAGCAAGACCATCCAATCCATCCACACAGCATTACAACAGCTTTCTTGTATTATCTTTTAGAACATCTTTGATATTATGAGCAAATAAAATGATATTACAAAACAGGTCACACAATACTATTACTCAAGTTTAATGGTAAAGAATAAAGCAAGGTATTTAAAACAATTAATGATTTGTACATTTGAGTTAATTCTAATATTAAGCAATGTCTGGCTGATATAGTCCTGTCAATCAAAATAATTATTACTTACTCTCTAAGTAACAACAATTTTGAGAGGACGGTTCAAAATGAGTAGAATGTCTGATATTTATTTTTTATTCAAATGCATTTTTCATGTTTTTGATATTATTGGAGTAATACTCAATAGTTTTGGTTAAATTGACATACATTGGTCTCCAAATTACACAGCTACTTTCAAAAGGGAGTTTGAAAGGCAGTTCCACAGACTCCAATGATATCACTGACCATCACATGTATCCTCAAAGATATAGGTACCTTTCATCAATTGATATCCACAGATCATTACATGTATAAGAATACCATCCTCAAAGATATAGGTGACTTTCATCAATTGATATCCACAGATCATTACATGTATATGAATATTGTCCTCAAATATATAGGTACCTTTCATCAATTGATTTCCACAGATCATTACATGTATAAGAATACCATCCTCAAAGATATAGGTACCTTTCATCAATTGATTTCCACAGATCATTACATGTATAAGAATACCATCCTCAAAGATATAGGTACCTTTCATCAATTGATTTCCACAGATCATTACATGTATATGAATACCATCCTCAAAGATATAGGTACCTTTCATCAATTGATTTCCACAGATCATTACATGTATATGAATACCATCCTCAAAGATATAGGTGACTTTCATCAATTGATTTCCACAGATCATTACATGTATAAGAATACCATCCTCAAAGATATAGGTACCTTTCATCAATTGATTTCCACAGATCATTACATGTATAAGAATACCATCCTCAAAGATATAGGTACCTTTCATCAATTGATTTCCACAGATCATTACATGTATATGAATACCATCCTCAAAGATATAGGTACCTTTCATCAATTGATTTCCACAGATCATTACATGTATATGAATACCATCCTCAAAGATATAGGTGATTTTTTTTCAATTGATATCCACAGATCATTACATGTATATGAATATTTTCCTCAAAGATATAGGTGACTTTCATCAATTGATTTCCACAGATCATTACATGTATATGAATACCATCCTCAAAGATATAGGTAACTTTCATCAATTGATATCCACAGATCATTACATGTATATGAATATTGTCCTCAAATATATAGGTACCTTTCATCAATTGATTTCCACAGAACATTACATGTATAAGAATACCATCCTCAAAGATATAGGTGACTTTTTTTCAATTGATATCCACAGATCATTACATGTATATGAATATTTTCCTCAAAGATATAGGTAACTTTCATCAATTGATTTCCACAAATCATTACATGTATAAGAATACCATCCTCAAAGATATAGGTAACTTTCATCAATTGATATCCACATATCATCAAATGTATACCTTCCTCAAAGATATATGTACCTTTCATCAATTGATTTCCACAGATCATTACATGTATAAGAATACCATCCTCAAAGATATAGGTAAATTTCATCCATTGATTTCCTTCCTTTCCACAAAGCATAAGGGCACAAAGGGCATATATTAATTTTATCCAAAGAGATTAAGAACCTGGAACATTCTAACTAGGATTTTCCTTCCATTACCAACAAAGAAATTAAGTTAGTGGCTTACTGAACTAAGTCACTGATGCACAATTATGTTATACTCCACTGTCACATATGCAACTCTAGGTATATATATGTGTTCCCCCCCCCCTTCTCCCCCCCCCCTTCTGCCAAATGAGGGTGGACACCCTCCACCTGCCTTTATAGCACACTCTTGTACTATTCTCATTTTCACCAAGGGTTCACATTTTCATTGTTTCAAGGCTCATTTTTTGCCCTCCCTGGGCCAGTTCCCACCCCCCCACTCCACACCCCCACCAAAGACATTCTGGAGCTACACAACTGCTTCCTTAACACCTCCCTGCCAATTCAGGACACCCTTCTCCTCCCCTTACAGCACACACTTTTGTACTATTCTCATATTTACCAAGGGTTCACATCTTCACCCATCCCTGGGCCAGTTCCTCTCCCACCCCCCACCCCCAAATTCCCAATCCCCACCAAAGAAATTCTGGTTCTACACAACTTCTTACATCTGTCTTTCTGGCACCTTGTGCAGTACTGTGGTATCCTGGATATATAAACGTCACCAAATTAGAGCAACAAGAGTTATATACCACTTTATAGTTCTCAGATGCTGTAGTTCTCCGATGCTGCAAATTCGGTTGCATTCAAATTAACATGACAGTTCTGTCTGCTCCACTACTAGCCTGAGTTTATGTCAGCAAAAAATACAACAACATAAATATCATCACACACTTCAAGAATTAATACTGTGCAACGGACATATCATCTGTGTGCCATTGTTGCAAGAGGTCCGCAACAATCCTGCATAATACAGGGTTGAATCTTCTGCTGGAAAGGTATCAGCTAAGTTCAAACCCAGCTGCAGACTCTATAGCGTATAGGAGTCTCGTCTTCAGTGTGTCTTTGTCCTTAAAGTGAGGCAGCTTAAGTAGGTTCATACAGGTACTCGCTGTAGGCAGTCTGTCTGCTTTGCCTGCACTGTGTATGCATAATGCTGGGTGGAGTTCCTATGGATTAGAGAATGCCAAAATAATTATATATATATAAATGTATTTTTGGGGGCTAAAGTCTGTTTCTGTTAATGGAATTAAAGCACAACAACAATATTCTATACAGGAGGATGATGGGGAAAAATGGTTAGGTGCTCTGACAGGTACAGAATACAAGAAGTAATAAGGACAATGAAAAGAACAAAAGAAGCAACACAAGTAAATGAGTTCTGTGTTATATATGTGTGTTTTATGTGTCATAAAGGGACAACAATATTTGATACAGATGATAGAACCTTTGACAATCTCTCATACTCAATACTGCAAATATTATGTGTTACACATAACGCTCACTTTAATATATGTTTGTTCACATGTAAATGAGTTTTGTGTATGTATATATATATATATATATATATATATATATATATATATATTACACAATTTGTACCAAAAATTTAATTATTCTGTTAGTCTATCATAAGCTTGCACGGTTTCGTGAAAACTTACAACCGGTTTTTCTCTAGCAAAAAACCGAATCTGGCTCAAAAACCGGTTTTTTCCCCCTCCTGAATTGCATTGAAAACATCCAAATCTCGATCGCTAAGATGCGTATTTTTGAAGCTTTATCAACAGTGGGTTCAAGTCTGTTCGTTCGCAGTAAATTGTTAAAAATAAGAAGAATAAATTCAAGAAATGTTACTGCCTTCATGACTCTCATTTTATAACCCACGTTGACTAAACTGAAGTAAATATGTCGAAAAGAAATGTGTTAGTGAATTTTTTTCTTAAAGTTAAAACATCACGTACACGTATCGTTTTTCTTGTGTTTACTGTACTTCACAAAGTTCAATTTGTGTTCAGAAAAAAATATCTTGGTAATGTTATATTATAAGTTATATTTTCGGAGATGAGGGCCTAGCATAAACCCATTATGACCAATTGGAGATCTTAAAAAAAAATGCTTTACAATATGATTGGTCCAATGAAGGTACCCAATTGCACGAGGCTCTAGCCATGTTCGCGGGTGGTATCTTGGCGGTAAAATAAATTTCTCTTCAAGGAGTGAAGAGAATTTACCGTCTACCTTTTCAAGTACAAGTTGAAAAATATCGCTGGCAAAAGCGGGATTAGGTCGGCAAAGAATGTAAATTGTTAACGTTTAAGTTGGAAACATGTGTTCATCAACGTAAACGAAAAACCAACTGAGAGACGCCTTGTCTGATAACTGATAAGAAGAAATGTTTAAAGGAAACTTACAAAGAAAATAAAATCCATTAGCGTACAAAGGAGAATTGTCCCAACAGCAACATCTGTAATTTCCAGCCATGTATACAACATTTTTACTCCTTTAATATTCCTTGACTCAAGCCTGACGCCAGGTGTCTCTTGTGAATAATGGACTGTGATTGTTCTGTTACTTGTTGTATCTTAGTTGTTAAACTCAACCCCTCCCCCGTGATTGTTCTAAAGTTACTTGTTGCATCTTAGTTGTTAAACTCAGAGCCCCCCCCGTGATTGTTCTAATGTTACTTGTTACATCTTAGTTGTTAAACTCACAGAGCCCCCCCCCCCCCTGCGACTGTACATGTCGTATTGTATTGTGGATTGCGCAATGTACCTTTCAAGTTTTAACGTTCATTTTTTGAACACGAACTGTGATCAATGTGTTTGAAAAGATTTTCTCCATATCCTCTACTATTAAATTGAAGTTAAATAATAAGAACAACACAAAGAGGACAAACCCTTTGAATGTAACAATTTATTTGGAACTGCATCTCGTCATTTGAGTGTGTACTTCTCACGACTACTAACGTTGGTGACCAAGGTCAGTTCAATACTACAAGGTTACCTAACTGATGCACGCATATATGGGCTGCATAGCCTAATGTTAGGCCTAGCTATCCACCCTCAAGCACTGGTTATGGCGTGTGCAGATCGTAGCTGACAATGTCGTCTATCAGAAAAGCTTTCTCTTGTTGCAATTTACTTTCATATTGCAAAAAGAACAGTAAAAAGGAGAAACCAAAGTCAACAAACTTCTTTTTTTTTCCAGTATTTGCAATTCACATTTCGGTTTTTTCGGTTTTTCGGTTTTCTTAAAATAAAAAATAGTACCGAAATTGGGTCGGAAAAAACCGGTTTCGGTACTAAAACCGGTTTACCGTGCAAGCCTAGTCTATCAGTGCTAATCAAATCCTTCCAAAGGCACCGCTGGGGCTCTTTAAAGTTTCAATCCAGCGCACTGTGAAATAGGTTCTCATGTGAGTGATCAATGGTTTTCACAGAGCTCTGTAACATTATCGCTTGACAGCGCTCACAAGCATGCGATCCCATACAGACATGCTTGGTGATTGGCTCGTTTCAGGTTCTACTTGTGCAGTTTCACCGAAACGACAAAATGCAAGTTAACGTGAAATTAAATTCTTAGGTTTGACTTGAACTTCACACGTCTTTCAAAAGATCTCTTATTCATGGTACCACCATGCCACTGCTGCTGATTCCGATACAAATACTCGAAGCAACAGCTTGTCAATTTTTCCTGACACCTAGATAGGACCGGGACCTAGGATGTGAGAGCGCCCTCTGTCGAATTGTTTGCGGTTGGCAATCCCCGGTAATGCCCCAATGATATCAGACCGTCTTTACACGATCATATCAAACTAACCTTGAAACCTAAAAGAGGTGGCCGGGAACACGAGGTGATGAATTTCAACAGACTCCGTCTTTGTGAGTCGGGGAGGTTCTTCACAATTTCCCAGAAGTTCTGTATCACTGGATGGGTGTCACTGAATTCACCTACCAAAGGAAAAAGGTCCAATCACAAAAAAAAACTTTGTAAGAAAAACATGATTGCACTTTGAACCTGCAAATCACTCCCCCTGCAGTTAACTTGGCAAGATGTACAAAAGCTCATGTCCAGAACGGATCTAAGAATCACATTTACGAAACACATTCTTGCCCTTTCTGACAACGTTGGAAAGATAGCCGCAGTTTAATTGTAAAATGATGAGAGTCTACTGGAAATTTCTCTCTACTTCCAGATCAATTGAGGACCATGATGGGTACAGCGTAAAAGAACACTATAACATGCGATGAAAACACAGGATTAATCTACTGGATATAGGCCACAGAAAAAAGAAAATTACGATCACAACATAACCAACAATTTGATTTCCCCTTCCAATGAATAATTAAGACATGCCAGAGTACATTTGGTTGAAAACCAGTAAATGGTGAGGAATTTTTTTTTTTTTTTTTTAAATCCAGAAAGAATTAATATAAAGTATCCTAGAAGATAAGATATTAGTAGGAAAACGAAGCTTCCTGTACCTGCATAATTGGTATGTCGCCTCATATCGTCGACGTCGATCGGTACCATTGCCCCCGAGATGAGAATCTGTAACTCTCGATAATCAAACATCCTCAGCCACTCTAAATCGATCACGTCTGCGATACCCGCTCGGAAATTCAGAATGTGCGGTCGGATCTGAGGAGGATATCGATGAATCCTTGAAAGTATCTCCCAGGACGTGACTGAGGCAAACGCCAGGGAATTGATAACTACCTAGTGATTTTAAGCTGATACTTAAATTAATTTGCATCACTTTTCTTTTTTTATGAAAAGTTTGATGGAGGCAATCTATAATTTCACTCACTTTTTTTTGTTATCCTTTTGAGATCTTCCCTCCCGGCCTTTCTCTCTTTTTTATCTCTATCAGAAGAGTTTATAAAGTCACAAGCAATTTGGAGGGTTTATCCACATGTATAAAAGCATGGCATAGTGAGCATCTTAGAGAAGAGATATTACTGATAACCTTCCATGTACAGTAACACCAATTTACTATTACAAATATCACTTTTAGTTTCTCTTGCAGAACAAAATACTCAATAACTCAAAAGGGTTGTCAGTTGTAATCTGACAAGGGAAGAGCTGCTCAAATACATATATTAAATGCATCTTCTCTATCAAGGAGTATGTTAGCGAGATGGAGGGGGAGGGGGGTAGCGAGGAGTGGGGAAGGGGTTGTTGCACTTTACCTGTTTGTTAAGTCTGAAGTCTGCCATTAGATGAATATATTCTATTCTATTTGCGTTTGTGACTTGAATTTTTTCACCGCCTGGTTTCAGTTCGTAAACCTTTAACAAAAAAATTAGAAAAACAAAAGAAGTTGAAGACATTTCTATTCTACAGTGGAAAAGTCACTACTCATAAATAAAACTTTCACCGACTGGCACGATCCCAGGGTTTCTCCCTTCCACATTTGCATGCCTCTCGTGAAGTAACATCTACCTGTTGGCTTGTTGTCTTATCCTTGTTTTGTTTCAGAAGTTGATCTTGACTGTAATTATAGAGTGTTGCTCAGCTTTGTCTATAGACGTTTCAAAGTTAATATCAAAGTTTGGGCTTTCATTTTAATCGTCTACTTTTTGTCTTAAACTGTCAAACTTTGTCTGAAATTTCACTGTCCTACCAAACTTTCCACGATGTAACTCTGTATTTAGACTGCTTATGTCGTAAGTTTAACATCGTATTCCAAAATTTGGAGTTGCTTGATCTTGTTGCATCCTAAAATATGGTTATAGCATTTTTTTTTTATATTTATTTATTTTTTAATATTAAAAGTGTGACTGTTTGTGACCAAATTTCACTAAGTAAAGATCAGTGCCGTGAAATAGAGAGTGTAATGGCTGTACGAGGCAATAGCAGGCAAGTATTGCTCACCTTTTACCCTGTTTTATTAATGGATGCAGAGGTACATCTTCTATAAAGAATGCTACAGGTAAACCAAAGGATTAAATTTTCCTTTGTAAAAAATATAAAACTGATGAAGCTTTGTGGTATTCAATGGACTGTGTAGTGACATTAATGTACCAAACTTACGCTTTGTTTTTACATAAAATGTAATTTAGAGACAGTTCATTTCCAAATGCAGATAGCTTAATCTTAAAACGAGTGAAACAACTTAACAAGTATCCAATCGAGATATTTTCCATAAGATGAAATGTTACATTTCGTCAAAAAGATGAATTAATTAAATTAACCTTACCTTTGCTTCACCCAAGTTGTCATCCACGACAGTAAAATTAAGGTCCAGATCCGCAACGTCACCTTCATAATCTTTCAGCGACAGCAAATTTCTAGAAAAGACCGACCATGTGAAAAGGGTGACACAGTTATTCCAGATTGAAATATTGAGCTCTCTGAGATGCTTTTGTCAACTTCAATTGTTGAAGTTGACAAAAGCATCTCAGAATGATTATTTCAAAAAACAAAATTTCTGGAAAGAATTTCTCTCTGTTCCTCTTTGGTTTTAATTTCTCTGTCATTTCTCTGTTTATGATTAACTAACAAAAATTAAATTTCAAAAAGCAAAAAAAGTGTTTAAATCTCTAAATACACGCCCACAAGACACTATGCAACTGTAAACTAGCAAAAATTATTTCCAATATGAAGATATTGAACAGGCCACAGAGTAAATTAGATGCATGGGTGATACAAAAATCAACCGCAGATATACAAACATGCAAATAATTTTTGTACACACCAAATTTAAAGTGAGCAGTTTCAACAAACTTGTTCAGAAGAGAATTGTGAGCAACCTCCTATTGTACACGATGCTGAACAGAAACTTTTATGCAACTGCATAGCTGAAGATCGTTCTCATAACAGGAACATAAAGTAGGTCTACAAAGGAAACGGTTCTTTTAGTTCGTTCTGAACACAGGCAAATTCGATTTGTAAAATTAGTCCTTGGGACAGGAATCCACATTTGAAACTTCACCAAAATGTTTTCTTTCAAATGGAACACACTTACCAAAATTGTCACATATCAAATTATATCTACAAATGGTGACTTAATCTCTCTTTGATAGTGGTAACCTACTACACAAGTTATCTTTGTCTGTAATCAAGTACAACAATGGTGGGAGGGGGTAAACAGGGGGTAACAAGGGGTGGGAGGGGGTGAACAAGCGGTGAGAGGGGGTGGACAGGGGTGGGAGGAAGTGAACAGGGGGTGGGAGGTGGTGAACAAAGGGTTGGGGTGAACAAGGGGTGGGAGGGGGTGAACAGGGGGTAAACAAGGGGTGGGAGAGGGTGAACAAGGGGGTGAACAGGGGTGGGAGGAAGTGAACAGGGGTGGGAGTGGGTGAACAAAGGGTTGGAGGGGGTGAACAGGTGGGTGGGGTTTAGGACGAGACTTACTTGTACATAATAGGATCCAACGATGCTAAATGATGGATGTCTACATCAGAGTGACGTTGCAATATCTTTGATAGGAAGAAACTAGCCAGAGGCAACTCCACTAAGAGATTCTCATATAAGACCTATGGAAGGAATGAAAAAAAATGCCACTGACTTTCATTGCACTGCCACATACATGGAATGGAAAATAAAGACCAGAAAACGAAAATGTTCAGTGGTTCCAATGCCCAAACATATTCATAGTGTGGTAGGCCATACATGTTAATATACATTAACTTGTGCAGACCAAACTGAAGAGGGATAATCTATTGACTAGTAATCATACTAGCAACATATATAAAGGTAGGTACCCAGGAATCAGTTATCATGTTGACAAAGTCTATATAGTGACAAAGTATAAAATCAGATGAATGCATGAATATTAATAAGGTCAAATTTCATCTCATAAGCATGTTCTGTATCTATATACTTACAATGTATTATCCAAGTTCATATGTATAAGGATTGTTGTTGTTGAGATATCACGTTTACAAGCTGTTTTTGACAATTGCCCATTAAACTCCAAACACCATGTTTATTAATGAGGTAAAAATTGTTGTTGAAAGGATATAGTTACATCACCATACAGAGTATAAACTAAATCGGACATACGGTTGCAGTGAACTTGACATTTTAAGAACTTTATGGTAAGCCCTGCCCACTCATTAATATTCATGAGGTGGGAACCAGAAACAATATGGCACATCTACTACCTACCACCACGTATGACATTGATTCAACTTGTGTTTGTGCAGATATCGTGTTGACAAGTTCTTTTTGACGATTTTCGAGTAGGCGCCAGCCACTCATGAATAGTAATGAAGTAAAATTGTTGTTGCAAAGAACATGCACTTGCTAAATCACCATACTATGTACGCACTAAATTACCAATTATGAAAGTTCAGAGACAAACTAATGTCCAAATGCAAACACAGGGCTTTACTTGGTTAAACGATTTTTGAATGGAGGTACAGAAAACAAAGAATAAAAACTCCATCGAGACAGATATTCAACAAAACAAGAGAGTTCACCTTTCCTAATATCCTGCCGATGAAATAATAATGTTTTTTGAAGTCTTGCTCTATTGTCACTGCCTGAGGGTTCGGATACAACAGACTGTCCGCTGTGGATTTAAAGAAGCCTCTGTTGGGGTCAAATGCCGTCTGGAGCAGTTGACTCAAGAATTCTCGGGTGATGCCACCACCGTCTATCCCAGCCTCGTTTAGGCCCTGCACGTTCCTCATCTGCACCCTCATCTTCTTACATAGATCCGGCTCTGTTTATAGAGAGCAGGGAGAAAATGAGAGAAAGCCACTTTATACCAATAAAATATTTTATTGGGCCATATTAAACTTACAAAGTCAAGGGGGAGTAGAAATGGAAAAGTTTTATAAAGGTTTTGATGAGGTAATAAATCAAAAATTTTCAGGAATCGGATGTGTGAAGACTCCGCTGACCAGACCCCCTTCCCCCCCCCACACCCCAGTTTGAGATACATAACCTCTGATGACCTCATATGACCTCTACAATAATACAAGAAGACCTTTGAACTCATACTCCCCCACCCCCTCCCCAGGAATAACTGAAATGGTTTTACTTTTAACTTTCATTTGCATAAGTAACTTAAATTGATTTCAATTGAGTTTCATATTTTTTGGCGATATACCCAGATATCTGAGTAATTTACTCTTTTATATCATAGTGTTTTACACCAGGTACCCGGGTAACAAATTACCTTTTCGACATTTTTGTAGCCTGGATCTGAAATGACTACGCAGATCAAGAAATTATTATTAGTTTTTCTCTTTTCTTCTCTTCACAAATTTAATGACTATCGAAGGTCACTTTACTATATGGTTGAATTAACAAGGACATCCTGGATAGATCTTTAAATTTTTTATTGTTGTATTGTTACTGCAAAACACCAATATTTCATCAATGTTTGAGAGCATAGCCCAATAATTAAATTTAAAGAATTAAATGGAAAGAAAAACGAGTAAAACAAGAAAAAAGATGAAGAACTTTAAGACAGAAAACACTAAATATCATGATATTCAACAATGCGTCAGTGAAGGTTACATACCTCTAATAATATTAAATGACTCTGTTTAAGTACAGATCATATCATATCACATCACATTTCATATCCACATATCATATCACACAGATCATCATATCACATATATCATATCACATCACATATCATATCACATCACATATCATATCACATACCATATCACATACCATCATCATATTACATATCACATATATTATATCACATATCAATTCACTTACCATCATCATATCACATATATCATATCACATACCATCATCATATCACATACCATATCATATCACATACCATATCATATCACATACCATATCATATCACATACCATATCATATCACATCACATACCATCATCATATCACATACCATATCACATCACATACCATATCATATCACATCACATACCATCATCATATCACATACCATATCACATCACATACCATATCATATCACATACCATCATCATATCACATAACATCATCATATCACATACCATATCATATCACATCACATATCACATGCCATCATTATATCACATCACATATCACATATATCATATCATATCACATCACATATCATATCTCATACCATATCACACACCAATTAAATTAGGGCTGACTAACCATTTTCAGGTCTGAGTTTGTCAAAAGCATCTTCGTAGATAAAATCTCTCCTAACAATGATGGATACCGAATGTGAAGCATTCAGTAGCGTTCTTTCCTCTCTCTCCCCTTTCTCACTGTATATCCAGCTCAAGAATATCTGAAGAAAAATGAAATAAATTTAATTGTTCAAAAGTCCTCCTTATTGTAAAACAAAACAAACAAACAAACACATCTCTTGTTATAAAAAACCATTAAACTGATAATTCTTGACTTTTCCATGTCCCTTTAATCTTGTGACATTCATATTGTTATCAGACATATGAGGATTCTAGCAGTAAAATTTCAAATGATGCCAGCCTTTCGCTTGTAGTTCCCTAAATTTGTTCACATTTTCTGGTACTGTTGTTAATTCATCTGTCCTTTGTCTGTACTGTTATGCTTCTGTCTTTTTCCTTTTTGTTGTGTAGAAAAATATAAATATATTTATTAGGTGCAACAATAACAGGCCAGCAACTGCTTCTCACAAAAAAAGGGAACTTTAACGGTACCTTAACTCTGTCCTCGAATGAAACCATGAAGGGAAGCTCAGCTAGGACTGCCATTCTTCGGGAGTCGTGAATGGTCATTGGGGCTACCTCCTCTTCATCTTCCCTTCCTCCGTTGCTCCAGAAACTCAATCGTGTCGGCTTGAGGGCCCTCGATGATGAAAACTGTAGATCTGCCAGCTGTAGTATCGTAAGATAATGGATGTTTGACGTTACGTCTTTGATTTTGAGAGGGTTGAAATTATATTTTTTATAAGCTAAATACAGAAATGACGACCAGCCGGAAAGCAGAGGATATTGGCGTCCAGCAAATTCTCTGTTCAGAGTTTCATCCACATGACCTATATAACCACATGATGGTACAAGAGAACAATAGCTTTTAGATGGTTGCATGATTTCTTTTACAAACAAAATTTTGGTTAATGAAAGTGATATTCCAGTGGCTGGAGTTGATCGCTTAATAAAACTGAAAATTTCCTACATCTGTAGGTCAAAACCACACCCTCAAGGCATTTTGTAAGGCAAAGACATGAGTTTTTCACGGTATTTGGTGAATGCATCTGGCAACAACTGAATGAAATGATGTCATCCGGTGCTCCGAGACCACCAACATTTCTGTTCGGACGACCAATACCAGCTACTTATCCATCCATTCTGTGCCAGAAGAACTTGAGAATTGTATTAAACAGGACAAAATTTTCACGGTCATCCAATCATCAGAGACGAAGACCGAGTTTCTGTTTGGACGACCAAAATCCTCTTTGCTGGTTATCTGACGGACCACACGAATCAGATTCAGATTGAATTGTAACTCATTACCCCCAAATAGGTATAATGATAAATGGGTATCAACCCTCCATCACTTTGGAGTCACTGAAATAAATCAAACATTGTGGTAGGCCTATCATCCACCGGAAGGGGGGGGGTGGGTTTTATTGGCCCAAAGCTGGTGTTCTATTCACCAAACTTATGCATCTCTCCTGCAGTGGGTGTACACATTTACATTGCTTTGTTATGTTTTGGTACATTTTTTCCTGACAAACAAATTTGCTGTTTGGACAACCAAAATATAAAGAACTTGTCGAGAAAATATCCTCGCAAAAATTTGCCCTGCTGCACAAATAAATGTACTATAAGGTGATTGGCATAAAAAAAAGTGCAGGGATGGGGATAGCTTATGTTCCTATTCGGAATCGAATGCATGTAAAAGGAGGCTTTAAACAGAGTCAGACTTTAAACAAAATCTCAAACGACTGTTGAGATATAAAGCGCAATCAAAACTGACAATTAAAGCGCTGCATTCTTTGATTCCAGATACAGGTTACCATGGTTATGCAACTAGCTGCTACTTGCTTGGAGGAGAGGCAAATAAACCCACCCCCCCAAAAAAAACCCGGATCGGTACTCGCCTTAATTTCGGACGCTGCCAGCCAATGTCCTTCGGGGCAGAAGGAGAGACGACAGTCTCTCTCGTAGAGTTGCTTGACCAGCTGAGATGTTACTTTAAAGCAGTACAGCCAAGCGGCACATTGCCTGTGAAAGTCTTTCTTCATCTGGATCCGTTCTGGGGCCTGCCGGCTGCTCGCGGCCAAGAAGTACTCGTCCATGACCACCGGTCTAGTTTCAGGGTAGGCCAGGTGGATGATGCCCAGACAGGCGTTCCTGAGAGCTAAGCTGAGATTTACCAGAGTCGGTAATGTGAAGGGCATCAAACTTTTCCTCGATGCCGCTGAAACCAGATGAGAATTAAACAGCTTTTAGGGTGTGCAATTGTGGCCGTTTTTTTTTTTTTTTTCAGAGGCATTCATCTTCTCAAGAAGATCCTGCTAGGATCGAAATGTCAGGCCGACTTACTTTTTATTACAAAGACTCTTACACAGGATCTTTAGTGGATAAGCAGTTTGCTAACAGTTTTTGTTTTATTTTATTATATTTTGGGCTACTCATGGTCCCCGTCTGTGACAAGTTTCCGTTGTAATTCACTGAGATGTTTTCTCTGTCAATACAATACCAATCTATATACATGAGCTTCGTCACAGAGGACATTTCATCAGTACAGAATTATTCACATGCAGTAAGTCAAGGACTGCTCTCTACTGGCGTTTAAAGTAAACACCATGAAAGTCACAACATTTGGGTATATTTATTACTGAAATACATCAAGGTACTTGAAGAAGTTACTTCACAAGCAAGCCACACACCAGACATTTCCCCCAGGGGGTTAATATACACTGATACGTCACACCAACTGCCCAACACCCACTATCAGCCTAATCTACCGGTTCTAATAATGATACTAACACAGATATTCTACAAAGTCTAGGCCTTATATTAGAATCACTTAGTTAACATGTTTGGAAGGTACTTCTGTGGCAGAAGATATCTTCAAACATTCCTCTATTTCCAGTAAAAAAAAACATTCAAATTGTTTCTGCCAACAAACTGACAAGGCTTGATCCTTGGCACTTTAATATTCCTCTGATCACCCTATTTGACACATGTAAGGCACCCACAAATAATGGGTGCGACAAACCAGATTATGTTTAATTACCTAACCGATGGATAATAACAATGCCAACACTCTGGAGATCCAAATGACAAAAAAAGTATAGTGGACCCACACAAAGTGTTACTAATATGATATTTTCTTCTTAAAACTTTCATGGGATACTAAATATTTTTGTGCTCATGTATGAATTTCTAGATCCTCCTGCAAGCAGGAACTCGCGAAGAAGCCTCATTGGTTTATCAAAACCGCAAGCTGTCCGAAGTCAGTCTCTTAGATTCATAGTTAACATCCATGATTATGAATTGTCAATTGTCAACAACTCTGTAACTGGACGACATACATTAATCTTGGAGTGATGGGAACTGGGGACCTTATGATTGAAAGGCACCGGCGTTAACCACTCATATATTTTAATAAATGAGAGTGATATTATTTGGAAACGATGGGGATCTACTCTCAAGTCTTGATGAAGGACTCCATGAACTTACCAGTTTGGCTTTGATGGAATTCAGAGTCGTGCAATGACTGCAGCAGATGACCAAAGAGTGAGCTGAAGACGGAGAGCAGGGGGACTATCCTCTCTGTATCCTCTTTGGAAAGAGGAATACCACGGGATATAACATGCAACAATGGCAGGTGTGTCCTGCAGATGGAAGAGAAAGACACGCCTCCGTAATATATGTTTGGCTTATTATGCTTTTACGTATAAAGCAACTGGAAAATAACGCTGATTCTGTCTAAGAAAGTGAACCACAATAAGACATCTATTGATTTATATTGTATGACTTACCCTGTTAACAGCCGAATACATACTGTTCCATACTTTTATGTAGGCTTAATTTATGACTTACCCTGTCACCAGAAGAATACATACTGTTCCATACTTTTATGTAGGCTTAATTTATGACTTACCCTGTCACCAGAAGAATACATACTGTTCCATACTTTTATGTAGGCTTAATTTATGACTTACCCTGTCACCAGAGGAATACATACTGTTCCATATTTTTGTTATTATTTAGGCTTAATTTATGACTAACCCTGTTCACAGAGGAATACATACTGTTTCCATATTTTTTTTATTATTTAGGTTTAATTTATGAATTACCCTGTCACCAGAGTAATACATACTGTTCCATATTTTTTATTTAGGTTTTAATTTATGACTTACCCTGTTACCAGAAGAAGACTTACTGTTCCATACCTTTTAGATAGGTTTAATTTATGACTTACCCTGTTACCAGAGGAGTAGATACTGTTCCAATAGCTTTCCAAATGTGCTGAAGGAACCTCGTATTACAGGCTAAAGTACACAGCAGGCTGCAAAATAAAAAAGATATAAAAAAAATGGTACCAATGAGGCCGAGGATGGAATTTGAAAAGGGGAGTAAAAATTCATCACCAAACAAAACAACAATATTGCTTACAAGGAGGTGGTTAGGGGTGAAGGTGGTAGGTGGGGGGAAGGGAAGGGGGGCGGTTTGGGAGACCATGAATTCACGAAGGTGCTTATCAGGAGAGATTTAGTTCACCTTGAATCACTGGCAGTAGAGGAGAATTTGTTGTATATATATAGCACAAAAAAATAATTTTCAAACTTTGAATTTTTGAAGGTTTTTATCTTCTCGTTTACCTGTTCCTGGGGACATGCAGTTTATGATCGGTCATCAAGATATGACAGATCTGACACAGTGCGGTCAGCGTGGCGACGTCGCTGGTATCTGCGGCGACTTTAAAGGATTGCACGTAATCGGATGTATTGAACTGCTGCAAACAGTGCTCCCGAATCTCTCCGACTGAGCGAGCGTTACCGAGCTGTCAGACAACCGAAGAGGGAGATGAAAATGTTTAAAAAATATAAAGCTCTCAAAGAAATCACAGTTTTGCACATTAGTTGCATATTGGGAGGACAAAAGATGTTGAGAGAAACAACCTGAACTTTTTCCTTGGCAAATAAGAAAAGAGGTGTAAGACTTTGCAGACTTGATGGGGAGATGGGTAGGGAAGGGGGGTGGGAGATGGGTGGGGAGGGGAGGGGAGGTTGGAAAGGGGGAGTGGGGAGTGATCTGACTAGGTACTGGCTTTTACCTCTTCAATCTCCATAAATAGTTCGTCTTCCACATCGGAATCTTCCAAGTCGTCGATTCTCTGCTGGGTTTCTGCAGTCGGAAGACACGGCAACAGAACCTGCAGTATGTGTAAGTATTTCACTATATAGGAAGTAGGAAGTGACCCTGAGGGGATTAAAAAAAAAACACATACTTAAAAAGGGAACTACAATCAATATGCAATGCATGGAAAATTGAATATGCAAGCAGTTTTATGTTGAGCTCATTCATTAATTGATGACACTTTTCTGATATTTATTTACGATACGGCTATCCATTGGTCGAGCTGAACACAGTGCAAACTTTTTGAGGATCTTTCCTGGTTGTCACTGAGACCAGCGGGTCTTACTCTTTGGTTTTCCAAACAGCAAATGTGGTAGTCCCCGAAAAGTGAGGCAAAATAACAAAGAATGACCATGATGTACGGTTTAGGAGAGATGTGTAGGTTTGGTCAATGGAACACCAGGATTTGGGCCAGCAAACCTCACCTTCGGGTGGAACATACCGCCTACCGCCATAGGTGAAATTAAGCTTATGAGGTCCAGAGAACGAAATACTTATGTATGTAGAATACACCTTGAACATTGGGGTGGATATTCCACAAGAAAGGCCAACTGAAAAGCCTATCATGTATGAGAGCCTATTCATGAGCAACAACTTTAACAAAAATAATAATTATAATAATAAATCGATATTTGGCGAGGGTAACTACTGTTCTTTTCACCAAGAAAACATTATTCACTTGTCACTAATCATGCTACATTATAGTCTCTGTAATTGTACTAGGTAGTCTTATCATTTCAGCTCTTAAAGACTCTTTTAGTCATTAAGTCTTGGACTTTAAACATTCCAAAGTCAGAATATCGTGGTTACAACTTGTTAAATTTATTTCATAATTGATGCTATAAAATTGTGCTATGATAGCCTTTATCTGTAAGTAGGCCCTACAGGTACATCCTGGGATTTTATACATGATACTGATACTACTACACTCGCTCCAGTTTTAAGAGTCGCGTGAGCCGAGCAAAGTCCGCTGTGCTTGTGGTTAGGACATGCGTAAGATATGACAAAGTAGTAGTACCGGTCAATGTATGGTTAAACCTCAAACTAATTGCAAAAGAATTGTTTGAAAAACATTAGCAGGTAGATTTAATGATCCTTTCTAACATACCAATAGTAGTATTTTTAAGCAACAGTGACCACCTGTCATTAAAATTAATTAACAATATTTGGGAGTCATAACTTGGAAATAGTGTGCACAGCCACTTACAGTCTTTGCAACACCCTGACAAAGTAGGGTGACTGCGTGTCCTTGACTGTGGGACAATGACACTTATTAGTGGGAAATTTAAATCTTCTTGCACAATATTACTTTCATTGAGTATTATACAAAGGAAGTTTTGCGAGATATACGAGTATGGTGCCATGACATTCTTTGAGTAATCCGATGAGATTCGCAGCAGATTTACTGTAAATATCTAGTTTGTAGAGAATTTTTTGGAAAGGGGAATACATATGCTCCAGGTAATATCTGTGCATGTCCTAGTAAAATCAAATCCTAACATACCCCTGCTGTCAATTATACAAAAACAACCACACAACAATTAAAGACTGTTAACAAACAAACAGACACAAGTACTACAATGTGTGTGCAAATGTAAAGCAGTAATTAGCATCAAAGGCAGACAATTTATCTACCTTTCAGTTAATTTCTGCAAGGATAAATTCACCAGTATCCATTTACAAATTTGTTTCCCACCTCTATCTATAAAATACATTGTACCTCGGTCTATAACATATCCCCCAAAGCGATACAACACCGGATTCCTACTTTTGCAAAATTAAAAACATCCATTCTTACTCAAGTTGGGCCCGGTGAGTGACATAACCGCGTACAAGAGCCAAGCGGAGGGTTGCAAGTCCGGGTGGAGACGTATCCGCTGATGATCGTTGGAGTCGAGTAAGAGAGCGTCTAACAAGTCTGTGAGAGGCAGCAGCGACTTCCCGGCCACAGCAGGGAGGAGGAAATTACTGACCTGATCAGAGAACTGCTCGGAAAAGAAGTCCTTGCACACGTAACGGAGCATGATGGATCTGGAGGTGGAAACCGACAAAAATAGCTTTTCGATAATCCAGAGCTTCTGGATGTGAAGGATAGGAGGACATCTGCCGATTGATAACGAATCCAATGAGGCGTCATCCCAAATAATATGCAGCAGACGTACATTAAGGTAGATGGAGGCGTTACCTACATTGAAACATCTTCACTCATGTGGTTACTAGAGCCATGTTTCTTGGAAAACGCCGCAATTTGTTTGTTTTTAATTTCTTCCTCATTCGGAGTAGGCTAGCTATTAGACTAGACGGTTAATGTGTCATGTACATAGACACCCCCCTTGCTGTATTATATCTTAAGTAGGATAAGAAGGTTTAGGGTAGTGCTAAAAAAAGGGTGACGCACTTTATTATATTCTCGTTTCTTTTCTAACCCCCTTACTTGGCTGTTTAAACTCATCAAATAGTAAATCCAGCAGGTCGTAGAACTTACGACGACCTTCCGTAAGTTTCTTCCATGAGCATGAGTGTGATGTGTTTATGCCTGGTACGTATCGCAAGAATAATAATTGCATCCTCAGGACACAGATAAGATCTCAGAACCTACAAACTATAGATCAATTGATTTTCCTCTTACGACCTCCCAAAACAATTGTTCACCTCAATCAATCTTTTTTTTTTTCTTTTTTTTTATTCAAGCAATTATTGTTTCTGATTCAATGAGATGAGGACATCAACAGTAAACATACCACTTTTTTTTAATATCCAGAATAGTAGTAATGAAGATAAAAGGCATAACTTAGGGTGCAGGATAATGGTGGAGGGGTTGGTCGACAAAAGAGGGAGGTCAAAGACTCATTAGAGGGAGTATGAAGCCCTGTCGATAAAAACAAGCTCTAAGTTGCCATAAGTCACCGTAAAATCTTTGACAGAATATTAAACTCATTCCTACTTCCTGCTGACTAAGGTAATTCAAGGTACTGAAGAAAAGACAACAAGCAAAATAAATCAATCAATCAAATGCCCACAGTTTTACCTGTCTTTCTCTTGGTTCTCATTTTGAAGAGTGTGTTTGATTGGTCGAAATATAAGGTTTTCCACAGATTCAGCCAATGGAGGAAGGTGATCTATATCCATTCCAGATGGAAGTCGAGCATTGATAAGTGTTTTCATATGAACAAAATAACCTAGGAAACAAAGAGAAAAGGATAAAGGTGAAAATAAAGAAAAAAGTATACCAAGAAAATTTTTTGAAAGTTAATTTCATCTGTGGGTATTTGAAATGTCGTTATCTCAAAAGCATGCTTAGAATATGTTGTTCCTTCAATAGTCAAAGTAAATTTTCACCTGGTCTGTCCTTTTCAAAGGGATCATAATAATCTTTATCTGCAAAATGTTTACTTCTACTTTTTACATCAATATCTATGCATGAATACCCTACTCTACATTCCCTCATTGTATATTGCTAACTTTTGATACTATGACATCACACTTATTTGCTTCAAAATCATTTATGATTCCCCCCCCCCCCCCCCAAAAAAAAAAACTATGACAATTTTGATTTTGGATATCCAAAATTATGTAGGAATTCTTTACAAAATACCCCTGAAAAATGCTTGGAAAATGTTTCTCTTCCATCAATAAAAAGAAAGAAAAAAAAACATCATATTTCTCTTGGACTATCCCGCTGAGGGATTCTTAGCAGCTGGAATGAACTCACCCCCCTCCCCCCTCAAAAAAACAATAAAAAACAAATGCAAAATCCATGTTAAAAAAAGAAACAACATTATGTTATCATGTTGTGATGGCTGTAAACATCTGATACCATGCTGGGTGGGGATAGTTCTTGATTTTCAGAACATGATAGATTTCTACAAAATATTGGACATTTCCCACTTGACCATAATAACTTCAATATAACACTCACCTTTAGAAACTAGAAAGAACTGCAATCGAGAGATAATGCTGACAGTCTCAACATCTGATAGGCAAGCTTCATACGTTCTCGTATCCGTAAATAATTCGATAAATCTTAAAGCTGTCGATATATTTGTTGTTGCATTTTCACTGAGAAGCAGTAATCTGAAAAATGGAGGGAGAAAGTTTGATGGGCAATGTAATCAACATTTAATGACATCACGTAAATAAAGATTAAAATGATATCATGTTTTAGACAGTTTTCGGGTATTCATCACAACACACAAATAGCTATGATACTGTGTAAACCAGCCTATAAAAGGCCTTTTTTTTAATATCATTTTTATCTTTTTTTGTTTTTTGTTGTTAATATTGATTGTAGACAACTCAGGGAATAATTTAGTGTGTTCAAATTTGTGTGTGGCAGTTTTGAAGGCTCTGAGATATGCTATTTAATATGCTATGGCCTCTGTGTACAGAAGTTGCTGTACATCTATGAACTTGTGTAGTAATTTGCCCGTTTCACTATGTGATTCCCTGATAAATTATTCCCTTGCGGCTCACTCCAAACTAAAAGTGCAAAGTAACACTACACCAAAGCAAAAAAAAAAAAGGAGCTCATATACTTTACAGGTAGAGAGAGAAAACTAGTATTTTGATAATCACCCAAACCCACATCTCCCCCTTCCCTCTCCCACAATGAAATCAGCAAACAGATGGCTGTGATGCCATGGATTCGATTCGCTTTCAAGCCGCAAACCTTAGCTGGACCATATACCCTACAAGAAAAAAGGTACTGATACATTTATGTGCTGATATAAGCCCTCGATATGCTCTGCAGAAAAGAAAAAAAAGCTTTTTGCCATCCCAAACGTACGTTTTGGTTCCACTATTTATGTCAAAATTGGCTAATTTTAGGAATAAATGACTTGAAGTATAAAGATACATGGTTCTCTCACTCCAATGAATTATTCACTAGTTTCTATCACTGATACTAAGTTTGTTACACTTTGTCTAATGAGTAACTTGTTTTACATCACAACACTGTTTTAGGTACAGGTACAATAAACATGCCTTTATTTATAAATTACATTAAAATGTTATAACACTGTAATAATTAGCAAGGATTAAAAAAAAAATTTAGAGAATGGGTCAAGTGAAAGAGGTATTTATGATATGCTGAAGGGGTCTAAATATTTAGTTAATCTAGTTAAATGTTGACGAGTTGATTCAACTGTTACATCTTTCCGAGGGTTGGGATCCTTATAAAAAGAGAGAAAAAAATAATGAAAGCTATTTCCTCTGAATGGACAGAAAATGTAAGCCTATTCTGGAGACACAAAAAACAAAATTGATTTTAAATCATTCATAAACTTCTAATCATTCATAAAGCTACCAATCTTTATTGAGTCACGTATTATGAATGTCTGTAGTCCTGCAGGTAGGTAAAACATTGAATAAAATGGCAACTTCTTGGCATTCCTCCAACAATTCCTATTTTGAACATTCACAGTTGAAATCATCTGAGACAATATTATCTTTAAAATAGCTGGATCCCCCCGTAGCTCAAGGCTGAATAAATGTCAAACCATAGAGATTATCTCTGAAACTAGCTCAGTGTTGATCAGTATGAAAGGTGAGGGTTCATATGCAGCCACCCGAGCATCTCTTCTCACTTACCTACTGTTATGGTAGAGTAACCTCCTCATCTGGTGGAGCCAACTGTTGCCACTAGCAACCAAGGTCTTTAACCATTGTGATCTGTGCTGAATGGCAATCTGTGAGAAACATAGCTGAAGAATACAAACAAACAGAAAAAAAACCCCAGATAATTCAGTTATTTGAAAGAAAATTTCAACTAAAACGTTGGCAAGAGAACTTTTATTTTATTTTGCTTCCTTGACTTTTGGTTTGTTTTTGGCTAGTATGTATGTACAGTAGTGAAAATACTTCTTTTCACAATACTGAAAGTGATTAATGAGTGATTTATGATATCAACTACACAGTGAACTGTATGCTTTGGAGACATAAAGATCTAAACATCAGAATTCAAACTTCAAAACAGGAACTCCCTAACCATCTACATCTCAATTATTACTTTACATTACAGCTCTACAAGAAGAGACCATTTAGTTTGGCCAATGAGAGACAGTTCTAGATTAGGACTAGATGTGAACACTCTGTGTCATACTTGATTAAAGTTGTTAATTTGACGTTCTATTGTCCAAAAATGTATAAACCATATTCAGCAGATCTCCTCACCACCCCCCCCCCCACCCAACCCCTCTATGCTGATACACTCACTATCCTAGAAAATCCTTAAGTACAAAAAATAAGCAAAACGGTCAAACAAGGGGTTTCGTAGTAAGGGTGGAGATTCATTAATAATGCATCGGTAATTCAAGGCAAAATTTACCAATCTGTCTTGGTCAACCCTTGGTGTGTAGAAGAGAAGAAGCTGGTTTAGCAGTACCCTCATCGTCGGCGGATCTGGGAGGACTTTTGATCGAGCGAGTGACTGCAACTCTCTGTCGCATGATCCCCTAAGAACTTGCTTCACACGATATCTTGTGAGGCATCCACGTACAAACTGCTGTATTTGCAAGGCACTCCGCTGACGTTTTCTCTCAAACTATGACAAATTAGTAGTTGAGTTGGTTGTAAATGTCTGTATCTTTTCTGCCATTGTTTACAGAGTTTTACGTTAATTAGAAACAATCTGGTAACTATGAAATTTGATTAATTGTTTATGTGCTCTACATTGAATGTACTGTACAGTACACAAAAAAAACAGTGATTAGACAACATATGGATATAGATATATGTTTAGTTAATACCAGAAAATTTTCAGAATTGATCATTTGAAAAAAATAAAAATACCATTATTACATATTTCATGCATCTCAGGTCCAAATGTTAGCTTGAAATCCAGTCAGATCAAATTTTATAGGCATATTATTGCATATCATGGAAAAGCAGACAATTCCAATGACTTTACTCCTTATTGCGTACTGTCAGTTATCATTATAAAATAGGTACTAAACAGTACAAATCTCACCCAATTGTGAACAATACTGTATTCTACATGTATAGGGATTTAGTAAAACAAAATCTTCATCTTTCTGACTTACTTCTCTTTTCTTTCTCTCCAATAAATTTCTCTGTAATAGGCCTGCATGATCTTCCTGAAAACAGAAACAAATAGAGAACAAATGTTTGACATCACAAGATTCAGAAATGGGTACCTGAAAACATCATCTACCAAACTGACAATGTTCTTTTCAATAGAAATATAATTTTAAAACAGAAATGTCTGCAACTTTCAACATTGCGGATTCTAATATCTGTAATGACTGACAAATAATGTAACTATAATAATGTTCCAAGCTGTGTTGAGCTTGATTTGTTATGCCAATACCTGAATATATCTAGCCTAGCCGATAATTGGGATAGGACTAAGTAAGATTGGATTTCCAGCCAACCAAAGGATTGTTTCTGAGACTGAATTGCATTATGTGACAGTATATTTTTGAGATGCATATTTTCAATTTACAAAAATCAGAGGCCGACTGGTTATGCCTGCTGCTGTTTAACAAGTAGCATGTTGTTAGGGCCTAGAATCAGCTGAAGCCAAAGCTAGGCTTGACCTTAGTCCCTAGCGGAGTAGAATAGGTATAGGCCTAGGCTCAAATTGTTCATTCCACCTTAGTTAGAACCTACAGTTAATCCTGCTAGAGCAACTCATTTAGGCTCCTTTTTAGAACTAAGAGTACAACGTTGTCATCTTTTATTGTTAGGGTTCGTTAGTCACTGATTTCGTATCACTGGCTAAACTACCGCAGCTTAGGCCCTACTGGTACTGCGTTAGGCCACTCACCCGTTTGCTAGCACCACGTAATGAAACTTGTGGTTTTCTTCTAAATTCACCCTCAAAGCTGTACATTTTTAGACGTAACAGAAAAAACTTAAGTTCTGACAGGCGTCTTCGCTTCCAAACAAATTCTGTCTAGTCTACATGTGATTCTTCACAATATTTTCAAACGGGACATGCCGTTCTAACGAACAATCCAGAATCAGTGACAGTGCAAAGTGTAACGCTAGGTCTAACGTTATCATTTTCGTTGAATCACCTCAATTAGAGTGCATTGTTCATAGCACAGTAATGCAGGCTTTGCTAACATACATTTTGCAACGTAGGCCCTAGCCAGACGTTGTTGTGAAAGAGAATGTAGAAAACAAGTTTGGTCAAAACATAACCCTTGACCTCATCAATGGTAACTACCCTATTCGGCTAGGAAAAGATGAATTGTACACATTCAGACAATTAGTCAAGTTGGAGATTTTGTGGAAGATCGAATGTTCGTAAAAACTGTTTTCTCCAAAGAACTAAAAAGGGCCCTCCATTTCCGAGTCTATGGTTTTATCTCACAGGGCTGAAAAATGAAGGTAATGATTTTGCCCGAACCAGTTATGCCATCGAAAACAGCACACGGAACTAAGTAGTTTGGTCTGAATATGAATGGGTTAAATCGGCAAAAATCCTACTAGTAGACATAAACGCCAAGTGAGCAATTGAACAATTTTCTGCAAAATGTTTAATTGACGAGCTTGTCAAATCTCGGCCTTTTGGCTAAGATCATGGAGATTATATGTTCCCTTTAGAGTGGAATACGTGATAAACACCCGGCGATGGTCACACAGTCACAGTCCCGATGCAAGGTGACTGGGGTTGAGAGCGGTCGTTCGGTAGTTTGGTTTACGTGCACAGGTTCTTTCCTAGGTGACTTTTCTTTAAAGTACTGATCAAATCTCGTTAATTCAAAAATTTTCTGCAAAATGTTAAATTGTTCACTTCATTCCAAGTGACCAAGTGAACTTTTTTTTTCTGCCAAATGTTTAAGAGTCGTGTATGCGCGGTAGCGATGACTCATGCGTATACAGTGGCGTAGGAAGGTACTTTTGAGTGGGGGGGGGGGGGGCTGAAGACTGATGGCCGGCCTGGGGGAGGGGTCTAAGGGGATTTTTTTGCATTTCCAGGTGGCCTCAGATGCAATTTGGTGCAATACAGCACACTTCGACCCACCCACTCCATTTTGTATATAATTTTGCATTTTCACCTGGCCTTAGATGCAATTTGGTGCTCCAAATGAGATTTTTTTCTCATTTGGAAATGAAAAAGGGGTATTCTGACTTGCGAAGCGGGGGGGGGGGCGGAATGATACTTCCGCCCCTCCATATTTTTCACTGGGGGGCTGGCGCCCCCAGCCCCCGGTTCCTACGCCCTTGTGCGTATAGTAGAGTACGGTAAATATATTTGGAAAGCAACATGGTCGAAGAAGACCAGAATTGTTCCCGATACCGTACAAATTCCTCTGACCTGCAGAGGTCATTCACGTTAAGCCACCGCCAAAATGGGGCAACGAGGAGAAGAAATAAAGACATTGAGCCTTCAGGTATGAAATTTTACTGATAATATAAAATATATAAATATAAAAAAAAATTGTTCAATTGCTCAGTTGGAACTTGAAGTTAACAATTGAACATTTTGCAGACAAATGTTGAATTGACGAGATACAAGTTGTCAATTAAACATTTTGCACAAAATTGTTCAATTGCTCAGTTGGAATGAAGTGAACAATTAAATATTGCAGAAAATTGTTGAATTGACGTGATATAATAAGTTGTCAATTAAACAGTTTGCAGAAAATTGTTCAATTGCTCAGTTGGAATGAAGTGAACAATTAAATATTGCAGAAAATTGTTGAATTGACGTGATATAATAAGTTGTCAATTAAACAGTTTGCAGAAAATTGTTCAATTGCTCAGTTGGAATGAAGTGAACGATTTAACATTTTGCAGACAAATGTTGAATTGACGTGATATAATAAGTTGCTCAATTGCTCAGATGGAATGAAATGAACAATTAAACATTTTGCAGAAAAATGTTGAACTTACGTGATCGACTATAATAAATTTAGTTGTCAATTAAACATTTTGCAGAAAGTTGTTCAATTGCTCAGTTAAAGCAACTGAGTAATCCAACATTTTTCTGATTTTTGATCTTTTTATCTGAGAATTTACTGGATTTTTTTCCCCTTATGTTGAAGGCACTTTTATATGGAACGCCAAAAGGACCACAGGTGGCGCTGCTACCCTAAATAGGAGGTGCTACTAGTACTACCCTAAGCAGGAGGTGCTACTACTCTAAACAGAAGGTGCTACTACTCTAAACAGAAGGTGCTACTACTCCTAAGAGACGATGCTGCTGTAAAAGATTCCGCTACTACTTTAAATAGGCGATGCTACTATGCTACTACTACAGGCGGCGATGCTACTGTAAATTAGTAGCCCTACTACCCTAAACGGAAGGTGCTCATTATGGAACGCCGAAAGGACCACAGGTGGCATTGCTACCCTAACAGGAGGTGCTATTACCCTAAACAGGAGGTGCTACTACTCTAAACAGGAGGTGCTACTACGTACCCTAAACAGGAGGTGCTATACTACCCTAAACAGGTGGTGCTTCTACCCTAAACAAGAGGTGCTACTACCCTAAACAGGTGATACTATCATAAACAGGGGTCAATGTATTTGTAACTACGACCTGTTTCCAAAGAAAACCGTAGTGAAGGATAATGCCATTACAAATCTGCTGGTTATTCCTTTGCGGATACGTACACCTGCCATTCGGCCGCATTAAAGAGATACAATGTTTCAAACCACGGTTAATTTTCAGCCGGGGTCCTTCCCCCCCCCCCCCCTTCCCTACGCCTAATTTTGCCAGGTAAGTGTGATAACACAAGTACATCTACTTTCGCCATCTGCTTGTGTTCGAAGAATATGGGATCGAAAACATCCTGATATGAAATTGCACACCAACCGAGCGCTACAACCGAGCGCTACAAACGCCAACCGAGCGCTACAAAGTATGAGTAAGAGTTTTAAGTATTTAGTAGTAGTAACTTGGTCACCAACTTAGTAGTAGCTTGGTCACCAAATAGTAGCTAGATCACCAAGTAGCTTCACAAAATATGTATAGTCACCAATTTGGTTACCAAGAAGGTATATAATGCTCTTGCAAATTAAAGGCTATATGTGAGGGAAGCTGCGTAATCCATATTCATGAACTCTCCCCGTAACGTAATAACATGCTAATTCCTTGTAAAAGAGCGCCACCTATAAGATGGCGGCCCTATGTATCTTTACAATTGTGTACATTATATATTGTATTCAAAATGGCTGCGACCGTGCATTATTGGTTCAGTATATTATTCTTGTACGGAATATTTTCCTGAATATGTTAAATAATGTAACGATGTCATAGTATGTCCGCTATGAACATCTCGGAGGTTATTTAACTGCATTTTTCAGTTGTTTACCTTGTGAGGCCGTACCTCAAATAAGATTAACTAACAGTCTATGGTCATGAGTTTTAGTTTTAAGTAGCCTATTCGTATCGTGTCGAGGGTAAATAGAGCTGGATATGTACAATGTAATAGATGTGTTAATTTGTTACTTGAATTCAATTGTGGTTGTGCAGAGACAGACATGCCATAAACTAAGTGCTATTTTCCATTACTTGTTTAATTCTAAAGTGTTTAGTTTATGAATCCTTGAAGGTGTGCATGATTAATGCGTAATAATTACCAATGTGTCATAGCCATTCATGAGATATTTTTTAAGTTGTTTCATAGACCTATTTTATTATGTAAGGAGGTATTAAATCTTAACTGTTGATTGTCTGAGGTTTCATATATGGACAAGTACATATGATTTCTCTTCAAATGTTATATCAGTTTTCAGGGCTAACGAATCCGTCCGGTGGTCGTTGTACCACAACTACCGCCGTCCTCTTTAACGTCCTCTTTTATGTTCTTTTCGTTTATTTTACTGGCTTTCATACCCAGTAATGGCCCAATGACCCCAATAAATTGGAGCAGAATAAGCTAGGTTTTGTCTCTTCTTTTGTGTTGCACGTACGGCATCACATATATAAAACATAGATGAAATCAAATTATAAGAACTGTGTGCCTTTTGGTTTAAAACCAGAATGCAAAATGCATTGAGGTTCCGATGACTTCATTGCACTAGACTTTTGCTTGTTAGAAACCAGAACTAGCTGTACAATAGAAATGGCCAGAACCACCATTTTGATACAATTACATTATGTCATGATATAGACACAGGTAACTCTACTGTACGTGGCAATGCACACCTCCACCAAAACCGATAGGGGTCTTGTGTTCAATGTGATGCATCCACACACCAAGTATGAGAAGTATCCACGATTCCCATTATAAATATCATGTAACAGGATTATCAGAGTTTGACCTCTGGTGACCTCAAATGAGATTGGACCTCACAAGCAACACGATTCTTGTACTCAAAATGGCAAATTCATATACCATGTATGAAAAATATACATTTGCACTCAGGCAGATTCATAGCAAGGCTAGTGTCCATATACACCGAGATTGTGGACAACTGGAAGAGAGTTTATGAACTTGTCACCCTTTCTTAAAGGAACCTGATCTGATCCCAATACATCATTATACCTACTTCGGAAAACAATTACCTATTTTTTTTCCTCGTTTAACTTAAGATACCGTAGTTATTTGAAATCCATAGCCTGACTTCCCGAATGCATGATTCCATCTTAGATACAGCTAATTTGAGATGTTTGGATGAAAGTGTATGAAACGCAACATAAAGTTGTGTATCATCAGCATGCAACATAATAACAAAAGAACTAATAATGTTTCCTGGCGCAGAGGTATATAGAGAAAAGAGAACAGGACCGATAATTGACCCTTGAGGTGCCCCGTGGTGGAGATCATGAGTATTAGACCTTTTGCAAGACACTTGGATAAATAGTGATCGATTTTCCATGTAGGATCTAAGCCAACTCAAATCGACTCCGGAGAAGACGAAATAAACCCCCAATTTATGGAGTAGAATATATGGGCTACTGTGTCGAAAGCTGCAGATAAATCTAGTTAAACCAATAGTATACACATTTCCTGTTGTCAATTGCATAGAGGATATCATTTTGAAATCTAAGTATAGAGCTGTCTCTGTGATAAAACCTGAACGGTATCTAGACTGGAAGGGTTCAAGGCAGTTAGTATTCTCAATATGAGCTGCAACGTCATCAAGAACAGCCCTTTCAATAACTTTAGATACAAACGGTAAGCTAGACACTGGTCTGTAATTACTCAAGTCATTAACATCTAGTTTGTTCTTTCTTAGAACTGGTATTTACAACTGCTTGTTTGCATGGACTAGGAAAAAAACGCAACTATAGCCAGGGATCTGTTTACAATTGAACAAAGGAGAAACATCATTTCAGAATTACAATTTTTAACCAAGTCCATGTTGGTACAGGGTCAAGACAAAAATGTTTAGATGAAAGTCCCGAAATTATTTTCACCACCTCGTCTGTAGAAAGTTCACGAAAGTTAGAGAAACCTTCAGCTGCAATATTGCCGGTGATATATGCGACAGTTTGTATTGCTACACTGGACGTTCCATGGTGCACGGTGAGAACCAGTGGTTAGACTACTCGCCCGGATATATTCGACTGTTTTCTCAAAGTAATGAGCAAACTGTTCCGGTAATTCCGTTTCTGGCACGTCGTCAAGAAAGCTTGAATGTGATAATGTAGATTCACCTATACATGTAAGTTCTCTAATTAAAGCCAAAAAAAGCGCTTTTGAGTTGTGACTGCACTCTGTTTTAATTCTGTTCTAAAAAATATGACAATGGTCAATTACGTCATCAATGGGGCTCCTTTTGGTGGAAAAAAAAACCCTAGCCATCATGCATGGTATGCATGATATGCAGTTTATGCCTATGGCCTTCAGTTTCGCTTCGCATTATTGGTTTCTTTTAATAATTGCGCTTTTGTTTGAACTGGATCAATTATGATAGGCTTTCGTACCGTGTAGGCATCAACACGCATATTGTATACTTTGATGGTCTCTAGCACCGATCAACGAAGTAATACAAAAAATGCAGTACTTTTGAGTTTGGTGTTTTGTGTATGGACGTGTAGTTTGCAACAGTTCCCGTGAAATTACTAAATATACGAGGATTGGCGGCGGCACGCACTGCATACTACAGTGCGTGACAAAATCAGAGTGACAAAATCTGATTAATTCGCGGTTAGTCCGATACATGATTGCAAGACTCAAAATACAAGGTAGGACCGTGTACTCTTTCCCTACATGCAGTTGTTTGTATATATTGTAACGTTTACTCAGTCTAAGATTCCGGAGTGCCTAAATATTCCCTACTGAGGACTGGTGGTGGTGGTGTGGAAACAAATGCGGCTTGGATGGCTATGTGTTAGTAGCGACGAGCCTTGAACCTCGCTATAACATGCAGAGAATATAACACATAGATAAACGAGTAAAGAACGAACGGTGAGATTTCGAAATATATTATTATAATCAGTCACAATACATCGGCACGTATACCCCTCAATAATTAATAGAAAAACATGTACTTAAACGGAAATGGTTGCAGACGAGGTCTAAATATTGAAGTAGATTCCTATAACGATACGTACTAACGTGTATAAAAGAAGAATACGAAACCGATACAAATACGACCAAAATGATCGGAGCATCATGTTTGATCTCTAGAGTTCTAGGCAATATTTGTCACCAAACAGAGCTAGCATTGTTCGATACAGGTGGCAAATGCCTACGGTGAAATTACGACCTTCCTTACCGGTTACGAACCTCTGGACATACAATCAACGTCCATAGCCTAGTGGTTCGGGTGTCCACATATAAAGCGGGAGGCCCGGGTTCGAATCCCGGTGGAGGCTGGAAGTTTTTTCACTGTTTTCCAACATTCTACAATTTCAATTATATATATATATATATATATATATATGTATATATATATATATATATATATATATATATATATATATATATATATATATATATATATATATACATATATATACATATATATACATATATATACATATATATACATATATATACATATATATACATATATATACATATATATACATATATATACATATATATACATATATATACATATATATACATATATATACATATATATATATATATATATATATATATATATATATATATATTAGGCAAAATATGTCACCAAAACAGAACTAGCATTGTTCGCTACAGGCATCTTTGGCATCTTTGGGGGAACTTTGTAGTTGACTCTTTAAATTATTCCTACAATCATATCCATCTCTCTCATGAACAATCCAGAGGCATTATTAGCCTCATTCCAAAACCAGATAAAGATTCTGCCCTCTAAAAAAATTACCGGCCAATTTCTTTACTTAATACGGACTATAAGATTGGTGCAAAGGCTATCGCTGCTAGACTGAAATGTGTCATTGAAAATATTGATGCTCTCTATCATACCGATAGTCTCTATTACCGAGCGTTGGTCCAAATCAAACAGGTTTTTTTTTTTACGCAGCCGGTTTACCGGAGAAAACATCCGGTACGTTCTTGATCTTATAAATCCCTTTAATCTCCACAAAAGTCAGGTTTAATGTGGTTCGTTGACTTTGAGACGGCGTTCGACAAACTAGAGTAGAGTTTTCTTATTAGATCTTTAAGGTATTTTTTCATAAATTGGGTTCGTACTTTCTACAGCAACTGCATTGCAGCTTGTTGTTTGCAATAATGGCTATTCTACCGGGGTTTTTTCCCGGTGCAGCGAGGCGTGCATCAAGGTTGCCCGCTTAGCCCGTATTTATTTATTATATGAACTGAGGTTTTGGCAATCTACACAAAGTGTAGCAAATTACATGGTATTGAAATTGGTGGTATCGAAACTAAGCTTCTTCAGTATGCGGATGACACCACATCCTTTCTGGACGGTAGCCAGTCATCCTTAAATGAAGCTCTCCGTATCCTGAAAATTTCGTCGGGTTTGACTATTAATATATATATAAATCCATTTTGTTTCCTCTCGGGTCTTACGTCCATCTCCCCCCTGCTTTTGTAAAGAACTATATTTTAAAGTTTTCTGCTGGTCCCGTTAGGATGTTAGGTATTTTGGTTTACGCAAAATGGGAACGATCACTTTAGATTAAACTATATATTCCCAAACTTTCGAAGCTTATACTGTTTGCGACTTTGGTCATACAAGAGATCTTACCCTGGTGGGCCGCAACGTTCTGGTTAACGGTTATGCACTATATATCACAGCTTGTTTATTTGTTTTTGGTTCTTCCCAACCCACTGCGTAATTTTATGAAGGATGTAGAAAATACCATTTTCGATTTCCTTTGGTCAGAAAACCCGGATAAAGTCAAGCGGAACAGTCTCATTAATGGTTTAGATAAAGGAGGTTTAAATGTTGTGCATATCCCAAGTTTCAATAATAGTTTAAAATGTACATGGATAAAGCGTTATTGCGATAACACTGAAGGAGTCTGGAAGCTATTTTTTACTGACAGTTATATGTCCAAGTTAGGTGGTAAGCTGCTTTTTCAGTGTAATTGTAAGGTGGAAGATCTCCCACGCTTTTCTAAAATGTTTGTAGACCAAACAATTAGAGCCTGGCTGGAGGCTTCTTTTAATTCTCCCTCTGATAACTTCGGTAATCAAATAATTTGGAACAATCATCATATTCGCATCAATAACAAGATTTTCTACTATGATTTCATGTATATAAAGGGTGTGAAGTTTGTTTCGGATTTTTTTGACATTAGCATGAATAAGGCCATAAGTTACCACACTTTCACAGGAAAGTTCCAGCTGGCACACTTTCCCTTTAATGTTTACTATATCTGATTCGCAATACTCCCTCTTCAGTGGAAGCAGAGTGGGTGTATAACATTAATGACATTACTAATTTTAATATTGTTTTTGTTTTTTGATAACATATTGTATTATACGGGTTCTGTTTCTCAGTATCTTTATCGTAATTTCTACATGACTAAAATCGCCGTGGAGCCAACTGCTATATGGCCAAATGGAAAGCAGAGTTTAGGGGTTTCAATTTTCACGATTGGAGTAACATTTTCAGTATGCACTGGCACTCTATTTCTGAGACGAGACTCTCCTACTTTCAATTCCGTTTCTTACATAGAATTCTTCCAACCAACAGACTCCCCTCATGGGCATCTCTGACAACACGTTATGTTCATTCTGTAAAATTGAAATTGAAACCATTCATTATCTTTTCTGGGAGTGTCACATCACATCTTCTTTTATAGGTGAAGTGGTCAGTAAGGTTATTGGTATAAATATTCACTTCACAAAAGAGGATTTTTGTCTTTTGGGTTTTTATTAAAGAAACGTCACCCTTTTAATTTTCTCATTCTTCATCTTAAGTTCTATATTTTCAGTACCAAGCGTCTAAAGAAGACTTTAAGTTCTAATGAATTTATTCATAAGTTCACGTTTGCATTGAAGGTGGAGAACTATATTTTCCGACATAACAAAAAGAATAATAAGAATAAAATTAATTTCGAGGAACTCAAGGATGCTTTCTCCTCATTCATAAATATCTCAAATATTTAATATTTCGCAATTTCCACATTCTTACTTCGAAATTTTGCTACTATTCGTTGTAATATTTCTGTAGTAAGTGCAGGGATTCCTGTAGTGTTTCTATATAAGTTGTAGTACTTCTTTCAATTTTTCTTATCATATTTATTTGTTTTCTATCCGCCACGTTAGTCGTTATGATACTGCAAGGTAATGCTCAACTTCATTGTTATTTAATTTTTGCTATTTTTGGATGGATACGTTATTTGCATATTAATGTATAGCTGAATTAAACGGAGGAACAAAAAATATTATTATTATTATTTTTATCATTATTATGATCATGATCATCATCATGATCATGATCATCATGATCATAATCATGATCATCGTCATCATCATCATCATCATCATCATCATCATCATCATCATCATCATCATCATCATCATCATCATCATCATCATCATCATCATCATCATCATCATCATCATCATCATCATCATCATCATCATCATCATCATCATCATCATCATCATCATCATCATCATCATCATCATCATCATCATCATCATCATCATCATCATCATCATCATTATTATTATTAATATTAATATTATTATTATTATTATTTAATTACACACCATGCGTGACATAATTTTACTACGGTAACCAGTTCATATACACTACGCATCAAGTATATGGTGTTATTCCACTACGGTAACCAGTTTGTAGGCTACACATCACGTGTGGCTTTATGAGTGTTGTGACGGAAAAGAACTAGTATAGGGTGAAAGTTGAAATAACTTCTTAACCATTTTATCATCATCAGAAAGGAACAACAGCAAATACCATCCACATGATGATGGACAAGTGTAAATGCTACCATGGCGACCGTTTGGGAGTCTTTGTAATCATTTTGATGTGTTTCCTCAATTTATGTAAAGGTAAGACCTATGACTATAATCGACTTAAAATACGTTTCAAGTTAGAGCCTTATCCACTTATATCCTGCATGCAGGCATTGTGTGAATGGCTATAGAAATAGAGTTTTTCTTTGCAAAACCCAATGCATTGTTGGAGTTGACCGAAATTACAGTTTGCAAATTATACATAGGCCTACTGCATGTCAACATGCATTACCGTAAACACGTTATAATTATAGGCGACGTTTTGTCCGTTTGAAACCATAGTAAAGGCTCATGCATATGATTTCTTTCTAGAGTGCGCGCTTCGAGTTTCGGATGTACATGTCTTGTTCTTAGACGTTACTGATATAAGTTTTACCCCAATAGTTTAAGCACCTCATTTCATCAGTTCTTTCGTTTCATCACCCCATTGATAACATCTGTTGTATTAAACATAATTCTAAGTAATTCCTACTGCAGACATTTATATATTTACATCAGACATCAGATATCGTTAGATGTTTCTCCGTTTTGTTCTAACATATCTTCTTTCTTTTTATGCATTGTTATTCATAGGAGTAAACGCCATTACTGTAGAGGGCTGTGAAAATGATGACATTGTGCTTTCGTGTGCCGCAGAAACTGGAACCATTACAATAACTAACGTGTTTTACGGTCGGATGAACAACGACCGCTGCATGGGTACTAACTCTGGCGTATGTAATAAAGAATATTCGTATTATATTTGTACTATATATTAGTATTTTTTTAGCCCAAAGGGATCTTCAGCGTTTCTGTACAGGGGGCGATTTCGGCGGTCTTAATTTTCTTACTCTGAATCCTAATGCGCATGATCTATCCTGCATGTTTGCAGCTCTCGAACGATTTATAGCGCTGTAACAATCAGTCTACTGTATATATGTACTAGTTGTAGACATGGGCGTCAATCCTTGGGACAGGGGGACATGTCCCCTCACTTCTTGAGAAAGGGGTCCCCCTACTTGTGCATAGTTTGTAAACCAATTAACCAATACTGGGTCATAATTTGGGTCATAATAAACTCTTTTATTCCTCTCTATGTAAAATTCTTAAAAAGGTCGCGAGTTCAGTCAGTCGACAGGAATGTTGGGATTTCTGTACATGAATGATGGATTTTTACCACATGCGCTGTCCAAACTGGCTCATTTGGTTATGCTTCGAGCACGCGATACGCGTTCCATCTAACACACACACAATATGCATACATAGTGCCTGAGTGATATATAGGCCTACAACACGTTCGTACGTATTCTGTTGTATAGCTGTAGCGTGACAGAAAAGGTAATTTTGAAACTTTTTATTTTTATTTTAGGCATATTTGGGTGGTAGAACTTAGATGTTGTATGTGCAGTGAGCCCACTGGCGAAACGGGTGCCAAGGTATTGGCCCAATAAAGTGCGCATGGGATCGTCCGGCCCCGACCATATGGATAGCTATTGATAATTAGGCCTGAATCACTGACCAGCTTCCATACCAGTGCAAACAGTTATTTTCCGAAACGTGATACAACATCAAAGTCACGAAATACTGGACTACCCGATATGAATTTAGAAGGGGGTGCATGGCCACAGTAGGAAAGAAACTTATAAAATTCAAAGGTATTCCAGCCGGTGGCGTAATAGGGCATAGGGGGAAAAGGGAGTCCTCAAATCTCAAAATTTGGACTTTATATCTCAAAATGAGGACTTTTTACCTCAAACTTTTAAGAAAAAAATGTCAAAATTTGACTTTAAAAATAAAACGTTTGAGATAAAAATTCAAAATTTTGATAATAAAAGTCAGAATTCTAAATGAGATATCATAAAGTCCTTTCTTTGTCCCTCTACATTTTATCTCCTGCCTCTCCTCTTCTCCATGTTGGTTTTTTTTCTCTTCTCTCCATCACTTGTCTACTAATCATCTTACATCTATCTCTTTTGTGTTCACCATGCTTTTTTCCTTTCCTATGTCCCTATTGAGCCACCGTACAATTCCACTTGTTTCAAAGATTGATTCCTTATACGTGCCATGGAAAATTATAATTAGATTATTGTCATATTTTCGGCATCGCTTCCCACGTTAAAGAAGTACGGGGGGGGGGGGGTGGCAAGACAAGAGTTGTCAAAATTTACCAACTTTACATGTTAAGAAAGGTCTGTTTGGAAATCAATGCTTTGACAATTATTGGGGCCATACCCCCGCCCCCATCCCGGTGTCGGTGGCTCTACAAATGTCATCTCAATAGCTAGTACATTTATGCCTGGTTTCATTTACAATTTCGGTTTTTCATCGAGTTATTTAGTTCAATGTTGTTTTGCTTTGTTTCCATATCCTCGGAACTAGACCAATATATGAAGAAAAAATCTTTCAACCTACCCCGTATTTTAATGTTGTGTTATTTCCTCCCATGCATACAACAATACCATTAGTAATATTACATTCAAAAAACTTATAACGACCGCCATCTCCCCAGTACAAAACAAACTATGGCATAAAAGGTTAGAACATGCTTGTCGCATCTATACACAGTACCTGGACTGTAGAAATGTGCATTAACGACGGATCCTGCTTGATGGGGAGTAAATCTATATATACTGACGTCCCATCTGCCTTTCCCTATATCTAGAGACGCCTTTGAATGGCTCTCATCCGCTCACGTTATTGAAACCGGTTAACCGAGAACTATACACCGGCTGTATGGGCCGAAATTTTGGGAAATCTAGCTTTGGGATCACATCACTTAATCTTAAATTTGTTTTCAAATTGCGTCTATTAATCTGTAAATATTACAGAAAATCATCTCGACCGTCTAATTGAAAATGCGAATAGATGTAGCTTGAGGGTCATAGAGAGCATGTTTTAGGGGATGGAAACTGCTTTTTCCGAGCCCTATATGATCAGCTAATCAGAATCGGAGTATAGCTTCTTTGGCCTACGGTACATAGGAAAATAATTCAGTACATTTAATACTACCAGAACAGGAAAACATCAGCTTTGGTGAACATTCTAATTTATACGTTTGCTTGATATGTACTGCAACTATGTTGTCGTTTTCATTCATTGTGTGTGTGTGTATAGACCCCAACACTAATTAGTCTATAAGTGACAGCAATGTGATCAGGTACTATGTTCTACTTGACTTCACAAATACATAAAGGCCATATATATATATAGCTCATATCATATCATCACATAACAGTAAATGAATCAAATACCCAATATAACAAAAATAGTCTACAGTTACACAGAAAAAAAATTGCTCTATCTAAAATCATAAAATATATATCTTACCTGGTAGAATCAATGTGATTTAGAAAGGTTATCATTATCAATAAATATGATTCCGAGTTTCGTTATACTAATCAGGACGGTATGCTAACGGCTCGTTTTCATCTCCTCTTCTGTATAGCTATATGGTGAGAGGTTAACAACGCAGTTTGGATTCAAAACAATTTTCTGTTGATTTGCGTTGATTTTGTTTGATCAAGCCATTTGAAAGATACTTAAAACAATCCCATAGCAATTATCTATAGATCATTAGCATATGCCCGCGATGAGTCGCGTTTTCCTATGAAATTAATGAAACTAATGGTGACGTCAAAAGTTTTTCCAACTTTCCTCTTTTACCGCATGTGATAAATAACTAATATGAAAAATTGTCGGCAAGAGTGTCTGGGCGATGAAATGGTATATAGTCGAATCGAAATCAGTCGTTACTTTATAAGCTGAGTTTATGTTGATTTGATTGAAAGCCCCTCCCCACTCCCACCACACCCCACCCCACCCCACCCCTAAACCCCCAATATAATTCGGTTTGGTAAAATTGCCTACCAGTCTAAAAAAAAAGTTAAAGCTGCTATAATAAATAGCTGATAACGTATACAACAAAGGTATATTTTGCTCCTTTTGTCCACATAGACGACCACTACGTGTATTTCTGATACGGCACAGAATGCGGTGGAGATGGTATGTAATCGCAAAGAGGAATGCACATTTCTAGTCAATAACGCTAATTTAGGTGAAAGTGATCCTTGCCAGGGAGTGTTCAAGATGATCACCGTGGACTTTATATGCGGTACGTATATATAGTATTTGTACATTACAGTATATTAGTTTCACATGGTCTCAGTTTCGCGACTTTGTTTTTATACAGTATTCCCCTTCATATATTAACATGCTAAATGTTGCTACAGTTTCAAAATAATAACAATAATTGTGTACAGTTCTAGTATCAAGTTATTTTAAAATCCGAACAGCAGAATTGGGATAAAGCGAGTTAAAGGAGGTCGTGACAAGTTCTAATATTGCACATGCCTGCATGGGCATAAAATATATTACCGTTTTTGAAAGTTGAGATCATTCTGAACGGTATCGTTATAACACCCTCTGTATCCCCTATGCACGATATCACCCACCCCCCCCCCCACCACCACCACCACCAACCCAATGTTAATTTGTCTTCAATTTAATCTATGCATCTGGATGTATGCGGTAACTTATCGTTAGCCTGCATATCTTGAAGGCATTCGTATATTTTAGCCATATACAAATCCCGGTTAGTCCGCTCAATCCTACCAGTATAAATGTTGTTGTTGTTGTTTTTTTTTCGTTATTTTTTTGTTGTTTTGTTCGTTTTTATTGTTGTTGTTTTTATTCGTACAGAAGACCCTTGCAGCTGTGTTTCCTGTCCAAAACCACAATTCTGCGAAGACGGGGTCTGCGTTTGCCCAAATGGGTACCAGCCACCGGATTGCAACCCACGTAAGACTATTAAAAAAAACATTTAGTAAAGGCTCCATAATTGACACACCTTCGTAATTAACGCACCTTCAGATATTATTAGTAACGATACAGCAGGCAGCCTAAACTTTTTACAGTCAAGCAGAGTTACATATTTAATGATTTTTAATCCATGTCAGGTATATGCTGATCAAATTGTGTTTTTTTAATGCTTTTCACATCCTCCCTCCAGTTTTGCACATTTTGCTGGCATTTGGAAACCTTACTCACTAAAAAGTTTCCAAAATTACCTCAATATAGTACCACTTTACTCTTTGGGACCTCACCTGTCTGAACTTAGAGGCTCAGACCCATAGCAAAACAGCTATGGAACGCGAAAAGGGCTAACTTATTTCGTTGTCGAAACTAAGTTTGTTGTTGTCTAAACTAAAGTTGTTGCTGCTGTTTTACCATACTATTGCTCAAACTCACCTTGATGTCTATAGTTCCTTTGTCTAAACTTACGTTGTTGTCTAAATTTACGTTGTCTAGACTTACGTCGTTGTTTACACTTACGTTGTTGCCGTCGGCGCTGTTCAACCACGTGATCAACCACGCTGATCAACCACGTGATGTAAAACATAGGCGTTTCGCACGAAATTCAACAAACATCACCAGCGCAGGGGAATGCATGATACCTAGGCTGCTCCCACTACTACTACTGTTACAACTAGAGCCCTATTGGTACTCTTATACCACTGCTACTACTACTAGACTCAACAATGGAAAGCATTCTAAGTAGTTTAGAATGCCCACATATACTAATTAACGACGTGCGTGTAGTAAGCATATGCAGTGCAAGTTGAATTTCGTGCGAAAAGCTTTTTTTTACATCCCGTGGTCAAGCAATTGTTGAACAGCGCCGATGGCAACAACGTAAGTTTAGACAACGACGTAATTTTATACAACGGAAATTTATACATCACGGTGAGTTTCAGCAACAGCACGGTAAAACAGCAGCAACAAGTTTAGTTTAGACAACAACACACTTAGTTTAGACAACGAAATAAGTTTTCCCTATCCGCGTTCCATAATACTACAGTTCGTTTATCGAAGAATGTGTCAATTTAGGGGTATGAAAGTCCTTGGCACGGCAGACGTTTTTCCGTTTACGTTGCGAAGGAACAGAATAACAACAAAATCTGAGGAACTACACATATGAACCAGAATGCAAAAATGCATGGTGGTTCGATGAAGTAACATGAACAGTTTTCTTCATGAGTCTGACGTAATGTATAGTGAGGGTGCACATGTTTACAAGGGTTTCACGATTTGACCTCTGATGACCCTAAATGACCTTTGACCTCCACCAAAAACAGTGGGCTTCTTTAACTCAATGTGGTACTTTTACACACTAAATATGAAATCCCCCCAAGCTTTCCTTCTTAAGATATCGTGTTTACAAGGTTACATTTGACTCCTGGTGACCCCAAATGACCTTTGACCTCCACCAAAACAATAGGCTTCTTGTACTCAATGTGGTACTTCTACATACCAAATATAAATTGGTCTGACCTTCTCTTCTTGGATATCGTGTTTACAAGCTGGGTATCACAAACGCACACACACACGCACACACACGCATATACCCATCATGAATGCAAAGGTTACGATTATCATCGAAACCAAAAACGAATACAGTTGAGTGATTTGTATTTTTCGTCGATAGACATCATTAATTAAATCTAAATGCGTCAACTGCCAGTAAACAACCTTTTACTAAGGAATAAATAGTTCACCTATACAAAGTATCGAAAACAGTGAAGCATTGAACAGAAGTCTCCGTGGAGTAGAGCACTGAACAATGGTGTTGTTAGGCGTTGTTTGGACACAGTTCCAATAGGTATCGTCTGACTAACTTCCTCGCCTGAATGACTTCATTATATCACCGGTTGAAAAATTTTGTTGAGCTAAATAGGCAGGCTGTCGGAGATCGTAGCTGCTGAATAAAGGATGTTATTCAAAATCGAACTGTATATTCAGTACATTGCATCTATGATGGTGAGCATTAGTATGAGGTGCCGTGTATGACAAATTATACTCCAATATATAGGTTATGAAACCATATATATATATATATATAAATGAAAATCGTAATCAGTTGGAAAATCAAGAACAGTGAAAAAAACTTTCAGCCTCCACCGGGATTCGAACCACGGGCCTTCCGCTCTGTACGCGGACACCCTAACCACTAGGCTTTGGACGCTGATTGTATGTCCAGAGGTTCGAAACCGGTAAGGAAGGTCGTAATTCCACTGTAGGCGTTTGTCACCTGTATCGAACAATACTAGTTCTGTTTTTGGTGACATATTTTGCCTTACTCTAGAGATCAAACATGATGCTAACCAACTCGTAATTCCACTGTAGGCGTTTGTCACCTGTATCGAACAATACTAGTTCTGTACTACGTATATACTATACGTATATATATACGTACCTTAGGTCGACAGTTTATGGTAAAAATTGTACCTTAGGTCGACAGTGTACCTTAGGTCGACATTTCAGTGTGGACCTATTGATTTTACTACCATTTTAAGAAACCTTTCGAAAATAGCTTTATAATGTTCTCCGTCCTCTAAAACGTTCATTTACAAGGTTTGGTTAGAGTCGGTTCAGGATTAGGGTTCGAAAAAATCGATTGAATTTAGTGTGTAAGTCAATGTAAATGTCGACCTAAGGTATGATCCAGAGTAATATATATATATATATATATATATATATATATATATATATATATATATATATATATATATATATATATATATATATATATATATAATATATATATATATATATATATATATATATATATATATATATATATATATATATATATATATATATATATATATATATTGGAATTTAAACTATAACCTACATAAACTAGAGTATAAACTATAACCTATATATATATTGGAGTATAAACTATAATCTATATATATTGTAGTATAAAATATAACATATTAGGATATAATCTATAACATATATATATCTGGGAATAATCTAAATGTATATATGGTTTCATAACCTATATATTGGAGTATCATTTTGTCATTAACGGCACCTCATACATTAGTCTTGTTTAGAAGCCCAGTACGTACAGCCAAGGAGCTATAACTAGCAGCCTAGTGCACCTTTCTTTTTCACAAAGCTATTTTCCTGCTGTATCTGTTTGCTCTACTGCTCATAGAACGTCCGCGACAACGCTTTCGACACCTACTAGGTGTCAATTGGGCCATGGAGCTATAAATAGCTCCATGATTGGGCCCACTTCCACTAAAATGTTTATTCAAGAAGTACTGCCTCCCGCAGTGAACAATCCCTTGGCCTTAGATTGGTTTGTACACTGCAGGACGGTCGCTAATTGCTGTGGAAGGAACATAATCTGAAATGACACGCAATTTCGTCATAATGATATGAATAAAGATTTTGTGGTTTTGATAAGTTCACGCCCCTTTTTGGAGAAATGTCCACGACGTTTGTATTGGTTAGCTCCTCGGGCTTGTAAGTTACAGTGGGGGAGAACATTCGTGGTAGGCAGAAATGGACTCTGAGGTATGTACAGTTGCACGCGAGTAAAGGAGTATTAGAAACGACTTGGCCAAGATTAGGTGAGCATGATTGTCGGTGCATGCTTCTAGACAAAGTTACATGGAACAATAACATTGACAACTGCATAGATGACATTAGAGAAAAGACCTCATGATATATAAGTGAGTTAATTGTACTGAGCAGTTAATGATTTAATGATAAGCACTTGGGATCCGTTGGCTTCAAAACCAACTTTTGGGCGCCCTGGATATTTGGGGCCCTGATTCAATGAACCCCTGAACCACCTATTGAAACGCCCCTGAAGTAATGTAGTATTTGTCGCCCATTCCAACAACTCACATAATTCTCCCTTTCATTATCAGTTCTACCTCCTATAATAACGAGTATCGCGTGTGAGGGAGATACTTTGTCCATTTCCTGTGGCACAAGAAAAATTTCTATTCTGAGAGCTGTTTACGGACGAGAACATGATGATGAATGCAGTGGAAGAAATTCGGATGTAAGTACATGCTCTCCTACTAAGCAGTAGGTTTATAGAAAAGAATATTATCCCCGCAGGCCGGTAGCCAGGATTTCTCGTGAGTTGCATGGGGGGGGGGGGGAGGGGTGCGTGGCGGGTGGGACACCAACAATCTAAGGACGGGCACAATATTTTTTTGTAAAACAGTCAGTTATCAGCAAGCTTAAACTTCTGCTGCTTTATTATATAGGCTATGCATCATAGTAGCTTTCAATGATATAGCAGATTATACAAACAGTACTATCAGCACTGTATTATACTTGTGTTATCATTGCAAATATAATATTGGAAATTTGGGTAAAGCAGAGGTGAGCACAAAACAAATGTGTTCATTTAGGGACACGATCACCCCCCCCCCCCCCCCACCGCCCACACACAACTCCCGGCCGTGCCCTAGGCAGGATACGGGTGTTATTCTCCGGAAAGTGCCAGGGTAAATCATCCTGCCACTCCGCGCAATTTATATTTTTAAAATTAGGAGTGAAAACGAGTTACCATGTCGACCAGCGGACTGGTGTATATAAGTGCATGGAGCTATTCACACAATATAATTCTTGCTATATATGCTCGCAATGATGCAACCTGATTCATTGTGTGCTTTTGAAGGTACAAAGGATTCTTGCTATATATGCTCGCAATGATGCAAAATGATTCTTTGTGTGCTATTAGCGATACAAATGATTCTCTAGAGCTATAAACTTGTAAGGATACAAATGATTCATTATATGCTGTAAAGATAGATATGATTCTTACTATAGGCCTACGCTCGCAATAATGCAAATGATTATTTTTCGGTGCTTTTAACGATACAAATGATTATCTCTAGATGCCTGTCAGGATATATACGAAGGATTCATTTTGTGCTATTAACATACAACTAAATCTCTATATGCCTGTAAGGATACAAATGATTCAGTCTATCATTTTGAAGATGCAAATGATTCCTTGATTTCCTTCTATGCTCGTAACGATACAAATTATTCTTTCTAGACTACAACAGATTGCGTAGCGGCCGCGTCCATGTCCACCGTTGTGGCCATGTGCCAGGATATGATGTCATGTTTCGTGACAGCCAGCTCTGGAGTCTTTGGCGGGGATCCATGCAGTGGGGTCTTTAAATATCTTGAGGTCGAATATTCCTGCGGTGGGTTTGATTTACATGTTTGGGATTTGTAGTGGGTTAGGGATGGGGTGGGGTGGGGTTGGGGGTGGAGTCTTAACAGAGCGTTATTCAAAATCGTCAGGTATTTCTTAGTACTTTTCACAAAGTATTGTCAATCATTTTTAATGCAAAGCAGATCTGCGTCTAATAATACCTTGATCTACGATGTTGAATATACGGTATGTAAGATTCAGGGGTTTGATGCCTTTAGTGTTAACCAGTCATATAAGTCCCATTAATATCTACCTGTTTAAGGTAACATGACCGTTTTTAGTGCCCTGTTCCTCGAATCCAATGTATAATAAACAAAACTGGTCTCTTTAATTAAATTGCAGAGAGCGCCTATGTGAAAAAAAATATATATGGGCATTGTAATATTTCATCTGAACATTTCTTAAATAGGTCGCCTTGGGGAGGGGGAGGGGGTGAGGGACAAAATATGTCCTTGCTGAATATATGATTTCGCTTTCTTCTTAGCGATGATTTTTAACCCTCTCTTCCAATTTGATTAATCTATAACTAAATTCTTTACCTGAAGTGTAACTATATATGATTTCAAATTAACCAACCTCAGTGGTACCAACGGTCACCTGTCCTGATGACGTACAAGTCACGTGTGATCCATCCTCCTGTGAAGGTGCAGCAACGTGGATCGAGCCATCATGTACAGATGGATTTGAAGGCACTGCAACTGTTTCGTGTGACCCCGCTGCTGATACGAACTTTTTAGTAGGATCTGACATTCCGGTGACGTGTACATGCATAGATGACTTTGGCAATACCGCTAGTTGTTCTTTTAGGGTTATTGTCACAGGTATGTTTAACCAAACCGAAAACAGGCAACTAAGATTATATAGCCTACATAGCATATATATAACCTATATATATAGGCAATATATAGGCTATATATAGCCTATATATAGCCTATATATAGTCTATATATATATGTATATGTATATGTATATATATATATATATCTATATATATACATATATATATATATATATATATATATATATATATATATATATATATTTATATACATATATATATATTTCAGTAGATAGATTAATGAAAGAGACTGAGGGGGGGGGGGGTTGGGGCAAGTCAAAGCAAGCCGTTCAGGTGTGTCGATCTTCAATAATCATTATAACTTACAGCAAATGATCTGCTGATCTTTTGTCATGCCACTGTTATCGACTTGTCTGCCTGATATGTTCTGCATGACTTACGATTTACAGACACAGCAAGGGTTGCGAACAACCTCTTTTATTTTATTTGTATACCGTATTTTCAAATTGTAAGTTTATGGTTAATTTACGGAAAGGTAAATTCCCAAATAACTTTTTTTTTTAAACTGGCGTCTATATAGGTTGGTGAACGTTATCATGTATTCCTAGTGGTAGCACATATGCTTTGTGTAACTTAGATGTATCTTAAAAATACTTCACTGAGGTATTGTGAAGTTGTCCTGCAGGCTGAAAACTATGACATTATGCTGGCTTTCTGGCCAGTAAAGTTAGAAGTTTATATCGGTGATATATGTTTGGTGTGAGAGTGATATTGTATATTAAATATATATGTCAAAAGTGAAGGTCAACTGTTGGAGTGACTTCCAGGCATGATACAAGTGGAAGGTGAGGGGGGGGGGTGGAGGTTATGGTATACAACCACCGGGTTTGAGGTCAATTAAGACACCTGGGAAAACATGAACACAGCCCTGGTAAATATTGGATAATATATTCTCATTGTTTCATAATATAGGCCTTCATTTAGGAAATATGAAGCGGTACAAATCTGTGCCATAACATATCCAAGTGTCTCCATGAACCCAACCTTGTTCTATATGTCTCGACACACAACTATATGTTCAAGACGTACGGCCATGAGTGTTCGAAACTTTTGTATACAGCGGCGTGAACAGATTCGTCGTCGGTGCATTCGCTGTTCTATAGTATAACCATAACGCACAAAATGTGATTGTGATTTTCTTCTTTAGGTTTCATCTGAAGCTATAAATTCAACACGTTAGTAACTGTAGAAACACTACTTATGAAGTACTTATGTCGCACATGGTAGTTCGTTCGACACGTTCATATCAGTTGGCAGTTTGGATATACGTATGTCTGTCTAGATATACTTATAATCAGTTTGGATATACGCATATCTGTTTGAATTTACTCATATCAGCTTGAATATCCTCATATCAGTTTGTATGTACTAATAGATTTTGGGTATACACACATCTGTTTTGATATACTCATATCAGTTTGAATATCCTCATATCTATTTCGATATCCTCATATCAGTTTGAAATAAACTCATATATGTCTGGATATACTCATAACAGTTGTATATACTCATATCAGTTTGGATATACTCATATCTGTCTGGATATACTCATATCTATTACAATGTCCTCATATCAGTTTGTAAATACTCATATCAGCTCGGATAAACTCATACCAGTTTGAGTGTACTCAGCTCAGTTTAACAAGGTTCATATTAGTTTGGATATACTCATAACTATTTGGACTTACTCATATCAGTTTGAGTATACTTATATCAGTTTGAATATCCTCATATCTATTTCGATATCCTCATATCAGTTTTTAAATACTCATATTTGTCTGGATATACTCATATCAGCTTGGATATACTCATATCAGCTTGGATATACTCATATACCAGTTTGCGTGTACTCAGCTCAGTTTAACTCTGTTCATATCAGTATGGATATACTAATATATTTAATTGGATATACCTATATCTGTTTATATATCCTCAAATCAGTTTGGATATAACCATATCAATTCGGATATACTCACATCAGTGTGGATATATTCATACTAGCTTGGGTATATCCATATCAGTTTTGGGTATTTTTTTTTTCGTTATTTATGAAACGATTGGCTCTCCGTTAGTATATATGCATGCATAATGAAAACACTTGAACACGTCATTCCAAAGATTTCTACGTATATCATCGGACAATAATCAATGACCCAAATTAACCGTTCAGGGAGATTTGCCGACGTTTTTGTCTGAGTACAACAGGTACAGGTATAATGGGCGTCGGTTGGGACAAATGATATCGCTGAAGCGTAACATAGGCCTACTTCCATGTAACAGATATACGCGTTAGGAATGCAAGTACAAATAACAGTGTTCATGCATGAACAAGGACCTTGAAACAGAACAATAATCCTATAATTTGCAGGCTTCGTATAGGTAAAATTTGAGTATAACATATTAATAAGTAATATTTATATAGCGCATAATCAGCAAAGCTGCTCAAAGCGCTTTAAAAATGTAACACCTAAAAACAAATAGTAAAATATATATATATATATATATATATATATATACATACATATATATATATATATATATATATAGAACCAATAAGGCAAAAAATGTAAAAGCCAAAGCAACAATATAAAAATACAAAAAATAAATATATATCTGGAAGGCTCCTTTAAGGCCAAAAAAAATGATGCCGTCTTCTCCACAGTTCAGATCTAAATGTTAATGTTAATATAGAGTTTTACATATTCTAGCAACTCAGCCGAAACATGTAAACATGTAACTTGCTGTCTATACAACAGAGCAACCATGGATGGAAGTTCAACGGGTCATTTTTCCTTGAAAATTGGAAATGTAATTGAGAGGATTTTGCTAGTTGAAGCCATCATGAAAGCCTAATATTTGCGCTGTTGAGTTTCCAAGTTGTATTTGAGAACCTGCCTAATGGTTTGTAAGTTAGACTATAAGTAATCCAGTCACTAAATCGATGTGCCTCAGATACTTAAAGGGTAATTTCTCAAATAATAACAGTAAACAAATTCAGGCAGGCTAATGTTATTTGTTTTTTAAAGCTATGAGGTATCAGTGGCGCTATTCTGTTTTACTTGTTGCATAAGACAGCTCATACCATAGAAATTGAAGATCAATTTCTATGGCTTATACTCATGACTCGTGACTGGAAAGTAGAACTTGATAGCCCTATTTGATTAATCAAAACTACAGTATGAAATGCGTCCCGAAAGTAGATGAGGGCGATCTTGAAGAACTTAGCATACTAAGACTCCAGGTGTGTGATCTGCTAAACTAACTTTGGCTTCGGCTTTGAGTACAACGTTGCTATTTGCTGCCGTGTTGGACGAATCTAACCGTAACAGTAAATCCCGACTTTGCGATCCACGTTATAGTCGTTGCCGACTCTCCAATCCGTGGTCCCCCTCACAACTTTGCAAGGTCGGTAAGAGTGGCTCCATAGTTCTTCCCTTTCTGGAAACCAAAAAGCACACAGTTCTTACCATTTGAATACATATATTATTTATATAGCTTTTAATTTGCAAGAGCTTTTTTTTTTCATACTTAGCCTATTTGCTTTGGGGAATAATTTTCTTTGAAAGGGTTATTAAATGCCCGCAATAAAGAAAAGTATGCAAATACTGTATGCAAATAATGTATGCAAATAATGTACACGAAAGAGTTAAGCTATGTACAAAAGATCTAGCGTGTAAAACATGAAAACTTGAGAACTATAAATCTAAAATACATACAAAAATGGCAAAAATTGATAAGTTTCAAACGATTGTTAAAACTTTTATTACATTTCGAGATAACCAAAAAAAAAAAGAGTTTGTATCAAATTATAGCAGCTAACAATAGTTTTGGGGAGTTTTGGGGATGGGGGGGGGTCATACGGTCACATCCCCTCCCCCATATTATTCAGACATTCTCCCAATGTTGCTTACAATAAATACCGGTCAGCACACGCTTAAAAATGGAAATTGGTACTATACATATATGTAGTTATAATGATGGAAATAATAAAAACCCTGCCGGACATCAATCAACATTTATGCTACACCTATCCCCCCCCCCACCCCCTCCCCTCCAACAAAAAAAAAGTTACGGGACTGGTCTCATCCGTCCACTAAGAGGAATTATTGTTTTGCTTTTACAACAAGATTTGTAAAAAATAATGGCAAAAATCAGAGAATTCTACTCATTTTTTTATCTGATTTGTTTTTTCTTTACCATAAGCTCCTACCTTCGTGACCATCGTCAGCGATCCAGACGTTGCTTTAAACGCTGCTGGAGTGGTTTCGTTGACAGCCATAACTAACACAGCTTCCCTAGAAGATACCATTACCTTAACTGAAATTGGTGAAGAACCAAGACACCTGATCAGTGAAACCACGGTGATACCATTTGGCAATATTTATCAGATAACGTCATCTAGAAAATCTGTTTCAAGTCTCTTTGGAACTCATAAAACATCGGTCACTTACAGTGACGGGACCGTCTCAGAGATTACAACATTTGTCAGACCAAAATCAGGTAATTTTTTACGTCACTCCAATAACCCCCCCCCCCCCCCCACTCCTCCTCTTCCACTCCAGTTTCGACTCCCCGTTCGGTCCCCAAATTACAGCATACTGTAAATATCTGTAAAAACAACCGTTTTTAAATTAAAAATTATAACGTCCCAGTCTTCCTACAGATTTTTTTTGTCCATCTTGAGAACAAACATTGCATCTCGATGAATCACTATGGCAGAATTTCATTTCTTATTTTCAAAAACATGCTATTTGTTTCTTTTTCCGTCTTCTTATCGAATTAGAAAATTTAGATACTGGTGGAGTTTATACCGTGACCGGATATCCAGATATGTCCAACCCGAAACGTTTAAAGGACCCTCTAATCTTTGGTATCTTTGGATCAAACCAGAAGTTTATCTGGACTAAAAACGGTAAAACATTACGTAATAGAGAACCAACTCTGCGGATAACTACCGTATCTGGTGCAGAAGGAATCTACACAATTCGAAGACAGAGACAAAGGGTCGTGTGGTGTGTTCAGATTCAGGTTATCATAGCTGGTAATGTAACAAGTTCATTCTTTGTTTATATATATATATATATATATATATATATATATATATATATATATATATGTATATATATATATATATATATGTGGCACCCTTCTACATCCGTCTCATTCCCAATGCGATCAATATCCTAGTGGCCTAACTTACCTATTCATTCACATGGGTTTTTTTTTTTCAAACAGGTTGCATTATATGACTGCCATTTCAAGTTTAATTGAGAAATATTTTTTTCATCATGGTTCATCCCTTTTTGTTGTTAGAATGCCCACGAGGTTTCTTTTCCGATAGCTCTGGTACAACATGTACAGGAACATGCGGCTGTACAGGAGGGACGTGTCCCGGTACTACAAATCAGTGTCCCTGCTTAAACGGTGGAGTGTGCGGCCATGACGGTAAATGCCTATGCCCACCGTGCTTCCAAGGGAGGTACTGCGAAAGACGTAGGTTATGACTCTGTATTTTTGTTTGTTTCAATTCTTTACTTAATTTCACTGCAGGTGCATACTGCTGAGTCCCAAGAGCATGTAGTGGTCCTAGGTTTTTCCCATGTCTTCCTCTATAGGAAAATTTTGAAATTAAATGCTGATGTATTGTACGGTCCGTTTATACCCCCTCACCGAAAATAAACCCTCCACGCAACCCCCCCCCCTCCACCCCACTCCTAACACACACACTTACACACATAGAAGAGAGAGAAGAGAGAGAGAGAGAAGTAAGCAGTTGTTATAGCAATTGATCTCTCGTTGTTGTTGAAAACATGTACTAAATTTTGTTTTGTTTTTTAAAGTTGAGATGTCATATAGTTGACGTCATTTTAATAATGCCGGTGTTATTTATCATTTTTTTTATAAATTTTTGCTTATCAGCCAAGCAGAATACCAGGGAGATTCTCAAGGCTGTAGATAATGGTCGTGTGACTACGTTTACATGTAGTGATATCCCCGGAGGAAGTGACGACTGTAGATGTAGCCTGTTCTGTTATGGTGAACTGTATGGCTGCAGATGTGGATGTGGATGGCGAGGAAATGGCTGCAATAAGAGTGAGTTGTTAAACATAAAACGGAATACTGCCATCTAATCCTTATGTACATTCAAACGCGACAAAAAAATGACAATTGCACATTTTTGGGTAAAGGAATTAGTATATGCCAGGGGAAAACTAAATGGACCGTGTAGTACCGATAGCGGCGTGACTATACGCCGTGGGGCGGGTGAGGGAGGGCGTGGTCACTTCAAGGAACCCCCCACCCCCCAAGGAAAATGAAGGGCTGAGACACACTGAATCCCTCCCAGTGCCTCCCACGCCACCTCCTCTTCCCCTTCATCCATCCGACCTGGCACACACCCTTTTCAAGGAAAGATGTAGGCCCGAACAACCACCGGTGGACTCTTTAATTTAAATCTAGTTACGGCTCGGGCTGGGAAGTGACGGTCCAGTACTCTGCAGTGTTCAAATCAAATGTGTGTGTGTGTGTGGGGGGGGGGGGGGGGATTAGTATCAGATTTAAAACTAGTTTTGAATCTTTGAATAGCTTTTCACGGTGTGTAGTGGACATGTACATATTACAAGTTTAATGTTCATTGCTGCAGCGCTACTAATTACTCTTGAAAGTGCGACAAGGTTTCTTTCTTTCTTTCTCCTCAGAGTGTCAACGGGGTTGGTATGGTGCTGGCTGTCTCCAGAAGTGTAACTGTATGTCAGATTCGCAATGCCATCACGTGACAGGGGCATGCACAGGACCGTGTCCTACCGGTTTCACGGGCTTCAATTGCCAGTTAACAGAATAAAGCAAAAGGAATTCCTATTTTTTTCTCTCCATATATATTTGAAACAAAATTTGCTTAACAATTGGTTTTATTTTGCATGATAAAAGATTTCATGAATCTCATTTTCTCTAGTTATAATAATAAAAACAGTGTTTTTTTTTTTTTAGAACAAATCATAAAATATAAGTTATGGATGAGAAAAGGAGAAAAGACATCCCGTTAGACCCTTTCATTTACTCTTACTCTACATTTTGTAAACACCATCAATGTATTATAATGTCACACTACAGGGTACAGTTAACCTTTTATGTATTTCTTTTAAGAATGGTGGAAATGGCTTGTTTCGCTTGAACTACGTGCCCAAGCTCTCCAGACTTAAAAGTTGCCTTAATTGATGGTCGTCTAGGGATCTGACCCCTATAGGACGTGATGAAATTGTCAGAACTTCTGCTCTGTCCAAACTAGTATTTCTCTTTCTAATTTTGCCAAATCCTCCTAGAGAGAGTGCATTATAATGATCTAGAAAAAGTCACCTTTGACTTTATTTGGTCGAGTAATCCCGATAAAATCAAACGTTCGGTTAGCGACGGAGGGCTAAAGGTTACCCACATCCCTATAGCTTTATAAACAGCATAAAGTGTACAAGGATTAGAAGATATTGCAATGATAATTAAGTCCATTGGAAGATATTTTTTCGATATAACAGTAGTAGGGATGGCCCCAGATCGCACCCGTGGAGTCCCAATTTTTGATGTACCCAGATTCCCTCCAAAGATCTCACCCGTGTAATCCAACTTGTGATGTACCCCCATTAAGATGTAGCCACCAATGATCTCACCCGTGCAATCCCACTTTGTAACGTAACCAGATTCCCATATTAGATGTACCCTCCAAAGATCGCACGATCGTGCGATCCTACTTTGTAACAGACCCAGATTCCAAGTAACTGAGATGTAGCCACCAAAGATCGCACAGTCCTAGATTGGTGTAGTGATCGCCCACCAGTACAGTACCTATATGAGTACCTATATACTGGTATACACTGGGCATACCTTTTGATATTTGAGATCGCCCATACTAATGAGTAAGAAAGGATCGTGTATCATATTATGGGATATATTTTAGATGCATTGCTTCTAGGAGTGTCGCTTCATTGCTTCTTTCATTATAGATATAAAAATGCGTTTTCTTAAGAAAACAGTTCTTCCCAAAACAGGATGTTTTCTTTGGCTGAGGTACAGGTGCTATACACCCATACAATTGCTTATTTTACACATGAAGTATATAAATTTATGACTTTTCAGACTAAATAGTCGCGTACCCAGATGTAAATGAGTTTTTCTTTAAGTTGAAGTTTGCAATTAGTATCGAACGTTTTAAAGATTTCAGATTGTCTAGATCTAGGAAAAATCTTGTTACTTTCTCTGACTTGATACAAGCTTTTACTCCCTGCTAGGGTCTATTCCAGTATTGTTTAAACGAATTGTTATCTATTCACACCATTGTTATATGCTTTTCTTCGGCTTCGGTTATTAATTGGTGTTTTTTTTTTCTGTCAGAGCGCTGCAACTTGCAAGGTGCAGGTGAACTATAATTGTAAATATGCGAATCATTGTATCTGTTACTTAATAATCACTGTAAATTGCATGCAATCTGAATTTATAAAAAGAAGAAAACAAATATTGTCCTTTCCTTGCTAGACCGTGAGGGATTGAATATAATGGTTCTTTACTTTACTTACGCCTACATAAGTAAAATTGAAATAGGCCCAAAGTGTTCTGTTCATGATTCTTCTTGCTAAACCTATGTGTAACTTGAATTCTGATAATGTATCAGAATTATTTGGAAACATGAAAAACATTTAGCCTATAGTAACATTTTTCTATCTAAATAATATATTACAAGTTTGCATTAATCTTTGTCTTCCTTCCCTCGTGGTAGTTTTCTCCATTATGTTATACTTCCGGTGGCGTTATTGTTCTACAGATGTGGGGATTCCTCCAAATAAATGGTTATAAAAGTATCCGTCGATTTCGGTTGATTTATTTATTCTCTCCTTGTTCACTTAAATGAATGTTAAGTAACCAAACTGTCAAAGTAAGTTGAATAAATATGTATAGAAATTGGAAACAAATGGATTATGAAACCATTCTGATTCTGCTGATTACCCAGAAGTAGGAACGATGGACAAACGCTCTCCCTACAAAGTTGAGGTCGAATACTTTTATATGATGTTTCACACAAAAAAAGTTCGTAACTGTGAAACACGCACCTCCTCGAAAAAAAAAGAAATGATATGCAGTAAAAAATAAATAAAATAAAAGATGGATATATGGATGGGGAGGAGGAAGGGTGGATGGGTGGATGGGTGGGTGAATGGAAGGATGCGTGTATGGGTGGATGGATGGAGGAATGAATGAATGGATGGATGGATGGATGGGTGGGTGTATGGATGGATGGATGGGTGGATGGGTGGGTGGATGGATGGATGGGTGGGTGGATGGGTGGATGGGTGGGTGGGTGTATGGATGGATGGGTGGGTGGGTGTATGGATGGATGGATGGGTGGGTGGGTGGATGGGTGGGTGGATGGGTGGGTGGATGGGTGGGTGGATGGGTGGATGTAATCGAGTGTGTGAATCTCGAGTAAACACATCCCACGATGGCTTGGGAACAATCACCATGGTAGCTACAAGGGTTTTAAGGAAAGGAGCTTAAAGAGTAGATTAAATTAATTCCATATTATTACGTGGCATTACCATTAGCTTGGCCACTGACCACGAATACCGTTTTCATCAACATAATGCACGATTTAAGTGGACCCAATAGCCCTATCATACCTGCTTGCTGCAGGCTACGTGGTGTAGGCTCTCCGAAAATAAAGAATGCAACAGAGATGTATATGTTTATCTCCGGCAAGAGACTTCAAGTCCTGGCTCCCGAGATCAAGAATGATTCATTAGTTTTCGAGATTAAGACTCTTAACCTGAAACAATAGTTCTTGTACCCATCCCCTTTATCCATCCTGTTAGAGGGTATATAGGCAACGGCTCGCAAACAATAAACAGGGTGCGATTCAAAACGTTTTGAACGAAAACATTTCGGGGGGTCGCGGGATTAGTTTGAGGACGCGGCGGCGGCGGTCCATAATATAAGCTAGTTTCAAGCATTCCGTGGACATCGTCTCTGAAGGTCTAGTGGATCGTTGTCAGGAGCGAATCCATCATTCCTGGTGTGAGGGGGTAATGCCAAATTGTTGTCCCCGTTTTAAGAGTACAAGAATGAAGGTTGAATTAACGCGTGTATTGACGATGTCTCACGATGCGGTCTCTGCCACAAGATCGCAAGTTGAAGAAATTTTTAAAAATTGGTAAAACTTTAGCTTAAATGTGCTTGTTTCTTTTTTTTAAACATTCTGTTTGCAGGCTGAGGGGTTGGAGATGGACTGATCCCCCTGCAGTGGCGCAGAATCCATACAGTCAGGGGGCGAATGCCCCCCCCCCCCTGAAGGACTCAAATGGACTGCTTGCGCCCTTTTCAGCTTTTTACTACTTTTTACTTATTCGCGATTATTGACTTTTTATTGCGCTCTCATCTACCTATTGACATTTGTCATATTCTGTTGGTGTAATTTTCTGACAAAATGGCGATGACACCTATTTATTCTTCGATTATCTGCAAATTAGCAAGGCCCGGAAAGGGTCATTTCCGTCGATCTAGGGAGTATCTTTACTCAAAAATTTTCTGTACGCTCCGCGCCAACCTGTGGTGGCGCTCCGCTTAGATAGTGTTGAAAGCGCCCCTACAGACCATTCTTGCCCCCTCCTGACCAATACCCCTAGCTCCGCCACTGTCCCCCTGGTTATTTATGCGGGCTTAAGTCCCCTACTGCATGCCCGTGCATACTAAACGTGGCTGCATCCCTGCTCTACCCTCTGTCTCGATTTGGATTTTTGTAGGGGGGGGGAGCACGAAATTTGAAATACATCCGTTCTAGGGAGACGTTTCCCTCCTCTTCGAGAAAATTTTGTTTGGTTAAGAGCCTATGGGGGCTAAATGGAGAAAGAACATTGCTGTCCATTCCATCATTTTAACTACACATTTGTGTATTACAAGCATCATCAGATCTTGCCAATGTTTACGTCGTTACATGCTTGAAATATTTTCCCCTCCCGTTTCGTCCCCGGATTTTCTGCGGGAGCATTAATCCACCTCACGCTCCCCAATGGCTACGCCACTGCTCATTTGCCTCATCCTCATGGAAGATCCTGGGTTGCAGGTCTCAAAGCATGCGGACCGCGGCTTTGGCCCGGGGACGTTACTGTCCCATCTAAGAACTTTCGAAATTTTCGATCTAACCATAACAACTCCCTGATCCGGATCTAACATCGAGAAATAGTGTGCTTAGTGATGGCAGCATACCAGATTGTATATAGGTACACATAATATAGCCGACCTAACACTAACAGTAACAATATTTTATATGAAAATCGAAAAGCTGAGCGAACATGACGGGATTGCCCCCAATTTCTGCGGTAAGTGTAGCGTTTTGTTTAGTTATGGTAAACTATTTTCGGAAAGTGTATATAATAGATTTAGAAAGTTTGCAGTACTGTATATAATAGAATAATTTGTGTGAAGAAGCAATTTATCCATTTTTATACACTTGCAGGAACACTAACACAGTAGCACAACGTTATATACGAAACATTCACTGAGCAACCTGTGCACGTACACATTGTATCAGTTGTACTTCAGTTTTCAATCAAAACGAAGCATTGAGTCTATTAGAAGTGTAGGCCTTTACTAGTAATGGCAATACTGCATTGCTAGCCTACGTTAGCTACACGCCCATTACTTTAGTGTATAGTAGTAAAGTGTATATAACAAACTCCTAAGTCCTAAGTCTACACTGGAACTAGAAGGTGCGATATGAATAATTTCGCCCAGTATTGATACGTAGTTCACATAATGGCTAAATTTGGTATATTGTGGTTGTTGTACCATAGCCTAGCACACCTAAGTTAGGCCTAGCCTAACTGCTACATGGGGCCTAGGTTATTTCTTGACAATTGTTACTTTAACTTAGCATAGGCATGGCTTTAGCAATTCCCTGCCATAGCATTACAATTTACATAATACTATTAATAGTAGTAACAGTAGCCTATGCTAACCCAACTTTCTGCTGTATAAGTTAGATAGCAAAGGAATAAATAGGCTGAAACTTGGTGAATGAGAAGAACACATTATGCCACTAGGCTCTAGAGGTTGTAAAGTATAGGTTAGGCCTAGGCCCACATGTCCATCAGTGAAAAGTGTACTGGGTTATTACTGTTAAAGACATTGCAGACTAGCCCCAAACCCAGTGCCGCCCTCTGCAAAAGTTAATTTTCCGTTGCTTGTAAGTGAAGTTTTTTCATGTTGCTACAAAATGCAGACAGTAATGAAATGTGATACCTTGTTAACTTTTATCTGGACCTGAGATGTCCATCGCTGCTTTGTACTGTGCTATTGACCGTAGCTGCATGTATTGACTGTACACTAGTGTCTAATTACTATTTAAAGTCAATGTGCATATATATAGATACTCACGCTTCCCAAGTTCCTACATACCCCATTAGTGTTTGCTACTGTGCAGTACATCATATGATAGTGAAGTTAATTTCAGTGGGCCGAAATCCATATGGCACAGTGATAGCACTGGATTTGGGATCATCAAAGAACTCCTTTCAGTATTTCAGACAGCTTCTTCTCGTTGTTAAAGGGATGACTTGGTACGAAATTGATTTTTGATATTTCGTCAGACAATGCTGCTACATAGCTGTCCAGGGGTTTATGTCTACACTGTCGCTTTATTCTTTGAGAAATGACCCTTTGATCCAATGACAATGTTATGATGCGTTACAAAATATGCCAAGGAAAAATGGTGTTAAATGGAAATCGAAAGGGTGCTCTCTTGAAATATGCATTTAGAAGTTGTAACATGTTTAATCTGAGTTATTACAACATTTAAAAACAGTGGATGAACATTAACATGTAGGTCTCCAATGAGGAGCCAACATACACCTTCAGGTGATGTTTTTGACACTGAAACAGCTATATAGGAACATTACTATACCAGCCCTGTGAATTCCCTGTTTCTTGTGGACTATGTATCAAGTATGAAATTCTGAGTAAATTATATGCTATTGTCCAACTAGATTTGGTCTCCAGGCACAGGACTTCATAATCGAGGCTGCAAACTATAGGGAGAAAACAAAAATACAGGAAGGAAACAGGCTTTATAATACTGTGCAGTATATATCATTATTTTACATACTGTGTGGTACAGTATGTGGCTTATTATTTTAAGGTCAAAATTATGCTTTCCTGGCACAGCATATCAATAAAAACTGCAATACTACCTTCAGTAGATAACAGTTCACAGGAAATGAAAAAGACAAAAAACAACAAACAAAACCCGAAATAGAAAGAGAACTTTAAAGCAAAGTATTGAGTTGCTGGCACTAACATGAAATTTTGGATGCCAAAATCCAAGTTTTCTAGTTCATTAATTATCTTGACTCATCACTTTTCATTCAAGAAAGGAAGTACTGTAAAAAGTTAAATATTTTGAAGTTTTCCCATATTTTGCTTTCACTATTTGTGTTTATTATTGGAAAAGACTCTGCATTGAGTATCACGTTGTCACTCTGTATGTAGTAATGTTTGGCTTTCCCTTAACCTGAAGACAGCGTAAGAAATGACCACGGTAGAATAAATCTTTTTTTTTCTTCTTTTTTTCTTCATGTGAATAGAGTTCTTAAAAGTGTTGTGTACCCACCCTCCATACTGTTCTGAAGAGTTGGTCAGTGGGTGCTTCTAGGTAGCTAATAGGGAATGCTGCATAAAAGCAAGTAAAGTTGGCCCCTGTAGGTATCCACAAAGGGTTTTTCCAATATAATTTAATTGCATAGAAATGAAGTATTTGTCAGGCTGAGGTTTAAGCTAGCCATGCATAATACTAGGGCAAAGGCATGTACATGTACAGACTGCACTGTACAGTATTTTACTGTTGCCTAATACAGTAGTTATCATTTATAAATGTTATGTTACAGTATATGGCTACATAACTCTGGATCAAGGTACCTCCTACCTCGCAGTGGATAACTTTAGCAGATACATTATTCATAGTTATATGTTCTTGTGACAAATGTAAAGGTTCCTATATAACAGAGTTTCTAGTGGAATTATGCATTTAAATAATAAAAATAATAATCAGGCAGTTATTATTTTTTTAACAACGCTTAAGCGACCAAGAATGTGCACAATTATGCATAAGTATTGTTATTAATAATAATGAAAAGAGAAAAACTTGGAGAAATCAAGAATTGAATCAAAGTCCGCTTATTACTTGCTCTTAGTTGCAAGTTAGTTTTTTGAATTTTTTAGAATTTTGGATGGGTCCGTTTGGGTGTTGAACTGTTGACGAAACACCAGACATAGCTTGTAAAGCATGTAGACTTTGACTTGCAAATTTGACATTAATAACGACATTTGATGTATTACTAAATATTATGACAAAATACAATACTGTCAATTTGTTGTACCTTGTGTAATATTTAATAATAGAAAAGAAAACCATTTTGTCTTCCATTTAATCTCAAAGGCCTTTGGGGTTTTACTTTGTGAGAAATTTCCAATTTTTAAGCAATTTACTAAATTCCCAGCCTTTCCGTCTCAAATTGATCATTTTGGCCTAAAAATATTGGTCAACAATGTTCTGTAATTATTAATTATTAAAGTCCTCCAGGATTTTTGTTCAGATTAGTTTTTCCATTTCTTTCAAAGAGTTTTTTTCTGTCGTTGAAAATCATATTCTCCTTCAAAGTGGCCTCGATGTTGTACATGTATGCCTCTTTAATTGTAGAAGCAAAGAATAAGTACCTTCAGGGTTTGAAGTTCAAGTAACCCCTAGAAAAGGTATAAAATTTGTGGTAAGCTGTAACACGTCAGCTTTGACATATAAATATATGTAAAATGAATGAAAACAATTGATGAGTTATGAAGAACACTCATGAATATTTTGGGCTTAAGTCCTTTGATGAGATCGTAAAGACACAGATTAGTTAACATTTTGTGAATATTTCCTCTTCCTTAAAATTGAATCTCAATGTCAGGTCAACATATCTCGGATTTGTTGCTCAGATTATTATTATCTTGAAACCTTCTAAATAACCTTGCAGATTTAAAAAAAAAAAAAATCACTCATCGTTTGGTAAAATTTTAATGCCCGCACTGGACTAGAAGTTTGATTCAGTACGATTATCTGCAGATGGCAGGAAGCCAAAAGTAAACTTGCACTGCGAAACTCACCTCACAGACAGGAACAGTCACTTCCTGTACTTGGAGATGGTTTATTGCGCGTATCGTGTCCTGTTTGCAAGATGTAGCTCTGTGGGGAGGGTAACACCTTTTAATACTGTGCAGCTATACATCCAGCCAGGATCTGTATATATATCTCATCTGCATGTTTTTAGCATTAATACTTTGTGACTCAACTTGAAAGATGCTCCTTGGCATAAAATGGTCTATTATAGTTCACCGGCCGTATCAATGGTACAAGTTGTTGCACTGACATTGTGAGTTTAGGGGATTGACAGTGCAGTATGTATACATGTATATGTTTAAACTACACTAAAATGTGGTCAGTTAAAAGTGGCTAGAATCATGTCAAAATTGCTAAAAATTATACTGTCCCTTCCTTCCTTTCATTGTTGTTGATGTTATAGAAATATACTGCACCACCGCAAAGCTTTATGAGTCGTTCAAGAGTTACAACTTACATCAAGTACTGTTGCATTGAAAGTGTTCAAGTACGATCTGTTCAGGCTGTACAGTAGAGAGTGCACACGTAACAGTAAACGGACGCAGTTGATCAAACCTTTCTCGGGCGGGAATAGTAACAAATTTACACCGAATATTACACTTGAACACAACATGATAGAAGGGGACTTTATAAACCAAATGATGAAATTATTGAAGAACACATATATTGTTTTAATCAGTGGGATGTTAAATTTACTTCGCTCCTCGCTTACCTGTCTCCCCACAACATTAGGACACTCCTTCTACCGTGCCTAGAATGAACTGGTAACCTTTAACACTGTGCGCCCTCTATGACCGGCCCCTCTGAGCAATGCCCTCCCTTCTCTTGCTACCACCAAATGTGTCTACATCCTTCGTTTTTGTTTGTTTCTGTTAGAACTTTGTATTTTTGGCCAGATTGTTATGATAAAATTATGAGGGATCCAGTAAGGTTTGGAATTTCTCAGAAATTGGAGCAGTGTACCAGTCATTTTCAAATTTCACCTAGTAACATGGGAAATGGAGATCCCTTGAAAAAATGGATGTTGTTTTTGGTGCTTTTAATATTTAGTACTGTATAAACTGTTCTTGTTTAAGACTTGCTACATTTAAAAGCAATCTTTGCAATACTACATACAGTATATGTATACAGAATGGCACAATGTTGTGCGAGTTTGTAAATTGTTCATACCAGCGTTTCCGCTAAGCCGCTATGACGCGATTTTGACGCAATGGCTTGCCGATTTGACGCACTGGCGTTCAGAGAGAGAGAAAAAAAAAAGAGGGTTTAATTTTCTCCTGAATTTTATATAGTGAATAGGAAAAAAAATGTTTCAAAAGGCATGGTGTTCAGAACTTCAACTTGAAGTGAAGAAATTATTACTGGAAATTGTTTCCAATTTATCGTCAGAAATGTTAAATTAGAGATCGTTAACTTTACCGTAGCTATGTTTTTCTATACAGTCATGCAGATTTAGTTCGATTGCTGTAAAGCTAAATCATATAATGTAACGTGCACGTGCGCTGATGCATTGCCTACACTATGATGGTTCGCACTACCAGTGTACTAAATATAATATCTGTAGCCTACTACATTGCAACAGGGTCAGAAATAAGTGGGGCGACGGGCGATTCGCCCTAGCAAGTGCTAAAAAAAACCCTTTGAAAGCACAATTGCGAGGGCGAAAAAGAAAAGAGAAATATAAGAAAATCGTCCTCGTAATATCAGGTGTCTGTGTAAATTTAATTGTGACATGCATTGCTTTAGCTAGTGTTTGCAGTAGCAGCGCGAATCGCACAAAAAGCTCTCACAATCCCGCATCAAATTTGAAGCAATGCGGGAGGGTCGCACACAATCACCGGGAACTTCCTGCACAGTCACTGGCAAATTACGGCCTCAACTAAGCAATTTCAGTACCACATGTTAGCCTAACAACCACACTAAGTCAATGAGAAATGTAGCCTAACCATCGGTTTGCAAAAAAAAAATAATAACAATACTTCGCGTAGCTTTGTTTACATACCTTTCTTGCTGCTATCATCGCGCGCATGGTAGCCGAACACCACACGTAGTAAACGGGAAATTCTAGCCTTAGAAGCATCATCTATTCGCTGAAATTGTGACGCAGTTAGCTAGAACTAAAATATCCATGAAATACTGCAACCTTCGACCACATGTTAGCCTAACAACCACACTAAGTCAATGGGAAATGTAGCCTAACCATCGGTTTGCAAAAACAAAACAAAAAATGCGTAGCTTTGTTTACAACTTTCAATTTGCTGGAAATCGGCAGTTGTTTGGAAGGTATGTGCTATGTCTTAAAGAGGGAATGTTGTATTTTACGTACACTGTTGCTGTGGCGATGGATTGACGGTTTTAAATTTGATTACTTTTCAGAGGTATAATGGTTTCGTATTTGGTGGTGAGTGATTTTATCCACACACGAAAAAATACATGATTTAAGGAAAAGGCACCTTCAGTGGAAGTAAACCTGTGCTTTCTATTTCAGTTGATGGGTTAAAGGTTTTTCGTCATATATTTGGATTGACGTTATTTGCTAAACGATCGCAAATTTCGGCAATTATACTTTCAATGAATTTGCTATAGCCTACGGTCGCAGCTAACTAGGAAGAGGGTACTTGTGCTTAATTGATCCTGATGAATGCTTACAACCTTTTCCGTAAACAGCATATTTGAACTTTGGAAAAGCGCCCCCTTAAACCTTAAAAAAGCCCTCGTAAATACATTAAGGGGGGCGTTTTAACTTTTCATTTTCCAAAATAGCCCCCCAAAGCCAAATCTTAATTCCTACCCTGCATTGCAAGTGGTGCACTATTTGAGCCAAATTTAGCTTGTAAAAATAAAGCATAATATGCAACGAACTAATTTATTATTATTTAGCAATCATCGCATAAATAAAGCTCACGGTTCCATGCCTCAATTTAAAATCAGACATTGGATTGGCCGATGTTTAGTACACATGAGCGTAGCCAGTATGTAGCACTGTAGGCCCGGGCCTAAACTTTTTTTGGCCAAGTTATCTTTTTTATAAAAACACCCATAATTCAAATCCAAGAGCTTGCTGGACGAGTTTTAGAGTCTAGACAGGAAAAACTATTGAAATGAATGTAGCAAGAATATGGCTAAATTAGGTGACCTATTCTTCTGTCATCTAGGTTGTCATTTCTATCGCGTGCCGTTTCAATCAACACTCTACCAGCCGAAAGACTAGGATCCGATCTTGTCAGTTTTTTAACATCTAGTTAAGAACCCGTTTACGCAGATAATATTTCAGTTGAGAAATATTCCACAGTCAAATAAGCCTGTCGTTGATTAACAGACTTTATAGAGCTGCAGCACTTTGTTGCCTGTTGTTACTGGCATACAGTACTCTGTACATACCTTGCTAATGTTAAATACATTATGTAGTATTGAATTACGTACTATTTAACTTGTTTGTTTTTTTGGGGTTTAAATTAAAAGTGATATTGAATGAGGTGTGTCAAGTTACCAAGAGGCCAGAGAACCAGAATGAAGACTCGGGAAGGGCCATTTCCGGCCATCTGGGGGGTTTGTAAAACCAAAAATTTTCTTGTACGCTCCGCGCCAACTGATGGTGGCGCTCCGCTCAGATGGTCGTGCCTACAACTTTGAAATTCCTGGCTACGCCTCTGGTACTAATACTGTCGGCAAAATGTAACATCGTGAAAAGTCAAGAAAACATTGACCGATTGTGTTTTTGGTTCAATACAATAATTTGCCGCAAGTTTTAACCCTCCCCTTAGACCCCTACCCCAGGACGGTGGTGAGTCAAATATTCAGAAATTAGCCATTGACTCAATGGGAAATTTCTTAGAGGAAACACTGGTTCATACAACTTGTTCTAGTTTGTCAATTGTGTGTTTTACAATATAATATACTTCCTTAATTTAAATTTGTTAAATGTGCAATATTAGCGAATGATCATTGGGAATGTTATTTTCAAATTCAGGTCATTGCTGTATAAGTTATATCAACAAACAGGGAAGAGTCTTGAAGGTAATGAGTCATTTCTATATGTACAGTATGATACATGGAATTGTGTGTGCAGATCTGTTGGGCGGGAGGAGGAGGGGGGGTATGTTCTAGATCTTGAGGAAGTACAGTACATCCAGTATTTGTTTTTAATACAAATCGCTGTTTACAAAGGAACTGCTACAGAGAAAGCCTTTCAAGTATACCGAATAATACGAGCAAAGAGTAACAATGATAGGAATTATGTTAAGACTACAAACTCATTTTCTTGGGAATCATTTACGAGTGAATCAACTTCAGGTCATAGCTGTATTAAGAAATTCAAAAATACGAAGAAGGGGAAGATACTTGAAAGTATTGAGCCCATTTCTACTGTATGTATTATGATATATATCTTAGCTGAGAATTTTGTAGTCTTGTGAAAAAACCTGTAGTAGCTGCTATGAAGGGTAGATTCAGAAGTGGGCTGTGCCCAGGAAGTGGGGGCACAGTGCTTAAACATTTCAGTGATGTAGTTTAGGTAGATAGGAAAGTGCATTTGCTGACTGGGAGACAGGTGAGTATCGTCCCTTATAAATCCCCAAACCTGGTCGGTTCTGAGTATTTTACTGCAGTGAATATCCCACTGGGATGCAGATGGGGTGGCCGTGGTGGAGTTCTAGATAGTACAGTACTTACCAACCCCTTAAGAGCCATTGACAGATCTATACGATAAGTGTAAATCACCTTTTGTTTCCAAGTGACTCCCTGGAATGTCTCAAGGACCTGGTTTGGTTTTAAAGCAGCATTTTGCGTCCTTTTCTATGATTTTTCTCATCCTCACTGATTCCACTTTGCCATAACGACATACATAACTAGCTAATCTATTTATATTTTACTTCAAATGGTGGCATAAAAGTCGAAAAAATTGCAACTTTCAACTTTGTTGTTCTCCAAGATATTTTCCGTTGGGAACCCAATAAACCTCGCCCATAATATGAATATTTAAACACTACGAACGTCATTGACAGATACGTAATATAACACCACGCTTGATTTGTGTACAGTCTATATGGCAGCTGTACCAGGGAGTTGCATAACAACTCCCTGGTACAACCAACGCGAAGTCTTGAATCTATTTTTAGCAACGGCTCATAACTAAACCTTCATCTCTGATTGGTTGAATTCAAACTAGTGGGTTTGGCGGAATTGTATGCGATTAATTTTAACTGTGAAATTTGTCGAGGACACTCTTCTCATTTATCGACATAAATCGTTAATTACTCGCTAATTAACGCTCTTGGCAGGGTGAAACTTGGATGGTATCTTAGATTGCTGTTTTATGATTGATACATGTAAAAAAATCGATGCACATGTTAAAAAAGTGGAAAAAAGCGACCCAACGCAAAATGCTGCTTTAGATCTTCTCTATTTCACTCTTGTTTTGTTTGGTTTTATTGTTTTGGAGGGGAAGGGGATGGTTTGCTTGTTATGGGGACACTTAATATTCCATAAAGTTGATCAACTGTTTTTTTTTTATTGTTTTTGTACACCATCATAAACTTTTCAATGTGGTACAGTATTTTATGCAGGTCTTTTATAGCTGGCCCAACTACAATTCACAGCCTGCACTGTTTATGGCCATTCGGTACACACATCACATAGATTTCTCTCTTTCCACCACACCTTTGTGATTCCACTCCACACATGTACCTTTACAATATGTTGCCAAATTGTCCAAAGCTGAGACCAAAGTTTATTCTCAAATGTTGATGTTTGTTACAATTAACAAATAGAATGCACTACCAATCCATTATACAGTTCTTACTACATTTTACTGCAGTGCATAATTGATTTGAATGTGTTGCGATCATACGAAAAGTACAATAAGTCGTTAAATCAAGGTACGGTTTGCTCACCATGATTCACTCCATGGATAATTAGGCAGTCCAGTTGCCAACAATTTTTGTGAACATTTATAATTTATTTAACATTTTGCAGAAAGGAATACAAATTAATCGTGTGCAACTCTTACTGTACCTCAATTTAACTGTAATGCTGTGCAATTGTGACATCCTACTGTGCACAGACTGCAAATTTGCACTGCGGTATGGTTGATACACTCTTTGATAATTTCTTAAAGGAGTACAGTGCGGTATAGAATGTACTGTACCGTACCGTATCTATATGAAACTAAGACGCGCCACACTGAGACTTAATCCATGTCTCATCTCACACATACAGTACTAAGGAGTGTATGAGGTCACAGTGTGACATTCTGTACTCTGTACCGTACCATATCTATATGAACTGAAACGTGCCACATTGAGACTTACTCAGTGTCTTATCTCACTCATGCTAAGGAGTGTATGAGGTCACAGTGTGACATTCTGTACTCTGTCTCATCTCACTCAAAGGCGTATAAGATCACAGTGAGACTTGTTCTACCTCTCACAATATCTCACTCATAACCAGTACTATGAGGTTACAGTAAGAGTTATTCTAATGTACGTATGTCTTATCTCACACACGTACTAAGGTTACTTGTTACAGTGCTATATGGTCACAGTGAGCCTTAGTCCATACATGTGTCATCTCACATCATACTAAGGAGTATCAGGTCTCAGCAAGACTTGACTGTACTCTGCATCTCATGTCACTGATGTAACAAAATGTAGGTCACAGTGAGACTTATACCTTATCTCCTCTCACTCATACAATACCAAAGATTTAAGATGTCGCTACCAAACCCCCCTCCCCCCCCAAAAAAAAAAATAGCTACAAAATGAGGATGGTCCCAGTGTTAAATGATTGTTAAAGTTTGAACATCAGTGACCACAGGGACAAAATTTTTGAAGGATATTTTCTGGTTGCCCCTCAGATGGCAAATTTGGTTGCCCCAAGAAACAACTTAACAATGACCAATATATATACAGCATGTAAACTGTATAGAGAGATGTGTAGGTTCTGTGCATAGAAATCCCGCTTTGGGAGTGATTCCAATTTCTCATTTTAACCTATTTGGGGATATTTAGTTACAGTGCAATCTGAATTTCATGTAAACAACTCATCTGTCTGTCTGACGGCCTCCAATGCTGATTATGGATGTTGCTGACATTCATGAATACAGAAATTCTGTCATTGTCTTGGGACGGAGGGGAGGACCGTTGGTAATTTTGTCCCGGTGATCATTACTGTATTTGAGTTGTCTAGCTAGACAACATGCTGGAATTCTACAGGTGCATTTCCTTGAGTTTGAGCGAGAGATTTACTATAAATAATATGAAATGGTTTCAAGTGTAAAATTTAGATGTGTTGTGGTGAGTTCAGATGTTCACTGTACTAGTGTACTACTCTACAATAAGAAGCACTGAATATATATAAATATGTACTGTGTAGTCCATCAAGATGTCTCATACCAGGGAGTTGTTCCATAACAACTCCCTGCTCATACATTTTCTACACCCAGAAGGCCAGAAAACACATCTCATAATTGGTCCAAATTCCCTCAACAAACCTCTGGGTGAAGTACCTATATACAGGTGCAGGTCTGTACAAAAAACCCTGGTACAAGTTTGTCATCAACAAAATATGTTATATGATAGATCTGTGAAGGCAAATGGAAACATGATCAGCCATTTACTGTACTGTAAGTACTGTAGCTTAGATACTGTATAAAGTATAGTACAACACTAGGGAATGTACTAATTTAGTAGTAATTTGTATGTAACAAGTGTAAACAGTGCAGACATTAATGGTGCTGGCCCGGCAATAAAACTTGTCAATATCTGACAGACAAGCTAGTTTCCTTTTCTCATCCTTAATATTTATACTGTATATAATTTTTTTTTATCTCAATACATTACATGTATAGAGATATTGTAACAGTAAGTGGGACTCTCTCTTCTCTTAAAAATTTTTCAGCGTCTTCATACAAAGTTCTTTTTCTCTGGAATTTCCAGAGCAAGCATATATCATATAGGCCAACAAAAGTTACTATTTTTTATTCCAGAATTGTATCTCATTCTATGACTTTTTCACCGATTTATGTCCAAATTTGGCCAAATCCCTCTGAAAAACAGTTGAAATGAGGCCTTTTTGCACACGCTCCAAAACTTGTTTGTTTCATTGTTTTTGATGATTAAGCCCCGCCTCCAAGTCTTGTGTAGCAGATTGGCTATGACTCAAGCCCCGCCTCCAAGTCTGGTTTGTAGCAGATTGGCTATGCCTCATGGCAGCTACATGTTAGATATATGAAAATGGTCACCCTCACGACCAATGCACACTAATTCCATATACACATTGTTGTGCATTTAATTTATATTAGGACTTCCTCTGTTTATAGCTCCATGGTTTTAGTAATATCAATTTAAGGATTGTTCTTTTGTTCAGGTAGTTTTTCAGAGCAAGAGTCATGATAAGTTTGTTTGATTGCCCATCAGGTATTTTGTATAATTACGTATACACTTTGTTGTGCTGCTGAAGGCTGCAAGTTTAGGCTAGGCCTAATGCATTCTATATTAGGCCTTCATTTAGTAATAGCCACATTAGCATTGTACTGGTGGTGTTCAGGCAGTTTTGGGCCATGGTACAGTAAGTTTGTTTGATTGCCTTACAGTGTGTTTTAATTTTTAAGTTAAGTTTCCAACTTATATATTAACTGTGACTCCATAAATTTAACATAATGTTAATGGGATGATACAACAACTATTCATTTGGAATAGAGTGTATATTGTGCATTTCTAGAATGAAGCATCATTATGAATTAACAGCTTGTTTGGTATATTTCTTTAACCCCCCCCCCCAAAAAAAAGAATTAAAAACAAAAATTATAATCTATCACATTTTATTTTCACTGGAGTATGTATAAAAGAGGAGCCGGCCATAGCATTACAACTTTTATAAGACTATTAAAATTGGATAAGGTTATGTCTTATTTATAAGGATATAATAAGGTTATAAGAAGTATGTTTAGCTTTTTTTTGAACCTGTGATGTTTGACATCAAATATACAAAGAATTAAAAGAAAATACTAAAATGGAGAGGAACTGGGGTGGCTATTAGGGGAGGAGGAGGACACCCATCACTTTCAATTTAAAACTTATATTCTACATATGTACATTATTTTTTCCAAGTCATAAATCCACGAAATCTTCATGTCAAAATTATTGAGATGGAAAAACGTGGGTTGTTTTGATAATTGGAAGTGTACACAGTTTTGATGGTAGTCACCACTACAGTCTACAGTAACCTACGGTAGGTCGATAGGCCTAGCTTTCTCAAGGCGGGCATCAAGAATATGGTCGAGTTGTTCGCCTCTTCTTATTTGACGTTGTCATTGACGTCAAACTATATGACCAAAAATATTATATATATTGATATTGATAATTGTAGAGACAGAGCAAAGATAAGAAACTAGGAATCGAAATTAGAACTTCCAGTATTGAGATACTGCGTCATTGATGCTCTGGTTTTTTTTTTTTTGGCATATCACACACTCTAAAAAATACATGTGATTTACAGAATATTAGGCAGAGGGCACTAAATTAAGTCCATTTTGTGATTTTAACTTTTTTTATGATTATTTGAAATATTATGGCTATCATGAAATAGAATGAAGACCACATGTGCATTGTAAATATTACTTTAATGTATGTACACAGAAACATACTGTAATGTAGAAAAGAATGACGGTCACCACCCTTCAGGCCTATCACTGAGCATTATATATGAAATAATTTCTGTGTGGGGGAAGGAGGAAGGGTTTGTAAGCAAATTCTTTCGAAAAAACTACAGGTGAAATATGAAATATATATATATATATATGTGTATATTGTATTTACTATTTTTTCCAACGGCAACCAGAGTATACTGACCTGCCCCACCCAAGTAATACATTTTATATAAATCCCCTAACAATACATGGAATTACCACAGCTATACAAATGGTGTACTTAACCTTAGAACTTAACTTAAGACATATTACCCAAATACTACAATGCATTTCCACCCTCCCAAAACAATTGTTCTCCTTTACAAGAGATGAATGAGATTACATGATTATCCCTAGAAAATATATTATGTGTTACATCATTACGTCACAATCCCAGGATAAGTCTTATACCACATGCAGATCCATAGGAGTAGCCCCAAAAGCCATAATCTGGTAACAATTTTAACTGGTCTACTTAATGCCAGAGAGATAATCCCCATGTAGTTCCAAAGGGGATTTAACAACCACAATGGCTCCACACCGTTAACACAAAACTCCCCCATTGCTCCACAACTTAACAGTAACAGCCTTACAATATACGTATATATTGGATATATATAATTGAAATTGTAGTGAGTTGGATCCAGAACAGTGAAAAAACTTCCAGCCTCCACGGGGACTCGAACCTGGGCCTTCCGCTTTTTATGCGGACACCCTAACCACTAGGCTATGGACGCTGATTGTATGTCCAGAGGTTCGAAACCGGTAAGGAAGGTCGTAATTCCACTGTAGGCATTTGTCACCTGTATCGACACAATACTAGTTCTGTTTTGGTGATATTTGCCTTACTCTAGAGATAAAACATGATGCTAACCAACTCAGAATCATTTGTTACTCACTCAAAATCATTTGTTACTCCTAAAGCCAGATCTCGAAAGAGATACTTTTGAACAGACTTTGTTAAATGACATGGAGGTAAATGACACAGCGAAATGAATATTATTGAAACTGTAGTGAGTTGGAAAATCCAGAAGAGTGAAAAAACTTCCAGCCTCCACCGGGAATTGAACCCGGGCCTCCTGCTTTATATGCGGACATCTAATGTTTATATATATATATATATATATTTATATGTATATATATATATATATATATATACATATGGTACTATTGGATAGAATATATAATCATTTGTCAAAGCATTGCTGCACTATCTTACTGTACTATCCAGAGCCATACATTCACAAAGTGAAATACTAAAGTATATACAGTATGTCAGTGTTTCTACACATGTGTACCTTCACAGTACCACAAACGATTTAATCACAAACTCGATTGCTCATCTTTGAAGAGCGACCATGATGGGAAAAGCAACATATTTACAGTAGCATTTTAGAATGTTGCCTAAAGTTGCTTTAATCTCACAGTTATGTTAAGGCTACTCCAGCTGAGCTTGGAATGCAGAAATTAGTTGATGGATTTTTGAAAACTATTTTCTGCACAGGTGCCCCTTGGAAATGGATTAGATGATTGCAAATTGCTGTATTTTACAGTATGTGTGTGGTTTTTGTCCGTTTCCAGGAGACCAACAGACCAACCAATCCCATGCAGTGTATTGTACATACTGGGTAACCTCTAGATTGCGCTTCACTTTAATTCAGGCTGTTCAATTGGCAAAATGCCAGTGGATTTCGCCGTTTGCCTGTCGATAAAAAGAGAGGAAAAAAAGGGCACAGTTTGCATTTTCCTGCGAGGAGACATTAGGAACATATTAACACATGATGATATTAACGAGGGGTAGAACAATGGTCAGTTAAAAAATGTCTGTATATACCTAACATTTTTAGCCTTGTACATTACTGTTTATGATCAGATTGTTCAATTGGCTAAAAGCCAGTGGCTTTCACCGTTTGCCTGTCGATAAAAAGAGAGACAAAAGGCACAGTTTGCATTTTCCTGCGAGGAGACATTAAGAACATATTAACACATGATGATATTAACGAGGGATAAAACAATGGTCAGTTAAAAAATGTCTCTACATACAGTACCTAACATTTTTAGCCTTGTACATGACTGTTTATGATCAAAGAATATTAAATAGGGCTGCTCTCGTGTAAGCCTGTTCAGTATATATCTTTATATGTGTGTAATACTGTATTTCAGGAAAGTAACGGTGGGAAATTGACGTTTAAAAGCCAATAGAATCTATAAGCACTTGTGATCATTAACAAGAGGCTCAAAGATGTGAAATACTTGGGCTGGCATACATGTATTAAAGCATATCTTGAGTATAATTTAATACTGTATGTATCATTGTAATGCATAAAGTGAGTCATCTCGGTCAAACAACGTACAGTATAAGCCGTTGATTTGACACCCCCGGAACACATGTATACAGATTATTTGCTCAGTAGCGATACAGTATTGTGGCTTGTACAGTACTGTTTGTGAGGGTACATGTTGCGGCCACCTTTCATGTCATTTACTTACATATTATATTTACTGTACTGATGTAGATACTGTTGTAGTGTTTGTCTGGTACAGAGTCATTGGGATGGAGGATTGTATTATAAAACATTAAATATATTTTCATACGTTATAGAACTATACATGCAGTATGATGTATTTTGTGAATATTCTGTAGTATTACAGTTGGCCCGAGGCATCTTCCTGTTACTGTACATGTTTCGGTTGATACATTAATGTAATTTGTTAAAACCTTTCTTGTTGCTCCTGAAGAGAATGTTGTATCATTTTTATGATTGTTTCATTTTACTTTTCATAGTTATTCATATGTACTGACATGCATCCTTTAACATGCTTACTTTATTCTGTGATCAATATTCGAACAGGTTAGGAAAAGTATCATCTTATTTTTTGCACAGTGAGGCATACAGTACATTAGATTTGAGGGTGTACCCGAAGGAAAATGCTTTCCACCAACAGAAGAATGCATTTCGTGTGCATGTTCTGTATCCTTCACAGCATGAACATAACAATTTGATAAACTTTGCAAGTGAAGATGTGTATATTTGTATTTGGCCTACATTATTCCAAAAGTGATCGTTAATAATGATCGTAAAGTCCATATACTGAAATGGGTAGTGTAATTAACAGATCTTTCAATCCCTGTCAAACCTCTGCTCTACTCTGAGATGAAGACACTTTTTTCCAGTATTCTCTCTCCTCGAAATCTTAGCAATCCTGCCTACGTTTTGCAAGATTTAATACATATTTCATTCAGATATTTATTATTACGCTTCTTTTTTTCTCTTTTCTCCTTATGTACAGGTTGTTGGCGGACACCTGGCAGCCTATGATGCGCTCTATAAACAGGTTTGACATTTCCTCTCAGGCCGTCGATTCCATTTGCTGATAAATGTAGCATTCATGTGTTTGAACATTCTTCACTGATGGAACGGTCAGGAATGTGATCAATTCTCATTCTAGTCAAAATATTTATTTCATACCTGTGTGACAAGTGGGCAGACTCCCTACCGTACAGTAGTACTCCACATAAAACCTAACTATATAACCGTAGTGTAGTGAGAAATCTATAATAGAGTGTACAGCAGTATTTCACCTTACTGTAACAAATTCACACAAGTTTATGGAATTAAAAAAAGTTATTTTCTGATTTTTGTTTCCACTAAAATTGTGAAGGTTTGTATGATCTACTTTCATACATTTACTTTTGTACCCACCTGTAGCACAGGTTGGTAACACGTTTTAGCATGTAGCATCACCCTTTGTATGTATTGCAAAGAGGAAATAAATATACTCTGGTTTTTGTCCCAAGAGATAGTACTGTAGATATAATGCTGCAAAAGAAGAATTTAGTTACTGCACAAATTCAGTGTATTTAAAATGTGTAAGAAAAATGCACTGTACTTTCCTAGAGCTGTGCTTTGAGACTCAAGAGATACAGTTATTAGATTGGTTGATTTTACCCAGTGGAGCTAATTAATGCTACATAGACTGTATGTACAGTATAGCAGCTCAGTTAGTTCATCTATCTGTCTGTTTTTGGTTTCAATGATAATCGTAACCTTTGCATTCATGATGGTGTATGTGTGTATGTCGGTGCGTGTGTGACGTAAACATGATATCTAAAGAAGGGAAATTCAGACCAATTTCATATGTAGTGTGTAGAAGTACCACATTGAGTACAAGTAGAACATTGTTTATTGTGGAGGTGAAAGGTCATTTGGGGTCACAAGGGGTCAAATTGTTAAAACCTTGTAAACACGGTATCTCTAGAAGTAAGCTTAGACAGATCTCATATTTAATAAGTATACAAACCACTTTGAGTATAAGAAGCCTGCAGTATTGGCCAAAGGTCATTTGAGGTCATCAGAAGTCAAATTTTGAATACCTTGTAAACATGATATCTCAATATTGGAAGCTTGGGCAGATCTCATACTTGGTATGAAGGTGTATCACAGTAAATGTGCCCTACTGGCAAATAAAATGTGCCCCTTTGATGAAGAACTGTCTTTTGGATATATCTTAAGCCTTTGTTAAATTTAATATTTTATTTTAATTATTCACGTGCACCATAAAAGTATTGATAGCATGCTAACACATCATATATGTTTAAGTGATATGGCCGGTGTGTATCGGTTTATAGCATAACGAGTGGTGGTTGTGGAATGAGAAAGTGCCCCTCTGATGTTGTGCCCCCCCCCCAAACTTTTTGGAAGCTTCGTACCGTCGTGTGTGGAGAGCAACTGTATCTCTTGGGTTAATATAAAGGGCTGTCACCGTTACACTCCTGAGGACAACGTGGAATGATTTTATTTCATCGTGTGTGACTCTACATTTGGTACATTGAAATCAATTGAGTCACCACTGTACAACTTGGCTGATGTTCTAGTCGCTTAAGACGGTGATTATAGAACATATCCATCGTTGATCTCTAGTTTCAGGAAATCACATACTTAATGGAAAAGACTGCCCAGTAGTAGTAGTATAGTAGCACAGCCTAAGCAGTGCACTTCCCCTGTTGGGAAGTTAAGTTAAGTTGCCAGTAACTCATAAAAAGCAGATGTGGAAATTTCCAATAACATGCCAACCAACACCTTACGCAAAAATAATTTAGATTTTGGACGAAAGCACTGTGGAATCTTTTAATATCATATCTTTGATATTCAGGGGTGGGCGAGGGGAATGGTAGGAGAGGGAAAGGGGTGGGAGAGGGGAGGGGTGGTAAGGGGAGGGGTGGATACGGAGAGTAGAATTAGGAACAGAATGACTTTATACAGCACTCTTGCTTTAAACAACTTCTTGAGTGGAGGGGGGGGGAGGGGGGAGAGGGGAGGGTGGGGAGGGGTGGATAGGGAGAGTAGAATTAGGAACAGAATGACTTTATACAGCACTCTCAACTTGAGTGTGGGGGGGGGGTTGTCTTCAGACCTTGTTATTATGAATGGTACTATTTTTTATCCATAATATTTTTTCAAAACATATCAATGGAAAAGAAAGTTTTAGAAGAAACCATTTTTTCTCTTGCCTTTTTGTCCTATAATAATGCCATGGATATATTGTGTAAGGATTCTTAACAGATAGCCTGGGAAACTCTGTGTGCTAGAGTTTCACAGCAACAATTTTGGGAAACTCACAAACTTGAAACCTATCACCACTATGGTACCTAGCGTTAACAGTTGTTTAAGACAACAGCTTGAGATTGCTTAATAAAGTGCAATTAATTTTGCAGAGATCGTGAAAAATCTTTGATGACAAAAAAAATCCCAACCAAAGTTGACATTTAAAATGGCAATCTATGGAAAGTTGTGTTACTTTTCAGTCTCTAGAAAAGGTTTATTTTCTTTTCATAAACAGGCTGATGTCAACGGTACTGGTAAAATACAGGCTGCAGCTGCTGCAGTGTTTTTGAAGAGATCGGGACTAAAGGAGCCAGTCTTACATAAGATATGGGAGTGCTGTGACAGGTTAGGGCGGGGCTACTTAGACAAACAGGTACAGTATTATAACATGTACAATTTTGGGCTGCTGTCCCCCCCTTTTGTTTTTTAAATGTTTAATTAAAGACTTCAGTTTGCCCAAATAACATAGTCCTTTGTGCTCGAAGTCAATGTATTTGAATAGTGTGTCAGAATGCTCTCGCTATAAATTAGCTGATTGTCCCTTGGACAACGTCAAGAATAGTTTTGGTCACTCGAAAAAATGAGCAAAGGAATAAAGGAAATGAACATATTGAAGAGAGAAATGAGTCTTCTCCTCGGTAAAATAGGGAAAACCAAATACAAGTCACCCTTGATGATAACTATAGAGTAAGTAGAATAAATAATTATGCTTCCTGTGAATCCTTGCATCATACAGTTTTTTTTTTCTCTCTTCTGACATTGTTTATTTACTGTGTACGAGGATCCATTAGAATTCCACAGGACGATGATCGACTGAAGTCATTGATCGGAAAATCATTTTAGGTCTACCTTAGTAGTATCGTGACTCTACCATAGTGGAAACCAATTAACACCGTCTGTGGCGATAGTGACTTCTTGGAAAATTAAAACCCACGGTGTCCGCTAGTTAGTCATTTTGACTAATTATTCTAATAATATCTAGCGTTTACTTTGCTCCTCACTTTACCTGACTCCCCACAACCTTGGCACTCTCATTCTACCATGCCTAGAATGAACTGGTATAAACCTTTAACACTGTGCACCCTCTATGATTGGCCCCCCCCTCCCGGTCAATGCCCTTCTCATTCTACCATCCAAAGTGCAAGCATCGTGTGTGCTTCGTCTGTATTTTCCTTAATTTCTAATCTCTAAGGCCCAAAACATAATAGATATACAATGTGATAGAAAGACTAAATGATAGAAATACTTTGTAGCATGTTACATGGGCATTGTATCACCAATGCAGGAAACTTTATGCTATGAGTTGTCTAATCTAAATGTAAAATGTCGTACAAACATAGGAAGCTGTCATTATTGACAGGGAAGTAACGACTCATTCTTTTGCTGACATGTTGAGATTTTGACATGTTGAGGTTTTATCAAACAGTGTGGAATATTTTGCCCTTTAAATAATGTGTCACGTTGTCTGCCACCAGTATATTCCATTAAACCACAGTGTGTATAAATATGTCTGCAACCCTACAGTATTATATAAGCATGATAAATTGCTTTATATTAGGTTTTTCTATCCTTATTATTATAGTCTCTTCCATATAGTGCTATTCCCTATTAAATTGGCAGAAAAATTGACAGAAAAAAACCCCAAACAGGGAGGTGATGGTCTCAATACTGTACATTTGATCATCTCCTTGGTATTTAATGGGAGAGAGTATCGTCAAAAAATTGATCTTTTGCAAATAGTTTGTTTAGACGTTGATTTGAAATACTCCATTGGCAAAGGAACAACTTAATGAGATCTTTATCAGTGTGTGTTCTGTTCACTATTGTTTACTTTCTTTTCATCTCTCTTTCTTTTTTTTTTTCATTTTGTTGTTTACTTCCCCAGGCCATGGTAGTAGCCCTGAAGCTGGTAGCGTTAGCCCAGATCGGAAAAGACGTGGACATGGCCCACATATCCTTGCCAGCCCCCATCCCGAGCATGGTAAATCAAGTTTTTCTCCTTTTGGTTTTTCTTGTTGTTCTTTGCTCCACACGTTTCAGAGTATGAGAACTATTTGAAAGGAAACTGTTCGGTGATGTAAAGGATGTAATGCAATGAGCAGATAGTTATGATTGTTAATTCAAAATTTTAAAGGAAGTTGTTGTCAATGGGCTGGATATATCTTCTAAATTCTCCCTTTTTGGTTGACGTCATTGCCGCAGATTAACACACTGGTACCTAATCCCAATCACCATACTACATACACACAGTGTACGTCATATTGGCATGTTCTCTGCATAAGCTGCATAAGGAAGTATGCTGTCGCCAAATTGGTTTATGTATCTATTGAATCACTCCCCTGTATGAAAAATAAAACATTGGACGGCATTATAAGTATGGAAGTACGTTCACATTAATAATATTCAAACACGTCTTCGATTCTGTATACATTTACCCAATACTGCAGATCTATGTGTTTCTGACATTTCATCCTCAGCTACGCAATTAGTACTCAGCTGGGCTGGTACTGTCACCTTTCTTAATGATATGTCACATTAGATGATTCAAACCTTAAAAGGAATCTATTGCATTGCCTCTAAGACCAAGAAGTACCTGGTATATTTTATACTGATATTGTGGAATTCACTTTTCTCCTAGCTTACCTGTCTCCCCACAACCTTAGCCCTCTTGTTGTATAGTGTGTAGAATTAACTGGTAACTTTTTACCACTGTGTGCTTCTCTATGGCCGGACCCTTCCTGTCAATGCCCTTCCTTCTCATTCTACCAGCCAAAGTGTCTAGGAAGGGCATTGACAAGAGGGGCCCGGCCATAGAGGACCCACAGTGTTAAAAGGTTACCAGTTCATTCTAGACATGGTAGAACGAGAGTGCTAAGGTTGTGGGGAGACAGGTTAGCTTGTCACTCGTAAATATCCAAACCAATAACTTTTGGAATATATTGTGTTAAAACCGTGTAAGCTAAATGATGACAATTCACTGAACCAAAAAAAGGAAAGTAAAATATCAAAACATATTATAGGAAAAAATGGGTAAAACTAGCAATTTTAAACGTTCAAAACACCTCCTGTAAACTACTAATTAATACTAAATTTGTAATCGAGCCGCCTTTCTTTGCGTAGATACTGCATATGTGTTATCTCTGTTGATGTGTGTATGTCATATATGGCTCAAGTGCAACAAATACATGTGTGCAATGGGTTGATGAAAGATTAAAAAGATGCAAAAACAAAGAAACAATGTACAAGTTAATATGAAATGTACTACGGCTGGAGGTGCCATGTGGAAGGACATTTTCAACATAGTCATTTATAAGTAACATTAAACAAGGGATTTGATGTATCTTATATGAAAGATTTAATTAATATCAAATAAACTAACTTTATGCCCAAAATAAAAATGTTACAAAATACTCACACAAAAAAACTAAAACATTTTTTTATCACTTTTAATGAAAAAACTCTATGGACTTGACGTAATGTCAGTGATCAAATTGCCTGACGTAATTTCAGTAGAAAAAAGGATCAGGAGGGACACTTAAGTCCCCATCAAGGACCCTATAGAGAGAGGGAAAAAACTGAAGACACAAACACTCAGACCCGATTACAATGCTTAAAGTGCTTGTCCAAAGCATTCTTAAACCCATTGACACTACTTGCAAGTACAACTTTCTCAGGTAAACCATTCCACTCATTCACAACCCTATTAGAAAAAAAGTTATGCCGAATATTAATCCTACTATGTGACTTTTGGAGTTTAAGACAATGACCTCTTGTACAACTACTGTTAGCAAACATGAAAAAGTCGGTAAAGGATAAATTGTTGAATAAATTAGCTAACCTGTAGAATGAATGTCAATTGTGTTAATACGAACATTGTACTGTCTTTGCTGAGGAGGAAGTTTCAAATTTGGTGGACTTCAAGAGTTGAAACTCTTTTCCTTGTACCAGTAACTTTTGTCATAAGAGTATTATTTGCCATTGTGGCTTAAATTTCTCTTCCTTTTTAAAGAAGATCATTTAACTTTCAAATTATTGTACCTTGTGGTAATTAAATTTTACTGGTAGAATTACACTAAAGACTTGCCAAATGCTTGGCAATATATGCCATGATTTTATGGCTGTATTTGGGTATTGGGAGCGGCTTTCAGGCAGGCCATTTTAGACTTTTGTCAGCACCAGTTTAACTGATTCTTTCTTAATACTTTGTCTGGCTACAAATTTATATGATTAACCAGACCATATTTTTTTTCACTCTCTCTGTAATGAAATAGCAGATAAAAATCTTTGAGTAAATGATACAAAAACATCGCCATCTAGGCATTCATTTATTTATATACATAATTATCAAAATATTCACTTTCTATCTCAGATCCTTGCAAGCAACATCCAATATTTCAGAAATCTGTTATTTTATTTACTATACCACCTGTCTCCACCAAGCTGTGCTTGCATGAACCTTTTGTTCTTGGCTGCAAGCCAAGATTTATGACAATTCTTGGCTATAAGCCAAGATTTACCGCAAGATGTATTTCCAGAGACAAGGAAGGAAAGGAAATGGGAGAGCAAGATGATGGGGTGTGGGGAGGGGGGTGTGGGGGTGGAAAAGAGGGTTGTGGTGGTGGGGTTCAAAGGACAGGATTCTGTGCGGGGAGGTGTGGGGGGGGGTTGGAAGGTAGGGTTGTGGTGGTGGGGTTCAAAGGATGGGATATCGTTTTCTTATTGGCTGGCAGTGGATTAAAGAGCAAAGTCTCCATGTTGGAACATAGAATCTGCTATAGGTTCTGCTGTGTCAATTTGCAAATCTGATTGTGGACATCTAAATATGCAAATATGGTTATGTAGATCAGAAAATGTACAAACCTGATTATGCAAGAACATTGCTCTGGAAAGTAATCAAAGTAAGTCGTCCCTAAACTGTATGTTTCAAGTTTTGGAGGATAAATTACAAGTTTGGAACATGATTCTGCTGTTTTGATAAAGTGTGGCAAATGTTGCAAACAATGAGCACTGCATACTGTACACACAGATATACAGTTTCAATCTCTTGAAAGTCATCGTATCTACTTTTGATGGTAGGTAGCACATCTTGTCACTGTAAAATTTAATGCAAGTTACCTTGTATTATCAAAAAATATTCTTATATTTTACTACATTAGAGAGGCGTTTGTTTACACAGTGTCTACATCAAACATGATTATGATTTTCTTAAATGCCAGGCAGCAGGGTGAAATAGACAGCCTATTTATCTTTAGCTTTAGGTATGTTGGGTGGGGCAGAGGGGGTTGGGGGGGTTTGTGTGGCTGGTTGAATATTTTGGTATAAATTGCTTGCTTTGCAGGGAATCATCCAGCCATGTTGATTTCAGGTTCCTGGATCATGAAATCTAATCTTATTCATTAGTAAACTGCTCCCTATTAGGACATTGAATCCTGTGACTTTGAAAACTTCTTTGAATTCCCAACATCATATACAGTTGTCTAGTAAATTGTTTGATCTAAATTTTTGACGATTGAGAATTTTAAAAATAGTTATCTTTTAGAAAACTAGAAAAAAATTACGAACTGCAGCAAGCGATATTTAGTTGTCCCATTATATCATACGATCACTTCAATCCTCCTCGGCTAGATTTTATTAATTGGCAATGTATAAAGCATTCAGTTTAAATGCAAGTTTCTGTTTTTGAACATTAACAATTTAACAACTCCCCCCCCCCTCTGTAATCTGTATTTTCATTTTCTCTTTTTCTGTTTGTTTTTTTGCCAGAGTGCATCTCTTCCTAGAACAGCTTCACCTCCTGTCGTGGTGGATAATTTGTGGGCTGTGACGGTGAGTGCTAATTAAAATAATTGTGTCAATCTTAATTGGCCAAAAACAATAGAAAATAAGCAAAACTTTGGCATAGTACAAGAAAATATCAATTTTTTAAGTTTTTTATGACAACAAACAGGAGGTACTGTTTCATACCAGGAAGAGGTTTGACATTCAGGTTAATTTCTTGAAGTGAAGAGGAAGTACCCCTGCAAAAGAGAATTGTGACAAGTCAAAAGTATACTCTGTCTCATCCAAAAGGAGTGAAAGTGTTTGTGACAACAGCCAAAAGGAGTGCAGTATTATGGAAAAATTCAGCCTAACTATCTGCTTGCCACAACAATTGTATGTGTCTTATTTCAAGACCCCTGCCCTCCACAGCTGACGCCACTCACACCCATTCCCCCCTCCCCTACCCTCCACGGCTGACACCACACGCACCCATTCCCCCCTGCCCCCATCCATATGGTATCAAGTTGTTCCGATACACAGCTGATTCGCATTCTATAGCTTGCAGCGATAGCTAGCTAAAATGGGTAATGCCAATCTTGTCATTCACTTCATGTGGCATGCTACTTGTTGTATAAATCACCTCATAGGAATATTTTGGTGCTATTTTCTGCATGGTAACTTCAACTCATATTTGATGGTTTGTTAACATATCATCATTCTGTACAGTATACACACATGTATGCATCATAGGGACACTATTGTGCCTAGTTTGGACACATAAAAACTGGTTTGTTCACATTGAATTTCCTAAAATGGCCTAGAGAGATCATTTGTGAACTTTTTGACATTTCAACATGTCGTAAATTAATTGATTAAATTGTGATATGAAACAAACTCTGTCTGTTTTTGAAAGTTGTTGCAACACTTTTTACTGAAAGTACAAATTAGACAAGAATAGCTTTTCAATCTCTGCTTCAACATAGGATAAAAGTACACTATTACATTTTTTGATGAGAGGGAACCTTTTTGATAAGAGGGAGTGTCAGTGATTTAAAGCACATCTTTCTATTTTCAGTTTTAAGTTGTTGTTCTCTTTACTTTCGTAAATCAGTACATTCTTGCATTCATGGAGCTGGACAGATGAAACTTTCTATTTATAAGCTTTGTTCTTTAAAGTGAGGTTGTTTGGGCCTGTTTATATGTTTTCATTATTCTGTAAATTGAAATGGAATAATACTTGCTTATCTGGATCATACCCAGGTATATCAGAGTAATCTGTTGTGTATGCAATCTCGGTGTTGTTTTAGTTATCAAATTACTAGTTTTAATAGAAGTGTAGGTGAGACTTAATAATTTACATCAGTTGTGAGACAAATAATGCTATAGTAGTTACAGTACTTGAGAGAAAAATATGCAGATCTTGTAGGAAGAACACATGGGTTCTGTTATCGTGGAAGTAAAGTACAGCTAGCTGTAGCTAGATCTTGCAGGAAGAACACACATGTTCTATCATCCTGGAAGTAAGGTACAGCTAGCTGTAGCTAGATCTTGCAGTGAGAACACATAGTTTTTATTTCCTTGGAAGTAAAGTACAGCTAGCTGTAGCTAGATCTCGCAGCGAGAACACATAGGTTCTATCATCATGGAAGTAAAGTATAGCTAGCTGTAGCTAGATCTTGCAGAGAGAACACACAGGTTCTATCCTCGTGGAAGTAAAGTACAGCTAGCTGTAGCTAGATCTTACAGGGAGAACACATAGGTTCTATCATTGTGTAAGTAAAGTACAGCTAGCTGTAGCTAGATCTTGCAGGGAAAACACACAGGTTCTATCATCGTGGAAGTACAGTTAGCTGTAGCTAGATCTTGCATGGAGAACACAGATTCTATCATCATGTATATAAGTAAAGTACAGCTAGCTGTAACTAGATCTTGTAAGCAGAACACATAGGTTCGAAGTAAAGTATAACTATCACAATATACATATTTAGATCAGATGTACAGTACACATTCTTACCATACTGGCAACTCTCAGATATGACCATACTGTGTACATGAAAACAGAGTGAAAAGCAATATACACTTTACTTTATAGTACTTGATACTGGTGCTATTTGCCAAATCACATTTTGTATTAATTAGCTTAAAGCTGCTTCCCTGTCAGTGTTTAAAGGGTTAAAATCTTGTCCCTTTAAATGACACTTATTTTGCTTGAACTCTCAAGTTGGGTGATAGGTCAAAATTAACCCTGCTGGCTTAGGAAATGCGAAATGAGAGGTTCTTTGCACTCAAGGATTATTGGTTTCAATCGGGAAGCTTTCATTTTTGATATTATACACCTAATTATCAGCTACTGAAGTTGTGGGGGTGTGAAAGTGTTCTCTCCTCTGTTTCATTTTGTACATATATGTATTTGTGTATTTTGAGATCATGATGTGAATTAATGCAGGATTTTGGGGTAGATTTAGATAGGGTACAATGTTTTATCCTGTAGATGCTAACATCCCAGACATAACACGATTGGTCAAGTCTTATTCAAAATAATGAAGTGAAAGTCACACATGTTTTGATTTTTTTTTCTGTTTCAATGTGATTTTCACATACAGTATATATAGTTAATAGTGAAAATGAATTTTAAGTGTTTGGGTGACAAGTTTATTCATTATGCCCACTCTGGTAGAAAATTTGAAGATGTTGCCTTGGTTCGATGAATTGCAATAGTTTTTTGGAGAAATGCTCGTGTCGGTTGATAAAAATTATTGAACAAATACTATGAACAGTTGCTTTCTGTAGTTTCATCATCTGAGTGTCTGTTGAACTTTGAAAAGACTAATGACACATGGCAAGCACATGGAACTGTGACTCAACAAAGCACGAAAGATGAGTGCATTCTGCCCAAGGTGTTTTAGTCCACAATCTGTTATTGCAGTTACTGTAATTGATATATTTGTTAGACCCATCATGTATATAAATTACGTACCTGTTTCAAGTTCTGGATGTGTTGGAGTGTTAAAGCATGGAGGTGAAAACAGTCATCTCGCCTTGTCATTAATAAATTTCTTTCCACGAGTATTCAACTGTTCACAAAGAAAGTGGTTTAGCATAATCTGTTTGAATAGAAATTTCATTTCGAATCCTGTACACTTTAGCCTAAACTCTTTCAACTGTCATTGCAAGTCCTGCACATGGTTGCTAATTTTTTTTTTTTCATGTGTAAAAGTAAGTTGGCCTGACGTTTCGATCCTAGCAGGATCTTCTTCAGAGGCTTTTTTTTTTTTTTTTTTTTTTTTTTTTTCAGTCGGAGAACTTTAAGGCCATGAACTTTGTTTGTGAAAATAGTTAGAAATGTCTGTGTGGCAAATTGGGTCAGTGGAGAATGTAATCCATAGTAACATTAAGGACTATGGTTGGGTGGGAAAAAAACAAAATTTGCAACAGTTTTATGCAAAGTTGTCTGGTTAGGAAAATTGAAGGCAAACTTTGGCAGAATAATAATATCATTTTTTTTTTTCACGACCCAGGATGTAAATGCTAGTTTCGACACTTGACTTTTTTTATGGGTAAAAGGTCATGTAAAGAACGTGAATAATATAGATTCAGAGTTTTCAAGAAATAAAAACGATACTGTGACGGAAAATAAACATTGTATGTTTAACATGTTATAAGTTATTTACACTTGTACGAGACTATTTTCTTGTGTATAAAAGGGAACAGTTAAACTGTGGAAGCTCTCAATTGCAATAAGAATTTTCTAAGTTGTTTGTTCATTACAAGAATCTCTATCGAAACAGACCAGTGATATTTGCTGGTTTTGCTATTCCTTTAAGATAACTCTATGTATGGAGCAGGTTTCTGACATTTGTTGCCATGTACCTAATGCATGTTGATCATAATAATTTTTCAAATGATTAAAACTGTTTTGTCAACCAGCTCTAACGGAGTAACTAACAATTTCAGTCTATATGAAAAGTTTTGTCACATTAAGCGTTAACTATTCACAAGAGCAAAACTTGGATAATGGCAAATTTTTCAAGTTTTCAAGTTTTTCTGCAGATTTTGACAAACCCACCCCCCCCCCCCCCCCCCCCCGAAAGACAACCAGTTGAGCTAAATGTGACCTTGTCGTGTGTAAGATTGATTTTAATGTGGGGTTATACCAAAATATCAAAATTAATAAAATAATAATATCTGATATAAGAATATCTGAGTTTTGAAATTTTCCTTTCATTTGGTATCAGTGATAAGAAGTGAGAGTTTTTTTGGGTGGTTTCACTCTGCTGTGTTGTACAAGCTTGCATACAGCCTCTATTAATGCACTGGCATCTAACATTGCAGAAAACATCTGTTCCCAAATTAAAAGTACAAAGCATTAATGCAAATAAACCGAGTCGAAGGTTGGTTTTGTAACAAAGTTCAAGAGATACTTGATAATTTTCTATACTGCTTTATTCCATAAATGCTTGCCAGTTTAGTTCATGGTGAGTGGTGAGTAGTGGTTTGAAGTGCTTGATGATGTAGCCATCTGGGGTAGGATGTAGTTATCTGTGTTCAGGAAAATTTTCTTCCACATTGGAAGTTTAGATGACATACATTTTTCTCCTCACCCTTATTGTCAAAAGGTTTCAGCCTTATTGTACATGTTAACATTCACATTCACAGCTGTTTGGTTTTTCACTAGTGCCTTGCAGGGGCAGTACAGCCTGTCATTTGTAAAGAAACCTTGACAAAAATGTGGCAAATCTACAATGAACTGGTTTGTGTGTGTGTGACAGTCAGTGCAGAGTAGTCACATAACTCCTAATTGACAGTAGCAGTCAACACACATCAATGGTACCCTCATCCCTACTACTTCTGTAGTAACCTAGTATAACCCTGGTAATTCCTTTAGCGTAACCCTGGTAACCCTTAAGCACTACCATGGTAACCCTTTAGCACTACACTTGTAACCATTTAGCACTATCTTGGCAACCACTTAGCACTACCCTGGTAACCCTTTAGCACTACTGTACCCTGGTAACCATTTCTCTCTGCCCTGGTTACCCTTTAGCACTAACCTGGTAACTGTTTAGCACAACTCTGGTAACTCTTTAGCACAACCCTGGTAACCTTTTAGCACTACCCTGGTAACCCTTTATCACTACCCCGGTAACACTTTAACACTACCTAGGTAACCGTTTGACTCTGCCCTGGTGATCTTTTAGTACTACCCTCGCAACCATTTTGCCCTACCCTGGTAACCGTTTATCTCTGCCCTGGTAACCTTTTAGAACTACCCTCCCAATGCTTTAGCGCTACCCTGGTAACTTTTAAACACTACCCTGGTAATTCTGTAACACTTCCCAGGTAACCTTTGAGCAATGCCAAGATATCATATATTTTATCAAATTAAGGTTCCAACAGTATATGTGTGAAATTGAGATTGTTCGCTATATGTTGTCTGCCTATGGTAAACACGTCTGCTGAAAGTAATACCCTTAAACAAGAAAAGAAAAGAAAAGGGGGGAAAAAAAGCAAAATAAAAGAAAGATCCAAAAAGTACACAATAGAGATGGTTTGCTATGAAGTATTTTTGACAATTAAGCATGTTCAGGAGGCTTGCATTTTGCTGTTATAATATTACAGACATCCCCCGGAAATCTTTACCCTCGTTGCAGACAGTTCTGGAGAAGTATGTTAGAATCCACAGCTTAGGTTTCACATTATCACAAGAAAACAGGATATTTCTGAAAAAGAAAATATATCATTTTGATTCTCTTCCAACTGATTAAGTTTGACTTCCTTGGAACACAATACCCCTTTTGGTATCAATTTATGTTGTTCCTGGTTGACAGGTATATAAAGAAACAGGACAAAAAAGCCATCCAAAGGTTCTAATTCTGCTTTCTAGAGAGTATGATCTCTTGTCTTGCAGTAACATATATATGCAAGTTTGATATTCTCTATATTGTTTCTTTGAGGTCAAATTTCCCTGCTTTGAAGTCGTTTTGTTCCTTGAGATCTCGAGGTGGAAGAAACTTGAGCAATGCAGTATTGTATGTTTAGATTGACGGAGAGTTAGGGAATACACCATGTTACAATTTTTTAGCAAATATCATCATAACATGTCGTTTTCTTTTGTTAACATTGTACAAACTTTCTTGCACAAATTTTGATGGGAAACCTTGTAAATTCCCTACAGGTCAGAAATTGTAACGCCCTCTTTTGGGTAATTTCTTAACCTATAAAGGACTTAATCCTTTCCCCTGTCACACTTCTGAGTGAACAGTTGCTTATAATTACACAGAGAGCACACGCTGAAACATGGGCGCAGATCCTGGTGGGGACAGCGGGACGCATCCTCACCACCTTTTTCAGTGGTGGGGACATGATATACCATGTCCCCACCAATTTTTTGACCAAACGCTGCATTTCAAATTCCCCTGTATTGAACTTTGGCGCAGTTTGATCCAGCATTGTGCAAATGACATTCAGCAGTTCTCATTTTATTATATATATCCACAGTTGTTAAATATTGGACGGAAGTCGCATTTGCTGAGTCTATAATTTTTTTCTGGGAGAGGACCCCAGACCCATCATATACAAAAGCCTACTTGGATTATTTGTCCCCTGATTTTTTTCTGCAGACGCCCATGTATTTCCCAAAACTAAATTTCTAAGCCATGAGATCCAAAACTTAAGGAGGTTTGGGAGCATCATTGGGTCTGGGAAGTGTTATTTCTGACGATCTGTGAGGTATATTTGCCAAAAAATTTCCCATGGTCGCGCTCCGCTTAGATAGTATCAAAGAACAGACACGCGTCCCAACCATTATCCAAGACTGATTTGCGCCCATTCGCTGAAATCATTTCCCTGCTGGTCTTAACAGTATGATCACCTTGAATAGCATCTACTGTCATCCACCCTGGCTAAATAAAGTAGTAAACACTCTATATTTCGTATCTTCTATTTATAGTGAATAAAAGAAAAAGTGTACATTTTACAGTCTTGTATCTAGGCCAAGGGTTCTAAGATGACTTTACGACAGATATCCCTAGTTCACTGGTGCCTTGTCACATTCATGCTCCCATGGCCACATCTCTGGTATCTGTCCCCCCTCTCTCCCCACCCCCTAATAGGGTACAGCCAGAAACCAGTGCACGCAACTTTATTTACAAGTTACCTCACAGGTCCCCATTTATACACCTGGGTGAAGAGCGGTAATGGATATTTAAGCGTTTTTCCCTGAGGATGCAATGTAATAATCTGACCAGGACTCGAACCTGGGATCCTTAGGTCGCAAGTCCATTGCCCTTAGCCATTTGACCACAATGCTCATATCATAAACCTGTAGTAGTAGTAACCAAGTGTTGGATACACAAGCTAATTGCTTGTGTTGACAATCTCTGACATACGGTGTCTACAGAAAGATATTTAACCTTTGATGGTATCTTTAAAAGTTTTCATAGTTTTCATACATATGTTTACAATGAATGAAGGGAAAATACTGTATCTTTTGCATGCAAAAGGGACTCAGGGTGACCATAAAGTAATTCTGTTGGGGCTGAACACCAAGATCTTTCCGGGAGAAAAATTTTAGGGATTACAAGGACAGTCGATAGTATCAAAACAGAGCATTGTTGATCACAGCATAACATCACACATTGTTCCTTTAAGTTAACAATTTTTATTATGATTACTATTATTGTTGCTGTTGTTGTTATTATTATGATCATAATTATCATTATAATCTACTCATGAACCTGTTTAACTTCTTTTCACTTTCTTCTACAGCCTGACGAGAAGACTCGTTACGACACTATTTTTGATGGACTTGCCCCCACAGACAACAAATTATCTGGAGAAAAAGTTAGACCTGTGTTTTTAAATTCCAAACTGAATGTGGAAACATTAAGCAAGGTAATTATGAACTTTAGCCCCACAGGGCCCCCACCCACATAGGGCTCCCTCTTTGCAGGGCCCTCACCCACATAGGCCCCCCCTCTTTGCATTGTTTAAAATTATGATAAGGTTTTTGTTGACTTGTTGCAGTTGTAGTGAATCTAAATGACGAGATGAATTTTTTTTGGCCACAATGATGGCAACTTCCCCTGTATCTTTGATGGAAAGAGTCTTATATTATACTGTAGCGCATAATGACTTGCTGTACTGCATTACAGAACTCTTAAATTCTAATATCTGTTTGTGTGAAGCAGAATTAGTGTAATGATCCCATGTTATTTAAGGCAAAAAGTAATCTTGCAATTTGCAACATTTGAAATCAATGGTCTGTTTTACAGTTCACATGAGACTAAAGAGATAATATACAATTGTATTTTGCCGCCAACGCCTATTTACAAGCAAGTAGTCTGTGTTTATTGAAATTATGACATCAGTGCTGGTATAGTTTGGATCGAGTGCATAGTAGAAAGTGTTATTAAGAGATGTTTGCTTTGATGGATAATTCAACCATGTTTAATACTTTTATGTTATTTGGCTGCCATATGGGATTTACTTACTGTACACTCTGCATACCTTTAATGCACTTGCGCTAAAACGCTGTGCAAATAACTCAGCATCAAAATGAAAATAGAAAAGTGGGTTATAGTAGAACTTTGCTCTAGTCACCCAGTCCAAGTTTGTCGTCGTTTTTGGGGATAACTCAGTTCGGACGGTTGACAATCTACAGCAGGGATTCTTAATCGGTGGCCCGAAGGCCAAATCCCGCTTGCAAAAGTTTCAGTCTGGCCATCTAGGGGGGGAAAAAACGGCTCTCTTTCTTCCCACTCATTGGGTACATGCAGACCCCTAAGGGCTTGGGTTGAGCACCCTCCCAGCTAACCTGCACATTACTCAATCTAGGAACAGTGAGACATTTTTTTTTCATTTTCTGGCCCACTGCTCCAAACAAATTTTCTTTCCGTCCCTGATAGAAAATTGATCGAAAACCCCTGATCTAGAGCATAATAAATAGCAATGGTAAATTTGATTATTTTGGTTCACTTCTGATTGGATTTCGTGGCTTGTCAACAGGTTCATCCAGAAGTGTTTCATCATATGCCACTGAACTTGTGAAGTTTTAAGTACTTTAGCAATGAACTAATTTAGTGGTCAAATATTGTTTAGCAGTTTTATAGGTTCTGAACTTTGTTACTTATAAAATACTTTGGTTGTACGATGCAATTCCGGATATATTACTTGCTGTTTAGTGTACTTATAAATACTTTGCTTCCAGCGTACAGAAGCAGCTATACATCTTTACACTTAGTATGGCAATTTGACCACTGGACATAGCATTTGTACAATTTGATTCTGGATAAATTACTCGCTGTTTAGCGTACTGATAGAATTTCACGGTTGTCAACAGGTTGCAGTACTGTACAAGTGTTTCAACATATGCCAATGAACTTCTGAAGTTTTATGTACTCTAGTAATGAAGTAAAATTTTCCTGACCACTGCACATGGCCTTTCATACAATGTGATTCCGGATAAATTACTAGCTGGTTGGCGTACTGCAATTGTGATATTTATGATCGTGGATATTGCCTAGCATTGTAAAGCCCATGAACGAAACGGGTTAACAATTTATCTGGGCTGACAACTTGACCGACAATCTGACAAATTGTATACTCTACAGTTAAAGTTAAAAAAAATGAACCAGTGAAAATAAATTGAATACATAGGAAGAAAATAATCCTTGAGTTGCTGCTAGGTGTTTTAGACTGTTTTGTTTAACCTCCAGCAGTCACATGTTTGGATATTAAACATTTATGCTACATTCAACAGTTAAAAAATATCAAATGATGAATTTTTTTCTAGGCATTTCATTTGATACCATTTTCTTCTCTTTTTTTCATTTCAGATTTGGGACCTAAGCGATATCGATGCAGATGGCCTGCTAGACAGGGATGAGTTTGCAGTGGTAAGAATTAGTGCCATTCCTGGAATGGACAGAACATACATGAGCACTGTGGTTCACATGTGTTCATTTTCCCCACCATTAGACTGCATTAGAATGTATTCAAATACAGCAATTGTGTATCCATAGTTGTTGTTTGAGGCTTGAAGTTAGTGTAACGTTGCCACACAGTACAAAGAGAGTTCTCAGTCTGTATTTGTGTACCCATAGTTAGTGTTATACTGCATAACTCTTAAACAAGGCATTAAGGATGCATTTGTATATCCATAGTTAGTTTAATACTGCATTACTCTAAACAAGACATTTAGCATGCATTTGTATATCCATGGTTAGTGTAATACTGCATAAATCTAAAAACAAGAATTAAGGGTGCATTTGTGTATCCATTGTTACTATTTTAGTTTGAAGTTAATGTTAAACAGGTATTCAGTCTTCATGTTTGTATGGATGGTCATTGCTTTTAATTTGATGTTAATGTAAAAGGACTCAACTCTGAAGAGCAGAAATTTAGTGATGCATTTGTCTCTTCATAGATTCATAGATTGATTCATACATCAGTATGAACATTCATTTTGATTTCATCCCTAGCAATGAAATGTAAGACCCGTGTTCTTATTTGATACTGCGCAAGAATCATTCTTCGTAGATCTTCATTCATCGCATATCATCTCGACCAACATTTCATCATTTAGATTTGTAATTTCACAGGCGATGCATCTAGTCTTTAAGGCGTTAGAAAAAGAACCAACTCCTCAAACATTACCAGCAAACTTAATGCCGCCATCCAAGAGGAAAAAGCCGACAGTGTTACCCGGTGCCGTCGGTGTGTTACCGGTGGGGGTGACGTTGAAACCGTTAAATAGCACCGCACCCACAGTGGGTGCGGCTCTCTTAGGGACAGAGATGTTGAGGCCAGCATCACCAGCTGGTGTGAGTATTTTATCAGCCAATAACATTATCTATAATTTTTCGCTCATTGCTAACCTGTCTCCCCACAACCTCGTTCTACCGTGCCTAGAATGAACTGGTAACCTTTTAACACTGTGCCGGCCCCTCCGAACTCCTTCACTGTCGATCGACTGATGCTAGCATACTAGGTCAACAATGCGTTTGTCACCCAATAACAATATTTGTTGTACACATTGTCTGTCTCATTTATCCTCTGTCTGATTGTGCTGTCCAATCAAGAGACTAGATCAATTCTTTTTCCCTCAGCCAATAGTAACATTTCTCATCCTCCTACGTTAACCCTTTTCCTGCCTCTTATTGAACCTTTGAATCCACTAGGATAATTGAAAGCAGGTACTAACATTTGCTTATCAGCCAATAGCTATGATTTATTGTTCTCTTTTGTTTACCAATCTTCCTTCTCTAACTTGCATAAATTTTGTTAATCCTGAAAAGATAAGCAAAAATGGTAACATTTTAGCACTGTGCTAACCACTCTCAGGTAGGGCAAAGGGGTGAATATGAGAACACTGAGTGATTGTTGAAATGAACCACAGGTAAAATCTATTTTTTTATCTTTCAACAACAACAATAAAAAAAAAGGACATAAGCAATCCATCAAATTTTTGAGATACAATACTTTTCTGTTAGGGAATGAATCGTGCAATAACCTGCTAATAGCGAGTGGCCATATGATTTTAACCATGTAGATATCTTAGTGTCAACGTGGGATATGCAATTACGTTTGAATATTAAATGGTTTGGTGAAAGTGGACAAGAAAGTTTTTACATGACACAGCACAAGGTAAAACGTTTAACATGGTCCACAAAAGTGCCGAGATATCAGTCTTGTTTCGTCCAGCCCATCCTCTGCATTCTGTGTACCCTTCTTTCTTCTGGTAGGAGCAGAGCACGTGGGTGGTCTCATCCGTAGAGAAATCGCAGGCTGACGTCGTCTTCAAGCAGATCGACACAGACGTAGATGGCTTCGTGAACGGAGAAGAAGTCCGGCCGATTTTAATTCAGTCGGGAGTACCTCAGCCAGAACTTGCCCAAATATGGTAAAGTTGTAGTTATATTGTTTGAAATTAATTTTAAACCAATACTAGTGAAGAAGAAAAAACACATGTAAGCAAAATTCCTTACCTATTGCAAAGAGCCTGTGTAGGGTAAGTGTGTCTGTAAAAGTTAAATGAACTGATGTTACACATCCTAGCAGGATTTCCTTCCGAGGCAAACTGTGCCAATCTATTAAAAGAGATCAGTATAATAAATTGTATATAGTTTACTGACAATTGTGAGAATTAAAAGCAAATTGTATATAGGAAACTGCCCCAGCCTTCAGGCTGTACATGCTCAGTTGAGAGAAGTACTTGGTATCCCCTAGGTCGCTAGTTTTAAATAATTTCGACCAAAGTTCCTCAGCTATTTCAAAGTTTTGTAGTATCTTAAGTTTCATGGTGAGTGTTGTCTCTTATTTATATTATTTCCTGTTGTTTGCTTTGTTTTGAAGGGTTTGTGTAACAAATTTTGAACTATACTTTCAAACAACAGTGTTTTGAAAGTTGTCTATAAAAGGACAAGAAAATGTTGTTTTTTGGGGGGTTCTTAAATGTATAATATCATTTTATATGTATTACTTTACTTTATTATCAGGAATCTCTGTGATATAAAGCAGACAGGGAAATTAAACTCAGAGCAATTTGCTCTAGCAATGTATCTGGTGAACCAAGCCAAGAATGGGACCAAACCACCAACGCAGCTTAGTCCTGAAATGATCCCGCCCTCCTCCCGACCAAAGCCAACGTCAGACGCAACTAACCTGGATGTGAGTTATTAACTGTGGTATAGTTAGAGGGATACTTTAATCTCTCAACATCCCCATCCTCCCCCCAACCCCCCAAGAAAAATGTAAAAATAAATAAAGAAAAAATTTGTATAGATATAACACAAGTGTGCAATTTACCATTACCTTGGCAACCACTAATATCCGTACAAATTTAGTAGCTAGACCGCAGTGAGCCATCATAGAACTATGGGTGCAAGGAACAAAAGTTTCATCCTTCTTTCCCTTGGTATCAGTACGAGTAGAACTCCCCTTGCTGTTAGTACAAGTAGAATTTCCTTTGGTATGAGTACAAGCAGAATTTCCTTTGTTATGAGTGCAAGTTGAATTTGCCTTGGTAGGAGTACAAGCAGAATTTCCTTAGTTATAAGTGCAAGTAGAATTCCAATTGTTGTTAGTGCAAGTAGAATTCCCATTGTTGTTAGTGCAAGTAGAATTCCCATTGTTGTTAGTGCAAGTAGAATTTCCCTTGGTGTGAGTACAAGTTGAATTTCCTTTGGTATGAGTACAAGCAGAATTTCCTTAGTTATAAGTGCAAGTAGAATTCCCATTGTTGTTAGTACAAGTAGAATTCCCATTGTTGTTAGTGCAAGTAGAATTCCCATTGTTGTTAGTGCAAGTAGAATTTCCCTTGGTGTGAGTACAAGTTGAATTTTCCTTGGTGTGAGTACATCTCCAAGTACAAGGCTCTATTAAGCACCATTACCAGTATAAAATGTTGCATTAGTACCTATGATGCTCTGGGAAATGTCCCTGTTCGTGTACAGATGTACAAGTACCGGTAGTTATGCTAGGATACAAGTTCCCCTGTGGTAGAGACCAACTTACCGATGCCACGTTCTCTGTATCTTTACAGGACTTATCTCTGCCAGGTGGTGCTCAACTGGGCGGGGATACCGGGCTCAACAAAGAGATGGAATCAATCAGTAAAGAGATTGATGGCTTCGGCAAGGAGAAAGTCCAACTACAGCAAGATATACGGGACAAAGAAGAACAAGTTAAAACCAGAATGTTAGAGGTGGAGGTAAGCCGGATTGATCAATCGATTCAACAAATCTCAAACTGGTAGTTGTGTGTATGGATGCAATAAGCATAGGCGTAGGAGCCTCATTTGATTTGGGGGGGCTGTAACGACTTGCCCGAAAAATATAACCAAAATTGTTCCCGCGCTCATTCAACATGTTAATGTGCATATCATATAGGCATTCATTGGTTATTACATCACATGCCAATAAAATACAGTCATTTTCCGTGTTATCACCCTTCCATATTAGTTATACTTATTGGGGAAGTCTCTACGATAATAATGATAATAATAATAATATACGTTTAACCATTGAAAAACACATTGCAAATTATTCTTTTTTCAGTAGGTGCCCAAAAAATTCTCAGCATATTGCCCAAATTTTCACAAAATTTTGGGTTGGGAGGCTGCAGCCCCCCCCCCCACCTCCTACGGCCATGGCAATAAGGGATGTATATATCCTACTGTTTATAGACAACATTGCACTAGTGACAAGGGTGAAATCTCTGATGGTTCTAGTTGGAGTTGCCTTCTGTGTTGTCTATGTCTTTGTGTTAATAGACAACATTGCACAAGTAACCTACTAGAGTGTGATCCCTGGTGGATCTTGTGGGAAGTGCAGTAGGCTCATATATGTCCTAGTGTTTATAGGCCAGAGTACACTAGTTAATATAGTGGAACCCTGGTGGAGGATGTGGAAAGTTCATTAGGGATTTATATGTCCTAGTGTTTAAAGGCAAGAGTACACTAGTTAATATAGTGGAACCCTGGTGGAGGTTTTTGTAAGTTCATTAGGGTTGTATATGTCCTAGTGTTTATAGGCAAGAGTACACTAGTTAATATAGTGAAACCCTGGTGGAGGTTGTGGGAAGTGCATTAGGCTCATATATGTCCTAGTGTTTATAGTCAAGAGTATACTAATTAATATAGTAGAACCCTGGTGGAGGTTGTGGGAAGAGCATAAGGGTTGTCTAGTTTTAATAATGACAAGTAACCCATTTGTTTTTTAGTTGTTTTATAGCTCGTTGGTGGTTAGTATGATGGTACGGTGAATATATTACAGACACTCCCTTTGAACAACCAATCTTAGAATAGCGTATAGCGTTCTGCAGTTTCACCAAGCTAACAGATTTCGCCTACAACAGGATTGCGACTAACCAAAACTAAGACATCATCTTAGATTTAAGTCTTAAATTTTACACCACAAAGAAGGTTAATATGGGGTAGGGTTGGTCTACACTCAAAAACTCTGCATTTCTCAGATTGCCTCTGCTTTATGTTCAGAAACATTATACTTTTGTTTCAAGTTCTAAGCTTGCTCTTTGTTTGTGTAACGTTTACGGCGGAAAAGCTAGAACTGAAGGCTCATCGACTTAAATGAACGAGAACAGAACTAGAATGAAATGAAGCACAAAACATTATATATCTAGACCTTGACGGGCCTCAACTTTCTCTTTGTTTCGTTTAGTCTCCGACATTATTTCACAGTTGAATGCTCACATCTGGCTATCTTCCATTGCAAAGAATGTCCAGCATTTATTTTGATAAACAAAGTAATTTATCCTTAAAATGGCCGTCGGTGTTTCACTTTTTACATTTGTAGCAATTAAATCGCAATCCTGCTTATTCTGTTTCTTGTCTGTTCACGAAAGTAGAAGTCGTGAACGATCGTGTAATTAACGAATTTGGTTCAAACCTCAACATATCACCGCCCCAAACACTTTTTCAGAGTAGTAACATTATCCCATTTAGAAAGTAAAATGACAATTTCAATATGATGTGAATTTTGAGTTGAACACTATTCGAAATTAATCTTAACTAATTTAACTGAAAATGAGCCTTAATTTAATGTGGGATTTAATTGTCAAAATAGTATCGTAAACCTTTGAACATCAACTGCTGTAAAAACAATAGATATTTTGAAGAGTTTATGTCAACCGTAAAAATGGCTGAGTAATCGAACCCTGGAGCTTAATTGAAGAAACTATTAAGAGCAGCCATTGCCAGAATTAATGTAGCATGAAAATCAGTTATCACTTTCCATTCTCATTGTGATGTTTGGAGGTCAAGTGATTTGTTTTGTCACCAAAAGTGAAATTAATGGTAATTACATTGTTATTTAATAGTGACTCATTGACTGCATATTTATCTATCGTTTGTCTGCCCAGATTTTATTGCAGCAAGCATGTTTGTTCCAATTAAGCTTAGCTTAATTGCTAAGCCTCTACCTACAAATGTGCGTGTGTGTTTGTCCACATTGTGTGTGCTTGTTCTGCATTCAGACACCCATACAGTAATTAATTTTAAAAAAAATAAAAAATTATAAGCAATTCTTTGGTTCAAATTTAATTGTTGTTAATGAGGAATAATGAGTTGTTATTATAATTAAGGAGTGTTTTACTAATACATTGAATAAAGGGGCTGGTAACTCTTGCTTCATAAAGTAGTTATTTTAGGATATATGTGACAGCTTACAGCCAGGACATAATTATTCTTTAATAGTGTAGTCATATTGGTAAGCTACTGTAAGGCGTACGGTTACTTTGTCGAACAGTATTTCACATTTTCAAATAGTTGTTAGTAGTGAGCAGGTTACCTGGAAAAAGAGGATCGTTTAAAAACATGGTTCTCTTTTCCAAAACCTACATGGAAATGGTTTTTCTGTCCTAATGTAGCTAATTTGGGTGAAATTTACATTCTCATTGCCTTATGATCTTGGAAATATTGTACGGTAGTATAACCTTGCAGTGAATGGTTATACTGGTTAACCTGTACAGCAAGGTCACAGACAGGAACAAGGCATGCCCAGATGCTTTCTCTGATCTAGCAGAGAATATCAATGTGGCAAGTAAAATGAGAAATATCTAGTTGTTTCCCTACAAATCATTATTAAAAAAATGTAGCTAAATGTTTGTACAAAATATTTTGCACTTTTGTGAAACCTTTAACTCATGAGAAGATAACAAGGTATTAAACATTCATTCCTGTTGCTTCACATTTCATTTGTCATTTTAGCCTAGACGTTTCAAATCAGAGAAAAGTGGAACATTTCTTTCAATTCTTATGTTGAGCAACAAGTTAGGATTTCAAGTTACAACTTGCAGTAACCTTCTTATAGTCTTAAAACTTGATAGCATGAAGGGTAAAATTAATCAATAAAAAAAAAAACAGAATTCTCGGTTGGTCATTCTAGTATCCTTGTTGAAAGTTGACACAAAGCTGTCAGAAATGTTTATATTCCCTCCTATTCCACGTCTGCAGTCCTCGTATTTGTATCTTCTCTGCAGAGTTTACAAACCGAACTGGACAGCAACCAGTCGCAAATCCGGCAGCTCAGCAATCACAAATCCGATGCCGAGAGGAAACTGGAGGAGTTGGAGGAGCAGAAGCAGAAAGCGGATGGACTCCTGGCAGAGGTCCAAAAACAGTGCCAGGAAACAAAAGCATCGTTAGAGGCGTTACAACAGCAGATTAAACACCAACAGAGTGCTGTAGATGTAAGCATATTTGGATAGATAGAATTTGATTAATTTATGTCTGTGCAGCAAAAAAATTGATAAGTGTTACAACAGCAGATTAAACACCAACAGAGTGCTGTAGATGTAAGCACATTTGGATCGATAGAAATTAATTCATTTATGTCTGTGCTGCAAAAAGATTGATAAGTGTTACAACAGCAGATTAAACACCAACAGAGTGCTGTAGATGTAAGCACATTTGGATGGATAGAAATGAATTCATTTATGTCTGTGCTGTAAAAAGATTGGAAACAACTGTTTTATTAGCTACGAGGGGATGATTAGGAAAAGTATTTGCAATAATTAGAAAATATTTCACATTTTGATATATGGGAATATAAAACAAAAGGAAAATGAACCAAAAACTCCAACTTTTGGAGATACCTAATCCACAAAGGTAGTGTATATGTTATAGTAGTACAACCTCTATGTGCAGTAGCATTACTTAAACACCAGAATGTTGATTGAAAATTTGACTTTGTTTTCTAACTTACCTGTCTCATCACAACTTATGCATTCTTGATGTGTTGTGACTAAAGTAATATCTGGATTTTCAACCTTTAGATCGTCTTGCAGCTGCCTCTTGCCCTCCATAACTATGCATTACTTATATTCAACAGGCAACATGTACACTTTCTCATACGTTTAGAGTGACTACCACCCACATCTATCATCTACCCTTGTAAATTCCAGTTATCATAGTCATGATGTAAGAGGGCGGTTTGGTTGTTAGCTCTCTCTTGCCCTATTAATATGAATGTCTGCAAGTTTTTTTTTCCCCAAAGGAGGTGGGTTCCTTTTCAAATCGGTCTCCCAAATTGGAAATGTTTCTGTTTTTGTTTGAATGCTGGTAAAGCTCTAGAATTATGTAGCTTGGAATACAGTTATTTAAATTGTCTTTTAAAAGCTGTATTTTTGAGGTGATCTAACCACTTTTAGGTGGTTTGCTTGGGGGGGGGGGGTGGCATGTAGTAGACCTGAAAATGTGATAATGATGAAAACAGGCAAAAATATCTGAACACTGAAAAAGAAAGAAAAAAAAAACAGTACCTTAAATTTGCCATATTGGAGTATCCATTTAATAAAGTGTTTGGATTTAAATCTTTTAATGACTTGCTAATATACTTCACAGTTGAATGGTTGTTAAGTACATATAACTCTTAATTAGGACGGGGGGAGGGGGGAGGGGCATTTATCTGTGAATATTATGTGACCATGTTAGTCCAGTTGACACAAGAGTTATAACTCAAAGTAATATGCAGGCATGCTATGAGACTCAAACCTAAACTAGACAGTAAGGGGATATTAAAAAATATAACACACCCAGTTCTCACTAGTATGTCCTGTTTGATATATCAGTTGTATTGCATTTAAAATGTTAGGAAAACTATCTAGATAAGTGTCATTAAGGGGCTTGTCTGTTCTTCCGTCTCGCCAGAATCAAGTCGAAGAATTGAACAAAGCTCAGAAAGAGTTAGAGGCTCTGAGACAGGAAGAGTTAGCATCAGAACAGAAGAAGGAAGCCAGTACAAACCAGCTGGATATGTTACAGACAAACCTGAAACAAACAAACGATGAAATCGCCAAGGTAAATCCATCTCAAAACAGGTGTTGAATGAATATTCATTGATAGCCCAAATTTTATCTTTATTGATATTTTAAAATTTAAACTTTTATAAAATTCAATTTTGATTGCATTTGCCTGCCTACCTTGGTGTGAACGTACTTTTAAATTCCTTGGTACAAAAATTTGATGCAGCCACTGTTTAACATCATGATACTGAAATAGGATTATCAATTTGATGGCATGTGATGCAAATGTGGGTCGGATTGTAGCCCGCTGACCCCATGCAGGTCCCTCCAGCAATTTTGCTGATACCCAACAAGGTTTTCAAACCCTGTAAATGCAACCTGCACAACCATAAGGCACGGAGAAATATGAAATATTTATATACCAACTTTGAGGACTAGGATATTATTGATGAGTTATATCAACATAGCAGATGAAAAATTGAGCATGTGGAACTTTCTGACATTTATTAGACCATATTAATGTGATATTTCCATTTTAACAGGATTAGTTTCGACCTTAAGAAATCTGACCCACAGAGGTTGGGTACAAATTTTCAGTCTGGCCAGAAAGATCCATTTTGTGCCCACACCAAGCATAAAGTTATAACAAATGTTACAGCACATGCACAAGTGGCTTAATAAGGTTCATTCAAAAGAGTCGAGAGTACTAATCACAACGTTGCAACTTTAACACTAATTTGCACAAAAAATTCTCTAAAGTCTGTAAGTCTCGTCGAGAACGGCATGAGAGACTGTCATGTTTGAAAAATACAAGAATAGGATGACTACATCGAATTAACTTTCACCCTTTTCAGTTACAATCAAAGATCAATTTAGTCCGAGAAGGCCAACAGAAATTGAACAGCTCTATAAGCCAATACGACAGTGCCATTGAAACGTCCAAGACGACTGGAGAATTACCGACCGTGGAAGAATTGCCTCCTCTCAGTCTCGAAGAACTTAGCATCGGGAAGAGTGACGATGCCCTCAGCAGTCGAGCGACCGTAAGTGGATTTCAAACATTTACTTTGCTCCTGTCTCTGGCTTCGTTTCATTTTCCATGTTTCATCTATTCATTTCCAACCAAATTTCCAAACCATTTGTAGAACTTTTGTGATCAGTTCGAGTTCAAGTCACTCCAAGATTAATGTATGTCGTCCAGTTACAGAGTTGTTGACAATTGACAATTCATAATCATGGACGTTAAATATGAATGTAAGAGACTGACTTCGGTCAGCTTGTGGCTTTGATAAGCCAATGATGGCTTCTTCGCGAGTTCCTGCTTGCAGGAGGATCTAACGTACATACATCAATCACAAAGTGCAGTGCAGGAATAAATTAACTACTTTTGCTACTTTGGTCTGTAATATTTGCACAATTGTCACTTCGTTTCCATGTTTAGACTTGATCCTTGTGTGAAAAAAAAAATAGATTAAATCTGTTATATAATCCCGATGGAATACAATGGAATACAATTTTTGCTTAGCAGTTTTTGGCGAAGTTGTTCATAACAGTTAATCTCTTATCGCAAATGATGATATTTGGGTGTGCGGCCCCTTTAAGCTCTTCATCGGTCATAAACTAACATGCTTCTTTTAATTACGGTAAGCAAAGTACTAACTTTAATGCCTGAATGTACCACTTGCAGAATGGCTAATATGAATCATAATAACAGCATGATATGGTGTCGGTGGTAGAATCCATTAACTCCCGTTCATCCGGCTTTCTCTACTTCATCTAATCCGTCAGCTGTTTTATCTGTACCGTTTCTCATCATACAACCACATTGTAACATGTCACAGAGCTGATATTTTCCATCAATGGAGTAAGGTTGCTGAAAATATATAACAGCAATAACTAAAACATTTCAGGATGACCAGTTATTTTGTTCCTTTTGATGGTATTGCAAACAACATTGATGATGGTGACTGTTGCCCTACTGTCATGACGATCTAGGTTTTTTGCTTCACCTCTGTGGGTTTAGAGTTTTTCATTGCGTGCCGATGGCCAAAAGAAACCTGTGCGATACTGATGGTATGTGTGTTGTGTGTGCTTATGTGACACCTGCTTGTAAATATGAAAACTCACACACTTTATGTTGGTTGAAGCTCAACCTCGGTGTGTAGATAGTGAGAACAAGAAATACTATTGAAATTTCTGGAGGTCAAAGGTCTTATGAAGTCAAACATAGGTCAAAGTCTGAAAACATTGTTTACAGAATATTTCAAAGATTAGAAAAAGTGACTCTTTGTGTGGTTCTGCTTTATGAAGGATTTGATTAATTCTGTGTGAAATTTCTTCTATTCTCAGCCATTCATGTATTTGTTACACCTAATTCCCATATAACATCATGTGCTTCTTTCATTATTCTTTCATCATCTATTTATATATATTATATTGAAATGCACTTTAATAGTTACATTTACTCTTTGCTTAGTTCATGCATATTCATCATATTAACCAGCTTGAACATGTACCATTAATACCATCTACCTTACAGGCTGGCAGTAGCCCAGTTAGTAGTCTCAGTGCTTACAGTATTTCATCTGAGCCCATCAGCAGGATAGAGGAGGTAAGAGTTATACCTCCACAGGTTTATGTATAAAGTGATGGTATGGATTCACATCCTTCCTTTAATAGCAATAGGGAACGTTAGGTATGTGGATTCACATCACCCATATGCAGTAATGGTATGGATTCACATCTTATGTTGGTATGGATTCACACCCTCTTGTGATGCTATGGATTCAGACCCTCACACAGTGGTGATATTGATTTACATCATTATCACACATTAAGGAGGCAGATTCACATCCTCTTGTATTAATGATGCATCCTCCTCACACAGTGATGATATGTATTCACATACTTATCACACAGTAATGGTATGTATTCACATACTTACCACATTGTGATGATATATACTTTACATACTTATCACAGAGTGATGATATGGATTCAGATACTCATCACACAGTGATGATCTGGATTCACATACTTAACACATAGTAATGATATGGATACACATATTTATCGCAGAGTGATGATATGGATTCAGATACTCATCACAGAGTGATGATATGAATTCACATACTTATCACACAGTGATGATACGGATTCACACGCTTATAACACAGTGATGATATGTATTCACATACTTACCACGCAGTGATGACATGGATTCAGATACTCAACACAGTGATGATATGTATTCACATACTGATCACACAGTGATGATATGTATTCACATACTGATCACACAGTGATGATATGTATTCACATACTTATCACACAGTTATAATATGGATTCACATCCTCCGCATGCAGTAAAAAATCAGTTACAAAAGTCAAGTCTTGGAAATGTTAGTCTTATACTGCAATATTTACCCAAATTTCCTGCAGACATTTCTGTCATTTGTTAGGTGGACTACTTGTTTTAAATGAATTGATGTGTTTACATCAAAAATCAAATATTTTAAAGATGCACTAAACCAGGATTGTAGCTGTCAATTGCCTATACCTGACCAAATAAAATATAAACTTCAACAGATTCATTCAAGTCACTGTTTCCCCATCTTTTTCTTTTCGCTTTCCTTTTTACATATATTAAATTTTTTCGGCTTCTAGTTTATTGTTTCCTAATTAACATTTGCTTGGGTAGAGGGAACTCAAATTGGCCATTGTTTCTTCTTTTTCATCTTTGAATTTGTTGATTTTCATTTTCTCAAATGACACAGATCTTGGTTGTTCTCATGATTGTCACAAAATGTGGACAAAGTGTGTCTGCGGCTGGTGCGCAAATATTCTGTGTCACCCAAGAAGGTTTTTCTAGAACCCTATTAAATGTGGCCTACAAAACCATATTAGTATCACATTGGTTTTCTCCCACCGTAAAGCAACCGATGCAAGGAATTCAATGAATGACCACAAACAAAATCATGAAGCCTTGTTGTCTGTTTTTTGTTTTTAATATAAAATCTACTTATTATAAGATATTTCAATAAAACAGATCTATCTTTGATAAGATATTTCAATGAAACATATCTACTTATAATAAGATATTTCATTAAGACAGATCTACTTATGATAAGATTATTTCAATAAAACAGATCTACTTACGATAAGATATTTCAATAAAACAGACAGACAATGTCTATGAATCCTTCCCGCTCTTTTCGTTGCCATAGAGTATGTTTTCCTGTGTTTTTTTCCTGTCATGAGAGTTAGGTATCTCCTCAGGTGTTACCGCCTTAAAGTAGGTCACAAGTTTCACTGTGACTATAAAGATTAAGTTTGTGCACACCCCCATTGTACAAAATACTAAATAATACACAACGATTATTTAAAGACACGGTTGACACACAGTCTCGTTGATATATCTGTAGCAACCACAGTAGAGTTCTCTAAGAATAGGAGCAGTGATGGAGGAGAAAATGCAATTTTGTTGTGTAATAATGAACAATTATTGTATGTGGCTCTCCAATCTTCTACTCCCAATGTTTCATTAGCACTGAAAGCAAGGCAAAAATTTTTAAGGATTTTTTTCTTTCTGGTCTGACATTTGGTCCTCTCGTACGACCGAACTAGCATTAAACATTTTGCCGTGCCGAAAATTTGCGACAATTTTCCTTGTGAGTAGTCATGATCACGATTTCACCTTTGCTTTTTGTGCAGTCGAATGCATGACCCTGCTTGAATATAGCTGTAACATTAACAAAGGACATGGCAGCCATGTTTGGAGTCATTTTTCTCCTCTTAAACTTTTTTTGACGACTTAGATGGTGCCGTCCATATCAGCCTGTGTTGTATTCTCTTTACTTTCTTAATTAGCAATTAATTAACAAAATTTCTATTTCCTTCTTCCTGCACAGGATGATCCCTTCAAAGGCAAAGACTTGTTTGCCGAAGTCGTCGGGACAGGAGATAACGGCGATCCGTTCAAATCTGTTGATCCGTTTAAAGATGGTAAGTCGATAATCACAAATTGCCAGAGATGTCTCACTCTCATCATCAGATCAGATTCTTCATACACTCATAACTGACGTACTCTGCGTCGTCAAAACATACGTAATACAACTAAAAATGTCTCCCTTTTGTCTCATTTTCTTCCGTGCAGCTGATCCTTTTAAAAGTGATGATTTTATCGCGGATCCATTCGGTGGCGATCCATTCAAATCAGACGATCCCTTTGCCAGAGAACCGGCATCCGCTCCTTCCGATCCATTTAAAGGGGATGATCCGTTTTCTGGTGGATTAACCAACGGGCAGGCGGATGGTGAGTCACTCACTTTGAACCCCACAGGTTGTACCCCGGGTCATCTAAATCATGGAAGTTGTGGACATCAGAAAGAGAATAAACAACTTTTAGGGTGTAAAAAACTTCCCCATCCCCCATCCTCCCCAAATATGCCAAATTCTTTTGGAGTAAATGACAAAGGGAGCATGTTACGAAGGCCAGTATGGCTTATGGATTATAACTTACACGTCAGGTGGCTTCCAATTTAACATTTTTAATTCAAAATTGGAATCTTATCAATTTAGAAAGTCATTTCAGATGGGACAACAGTAGATTGCTCTTGGATGAAAAACCCACCTTACTATGACCCGGCCGGGTATGGAACCCGGGACCTCCCGATTACTAAGCCTCATTGCTTCAAATGCCACCGCCTTTATCCACTTGGCCACAACACTTTATAAAACTGTTGTTTCTGGTGTGTGACTAACCATTGCCACCAAAGAGACTTGTTAATTACAATATCAGGAACTGCATTACAAACTAATCTGTCAGCATCTTGCAATCAATTAAGAATTATTCTTCAGCGCTGGACAATCTGTGCTTGCCATAAAAGCAGATTTACAAAATGGGCTTTAAAACTGTGATATAAAATAACCATGAACGATCTTTTCAAAAAAAAAAAATTTTTGTGTCCATTTTCTGTCTTTCAGTTAAACCAGCATCTAATGATCTGTTCGCTTCCTTCGATGCTTTCGCTGGTGCAGGTTTCGGGAGCAGTGGCGGAACCTTTAGCAAAGTAAGGATCTGGTCCTCTTCTTGAGAGGATGCATCAAGCAAAGGAGTCTAAGAAAGAAGTCTTGCATGCTATTCCATATTTATCTGTAAATCAATCATTAAGTTTATTTCCAGTTTTGTTTCCTCAAAGGTAAAGAAAGCTGTGTCTTATTTTTTCTTTCCTGTTCTATATTTCAAATGAGACATTACAATTTCATAGAATAGTAATTGCGTGACGTACTCTTTACAGCAGTCCACACCCCTCCCCTCCCCCTCTTGATGGTAGTAGGTCTCCCCTCCCCTTCTTCACGACAGTAGGTAACTCATTGCAACCAAGATGTAAAAAGAATGAATTGCTGGTTTGTATTAAAGTGAAAGGCCATAGCATGTCAGTCCCAGTAGGATCTTTCCTCGAATGGAGGTCCCACAGGGATCACAAACCCTTTGGGGTCCAAGTGTCGTACATTTACCGACAGAGGTATTTTCAATTTTGGGTCTGTTGGCAGTTTGTTATGCACTTCCAGTTATTCACTTGATTTGTTTCAGACACATCCATTTATTTTGGTTCTATCACTGGCTTATTTTCTTATTTGGTGCTCACTTTGTCATGAATTGAGAAAGGTTGTTATCCTAGTCACTGCTTGCTCTTTCTGCAAAAAACTGGGCCACTTCACCATTGCAATAAAGATCTTAATGCTGAAGTAGTTTGCACAGATCTCTTGGGTAATATTAGTATTAGAAATGTAGCAGCTTCTTCAGTTTATTAGTTTTTTTCTTCTCTTTTCTATTTCTGTTGAGTTCTATATCATTTTTTCCTTTCTATCGTTAGAGCTCTAGCACAGATAATTTTGGAGGGGATCCTTTTAAAACAGACGACGTTCCCGAGATCCCGCCAAAGAAGAGTAAAGCCCCTCCAACGAATACCACGTCTACTCCGAGTTCTACGTCGGCAATCAGTAGCGACCCCTTTCAGGCTTTTGGACCTAAAGACGCATCATCTCCTTCCACTAGCGATCCCTTCGGGAGCGCCAGTTCTGTGAAATCGCCGAGCGACCCGTTCTCTTTTAGCGGATCGGCAAAGTCCGAGGAAGGGAACGATCCATTTTCCACGCCGAGCGTCAGTAAAAAAGACGATCCCTTCGCTTCGTTTTCATCGTCATCCAAAGTCAGCGACGGTGCCAGCGATCCGTTCACCGTCTCTGCTTCCACAACGTCGGACAAATCTGTAGACATGTTTGGTGCTTTTGGAATGACCCCAGGACAATCTGAGAAGCAGGATCCGTTTGTAAAGGGGAGCGATCCATTTGGGGGATCGTTTGTTAGCAATTTTGATTCTACAGTATCCAGCAAAGACAGTTCTAAATCAGACAGTACTCTCGATCCTTTCGGAGAGAAAAAGAAGCAGCCGAGCGACGATCCCTTCGGCGGGAATAACGCCGATCCGTTTGGTGCATCCGCGGCTAACTCTGATGATCCGTTTGGAGGATCAACTGCTAAACCCGACGATCCATTCGGTGGATCGACTGCTAAACCCGGCGATCCATTCGGTGGATCAACTGCTAAACCAGACGATCCCTTCGGCGGGTCGGCATCAAAGTCTGGTGGATTTGCAGATTTTGCCAATTTTGGGAACGTGAAGGTAAAACCTTAAATGAAAGATTAAAAGACCAGTTTAATTACTTTTATATTTGTACTCATTACCGCTTATGTTTTTCATTGATTAAGTTCAGCCATGTTCATTTGGTCTTCAACACTAAATTGTTACAGATTTTGCCTGCCTATATCTTTCCTCTCCTTCAAGAACCAAATGTCTTGCATGGTTTGCATTTTTTACTCCTCAAAAACAATTTTTAGAGCAAATCTGTGGTGAGACTGCAGAACTTGGAAGAAGTTTTGTCCCATGATGGTTTGTTGATAACTTTAAGAAACATGTGACTATAATGAACTACCGTTAATAAGAGAGGTCGACCCTCTCTCAGTCAAGTCCCAAGGATTTAACTTAGTCTACCTCAGCTTTTAATATTCATACCAAAGTAAGAGAAAGACAGTGTGAACAACATGAAAACATTGCAAATATAATGTTCACACATGTATGTTATTCTTTGTGTCCGAGAAATTCAAACATAACACATATAAAGCTCAATAACATTTGTGCTTTTTAAATCATAAATTAACAATGTGTAGTAAGTATTTCTTCTTAACATGCACGTAAGAAGCAACTCCACATATATATAACTTCAATTATGAAGTATATATATATTTATGTACATATATATATATATATATATCCATATCCTAGTGGTTAGGGTGTCCCCATATAAAGCGTGAGGCCCGGGTCCGAATCCCGGTGGAGGCTGGAAGTTTTTCACTGTTTTGGATTTTCCAAACTCATTACGATTTCAATTATATATATTCATTTGCCTTTGTCGTTTACCTCCATTTCATTAACAAAAAGTCTGTTTAAAGTATCTCTTTCGAGACCCGGCTTTAGGAATCACAAATGATTTTGAGTTGGGTAGAATCGTGTTTGATCTCTAGAGTAAGGGAAATATGTCACCAAAACAGAACTAGTATTGTTCGATACAGGTGACAATCGCCTACTGTGGAATTACGACCTTCCTTACTGGTTTCGAACCTCTGGACATACAATCAGCGTCCATGGCCTAGTGGTTAGGGTGTCCGCATATAAAGCGGGAGGCCCGGGTTCGAATCCTGATGGAGGCTGGAAGTTTCTTCACTGTTCTGGATTTCCAACTCATTACGTTTTCAATTATATATATATGTATACATATATATCTGTATATATACATATACATATATATATATATATATATATACACATATATATATATATATATATATATATATATATATATATATATATATAAAATTGTGTCATAGAGCAAACTAAATAAAAAAACACATTGGTACAACCCCCAGCTTTACAGCTGGTTCTGTAACTGAAATATAAATTTTACTCCTTTTTATTCAGATACAACACATCAACAGAGACAACACATCAAACTGTCTTTGCTCTTGATTATGATTTCACAGATGCAATGGGGACATCATTGAAGTCACTGTTTATAGTTGTGATGATGTCACTTGATCATGCATTACCAACATTAAATAGCATCACATCACAAAATTGAATTATTTTTATAGTCATTTCAATTTTTTAGGGAGAAAAAAAAAATACCCTAGCTGTTTGTGATGTGTATGAATGACATCACAGATTTATGCAGCATGATGCACTTAATCCAAATAAAGTGAATAAAACTAATATTTTATATCTTAACAACACAGCAAGCTATTTAGTTGGGAGATCGATCAATGTGCTTAGCTTTACAAAATATATTTTTGATTTCCCATAATTTTTTTTATCCCTTTAATTTGATAATGGCTACAGTAAAATGAATCTGTTAGGTATATTAATTGATATCAATCATATGTGTATATTTGTGTGGTTCAAAGAGTAGCTATGAAAGAGAGCTCTGTGAAGTACATAACAATTAATAACAACCTCCTGTGAATAAAGATTACTAATCAATACCACTGGCAGGTTGGAATACTAACAGCAAAGTGTGCAATTTGAATTGGAATGTCACAGTCGTGTTGCTATCGCTTTGAATTGTTGAATAGGCATGGTGGGCGACCGGATATCCTGAGAATACCAAAATGGGTATCTCACCCAACTGGGAATGTCCAAATGGATATCTAACCCACCTGGGAATGTCAAAATGGGTATCTTACCTACTTGGGAATGTCCAAATGGATATCTAACTCACCTGGGAATGTCAAAATGGATATCTAACCCACTTGGGAATGTCAAAATGGATATCAATCCACCTGACATTGTCAAAATAGATATCTAACCCACCAGGGAATGTCAAAATAGATATCTAACCCACTTGGGAATGTCAAAATAGATATCTATCCCACCAGGGAATGTCAAAATAGATATCTAACCCACTTGGGAATGTCAAAATAGATATCTATCCCACCTGGGAATGTCAAAATGGATATCAATCCACCTAAAATTGTCAAAATAGATATCTAACCCACCAGGGAATGTCAAAATAGATATCTAACCCACTTGGGAATGTCAAAATAGATATCTATCCCACCAGGGAATGTCAAAATAGATATCTAACCCACTTGGGAATGTCAAAATAGATATCTAACCCACTTGGGAATGTCAAAATGGATATCAATCCACCTGACATTGTCAAAATAGATATCTAACCCACCAGGGAATGTCAAAATAGATATCTAACCCACTTGGGAATGTCAAAATAGATATCTATCCCACCAGGGAATGTCAAAATAGATATCTAACCCACTTGGGAATGTCAAAATAGATATCTAACCCACTTGGGAATGTCAAAATGGATATCAATCCACCTGACATTGTCAAAATAGATATCTAACCCACCAGGGAATGTCAAAATAGATATCTAACCCACTTGGGAATGTCAAAATAGATATCTATCCCACCAGGGAATGTCAAAATAGATATCTAACCCACTTGGGAATGTCAAAATAGATATCTATCCCACCTGGGAATGTCAAAATGCATATCTAACCCACCAGGGAATGTCAAAATAGATATCTAACCCACTTGGGAATGTCAAAATAGATATCTATCCCACCAGGGAATGTCAAAATAGATATCTAACCCACTTGGGAATGTCAAAATAGATATCTATCCCACCTGGGAATGTCAAAATGGATATCTAACCCACCTGGGAATGTCAAAATGCATATCTAACCCACCAGGGAATGTCAAAATAGATATCTAACCCACTTGGGAATGTCAAAATAGATATCTAACCCACCAGGGAATGTCAAAATAGATATCTAACCCACTTGGGAATGTCAAAATAGATATCTATCCCACCTGGGAATGTCAAAATGGATATCTAACCCACCTGGGAATGTCAAAATGCATATCTAACCCACCAGGGAATGTCAAAATAGATATCTAACCCACCAGGGAATGTCAAAATAGATATCTAACCCACCTGGGAATGTCAGAATAGATATCTATCCCACGTGGGAATGTCAAAGTGGGTATCTCCCACATGGGAATGTCAAAATTGATATCTAACCCACCTGGGAATGTCAAAGTGGATATCTAACCCACCAGGGAATGTCAAAATAGATATCTAACCCACCTGGGAATGTCAAAATAGATATCTATCCCACCTGGGAATGTCAAAGTGGGTATCTATCCCACATGGGAATGTCAAAATTGAATATCTAACCCACCTGGGAATGTCAAAGTGGGTATCTAACCCACCTGGGAATGTCAAAGTGGGTATCTATCCCACCTGGGAATGTCAAAATAGATATCTAACCCACTTGGGAATGTCAAAATAGATATCTAACCCACCTGGGGATGTCAAAGTGGGTATCTAACCCACCTGGGGATGTTAAAATGGGTATCAGGATTACCTTTTAGAGGATTTGTCGACAATGTTGTAAAATGCTGATGGTTTAAAGATGAAACAATAAATATGAAAGTGTTTCCTCACATACAGTAAAGTCAACTAGAAAATAGTGCCCAAAAAATGGGGACCTTTTGCTACTCCAAAAACCTGTTAGAAATCAGAGAGAGAAAAGATTACTGTACAAGACAACTTTGATTTTTGGATTTCTTTTTTTGTGGGAGTATCACTGGTAGTTGTATGCCCCCTTTTGGGTCAGCGAATTTATCAGAAGAAGAGAGAATCTTTACTTTGGATAGAACAGAAAAGGGTTCACTAATTTGGTGCTTTTTCAGAGCTGAGCAAACAACCACTGGTGTCCAGGAAAGTTGACCACACATGGGAGAAAAAGCAAAATGCATTGTAACTTCATAGAAGGAATCCTGGAATAGTTTAGAGTGACAGTGTCGAAGCACGCCTTCTAATTTGTCGGGTTTTCTTCTTCTTTTCTCTTCTGCAGTCACTTTGCAGACAAGATGTCTACATTAAAATCTTTTCCATTATTTGATATTGATGTATAGAGCATGTTAATGCACTCTTTTTGTGGGACAAGTAAGGAATAGACTGCATCTTGGAGAGCACATAACGACAATACCAGTTAAAGTAGTGGGGTGCATAGAAATTATACAATGTACAACTTATAGCTGCTCTTATATTTGAAGCTGTAAATATTACCACAGGCTATCTTGGTGTTAGACTTGTGTAGGTCAGGAAAAGGGCGGGTGAGGAGGGGGGGGGGGGGGGGGTTGGGACTGTCCTTTTGTAGGAGATCAGTCAATGTTTCTGTCACCTTTTTTTCCATTGTTTAAAGAAACCTTTCTTTCTTCCTCTCCGACCTGCAGTCCGAGCTCAAGTAGAAGGTATGCAATTGCGGTATTCACCACAACTTTTAAATTCTCAATACCAGCCTGTGCTTTTTTTCTCTTTTTTTTACTCGTCCTTCTCAGTTTTAGCCTTTCATTAATATAGAGCCTCCCTGTTATCTGCAGCATTAAGGTTATTTCAACATGAAATTAACCCCTCAAAGTTCAGTGGTTATGTTGTTTCACCCTACCACCTTTCCAATAATTTCTTTTTTGCCTTTCTGTTGGTCTACTGTTTTTTTTTTCTTTTTTCCTTTTTTTCTCCTCTCTTACTTTCTGCCAGGTCTGATCCTGTCACATGATTTGATTTCTGTTTTCTAAAATTGCAAAAATTTTAACTTTTAACACAGCATGAAGAAAAAGAAAAAAAAAACACATTTTTTGGAAAGATGCCATTTTATTTATTTTTTGGGCCTCCTTTTTACTGAATTTCCTTGAAATTTGAAGACAGATACTTGGCCAATGTCTCCAATTAAATCTGAATTTGTTTCTTTTGCGTGCCAATTCCATTTTCCCTTCTCCCACCTCCCCCCCCCCCCCCCTCCGCTCTCAAGAAAAGTCCTTTGATATCTTGCATGAATTTTTCACAATTAACAAAAGAAAAAGATAAAAATTTATCCCTGCTGATTTGATTTTTGCCCTTTTTGAATCAGATTATATTTGTTTCCCAGTGAACCCTTCCATGGTAGGAACTGCTCTGTATTTGGTATATGGAGCCGTTGAATATTCACAGATTTAAATGAAAAAAAAAAAAACCTGTCAGGCATGTTTATGTGATTTTATGCTTTGTTAATAAATTGATGTGAATGGAAGAAAATACCCAAAGGAACAAAACTTTAGCAGTATTGAAGATAATTTTGATGTTTTTATGATAAAAAAAAATGCTCTCGAATTTAACTTGAAGCAGCAAGAAACAAAAGGAAAAGTTTCGTATAATTATTTCGTGTTTTATTCGTTCAAAAAATTGAACACTTTGATGCCTTCAAATAACTATCAATAAAAAAAATAAGAATAATAAAAAATAAATAAATAAAAAAAATTATAAAAAAATAACAATAATTATTATACGTTCGGCATAGCAGTAGTCAAAGTGAACCATCCATCAATTTGTTATATCGTCTTATTATAGACCAATTGAAAATTTGCATATGTCAGAGATGTTCTATAATTTTTTTTTTTTTTTCGTTTGTATGTACCGTTACATACAGAAGCTTCTTAACTGTGGCAGTTAAAAATTATCAGGAGTATTATATCATGTTGATAGGCTATTTATAAATATATATATGCTATCATAACCTTAATGGTTCCCTTTCAGCCTTATTCCACATCTGTATTTATTTTATATCCATGGACTTTTTCATCTGCAACCATATGTCTACAATCTATAGCAGCTGAAAAGAAATTAAAAATCTTCAGAATTGAAAAAGAACATCTCATAACGTGCTGGGATGGTTAGAATAGTATTTAAACTTGTGAATCAATCCAAAATTATAACTTTTTTTCTATCTGAGAACAAAAAATTGGAACATCAAGTTCCTCTTTTCAGCAAAATAATTGTGTTAAAAACTGTATTTTAGATATTTATTTCATGGTTTTGGGGTAGAACAGTCCGGTTTATACAACATTAAAAACATTTATGAAATTTAGGTTTATTGTGAAGGACTTCATAATTACGACTGTAAAGCAATTGAACATTCTAATGGTAAGGGTAACAACGGCTTAGTGTTAAAGGTCAAAATGAAAATTGAACTTAATCATAAGGTCAAAAGTAGAGAATATATTATATCTCAGGTTTATAGGAAGAAGGCTCAGAGAGGCCCATGTAAAGAGATGAAGTTTAAGTTGTAGGAGTTTGCTTTATATATATATCTATATATATATATATCTTTATATATATATCTATATATATATATATATATATAGATATATATAGATATATATATATAGATATATATATATATAGATATATATATATAGATATATACATATATATAGATATATATATATATATATCATGACTCATTTTTTTGGGCCATAATATATATAGAAAGGTTTGGGGAGGGGGAGGGGGTTAAACAAAGTGGAAAGTTGTCATATCCATATTTGATGCTAGTTATGGCATAATATATCATCTATATCAGTCACACATATACTTTGATGGTAATTTACACCGATCGATGCTAACGGCTCCATTTCATAGATTTGACTTTCTGTTGTGGTAAATCATGACTCATTTTTTTGGGCCATAATCACAGCATCAGTGGATCGATTACCGACCGTTGCATTTTTACAGACCTTTCACAGCAGCTGATTTGTAGGTGATATGATGAATATAAGTTTTCATTTGGGGATTAATATGAATTCTCAGTTTGTCAATCTGTTTCCTTTAAATGCTTTTTCTGGAGGGCAGTGATATGAAACATTGTGGTACAGGCAATCTGCCATCATAAATATCTTTGTCAAAGATTGACAGCAAATCCATGTCATTGAACTGATATAACATAAGGGAACAGGCAGTCTTGGTTGCCTTAAAATCTGAGTACACATTAGTACACATTGCTGTATGAGGAACTTGAGTATTTATATATAATTTATATATGTATATAGATATCTATAAAAATATATATAGTTTTTTCACTGTTCTTGGTTTTCCAACTCATTACGATTTTCATATATATATATATATATATATATATATATATGTGTATGTGTATATACATAGATATATATAGATATGTATATAGATATATATATAGGTATAAATATATACAAATAGATATCTATAACGTATATATATATATTTATATATGTATATATTTTTGGGGGGATTGAAGAAAATATGAATGACCCAAGTCAAGCCAACAGCTCTGGAAGCTTATGCTATTGGCAGACTGGTTTTGAATGTAACATTTGTATACTGACTATGCATATAAAAGGGCAAAATATTTTCTTAGGTGGTTACACTATTTTGGTTAATATTGTCACAACAGATGCATTAATATGTAGAGAGAGAGAGAGAATGTTTGTATTTCTTATAGCACATGTATTAGTATAAGATTTACATGATAATGCCAATTTGGGTCAGAGTAAATATGCAGTGGCTGGATGGTGGCACATGTGGTGGGGGGGGGGGCTAAAGGGAAAGAGAAATCAACATATCTGTTGGTAAGTACATGGTGTCGGTTGTATTTAGTTAAGTATTATGAAATGCAACCAGTTGCACAAAAGGGAGCTGCAATGTGAGGAAGCAGAGTGTAGCATGAAATGGAAGAGAGGGAGATACCCAAAACTGGATGAGACCAAAGATCACAATTGATTTATTCTGTTCATGCCTGCAACAGTGTTCATTTACTGCAGAACTCTTAGCGATAGAAACACTGTTAATGCCTGCAACAGTGTGTTTAATGACTGCAATGCTGCTAACGACTTTCGCATTGCTTATTGACCGCAACGCCGTTACCGAATGTAAAATTAGTCGGCATTTACGAAATATGTTTGTAGATGGAATATATTTGCCCTGTCCTTCTTTTTTTCTTCAAGATCTTCCTTTGCATCCCCGTACCATCAATTAAATTTGTGTATTTCCTAAATTTTTTTTTTTTTGCTCTTTCCTACATTCACTTACAGAATGAGAGTTCATCTGATAATGGGGTAGCGTGGGCACTACAGCAGAGCATCTTAGAGAAAGAGAAACAAGACCAGCTCGCAAGGCAGGAAGAAGAAGATTTACAGAAAGCACTTTCATTGAGCAAAGCAGATTTTACTTCATCTGAGGCATGACCCTCACCAAAAATACCTCCCACCCCCCACCACCCCATCCCACGGAAGTGTGGAAAAGTTCTTGAAAGTGCCGAACGAGCATGGAACGAAAGGCTGCTCTCTATAGGCTGCGATACCTAGAGTTGAATACCACAGAGATGAACTCTGAGCGTATCATGAGCAAAGACCAGCTCTGTGTTTGAACAAGCTTTACATTGTTTCTAACGGTAATATCAAAACTTTGTGAATGGAAGCTTCATTTAATGATTCTGCTCTGGTATGGCTTTCTCAGTGGTTTTTTGAAAGCAGGAAAAAGCTGTCAACGTTTTAAGTGCACAGCGGAGGCAGTTGTCATATTTTGGGCTTTTAACTCATCTCGTTCAGTGTTACGCAGTCAGTCATAGAAATCGATGATGATCTTGTCTATTGTAAGTGAAGTTATTAGAGGTGTTTTTTGTTTCTTTACATATTTTATCACTCAACGAAAGAACTGCTGAAATGGATGTCTCGGTTCTGAACATTAGATTCTCAGTTTTGGACGTTAGATTTTGGTTGGATCCCTTCTCAAGGGAGGATCGGATTCCATTAGTCTGATGGTGGATAATTGAGAAATTTATGTGAAGCACTAATGCTCTCTCTCTAGCTTTCTCTGTAGTTGTAAAATCATGAAATATCTGGTCAGGAAAACATATTCAACTGTCATTCCTAGATAGCTAAAATATCTACAAGAGGCAAACCATGTGTGCAAAAAAAAACATGTTTCCATATTTCTGACAGAAATTGGAGCAAAAACGATTCAGCAATGTTTTGTAAAAATTTTGTTTGATTAGGTTTATAGTGAATTTGTCACTTTGGGCAGAGAAAGAAAAGAAACTTAATTCTTGTAACAGTAAGAGCTACTCTTTAACAGAAACACGCTATGACCATGCAATACTAGAGCAGACAGTAATTAGTTCTCAACTTCATTGTTTATGTACAATGAAGCAATGTTCGTTGACCTCCAGACACAGGAAGTACCACCGTTTACCTCAGTCCTAACCGAGCATCAGCAAAAACTCTGCTTTTGCTGTTTTTGTTGATTTTTTTTGGGGGGTCTTTGAAGAATACATGAGGGGGTTGCATGGGGAGGAATTGGAGGTGGGGTTTACAAGAGCTATAAGGGACTATACCACAGTGAGTTGTACAGGCATAACTGTACATCAACAACACACACAAAGTTATGTAATGGATTAAATGCCATACCTGTAAGTTGAATAACATGAGTTGCTTCTCTGTGATTTAGTAATTAAAAATTAATTACTAAAATGGAAAGACACAAATTGATGTTGAGGAATTACTGTGGGATAATGCTTGTCACATCAGCTGAGGAGAATGCACCACTATTCATGATTCTGTTGTACTTTGGTTGCCCAAGATATTGTAGTTCTTGAAAGCTCTCAACCATCACATTATTCAAGTATTATCTCTCTCCCTTTTCTTGTGTAACATGAAAAGTTTCTCAAATAATTAACAAATCACCATGTTTAAAATGCTAATTTACAAACAATTTTTTGTTTTTATTTGTTTTGTTTTTCCCTGATGGCTGGCTATGTTTCTATTCTTCCTTAAGGGGAAATGTAAAATCCTTTAAATGATTCATTTATTGGCAAATTTGTTTTTATTTAATGTTAATATTTTACATTCAGAATATACAGCACTTGTAACCCAGGGTGATGATTTTGTTTGGTGCTACCTTTTTCGTTACCTTTTCTCTCTAGAAGGAAGGTATCTTCTAGTCCATGTTTAAACACTGCTTATAAGTTATATAAGACAGGTTGTCTATGTGTGATACAACATGTGTAAATGATATTGGCTTCATATTGTTTTGTGAGGTAAACAAAAAGTGATTTATTAACTATTTGTTCCCACTGCCCAAGGATCTTCCATTACTTAATAACTTAATCAATGTATATCTGCAAGCTCTGTGAACTGTTGTTGTAGGGACACCAACAATTTAAGAAGGGACCAGCAAATTAAGAAGGTGCACAAACAATTTAAGAAGGGGCACCAGCAAATTGAGAAGGGGCATCAACAATTCAAGGAGGGACACCAACACCTTAAGAAGGGGCATCAACGAGTTAAGGAGGGGTAACAACAATTTAAGATTGGCATCAACAATTTAAGGAGGGGCACCAACAATTTAAGAGAGGGACACCAACAATTTAAGGAGGGGCATCAACAAGTTAAGGCAGGCACATGTCCTGTGTAAACATAATGGTGGCACATATGTCCTAGCCTGGCTACGGGCATGAAATCTGGCCAGATTGCAGGCAGCCTTGACCCGAGGCAGATGGAGTTTGATGAAACAGACATAGTGAGTTAAGTAATTATTATGTCGTTAAAGTGAGCCTATCCTTATCAATGAACATGTAACAATCAAATTTTGCCACAATGATCATAATTGTATAAGTCTGTCAATGTTTCCAACTAATGGAAGAGCTGGCAATTTTATTCCGGGAAATCTATCTTTGTCAGAGTAAAAGATGAGCATTTTCCATTTCACAATTAATTGCCATTTAATGATCAATTGGCCCACGTGCATAAAGCAATGTTGTGATTTTATCCCAGTAAGTCATTTCTTAGCGGTCTAACAAAAATTATTAGTAGCATGGAATTCAACAAAACCTCTTCTTCTAGCGTGATTTTGTTGGATTCTGTTACCGTAATATAGAATTTTCTCTTCCGTTTGATTGTGGTCGTTGACAAATCTTTGTGCACTTCTTCGATGTAATGGAAAACCTATCCGATGATTGGCTAATTCTCATGGAATATTTATATTAATCTTGCAAATTCTCCATTACCTGCTTATAAATCTCAATTTGTTCATAACAACTTTAACAACTAAATTAATACTACTGTGTTTATCTTTCACAAGGTGTAATTTATAATCAAATTATACAGCAGTGGGGGAAGTGGGAGAGCTCAGTTGATCTTATGGAGCTCTTTGCGTACTACTGGTAGGCCTTATACTTTCCCCAACGGTCTACAATTTTTGGAATGTACAATTGTTAACTTTTGACCGAAAATTTGTTATATTAAAAATTGTAGACTGAAATGTTTGGAAATTAACATCAGGATTGGTTTAAAGAACCTGGTTGTGTTTTACGACCATAATCCACCTCCACCTAGAATTGTTCAAATATTCAATTTGTGCAAACTCAATGAAGGATCATTCCCCCACCCCAACCCGCCCCAGCCTAATACAAGGTGTAAACTAGTGACAGAGTCAGTTATTATCCTCAACAGACAGTGACAGCTACTTCAGCCTCGATTCTTGTATGCAAAATAGACTAGGGACGGTACATATGTTACCGAAGGTGGTAAATTTTTCATATGTAGTAATAGTGAATTAGCTGTGGTGGAATAATAGCAATACGTTTACACTGTACTTTCTGTGTCAGGCATATCTTTGTTTTGGTGTGAGAGAAGTTTTGCTTAAAAAGAAGGCTGGATCCGAACTAGTTTGGGGGGCAAGGGTTTTAGCTTTTAATAGATGAGCGACATGTGATCATGCATATTATGACCCCATAAAATCAATAAAATCAAAGAAAAGTGAAGTTTTGGTAAATAAAATGAGTAAAAAGGTACCTGAAATGATTTTCAACTGCAAAGTGCTCTTCTAGGAATTTTTCAGGATAACCTATGCCAAAGAACATCGACATATACATGTATACCCTGCTGCTGATTATGCAACATAGCAAGGAGGCCAGATAGTGGAATTTATCGGAAGGTGATATCTGAAATGACTAAATTTTGCACCCCAGTACATAAACAGTTGATTATACCCCTGGTAACAGGGTGTAGCAGTGTTTCTGTGCTGTAAAGCTTGGCTGCTGCCCTCTACCAACATTAGACTTCGGAACATTAATGTTATCTTCATCTATTAAGGGACAGTAAGTGACAGCTTTATATGCATGTCGGAATGTAATTGTGTTTGTGTAAAACATCAAAGACCAAACAGCCTGCGGTTTCCTTGACTCAGGAAATGGGGGATCATGTTGTCCTGGTCACATTCCAACACTTTCAGTGATGATGAATTTTGGAATTATTTCAGATGTGTTTTCCAGTTATAATCCATCATTGATATTTCCTGCTGCTTCCACCACAATAATTGCCATATGTAATTGGGAACCATATGTGGTATAACCCTCTATCAAGACAGATTAGTATAGTGTTATGCTATTACAGGGACCTTTTGACTTTTAAGCATTTCATGGTTGTCTTTAATATTTTAGTTGACAATTCATTCAATAGCCAGAATCTGTAATAAGACAATGTCATATATAATCATTTCCTTCACAAGGAGAGTGCCGTGAGATAGTTTTGAAAGGTGTCTCAGCATATTAACTATGTACTTGTCATCCGGGGAAATCTTCAGCTGTTCATAGAAATACTGTTTGCCTTTAGTGGTTGTGGCCTTAAGGGTGATTCGACTAGTCGTGAGGGCCGTTTCAAATTTAGTTCGTAACCAGCACGACCGTAAGGTATGAGAGATCAGACCTGTGTCGTTGTTGCTTTCATTTAATTCCAGTACTTACTTACTTCCTGTTTAGCTTTCTGAGACCATTTAATTATAAAGCTAGGTTATTTTTAAATGGTGGAATGCCTCGTCACACATTTTCAAGATGTTTGTTAAAAGGTTGACAAATATTTTCTGGATGTGCTAAAGGATACAAATTTTTAAGCTTGATATCGAGATTTGAAATTGGAATTTAAAAAAAAAAGGAAGAACTGCTGATGAAATTCTTAGAAATAATTGAAAGTGGCTTTTAGTTAGTGACATAATTACAAGCTGCTTCAGTAAATATGTGAATCTACATTATATCAAGCCAGTAATCTGCTTTGTATTCCCCAAATGACTTTATGGAACCTCAGCTGCTTTGGGTCTAGCTGTAACACACTTTATACTTGTGTATGAGTCATCATATGAATTTGAACCTAATGAAATCTTCACATTATTGAATTTCCACAATGTTATTTTGTTTTGGCCCAATATACCTCTTTGTATTAATTTGCTATATATATATATATATAATTTTTTTTTTGTAACTGGTTGCATATTTTAAGCTCGTTAGTGAGAGTGGAATCAGTGTGAACTAATTTAAAGGAGTCAAGAGTGCAACCTCTATTTGTGTTAGACGAAATCCCACACTCCCTTTCTTCTACCAGTTGAGAAAGCTTTAACTGGTGAAGAAAAAGATTTTATTTATTCCCTTGTATTGGAAAATACTCTTCATTTTATGATCATTACCAAATAATATATGTTTATTGAACCATCTTCATTTGGTACTCGTCTCTTCATTTCGTTTTTGTAAGTTTGTTTTTGGAGGACGGTTAAATGTTGCCTCTTTTTCATCCAGTTTTCCAAACATTACACATTCAGCAGCAGCTGATCGTGCACATTGGGGGTGAGGAAGGGAGTATGTTGGGGTGGGGAGGGGAGTATGTTAGGGTGGGGAGGGGAGTATGTTGGAGTGGGGAGGAAGTGTCCTTGAGGTGGGGAAGTTGTTTTTGGGGTGAGGAAGGAAGTGTTTTGGGGTGAGGGAATATGTCGGGGTGGGGAGGGAGCCTACTGACCAGAATTGCTTGAGTACTCCGACCGTTAAACCAATTCCCAGGAGCACTGTAACCAGGTTAGGATGTGAAACCTAGCAGTGCTGAATGCAAAACAGCTGATAGATCCAGCTTTACAAATATTTTGGGTACAAAAAGTTTGACAGATTTGAGACTTTACCCCTATCAAGTCTTCAAGTGTTGACAGGCATTCTTTCAAAGAAGTTTTGTAACATTGAGCAAACTTTTTGCTTCAATTACCAATTGAATTTATTTAATCTGTCACTAATACTAATTCATCAACTATAAACTTTTAATGATGTGTCCCAGCCTTCCACTATCATAAATATTATGAGATAGAATCTATGACACAGACGTGTGTTGATCATGTTTCATTTCTTTATTAAATCCATTTGTAAAATAAAAACCTTCACTGACATTGCTGCTTTTACATTTACCAAAGCCCTTCTTATAATGTTACTTGTAGCATCCCTTGCTTGAGCCTTCCTGTGTCCAATTGTCAATACTTTTCCATAAATAAAGGGATCAGGCGATATCACCCTCTGACTCCCTCTCCCGCCCTGGTGATGTGGTTTGATTTGTTAATCTACTCCCAGTTTTTGATTGATTAAGCAATAATTTCAATTTCAATAATCCAATTTCAAAAATCTTCCAGTGACCCCAATTAGTGCTTGAAATGCCTTTAATTACATTTCTACATATACGTAACAATATCAAACAATTAGTCTACAATCAGGTAATTAATCACAGCTGAATTACTACATCAGTATGATGTATGCATGTATTACAGACATTTGAAGAGATGAACACTCCACACCTACGGACTATTGAAACATGAATTTGTTCCTGGTTGACAGGTTCCCTGCATTAAGAGGACTAATTGTTATTCAGGTGAGACAGTTGATATGGGCCTAATTAATGAACAATAAAAAGTCTGAAATGACTTTCTAAATCAAAAAGATTCCAAATTTGAGTTAAAATGTTGAACTGGAAAACACCTGACTTGTAACTTGTAATTCATAAGCCCTTGCAGGCTTCTCCCACATTTGTGGTTGCTTAGAGCGTCTTAAAAATAACTGCCTCATTATAATCATTATGATTTTGATCCAAGGAACATTCATGACTTTTAAGGTTAATTGCATAAGTGAAGTATACAGTTAAACTGACACAGTTAAACTTCTTCATGTATGACTGCGAATAACAAGAAAATGGATGTGCACCTCTCTTAGCAGGTGAGGATAGGGATCTAGTGAATACTATCATGTAAGACAGTAGAGAAAACAGTTCTTATGAAGTAAAACACGCACATCCTCAATATTATTGAATCCAAAGGAACACAGTTTGCAATTTCATGTGTCAGTAAAGAACATAAACAGTTAAGTGACACAACCAAAGTTATTCTCATGATGAAGATGAATACGATCAGAACATGAATGTTTACCTCTGACTAGATCAGTGATCTGAAAACTAAAATGCAGGCGCGTAGCGAGGAATTTGCCAAGGGAGGGGTGAAACTGTAGGCAAACTATCAGAGCCGTAGATACGGCATTGCAAACTATCTATGCGTAGCGCCACCATGATTGGCGCAATGCATAAAACAAAATTTTGGCTGAAAATTCCTCCCAGATCACTGGAAATGGCACTTCCCAGGCCTTGTAAGTTGCATCTTAGCATTTTCTCTTTTGAAATTACTAGCAAATATCATAAAAACATAAACAAAAATATGCTCAAGGGGGGGGCGGCTGCCCCCTTTGCCCCCCCTTGGCTACACGCCTGCTAAAATGTAGGACATGATAGAAAACAGGGTCACTGAAGGGAAGAAACTTCAACAAACTTATGAAAAGGAAATGATGGCAAAAAAATTCCCGCACAGAAAAACAAGGGATATCAAGAACGGGTCGGCTACCCTGGTGTAAAATAACAACTCTAAGCCTTTGAGACAGGATCATCAAATTGTCTTTCAGAGCTCTGACTTGAAACTCTCTGCAAGCTTCCATCATCCACTGACCTTTGACCCCTAATCACAGCTCTCTCTCTCACTATACTCTAACCACAAGGATGCACACATGAAAAATATTTTTAATCCTTGCGAGATTCCACACATTATTCAAGCTGTCTGGCTGCTTATCGAATTACTTCCTCTGATATGTCGATAAGGTATCTCCAATCAGCTGGTCACATGACCTTCATCCTCCATCATGACTGGGCTAGTTTCCTCTTAGCTTCAAACAGCTGCCTCTGAGCTTCGTTCTCCTTGACAACTTTGGCTTCGTATTTCACCTGCATCTTCTCTTTGAGCTTCTGCAATTCTTCCTTCTATAAGAACAGGGAAATATAAGGAGTTATTCAAAAGTTAATATCTTTTTTCTTCACTGACATTAAAAAATTGATTTAAAATTTTAAGAACACATACTTTTATTCTGAAAGTTGTACTAGAGAGATAACGATGTCGTGAATACAAAATGTACACCCCAACAAAGGAAGATTTCACATTCATTGCTCTGCATTTCAAAATATGTGATATGTTCATATTTCAAGATTTTTGGAGGAATGGGTATGAAGTAAGATTGGCAGAGAGCATGGTGGTCCACATATTATGATTAAGACATATTTTAGAAACACCAATTTTTCTGATAACATCCAAGAATGCAACTTTGAGGCAATCCAAAGTTCCCTACTAAACTTTAAGGTTATCCAAAGTTCCCAACGACATTTGACGACGGGGCAAACTACAGACCCCATCCCTTCCTGGCTACACTGCCTATTTTAACTCTAGCTCTGTTCCTACTATGTACAGATTGGTTAGTAGTATAGCATGTTACACTTAATTTCTGTACTTCACAACTTCGAACCACAATTCAAAACTTTCATGGCTTGTACATATCATTAACAAATTAGAACCGCGAAATGATAAGTACTCGTTAATAACTTGTCAATCACACTATGTCTAGTTAACTACAGGCAATGTTGTAGCAAATGTCTCTTTACAGCAGCAGTCTGCAAACTTCCATGAGGGCTTCCATGGGGTCTGAATCATGATCCACCAGAAACCCCCCCCCCTCCCACCACCACCACCAGAGAATCAATGCTCAGAATGAATGAAAGCTAGCAGCAGACTCTGGAAATCAACTAACTGCACATCAATTTTCTGACATCAAAACTTCTGCCACCCACCCAAAATTGCTTCCAACCCACTTTAATCTGGGTCCTGCCCCCATAGTCTGCAAAGTGTCATTCTAGAGTACACAAAAAGCACCAAATATTGCTACATGTGTTTGTTGTTTTCTTAACTCATGTTTTAGTAAATTAGATGTTGTGATCTTCACATTATGTGCTCAATCTGACACAATGAAGGCTAAAAACATGTTTGGAAAATTAACGAAAATGTGATGACATTCTCATACTTTGCTTGACAACCACAGCGTGGTGTCATACAAGTAAACAAGCTTCCACATTGTTACATTAAGAGATCTTGCATACTACTGTAATTAACTATTCACTCAGCTGCAAGAAACATCAGAGTGAACAAAATGCCATTGTATTCAGGTTATATAAATAAACTGAAAGATTTCTTCAGTACTCTAACATCTACTGTTAGATAACATTCAATACCTGCATTTTATCTTCAGGAGGATACAGCTGCCTCTGCAAGAAGGGAAGAAGAAGAAGATACAAAAGTTTGAAATATTTTAATTGAACAGTTACAGAGAATGTACAGCCATACATTACAAACTAGTTGTTATGTGCCCAATGCCATCATATTGACTATCATCGCTGGTTAAATTATCACAAAAAACCCAAAGTTTCGCTTGGCGTAAAAAAAAACTCTTTACAATGGCTCTGAATGGCTATTAGGCTACAGACACATCATAAGCTCTTAAACTACCAGTAAAGTTCACAGATTAGGGGGATGGAGAGTGGGAAAGAATTGGGTGGGAGAGATGCGGGAGGGAGATCCACTACCTCATGATATCAATAATAAATATTTAGTATGTAAAAATGTACCTGTACAATCATATGACAATGCATTCAATTACTGTAGGGTTAACCATGGTACAGATGTGCACATGTTAACCCTATTCACACTCCTCTACCAGACCCCCGTACTACCCTTGCCACTGCCTCAACCATCCCCCATCACCACCGACAGAAAGAGAAGCAGTAAAACAGGTTAAAACAGTAGCAGCATTCCATGAACACATAATCTGTAGAGAAACTTACGAGAGCTGACTTCAACCAACAATACTTGCTATGTGAATAATTTCTTACTACAGGAACAAAATTAATTAAAGTATTTAATGAAGGCAAATTGCTTTGAAATTGAACTTCGCTGGGGACAGTACAAGGAAGTAGTGTTTACTTCACAGCATCCAAAAGTTAACATTAAAACTGGATGTCATTAAACTAGACAAAACAACAATGGATGAAGTAGAAAGTAGGCTAAGCTTGAAGCAAAACATATCAAATGGCTCTGCTTGGCCTAGTTTTATCTATATCACTCTACTTGATAGACAGATGGCTGGTTTATGTGTTAGGAACCAGTGCAGAACAAAGCAGTCTGCAAGGCCTTCAGATTCGAGAATGAGCCAGACTGGCATAAAGTCATAGTCGGTGGCTCAAATTAAGTTTTACTTGCAACTACTACTAGAAACAGAACATGAAATCAAACAGAAAAATGAAAAGACTTCAAACTGTCAAAAAAAGGAACACCATTTATTATTTTAAGAGACAAGTATTCCTTATATGATTATTTTGGGACCCATTTATTTCAACTATGCCTGAAAGTTGGAACAATTTGGGAACTCTGCCAACACTAGAGGATCAATTCTCAGAAACTACAAACTAGCAGTAGTGTATTGCAATATTAAACAGATTTCATCTTGTCTAGACTACTGATTGTGGTGATCAAAGTTACCTCAGACCTATCTTGTAGTACTGTAAATTATGTATGCCCCTTTACAACCTAAAGCTGATTGAAATTCTGTCCACCAAATATAGCAGCATCCATGAACTCAATTGGGAGGGGAGGGGAGGGGAGGGGAGGGGGAGGGGAGGGGGAGGGGGAGGGGGGAGGGGAGGGGGAGGGGAGGGGGAGGGGAGGGGGAGGTGGGGGCATATACATACCAAGAACAAGATTCACCAAAACTGAATTGTTTTCAGAGTTTGACCAAATACAACTTTAAATGACAAGTTACCTTCCACCAAAAACCTATTAAAAGCTACCCACATATTATGTATGAGATTCAGCAAAGCTGAACCGTTAGCCTATTCATAAGGTTTTCAGATTTCTACAATTTCAAACCTCAAATTACCTTCTGATCTCCACCAAAAACATTTAAGCATCAAGAACCAATATTAACAGGCACCTAGTTAACATACTTAATATGAGACTTGTACCTGAGCTGGACATATTGAATAATCCTGTTTAGAAGGTTTTCAGATTTTGTCCAGTGCTGGAATCTATTATACCTACAGGGCACCTGTCACCCAATTGTGAGATTTATCAAAGTTGCAGTTGTTTACTAAGTTTGTTTATAATATAGATTTCACGTGTTTGCCACCCGTGACCTCAAAAAGCCTTTGACCCTGACCAACTTCAAGAATTCAGCAACGAACTGCTTTACACCAAATACTGTACAAAGTTCACGCAAGCTATGCAAGGTGCATTCTTGTGTTTACAAGCCAAGGCATCACACACACAGATCTATCCGATTGATACCTGTTGGCTAAGACACTTACCACTCTGCCTGTCACATATTCTTCAAACAGTTCTGGTTTGTTGAAGAAGTAAAATGTGGCTACAGGGAACATCACATACAGTGACATCTAAAAATGAAAGTTAAAGAAAAGAAAACAGATATTTACAAGTTACTGAATGAAAGGTCTCTGAAAAGTGTACTGTGGATGCTACACTGTTCTTTCCCCTTACACTTCCCCCCCCCCCCCAAAAAAAAAGGCATTTCAACTAAGCATTCTGTTTAGACCAAGCAACAATGACAAAAGGAATAAAAAGTTTGACTTTGTTAATATAGGACCTTTTAGGAGTAAACTGATTAGTTAAGGTGAAATCAAGCATTTTGTAAGCAACTAATTGCAGTTGACCTACAGCAATCTGCTATTACATGACATTTGGTATCATTTGACAATAGATTGGTAGTCATGGTCAAAAACAAAAATAGGAACAGTGAACAGGTGGTGGTGCCATGTAATAAATTAAGCATGAAAGAAATTTTGCACTTAACTTTCTTGGTAGAAAGGTCAAGTTACATTGAAATCACATTCTTCTAGTTTTTGAAGGATGCAAACTGTATCAGCTGCTAACGCATACATGTTTAAATTCTTAAAACATTTCACACTTTTCAATGTCATGGGTAAACCAAGAATCGTCAGAGCTCCTTGTGATCAAATTAAATGAATAAATTTATCTTAGCTGGAAGTACATGATTTAGCTTGTTCATTTTTGTTTCTATCACCTATTTGGCTAACTACTCTACACCCAATCAAAACAAAGCCTTGTAGCTTCCCCATTTTCTCTATGATTCTTAAAACACCAAGATAAAAGCTAGGCTAAATATAAAGGTGGGGCTTATTCGCAGGGCAGCCCTGCGAATAGCCAGACACATACACCTTATTCACAGGGCAGCCCTGCGAATAGCCGGACACAAGTATCTTATTCACAGGGCAGCCCTGCGAATAGCCAGACACCTACACCTTATTCGCAGGGCAGCCCTGTGAATAGCCAGACACAAGCATCTTATTTGCAGGGCTGCCCTGCGAATAGCCAGACACATACACCTTATTCACAGGGCAGCCTTAGACTGGGTTAACAGGCTCAGTAACTTTTGGGGCTATTCGAGTTTGCTTTTGGGCACCAGCTATCTTTTTGAGAGTCTCAATTGGGAGCCTCTATATTTTGAGGAATTTATTGGCCTTTGGGATTCCTATCTTAATGCTGTTAGGATTGGTTTTGGGAGCCTAGGGCCTTAAGATTGAACCAGTCTAGCATTAGTACCGCCAACATAAAAAATGTCATCCCTCATTTTCACCTTTGTTTTTGCAGAGTGACTGCTCATTTGCATGTAAAGGTTTGGGAGGGGGGGGGGGTGTCACACCCTTGACCATATTGGCTTTCAGGCAATATCGGCTTTTGGGGAATCCCAAGATAAGCTCCCTTAAAATAAGCTTTTAATATTGAACTGCTGGGGTTCCAAAAATTAGCTTATGAAGTAGCTAAGACTATTTGGGCCTTAAAGGTTGGCTTTTTCAAGGCCCCTAAACTGACTGGTATCAATAGCCAAACCTAATAATAAACCTATTTTCAAAATCGTCACAGCCCTGCTAATAAGGTGTCTGTGTACGTTATTCGCCGGGCTGCCCTGGGAATAATCACTTCGAAATATAAAAGCTGTGGCTCTTTACCCGATCTTTGGGTGAATACGCACTGCACGCTTGCTTATTGACCCGATCACACTCTGTGAGCTGAGAGAATCATCAAGCCATAGTGGAATGAATTTGTGTCTATAAGATGCAACCCATCTAAACAGTCAAATCACACACTGTGTTCAGATGCATCATACTATCTTAATTTAGTATAGTGTATTGTATAAAGAGATATTTAAATATGTTTTGTCAAATATACTTGTAAGCACTTGGAGGGGGTATGGTAGGGTCATTGAAGCTGACTTAGGTGTAGGGGTTACGGGGTCCTCCATAGAGAAAAAATGTGAATTTAGAAGTGAAATGGTACATTCTGCAGGATATTTAGGCTACAAATTATTCTTATACAGTTCTAGGTTTACATGTATAGCTTGGCTTTCATGTGAGGGTTTGTTTGGGGAGGGGGGGGGGCTGGTTGGAAAGGTGTACACCCGACCCTCCAGATCCAGCCCTAATACCTTGCATGTTATATCCCAACAGTTTACAAGGTAAGCGTTACATCATCCATATTTAACGTATGATCAAGTAAATAAGTAAGCGTGCCATCCTTATTGAACTGAAAATCATGTAGTTAAGCACCAGCACAATGCTTATTGAACCCACGGTCGGGTTAATAAGCAAGAGCACCATCATTTTGGAACAGAGATTGGTTGAATAGGTCGCACCAAATATGAAAGTCGGAGAGTAGGTTGAATTTCCACACCACAACAGCTAGAATGGCATGAAGTCCAGACCACTGTATTCATCTACTATACGGAAGTGTTGGCTAACGTAGTATTTCTTGTAAGATAGGTTAGGCTGTAACCTGTTAAGTACACTCGAGCTGTAAATAAGTGCATCCTACACCAAACGTTAGGCTGGCTAAGTTTATACTAACTTAGGCCTAGGCCTGCTTGCTGTTAGTGTTACACATTACAGTATCACCTTGAAAACTTCCAATCGCCAATTCCCCATGTTGAGGAATCACATGAATTTCTTTACATAAGTCTTTGTTGGAGTGTCAGAATCGTTCAACGGCGAACGCGGTGTCTTGAAATTGGTAGTATCGCAATAACTTCGTGCTTACTACTACTACTGTACTACTACTAGCCTAGGAAGCACGTACAGTATTAACCATAGGTAGGATAGGTTTGTATCGGCTGCCGGTTTCTGTGAAATCGGTGTGTACGTTTCTTTGATTACATATTAGGCACGTACATCGATTACGCAATGATACAGAAGTAGCCAGATCTTCGTAACAGAAAATGCTATATATATATCTGCAGTCACGTTCACATAACGTATGAAAAGCCAAACAACAATATATTTGTTGTCTCAAGTAGAGTTGTTGAACTTGTTGACAGTTACTTGTTGCTTTCTTATTCTATTATGTTACTGTTCAAAATTTTGTAACATCGTTGTATTCACATTCGTGCTGTTCTGGATTTCTGGGAAGGTATCCTAAGGTTATCTTGAGAATTTGCAATTTATGAATACTAAGAACAAAGTTTGGGGAAGGAGTTCATTACACTATGCTTTTCAATGCTGAAATGGCAGCTTTCACAAAGGAGAAAGATATTTAGGCCTACATCTCAGTTTAGAAATAGACCAAGCTCTTTTAAAATGGAATAACTCTCCCAAGGTTAAAATAAATTTCGTTCTTCGGAAATGAAGTACATTATGCGGTGTGTACGGAGTGCGGAGTGCGGAGTACGGAGTGCGGAGTGCACAGCCTAGTGGTTAACGCCGGCGTCTCCCAGTCATGAGATCCCCGGTTCGAATCCCCGCCGACAGCAATGTGTGTCGTCTGGCAAGGGTGTTGTTCAATAACAACTTCCCGACATGGACGTTAAATGGATGTGTGCCGAGAGATTGGCTTCGGTCAGCTTGCGAGTCTACAAGCCTCCATGGCTTCTTTCGCGAGTTCCTGCTTGCGGGAAGATCACATATACATACATACATATTATGCAATTTAATACTTAAAAGTGTATATATTATCAGTTAAAGGGTCTATACAATGAATCCGAGAGAATCATCGCTTGATGGGAGCGAAATGCCGTGTGCAAATCATCCCTATGGCAACACACTGAAACTCGACTCCCAGTAGCTAGTGTAAACAATGTAGACAGATACTGATCTACATGATACAGTAGTATACACGCAGTATGTACAATATATATATACACACTGATCTACAGTACTGTATGTAGCCGAGTACACTGTTCACATATACAGCGCTAGCTAGATTGCCGAGTCGTAACGCTCGTACGTACTGTACTAATTTTGTGCGTTTTTTTTCGTGTTTTTTCTTTATCATAAGGATTTCTGATAATTTAGATATTTATATCCATTCACGACAATTCCCCCGGTCCATTGACTGTCTTTTCAGCTGGGGTAGATTTCAGTTTAAACAAAATAACTATAAAAATCATTCATCATATGATTGTATTGAGGTGTAATACTCTTAGAATATATATATTATAGAGTGTAAAACTCTAAGAACTGTTATATTTACACACTTTAAGTGGTCATGTGACTTGTCAAGGGTTTCCTATTAGGAAACTTGCGAACATATACGCTTGATTTACCACGTGTGGTTTTCCAAATGTTTTTTTTTTTTTTAACATGAAAAACGTATGCACATGTCGTGATTTTTAAATTGCAATAGAACTGAATGAATGACCTGTGTAAATAATTTTGTGTGTAAAGTGTAATTGAAAATGTGTTATAGGAAATACATTTGCTACATATCAGTCACTGCGTAGGAGGAATGATGAGCTTATACGCGACCTTTCATTTCTTTGTAGGAAGTACAATCCCGCACTGGCCGCCATACTAAACTGCAGTATATCAAATGGAACAATGAATACTAACTGGAAACATGCAAGTATAGGTACCGTACCGGCCGATATAAAGAAGCAAGGGCGTAGGAACCGGGGGGGGGGGGGGGCTGGGGGGCGCCACCCCCAGTGAAAATGTGGAGGGGCGGAAGTATCATTCCGCCCCCCCCCCCCCCCTCCGCTTCGCAAGTCAGAAAACCCCTTTTTCATTTCCAAATGAGAAAAAAAACTCATTTGGAGCACCAAATTGCATCTAAGGCCAGGTGAAAATACAAAATTAAGTTTACAAAATGGAGTGGGTGTTGAAGTGTGCTATATTGCACCAAATTGCATCTGAGGCCACCTGGAAATGCAAAAAAATCCAAAGGGGGAGGGGGACACCCCCTCCCCTTAGACCCCTCCCCCAGGCCGGCCATCGGTCTTCAGCCCCCCCCCCCCCCACACTCAAAAGTACCTTCCTACGCCACTGTAAAGAAGCATAGCGGTGAGGTTTGCATAGCCGATACGTTTTGTACTCGAAGCGGAACTTGAAGCAAACCGGTGTTATGTAATAGCAGCACATTGACACATTTCCTTTCAGGTTTTCTTTAAAAAAATTTAAAAAATATCCAATTTCCTATTCACAATTTGAATATATATATCAACATGAACACACCTCATGCAAATGAAATATTGTTAACTTAAATGATATCACCTTGGGAAAGGTGGAACTCAAGCTCATGATCCAAGGTCAACTCAATACAGTGGAAAATAAAGGAGAAAAACCATTTTGCTGCCAGTGTGCAACTGTTTTGCTTTAAAGATTTTTTTTTAGGGAAAATGAGAACCAGTCCTTCCGGTGATATTCTTTTTTTTTGTCTTTGTATCGCCCTGAGCCTTGCCCTGCGATGAACTTTGGTTCTGTGATAGAGTGCTTGAAATGTTGGCCCGTCCTGCCAGAAAATTCGAATCTTACACTGACTTATGTCTAGACGTGACGTCAGAGCGGCACATTGGTCAGACTCGATCAGATCTCACTCTAAGCTTGGCCTTGATACAATACACAGGATTGTGTACGGAATTCGCGTACGGCAGAGATTACACAAATCTCTCAAATAACAAGTATCTGAACAACATAGGCTTATTTTGAAGAAGAACTAGTTAGGGAATTCTGGAACGTTTTAACTCTCCAAAATTTCAAATGATTGCTAACTTGCAACTTCATCGGGAAATTTCCATCTAAATCTCTATTTTACTTTCAGAAATTTTAACTTTCCTCGCTATAGTGTAGCTTGCTAATGATAGCCAATGCCGTATATAAATACACGGTTCTGATGATAGTGTCCCTGCAGCTCCCCCGAAACGAAGTGCCGCGATGACGTCACAGTAGCTCATCGTTCTCCTCTGTTCAAAATAATGTAACGCTGTTACTGTAAAGTTGTGGAGCAATGGGAATTCTGTGTGGACGGTGTGAAACCATTGTGGTAGTTTAAATCCCCTTGGATTTTATTATTAATTATATAGGGGTTATCTCTCCTGGCATTAAGTAAACCAGTTGTAATTGTTGACAGATTATGGCTTTTGGGGCTGTGGCTCGGCATAGGTTTCAGGCTTATCCTGGGATTGTGATGTAACACATGTGATATTTTCTAGAGATACTCATATGATCACATTCATCTCTGTAAAGCAGTACAATTGTTTGGGGATGGTAGGAATGCACTGTAGTATTTGTGTATTATGTCTAAAGCTAAGTCTAGGGTAAAGTTCATCATTTGTATACATGTGATATTTCCACGTATATTGTTAAGGGATTTATATAAAATGCATTACCTGGGAGGGACAGACCAGTCTACTCTGGTTGCTGTTTGAAGAAACATTTTTGATGGTAGGCTTCAGGGCCACGTAGCCTCAAGTTTGTACAACACATCCAGTACAACACACTTAACCTTACTGTAAGAAGTTTTCTTTTCAATATATCGCTGTTAAAAATACCATCACCTCTCTGGATTTATTTTGTGTACATCTTCATTCTCTGGGCAATTACAATACAACAATTTAGGCCAAGAACCCTGAATCGGCTGGCCGGCGCTTCTCACAGAGGAAAGTTTTACAATATTTCAGATTAATTTAGCCTCGCGCGGTTCAAACATTCACTTCCCCGAATCCCCAAACTAGGACTATGGCGATGAAAAAATTATGGAGTTTTTTTTCCATATCATAATCAGCAGGTATTTTTACGACGCTTAAGCGACCACGAATGTGGGAGAAGCCCACAAGGGCTCATGGATTACAACTAACACGTCTGATGGCTTCTAAATCAACATTTTAACTAAAATTTGGAATCTTTTCAACTTTAAAAAATCATTTCAGATGGACAACAGTAGATTGCTCTTGTATGAAAAACCACCTAACTATGACCCGGCCGGGTATCGAACCCGGAACCTCCCGAATGCTAAGCCCCATTGCTTCAAATGCCACCGCCTTTATATAGTTTATTCACTCGGCCACAGCACCCAATAGACTGCCACTAACAAAAACATTTAAGTTCAATTGCGGTACAATCTGAGAAAATTTCAAGTACCAATATCTCGATAACGCTATGTAGGAATTTCACAATGAATATGCTTAGAATTTGTTCCCCTTTCATCAAGTAAAAGGAAAAAATTTTCTTCTGAACTTCATTTTAATAACTAGCAGCAAATCTTCAAATAGTACCGGTAGTCCAGAGAAGAACCTCGCGATGTGTAAGTGTGTGTTTGTGCGTGTGTGTATGTATAGTGGGCGGGAGGGTGGAGGGGATCATTGATGTCGTATTCAGGCATCATGAGCTGCGTACATCTGCGGCGGTTGAGAGGCAGTATTGTTGAAAACTTCCAAAAAAGTGGCTGGGAAGGAAAGCTAAGGTATTGGGGTCATATTGTATTTGTACTGAGGTCCATCGCTCAAGTCTTGAACGTTTGTAGTAAGCCCATGTATTTCATGTGAATGTTATCCATGTTCTGTTGTGTATTCTTCAGGATACTTGAGGTAGCCTGTATGGAACGAAACTTTCAAGTTGGCTGTTTTGATTGTCTGGCACCCCGTTTGCTACTTTCTACCAAATTCTGCTTAGGTCAGGGTGGAGTTCATGATGTAAGATCGAAGGGTGTGAATTTAACTGAAATATGCTAATATAGTCCGTAATCAATTATTCAGCCTTTGTGATGAGATAAGTAACTCCGTGGATTGCCTCTTTGCGATATGAAGCACGCACGCACGCAAATGATATAAATGTCATTTCCCAAGAGTACTGTCAAAATTTCTCCTTTCAACAGAAGGGCTACAGTCTATGTAAAATTTGGCATATGTCATATGACATGTATATGTTCCAAATTCTCCCAAGCCTAATCGAAACATCTATTTTGCTGGCCATACTCACGAATTAGAGACAGAATGGACTCCAGCAAGAGACTTTGAGCAAAGCATATGTACAATATTTGAATCTAAGAGACTGACTTCGGTCAGCTTGCAGCTTTGATAAGCCAATGATGGCTTCTTCGCGAGTTCCTGCAAGTTGCAGGAGGATCTAAAATACATACATACATTAGGGAGTTGTTCCATAACAACTCCCTGCATACAATATCATAAAAGTGCAGAAATGTTGATTCCATGGCAATATGCTAAGTACATATTGACGAGTTTACATCTGACGCGCGCACGCAGGCATGAAACGCTCTGTATATAATAATGGTGCGGTACATCTGACGAATCCACTGTATACATATCATATAAATAACGCGTAACACGTTCGTCATATGCAGTACAGCTAATCCGTTAATAATACTGTGTATATGCAGCTCTCTGTTTCTATGTACAGTAGCCATGGAACGTTTTACCAAACTGGAGTTGTACCTCTAGTCCAGAACTAGGATTAGGAAGGACGTGAAGGCTTAACACCATATTTTACCAAAATAACACTAAGTTTCTACACGGGGTTACCGGTGCGGTGGACTATTTGCAAATACGTAAGTAGTAAACTACCGTTTTAAAGATCATTTCATAAGACCAGACTTGTACGAATGTAAATCTCATTCAATCAGAGCGAGTAGGCCTAAGTAATTTATATTTACAGTATGTTATGCCTAGCCTACTACCTGTGTTCAAACGGGTACTACTTCCGCGACGACGTAATTGTTTCTTGGTCAAAATTACACAGAAGGAGGTAGTCATTGACTAGACATAGTATTAGTAGGTGGATGGGCTCCCTTGGTTAGTAATGATGCATAATGTCGATTGGCATTTCTGTCAAATTGTCAGCGAGTTGGGAAGAGTATAGGCTAGAGGCAACAAAAGAAATTCTCTTTGTGATGCTTGATCAAAATGCCTAGAATTTAGAAATGGCAAGAGGAAAACTGACTAAAACTTATGTTAGGCCTAGTAACAGTAACACTAACAGTAACATTTACACCCAACTAGACCTAGTACAGTTTTGGGATTGGTATAGCAAAACAAAAGTAAACCTTACCAAAAATACTTGATGCGAGCAGGAAATAAATGTCAGTGGTTGGCCAGAAATTAATCATGATTGCTCATTTTGTTCTGAAAGTTTGATGTTGTTGTTAGTAAAAGACTGAGAAATATTTAGTTGATTGCTGCAGTTAGCCCGAAAGAATATATACACATGTGTGTATTTCTAATTTATTCTATTTTTCTAAAAGTTTAACCAGAAATTAATTTCAGGTTTGTGTTACTGATCTTTTGTGCCATACATCCAGCTACTGTAGGTCTCATTCTAAGCCAATGGTAAATTATATCAAACAAAATGTACTTGCTGAAGTCCATTTTCCATTGGCATTTTGCTTGAGTTAGCAAAATAAAGCAACATGTATCTGTGGGTAGAAAGTTGCTTTTTGTTTTTTTTTTGCCAGTGAAAGGCACTGGCAGCCAGTAAATACCCTGAATTTTGAGGTCTGTAGGCTAAAGGCTATGTCAGCCTGTATATCGCACTATAGTGATTCATCTGGCTGATGAGCAAATTAGAAAATTATAAATGACAACACATTATCTGTACTCCCAAAATATCAGTCTCAGTGTGATTTAATGCTGTAGGTTACTTTCACTTCAACCTGTCATGATAATCCCTGAGCAACCGTTTATCATACATTAATGTCTACAGTATGAACACATCACTGTAAATTATTTGAACATTGTTTGTTGAAATAAAGTTGAATTTAAAAAAAGAAAATTGAATAAAAAAGTTGCCTATAACTCAACTTTTGTGCAGTTTACTCTACCATGGCTAAAAGCTCATCATGGCTCAGTGTGGCAATTTTCTTGCATTTTTGGCCAAACTGTGTTGGATCCACTACCCAAAGGTATTCCACATTTTGGGTAAAAAAAAAAGTGTTTTCTGCTTGGAAGGACCCAATCTGATACAATTAGAACAGTTGAACACTCAAGACATTACAGCAATCAATTGACTATGAAATATTTCGATTCATTCTTAGAAGTGCCATGTAAAACTGCTTACAGCATCTTCAAAAAACTTGTTCCAAACTTGTACTCTGATACCTATATGGCTACTGTTCCATTTGTCTATACCCATATTTACTTTTGTTTATCATTTGTTTATTTACTCTGATTCCATTTATACCTATATTTTTTGATAGCTCAACTCCCATAATCTGCATTCGACATTCGTGTAATGTGACTATCATTAGTAAATGCTATGATCATACATCCTGAAACCTGCAGTATAAGTAGCTAATGGACAAAAAAGATGCGGTCACTAAGAGCAAACGCAGAAAAATCAATAGTGCCATCTATATTTAACCAATAATAATAATTAAAGAGATGCTGAAATAAAGCATTGTGACCAATTGTTGAGAGTGAGTCCCGGGATGGGAGAGGGGGGTGGGGCAGGGGTTGTGGTAAGAGGATAAATAATGTTTTTAATTAAATTAAATAACTTAAGATAGAGAAGTTTCTAAAGCTTAAGATAGAGAAGTTTCTATAGCTTGTCCTATATATAATTTTTATAATTTATACTGGAATAATGAAATTGAAAAATAAAGAAATTGAAACATAAATCACATGAAAGCTCCAAATCTGCCGAAACATAATTTGATAATAATGGCATGATAAATTTGTTAAGTGGTCTTCAGGAGTATTACATTTCTGGATTCCCCAGCAAATTGTAGTTGTTTACAAACGTAATTCTAATAACTATCCTGCGGTTACATGCTAGCTGTTATTTAGAGCTGTGACATCAGCAAGCTAAAACCAATAGTATGTATGATAGTACTATATCAGTACAGAGGTAATAAGCTACACAATAATTGTGATTACACAAAGGATATAGGCAGGTACAATAGTCATACATACATAAGTCATTCAAGCTACCAGCAGTTTCTTCCACAAGGCCTGTTATATCAGATTGTGGTGATAGATATTATGTACATGTGTACAGTAAGAGAGAGAACATTAGAAATTTTAGTGGAAACCTTAACCTTGCAGTTGAAACATAATCTTGCACTTGTAATTTTAGCCAGTATTCCCTAAACCACAAGTAGTAGTCTACTAGTCTTTATTAGTTATTTGCCATTAATACAATGATGTAAAGACTGGCATGTAAAGGTAGGCCTTCTGTTTCATGTAATCTAAGAATGTGCTCAATGAAATGTATTAAAATGTGACAGATCTGTGCTTTGATTGTGTTTTGTAAATGGGAAGCAGCTGAAAAATTATTTCACTTGATCTGTTTCAATTGATCTGTAGATCTACTGTACCTGTGTGCTTGTCATTATGTGATGTGCATACGTGACCTTGAAACAACAAATCAATGCGAATAGAGGAATAGAGTGCAAACTTTAACATTGCCTTTGGTTGTCACATTATCTTTGCAACTATTTCATTACTTTTACTATTGCTGTGTTTGTGATTGAGATATATAACTATTTGCTATGTCTCATACATAAGCACTCTGGTCTACCTTCCTAGCCTACAAAAATTGGTGACATTTTTCGCACTGCACCCCCCCCCCCTTCTGTTGACCCACCTCTGGGTGACGTCCCATTTCTTTATATGAATCTACCAATCTGAAGGCTTTCTCATAAATTTCTCGTTGGCTTAGCATTAGTCTGAAAATTGAAAAATAGCTCTATGAATTTCATCTAACATCACCTATATGAAGGACTACATATCAGTACAGTATCCTTTGAAATTTTCAATTGATTACAATCTGTTTCCTTTGAGATCAAATATAATTGGAAGGAATCGTTTGAAAAATTTATCGCAATTTCAAAGTCAAACAAACCGGTTGAAGCACAAGAAATTACAGTATGTTTTCTAAAACATATTTTTCATTCGGCAAAACTGCATCCTGTAAATTAAGCTTTTTGAGTCCATCATCCAGCATTTCGGCAATCAAATAACACTGCATGCTCACAAGCTTGTGTTAATATTGTGCCCTTTTACGTGATCGTGATCAATTTGATTCAGAGATTTGTAAACAGTAAAGATCATTACATGGACATTAGGACCTGAAATATATGACAGTGCCCCCGGCTAAAGCACTGGAGAGCCCCAATGATCAAACCAAGATGTCCTCCTGCAATTTTTTTTATAAAAGAAGGCTAACAACGGTTCATCATTAATGAACTTGATTTCAACCACAACGGTTTGTTGTATGGACACTTTTTCAGTGCAGGATCAGTAAATACATGTAAAGGGAACCGAAAACTTACAGTTGTGTTTCTAACTGTTACGTTGTTATTTAGAAGAAAATGGACTAGTCAAGGTATATAAATGGCCTACTTTACGATGGCATTTTGGTGGCAATAAGCTTCGAAGATGTGTCAACGTTAATTCCGAAATAGCTGCTTTTAAGACCTAGCTGTTTGCCTCTTTATTCATACAGTAGACTTTTATATATTCTTAGAATCCAGTCTTTTACAACTAATGTTCATTGCAAGTTCTATACAGGTCCTGTAAATTATAAACATGTTTTTACTTAAACCATGTACTGTTGTGGAAACCATGTACTGTTGTGGAAAACCATGTACTGTTATGGGAAACTGAACAGGAACGGCGGTGTGGTACTTTTAATGTATTCATATCAAGCAAATTTATTCTCTCATTTCATAATTTTAATTCTTACGATTTATCAAACCTGACAGTCTTTATTTATGTTAGGAATTACCTGATCAGAATTTTATTTTTAAATGACCTTTGACATTCACACAGAAGCAACGTAACCTCATTCAATATTATAAACATCAATTCAAACTATTAGTTAATGATACTTACTCTACTGTACATAGCAAGTCGGTGATAATTAGATATATTCTTCAACACTCGGATTAAAAAAAAGAAGAAAGAGTAAAAACAAACAAGCTGGGAATGAAAAATTGTGGGGATTGATGTTCAATCAGTTGCATTGAAGAAAGCTATTACCTATGGCAGCTCTGCGTAAACAGTGCCACACATGACCAAGTTCCATCCTGAACCCTTCTTGATTTTCAGAGCCAACGGATAACAAATGACCATTGCGTGGCTTTCGTGGTACTGCTGTAAAATTGATTAAGTAAAGTGCCAGTTTGGGAGTGTTAATCAACAGACTTCAAATTTCTGTTTATTGTTAAAGTTAGCAAACCTGAGGCATTCTTAACAGTTTGGCCAATCTACTGTACACTATTGCTTATTGGATCTATCTAGCTTTCTACGGGTAAAACTCAAGGCCATCAGCTGGAGAGAATCAATGTCATGATCAGTTTTAGCCTTTAGATATAATTTACTGTTTGCCATTAAAGTTAACTTCGAGAGCACGATTATTTCTTCGCTAAACATTTTGATTTCGGTAAAAAAATAGAAGATGATGATCAAGTCGGGGCAGCTGGTAAAAATGTCTTAGGGCGCTCTGGTCTGGTAAAACAAATTGTTGACGGTTTAGTAAGTCTTTCTTATATATATTTTTTCTTCCCATTTTGAGGCGTGGAGGGGGAGAGCGGGGGGGGTGGGAAGAAAGAAGGTGTGCAAGGTTATGTCTTGTACACCTTCAGCACTCAGCAAACTTGCATGTGTGTACCAAATACTGTATGTTATTAGTTTCTTGAATTAGTATTAAAAACTCAAGTATTGATCCCTGGAAGAACTGTGGTGTTGTGTAAGAAGTGGACATACTCGGTCAGGATCAATTTGAGGGCCCTGAGATAGTATGGAGGGGCTGGATTGATTATATAGGGCCCTGGGACATAATTGTCCCCAGAGCCTGACCTGGTTCTCAGTGCCTCTGAGGCTACGTACTGGTCAGTCAAATGTGCCTTCTCGAAGGAGGAAAAGTTTTGTAGTGTTTGCGACGTACATTTCATGGGAAGTGAGATAAAATTGATATGTCTTTGCCTTAAACCGTACATGTCCTTATACTATAGAAATTACTGTAAAGCTAAAAATTTTTAACTGGCATTTTATTTTTTCGATAAGAAATCTCAACGACTAGGATTGTTAAAGAGTTTTTAACTACAAAAAGTTAATAACTGGTATGTATGGCAGTGGTTAAGAGACTGAGATGACCTAGAATTTTGGGGGATTAATGCTTGTGGCAAAATTTCCAGTCAATTTAGTCGCCGCTTTTGTGTTGCCTGCGAAAAGGCGACTTGCATATTTTTCAATAATGGATTATTACTTGCTTTTAGTCTTAATTGTGCCTTTTTCCTTGAAGTGTTTGAAGCAAAGAGTATTTTTAGATTGTAAATGCAATTTATATTGATTTGTGGAACTCTCACATCTCCAGTGTTTGTCAGTTAATTGAGTTTTGATGTGAAAAAGAATTCATTTTGTTCGTAAATTGCTAAAAATGTAAAATTTGCACAGTTGGTATAGTATATACGTATATACTGTATACGGTGAATGTCCATTAAGGCAGACATTAATAATTTCAGTCATTTGTACAGTTTAACAGGTAATTTAATAATAGATCCGTCTGCATTGTCAAGGTCAAATTCGTTGACATTACAGTGCATGTACTGTAGGTGTAAAAGTAGCAATTTCTTCAGAGAACAGTGCAGACTTGCTCTTGATCATACAGTATGCAACTAATGTACTGTTTGCCAAATTCAAATCTCTTCAACTTAGATTATGTGTAACTACTAGCATGTCATTTGTACTGGTACTGTACCTCAGTTTCAGTGAGATGCACAGGATTTCAAAGGTGTGTGTGTTTGGGGAAGGGGGTGGGGTGGGACATGCTTCAATCCCTGACTGATTCAGGCGATGGTAGGAACCTTTATGGAAGGGACAGCTATAGGCAGATCCAGGACTTGATATAGTAGGCAGTCGCCGGCCCTATGGTCATTGGGGTAAACACCCATGTAGGATTGTGTGGGGTACCCTCCCTCCCCCCCCCTTTTCCCACCAACTGAACAAATTTAGGGATTGAAACATTAAATGGTGCATTGTGTGGCATATTTACACCATAAATTAGAGTCTGAAGGTAAGGAATGTACAGTATGGTCTAGATCTTTCTCGACTGAATGTAAAGAAAACCCCAATTGAACGTATCTTCCCTGACTGACGACAAGAGTTGGGAAACCGCCCACTTCTTGCACAACAACACTGCCTTACTCGACCCCCACAAACCAACCATGGACTTGAAAAGTAGGTATGGAAGGAACAGGTTCTGTACTATATTTGGTTTTGTAGTGACCTGCTAGTATGCCTCTGGAGGTCAAGAAGGACCCTTACCAGCAGTTTCCCGAGTTTAAGTGTAGAGTGGTTCTATCGCGCAGAGGGTTCAAGTTGCGCATTGTAACACTTGGTGCATACTTCATAGCTCAATAATTTATCCAAATATCTATATATAGACCTAAAGGAATTCATTTCCTACTAGGAATACAGTACTCATTATGTATCTTGAACTTTGAAATACATGTACTATGGAAGTAACAGGTAGTTTGGTTAGTGACCTGGCATGTAAGATCAAAGGTTGGCTCAGCTGAGTTTCATTTGAGGGTCATCAAAGAGAGTTAGAGTATAGTATAAGCAGTGATCTCCCAGACTCGGTATGGTACGGTACAGTACAGTAGAGTACAGTACACTCTGTATGGTACGGTAGGGTACAGTACAGTACATTCTGTGCAGTACAGTCAGTTTAGTACAGTACAGTCAGTACAGTACATTCTCTGCAGTACTGTGCAGTACATTATGTGACAGAAAGAACTTTCTGTATGGTAACACTTGGTATATAGCTACACCTATATGAATAGTACATGTATGGGAATATGTAATGTACTATGAATTCTACATCCAGTATACACATGCACAGCTACAGTATTGGTGTCAATAAAATCCCAAATGCAATGTTTTATTAAAGATGCTGTGACAATCAACGTTTGCGTTTTCATCAGGCTGTGTGAATCAAGCACATTACTGCTCCTCTTTTACCTTGTCTCCAGGCTACTCAGTACTTCTGCACTTCCCCCATTTACTTTAACATTCTGACTTGATAACCTTATAGCACTCAATCCTTCAACCACGATTCCACCCACTTTCTACCCATTCTGGATCTGCCACTCAGAATTAAACCTGCATGTTCCCGTAATGTTTCATGCTAGAATTTACGGTATCCACTTTGTTTCTATAAGTCTGGATAATTTTATCGGTATCATCACTCTTAAGTTACCCCCGCACCATGAAGTAAGGATTATGTGTCGCTTCTTATAATCCTACCACCTTTTCTGTAATACTGCCTTCTTGTTCAATATTTTCCAACCAAACTATGTTTGTGCCTTATGTTGCATTATTTGACGTACACTTGATAATGAGCAACTCATCAACAGTGCACAGCACGTAGGTTCAATACACTGTAATGCAATGCATGCCATAAAGTAGTCTAAACATAATCAATACTTTAATTCAATTAGGGTAACTTCAGGATACAAACTTCTTGTAAACAATTAACCGCTTCTGTTTACAAATATGCCATGCCTGTAGAGACTGCCAACATCTGGGCTTCATCAACTTAATGTTCTGTCGTTCATTTACTGTTAATTAATACTAAACATTACAGATGTGCCTGCAGTAAAGTGTACCGTATACATGTATGTATGGGTGTATATATGTATAATGTATGTAATATACCACTGTCCACAAATCAAGATCTCGGAATGGGGTCTGATGGAATTCCAGTGCATATGCAGTGTACAACCTTGTAACATATGATTTACTTAGCTCCCATCTGACTGGTCCCCCAGTCTACTTAAATGAACTTTCCTTATTTATCTAACCTGCTAACTGGTAGTGGTAGCATATTTGCACTGACGGGGTATATATTCGGGAAGGACGATCCAGTGGGCGGAGTCTCAGATGGGTTGAGGGTGCAGCACTACCAGTGAACTACTTAGCAGATTAGGTAAATGAGGAGAGTGCATATAAGCAGACTGGAGACAGGTAAGTATCATCGCTCGTAAATCCACAGACCAGTAAGTTTCTGAGATTATGATCATGCTAGTCCACTCAAAAAGAACATTCAGTTGAAGGTAAAACTGCAGACATATGGCCAAATAAAGTCTTCCGAACATTCCTGGTTGGTTATTTGGACTAGTATCGTATGTGTCATGAGGCCGTAAAGTAGTGGACATGTTGAATGATTTCGATGTCAAACTTGATCGATCCTCTTTCATCCTCTCAAACATCCAGCCTTTTCTCGACAGTTTTAAATCATGCCATGACCTTATGCCAGCCGAAAGACTTTTCATCGTACGTGAACGCGCATCTCTAAGTTAAAGTGTCTCCCATAAAATATTTTGGCAGCCAGAGGGAATTTCTTGGCCTCTTTTATCACGCCGTGGTGCTATAAATCGCTCGGGTAGTGTTAAGTCAATTGAAGAGCGAAACCGTTAATTACATCGTGTGGACAATTTAGTGACTACTTAACCTTATTGGCACTTGAGACGTAGACTTCATTTATCACAACCTTTTTGTGTCGCTATAATTGTCGTGATTTTTGTCTAGCAAGTCGCTCAAGACTCAGAAATCTGTACAAAAGTAAATACTGTTAGCCAATAACAATGTACACTTTGTATGGTAGGCTCTCAGAGTTGTTAAAGAAGTCGATATTTGGAGTGGTGAAGTTGTTTTTCATTTATTGGTTGTTATCACTCAAATCTCAAGTTTGGATCCCTGTGAGTTCTTAATTTAACCATCTTATTATACTGCCTCAAATCAGAGGGGGGAATCTTATAATTTTAGATCCATGGATAATATCCTTATTACTTTCCTTCATACTGACTAAATCGTAAATACTTAATCACATCATACCCACATGGACTGATTAATTCCCGGACCCCTCTGACAAATGCAGAGAGATCTAAGAAAAAATATATGCCAACTGTGCATACATTAATACGCTCTAGAAGTTGTTTAGAAGTCAATGTTCCAGTGACGAAGTTGTTTTCATGAATTTATTGTTGGTTGGTTGTTATCATCTGGATCTCAATTTTTTGGGCTTGTTTAAATTTTTCGATTAACCATCCTATTACTGTATACTGCCTCACACAGGGAATCTAATGCTTTAGTGAGTAAATCTTAAATACTAGATCACATCAGACCTACATGGATCTATTAATTTCCCGACTTTTGGCAAATGCAGAGAGATCTAAGAAGCAGGCCTATCCTGTACAGACACAGGTACAGGTGGTGATAATTTGGTCCTCCACACGCACGAGTCCTCATGCACATTCTTCACTAAAAGAAACAAGATGGCCTCTCACTCCATGGTATGCCCAAATGCCAAAAGTGCCAAGAATAAAGGTACACAGGTGGTTTCAGGGTCCTCGTGAAACCAAGAGCTCAAGCACCAGTCCTAGGATCAAAACAGACTGGTACAGTAGCTTTTAAGAAGATTAACTTGGAAGTTTCTCTAGAGTCTAGAGATACTTTTGCTCTAATTAGAGAACCACTCTAGGCTATCTTGCTAATAATGAGTATCAAAATTCACAGCTGTTAAATGCTTGGTATAATTGGGACAAGAACCTTATAGGGAAAGTTTTGTACCAGAGATACACAGCATTGAAGTCAGATAGTACTTCAGTATTTCACATGATAAAGGAGACTCCTGCAGTATTAACAAGGAAATCATCACTGATTTGCAAAAAGAGGGGGGGGGGGGGAGATTTGAGAGGAGTTAAAATAAGAATTCCTCAATACTGTAATGTTGATTCAGAATGAAGAAGATTTGTAGGGTTGACCCAAGCATTGGCTGAACATGGTGCTTACATATTACCAATTGATGCTGTAACGAATAGAGTTACATAGGAATGTATGTCATGTGTTCAGACAGATAGCTAGCTATTGTAATAGGTGGAATTATTCTAAAAATCAGAAACTGTTTGGCCATGAGATGCATGAAATTTTGAAAACTTTTTATGGGTTAAAAGTTCCATCCATGTGAGAGGCATCTCTGTACCAGTTGGACTGGCAATAAAAGAAATTTGCAATCTGACATCTTTCCCATAATATTCCCACAAAATTAGGGATTTTGAGAAAAAGTCCCTAAATTGTGATAGTATTTCATATATCATAGGTGGCTATGATTAGAAATGCTAAACTAGTCGTTCACAATTTGGTGTAGAGTTTACATTCTCCCCTCTTTCATACAGGTGGTCTACAAGTAATACGGAACCAGATTTACTTTTACCTACAGTATAAGCTTTGATAAACTTGAATAGAGTCTTACTGTACAGATTTAGTTCTTTCTATTGCGTATTAATGTGGTTGGAAGAAACAACAGAATTGGCCTTCTTTTTTAAAATTAAATTAAATTAAATTTAAATTAAACATGAAATGTGTGTGTTGGGACATTTGCAGACAAAAACTAATTATTTACTTACTGCATGTATGCACATAGTGATCACCATAATGACTTGATTCAATTTGATATATTTTTCTTTGCTAAAGTGATTTATTATTTTGAGTAGTAAATGGTATTATAGAATTTACAGAATGAAAGAAGTTCAGTACATCCAAATTAGGCGTGGTCCGAGATGGTTATATTTATTCCATTATTCATGCTCACTAATAATCGAATCCATCAGTCTTTCTTGCTTTGACAGGCTTTGACCTAGCTTTTGCATAATCTGTTGAGTAAATACTTTCTATAAGATTTTTTCCTTATATTTGGCACAGTCTTTTTTGAATAGGATTATGTTTAACTTCCATTCACAGTAGAAACAAAAGCGATCTTGAAAAATATTGAAAAATACAGGGGCGTCACCATAAATATATGAACTTCGATAACAAATTTTGTTATAGTGAAAAAGAACTGTGATATCTACTGTACAGTAGAGAATGTTTTTCCTTTGTTCAGTTAATTGTCATTGTCATTTTCATTTAATTTTCCATTCACCCTCTGAAGGAGATCCTTCTAGGATCGAAACGTCAGGTCCACTTACCTTTTACAGTTTGCTAACAGTTTTGTTTTATTTTGATTTTTAGTTAATTTTCAGTTAAAGATGCTTCAAAAGATCATACGACACTCTAAAAGAGGACAGCTATAGTCATTACATCATTGGATTTAAGCCAAAGGTGCCTCCCACCTTCCTTTGCCTTCCAACTCCAAGGTAAAAGTGGATTGGCCCTCACATTTCCACTACTATGAACTATAAAAAAACATCCAGTTGATTTGTGTCTTGTACTGTATACATGTGTTGCTGTCTGGCTTTGCACTCTTATCGAGTCATAGGCGTAGGAGCCTAATTTGATTTGGGGAGGCTGTAACGACTTGCCCGAAAAATATAAGCAAAATTTTTCTCGCGCTCGGCGAGCATTCAACATGTTAATGTGTATATCATACATGCATTCATTGGTTATTACATCACATGCCGATAACATAAAATCATTGTTCGTGTTGGTTCCCTTCCATATTGGTTATAATTATTGAGGAAGTCGTACAACAATGATATTAATAATATAAGTTTAAACATTGAAAAACACATTGCAAGTTATTCTTCTTTCAGTAGGTGCCCGAAAAATCTCAGCATATTGCCCGAATTTTCACCAAAAAAAGTAACAAACACACTGCAAGTTATTCTTCTTTCAGTAGGTGCCCGAAAAATTCTCAGCATATTGCCTGAATTTTCACCGAAAACAGTGACAAACACACTGCAAATTATTCTTCTTTCAGTAGGTGCCCCGAAAAATTCTCATCATATTGCCCGAATTTTCACCCAAAAAATTTGGAGTAGTGCTAGCAATTCATGGAAGCAATAAACTAAAATTTACAGCGATAGCTCTGGTAAAGGTTGAAGCGAAATTAATTTCACACAGTTCATATTTAAATTGTGATGAATATCCATGTCATCCCTACTCCTTTGCCATGTATAAAGAGCAAATCACACACAAACACAAGAAAACAAAAGAAAGATGAAATGAAACAATTGATTGTCATTAGGTGCCCCTGACTGTACTTGAAATGGCATCACCTTTAAAGATGTAGAATGAGTACTTATAGTTCTGATTATAAACTTTCGAGACGTGCTCCTTTAAGATGCAGCAGTTGCTCCGCACGGGCAGTTAATCTGAAATGACAAACTGTAACCTGGGTCATTAAAGTCGTGGAATATGACTGGCAATCGTTATCGGCTGTGAAATACTGGCAGAGGAATCGTCGAAATGTCTTGTAACAACGTTATTGGCGGAGCCTTATTGATCGCACGCCGTGCGTTCTACCTACTAGAGCTAACTACGTACGGGGTAGTCGAGAAATCGAGCAGCTTCTTTTTTTTTTTATCGAGTTGACAGGATGATATACAGAAGCGTGACCTCAAATCATCTCTTTTTTTCTTTTTCAATTCTCACGTGTGGCGCTCGATCTGGAACATTCAAAATGTTAACCGGGCAAATAAATAACCGAAAGTGGTCTATCCGATAACTTGTCCTCGTAACAATCGGTGCTCAAAATGCTCGGGAGGTTCAAGCATGTATAACGAACGGAAGATAATACTGATATAAATAATGCACGCACTAAAAATTTGACGACTCTGTATTCTGGGAGCTTTTAGCAAACTGTCATTTGGGGTAATAATTTGATGGCTTAGTAACCACAGCCATTGTTTATCAGAACAACAGTTGCAAGAGCAATGAAAGTTTTTTTTTTTTCTTTTTTTCTTGTTGCTTTGTTTTTCTTGTCCACTGGTTTCACAGTAAAGTCGCAGGCTGATCGAGTCGAGTCATTTGTTCATCAAAAGGCGTAATTAGTATCATCGAGGCAAAGATCATGGATCAATAACTATGTATGTAGTAGATCAGGATATGCAATGTGTTACTGTACAATGCAAAATGAAGACCGTATAAGTACTGAACATTGTAAAACTTCTGAAATGTGTTGCATGGAAATTTATTGCATGACAATTACATGAATAATGGTTAGAAGTTTCTTGCTTTATTTAGCCGGGATAAAATATATAGCCTTGATATTAAAAATCCGCCTGGAAGGGAACTATTTTACGAGGCTAAACCTGCAGCCACATGTAAATTTTGGGAGGAGCCGAAGGGCTTATAAACTATACACCTCACTTCAGACGGCTATCCATTTGATAGTTTTCAGCTCATTTTTTTTTTTTTTTTGCCATTTGGTTCCATTTCAGATGGAAAAACTTGAAACCACCATCGCCCAGATATGCCTGACTTTGTCCATCAATGCAGTCAGCATACAACATGTTCTAACAACTTTAAATATAGTGTTGGTTGATATGACATGTTTTCCCTCGGCCTTTTCAGCATTAAATTTAATCTTGTTTTGTTTGCAGTCAGTTACTCATGTCAGTCAACTTTTATCACATAAACAAATCTAAAGATCAAGTTTCTCTCCGTGTTCTCATCTCTACACAGCTGGCATATTAGTTTATTACACAAAGTTGTCCTTGTTAATGACTTTGGGAACTCTGATGATGCATGGTGCAAGCATCAGAGCTCTACATGAACGGTATTTATTTGGACTTTATTATTGTGAGAATTATGTTAATTTTTAGGATGAAATGGCTATCATTGACTTCAATCTTGAAAATGTATATTTTCCGGGCAAATTTTTAGCGGTCGCCTGAGACGACCAAAATCAGCTTTGGATTCAAAGAACAGTACAGTTCAGTATGTACGGTACTGTGCTCGCATCAAATTCAGCTTGCATTGTAAGTAAATATCCTCAGATAGACCTGCACAGTGATAAATTGGTATCATCTTCATAGCCTGTGTTTCTATCCACCAAACTTACACATCTCTCCTACAGTGTACATATTAGTGTTCTATCCACCAAACCTATACAGTACATCTCTCCTACAGTGTACATATTGGTGTTGTATCCATCAAACCTACACACCTCTCCTACAGTGTACAGTACATATCAGTGTTCTATCCACCAAACCTACACATCTCTCCTACAGTGTACATATCAGTGTTCTATCCACCAAACCTATACAGTACATCTCTCCTACAGTGTACATATTGGTGTTGTATCCATCAAACCTACACATCTCTCCTACAGTGTACATATTGGTGTTCTATCCACCAAACCTACACATCTCTCCTACAGTGTTCATATCAGTGTTCTATCCACCAAACCTACACATCTCTCCTACAGTGTACTGTTCATATCAGTGTTCTATCCACCAAACCTACACATCTCTCCTACAGTGTACATATTGGTGTTCTATCCACCAAACCTACACATCTCTCCGGAAGTGTACATATTGGTGTTCTATCCACCAAACTTACACATCTCTCCTACAGTGTACGTACTCGTCGTTGTGACTTTGCTTCCTTTCATTGGACAACCAAATTTGCTGTTCAGACAACCAAAAAGTAAGGCCTGATTGGCCGAGGGACAAATAGCAAACATCTTAAAAATTTGCTGTGGGAATATTTATTCCACTCCCCCCCCCCCCCCAAAAAAAAAGCTAAGGAAATGCAAACTTGGACATCTGACAAAAGACAGTAGTCTGTTCTGATGATTTTGATCATATCACTAAATAAACCTAATGTAGTTGTAGTAATGTAAACCTAATGTTGTGCTTTAAAAGAGAACACCATCCTGTAATGATACATAAATAAACAGATTCAAATCAAATTTTGTATTTTAGAGTGCTATCTCATGATAATGTGCTTTTACAGAGCTTTACATCTATGTCATGATTACTTTGATGATGAGACACATCTCCCCGAATTTACTTCCTGTCAGGTCTGCAAGAGATGGCTGTCATCAGCCACAATTTAGTGTTTTTGTCCTAATGTATTTTTAGTGCGCCGTTTCTTTTCATAAACAGTAGTAGTAGATGACACAACTACAGTAAGTAAATACCCAGTTTTGACTTTCTTATTGAAAGCTGACATATAGCTCAGCATCATCTACATCTCATGTTTCTTAATCCGAAGACAGAATTATTCACTCTCACAGCCTAATTAATAAGATGAACAAAAATGGCATCCTCATATGTAAGCTTTCAATTTGAAGTCGTTCTTACATGTATAAATTTGATAATAGTAATAATAATGGTATAAAATGGCTATATTTATGATCTTTAATATGTCATTTCATAAAAGAGTATGGTCCCAGACGTTGGGTCAAACGCCGTACTTCTTTCAAGGTCTTCATTTTCGATGTACAGTACATGGCAGATTTATGTGTTGATTCCCTTAATGTTGGTCTTATTGTACACATACAACGGACTTTCACGTATGGGGATGACAGCATGCATGACTATGAGAAACTTAAGCAGATTTCCTCTCATTATGAATATGAGTGCCATGTTCTATTGCACATGAATAATGCGAGTAATTAATCTTACACATTATCTACATATTTACTAGATTTCCAAAATGTCCCAGCTGCAAGAGTAAACTTACAAAACCAAGAGGGCAAGTGTGGGAGTTTATAGATGCCAGAATACGCATACAATTTCAAAACAAGTCTCGCTTAACATTTATTATATCTTGTTATTCTTGGGAGGTCTGTGTATCTGTGAACAGAAGAAAACTAAGCAAAAATCCACCTTTTGAAATGTTTTCTTATTTTTGTGTGAATTATTTGTAACTTAACATGCATACAGCGGTAATGTAAAAATGTTGACCGAATTTCTTAGTTTGTTTTTAACTTTTAAACTAATCCTGCAAGAGATTTCAGTCACAAGAATATAGCAGTAGTATCTTTTATCGGTTGATACTCTTTATCAATGTATGTGCTTCTTTAGCATGAGTTGAAGAGAAGCTGATATTAATTCAGCACCCTATTTATACAGAAATGATGCATGGATTGCATTATATCACATTGTTGATATACTTGTATCATGTACATGTCTGTATTAGTCTATTGTATCATAGACATGTTAATCATTTCTCTCTGGTTACATGGACACAGTCTACTGAACTTGCAGCTCTGGGGAATAATATTCATATTATATCTATACATTTAAATATGTACGTAGCTGAAGACTTGCAGGTAATGGAATTGCTCTGTAAATCATAATGATCTTGTTTCTGTGAACTACAGTAGATGACACTTTAACACCTTTAACACTGCACAGGGATTCACAAGTAGGGACTAATTGATCCAATATCGCATTGCAAAATGCTATATGCAGTCAAGTTGCCATATACTTAGTGTTAAAAATGTAAAGCAAAGAGCCAGTCTCGAAAAAGCTACACCAAATTTGAACAATGAATTTGTATTCCCTATCAAGGGGAACTGTACAGGCGTGGGTCCGGGTGGTCATTAGTTATATATCAATTCTTGTGTTTATTCCTAATTATGGACCTAATTTATAGTTATAAATTGTTATTTTATTTCTGAGGCGATTCCTCTAGACCCCCTGCATGGGCGTGGATCCCAGGGCTATATTGCCCCCTCCTTAATAAAATCCTACATCTTCCCCTGCTATAGGTCATGGTGAACTCAGTATAATTTAGCTTATTTGTAATAGGTTAATACCGTGGGTTTTTCCCCCAACATATACCGAATCCTGTGGTGAAATCACATTCCACAAATGTGAAGTTTCCTTCTCTATTTTAGTCTGGTATCTAAAGTGCTTGTCACATGTGGCAATATCTCATGATCAAGCGACAAGATTAAGTTGTTTCTCAAGTGCCCAAGGTTTTTCACCGCCATAAATCAATACAAATGATCTTATTTCGACATATGCTTCCAATTAGAGCAACAATAATAGTGCACCTTGAACATATATGCTGGTTCAAAGACAACTTTTCCTCGCCATCTACCACACCCAAAGTAAAATGTTTATAATAACATGTACATGTGTAAAAAGTCATCAGTGAAATAGTCTAAGTTACACATCATACAAGCTTTAGATCTTTTGATAATTATGTTGGGTTTCTTGTTTTAAATCAAAATTGACTGTTAATATAAAAGGTTGTTTTGTATCAGACCTTTCCCTGCAACAAGAAAGTAAAAAATAAAAAATCAAGTAAGTCTAAATTTGCTATGTAATATGTTACCATCGTAATTATAGCAAACAAACAATTTTATAATGTGACTGTAGTTCTCCGCAAGTTGCATCTTTCTTGGGGAGAGTTTATTAAAAATCTATGGTAATCAATACCATCGAGTTGTACAGTAAGCTCTGAAATAGGAGCAGTATGTCACCTTCTGGCAATCAATGGAGAGAATTCTTGACTTTCTAAAATACTTCAAGTCATTCCATTTCACAGAGAAATTATCAGAAAAAAAGAACAAAATGGAAGAAGAAGCAAAAGGAAGAACAAAGGAAAAATATGGTTTATAGGTTCGTTTAAATCGGAACGATTCGTCGCTACTGTACAGTGTGTATTAATTAGCATTTGAAATAATGGAAATTGTTCTTTCATTTTAAAAGTTTATTCTGAGATTGGCATCCTTGATAATGAAAACAACAAATTCTAACATTAGAATTGGTTTTGTATGATGGATGTGTGTGTGTGTGTACAGTATTGCATTCAGTATAATGCAATACATGCAAAGTGTTCATTGTTGAGTACTCTGGATGGGGGGGGGGGGGGGGAACATGGAACACTTAACTTTAATTGTCTGAGAACATAGAGCATACCATTGCAAATTCACTAATTCAAGCTTGTAGTTTGCATAGAAAGACAGTTATGTTTGATGAATACTTCTGATACATACTTTATGATAATTCACAAGAGAAATATTTCAAGGCATTTTTGCGTTTATTACTATTATTTGACTTGTTGATTATTGCAATGTTAGGTCAGTCTTTGAACGGGTTAACTGATTGGCAGGGATACCATTAGAAACAACATTATTTTTTAACTGGACTCAATTGTACCCTCTCTCCCCCCCCCCCCCCCTCCTCCATTTATTTTGCAAGAGCATGTTTCATGGAATTGTGTGTTTAGTTTACCCTCACAATTTGTTGGTTTTCTCGAAAAAAGAACGGTAGTATTTCCAGGAAACTTACACTACAGTTTATAACCTTGTCAAATTACATAAATTTTACAGTGTTATACTGAAAAGCAATTGCTTTCCAAGTGCATCTGAAGGGTGAAGGGGGGAAGGGTGGGTTGCGGTTGGAAATAGTGTCTACTCTGGACAGATGCTTAATATTGTTCCGGAACAGCGATGCAACTACCTTTTTATCATCTCTGTTAGTTTCAGTTCACAGTTTAGGTCATGGTGACTTGCTTTCAAAATCAATTGAATAACAATTTTCATTTTAAACATTTTGGTTCAACAAACATCAATTTTGACTTTTTTTTTCTCACATGTATCTTTATATAGCGAAGGTTTTTCAGTCAGTCAAATCCGTGCTGTGTAGTTGAGTTACTATATTACTGTTTGGTCCTTGACTTTACTGCACCTCAAAAATGAAAACATTCTTGGAGTATACCTACTGTAGGTAATTACATGACGCTCACCCTCGGAGAACTATGCTGTTAAGCTGTTACGCCCTTTTACTGGCCACTTAACGACAGTCAAGATGCTTCTGTAGATAAATAAAATTACAAGACCAAATGCAGCTGTAGATGCCCTGTAGCTACATCAGTCAAACGTTAAAGATGCAAGGTGAATTAAGAGGAAGAAAAAGGTCGCACAGGCAAAAACGATGACTTCATATGCAGGACGTTGTAGAAGGTTCTTGAAGATGCATGGTCTATGTTACAGAGCTAGATCACAGTTGGTGCGAATATTAACCCATCGTGGGAGATATTAAACTTGCAGCGACGGAGTATTCTACTTGTTTTATGTTGTCGAGGACCTGTTCCTTTCTGTGAACAAATTTATGGAAACGCGTCGTGATGAGAAAACAGATTTGTATGAAAATCTTGTGAGGCTTGCTTGTCTATGGTAGGATTGTTGATGATGTAAGGTGAACCTTTATAAGTCTCTGGGGAAAAGGAGGTGGGGGAGGGAGAAGATGGGGTGGGGACAGTTGGAAATTATAGAAATGATTAGTCATGGAGGCAGTCTTTCTCGGTGAGATTTGTTTTCTAAAATACGGGCTAATATGGAAAAAGTGATAAATGTAACTTCAGCTTTATAAGGTTTAGACTATGGATCTTGAAAGTAAAAAGAGTAGAAATTTGTTTGGTGAAATATAGTAAACTATTACTGTACTAAAAAGGCAGTCTTTGGAATACAAGCAAGAAGGATACAGTCTGACTATATGCTTATATGAAGCTCCGATACACCTTACCCTAAATTTACACCACAGCAGGTCCATAGCCAGAGTCCGGGAATGGGGTCACAAATGATGTCAGTCCCTTGGAGGGGTCGAAGTTGAGGATTTTCCCTCCCCCTTTGAGAAAAAAGTTGTTTGGGTATAAACAATTCTTTGTACACACAAAATCTACAAATTTAATTTCATGTTCTATGAATATTGTGTTTATGGCCAACAGTCGATGTTTAAGATCATTCAAGCTTCCCTTTAACCCTTCCTGTTAGCTGCTGTATTAAAGTGTTTATATTTAAGCTTCTTCAAAAACGTGTGAACATTAATGGGATATTTTTAGTATTTGATGCACAAGTAGGCTGTCTTACAGAGATCAATCAAACTTTAAACTGTAAGTGTCACAATGATTCTAATTGTCCTGTAAATTATGCAACATTGTTTACAGGAATGATGACATGTTTACAGTATTTCCGTGGAAACATTGAAAACAGCTCTTTATGAGTTTCGACTTTATTGAAGTTTTTCTGATGCAGGTAGATACCAAAAGTGCATACTTAACCTGTGTAGATAATTAGCGTGACTCTTCAAGTGTCGATCATTTTAGATATTAATGTTTGTACAATATGGTGAAAATTTTTGATTTTTTAAAAAAAAATCCACACATTGCTCTTTACAGCTAGGTCCAGCTTAGGCCCTGTGACAAATCAGAAAAAGTGGCAGCAGATATATGATCCTGCTCAGCATCATTAAAACTATTTAGGGATTATCTCTGCAGATCTGCAGTGTCTATTATGTAAGTTAAGCTGTGGAGTATAATATATATATAGTGCTATGCACCAGGACACTGCAGCAGTGTCTATTATGTAAGTTAAGCTGTGGAGTATAATATATATAGTGCTATGCACCAGGACACTGCAGCCCCCCCCTCCCCTTCCACTCCCCCCTCAGCATCGTAATTTTAACATGGTGCCTTCCACTAATTAATGGCTAGTATTGTCAGGGTGTAAAATATGAAAACATAGGACCACGTTAAGACAAGAATTGTAAAATTTTTTTCTTCAGGCCATTTTCAAGATACTGGCAGAACTTTCTTAAACTGCATACATACATGTGATTGTCTGGCCTATATTCCCTACTATACCTAAGCATACAGTATTACTGTAAATGTGAAATTCCCAAGGAGGATTTTGATCTGACATATCCTTTATTACCTGTTGTTACCATTTTTGGTTTTTGGTAGTATCGTCACGTATGAAGGGACCTGCAAGTTGTTCTAACCCTTCTTGAGCAGTTAATTTGGAAGAGATTGAGTTTAAAAACGATCACTTAAATGAAGATCTACTGTAAGCAAGTTTGCAGTTAAGTTATGTACAGTACATATTACATGATACTACAAACATGAGAGAAACAAAAGATCTCAGCATGTGAAAATAACATTGGAGTTGTAGCGTGGACGACTTCAGAATGGTATCGATTTGGAAACGAAGAGGAAGCTGTTTTTGACCTTGGTTTTGTTGATTGTAGCATACACGTTGAATACAGAACTACTTCATATATGTATTCACTACTATACACATACTACAGTTTATCAATACCTTATGGCAAATCTGCTAAAATTAAAGCGTTGCCAAACAAAGAAAAAAATGAATTTACTTGGGGAAATTGCAAATTATAGTCGTTGTTCTGTCATATCTTACAGGTGCAGCATTTGATTTATGGGAGTTACACCAAGTCTGGTATTAAAGTGCAAGTTTTCAAACTCAAGTATCAAACAGACAGCTTGATTTTTTCTGCTCTCTTTTGTCGGAGCTGCCATCTGGTACGATTTTCCATATTTTTTTTATTGAAAATCATGATAAACACACAGGTGTATGTGTTTTCCTTCTAATGTGTGGGAATTAACTTCGCTCCTTGCTTGTACCTGTCTCCCCACAACTTTAGCACTCTTTATACTGTGCCTTGAATGAACTGTTCGCCATCTATGCAATACGGATAATCTACGGAGGCACTTTGGGTGGTAGAATGAGAAGGAAGGGCATTGACCGGAGAGGTCCGGGGCATATAGGGCAAGGTAGAACGAGAGCGAAGGTGGTGGGGAGACAGGTTAGCTCATCACTCGTAAATATCCAAACCAGTACAGTAAGTGTTGGAATTTTCAAAACCTTTAGATGATAATAATATACTGGATGCCTTTAAAAGTTATGTGGATAGTGCTGTGCTGCAAGGTTTCTTCAACATTGGACTTTGCTTTTGTGGAAAACACAATGTGAGATCAAGCCAGTGCATGTAACTCTACTTGGGTTAATTACCTTCTGTTGCTATGATTAAAATTGTCTTAAGTGACATACCAAGCTGTATACATGAGATCCTTGGAGTATACACTGCAGTATATTGAAAGGCCATAGGAAGAAAATTAGAAATTAGAAAAATTCAAAAGGAATTCGGTAAACATCACCATAATCCAAAAAGGCACCTGTACTTCATTATATATATATGTATATGATGATAAAGACATCTTAATTAGATACCCAAGGTCTAAAGCAAGGGAATTTCTGTTAATTTGATGGGTCAAAATTCCCTGTGGCTCTCGGCAGATGGACTGTTCCTCTCTAGGATATATGCAAAGGGTCTCGTAGGATTATCCCTAATTGAGATGATTCGAGTTAAGTGTGTCTGGTAAAGCGGGATTTATTGACAGTGAATATTTTAACGGAAAGGTCGACAAACACGTGTGTACACGTGCAAACATAATCTTTGTATAAATTTACGGTAAATCGCGTGTACTGTATTCTCTCTAGAAACCAAAGTGGATGCATGAATTTACTATAGATTGATACGAAAACGCAAATATCAGAGTTTCCAGCTGCTCTCAGACTGTACGGCCCAAGTGGGTTATACTTTGCAGATAAAAATAAAGGGATAGATTTCTTTGCAATATAATGTATTCATGCACAGCCCGGGCTAAATTTCACAAACGTTCCGGATGATCAAAAATATAGCAATTTAAATAGCAAGTAACAAAAGGACTCCAAAAGTACATTCTGTACATGTACCCTCACATGAAGCTGCACCTTTAAACTGCAAAAGTACTCGGTGAAAACCAAACGATACTTCTGCAGAAATGACACGGTGCAAAAAAACCCAAAAAATAAAAAACTATGCGATAGGTAAGTTATTTTTTTCGTTATTTGATTAGTCAAAAGTAATAATTCCGCTGTGGCATATGGAGGTTTTGTTTTGTTTATTCATGGTACTAGAAACATTTCTGGTGTAATTTGAACAAAGCCATCCTCGGGGGATGGTTCAGATTAATTGAGACTCTATTCTCTCGAGAAGAGAAAGCCTCCATGTATGTACATCTCCTGATGTACTAATCTTTTGTTTGTCGTAAACATGAATAGATCTATACCATCCTCTTCAGAAAAGTCTTAAGCAGTTAATATTCCTCGTCCTCCTAATGACGACCACCTTTCCAAATTGTCGAGTCAAGAGAGAGAGAGTGGGCAATAACCTGAAAGTGGGTCAGCAGGGGAGCGGTGTCAAACATCGCCAGCTCTTCAGGTCGATTACAACGGAAAAGTCGACAGTCTGCGGCTTAAGTCGTGACGGGTACTGTATCGTTGTTCTTAAGTACTCATTGAACCAATTTGCCCATGGTGTCCTCTTAGGACGGAAAGCACTCGAGGGTGTCATCCAACTCAGCATGGCTTTAAATCTTGACGTTCCATCGTTTGCAAAAGTAACTCCAGATCTGCTGCATGTGATATGGAATAACGGCTCGGCTACAGGATTTAATACATATTTTACCAATACTAGTCGTCAAAAATACATGGTCAGACTTATTAATGACAGTTAAGTTTTACCAGGAACCTGTAATTTAGTATCTCAATCGGAAAAAAAAAATAAGGAAAAGGGAAAAAAAGGATATGTACTGCTTTAAAATGCCTCGATCTGTTCTGGAAGTTCATTAACTTGTTTTGTGTCAAATTTGATGATGTGGATGGTTGGTTTGAGCCACTTGCCGTTCAACAGTATCTTTCGGTACCCCTTCAAGTACTGCACAATGTTATATTTAGCTCCCCAGTGTCTGGTTCCGTCCTGCAAGATACATTTTCAAGTGTGTTTACCGTACAGCTAGTGCGTACTTGCCGTACGTATATTATCACCAGACTGTTCTAGTCTATGTACCCTTGCATGCGTTTGTCTGCCATGACGTGTGTACAATGATTATGGGATAAGAGAACGAACTGCTCATGTACGTTCTGTACTATAGTATATCATGTAGTATGAACAACATTAATGTGTACATACTACATGCACATTAATGCATTGAGCCAAGCAATACGTTAGCCTCGAGACATATCCCTCTCACTTCCCTGTACATCTGTACTGTGCAGCGGGTTATTAAACTCACTATATGCATAATTTAAATACAAAATTCTAAAAAAGGACTTTGTTTAAAACCAAGTTAAGAAAGATTTGTTATCGTAATTATGCAAACTTTATTCCAATATTAATTTGTAGGGAATCTCAAGTAGTTAGTGAGGAATTTTGCAAATTATTTCTGCCATTTGGAACATTACAGAATGAAAGTTACATGAAATTGTGGATATCAGGTTGAGTGATTTTGAATAAAGTTTTGATAAAATACTTCAAGTGATATCTTACTTGAAATTCAAAACTTAATTGAAAACTTTCTGTATTTATACAACACTGTTTAGAAAATTGATTTTCCTGTAGGTGTACCCTTCGAATTATACTCTGAGCTTAAGGTGTACTTAAGTAGCAGCTGGTTGCACCATGTGGGTGGAAATTATACTTAGCATTCATATCAAGGGGCTGTTCAGAAGTAAATCAGGCAACAAACCTGTTTTTATAATTTCTAGAGTTGTTCAAATAGAGAAAACAAAAAAGCTTTTAACAAACTGAGTTTTCAACTGTCTTGGTAAAAAAAAAAAGTCAGAGGACCTGATATGCAGTTCTCAGCCAGGATATTCTTCAAAAGGCCAACTGGAATGAAAACAGACTAAAACGGATTAACTTTGTGTCCTTAAAATTGTTTTTGTTTCATGTTGCTTTCATGCTTAACGATTAAAAATTCAGGCCCTCTAACTATATATCGAGAGTTGTGAAAGTAGTAAAATACGAATAGCTGATCTGACATAAGTGTTGTTTCCTCATTGAGACCAAAATCGCATACTGTAATTAAGGTCTGGTCTCATTTTAATTTCCATATTGTGGTTTTGTGAATCCTTGCTACGATTTGTGTCATTTACGTTCAGTAGAAATTAGATTGCAAAATTTAAACCTTGAATTTATACTATTCAGAAAACTCTTGCGTGATGTAAAGGAATGTGTTTTTTTTCTTTCTCCATGCTACTTTTCAAAATTCTATATTGCTTTAAATAATAACCAACTATCATTACCACTTATCGAAAAGCCTATCTGGATTAATGGAGATATCTTGGAATTCCTTTTATCTCCATGTCTTGCAATCTTTTGTTTGTTTGACTTCCTTCATTCATAATTTATTCATTCATTCGTTCATTCATTATTTATTTATTTCTTTGTAAGTTAACTGTCTAGCAAGTGCTCGCATATTTCTGTTTAATGTCTGTTTAATTCATTGAAGAAAACTTAATTATTATTTCTATGAATTTCTTGACGCAGGAAAAAAAAAAGGAAGAAAACCAGAGGTAAATGTCTAACAATTTAAAACAGAGAAGTATGGTATAAAATGTTGATGTTTTTATGGGATGAATTTTAAACAGATTTAGTTTCAAACCCCTTGTTTTTAAAAAAAAGCCAATTCCTTCGGAATGTGTACAACAGACTTTGTACCTTATATTATACATGCAACAAAAAAATGGAATTATAAGTAAATTTAAGTGACGTCGTATTCCTCAATTGTGATGAGGGATATAGTGTAATGATTACAACACTGATAATTTCACGCAAGAAAGGAAATTGGCAGTGTATATATATGCATCCCACGTTTGATGTCATAGTAACTAACTTAAGTTTGGTTATCAAATAAAATAAAATCGAACGGCATTTTCCAGTATCCTTTGACAATCATCCTTGGCTTTCATATGGACCCCTTTCCATTTCTTTAGGTCGTGAATCCATATTTTGTCTAATTTTATTTTTTGACCCTTGTTTGTTTGAATTGTCGACTCGTCGTCACATGTGTACCGGTGATGAAGACGTGAAGTACTTTGCGGACATTTGGTCTGGGGTCCTGAAGTTTCAAGAGCCATCTTGAGTTCTTAATTTAGATGGAATTCACACAAAAGTAGAACTATAAATAGGTTACAGTCATTCCATACCGTACGTACAGTATACACACTCTTACTGTTAAAAGGTTCATGATCATACCATTAAGCCAAAAGTTGTGGATGCCATAAAGTTCAAAGCAAGTTGTATCAATTTGACTTTCCTTTTACAGTGCCATTTAACCTACCTGTACTCCTTTATGTACTTCACCCCTCTCGTACCTGTCTCTGTAACCTATGCACACCCATCCACCCTAGTCTTTTAATTGGTAACGTTCTTGCATGGCACCCCCAATGACCCTATCCAAGGTCACCCTCTTCCTTCGGAATCTGCCATTCGACGACGACGGCCTTAGAAGTGTGTTTTCTAATTTTCAAATTTTCAATTCAAGTTCAATTCAGTTGTATCAACTGTTTGTATATGATTTCCAAACTTTTTGTTGAAAATTAAACAAAGACCTTCGGTTGGGCTGTAGTATATATTTATGATGCTAAAGATATTGATTAAAGCAATCCATGCAGTAAGGGCACTTAATTGGTGAGGTCAATAGTCCTTTACCGTTTCTACCAGGTCGTGAAGAGGGTCGAGAGAGTGGAAGAGAGAAATATAGAGATGTTTGCATTCATTGCATAACTTCTACAATATATATATATATATATACATACATCATAGACAATTTTTAAGGGCCTGTTTCTAAAGCAGCCATAGATGATTATGTTTATAAATATAGTAAGCTAGTAAAAATTTCCATTGTATAAATTACTCTTAGATTAGTATATATTGCAGAACTAGTACAGGGAACAGGGTTGCCTATCAAAATGCCTCTTGAAAAACATATATTACAATTTCTTTAGGTGACATTTACTGTACACTCCCACTTAGTTCATAGTAATTTAATCCTGGTATTTCTTTGTTTTAGAAGCATCTTGCATCATGAATTATTCATAGCGCAATACGTGCCCGCCACATCCTGAGTGTTTTGTTGATGAGCTTCAGCAATTAATTCTTCCTGTGTTTGCTTTTATCTCTGTATGCAGCTGTCTGGTGTTCCTGGGTGGTGTTGTAAGGGTAAAACACCTTTCTGCTTTGGTTTTGATCGATCAGCTGTAACTATATTTCATACGATTATTATATCAAGTGTGCAGTTTTCATATTATTCATATCAAATTATGAAGAAAGATATCCAATCCAGTTTAGACAATTTCCCATTTTATATTTTATGTGCACATGATTAGTACTAATATGTTATAAAGTCTCTGGGTGAAGAAATGTTTAGAATGTGATGGAATTGTTAAATAATGAAGTAAATGTACCTCAGACAACCAGGCCTTACCAGGTATGTGTAGGTTGGTCTACAGAATGTCCAGGTTTAGGGGGGTAATACCAGTTTATCATTGTACCTATTTGGAGGTCGTTAGTTACAATGCATTCTGAACTTGATGTCAAACAACTATAGCTATCCTCCAGTCAACCTCCCAGGCTGATTTTGGTTGTCGTAACATATTCTTGTGTTCTCAGACGACTGGACTATTGGTAAAAAAATGTGCCCTGCAATATGTGCACAGTCTACATGTTTGTATGTGAGTTTTATATATTCTGATCATCTTTGTTGGATGAACATTTCATAGGTGATACACACAGCACAGTATATGCATGTGAGGTATTGTGGTCTGATCATGTTTGAATCATCAATGGTAGATCAAAAGGTGCACATTCTACATGTGAGGTGATATAGTCTGATCAGTTACAGTCATGTTTAGATCAACATTCAATAAGTGTGCGCTCTATGCAAGGTGATTTAGTTTGATGATCATGTTTGAATGAACCCTCAATAAGCCTACACTCTATGCGAGGTGATGCAGTCCATCATGTTTGGATCAACATTCAATGAGTGCATGCTCTATGCGAAGTGATGTAGTCAGATCATGTATGGATGAATAATTTCAATAAGTGCGCGCTCTATGCGAGGTGATGCAGTCCATCATGTTGTAATGAACATTCAATAACTGAGCACTCTATGCGAAGTGATGTAGTCAGATCATGTTCTAATGAACATTCAATAACTGAGCACTCTATGCGAGGTGATGCAGTCCATCATGTTTGGATGAACTTTCAATAACTGAACACTCTATGCGAGGTGAAATAGTCAGATCACGTTTGGATCAACATTCAATAAGTAATTATAATAATAATACCTACGAAGGTCAAGTAACATATCTGGAAATTAAACCAACATTACCAAGCAATGACAGCTGCTATTTCAATATATCTGCACAGCTAGAGTTCTTGCATGTGTGAAAATTTTGCTGCGCTATACTTGTTTGTCAGTTTCATTGGCAATGAATAACATGTTTTCCTGAATTTTGTTTCAAGAGCCGTTTGTAAACCTGTACACAGATTCTGTGGGTCAGTGTGTGCGGCTGCAGTGCGTGCTGACTACATGAGATCTTGCTTTCTTCATTTCCTTGACAATTTCCTCCTCTGCTGTTTTTGCTTCTACATGACTAATTTTATAAGATGTGGTGTTATGCACTAGTAATAATATCTTAAAGCAACACCATCTTTGATTCTGTACTTGTTTAACTTGAAGAAACATGCAAAACACATGTCAACAGAAATCATGTGCTGGTTATTATTTTTTTCAGCCTGTCATTTGTTTTCTTCCCCTTCTGTTTTTTGTCAGGTAAGGATGATTATTAGATTAATACAATTTTTGGCCACGTTCAGCCTTGAGTTTGAAAGATTTTCTATCGGTAAATTCATATTTGACATCAATTGTCAGTGACTGAATATTCCATAGCCAAATACTATTAGTGGGAATTGGCTATATTTAGATACAAAAACAAGTAGGCAGAGCCATGGAGTTCCAGCTGATCTCATCCCAAAATTTGGATTTATATTACCACCATTGATGACATCACTCATCATGCAGGAAGACACATTGATCATCATACACTCACCTTGAAGTTTGAAGTACATTAGCCTTGACCTCATTTGTGACCTTTGACATTTTATCAATATATGCTCTAATCATGCATTCAATTGTAATTCATTCAGTCATTTCTTGGGTATGACACTTTCAGTTATTCTGTGGTATTGACATGTTCATAAATTATAGCCAAAAGAGCAGTGCTCAGCAGTACTCAACAAGTTGAGCTAATGTCTTGACAAAAAGTGTGTCCGTCTGTATGTCTGTCTGCCCATCCATATGTTTCTGTCTGTCCATCCGTCTGTCATGAAAAGGTTGAAAGGCTATTTCTCGCAGGTCCTTTGTTGAATTTTTACCAGACGCGGTGAAGTTGTAACATATATTAAGGAGGGGTGGGGGAGTCAGGTGGGGGGTGATTATTCATCAAAAAGTAGGTCAAAGTTCATTTGAGGTCATGATCAAACAGCAAAAATCATGTTAAAAGTTAATTCTGTATACTTTATGTTTCATTTTTGAGATGTAATTGGCTTTGATCAAAACCTTGTTTGCACTGATCGGTAGATGTTCATTTTAATAGACTCATAGCCGTCTTACTACAATCAGATAGTTACCGTACCTATGACGTAATACTGTAAATGGACCGGTCGTTACTTCACTAGTAACAGTGACCTATTGACATCAGTGATCATGTTTAACAATAATACATGGGCTGGGAAATTATGCACCTGTTTCCACGAGCAGAAAACGATGCCTGGTGAAAGCAGTAATTGCACACATGTTCACACCACACAAGCATGATACACCCATAGTTGTATTTAGCGTACATATCATAATAGCGTATAAAAGCAACAACCATACATAGACCATCACAATAGCGAATACACTATCCTAGTCAGTAATGTATATATCATTACAGTATATGTGACAATTCACACATGCATGTTGCATGTGTTGATAATTGAAACTTATCCTCTGATCCAAGCTGTCCTCCACACTGTACATTAGTCACACGAATAACTGAAATGAAACTTTGTTCCAAACACTGAACAGGATTATGGTCTGTATATTACTTACAGACTCTCTCACTGTTACATTGCACAGATCTTAATTTTGGGTAACAGAAATAAAATAAAAAACAGTTTCACACTAGAATACAGAAACAGGATCTTGCAGTCCACTCTATATGTACATTAGAAAACAATCAGGGAAAATACAAAATTAAATTAAAAAAAACAGAAACACAAGCTCTCAAGTTTCCGTGATGCCAAAATTTAAATTCTAAAACAGAAAAAAAAGGAGAAATCTATTTATCTGATGGACATAACGTTACAAGGTGTTTTATGATTGCCCTACTTTGACAGCCTTGAAGAAAAGTAATTCTCCTTTTTCCTGAATGAAACTAGCGAGAGAAAAAAAAAACCAGAGTCATGAAAACATTACTTTTTGATAGCCAGAAAATGTAGAATATAGAACACATGTTGACATTTACTCGTGTTTAAGAGAAAGAGAGAGAAAGAGAGAAAGCGCCGTAGAGATCTTCGAAGACTCTCAAGGGATGAGGAAGATGTATATTAATCTTGCTCGTTACAATTAAAGTGAAACAGGAGAGTGTCACAATCTAACTGTCCATCACCTTGGCAATAATTGAGGAAGATTTACTCCAGAGCCATTTGTCAGTAACCAAGTACGTGAGATAAATTGGAAGCGTCGACATAGTCGCGATCACGAGGGGGGGTGTCTGCAATAAACCCATATCGTAAGACATGAGCCGTAAAATGTATTTTTTTTTTTAACACTGTTGAATTTATGTCACAATTAAATGACATTGAACATGGATTTTTTATACATGTTGTAGACCATCAAGATAACTGGTATCAGTGCAGTTTGTAGGTTTAAAGCGCTGTTAATGTCTTGGAGAAATCACCCTTTGAATATCTGAAGTTTATAGATGAATGGGTGTGGGCTGGACTATACAGACGATTAGTGTCAAGTATCAATAGGAAATTATAAGACTTGATGCCTCCTCTCTAACGTGTCTAGGACGCGTTACCAATTTGTCGTAGACTTGCAAATGGGTGTTGAATATGTCACCCCGATGGTGGATATTTGTCATTAAAAAAAAAAAAAAAAACTTAAAAGAAGAACTTGTCATGGTTGAGTTTTTAGAAAGTCTAAAACAACGGATAACATAAAACCTTTTTTCTTGTTGGCAGCATAGAGCATCTATTGGGCATTTCCTTTCTTCGTCTCTCACTTTGATCTCGCTAATTTTGCTCTTACTTTTGTCCCATTTTAGCTGTCTGTCAAATTTAGTTAATTGTCTCTCTATCTGTCTCGAAGAAGATCCTTTAAAAGTTCTAGTAAAAAATACTAAAATACATTCTGTATATTTACTGTATGTACTATACTGTATATATACACACAATAATATACTATATATACTATATATATGATACATTATATGTTATATATACTAAATATATATATACTATATATATACATTATATATATACTATATACATACATTATATATATACTATATACTGTTTACATGTAATACATTCTTTATATACTATATATACTGTATATATTATACATTATATGTTATATATACTAAATATATATATACTATATACATACATTATATATATACTATATACTGTTTACATGTAATACATTATTTATATACTATATATACTATATATATATTATACATTATATATACTAAATATATATATACTATATATATACTATATACATACATTATATATATACTGTTTACATGTAATACATTATTAATATACTATACATACTGTATATACTTATATTTACTTGTATATACTGTATGTACACTGTATAGCTATTTCTCGATATTAAGTATAACATTACGTATACGTTGTACAGACCATACTGCTAAACCATGTACAGTAGTTACTTTGTTTCAATTAAAGAAACATATAGAATTCCTAACCTGCTGCTTTAAACATCCTCCAGATAGCCTACTGTACATTAGAGTGTTCAACACTATTTACAGCACTTATACTACTGTGCAGTATAATGAGACGTAGCCTATACTTTGGTTACAAAATCTCTGAGCTGATATTGTTACCGACTTCAAGTGTTTTCCACAGAAGCATTAGCATTTTATCGACTGATTGCTCCATTCATGTTGGAGTTACTGCAGAGCTATGTCCTTCAGAAGATGTCTGGTTCAAAATTATAAAAAATTAGTGGGCTGTTGTTTTGTTGTATAATTTTACTACAGTGAAGATATATAACCAGGTACTGTAGACTGTTGAAAAACAGTATAATGATTTTGAATCATGGTCATGCTTATGGTATTTACTTTGGTTACTGTGAACGTTAAATACAAATGAAACGTCCGGAATACTGTATCAAATGTTAAAATTGATGGTAATACCATCTATGAAACCATTGCAGTAATAATTGATTGTATCTACCACTACAAAATATGATTTGATTCAGCTTTACAGTATAAAGATTAAAAAACAAGATTGATACCAAAGGCTAAAATGACAATTCCATCTGTTGTCAACAAAAATTCAAGACATGAAAAGGAGAAGGCGCACCATATATGCAATAATGGGCGTTGTGGTCAAGTGGTTAAGGCAGTGGACTTGTGATCTAAGGATTACAGGTTCAGTCCTTGGCCAGATCATTGCGTTGTGTCCTTGGGCAAGGCACTTTATCTCCATTGCCTCTCTTCACCCAGGTGTATAAATGGGGACTTGCAAGGTGACTTGTTAATATAGTTGCGTTTGTGGCTGGGAAGTCCCCCAGAGGACACGTGGCTGTGGTACACTGTGGTGCCCCAGGAGAGATTGTTTGAATTGTGCACACTTTGGTGTGTAGGTGTGACAAGTTACCAATGACCAGGGTTAAGTACAGCGCAGCGAAACTTAATTGTAAGTTGCGCTATATAAGAACTGTTAATTATTAATTATTATTATTATTATAATAATGTTCCTGCAATGATTGCCTCATAAATGCTGAGTCAGCAGACATGCACCAGAGCCTTAGAACTACAATATGCCTATCTCAAACTCTGCATAGATGCAAAATTGTACACACGTTTCTAAATTATTCAGATAGTGTCAAATATTGTCAGACCATTATTGGCATTTACACTGCATATGGATATTTAGAGAGATACCTCAAGAGAATGTCAAGACCAAGCCACCGATGCCACGATCTGTCATGCCGACGCTATACCAGCAAATGGATTGAAATTTGATTTTCAAGATTATCACTTTCCAAAAGCATCACAGGAATTTTAATCACCCCTTCAGCTTAACACTGCTGCTGCTTTCTGGTTGATATGTGTTTAGGGCTGCATAGTTATCTAGTAGATATAAAAGAACTTTTCCAGTAGAAATTGCACTTTCGCAATAGCAAATGACTCGGAGACCCCAACGTTAGAAATATAATACAGTACTTGTCACTATGCCGCTGGTTGGCATGGTTCAGTTACTTCAGTGAATAATTTATCCAGTATCACGTCGTCAAATGCTCTGCAAAATGGTCAAATTGCTTCACAAGTCCAAACATGTCGGTTCGATGGTTTCTTTTTCTTTTTTTTTACACAGGATCCACATATATAGTATACTAAACAAAATAAAATTCTTACCTTCAAAATTTGCATTGCACATTAAATTATTCCATATATAGTTGCCATGTTGAAGAGTAACACATATATATCAAATTATGGATAAAGACAGATACATACATATATTCCCAATTCTGTGTTGTTTTGTAAATTATCAGAGCTGTTCACTACTTCACAAATACCGTGTACATGCTATACTGTAGGTTTGCAGAGTAACAATAATTATAAACACATTGGACATCCACAAACACATTAATGGTAATTGTCATTAGTTTCAAGAGTGGAGATGGATCAACTGTGTTAATAAAGGAACAGATCAGACAATATACATATATATTAACTAAGGACTGGTAAATATCAGGCAATGGGAAGTGCAATCACCATCAATATCATGTACCCAAAGGACAAAAATATAGTCACTGTAACTTAAGTTTCATGAAAGTACATGTTGCCATAGAGCTACAAACGCATTGACGTTATCAGTCAGGCAACTCGTAAACTTACACATGCAGCAATGTACATGTGGTAGTAAATTGGAATCGATTGATGATCAATGGTTGTTTTTGCTTGCGTGCAGACTGTACATATGGTCGACCATCCTTGTGTGTTTTCTTGCATGACCACACATTTAGGGCAACATTGACAAGGTGAGATATCCGGGTGTTACGGTACCGACCGTAGGAAGATTGTGAGGGTATACTTTTTAGACGGTTTGGAAATTTCATTAAGAATGATTCACAAAAACAAAAATATGGTTCATATTTAGTCTATTTGTCCTCCTCCATGCATGGACAATTAACAGAAATGCCAAATCTCTTCAAATTTACTATTTTGTGCATCAATTATTTCATACGCCGAGATGGAGAGAGTGCACCATTGGGGATGGGGGGGGGGGAATAGGTAGGAACCAAGCAAGTAGTAGATGAGCCTAAGATTAAGGCAATTCCATGAATATTGTCACCAATAAATTATGTTCCATATTAAAGACCACCAAAATAAACAACATGCGTATGTGATTTCATGTCGTGAATAAAGGTTTGATATTAAAAATAAAGAGATGGCTTATACTTTATAGATAATTAATTTTTTATTCCATGCATGGCAGAACATAATAGATAATAAAGGATATTGGGTAATAATTTTGCCGGTACCGGCTATGAAAGTTGATATATATTATATAGCGTGCAATATTTAATGGTGTTTCCCCATGATGATTTACTAGGATAAGCCTAGAGGAAACTTTTCATGGACAGTTAAAGAGGAGCACATTCTGATACAGTAGAACTTGTATTCAATTACTATAGATGTACAGTTTACTATTTGACAACATTTTGAAGTAGACACATTTTGCAGCAGAAGTGAACTTGAAGCAAACAAGAGGGCTGTCATAGAAGCACACTTATAATTTACTTAACTTTTTTTTGTTTTTTGTGTGTTTCTCCATGATTGGATTTCAGTTTCCTACTTTGCGTAAAATACAGTACAGTATCATTGTTGCTTAATTGTTAATTACACATCCCCTAATAGGCTAATTTGGAACCCCTATCTAATCCAAGGTCAAAATAGTAGCATAAAGCAAAACATGTTGCTGTCAGTATGAAACTATGATATCACTCCCACTTACTTCAAGTTTACTCAGGCGCGTAGCCAGGAATTTGCCAAGGGAGGGGCGAAACTGTAAATTCGGCATTGCAAACTATCTAAGCGGAGCGCCACCATGGTTGGCGCAAAGCGTTCAAGAAAATTTTGGCTGTAAATGCCTCCCAGATCACTGGAAATGGCACTTCCCAGGCCTTGTAAGTTGCATCTTAGCATTTTCTCTTTTGAAAATACTAGCGATATTATAAAAAAAGAGTAAAAAATATGCTCAAGGGGGGGCGGCTGCCCCCTTCGCCCCCCCCTTGGCTACGCGCCTGAGTTTACGTATGATACTAACCGACAATGTCAATTATCCATATTTGGAGAATGCCATTCATTAAGAATTGGATGCAGATTTCATCAGGATGTTTGGAATGTGTTCTGCTGTCATCGATAAACAAGTGTGCCTCTGTAGTTAAGTTATCCTTTGAACTTTTGTCTGTTTCTTGAATTATCCACAGAATCATAATTTCAGCCATGGTTATTGAGTACTCATACCATCTATCCAAAGATGCAATATGCTCCCTATACAGAAATGTTGAACTAAATATCCACGTTTAACTACACGTATACTATATGCCCTATGTTTGGTGCCAAAAATCGCAACCCACGATCAGGGGCCAAACACCCTGTTTGTATTGTATATTTGTGCATAGCTGTGTCTTTCGTGAATCCAGCCTGCAGATTGGCAACCTATGGTAATGAAGTACGGTAGTATTTAATTCTTATCTCTTTGTTCACCCTGTAATATATTCTAAACATCTCTCTGAAGCATATATAGTGTTTAATTTGCACACTACCATATGTTTCACCACGTGTCGGGGTCCAAGTACCTCTTTTTGTCGAGGCTGAAAATCTAAAATCAACTGAAGTTGAAGTTATAACTATGCATCTAAATAAAATAGAAGATGAATGAGCTGGGTATGAACGGATGTTACTGCATGCTCATGTATCAAGAGAACAGCATGCAATGTCTATATCAATGGACTGGAAACTTAAACGTACGTGTACAAGTGAGATACAGGTGCTTTTCATTTAACCATTACTTTGTCTATAGTTTTCATTGTAAGAGGAATATCTTCTAGCCTTAGTTAGCTGTATTCTCTGTGGTTTTAACCCTTCCCCCCCCCCCCCCCGTCTTTGCCCAGTATATGTTTATTCATCCTAAACTATGAGAGAGTTCTAGGGCTCTTCATGATCGTTTCCACAGCTGTGCATATACAGCAGGTAATTGGGTGTGACTACTGTTATTATTATTATTTCATTACTTTCATGTTACTAGTGATACAGTTATGATACCATATCATTGTATTGTCTGTTGGCGTATGTTAATGTACTGTTAATGTTAATGTACTCTTAACTGATCTATTTTCAAGGGTATATTAGCTATTCACTGTTCCTATAATTTACAAATTTTACAAACAAAATTATAGTTTCCTGTAGCAATTTGTTGTTCTTCAGTATAGTAGTAAATGTAATTTTTTATCTCATTCTTTCCGCTATTTGCACATCTCTTCAAGGTTAACATCATACTGTTATTCCTGGTGCCACTTGGTGTACACTTACTGTAAATGCATTTAGGCCACAGTCTGGTGATATATATTATATGATCACGTACAGAGTGGAAATAACCGGAAGATCGATGTATACAATATACCTGGAAAGGTTATTACTTTAGTTAGTCCAAATGACATTACTTTTGCAAATGAATGATAGGCCGACATTTCAAAGGTCGCCGTAGCAACCAGAAAAGAAAGAAAGAGACGCCAGTGCGTTAGTTGGACACAGGTTCCCTGTATTAAAATGTTAAACAGAATTATGAGCGTGGTCAAAGTGTTCTTTAATCACATCTATATCTGTTAGGCAGAAAGGTTACGTCCTAATTAACATGGCTCGATCAGTGTGGCACAGAGTGACAACCCAATACAAAACCTTTATGTTGCAGATGAAAGTTTTAATTCGATGTATACTATATTTACTTTGCTCCTCGCTTACCTGTCTCCCCACAACCATGTCACTCTGGTTCTACCGTGTCTAGAATGAACTGGTAACCTTTTAACACTGTGCGCCATCTATGGACGGACCCCTCCGGTCAATGCCCGTCTCATGCTACCGCCCAAAGTGTCTACATCGTTTGCGTTAAGTGTGGATTTATTTTCTACTAGATTCTATCGGAACTGATTTCCTCTAATGGCTCAGTATATGAAATCACTAAATTTTGGTTAAGTCAAACTCAAAATTGCAGCTTCTAATCTTAACAAGTTTCTCGTTCCAGATCGTTTTTTGTCCTTATGTTTGTATTAATTAAGTATCTACCAGGCTTGTAGTACGAGTACAGCAGCATAAGATATTCCTTTGGTGTGAGTACAACCCTCTAAGGAATATGAAGGTCTTGCCTTCTTTTCTTCTGATTTGAAATGGATGAAACTACTAAATAATTTTCTTCTGGGGCACTTAAAATCACAGGTATTAACTATATTTAATGCGCCTACAGTACTATGCGATTTATCTCATGGTTTATGAAGCATCCCAAATGGACTTCAGATTTATATATATATTTTTTTTTTGCTTTGCAAATGTTTGTAGACATATTCAAGGCAAAATTTTTGATATATGGTAGAGCTACTGTATCAATAATTTATAGGAATTAAGTAAGGGGCTTGTGATCTCTGTAGATAATTTCAACCAGCGGGACTTGTTTTGAAAGGTTGTCGGATGGAGATTTGTCCAATATTCATGATAAAACCTGTCTCTCAGGCAATCGAAGCTAATTGTCCAAAGAGCAACTAATTCCTGCACTTCTTTCTTAAAACCACATACCTGTAGTCGTTTCCATTTAATGCATAAATCATGTTGGACATTCAGCTTTGATCTTAGGGAAAAACCCTTCCAAAAAATAGAGTTCAATTTAACTTGTCCAAGAACAACCAGCACATATATCTTTGAAAATCCTCTGTCCTAACTTTCTAAATTTGTTATAATTGATTCAATAATCTTCCAAGTAAACTAAACTTTGTTTTATTCAAATTATTCTTCAAGTCCTGTAGCAAACACAGGTAACTTCAGTGATCAATATATATATATATATATATATATATACATGTATATATATATATATATATATAATATATATATATATAAATATATATATATGTGTGTACAGAAGCACAAACAGGTCTCACTCACACACTCTATAAAGAAAATTTCATACTGATTGACCATGGCAAAATATTTGTCTCTCCTCTCACTCTCCTCTCTCTCTCCACCTCTCACTCACTCTTCTTCTTCTCCATCTCTTTTGACAATCGTGTAGACTTTACCCCGTCAGAAAACCGAGTGCAGGCAGACGTTGGACTGGTCGCAGAAGCTTGTCATAACAGAGTAAATAGAGCAAGAAGGGAAAGATTGACTTTGAGGTCAAGCAAGAGAGAGAGAAAGAGCCGAGCCTAGTCAGGCTGCCCAGCAACTAAACAATGCTGTACCGAGGAGGTCAATGAGGATTACGTCTGATCGTTATTGATTGCTTTCTATTTTTTTCCTCTGTGTGTGTGTGTGTGCAGTCTGCGTTTGCCCTGGTTACCAGCAATTAGAAACAGATAGTAGCAGCAGCCAGTATCTGTGAGTGAAACAAGCTCCTCACCCTCCGTCGTAGGCAACGTGAGAGAGAGCACAGCAGCTTCACATACGTTAGTTGATCACGGATAACTCACAGTGGAAACCATTCTCTCAGAAAACTCTTTTTACTGGATAGTGATCATTATTATGAAGGAATACATAGCCCAGCAATGTACCTTAGTTTCTTTGTGAGGTAAGTGGAAAAATAAAGAAAAAGTTGTTGTAATAATTTCAATTGTGTGGTTTGTGTTGTGTTTGTGTTGGTGTCGTCTAATTAGGTCTCTTGAAGTATAAAATATTAAACGTGTTATTTCTGTAAGTTGCTGTTGAGATCAAACTTGCAGTAGTCTTAGTGTGTACTGTATTTATACATGTCTATATCTATATATCAATATATATCTATCAATATATATATATATATATATATGTATATGTATATATGTATATTAAATTGTCTGATCGCTCAACGTGTGGAAGTGTTCCACTAGTCTCAACCTATATATATCTATACATATCTATATCTATATATAATCATTGACATTGATATAGATATATATATCTATATACATATATATATGTAAATGTATATATTTATATTTATATATTTTTATATAGAAATATATTTATACGTATATATGTCTGCCTGTTGGTGTGTTTGTATATATATCTACCTATCTGTTTGTAAAAGCATAACAGCAAGGCAGTGAGGGAAGTCTCATGGACACACAATTAATAGAGATAATTTATACCATCTGAAGGGATTTGAAGGACATACATTCACCTACTAGTTAACTCTATATGGAGCTGTACAGTACTTATTGTCAGTGTACTGGTTAGATTAGCTTCAGAGTTTATACTTTAAATATGCTTGTAAGGCTCCAGATGTCCTTCCATTGCACATATTGTCCTCTTGTTGTTTGCAGTCTACACGTTTTGGCTTTTTAGGTGTCAGAGATAATAGTGTCCTTCCCATTTCTTGTAAAAGCTCTTTATGCAACTAAATATAGCTCTGTTTACCTCATTCCCTCTTACCTATCACATGTAGATTAATTCTGCCTAGCTTACAACATCTTTTTAAACTCCCCCCCCCTGAATTTTTTTTCCATCCTATCATCCTGAATCTAATGACACTATTACAGCCGTGATTCTTCATCCATGCATTCAAATTGGGTTATTTTCTCAACCTTTGCTAGGGTTTTAGAAGAATATTCCTACCCAATAATTATTTCTTGTGACTGTTAAGTACTACTGAAAGCTTTGTTTTTTGCATGTTTTATGAAACTAAATGGACTCAAATTCTTTTACCAAGCAACTGACTTCACTTCTTCACCACTGCTCACTTTGTAATGAAACATTTCCTATGTTGAGCCAAAGAACTGTAACTGCTCAATTAAAACTTTGGTTTGTCCTCAGTGTTGTAGCAAATACTTCATTAAAAGAGTCATTAGCTCAACCACAAATTGGTTACGACTCGTAAGTATGATTTTTTTATTTTTTTTTCATTTTTTTGTCAATTTATTTTTGTTTTTTGAGTAAAAGGTATTTCTCAGGTATGAACCATTTGCAGACAAAAGGAAAATATCTAACAGCATGCAGAGAATGAAACATTTGCAGTTGTAAACTTACTTAAGTAAATCTGGTAATGCATAATATAATAACCCAACTGTGCAACAAGATCCTAAATGGTGTTCAACTCAAAATTTCCAATTAGAGATATTTTACGTCTGGATATCTTCCACGTAAAATGACCGTACTATATTGAGTTATGATTTGTATATTTGTATTTGTATATTTATTTGTTTCATCACAATTTACAGTGTGACGGGAAGTCTCCTATAAAGCCTGCAAGGCTTAACAAAGTAGGAGACTCCCCAAAAAGAAAAAAGAGAAAAAAACTTAAGAATAGAAAAAGAAAAGTTAATAGTAGCATCTACAATGATGAAATAATCAAATTGATGAAGTTCGCCATGTTTTAAAACAGACCCAGTGGGAGTTAGCTTATCATAATAAAAGTTATGAATTTGGGAGCTTTTCACCAATTTAATGAGACGTATACTGTAATTGCATGCTGAGACCATTCAACTAATATATGTGGCAGTCAGTTTTCCAAATCTATGGAGGATTGCTCTAATAAGATTGTAGTTTATCACACAAATTAAACCTTCCTAAATATTTCCACTGATTGATGGTTTTATGTGCTGCAAGTAACTAATGGATGCAGTTCCATACTCAACAATTTGTTGTCCAGGCTTTTTTCATTGCATTATTAAAATGCAAATTTCAAAATGTTTTACTTGATTATTTTTGAACTCAAACTGATGACCTGTGGGACCTTTGGATGGAACAGCAAATGAAAAAAAGTTTATCAAATTAAAGTAATTACTCAAAATACTGCTTATTAGAGAGTTAAAAGTTGGGAATTAACAATATCAAATATGTAATACATCGTTATGTTATGCACTACAACCAACGTTTATGTGGAGTCCTAAAATACCTTGTGGCGGTGTGGTTTGGGAATTTTCAGGAACAGCAATTTACTGTAAGCTTCCAGAGGTGTCCAACCTGTTGCATGACATGATGTTGTTCCTCATCTTCATCATTTTCAGGTTAACATGTTTACAAAGGTTATATTACTGGTTCATAAAAAGTTTGAAGGTTTTGCACAACTCTGGGATAAAATACTGAGGTGGCTTGTAGAGTAGGAGTGTCAAGGGTTGCTACTAATATCCCATGCAAATATTACATTATATTCAGCAGGTAGGTTAAGTGAATATGACTTTGTGTGACTTTCCCCTAGGTTCACTGGCTGATCACTGTGTTGATTACTGATAAGCAATTAATCTTTTATTATTATTTAATAATATTCAGTAATATCATGCTATACATAACGACTATACATAACGATAGAAAATTGAGTTTGGTAAACCTAAGTGTGCCTCAGATTCCAACAGAGTAAATTGTACAATAAAAACACAAACTTTCGAGATCTCCTGGTCTTTCATTGAGGGCAAAAGAAGTAACAGACAATAACAGCTATTGCTCCTAATATGCCAAGAGCCTGAGAAAGAAGTAAGATCCCTATACACTAAACCACATAGATATGACCTGACTTGTGGATTATAAGTTCTAGGGTGTACACAAGAATCCTTTTGTTATGGTCTAAAGATTGTCACAAACAATAGCAAACTTAAGGCAGCCTATGATTAGGGAGGTAATCTTGTTTGACTGAGAATAATTCTGCTTTTGTGATGGGGGGTATTTATAGTATTCTTCAAGATGTTGTATTTGACCTTTGTATTGTGAGCATTTGGGACACAATGCAGAGGGATTGTAATCTTAAACAATATGGGAATTGTCACTTTATTTAGTAGCTCTAGGCCTGGTCAGAAGAGATCTTGCACCTTGAAATGGACAAGGAACATATACTACCTACATGTGAACTGTAACAGTCAAAGGGGGGGGGGGGTAGTACTCCAGGGGCATTTCCCTGGTGACAGTTTGGGCAAAGACTTTGTATCATAAGGAGGATAACTTATCTGGTATAGCTAGCTACACAAAATGCTTTACACAACAGTAATGTTGCTGTGCTATATACTGTACAAGTGCAACGATGAATAGATAGCAGGTTTTGTACACAGAAACCATAGTTATTATATAAGCAAAACAACTCAGAGCCTAACTAACTGCACTTCTCAGACTTTGAGCACTAAATTATTCACTGGCATATATGTCTTGCTGCACTCTAAGGTAGTCAGTATAGGTCCCAAATCATAGCACGCTATATATAATTGTTTATAGATAAGTTTTCAAAAGTGCTACTTTCCTGGAGGTCTTTACTCTCCAAATTGTTCTCAGAGAATTTTTAGGCAACATACAAGATGAGTAGATGCACTGAATGTCCCAGTGAGGAAAATTTCATCGAAGGTTGTAATTAAAAATTAAAACAGTTTGAGAATTTTGGCCAAAGGCGACCATATTTGAATATCTAGCATATTTTGGGGCCATCAAAGTATACCGTTAACAATGTCTTGAATACCATCAGTGGCGGGCAATGTTGATGCTTTATAGCTTGAAGCTTGATAGGACACATTATATACATGTACATGTAATATGTACATGTACATGTAATATACAGTACATGTACATGTCTATATATATACAGTATGTGTCTACTATTGTTATTAATATTATTACTGTCAGGACATTGCAGCAGTGAAGACTTATATGAAATCCACCTTCATTAACACTGTATCTACTGTACATCAAGCATGCCATGTTGGACCCATGCAACACATCTTTGTCTCAAAACTGGCAAATTAGGGGAAATTATTCAAATTACATTTGATATAAACCCCTCTAATTCAAATTTTTAAGTCATATCCAAATTGCATTCACCCCTCTTAAAAAGTTCTGTGAATAAGAACAAATTTCTTGTTACTGTACATTATGTCAATTTAATAATGCATATAAACCCCATAAAATTCACATTACCTTACAGTTATTGCCTTATTATACTCTAATGTTGCAATCTGTGATATCCTGTTTGGTGTTGTAGTTCCTATACACAAGGTGAATCTTTCTCCACCAATTACAATATTTGCTACATGCTATTACGGTAATGTGTATATACCCTTGCTACGGTTACTGCATGTAAATTAGGTAGGACAGTCTTGATCAAGTGTTAAAAAGTCACAAAGATGTACTACGTATGCTGGTGACAGTACAGCATGCAGCCACAAGTATTAAAACAGCTGGTGTATTATAGCCTTCAAGTTACCATCAGTGTCATTTTGATTGAGTAGCTTTATTTTCCAGAATGAAGTTTGTTGAACTCAAAATAAATGTTGCAAAATTTTGGCAACATCTGTATAAAGAGACATATATACTGTATAGTAAACTGCATGGACAGAAGAATTTGAGATGAGGAGAAAATTGGAGAGAACACAAACTTCAAGTCACTTGAAATTTGGACTTGTTTACAAAAGAGTTTAAAATTTCCTATTCTCATGATTATGAGGTTTTCATACAGTGGTATTGCTTGCATGTATCTATCAACAGTTAACCAAAATAAAGAATGATTTTTTTAAACAGTAGCAGCTTCAATTCAAATTTAAAAATTAAGAAACATTACTTACTGTGTATATATTTGCATTGTGCCTGCTTCTTATTTATGACAAAGAGTCACTAGAGAGGAGGAAATTCTAACCATATATGCTATGCAGTGGCGGAGCTAGGGGTATTTATTGGTCAGGGGGGCAAGAATGGTCTGTAGTTCAGCGCTTTCGACACTATCTAAGCAGAGCGCCACCACAGGTTTGCGCGGAGCGTACAGAAATTTTTTGAGTAAAGATACTCCCTAGATCACCGGAAATGACCCTTTCCGGGCCTTGCTAATTTGCAGATAAACAAAGAATAGGTGTCATCGCCATTTAGTCAGAAGATTACACCAACAAAATGTGACAAATGTCAGTAGGTATTTGAGAGCGCAATAAAAAAGTCAATAATCACGAATAAGTAAAAAGTGGTAAAAAGCTGAAAAGGGCGCCAGCAGTCCATTTGAGTCCGTCAGGGGGGGGGGGGCATCCTCCCCCTCTGACTGTATGGACGCTCCGCCACTGTTGCTATGCATTTTTATGGAATCAACCGTAAAATATTCTGTGTGGGGGTAGTGACGGTACTGTACAGACTCATAGCATGGTCATGTTTGTATAATACTACCTATGTGGTATAATGTAGTCCCATTAAAGTAATTGAATTCATTTATTAATATCCATCACGAAACAGTCTCTTCTCTATAATTTTATTATAAATCAAAATTGATGCAGTTTATAAAGTATAAGTTCAAACTTCATTTAAATCTAGTACTGGAATAGTTATATATTGGAGAATCTCCGAGAAATCTAACAACGCAGAATGAAACGGTAAAATTATAGAGAAAGACCGTCAAATACGGGCAGAAAATGAATATATAGCTTGGATCGAATCTGAAGATTTTACCAGGCACTCTGTGCCAGTAATTGGTTTATTTGAATTTAATAGTAATATAAACTGAGAAGGATGTCACATGATATAGTTTGCATCTCACTCTTAATTTCAGGCTGAATTTCATGATCTTGATCCATGGATCTGATCTCCCCATAAGAGGGATCAAGATCTCCGAGTCAATATTCTTAGTGCGAGTGCGTTCGCGTGCAATTTGGGAGTTGATCCTGAGCGGATCGAGGATCTGCCATATATCTCCAGTGAGAACACTTCCTGGAGTATGTAGTATTTTTTTCGCTCAATCGGTCTTCAAGGTCAATGCCTTGAGAGTTCAGACTCAACAGGTTTGGGAGAGACAAGAAATAGATTGTTATTAGAAGTAGTCTTGGTCCTGAAACATGATCAGCTGCATATTGTACTGTCGTTGGGTGAACATAGTTTGCCGAAATTACCCAAGGGTACTAAAGATTGGAAACTGGTCAATCAATCAATGTGTCTGGGCAATCTAGTTTCTGAAAGCACATTGATCCTAATCATCTCATATTGAGGTAAAATAAGAATCTACAGAGAAGGATAAAACTTATACGGTATCGAATAACAAGTAATGTAACAAAAATGGAGTATCATCTCTTTGTTCAATGCCCTATCGTCTGTTTCAAGCTTTAAAGATGAAGGAGATAGGAGGCTTTGGACAGATCTATGGGAGATGATTATAATTTTGAAAGGATTTAACAATTTCTAAGGCCTGCACTGAAGAGGTGACAGCCATTAACATAAATTTGCTCGAGCCTTAAATTTATTCAAAACGTTCTATTTTCAAGCAGCTTTTGGCATGTATGGGTTTCGTCAATTTATATGTAATTTTAACAAACCTGAGTATTCATTCTACAAAACAATATTGGAATTGATAATAAAATTATTAAAGACATATCTCCCGTCTCAATTTTGTCACCAAATAATTATTTATTGGTGAGTTCATAATGATTCTGTACAATTTTTCAAAAATGTGGTCACTCGGCCAGCTTACACGTTTTTCATTTTAACATACGGTATAATCGTATGCAAGAATAGCTACAGTAGTTAACTTGGTAATTTTCAGTTTTGTAAAACTTTTCCTCCAATTTTTGTCATGAGACTGGACGACTTGAGCTAGCAATGAAAATTGGGTCATAGCAATAGTTACCAAAGATTGAAAAGTGAACATGTAGTGTAGAGAAAATTGTTCCGCACTTAAATATTTTACAATATTTTACCATTAAAGGCCACTATACATTGTTATCAACGTACAGTATAGGGACAAACCACTCATCCTTAACTCAAAACTTATTTATTTAATTTATTTTTCGGTCTTCTCTGTCCTATTTGTATTTTGTGTTTATTTGTTCATATTTTCTTTGTACAGAGCTTAGGAACTTTATTGTATTTTGCGCTTTATAGATTGTGTTTTTATTATTATGTTTATTATTATTATTATCCTGCCTGTTTACAGATATTTTCAATGTAGTGATCAGCTTTTGCTTTGATACATGTATGTACTTACAGCAGTATAATTTGTTGTATTTGTGTGTATGCAAGTGTAGCATGCCCAAAGTCTGTGTGATTTGTTCCCTGATCCATGCATGGACAATTTTGCTAGTTATTGACTAATATCCTCCATTGACGACCAATATATCCTCCTACATTATACAGTAGTAGTACTTTTATGTAATGATAATATCCTTGAATATAGCGTTGGTGTTATCTACTCAGTTGGATTTCATGGTTTCCTTATCATAAAGGTCTTCTCCTCCTACTGTACCATTTAAGCAACTGGTTAGTATTTATACTGTACAGTATATTGTGTTTGGTTGTAACAGGGAGTTGTCCTGGTTGTAACACCTAATTCTACATCCTAACAGAATTAAGGGAAGAAATTGCTTAATGCAATTGTAGCATTAAAGTAGTCTATGTTATGTTTGGTTACACTAGGGAGTTGTTATGGACATATTGTTACATCCTGACAGAAGAAAAAGACTTATTAATCTATGTGTGTAACCAGGGAGTTGTACCATAACAACTCCCTGGTGTAACGAACGATGCAGTACGTGCATGTCCTTGTTTGGTTACACCTTTTACTTTGCTCCTTGCTTACCTATCTCCCCACAACCTTAGCATCCTGGTTCTACCATGCCTAGAATCATGTCCTGGTAACCTTTTTAACACTATGACCGGCCCCTCTGGTCAATGCCCCTCCTCATTCTACCTTCCAAAGTGCCTGGATCACATGTTTTGCGAGTCGATCTTTTCCTTCAAATTTCGTCCATAACGGTAAACCTAGGATTCATAACATATGAAGCAGTACGTGAATGTCCCCTTGTTTAATTACACCTATCATGTACATCCTAATAGAAGAGAATATCTTACAGACTACTTGCAGCATTAAAGCAGTGTGTTTATCCATTTTGGGTAAACTTGCTTGCAGGCCAAACTTTGCCATCTTACATATATGATTACTGTCTTGTAGCTTGATTGAGCTGCCTGCTTGCAGCTGAAGTATAATTTACAAGCTTAATACAGAAAAATGATCATTATTGCAACAATTTAGGGAACCCCTCCCCACACAGCTGAGGGATAGGGTCATATCGGACCAATGTTCAACTATTGATGGACCCCTATCCTCTCCCTCCCTCCCTCCTACCCTCCCCCTCTCATCTATCCTCACTTCCTCACTTATAACAGTACACATGCATACTGTACCAATCTAAGATGGCACAATGACATTTTAAAACTTGTATCATATTGCAAGCATCAAAAAGCCAGCCTGAACAGACAATTGTTACCACTTTCATTTGGATTGTTTCCAGAACTAGGCATTGAAGTCTAAAATGCTTAATAAGTTTCGGTATGAATGTATACTGTTTCCTCATCGATACCATAAAAGTCCGTTTTATATTCATGGCCATCTATATCGTACCCTGACAGTTCCATCGAGAATATGTGACATTGAAATCAATCCAATCGGAGATGCAATTAATATTTCATAGCCAGTACCTCGACGACGCCATATGTGTTTCTATGAAATTGCAGCTGATGAGCAAACATCTAAACACCTACGCCGCCTCTCTTAAAATGAAAACTTTATATACCGAATTTCACTTTAAAAACTGGCTGTTTTCATCTCAATATGCAAATCTAAATCTACAGATTGGGTTGAAGCGATTGGTCGGTATCCTTTCCACATCTACGTTTCACTCTATTATACCTACTGCTACTGTAGCTGTCAACTAGTTTGGGATATAGTTAGAATAGTATTAGCAGATCATAATGTCAGTCTATATTACTCTTCATTGAAGAAGGTAATTATTGTTAACGGGGTGTATGCATCGAAATAAAAGTGAGTGATAAATGCATTCATCTGTGTTTGGGAAATGCATCACAATTTTGAGCCTTGCTTGAATTATATGTAAAAAAAACCTTTAAATTTAGGCAGTAAAGTTTGCACTGGATACATTGTATTAAATTAACTGTGCACATCATTCTGGTCCAAAGGAAGGTAATGTTTTGCACATAACCGGAGACCCATCGATCTGACTTTGGCTATGTAAATTGACATTACGTATCACTTCACAGGTTCTGTGTTCACTAGCTAGCTTCAACATTAACAAGTTTGACTGTTATTGGAGCCTACAATGTGTCTTACATTGGACTCTGTGCTGAGATTTGTTTACAAGATTAAATAGGAGACCATAAAGCTATGTGATCTGTAGCACGTACACCACCATCAAATGTCTGCTATTATTTATGCCTGCTATTTATAATGTCCACAGTACTACTCATGTGTCCAGTTTTATTTCAAGCAAGCTCAAATTCAAGACAGAGTGCTTGCTCCGATCCTCCCTCAATCCTAACATATCACCAGATTCAAATCTAATCTCTCTGATATGGTCTGATCTGTATTTGCACTACAAATCAGACCCATGCATATCGCAGGGTTCAAAATTTCAAATCTATGTACAAGGTTTACTGCACGCTTCCTTTACCTGTCTCATCTGCACATATGCACTCTGATCTACCAAGCTTACAATAGCTAGAAACATATCAGCACTGGGCTTCCATTAATTTACCCTCTTCCTGGTCAATGATCTTGGTTTTTCCTAATCTTCCATTGAAAGGCCTACAGTGATGAGGCAGCTAGGTACTGCAAGCATCATCAATTGATTGTATTTACTACATACTGTACACACAGCAGTATGTTGTGGGTTTTAATAAGGTAATAATTGTCCATACCTTGATGTACTACACAGAGCCTGTAGTGTACAAGTCTACAAGTGAAGCTATACATACAGGGATCTGCACGCAGTATAAAGTAACTATATTTGTATACTGCTACAGTTGGACCTGTGCTTCGTCAAACTAATTGCATGAAATTGATCGCAGAGTTTGTAATTAATGTTTGTAAAACCCTTCTTGGAAGATTAAAATGTCAGTCACGAGATAAGTTAAGACGGTAAATTAATCATATCATTTTAAGTTTTTTAACGAGGAAATTAATTCCAAAATGTTGCCTGCTCAAACTGCTGAATGACTCTAATGAGCTTGCATTCACTGTACTATCAAGTTAGGTTATGCTTTCTAATTTTATGTGATTGATTCAAATTAGAGTTGGCAGTGATCATGCATGAAATCGCTGAAAACATTCATAAAAACGGAAAAGAGGAGTGAATTTTAGTAATGAACTTGTAACGCTGAGCATGTTATTAAAATGTATATGCACCTACAGACATCAAAAACTGCACTTAATATTGGTGGTCACTATGGCGCACTCTTTGTCTATACTTTTCCTCCTAATCAAAAGTTAAAACAATACTAACTCAACCATTTTCGAACCACTACAAGACATTCACAATGTGGGACAGGTTCAGCAAACCTATCAAATATTGATAGAGACCAAAATGATACGTGAAATAGATCTCTGCTATATTATTTGCTCAATATGGACACACGCATCATTTGTCACTAAAACACTATACATAGACTGGGGGTGTGATTTTGTAACCATATATTTCTAGTTAATTTGCATAATGTATACCTACTGTATCAACTGTGTCTTTTGTTTACACAATGAAACATACTTTTGCCTATGTGAGAAGTGTGTCGCCACTTTCCAATTCCGCCAGCCCCACCCCCATCCCTCCCTTCTCCCCAACCCATCCTACCTCCCCAACCCCTTCCTCGTGAAGCTAAACGAGATAAAAAATATTAAAAAAGCAAAGAGAAATGTGTACACGTCTTGTAGCTGTAGGAAATTACGTATGCACTTAACATATTACAAAACATACATGACTTATGATGATAAGATTTAGTATTGCCTAGCTGGATTGTTTGATATCTGAATTTGTTTTGAAAAATAATAGTAATATGCCATGCATGAAACAAAGACAACAACTTTATACAACACATTTCAATGCTTGGAGGCACAATTAGTGCGTAACAGATCAATCAAATCAACCCTTCCTATGAGTATATGTATGTAAATCCCCATTGTACCACAACATTAACAACGAGAGATTGCGAGAGAGAGAGAGCAATTTACTAAGATGGAGATGGGATTTATTTACTGACATAGAATCTTCCAAATCATTAATGGAATTGTCATCAATGGACCAAAAATTTGTTGGATATACTTTTAGAAGTTTATTGAAGCATACAAGTTTTGCAAGAAGGGAGTTGTAATTTAAAGAAATTGAGAAGATTAATCAGGACCCAAAAATTGCAGATTGTCATGAAGTTGGTATGTTCTTTTAAATATTAATGGTTAAATCAGTGCCCCAAGATATGCCTTAAACACCTTAAACATGTATATATGTGAACTTTTAAATGAGACATAGACTCTTAAGGAAAAAGAAACATGTATCTTACGTTAAGTTCTTGAGGGATATCCATCCAAGGATAAATGTCATTGTCTGGGATTACCTTTCTGAAAAATGGCTCTCGGTGAATTTTAGGAAGTTAAGTTCATATCGGGAGACTCAGCAGAGTATCTGCACTAAAGTTAAAACAGTGCTTGAAAATTGCTAGAAGTTTTCAAACTTTTTTTTTTTTTTTTTTTTTTTTTTACCATCCAGATAACTCCTTGACATTGAGGAATGTTAAATTAGGCACTAGAAAATGTCTAAATTTTCATTACTTTCTACTTTTTGTTTAAAAATAATAATAAAAATATGGTTCCTATTGATATAATATTACCACAATTACACACAATTTTTCTCTACACACTTGAAAGAGGTGTAGTGAAGCTGCCTGTATACAGCATATATCTCTTTTTTTGATACGACCTTACATTCGCTCATAAAAGAAATACTGCTTTTATAAATTTGTTGATATTTTATTGCCTTTATAAATAATTTTTTATAACATGTACATGTATTGAGTATCAAGTAACATCTAATGCACTTCAGAATTTAAGAGAAGAATCTTGCTTTTATGCTTTTATCACCCAATTAATAAGATCTTTGTCAAAACAATATGGTTAGGTTTGATGATTGCATTAGCACCTTCTGTTTCATATAGTCATTTGGTTTCCCCCACCCCCCCCCCCCCCGGCACTGGTGATATATATCAAATGAAATGAAAACTAATAAAATGGGTAGAAAAGTGATAAATAAAATAAATTATTATGAGACAGATACAAAGAATCCTGGATGATAAGTCTTGTTGCCATAATAGCAATGATATCAGATATTTCCCAATAAAGGAAATTAGGTAAAATTTCATTACCTAACCTATACAGTAGATATTCATTTGTCAAAAAGCAATGCCATTATATTAGTGAAATATAGCAAATTTGGTCACTTTCAATAAAAAGTTTTCTGGTAAATGGTTTGAGTGTTTGTTCCATAAATGGATAAAGTGTGGAGGGTGCCAGTGCTGTGATAGCTATAACTGACATCACACAATGCGTCTCGATACAATATAGAAAGCATATATCTCTACAAGTGTGTGTGTTCTTTGACAGCACTTGATAACAGCTCGTAAAATTATCAAATAGCCATCGGAAATTGCAATTTCACTTCGGGGATACAGTAGTTCTGAAGGGTGCACGTGCATCATATAATACACATATTGTACTGAGAGCAGTATTTTGGATTGTGTTAGGAAAAATTATATATTAGTTTATACAGCAAATGCAATATCACTAGCATTTAATGTATAGTCAGGTTTCAAGTTGAGTTATGAACAAAACATATGTAAGACATTCAGGGACATAGCTATAGAGGGGTGTGGGAGTGTCTCATCCTCCCCCACCCCTTCCCCTACCCTAATAATTTGCTTGAATCTTCATTAGTTGGAAAAATCAGTGGTCAAAAACAACGACATGTTTTGGAAAATTGTATCTATGCGACATAAATCTCTTAAAATAATCACAAGACCCTAGCAACCTCCCTTACTAAATTACTCCAGTAGTCCCAATAATCGTAGGATAGGTTTTGTACAGTATAGTTTCCATAGTTTCAAAACACAGTAAGTGATGTTACCAATTAGCTGAACTTTGTCTTTTGGTCTCAGACATACACACTTTGCAGTGGGATATATTGGGACCATATGCTTCATGCATACAATAACCCTGTGAAATGGTTATATTAGTTATTTTTCAGTATATCTTTCCCCAAATTCTCTTTAATTTATCCGGCAAAAAGGGCATGTTAATTTTTTTAATTTTTTTTTTTACTGCCTTCTGGTTTTGCTTATTTGTATGTGAGCTAGATAAACCTTGGATTTCTTGTTCTGTACTGTGTTGACAAATTCACCTGATAAAACTCAAGTACCTAATAGCTTGTACTTTTAATTTAATTTACGTGTTTGTCTCTTTTGTCATGATTTGACAAATTAAAAATGATATTAACTCGAGAAAAAACTGAAAACATGGTCGGCATTTATAGACAGATCTCAACTTTGATTTGCACATGCAACCATGTTATAAATCATTTTTGTATATAAATGTAAATTAATGAGAGCTAAATCCACCAAGTCAAATCTGCATGCACCTGTATATATATCTACAGTACTTAGGGTTCTAGACCATACAGTATGTTGGTTTTATTAACATGCGAAAAAGTAAAACCCATGAATAATAATTGGTTTGGGGAAGACATTCCAGTCGCCTATTGCAAATTCCATCAAAGTTACTGTCTGGAGGGGGTATCTGGTTTTACTTGGGTAATCTCTGGAATGGTGCATGACATGAATTAATGAGGCTAGGACCGTAGGGTGACAAACGTCCAGAGAGGAGCCTGAGCAGATCTGGAGATTGTCGAATGATGATGCGAGGTGAACAGACTGTCAACATGCAACAAAACAACACAACATATCATAAACTTGAACAGGGAATAATTGAGCTACTATGTCAGCATATAATGCTCTGCGAAATGGTCAAAGTGCTATAAAAAATAAATATATGAAAAATTGGGAGGGGGGGGAATGAATGAAGCAGTTTTTGCATTTACGAAACAGTGAAAATTATAAGAGACAAGATTCAGATATATTCAGAAATATTGCTACACAAACTAAAGCAAGCTAAAACACTGAAATTATTTCCCTGAAATATAACTTGTACACACAGCTCTATGTATTATACAACTATATGAAATAATGTAGGGCCTCTCTCCAGTATGAAATATTGATATTTTGTCCCAAGGAAAAATTGATTATTATTATGATTATGATTATTATTATATAAAAAGGCTGCAAGAGATGAGGCAATTTCAGTAAAGAAACACATAGAATAATGAATAGAATAGTTATAAGTATAGGACAGTCACAATATGTGTGGTATTCACAACAATGTGAGAAACATACTGTACACAGTATACTGTTGATGTACACAGGACGTTGAACAAGCGTCCCACATTTGAAATCCTATACATTTGTTGATGAATAACAAGGTGGAGACTTGAGCAAGTCTAAAGCATACGGTCATTGAAGTAGAATTATACACTGTTCTGAGATTATATTTTCTTCTTTCCATTTTTTTTTGTTTGTCACTTGGTTAAATTGACTATATTAGAGTTGGTATAGATAAAAAATGTTATTTCAAATGACACATTCTTCACATGATAAAGTTTAGCTTTTTGTAGCCCACTGATTAATAATGTCTTTAACTCTGAAAGAGACTAGCAAGTCTATATTAAAGGCAAACCATTGATAGTTAGGAAACCCTGTTACTTTTACATAATTATAAGGTTTCCCTCTATTTGTTTTAAATTTTCAAATTGGTTACATTTTTTTTGTTTTGTGTTTCAATTTCAGTAATAATATTAAGAAAAGTGGGAAGTTTCTTATTCAAGTGATCAGGTCACACACATTGTTCAGATTAATAGAGTCCTTGGTAGTGGTATATATATTGTCCTGAACTTAAAAAGAGGTCAACGGAATGTTTTGCCTTAGGAGACCTTAGATGCTTTGGGTGATGTCGTCGGTTGTAAAGTACACCCGGAATTAGCGGGCAGCAATATATGATGGATGTAGCGATGCGTGGAATTTGAAACTTTGCAATCAAAGCTGCTTTTCATCGGCTATCTTGATTGGCCTCCAGTTACTGTAATGAAGATTTGGCAGTCATAATGATAATGTCCATGGATATCGTTAAGCAGAAACAGAAGTCATGGTTGTCCACGGCATTCGTATCCATTTACCCTCTAATTTCCAAGTTCCATCCAAGGTTGGAGAATATTCCTGCGGTCGATCGATATCCCTTTCTTCTTCTTCTTGCAATCATGCCAATTCGATGGATGTTACTTCAAGGATGGTTTTCTTTTAATTACTGATATATGTAAGTACTGATGTAGAACTTTTAGGAAACAAGTACCTTAATAATACAGTACAACTATGGATTCTAGGAACAAATTGGGACATGTATTGTAGTTTTGCTTTTTGACGTCACATGCACAAATGAAGTACAGAATAAAGAATAGATTTCATGTTTGGTTACAATGCGTAAGTCTCAGTAACATTTGCAATAGTGCTGGCGTGTGTGTTTATGCGTGTGTGTATGCCTGTGTGTGTGTGTATGTGATGGCCAGCCTATTAACATGGTATCTCAAGAAACCCCTGATATGTAGATGTGTCCTATTGTTTGTGGTTCCCACATTGGGGAATCAAAATGTTATACTGTTAATTCCTTACCAGTGAATTAAACGGTTGATGCTTTGTCAACATGATAACTGATTCCTGCATGGTACCTTTCTTTATATGTTGCTGCATTAGTCAATAGATAATCCTCTTCATGTTGATGTGTGCAAGTTCATGTATATTAACATGTAGTGCTTACTACCACACTGTGAATATGTTTAGGCATCGTAACACCTAAACATTTTCGTTTTCTGGTTAACAGTAAGGTGTGTCGATCAAAATTATGGTCGCCAGGTCGATTCAAAGATTAACACGAAAAGGTTTTGTGTGCATATAATTGAAATTTTAGTGAGTTGGAAATTCAAGAACAATGTAAAAACTTTCAGCCTCCACCGGGATTCGAACCTGGGCCTCCCGCTTTATATGCGGACACCCTAACCACTAGGCTATGGACGCTGATTGTATGTCCAGAGGTTCGAAACCGGTAAGGAAGGTCGTAATTCCACTGAGGGCGTTTGTCACCTGTATCGAACAGTACTAATTCTGATTTTGGAGGCATATTTGCCTTATTCACATATATACAGGGATTTACTGTGAGGTATATGAGCATGCCTTAATAATTTGTTTGACTCTAAGCAGCATAACAATTTACTTTCATATTGCTACAAATTTGGACATAACAGTATAAACCGTAATAAGGGGAGACCTACCCAGTTACCCAGCTATGGCTTTTCAGCCATATTGCGTACTACTGTACTTTATTGAGTCTTCTTTAGCCCACAATAAACTATATAGTGTTGATACTCTCAGTCTACTTGTCACACTATATAGGACTATACTGCTGCTGGATCTCTTGCTCTTAGTTCTTGTTTTGTAGACAACATGTTAATTAGTTGATTAAACTGTAGAAAACACCCCTGGAAGATTTATAATCCTTACGACCCTCAACGATAAACCCGATTGGTATCGGTACAGTACGTTTACTTCGTAAAGGATTGGGGGGAAAAAGCAGTGTGACCTGGAAGTATAAGGTCAAAGGCTGGTGCAGTCCATTTCAATTTGCTAATGAGACTGTAGGCAGACAACAAAAACAAAACTTAACAGTACAATTTGTACAAAATGATAGAGAGGTGACAGGTTTATAGCATTACTTATTACTGGTCAAAATTGACCAAAAACAATGTTTATCATGCACAGTGACCAGTGAGTGTTGATGTTTATACTGAGTTTGATCTCGAAACCAAATGGAGCTACTGACAGAGTTTTCGTGCTTCAATTAAATGTACTAGCATGTAGAGTTTATATGCACGCTTGCAATTCAAGTTACAGGTGGTCATTGTACACTACACTACACATTTGAATTGAGTGGGAGTGTAATATTTTCTTACGTTAGTTTTTGTGACATATCGTATGTAGATAGATATCTCAGTGTGTTTATGGTTACCTACAATGCTGGAAGCAGTATATAGCTCTACCTTCGTTAGAAGCCTGTTTGAATTGTTTCAAATTTTTTCGTTCTTTCTTTCTTTTTGAGTTTCACTGACAGAGAGAGTAATCTTAATTTCTTTAGGGTATTCCAAAGGATTTCCTGTCATCTTTGCATTTTCCTTCCATTTGTCATGTTACAAGGCTCTTTGTTGATTACAGTCAGATAACAGTTGTAAGTGGGAAGATATATATTTTTTTCATTAAACAAGGGGAGATAATGACGATGTACAAGTTTTTTACGATTTGATTATAGCCAGGAGCCTCCACTGCTCACGTAAGACCAATTCTCATGTGTTTCAATGGCAAAGTGAAGTTAAGATTTACGTGGAATTAATGGCAAAATGAGGTGATGTGCAATTGCAATGTTCAGGTGTATGTAATGCAGTTTAAAAGCTAATAAACAGAGGATATTGAGTATGTACAGTTCTCCATATAGTCAGTATATCTCAGTCCTCTCCATTTTTGGGGTTTTTTGTTTAATTTTTAGTGTTAGAATATTACCATACACAGCTTTGGTTGCCTACATTGTTGCACAAGATGGAGAACTTCACGATCATTAGCCAAAGTATCCGTCTGCTTGTGTCATATATATTAATCGTTAAAATATTTGTAACTATGACGACCGTTTCCCCCCTCGGATATTTTCTTCATGTATCTGTATTAAAGGATGTTCATGTGGGAATATACCCTATCGAAGGCTTTTAGACAATTTGTCTCTTAACTTCTTTTTCTTCTTCTTCGTTTTTTTCCCCGCCAATTTTCCCAACAAAAATTTCATCTGTTCCTTCTCATTCAACAGACCGTATTAGTATCAGAAATTTGCATATTTGAGTCTGTCTTGGAAAATATTTCCAGGCTTTTGTGAGTCTTATCTTCTGGTATATCATGTCTTGTTAGCTCTCTGTAACAGTCTTAAAGATATAGAGATTGCCAGTAGTTTTGAATATTTATATCAGTGCCTGTACTAAGCTGTAGTTACAGCAGAGCTCTGCTTTATGTTCCTGCTGTTTGATTGCGATCGGGTAAAAGCCTCATTTAAATGAAGATAAGATCGTCCTTGCAAAGTTTCAAAATAAACTGTTGCTTCCCCTCTTGATTCTTGTCATCGAATGTAGACAGAGGCACCTAGTTTAGGATTATCTGTCTTTCCTTGCTTCCTTATGCAAAAATATTCAGGAATGGGTAGGATTCATGAAACCTCCAGGAGTCTCTGGAAACCCGAGATGCGGATTTAGAAGAAGTAGTCTTCCTTTTGGGTATGTAGGGAAGATTATGGAATCAAAGTTTAAAGTCAGTACGAGGGATTTTTTTTCTATCTCTTTCTCTCTCTCTATTTCTCTTTTTGTTTGACAATCTTTTCCATTTCTATTCCAGCTTGAAAAAAGATTAAAACAAAGTATAAGTTAGCATAGAAACAGAACCTTAGGGACAGTCATTTTAACTATAAAGAAAATGTCTGTTTTCATTTTTGGCATAAATCAGCTTTAAATTTTAATGAGTTTAAAATCTTTAGTCTTTATGTCTTCGTGTGGGGTACCTTGGGGGATATCTGGATTCTGTGATGATGTTTGTCTCCTTATATGGGTTGATTGGGATTTATTCGGTGAAGATATTCAAGTGGATACCGGAAAATGAGAGAAATCATCGCAGTCGTATTATCGATCTGCTAGTGTGTTTGACTTATCGATTGGCCTATAGACGTATTGCACAGACCGTAGTTTTGGGGATGAGCGTTAAAGCTCACCCTGAGAATACACTGGTCTTGGTGAATCAGTAGTGGGCTGAATGAATGGAAAGACTTTGAAAAGCGCGAAATCTCCCAAACGGAATAAGCACTTTGGGGAATACGTCATTAATTGTCACAAAACATATATCTGTACAAACAAAAGGAGTTGATTGGCTCTCCTTTGTTTCTCCTTTAAGAACATGCAAATCTTCATGTTTTCTTGCTACGTACACACTGGCCGAAAATGGCACATGATGGTGTTTTTATCTGTTCGACTGATCCAGAACTTTAAGTCCTGGGGAAGGCACACATGCATTTGTTGAATATCTTCTCTTTTTTTTTTAATCTTGTACTTACAGTATTATGTTCAAACCATATTACACAAGATCAAGCATATTGAATTTAATTGTATCTGAGGAGGAACAGTCTTTATTGCAATTTTGTGTGACAGAAGAACTAGTGTACTGTACCCATCCTTCAAACTGATAAATGAGATCTCCCCCCTCCCATCCCCCACCCCAATTGCTCCTTTTAAGATTACTTGTCTGTTGTCAAGTGTTGACCTTTAATCTAAGATATCCATAACAAGATGATACATGTATCAGAAATGTGTCCTTGTATGCAAAAAATTCTACCGAGTTTTACCAAGAAAAAGATAGCCTTCCACCATATAGTGTATCTTTTGATTGATTCACTCAATGCATATAATGCTCAAATACTTAATAAAAAAGGATCAAATTTTTGTTAGCCACCAGTTCGAACTTGCTTCTCTATAATCCTAGCAAATGACCTTACCATATACCAGAAGAAAAAGAAAATTCCTTTTCAGTAATTTCAATTGTACGCAGTAAAAGTTGCCAAATAATTGAATTTCTATATTAAAGCCCAGCAGATTATTATGCAGATGGACGTTACAGTAGTCAAGTGCACTCAAATTGAAATTCGTTGTTTTGAACTTAAAGACTTGGAGCTGCTTTTAGCAAAAACTCTGAGGAATGCAAAAGAACTTGTTTGGGAACTTGCTTGTATCTGAGACGTGCTCAGAATAAAGTGCCTGTCTAACGAATGCGCAAACAACATCGGGATATCAAGAAGAACACTTTATAGAGGGATTTTGACATGCACTTAACTGTTAGTGTATGTAATATTCAGTGTATACTGTTAGTATGTTACTATATACTAAGTGCAGCTCTGATACAACTTTCTGTACAAGATTGGATTTTTAGTTGTTTTTTTTTCAATGAATATAATTAAGGCTACCCATGATATGTAATTTCTTTATATCATTAAGTACTGGAATATTACATGGGTTCCGTGTGGATCTGCAAATATCTTACTTTTGTAGAGCTATCTAGACATAGCAATTTTCTTCTGTACAAGATGGGTTTTTTCATTTATTTTTTTCTCAATAAATAATTATGTCTACGCATTATATGAATGAGAGAACTGTAATTTCTGAATATCATTAAGTACTGGAATGTAATATGGGTTCTGTGTGGATCTACATGCAATCGTACATTTGTAGAGCCATCTAGACAGAGCAAGTTTCTTTGTTATGCGTTATTCTGTTTCCATGGACATCGAAGTGGGGGGTGGGGGCGGACTTGTCTTTCCCACCTGGAAACTCTAACTAACTTTCAACAAGTTTTAATCAAGGGGAATAAGCAGTTACGTCTTTGAATGGTTCACCAGTAATTGAATAACCAAAGTTTGCTTGCACACTCATCCCCCCCCCCCCTTGCACACCCACTCTCCTTTCCCCTAATTCTCTCCCCTATTTATTTTATTTTCCTTTTTCTTTTTTATTGCCTACAGCCATGCCTTTTTCTAAAGTTGTGATAGTAAAACAGTTCATGCCAGGACCGATATGTTACACATACTGGTCTTTGATGTACAGTATAACATTATGTTAATTGTTTTTATCCTAGATGTTGTATCGAGCTGGTCATTGCACCTGTATCATGCATGCAATAATTATTAAGGTATTTAGAGATGGTCAGGTGGAAATGCTTCTCCTTTAACGTTGGTTGTGAGAATACAATATGATTTACAGTGTGAATAGTCATGGGAAACTTTATCATTCTTAAAGTTCCCTGAATTTACTTCACTACCTGTCTCATCATTACATATGCACTCTGATGTACCTAGCTTACTATAAATTGGTATAGTGGTATAGTAGGTTTGTAGCACACAGCACCCCTTTTTGACCAACTTAGATTATTACTGAATTGAAAATGAAATTTAAGTAACGACCATGGCAGCAATGGTATGAATTTTGTTTACATTTCATGTAGATTTTGAGACCAGCTGTAGGGTAGGTGTAAAATGCTGACTGCATGCCTTTCTTAATTTTCAGACAAAATCAAATGACATAATAATGCATTTTTTTTTTACATCAAGATGATAGATGTTTCTTTTCATATATTATATATTATTACAGCTCTAGGTAACTCTCAAAAGTTGCTTTGGGACCACAGTCATAAAAACGAGCATTCCATCATCCTTTTAGTGATTTAGATGCAATGTCAAATATTTTCATCTCAAACATTTCACAAAGTCATTTATGTTTGACTTTTATTACTTTGAGGGGAATAATTTACTTACTATCGCAAACACGGCGTGATGCAAGATTCTGGTAAATTTGATTTACCGATCGCAGCATATATATCACGAACAGGTACAGTATTAATGTTCGGTATCGTGGAATGTCTTCTTAAAAAAGAATGAATCAATGAAATTGAAATGCTTGCTATGTCTCAAATGCTTTCAAAGATCGAATAAAAGACAAGAAAAAAATGAGATTGAGACGAGATGGCAACCAAGTTTAACGTGTCCTACTAAAAAGCTGGTTGATTTTAATTCATGTTATTGATGTGACTGTAAACTAGTGCATAAATGATTTAGATCTGTCAATAATATTTCAACGGAAAATATATCTTTCTTTGATATGGAACTTCTACTATATATATACGTACACGGGAATGTGCAAAAGTTTACAGAATCGCTTTTTCATGCCGATACCGTTCTGAACATTGAGAATACAGATGTTGGTAAGAATATTTCAGTGAGGCTCTGGGAAGGGTTGGGAAAGAAAAATCGTGTCGCGGAATCAGATTACAAATGGAGATGATGGAAAAGATATACAATAGAGAAGATGATTAGGGGGATGGTATGATAAGAGGGAAGTGATGAAACGCTATCAAGAGCTACGAAAATAGGGTTAGGATGACTTAGCCACGGAAAGATGCGGGCAGGACTGACGGGAGAGGTTCAGTGGCCCATACAGCCCTGAGGTGCTGGGCCAGTTTGGATGCCCGGGAAATTCTATAGCCTGTCAGGAAATTTGACTTGGCCCCTCTCTAACCTGTCGGAAGAAAGAGAAAGTGGGTAGTGCAGGTAGAAGTGTGGGTGGGGGGTGGGGGGACACAGTGGTAAAATGTTCCCATCATGTTCCGATTAGGTCGATAGAATGTAGATTGGAGACAGGTAAATATGGTCACTCATTAATCCCCAAACTAGTATGTTTGGGGGAGTATGGGATATATATATATACAAAGTGTACAAATATATGGAGCCTGCATGGTTACATTACTGTTCCAAGAGCCAGATGGGTGAGGGTCAGGGTAAGTGTGCAAGGGTATACCATATTAGTACAGTGTCAGTTATTAAGATTTGTGTCCACAAAGATTTAGGTCCGAACATAGTTTTTTTTTACAAGGAAGTTGAGTGTATAGTGCTACTAATATTTTCTGGAAGAGGTACAGTATATTTCTGATCATAAATTACTGTAGGTGTGTTGGAGTTTATCCGTACTACACACATTAAAAGACATGTTCTCTATCTCTGGCCTGTCTACAGGTGCTTCAGCGATAGGCGCAGCTGCACAGGATGTGTACAAGGTTCATATATAACAGCATATGTACATTTTGTGTCTGATCCAAATGCGACATCACACGGTACAATCTTTTCAATTGACAATTGTCCTCTTATATGTATATATTCCAGCCATCTCTATCATCGTTAGCTAAGACATTAACATAATTATTCAGTTTGACAAAATCTTTCACCACCTGTGGTGCATTACTTATCGGATTGTGGGAATTAAATAGATGAATGCATCTTTTCTTGAGTGTTTTACAAGTACATCTTGCATAACAGAGCGTGCATGCATAAATACATTGCCTATATAGATATAGATATATATATATATATGTATATATTCATGCAATGTTTATCTCGTTATTACATTATACAAAACTATCTGAATATATTCCTGGGTTTTTCTCTTTTCAATTTTTTTGCCCATTACTGTTTGTTGTCTAAGTTTTCCCTTCTTTTTTATCTCTTTTCTTTATCGATTGAATTTATATTAATTAAACCATACGGTACATATAAAGAGCCTTTAATGTGTCTCCTCCCACATACAAACATGATAGCCAGTTCATCCTAAACCGCTTTGATGCAAGTTAAGCTCATTCTCTCATCTCACCATGAGTTCGCACGAAGTCTGCTTCGCTGACTGTAGGATCAAATAATTACTAGGCGTCTGTCGTTAATTGCATTTGTTTTGTTTCCTTTGTTATGATCAAATGTCGAATATGTACATGTTTTTTTGTTTCCGATAAAAATTCATTTCGTATTAAAAGACATCGCACTCAAAAACTGGCAGCCGACTAATATCATCGCCGTTCATCTGGTCTCCTGCTGATGCTTAACGTATCGGTAAAAGCCTAACACAGCAGGCAAGCTAGACAGATTGAATTGAACTTTAATAATGAACTGCCAGGCACTGTTTATATCTACACTGTAATATATGGATGTTATTAGCACACTAACAATATTCAATACTTTTGAATCTGTAGTATATTAGATAAAGTATGATCTAGCAATAAGCACAGCGTTCAATTCACTCACTCATCAAATTATCATATTAGTCAAATTAAATGATTAGCAAATATTGGTAGTTGATAAACCTAAATTTGATTTTTTTTTTTTTTTCCAAGCCAGCTCTGTACATGATTAGTCTACATCTATAATGCATACATTATACTTATCCATGTACAGTGTGTCAATCAAGTAGATGTATCAATTTGAACTGAAAATCTGTTACCCATGATGCATTTCCCTTCCAGTATTGCAGAAGTTACTGTGTGAATTGAATACAACATTTAAAGGCATTTAAACAAATACAGTAGGTAAATACATTATATACAAGTGTGTCTCGACTTAGCTTAACTCACCCCTTAATAGTGAAGCAAATGAAGATATTTCTGTACCCCTGCATGGTATCGACTGTCATTGAGACTTTACTCTTGCAGGACATTTGTTGTTCATGATGTCTATATACCTTTGCACCCCTTGAGTCCCCCCCTCTCCCCCCAATAGTTGTATCTGACAGACTGACAGACTTTCTTTTTAATCGCAGTTCTCCTTTAAACTTGAGAAGATACATATGTGTTGTATGTTAACTTAGTTGAAAGCAAGTTAAATTATCCTCCTGATAAAGAAAGGCTTCATGATATTATTGCTAATAAACTTTTATGGTCCAAAATCAAAAGTATTACTATTGCAGGCCTTCCACCCCCCCCCCCCCCCTTCTTTATTTGGTCTGCTTATTTACTTTAAGAACTGTGTACCGTTCATTTGTAGAATGTGTGGCATATCGATCAAGCAGTACTGTCAGTTATGGTTCCCACGTGAGAGAGGCCTGACTATATTTGTTGCCAGTGATTTTTCTTTATAATGCCGTAAAAATTGAGAGAAATAACCACAGTTATGCTTTTACTGTAACAGTTTGCCAGCATATATTGCAAGCCAGAGTCTGATCGTGAGCCAAGTTTATAATGACCTGTAAAGTTACATTTGAAAAAAGTCATTTGACTCTGAAACTGTTTAGATCACATTGCAAGGAACTACCTTGAAACATATAATAGTTGTATCCTCCCCATGTTGTCAATGCAGCAGAGAGATATGCTGTGAAGTATTAAATTAGGGAGTTAAAAGTCACTGCTCTAATTATGAAGGTAGGTTAATTTATTTGGGATGTTGCAGCCTCTCTGAGAGAGTTCCTGTCATATGCTAGTCCTGTGTGAAGTATCCAACGTTGAACAGGTGCTGTATTTATGAAGTGTTTTGAAAAACCCATTATGGCCGGTATCTTAATTTTATCAAACCTTAAAACTCGCATATATATCACACGTTTGCAGTTCGGACGGAAAGTAATTACGGGGCTTTTTAAGGTGATCGGCAAAGCTGTCCCTCGATAAAAGAAACTGTTTCCATGGCATATTAATCACTAAAATATTACCTAAAGTACGGCATATTGGACGCAGTCCGTAATGTGACAGAGAGGTAGACAGAGGCGTAGAGTTTGATATCGAAATAGAGCCATCTTATTTAATGGAATTACGAGGCATTTTGCCATGCTTCTTTCATATGGGGCATCACAACATTTAACACACTCCTAGTAATACTACTATGCAAGGCAGTACGTATCAAATCATACAAAAGATGTGACGTCTCACAGAGCTAGCAGAGCAGTTACAACCCATCACCTTTCAGTAATTATGTCAAAACTATGGGATACTAAGGGGGCTGCAGCTTCCCATACAGCTAGGCTGCCGTGTATAGTAGTACATATAATCATTGCGCTGCACAGCGTCACACAATATAGGCATGTACTGCTGATCAGCTGCAAGCAGATAAATCTTTTTTTTTTCTTCTTTTTTTTAAATTTTTAAAAATTAAAAAAAAAAATGTAAGGGTTCATCCTAGCTGAGCAGTACTTTGCCGAGCTGTTGCAGCTTTCCTTCTTGACATTGTGTCTACAAGGCTATATTAATGCATATATCACACCGGTGCCAGATGTTTTTACCATACATATGGTTGGTTTATACATGTATCCGCCTTTCAACAGTATAGCTTTACCATGTTAAATGTAAGACCGCATGTCATACAATACTCTCAATCTGCCATAACTTTTTTTTTTTATCGTTACCAAAAGAGCACAATTTTCCAGTCTATGATTAACTTAATGATGGAAAATGTAGGTCTTTGAATGTCTGTGGTGGTTCGAGCAGACCGGGTGAATGAACTGTCGCGGTGCTTTATTTGAAATTTTATTATCCATTTAAGAACATTTGGGGCTTAAAAATGTTGATGCTTCGGTGTAATAAAAGTAGGTCGTACATAATGTTAAAAGTCATGTTATTCTTTACTTTTTTTTGGCCCAAAAGTGGAAAAGTTTTCTACTTTGATGTGCATGGTAACATTAACAAGGACTGGAGAAATAGCTCTCTATGCAATATAATAATATATGCAAGTAATTATTTAGTGATGAATGGTAATTGGTATTAATGGGATTAAGTTTAATAGCAATGTAGCGATATATTTCCAGTTTGATTGTCGGTCCTTCAGTGAGTCCTTCATAAACTGGAAATGTGTCATCATTATTCATAGTGCGCTATCAACTTGAATACAGTATGTTTAATAATTTGGAGACAAAAGTTAATATCGTTGGTATTATATCATTTTTTTCTTAATAACATGAATTTTGCGGCTACTTATTTGTTTTCATGTCAGTCTGAAAGGAATGTTTCAAAGTCATTTTTTAATTTTGAATGATCTATCTTAAATTAAGAAATTTACAATTCTAAGCTGCATTCCCAACAAGTATCAAACAGTCTAGGTAATGCGAAGTATGTGGCAACTACATGTGTGACATTTGCACTTTCATACAGTAATGTTACATAATAACATGTGCTACTCTCGAGATCCGTCATAAAACTTTATCGAGTCCATCGGCGTATTTTGTATTATTTCTCTTTCTCTTCCTTCACTCAGCGAAAAGACTGCAGATGTCGTCGAAACGAGCTGACTAAACGAGGTTTGTCCCCATGGGAACCAACGACAACATGTCAGTTGCTGAGAGCCGACATAGCGAACAGCGAGGGCGCCCATCCGTGTCCTCTAACCACGCTAGCATCGGCTCCCAGGATCCCGCCCAAGACGGTTTTAATTTGGATCCGCCAAAGCGCTTGACACCGTACGAACGTGTGACCGCAGAACTGAACAATGATAGGACAGCTTTGAAGGAAATCACTCTAGGAAAACGGATAGGATTTTACAGAATACGAAATGAACTTGGCACTGGAAACTTCTCTCAGGTCAAAATGGGTCTACATGTGCTAACGAAAGGTTTGTTTCAATGCCTTTTTTCTCCGTCCATCTGTTTTAAAATTGCTCAAACAAACTGAAAGAGGAAATAACATCCAAACCTGAAATAACAGATGAAAGGTTTTTATCTTCACCCGATGTAACTGAAGACAAGTTTTTCATTTCATATGAAACAGCAAGGTAAAGGAAATTGAGCTTTGGATCGGCTTTCGTGTGAAACGTCATCCTTTCAAACAAAGAGGTAGAAATATCATAAAAATAAGATCAGTTTCACTGTAGCTTTCCATAGAAAACTGCAATGAAATTGGAAGAAAGTGAAAAGTAAAAGAAAAAAGGAAATGCAATTTGGGCTAAAATTTCAATTTTGTTATGTAACGGGCTGTTACCAAAAGTGAAAATGAAACGTCTAATAGTGCAGGTGATGAGAGCTATGATGCTCAAACACAGAGTTTATCTTGAAACAGCGTTTAACTCCACCCTTTGACAGAAGCTATACAACAGCACTTGTAATATAGTAACTTCATATGTGTACATAGCTGTTCAACAGCACTTGTAATATAGTCACCAAGTTCATATGTGTGTATAGCTAGTACAACATCACTTGTAATATAATTACTTCATATGTGTGCAAAGTTATGTAACATCACTTGTATTATACTAACTTCATGTGTGTGCATAGCTAGTACAACATCACTTGTTTTATAGTAACTTTATATGTGTGCATAGCTAGTACATCATCACTTGTAATATAGTTACTTCATATGTGTACATAGCTATACAACATCACTTGTAATATACTGTAGTTACTTCATATGTGTGCAAAGCTATGTAACATCACTTGTATTATACTAGATTCATATGTGGGCATAGCTATACAACATCACTTGTGTTATATAGGAACTTTGTGTTATAGCTTGTACAACATCACTTGTATTTTAGTAACTGCATATGTGCACATAGCTATACAACATCACTTGTAATATAGTAACTTCATATGTGTGCATAGTTGTGATGACAATATAATCCATCAGCATGCCTTTCAACTGTGCAAGCCTTTCTGAGGACAATTGCTTTCCAGTCGAGATCTAATTTCTCGAAAATGCGTCACATGAGCAGATGTTTGATACGAAAACAGATCATGGACTGTCGCTGGACGGCCGCACAAGTATCATCATGTATTCTACAAAATCTGGAAGAAGAAGTGTCCATTGAAATGAATAGTCAACAAGAAAATAAATTATATGTTAGCAGTATATAGCCAGCTTGAATGAACTCAGTATAGTTAACAGAGATTTACTGTCAAAGTTATTTCATCTGTTTTCACATAAAATTCCCCGAGTTGTTCCTTGCATGAAGAAAAATCTAAAAACATATTTTGTCTCAGTTTTGCAATGTTCTCAAGATTTTTGCAATCGATCTTACTTTGTGTAAAATAAATTTTAATTAATTTCTATTTCATCAAAGTGTTAGTGAACTAGCAACATAATCAGATACCTTTCCAGTCACCAAGAAAAGAATACAAAAATTGAATAAGAGTTGTTTTTGTGCAGCTATGAATGCCCAAAGAACCTCCCAAAACCAATTGAATTTTTACAATTTTTGTCTCTCACTTTTTTTTACTGTCACCTAATGGCTAGTTTACTCACAGAGACATTTGATTTGGCAGTATTGGAAGGTCGATCAAGATACAGTAGGTAGATAGTGCTATTGTACACTTTCATCAAATTTAATCAACTTTGAGGCCAATTCAAATGTGCTAGCTTTCATGTATACAGGCCTACTGTATGTATGTATACTTATTCCTTATACAATTATCTATGCTGTAAACCTTTAATTGTCATACATGGGTACAATCGCATATATGTCACATTCAATTCTGTAAACATACGTCTGTATGCCCCAAGCATCGATGCATGGCGGACACATGAAGATCGATGTGTTTACATCCGATGAAGATGAACATTAACAAGGATTGAGTTTATATATATATATACTGCAGAGAAGCTGTACAGTTACAGCATAGTGCAAAATAAATTGTTCTGTAAGTACTATTTTTTTTAGCTGCAGTAACATCTAAGTACTGATTTACTGACAAACAACCATTGAAAATACCTTATATCGTGAGAGAAGAAAAAGACAAAATGGACTGGTATAGCAAATAAACCACCATAGTAGCAGTATAATGGAGCACCAACAGCAGTTGTACCATTTGAAGAGGACAGTCTGTCTTGATATGTGATGGACAAATATTCTACCTCTCAGGTCCAATTAGACCTTTGATCTGCCTCATCCTCTTCCTCCACCTTCTCCTCCTCCTCCTCCTTCTCCTCCTCCTTCTCCTCTTCCTCCTCCTCCTCCTCCTCGATGGTTGATTAAATATTTATCAGTCTAATAAAACAACCCTTGCTATTTGTTCAAGAGACAGTCAGTTTATGTTACACCTTCTGTATATTTATAGCTAGATGTCCTGGGGCACTTTGTAGTTACCAGTCATGATAAGTTCACTAACTAGTGGTTTCACCACAGTTTACTAGTAGATCGAATGGTAGCAAAAACTCAATGTTTTATATGGATGGGATTTTAATCTGTCTTCAAAGAAGGTGTATTGTAACTGTTGGTTAGTACACTTAGCCTTAAGTTAAAGTTGTTTCAAGGTAGACTAGGGACATCTGCTATGAAATTGTCATCAATGTTGATAGGCTCTCAACTTTTGTCTTTGATAAAATAGTATGTCTCCTTTGTACAAAAGCTGCTATACGTGTTTGCACTTTTATAGCAATTTGACCATTTCGCACGATAGCATTTTGCGTTGCCATACAGGATAAATTATACCCTGGATGTATATATATTTAAAGTTAGTTGGACTGTGTCTGAGGGGTTAAGATTTGAGGGCTCACTGACCTATCCTGACATGAATTCAACCAAGGAGCTATAAACCCAGGTTTATAGCTCCATGATTCAACATAGCAGTGGAGTTTGATGTGTACAGTGAGTTTATTAACTTCACTCCGGGCTCCTGTAAATACCACCTCCTACCTACAGTACCTACCTTAGAACAAGCGGTCACAATTTTGCCCTGCATGCACCCCCGATGACCTCTCCGGGTCAATGTACTCTTCCTCCCTATTCTTACCATAATGAAGCTCCCGATGCGATGTCTTCTCAAGGTTTTGTCATCACAACTCGAATCAAAGTTTCTAAGTTAACATCTGTGAAGTTTACAATGGATCTTTATAGACTCCAAATGCAAGTTCCAGCTGTTTAAATTCAGCTCTATACATCTTATCATATCCAATCCAGTCCACACTCCATCTCATATTATTAAATTGCCTAACATTACTTCATCATCATCATATCTCCATGAGTACCATTCTGTGACAATGTTTAATAGTACCATTAAAAACTTTGATAAATGGTCCAAACGATAACACATCTCTCTCCCCTTGGCAAATGCATTCACTATACTGAAAGTATAGCTCTTAATTTATTCCTGTGTTTGATATGTCTAATCACTCGTAACAGCATCCCGTCAAATAAATCCTGCCCCAACTTCTAAAAAACAAAAACAGAAGCATGAATGTTGAGTCTTAGCCAACAACATCTTTCAGCTGAGATCGTACATCATGTAATTATTTTTTTTTTGAAGTTTCTTCTATATCTGGTAATACATAAATTTTGTCACTCGATTTGAGCCATCAACCGATAAATAGTTTTTTTAAAGTTTTTTTTACTCTATCTCTGGTAGAAAGCACGGATCAATAGCAGGGACAGTGTTAGAGCTGGTATGGCACCGTTAATTCATACAAAATATCATATTGAATAGAGAGGCATTTTGAAAATTTGAAAAGTTGGTGTCATTTGAATTATTTTATATCTATTATATAATATAGTTTTGTGATATACTTTTGTAGATTCAAATTTGAGAGTTGGTTCCAGAGTTGAGAGTTTGTATCGTACTGTAGAGAAAAATTGAGAGTTTTTGTTTGTTGTAAAGTTCATTTGAATTTGTTTGTTTGTTACAGAGTTTGCTTGTTGAGACAATAATAAGTCAAGAAATGCGCTGATTTGCATACAGTACATGTCCACAACCAGATAGCACACACCCCCTTAGAACAGTGCTTTTGGTTATGTATGAAGGCCTTTGTGTGTACATAGTATTGATAGGAGTTTAGTGGGAGACTGGAGTGAGTCAATCATGCTCATTTAATTAAGACTTTTATAGTCTGCCCCCCTTCCCATTACACATTACCCCTCCCCCTTACCACTCATGCAATTTCCAACTTAATTCAACACATGTGCTAGACCCTACGGAGGACCCCTACATTTCAGGTTATGCATTTTGACATGCTATAGAAATATAATGGTAACTCAGTAGCTAAAATTGAAAAACTATTATTATGCAAATTTAGTTACAGATTTCAATTTTGAAATCAAACAAGTCAGGTGGAAAGAGTAGCAGATAAAGAGAAATAGTTATTAAATACTAACTCTTATTAATATCTGTATTGTAGGAAAATATGGCCAATTCTATATAGAGGTCAGCTGCCCCAATCCCCCAATCCCTACTCCGCCCCTGTCTCCCCCCCCCCCCCACACACCAGTTTCTACGGTATCTCTGCCCATGCACAATCTTAACTCCAATACCCTGTTGCTTTTCCTTCATCATCAGGTGTTATAGTATCACAGGATCCATCTATGTATTTCCAAACACCAGCTCTACCACACAGTAATGTGTACAACGTTGCCTAACGTTACACAGGTCTCGGAGCAGACCTTGTGTTCTGCCTATCCACTGTATATAGTCTCAGAGTGATAAACAGAGTCTGCATATATTGTGATACAAGGGCGAAATTTTTTTAATACATAGATGAAAAGAGGTTACAATCTTGGTTTCTATAGATAATTACAAAATCGATGTAAGTTCTTCAGTTAAAATTTGTCCTTAGATCTTCCTGCTGTTTTTTTTTTCTTCAAAATTTTGGGCTTTGTAATCAGAATTTACCAACCGAATCTTCAGGAAGTTAAGAGACTGTAGATTTAATAAAGAGAAAAAAATAAGGGCTTGAAAAAAAAAAAAATTGCTTAGTTTTGTGCACATCGTAGAAAGACAAAATGAAAATTATGCAGGAGACTTATTGCAACACTTGTAAACCGCAAGCATCTTTAATTTTGAATTCCCCATGCTCGGCTGCTGGACTGCTAAGTAATAAATCATGTTTGGCAACCATTAATCAATAAAAGTGTTATAGGTTAACAAGGCTTCAGTAGGTTGCACTATAATTATGGATATATACAGATTCATGTTGCCATGGCAATTTGGAACCATCGAAGCATTTAACAAATGAAAGGAAGTGAATTGCAGTATATTGAAAAATTGCAATTTTTTTTGTTTTTATGTTTCTTGGTTCGATATTACTTTATGCAATTTTGGATTCCAACGTGAAAGCAGCGTATGAATGGACGATTATAGTTAGCTTTTTTTACTGAACAAACTTATCAAAAATATCAGAAATTTTCAGAAAAGAATTTTCTAAACTTTCATTTACATTTGAAATAAATATTAATTTCTAATTTTTCTGGTACAAATATGTTTAAAGGACTGGTTCTAAGCCAAATTTTATAATATTTTCTGTGACTTTTATGGTGAAATGTTTTCCGGGGTATTTGATTAATTGAGCTCAGCTCTTGTTTCTCATTAATAGCTAAGTACTGCACATTAATTTCTAGAAATAGATCGTAACTCTGTTTTACTCGTAGGATCCAAAAGATCTCTTCTTCTGTCGAGATTGGTAGTCTTAGAAATACATTTGTTTTCTCACAGAGGTGTATTGTGTTTAATACTCCCATATCTTTCTAGTCTGATCATCAAATTTTGTTTTGGTCGTTGTCCACTCTTCCTGTTAGAACTGTCTAAATTTAGGACATATCCGGGCAAATATTTAATGGTAGCTGCTGCCCGGTGGCCTGAGGCGACCAAATTTCTGTTCGAAAACAACAAAAAAGCTGTGAAGGTGATCCAGCGGAGGCAGGTTGTTTACATCAAATATGAAATTGAATCATCACCAAATAGGTAAAATAATAAATTGGTATCACCTCCCAAAGCTTGTGTTGTATTCACATGCACATACCATACTGGTCATTGTTTAAATATTTTGCTGCATACAAATTTGCTGTTTGGACAACCGAAATGTAAGGCCTGGTTGTCTTAAGGACAACTTAAGAAAAATCCTTCAAACTTTGGCCCGCATATGTTCCAAGGACAAGATTTTTCTTGATGAAGTCTGGATTAAGTATTCACCATCACGTTCAGCATGGTGGATCTTCTACAAGAATCCCTCCTCTCCTTGATCCGTTTATTGTTTCTGGATATGTATGTAGTTGATACACCGTCATTTACAATGGATCATCTGGAAAGGAGTGCCTCCTATCCTTGATCCATTAATTATATGTGAGGTGATCCACCTTCACTTATAATGGATCATCTTGAAAAGATTGCCTCCTATCTTTGATCCATTAATTATTACTGTATATATGTGAGGTGATCCACCTTCACTTATAATGGATCATCTTGAAAAGATTGCCTCCTATCTTTGATCCATTAATTATTACTGTATATATGAGAGGTGATCCACCTTCACTTATAATGGATCATCTTGAGAAGATTGCCTCCTATCCTTGATCCATTAATTATTACTGTATATATGTGAGGTGATCCACCTTCACTTATAATCGATCATCTTGAGAAGATTGCCTCCTATCCTTGATCCATTAATTATTACTGTATATGTGTGAGGTGATCCACCTTCACTTATAATGGATCATCTTGAAAAAGATTGCCTCTAATCCTTGATCCATTAATTATTACTGTATATATGTGAGGTGATCCACCTTCACTTATAATGGATCATCTTGAAAAGATTGCCTCCTATCTTTGATCCATTAATTATTACTGTATATATGTGAGGTGATCCACCTTCACTTATAATGGATCATCTTGAAAAGATTGCCTCCTATCTTTGATCCATTAATTATTACTGTATATATGTGAGGTGATCCACCTTCACTTATAATGGATCATCTTGAAAAGATTGCCTCCTATCTTTGATCCATTAATTATTACTGTATATATGTGAGGTGATCCACCTTCACTTATAATGGATCATCTTGAAAAGATTGCCTCCTATCTTTGATCCATTAATTATTACTGTATATATGTGAGGTGATCCACCTTCACTTATAATGGATCATCTTGAAAAGATTGCCTCCTATCTTTGATCCATTAATTATTACTGTATATATGTGAGGTGATCCACCTTCACTTATAATGGATCATCTTGAAAAGATTGCCTCCTATCTTTGATCCATTAATTATTACTGTATATATGTGAGGTGATCCACCTTCACTTATAAGGGATCATCTTGAAAAAGATTGCCTCTAATCCTTGATCCATTAATTATTACTGTATATATGTGAGGTGATCCACCTTCACTTATAATGGATCATCTTGAAAAGATTGCCTCCTATCTTTGATCCATTAATTATTACTGTATATATGTGAGGTGATCCACCTTCACTTATAATGGATCATCTTGAAAAGATTGCCTCCTATCTTTGATCCATTAATTATTACTGTATATATGTGAGGTGATCCACCTTCACTTATAATGGATCATCTTGAAAAGATTGCCTCCTATCTTTGATCCATTAATTATTACTGTATATATGTGAGGTGATCCACCTTCACTTATAATGGATCATCTTGAAAAAGATTGCCTCTAATCCTTGATCCATTAATTATTACTGTATATATGTGAGGTGATCCATCATATTGGATCATCTGGGAAAGAGTGCTTTCTAATCATGTTTCTGTATGATCTCTGCATTGATCCACCATCATTTACAATGGATCAGCTGCAAAGGATCCACCAAGTGATGGGTCTTCCTGAGATGGAACAACAAGTACCTTTTATCATTAAATCTGCCATCAATTGTCAAAAATATCTTTAGCAATGATCCACCCATCATCATAACTGATCCTTTGCATACCTATGTACATATTGTGAGCAGAGCTATCCTGTATCTTTTATGGTTTTTATCCTCAAATTTAGCTCAACCCCCCCCCCCTCCCTCCCTCCCCTCCTGACATCACACTCTTTCTAAGCTATACACCTGAGTACAAAGCAAACCCCTGGCATCATATAACCAAATCAAGATCAAATTAACTTAGCATTTTTACATATCGTAGCCTGCAATCCTCTGTTTTCTATTTCCTTTCCTTCTGACCTTCTCAGATGTCAGTATGGTATCAATTCTATCAGTGTGGAAGATTATGTAGTTATACTCTAGCAATCTCCATCTCCACCTCTCTCTCTCTTTTCCTCTTCTCTATCCCCAACAGAGTTTACGGTTGACTAAGCTTTCATTTGCCTTTTATTGATTTTGTCACGAAAAATGGCTCCTTGACCTAGTAAGTTGAGCATATCGCAGTTAATATCACTGTTACCCTATCATTTTGTTTGAGATACAAAATGAAATTATTCCATCGCAGGTGACTTGGTCAGCAATTTGTGCCTTGTGATTTCATTATACGACAGACCGGCCATTCTTAGATGATGCACCCGCTTGAACTAGTTTTAAAGGGGGGGGGGGAGAGAATGGTTCATCAATTTGCTCTCACATGAATTGCATTCCATTTCCAATTATATAAGAACCTTCCGAGTATTTGCAAGTTTAAACAGTTTTAAATCTTATTTTCCTTTCAACCGAAGTGTAAAGTTGTTTGCGAAACAAGTTGCGATCAGTGAGATAACAGACATAGTTTTAGATTCAGCTTGGATTTTTATTTTTTTATATTCAGTGTGAAGCAGATTTGGTCGATCAAGGATAAATGTAAGAGAGGCAGAGACATTTACTCTATCACATGGAATCAGTTCACTCTAATAATTATTCATGGGCATCTGATAGGTGATATCCATAAATTAACTGACCAGGGGGTATGTCACAAACAAACAAGCCCAGCCATAACATTTATCCTCGCTGGTTGCATTTCAAGGCTCCTCTGGTGAACTTACATTTGTTTGACTTTATTTTCACACATTTGTTTTGTTTTAATTATGGCTGTGTGTGGTTTCTGTTTATATATAAATATCTAACATGGCAGCTCTAAGAACAGAGAAACTCAAATTTCAGCTTTACAAAATGACACAGGTCAAAAACATTGTTAGGGTACTGGTTGACTTGTTAATCTAATTCGATTCTGCATATATCCAGGCATTTAGCTTGTTTGATGTTGGTTGACTTACGCACACTTACGGCACTGTATAGTTTTGTGGTGGCAACGACAATCACTGAATTGTATTGCACAATGTCAATGGAAATTGTCAATGCCTTAGATTCAGCATCCCAGTCGCTTGCTGTAAATAACCGACTATCAAATGCCTCCTTGAATGGCTTGTAATAGTCTTATAGCTTATATAGCTTACCCATAGATACAGTATATGCTGCATGCTTACCCATAGATACAGTTTATGTTGCATGCTTACCCATAGATACAGTATATGCTGCATGCTTACCCATAGATACAGTTTATGTTGCATGCTTACCCATAGATACAGTATATGCTGTATGCTTATACCCATAGATACAGTATATGCTGCATGCTTACCCATGGATACAGTATATGCTGTATGCTTATACCCATAGATACAGTATATGCTGTATGCTTATACCCATAGATACAGTATATGCTGCATGCTTACCCATGGATACAGTATATGCTGTATGCTTATACCCATAGATACAGTATATGCTGTATGCTTATACCCATAGATACAGTATATGCTGCATGCTTACCCATAGATAGAGTATATGCTGCATGCTTACCCATAGATACAGTATATGCTGCATGCTTACCCATAGATACAGTATATGCTGTATGCTTACCCATAGATATATTATATGCTGCATGCTTTACCCATAGACACTGTGTATGCTGCATGCTCACCCATAGATAAAGTTTATGCTGCTTAGAATATTACATTATATTACAAACTTGTACCAAAACACACACTCTTTACAAACAAGGGATTACATCACACATTACATACATGGTATCAAACTCTCTATATATGTTGCTGGCAGATGTATATATACAGTAAAGTATGCACAATATTTATCTAGCTAATACATATGATAATTCAATTTACATGTGTTTCCAGCGATCTTTTTGCCTGCTGAACTGTGATAAAGTAACTGTATATAGCTGGAAGTGTTTATGGTGTCTGATCTCAATTTTATGAATACTTAAACGTACAGTATACTTGCATTACATTGCCTGAGAGAGCAATGTGCCACTTTTTATGGAATCGCCGCGGGATATGATAGCAAGATATATACACCCTATGGGAGACCTAAAGGATAGGTTGTTTCATTCTTCATATATCCTGAACATTGTACTTTGTTATGCTTCTTCTTTCTACCTTCAGATATATACTGGCAAGTTTAGAAATGTTCACTTCAGAGGACCTTTCTTTTACTGCCATACATACACACACACACATATATATATATATATATCCATATACTGTGTACGTAGCATTTGTATGGTAATGTCACAACATTGTTCAATGTTAGAATCGAGTCCTGCTGGACAAGTTTTCAAGTATAGCTCAACTATTCTCATTTGAAAAGTTTATAGTTTGCTTTCAGATTCGGTGCAATAATGAGTAGCATGCATACATACTTAATTCTATGTTGTAATCATATTACAGTGTTGTTTTATGTTAGGTAGATTCATCTTGTGAAGATATACATGTCTTATACATGTCTCAGCAAAGACTACAAAGCTGTATTTTGTGACGGTACGTAACTTTGTGTCAATTCCAGTGGAATTAGATTTCACGATTGCTCGTTTTCTTTTAGGGGAGGATGAGGGGTAGGGAGAGGGGTGGGGAGGTACATGACATGATTGTCAGAGCAAATAAATTTTGACATCTTATGTAAAGAAATTATGAAGATCATGTAGTTTAAAGATTCTACCCAGTTACCTAAATAAAACAGCTTCATTTAGAATGTCCATGCAGTAAAACTGATTTCCATGTGATAATTACCGCAGCATCAACCATTTTAAGGTGGACTCCATCATTATAAGCCAGCCATATGCATTCCATTAAGCTATCCTGTTACAAAGTCAGTATCTAGTACAGTGCACATCTGCCATTCATATCTCTCATATTCAATCAAATATTCAGTTGGAGGCAAACACCATAACGTTTCAGATATGCCATGCCGGCAGTGTAACCAGAGCATGCTATGCAGTTACACTGTACATAACATATGACATCTACCTACAGTACTTACCTACCTATAGGGATGCATGGTTTTAATCTCTGCATCTCGGCATTCCCACACACTGTATTAATTGTTTTTTGCATCAAGTGTATGTGGATTAGATCAAATCACATCTGTTCAATACAGTTGCAGGGCTTATCTTGCTAAACAGTTAGGCCGTATTCGGTGTTGACGTCGGTATTTAAAGGCTATAGTAAAAGAATGTGAAATTTACCCTCTGCTCAAAACAATCTCTATTACTTTTAGTACACCATGCATATATGAATAATATTATTTGAAACTACAAAACAAATACCAAAACTTGAGATATTTGTGAACCAGGTTAGCGCAAGTACACATTGAATAAAAAAATATGCATTAGCTCTTTCTGGACGCAAAATGTTCGAACATTGGATTATTGAGACAAATGTTAATTATGGGGCTCTTCTGGGTTTTCTACAGAGGGCACCTTTGTCACATCTCTTCTAATGCGCATGATCTACGACTGCCGAAATATCTCTGAATCAAAGTAACATGATCGCATGAAAGGGCTCACAAGCATGCAAACACTCCTGATGAACTTGTATACAGACACGCTGGGGGATGGAGGGGGGGCGACTAGTTCCACTCGGCTGAACAAAAAGGTGATTTTAGAAAACACCTTTTAAGGTGCTTATTAAATTTAATTAGTTTGACTTGCAAAGTGGAAAAAACTCTTTCAAACTAACGTTTCTTTAAATAAACATGAATGTCATAATTTGTAGATATATACTGTGCCATTAGTGATCAACCCACGGTATCATTGCGATCTGCAGTCAAGTACTCTACGAAGCTTTTCAAGTTTTGTGGAACTAGATAGGAATGATATGACAGCGCCCTCTATTGATTTAAGGTGTGGCTGGAGTCTGGTGATTCACATTAAGAATAATACTAGACTCGTTAGTATTAGATGGTTGTGCTATAACCACATAATTGAGTGTATGTATCATGTTACATGTAACTATTACATGAAAATATATATACTTTGAGTCTACTTCACTCCTCTACCTATCTCATACTTACACAGCGCCCCCCCTTATCTAGCCTACTAGTCCCATTCTGGCAAATTCTACCATACCTCATCTGGCCACCCACCCTGCTCTTCCTCTTATTTGCCAGAATTCAAAGAGTTTGGTCTTATTTTGGCTCATGAATTTTCTAATTCGTATTTTCTAACGATAACATCTACCATATCAACTGAAATTGAAGAAACAGCATCAACAAGCGGCCAGCAACAGAATCAAGCTGATTCTGTCGGGTATCCTTCGTTTTTCATAAGTAAAATTTTGCACTGAAAATTTTGTCAGTTTTGTCAGCTTAGGCGGCAGAGCCTAACACACTGTAGCGGGTGGGCTGTTGAGGCCTTAGCTACTTCTTGTTCATTAGGATAGCCTAGCTTAGTAGCATTTAGGCCGCGGGGCCTTGCTACTTGCTACAACTTTGGTTGCGGTTGTCGCTTTAGATTCGATGTCCAATTGTCCACAGGTTGTCCGGTATTCCCGGCCCTAGTGTCAGGGGTTCATTGACTATATGCGTATTATATGTATACATGTATGTTTCTCGCCATTTCTCCCTCAGCGGAAAATTGCGGACTTTGCAACTGGGAATTGAGTTAGCACTTAGGTAGTCCGGTATCCCCGGCCCTAAGCTTAGTTCCGGTACACAGAGGTGCTCGCTCATTCCCGCCACCTTCCATCGTTTTGGCGGGAAAGTTGTGGAACAATTAGGACTTACAGTTGTCCGGTGTTCCCGGCTCTGATAGGCAGTCTGTCTACCTACATGTGTGCATGTTTTCCTTTACCACATGTTCCCAGGAACCACGTTCCCAGATATGGAAGAAAGGAAGTGGAGGACTGGTTGGCCGACAAAGCCCGGAAGAAAGACCGGGACAACTCGGCTCCAGGGAGCCAGGAAAGCCAGGGAAGGCACCGGCGAAGGAGCCTAAGAGGCCCAGAGTATCCGCCTCCAGTCGGGACCCAGGAGGGTCCCAATATGATCCAGAGCGGGTGGCTGAAGTAGCCGTGCATGCACGGAGTAAGCCTTTAAGCCTGACTCGGGAGGCCAGCCAGGAGGCTGAGCCGTCCCTGGATCACGAGTGGGTGGCCGAAGTAGCCGTGCTTGCACGGAGTAGGCCTTCAAGCCCAACTCGAGGAGCCAGCCAGGAGGCTGGCTCGACCCAGGACCTGGGTAGGCAGGAAGCCAGGAGCCAGGAAGCCTGCCAGAACCCAGGAGGGTCGCAACATGATCCAGAGCAGGTGGCTGAAGTAGCCGTGCATGCACGGAGTAAGCCTTTAAGCCTGACTCGGGAGGCCAGCCAGGAGGCTGAGCCGTCCCTGGATCACGAGTGGGTGGCCGAAGTAGCCGTGCTTGCACGGAGTAGGCCTTCAAGCCCAACTCGAGGAGCCAGCCAGGAGGCTGGCTCGACCCAGGACCTGGGTAGGCAGGAAGCCAGGAAGCCTGCCGGAACCCAGGAGGGTCGCAACCTGATCCAGAGCGGGTGGCCGAAGTAGCCGTGCTTGCACGGAGTAGGCCTTTAAGCCCGACTCGGGAGGCCAGCCAGGAGGCTGAGCCGGCCCAGGATCACGAGTGGGTGGCCGAAGTAGCCGTGCTTGCACGGAGTAGGCCTTCAAGCCCAACTCGAGGAGCCAGCCAGGAGGCTGGCTCGACCCAGGACCTGGGTAGGCAGGAAGCCAGGAGCCAGGAAACCTGCCAGAACCCAGGAGGGTCGCAACATGATCCAGAGCAGGTGGCTGAAGTAGCCGTGCATGCACGGAGTAAGCCTTTAAGCCTGACTCGGGAGGCCAGCCAGGAGGCTGAGCCGTCCCTGGATCACGAGTGGGTGGCCGATGTAGCCGTGCTTGCACGGAGTAGGCCTTCAAGCCCAACTCGAGGAGCCAGCCAGGAGGCTGGCTCGACCCAGGAGCTGGGTAGGCAGGAAGCCTGCCGGAACCCAGGAGGGTCGCAACATGATCCAGAGCGGGTGGCTGAAGTAGCCGTGCATGCACGGAGTAAGCCTTTAAGCCTGACTCGGGAGGCCAGCCAGGAGGCTGAGCCGTCCCTGGATCACGAGTGGGTGGCCGATGTAGCCGTGCTTGCACAGAGTAGGCCTTCAAGCCCAACTCGAGGAGCCAGCCAGGAGGCTGGCCCAATCCAGGACCTGGGTAGGCCAGAAGGTCTGGCCCCCCGGAGCCAGAACCAGAGCATGGAGAGACTCCCAGAGACCCGGGAGCCAGGATGACCTGGGCAGGATGCGGCTCTATCCGGGGACGATCCCACGGAAGACCGGGAAGACCGAACCAGCGATGTCTGGTCCGACCGGAACAGACAAAATGTCCGGGTGGAGGAGAGTGGTACCCGGTGTGGTACACACACAGAGATGGGCTCCGGGAGCCCAGGTGCAGTGAGACCCCGGGTCCGGCGAGACCCCGGGTCCGGCGAGACCACTGGTCCGGCGAGATCCCAGAGGGAGTGCGGAAGCGAGGTTCCACGTCGGATCCGAGACCGGCCCCGAAGCCGGGAACCGGAGATACAATCGACTGCTGGGGCCCCAGAGATGGGTTCCGGAGGGCCCGGGTCCGACGAGACTCCAGAGGGAGCCCGGAACCGAAGTCCCACTCCGAACCCAGAGCCGGTCCCGGAGCCGGGAGCCGATGAGAATAACAACTGCTGGGCCCCCAGAACGGGGTAGCAGGGGCAGAAGCCCGGCCCGCAGATCTCCTAACCGGAGCCGCGCTTGGTGCTTGGTGCTTGGTGCTTGGTGCGGATGAGAGTAACATCTGCTGGGCCAGCCCCGAGCCAGGTCCCCATGGCGAAGGGAGATATACTCATCCCCAGCCCCAGAGGGGGAAGGACAAAGACGGGCACTGAACACAGACATCGGGGCTGAGGAGCGATCGCAACCCACGGCCAGCCCGGCCGCGACACCACGATCAATCCCAGACCAAAGAATGGAACCTGATTTGTTCCCCGGTGAGGACGTTCTGGTTTGCAGAATGCCGTTCAGCCTGTCCGGCCTAGACGACGAGGTCGACCCCTAGATTTCGGGGTTACAGAGGAGCGAAAGCCCTCCTACATCGGGGAGTGTTGCCCCGGAACTAGCAGCTTGAGCTGCGACGACAGGTTCAAATCAATTGCGGAGAAACACCGCAATCACTATACCATTAATCGCCACACATCCCAAATGTGCGTTTAACTGGTACCAGCGGAAACCAGGACATGACATAGATTTCCTGGGCATTCATGGGACATATTCTCCTCGCTAATTATACTCCTCTCCAATTATAATTCCTCGCAATGTTCAACACTGTACATTTGTTAAGCCACCTAGCAAACCTGGCAAAGTGCTAGGGAAAAACGAAAACTTAAGAACCTTGGCAAACTGCCAGGAAAGTGTACACGCTGCACATTTGTTAAGAGAGAAGGCGCCAAGCAGGCACCTGTCTTGCCACGTGTGAGCTCAACGTTTGCTGCAACGAGCTGTCGAATACGTGAGCGATCCCATGTAGTAGCCTCTCTATTTCTTTGGTGAATTACCAAGACAAACACGTTAGTAAGTTGGAAAAGGGGTAGGATAGAACCCCAGCAAAGTTACAAACAATAACACGCCCCAAACATATAGTAGGCGCTTCATGAATAATGTTTGATGTTCCGACATTTTAAGCAGAATTGCATTTCGTAGCACCTGATGGCCTAGTCGTGACTATGCGCTAGGTGGTTTCGATAGGAAGTTGGAAACCTTTACTGAACTACGAAATGGACACATCTCTACATGAAGAGATTTGAAGTAACGGGTACGTTATCTTAACATTTAATACGTGTTATTACGTTAAATGTGTTGTGTAAGAACGTCGACATAATGTGTCTATGAGATATTAATGTTATATCAAGGTTATATTAATATCCTAACGAAAATTGTTGGGAATAATAGCCTGAAAACGTTTCGGTGACATATTTCTTACGCCACAATATCATGATCATGACAGAATTTGAAACGTTTAATAACGCTTTGGTGTTTGCTGAGTAACTCCTTGGACTCCGTTAAGCAGCCAGGGATTAGTGAGGTGGATTATCTACAAACCCACCCTCTCACCATCTTCACGGTCCCACTCCACTGGCCGACGTGATCACTTCAAGGCACTGGAGGCCAAGGCCATCCTCAACGCTGTGAGAGCATGGCAAAAGGAGTTGAGGGGTCACGCAGTCTACGTGAGGACAGACAACTCAACGACAGTGGCCTATGTCAACAAGGAAGGCGGGACCCGCTCACGAGCACTCAACGAGATAATTTGGGAGCTGCTCCATCTATGCGACAGCCTAAACATCTCCCTCACGGCGTCACACCTAGTGGGAGTAGACAATCAGCCAGCGGATATCCTCTTGCGAACCACGAGCCCGAACGAGTGGGAGATAACCCAACACTGGGCGAACTGGACGTTCCAGATCTTCAATATCCCGAGCATCGACCTCTTCGCATCAGCAACGAATTTCAAAGATCCCGAAATTCTGCAGGAGGACATTTCACGCGAAAGCGTGGAAAGTGGATACATTCTCATTCCCGTGGGCGGACCTGTACCTGTACGCGTTTCCACCGTTCACCCTACTTCGCAAGGTGCTGGCAACACTCAGAGACTCAGACGCAACCATGCTCCTACTCACACAGTATTGGCCGAACCAAACGGGGTTTCCTCTGATAACGGAGCTGCTCGTCGACTACCCTCTCAGACTTCCACCCAGGGCAATCGTCCTGTGAGGCCAGACAGAGGCCGACAGAGGGATCCCAAACATCCAGCTCTGTGCGTGGAAACTCTCCGCAGGGACCTACGTCAGAAGGTGCGGAGTATGCAACGAGAGCCTGGCGCGAGTCCACAGTCAGGACTTACGATTCCAGACTCGCCAGGTTCAACCAATGGGCAACAGACAATGCTTGCAACCCCGTGGAGGCCTCTCTCGGGGAGATAGCCGCCTTCTTCACTCTACCCTTTGAAGAGGGCAAAGCGGCCTCAACCATCCGCAATTACCGCTCAGCCATCGGTGCCATACACAAGGGCCTCCCAGACGGTTCAACAGTAGGCGACAAACTGGACCTCACAAAAATCATCAGAGGATTCTTTCACACCAGTGGCTCGACGAGGACACTACCCCCGACGTGGTCACTCGACAAGGTTCTGTCAGCTTTAGCTAACCATCATACGAGCCGATCAGGGAGTCCTCACTAGAGGACCTGACTAGGAAAACCCTGTTCCTACTGGCGGCAGCATCGGCCCGGCGTCAGAGCGGCATTCACGCCCTAACCATAAAAAGGGACTACATGAGATTCGACAACGACGGGGTGAGGCTGCTTCCTGACCCAGCCTTCCTCGCAAAGAACTAATCTATGACCTTTCACCGGAGGAAATTTTCCTGCCATCGATCGGATCGATCTCAACCATCAAAGAGGACCAACGTTGGTGCCTACTACGGGCATTACGAATATATCTGGACAGAACCAAACAAATCCGTACGTTCGACCGTCTGTTCATACTACCACGGGCACCACATTCGCCAGCTTGAAGGACACCTTGGCTCGTTGGCTCCGAACCAAGATCTCGAGCCATATAAGGAACCCATTACCAGTGCGAGCCCACGATGTCTGGGGAGTCGCGGCCTCACGAGCATGGTTCGGCGGCGTCCCACTCGAGGCCATCATGAAGGCGGCGGCATGGAAATCTAACACGACCTTCGTCTCCCTGCTACCTGCGGAACACCAGGTCACCTGATGGAGACCTCGCCAGGGCAATTGTCAATCCGCCGAGACGCGGCACCTGGGCCCACCACCAATGACGGCTGTGTCACTCTGGGGCGCTGTGTAAGTATGAGATAGGTAGAGGAGTGAAGTAGACTCCCAAAAACTTACCTGGTTTTAGGGTCTACGAGCGACGATACCTATCTCATACTGGTTTCCCTCCCTCCTTCCCCACTCCAGGGCACCGGTCGAGGCGGATTGCCAAGACCTTACGATGTGAATTCTGGAGAATAAGAGGAAGAGCAGGGTGGGTGGCCAGATGAGGTATGGTAGAATTTGCCAGAATGGGACTAGTAGGCTAGATAAGGGGGGGCGCTGTGTAAGTATGAGATAGGTATCGTCGCTCGTAGACCCTAAAACCAGGTAAGTTTTTGGGATTATTATCTTGTTCCAGAGTTGATTTGCATAATTGAATATTCATGCTTGATAAACTTTACTCGCCTGCTACTGTTTATACTCTGAAATCTGTTAAACCAAAAAATATCATGCACTGAATTCCTTCAGGAGTAATTATCTCTGTACAAGGGTTTCTGTTCTTGTACCTATGGTGGGACACCCTTATGTCAAATGTCGACAGATGTGTTAAAGTTCCCTTGCAGATGATGAAAAATAATCGAATTTGACCAAAGTAGTCATTAAAATTTTAAGCAATGTTTGACCTATACCACGAATTACAATGGGGATAACTGTTACCGTACCTGAGAGTATGTTCTCTTTGAGAGTTTTATACCTCACTCTCCCATGGTATTCACTGTTTGAATGCTACTGACATCACATGACCTTTGACCTACAGTACCATCCTGGGCAGTCCAACAGTTGGGCACTTGACAATTGGTGTTCACGTATAAGTTTGACCATTGCCAACAACAACAGTTTACTACAACCGAAACCTTAATTCGTAAATTATGTCCCTATGGCTATTAGGATCCTGAGTGGGTTATATTTAACATACAATATTTTAACTCATGTACAAACAAGGGCTGCATTGTTTGGTACAAGTCTCATGTACAACAGGGGAGTGTATTGTATTTTCCCATCATTCTGTAAAGCCATGCCCACGATAGATTTCTTTCTCAGATATGCAAAAGATATGCAAAAGATACAACAAACAAACTCAAAAATTGAAATATAAAAATACAGAGGTATTAGTAAATGAAACACTCGCATTCTATAGTCAGGTTGAATTACCTATAGTTTCTTTTCTGACAAAACTATTGATTCCCCCCTCCCTCTCTCCCCCACTTGATAATACTTGTCATTAATAATTAAATGCATTGTACATAGATATGTATATAGGTGTGGAGATGAAAATATTTGATGCAGCCTCCTAATTTGCACCTTTCTTTTCCACCCCCTGTTGATGGCTCTTCTTGATTTGATTAATGTGGTGCGTCTATTGCAGATATAGGAAGCTATGCCTAAGTTTGCAGGAACATCTATCATCATGTTAAAATCACCCTCGGGCCTGAGTGCTGACAGTTTTAAATATATATGCTATCCATGTATGTATCCGAAATGTGATAAATAGATCTGTTTACTTTTGTCGCTCGGCCAAAAAAAATACATTAGTTTATCTTTTCCTTTGTGTTTTTTCCCTTTTTTCCTTTTTCTTTTTTCTTTTTGTATTATAATGTGATATGGGAGATTTGATATGTTATGTGTATTTGATTGGAGTTTCATCTCATTTATTTGTAACAAGATCGTCTCTCAGACTCACACACACTGCTATAAAGCATATTCCTGACCCAAAAAAAAAGAAAAAAACAACTCCTGACGGCTTACTATAAATATTTTCACTCTCTCTGATAATGAGCCGACTATTTTAAGAGAATATCGTGAGGATCGTGAGGTTTTTGCGCTATCGACCAAATTCATGTTCGCTACTACTGATATAACTTTTAGTCTATGAGAATTTGAAAGTTGACATTTAGTGGAAAAAATGTCCTGTGTGTTTAAATTTGTCGGTTTTGTATATAAACGTTTGAACATAACACAACATATATATGTATATATATATATATATATATATAAATTTATTTATAGAGCCTATATATATAGTCGTTACATATATATATGTAGCCTTTATATAATGCTGTTACATATATATCCATATATATATAATATATAGTGGTGTCTACACTGTTGCAATCATCAAACCTTTATAAAATATAAGGTTTTGTAACCTAAAGATTACCTCTGATGTAATTTTCCATTTGACCAGCTACATTCAGAGAGAGAAGGTTGGGTAATTTGATGGAATCAAATTCTGACTTTCAATTTGTCCTTGCTGTCTCACGTTTCATCAGGTCATCTCTTAGATTGTTTTAAAGCAGGACCACATTTCAACGATGAGCGAAAAAGTTTTTTTTTGCATCGTACTAAATATCGATCATCTCAGGGAGTCTTTGTAGTGGAGGAAAATAATTAAAAAGTCCCTCCTCCCACCTCCAGTGCCGTGCCACCCATTTTACTTTGTAGAATTTGTTGATATTCAATCAAAAAAACTTAAAGATTAAAGTATGACACTATGTAATAATGTCAGAACCCAGAGTTCATTTTTCCATCTTACTTTGTTAGCCAAAATTGTCTGTGATTGTAATACAGCCCCCAGCTGGTATTTGTGGTCATTGTTTATATCTGAAAATCATGCATCGAGTATATATGTATATAAAGGCAAGACTACGCGACGCATGATTTAATCAGGTCCTCGGTTCACTGGCAAATGTCTGGTCGGGGTTTCATAAGCGACCACCGTGACAAGACCGACAGTTAGGCATCATCATGAAAGTCTTCGTCGTCACGTTCCTGTGAGATATAATCAGTTTAATGAATGACGTCACACTGTTACTAAGAACACGATGGAGAGTACTACAAGAGGTTGTCATTGCCATTAGTTAGCATATGATTGATACATCAATAATCTCTGATGGTCGTCAAGGACTCTATGAAATGTCAGATAGTTTGTTTTCCTTGGTTACGTAAATTTTGAAAGGGTAAATTCTATTGTTTGATGTCTGACAAGTACAAATGGCCTTGGTTTATTTTTTGCCTTCATTTTTTTGTGCTTTTTTTTTGGGTGATGTAATATTATTAAGCCTAAAAGGGGATTATTACAAACCTAGTTTTAAATTTTTCACTAATCCTGTTAAAAGGTACCTTGGGTGGGTTTGTTTTCACTGATTATGTGTGAATTAGGTTAAGAAATGGAGGAAAAATATGAAGGCGTTGACGCGTAGAGGTCTAATCATAGATTACGTTGAGAATGTGGTTGCTTTTATAAAATTCCCACATTACATAGCTGATAGCTAATTTAGACTATATATATAGCCAAATTTACTGTTTTTCAGGGAAAAAGTGAGGAAATAGTCAGAGTTATTTTTAAATTTTAGATGAGAGCATAAATATATTATAAAATAAGCCTCTGGGGTGATGAAATGTTGAGAATGGATGGAAGCAAATTCATTAATCAACTCATTACTGCCTTCCTTTTGTAAAAAAAAATCTTGAAGGATGTCTTATAGTTTCGAAAAGGTTAATCTTTATTTGATTAATTAATACTCTGTAGGTCTGGTAATCGTGCTGACCGAAAACAAAAAAAATCAGAATTTGTCTTGTTGTAAATCCAACAAAATATAGTAACTTTGTGGCATTTTAAGATTTTGTTACATAATAGATCTGTTAATAATGGACTTTTATAAGTTTAAGATTCTATGGTTGTCAAGAAATGGCAGTGGAAATATAAACTGAAGTTAAGTCATTGATAATTCGAAATTTCAATTTTTTATCACCAATTGCCAACCATTTCTCCTCGAAATATCGATACATTGCCTCGCTATCTCAAATAATTTAGGTAACAAAATATTACTAATTTTCGCTAAAATTTGCCTTACAGAAGTCAAAATTTTTCCTCTGTAGTTTTTTGGCAAAATATGAGCGGAGACATATTTTTAGCTGGCTGATTATTTAATTTATTATTTAATTAAAATGGCTAGCACTATTCTGATCTTATTGTAAAAAAAAAATTAAAAATAAAGTTCCTTGATGTGTATCATATGTTACTTTGAACATTCCAAGCAATTCACATCAAGAAGTGGAATGGTAGTGGAAGGGGAGGGGGTTGAGGGAGGATATATCAAGTGAGAGGTAACTTTTAGCAGGATATTTAGCAGGACATTGGGTATCACTAATGTCACAACAAGTTTCAAGGGTTGGAAGCTAAATCCAGTTTATACAAACAAAAACAAGAAGTTCAATATCATCGCTCCATGTGTTTGTTATTCTTTCAAAAGTTTGATTACAAATTAAAATTTAGTAAATATTTTGGCTTCATCCCTTTAAACATAATTTCATTGGTCTTTATGTTCCCTTATTTTTTTTATTCCGTAGAACATTGTTCCTTTATTTTTTTATTTTTTTTTACTCCGTAGAAAAAGTTGCAATTAAAATGCTGGATAAGACGAAACTAGATCAGAAAACCCAACGCCTTTTGTCCCGGGAGATCAGCTGTATGGAGAGGCTCCATCATCCTAACATTATAAGACTATACGAGGTCATTGAGACCCTGGCCAAGTTACACCTCGTGATGGAATACGCAGGCGGTGGCGAACTGTTCACCAAAATAACCAACGAGGGCAAGATACCCGAACCAGAGAGCAAGATGATCTTTACCCAGATAGTTTCAGCAGTGAACCACATGGTAAGGATCCATATATATATATATATATATATGTAACTGTCTGAATTCAGCTATGCAGCTAATAGAACACTGCTGCTAGGTTAGCAAAGCACTTTGGGAAGGGGATAAGTCTTGATAAATTTATATTCCCTGACGGCCTTATCTATAAATGTATTCAAATATGTTTCTAATGAGGGATTTGTTTCGGACATGTGTTTGTATTCTGTCGCCATCTTGTGCCCCCGGGGTACATATCCCACATGTATAAACCCCTTGGGTATAATTAACTATCACTAGTTAAAAAACAAAAGAGAATGAAAGAGAGAAAAGGAGATCATGACCTATATATGTAGCCGTACGTAACGCAACTTGTTTGCCGTTCATTATATTTGCCGAGGATTGGAATACCATTAATGCTCTGCCAAGATATTAAGAGCAAACGGCATTGTACAGTATAAATCTTTTAAATTGGAGAAACATTTTTATTTACCAGATCTTGTTGACCTAGTTGTGTAGATCACGCGAAGTGGAAAGCTAAATTACATCTATATCTTCTTAGGGACTTTTCCCTACACGGCAGCTGCCCGTTATTCAATAAACCCAGCTGGTTACATTGCTCTGCCTTTCGAAGAAGACCTGGTTATAAACCAATTGTGCGGGCGAACGAGAAAAATAAGAAGCAAAAAATTTACGGTCTGACGATCGCCGCGAACACAATTGATTTCATTTTCGTGTAGAAGTTTGCTGCGTCGCTTCCACATTAAAGCCGATGACGTCACTCGCATGACGTCAAAGGGCATTGTTTCCGTCGGTTCTCGGTGGTGAATACGGCTCGAAAAGATGGTTAGAATGGTTGACTTTTCTGCTTCGTAAATTTGTGGGGGATCTTAGAATCTCTGGGGGCAACCGGCTCTGTAAACACTCACGATTATATCAGTTCAATTGTTCTGGCCTTAACAAGTTTTAAACTATCCACCAGAGAGACCAATCAATGGCAAACACAAAAACACCAACTTGTACACGTGCATGGATTTTGGTCACCATGGCGATGGCAAAACTTTCCGGCGCGAAATCATCCGGGCTTGCTCAATTTATTCAAGTCTTAACCTTTTCCGTTCCAGATTGTCACATTTTCTCATTTGTGGAAAAATCAAATTGTTTCCTGTATTTTCCATCTCAATGAAATTCTGGTCTTAGCAATTAAGAATTTTAAGAATATAACATTTGACTAAAATTGTTATTCTTACATCTAGATTAAATCTCAGTCGGTAGTTGGAGTATTTGTTCCAGAATTTAATCATTCTATCGAAACGCAGATAAACTTAATGTGTCTGTACTGTTGCATTGTATTGTCAGGACATTGTACACCCTATTCCCCCCCCCCCACCCCCAAGCCAAAAAAAGAGAGAAAAAACCCCAAATAACTCTAAGCAGTTCTTTTAAAATATGGTTTTCATGGTTATTGTGACTATTAACTTCTTACCTCTCGCCCTAAAAATTCTAAATTTCAAACTGAGTATGGTCTGGGTCAGATGGGGGGACGGTCCAAGCACACACGCATACTTATCACATATATATATACACAAAGTGCCAAGAACAATCTAAAGGATGTGCTGAGAAGTCTTTTACTTTGGTTCTGGAAATTTGCTTTACCCTCATATATCAAAAAAGGATGTGTAGCTACTTAAAAAGAAAGTTCTTGCGCATTTTATGAACGACAGAAGTTCTGTGGCAAGTCTCGTCATCAATTCTCAAATGAACTCGCCCTTAATTTTAATTTGCCAATGTGGAGTCGTAATCATGAATCGCCTAAATGACGTACGGCGGAATTAAATGTCCAATCAAATTGTAATGATTTAATACATCCACATCTGCGATCACATTTCTCCATAAATTTCACTTTCACTGTAACAAATTTATGCGCGATTCTTCACTCGTGAAAGAATATTTGATTTGGATCGATGCCAGATTTCGAAGAAAAAAACTCTTTTTAAGTACACAAGGGAAAACAGATTAGGGGGGAGACATCTGTTTTCCATTCACAAACATACATTATAACTATTGCTACTTCCAAGTTGAATTTAATACAAAGAATCATGAGAGTGACAGATGTGGTTTTAAGAATAAAGGACTAAGTACAGTACTGCGAATTAATGGTCGGTATAGGATTCCCTGCCATTGTGGACAGTAGAGGAACGAATGCAGAGCTTACAGTAGGGTACTTCTATGTTGATTTGTACCAAGAATGTAGCCGTTAATATGTTTATGTTTGCTCCAAGTTCACTTTTGGTACGAAAGGTGGCAACTTCAACTGTCAATATCTCAAAAATGGTACATAGGAATTGAATGCAAATTTCACCAGAATGCTTAGATTATGTTCCTCTTTAACATATCAAAAAGAAATTTTGACCTGGACTATTCTTTTAATGTATGTATTAATTCAAGAAGACTGCTGTATGCTGGTCCACACTGAGATAAACACAACAAGTACAAAGACAGTGTATGATACAAGGAGATATGTGAAATTTATTGAAAGGGTAAAGAGTTGGAAAGGCTGTCAAAGCAGTTTTAAAAAATAATTAAAACGCCACTTGTAATATGGATACCCCTGTAAATAGCTTTGAAATCTGCAGTGTGTGTGGCCTGCAACAGTTTTGGACTGCCACTAAGACACAACCTCTTGACATGTCAAATCAATATCAAAATATTTCATCTATTACGCAATTAACTGCAAATATTTGTTTTGGTATATATCCCGAAACCTTTGCCTTACTTTTATCAGCCTAGCACGGCTGCAATTCTCCTACCGATTATCTAACAAGGAGAGTTTTGCGCTTTTTTCATCAGTTTTCGTATCCATCACTATCTACTTTTTTCTTTTCTTTTTCCCTTCTCCTTCCTGTTCTCTTGCCAGCATTCCAACCACATTATTCATCGCGACCTCAAGGCTGAGAACATATTTTACACCGCATCTGGACTGGTCAAAGTGGGTGACTTTGGTTTTAGCACCTACTGTAAAACCGACGAACATCTAAACACCTTTTGCGGTTCGCCGCCTTACGCCGCCCCGGAACTCTTCAAGGACGAGCACTATCTGGGCATGCCCGTGGATATTTGGGCCATGGGCATCATGTTATATTTTATGGTGACGGGTGTAATGCCCTTCCGGGCAGATACAGTCGCCAAGTTAAAAAAGTGCATTATTGACGGACAGTTCACCATACCGAACCACGTGTCGGGTCCCTGTCAGGAACTGGTTACAGGTATGTTGCAGCTGAGTCCCACAGATAGATTGCTCGCCGAACAGCTCACGCAGGCGACGTGGCTGACGGGGCAGGAGTTCCCGCCGGCCCACAGGTCGTACCACCTGACGCCGTCTTTCAGCAGGGACAGCGCGACCGAGGAGGAGCTGACCGTCCTGGACCAGCTAACCAAGCTGGGCATCCAGGAGGAACAGCTCGCAGCGACGAAGGACAAAGATTCAAGGGACAGTATCACCGGCACGTACCGGATCATATTACACCGGTGTCAGAAGAAGGAGATCGAGGACTCGATACGAGCCGCCATAGAGGCCCAGCAGACGGCAAGCCAGGCCACACCCACCAAGAAAAAGGGGAAAAAGAGCAAATCAAAGAGTGTCTCGGACTCGAACAAACCATCTAAGCTATGCACCCTTCTATAAATGTAATAAACTAGTTAGCGAGAGCAATATTAAGATGTATTTAGGGTCATCATCTATTTATAGAATGATGACGTCATAAGACTTCTTCAGAGGATATAGACAATGCGGAGGAGTAGAAGGGCGAAGTCGTTCATAATCTGTTCGTCGTATGTCGGTAAAAGTCTGCCACTCCGTTCCATTCATCCTTTTGAGAGAAAGAATTCATGTTAGATTTTACCAAACTGGCAAGAATGTCGGCAACTCTATTGCCGGAGGCTGGAATATATGTGGACTTCCTATAGCAGTGCAATGGACAGAGCTGTTGTTCCATGTAAACGTCTGCTTCACGTCTGCTTCACTAAAACATTGTTCATGTTCAGATGTTCATGTATATGTTCATGTTCGTTACAGTGTTGATAAACCAAACCATCGTTTAGTCTAGTAATATCCACAGTTGGGTTTATCTGTAGCAGAGTCCGAACAACAAACTACAAATAACAAAGTGCCACGAGATCAGCAGATCATTTCAGTTGGCTGATTTATGGCATGTTATGAGACCATCTATGTAGTAAAACTAGGTTATTTCTTGAGGTTTTCAGAAGGTTTAAGTCAGGATTCATATTTTCTTCCGTACATGGTACAAGGGTAGCTAGAGGTCACTCTGCATTTATGGGTGTGCTACTTCCTTCCGGGGATGTTTAAAGTGAATGAACGGAGCAGAACACCAGCGTCGATAGATTGGAGACAATATTAAAGCTTGGAAAAGAGTAAAGAAATTAATGGCTAGGACTGTATTTTGAACCAGTGACCCTCTGGGTTACAAAGAAATTAATGGCTAGGAGTGTATTTCGAACCAGTGACCCTCTGGGTTACAAAGAAATTAATGGCTAGGACTGTATTTCGAACCAGTTGACCCTCTGGGTTACAAAGAAATAAAAAATACAAAAAATTTTTTGCTCTTTGCTATTGTCTTAAATTTCCCAATCAGTTTTCCATGGTTTGTTTAACTTATGTAAAATAACAATTTTGGATGAATCTTTGTTGCTATTACAGACTTGAAATAAATCCCCTCTTGAGTGAGCAGTGGTAGATCTACTCCCCTATTTTTGTAATGGAATAATCCTGTACTGGACAAAAATTTTCAAAAATAAACAAAGTAAACTGTGTTACCGACCTGCAACTCCACATCTATTAGCTTTTCAAGCTATCTTTTAATTTATCACTGGAATGCTGGTGTCCTGATTTATTTTTGTTTAATTGTTAGAAAATGTGCCCAAAATTTCCACCTTCAATGAAGCTTGTATCCAGACTAGTTAAATACTAACTGTGAGGTAATGAGCTGCATGGGAATATAAATGAGTGTCTTTTATTATGTCTGAAGGTATGTATGTAACAAGTAGCTACTTTAGACCCTACTGTGAAATAACACCATATGTATATTTATGAGACCTTTCCAGCGATGCCCATTAGACAAATTACCCGCACCGACCTTTCACTGCACCTACCCATCGAAGCAAATTAAATTTTAGGGAACAAAATTATTTCCAGTCAATATGCATTTGTATTAGTGTGTAACAATATGACAAGTATTATTCACTGTAACAATCCTTGTCACTTGTGAAAACGTGATCAATTTTTTTTATCAAATTGTCCAGTTGTCCAATCTTTCTTGTCAGCTTCGTAAGGGATAAATAAAGACATTTATACGTTTACCTGGCGTTTTGTATACTGTATGCAGTGGTCAAGTAAAAATTTAAATATCCAAGATGGCCACAAATTTTGCAAAACCTTGATGACATGCTTTTCAACAGCAATTTAAATTTGATAGGTTGAAACTTCGGTCAAGACTGGCTTTCTTTCATTCTACAAGATTCGAAATAGCGTGCAATATAGCTAGATTTGAGAATTAGATTATGTATGGTTCGATCTAATTATCATGCAGTGTTGAAAGGATAGGGAATGTAAGGCTGGCATGAATGCAGATATTCCAATGTCAATGTTCATCATACCTAGCCATTGATATCATTTATTTTTTTCAAAATAAATGTCAGAGAGAAAAAGAAGACGGATACATCTGTCTAATGGGTGCACAGAATTTCATTCCATGTGAAAATTTTTATTAAAGACAATCAAAATTTTGTGATAACAAAATTTAAACTTTCCTTTTAAAACACGAAACACTTTATTGTATATCTCATAATTTTCAACATGCCATTGCTTTCCCAGAAGTAGTCAATGCACAGCAAAGTGCACACATTTGAATTTTTGTTAGTAACGCATCTCTCGACAATATTGCTCATTGAGAAGATGCCCACACCCCCCCCCACCCCCCACCCCCACCTCTCCCGGAGATCAATCTTTTTCTCACTTTCTCTTTCTTTCATTTTCTAGAAGGCAGTGTCAGTTTCAATAACATCCACACTGTATGCTTCATTTTTCTCTCAGGGAAGTGTCACACTGTCTTGTTTCGCTGGTGTGTGTGTGTGCAGCTTATCCGTAAAGGATTCATTACCCTAAGAGCCAGCCGTGCGAAAGAAACTTGTAGCAGCCCCTCGGTCTTCAAAAGAAACAAAAATAAAAAAAGAATGGAAAAAAAACCCGAAAGAGAAATTTGCAAAGATCAAGGCTACCAATGCCTGCTTTTGCTCCTGATTTTCTCGCTGTTTTAGAAGCGATGTATAGATATGTTCTTTCATCTTCTGGTTTCCAATCAATTTCTAAATGTAGCCGATTTTTACCCCCAAAGACTTGTCAGGTGTCTGTCACAGGCTTCATCGCGAGATGAAATAGATTCGCCGCCCGGAGCGATGCTGTTTCACGAGGCAATATTAGTCTTTAGTCGATAACATATAGAGAGAACCCACAGTGTCGTCTCTTGTTTTTTTGTTTTTTTTTAATGTACATTTGCCTGATTGGGAGCAACAATAAAAAGTCTGGTTTCATTGGGGACAGTTTCGTGTTAAACTGACTGACTATCAATTGTGCTTCCTCTTTAGTTCAATTTATCTCATTTTAAACCCAAGTCTTTGGTGTTAACATACCAGATTAAACTGATTTTTTATTGTGAAATTGTTGTATGGTTAGAGACATGGGGGAACTGGATAGAGAAGGCATTGACTTTGCTGTCAGAAGGATGGGAAGGCCATCGGCCGTTGGTAGTAATTTTAGAAATAACGTCGATCATTCTTTCTTATTTCCGAGAGAAGAGGATGCAGCCGTTGTTAATTCCGGGAGTCCGTTTCTTGGCGTCTTAAAGATTCCTCTCTAAATGCTATGATTAAGACTTCCTTTTAACTTTGATGACCGGGTGATGATTGTCCGTTAGAGGTCAGATTTAACCTTTCAATTACATTCATCTTCAGGGAAAACTGATTGAAAGAACGTTGCTGACATCTTAAAACAAAGATACCCTCTTTTGCCAAGATGATTAAACTTTCGACTAAAAGCAGAGATTTTTGTCCTTCACGTTAGATTTGCTGAGAAATATGCAAAATTGGAAGTTGATACCGTAATGAAATCCTTCGCTGTCTCTGTCGTTTTGGAATGGACAGCATTTTTCTTTCTGTTGAGCTTTTATTAGTCCTTACATGGTGTGTAACCTAAGTTCTTTCTCAAAAATTGTTTCTTTGAGTAATATGGCGAGGCAACATCACATCTTGCAATATATTTATTTTACACAAGACTTTCTCATGTTTTTACTTTTATGTTTAACGTAAAAATAAAAAATTGCAATTTGCCTATTTGTTGTCTTGATGAGGTATAATCCTCATTTAACTGTATGCAAGCTTATTATGTGTGCCTCATTGACCTCATGTGATGAAGTGTGTTGCACTGATAGCGGTATTCAAACAGATGTATATTTCTATGGATAATTCCATGAAGTAGTTACTACCCGATCGGACAATTGTCATTTAGGGATTCTCTCTTGCAAGAAACATAATTTTTATCACTTTTCGACAGCCAGCAGGAGATGAGTAGCTCTTGTACAGACGACCTTGTCTCGTACCTAAATAAACATCTAAATATCTGTATATATAAGGAAAACAGCAAGAATAATATCACTATATCATGTGAAACCATTTGGATTATCTTCCTGGGAGGTAGGGGTGTGGAGGGAGGGTACTTTGTTTGTGGGAATCTGTTGCTAATAAAACAGCAGATCATAATGCTTAGCAATAAAACCAGAACTGCTGTGAATGCAGATGGCAAAATAATTGGCATTAGATCATAGGCGTAGGAGCCTAATTTGATTTGGGGGGGCTGTAACGACTTGCCCGTAAAATATAGCCAAAATTTTTCGCGCGCTCCGCGCGCGTTCAACATTTCAATGTGCATATCATATAGGCATTCATCGGTTATTACATCACATGCCTTTACCCAATGAATGCTTATATGATATGCACACTAAGATGTTGAATGCGCGCGAAGCGCGCGAAAATTTTGGTTATATTTTCCATGTTATCACCCTTTCATATTGGTTATAATTATTGGGGAAGTCGTTACGATCATAACGATAATAATAATAATATCAGTTTAACCATTGAAAAACCATTGCAAATTAACCATTGCAAATTATTCTTCTTTCAGTAGGTGCCCGAAAATTTATCACCATATTGCCCGAATTTTCACTAAAAAAAATTGAAATACACAACTCCAAATTTTTCTTCTTTCAGTAGGTGCCCGAAAAAAATATCACCATATTGCCCGAATTTTCACCAAAAATTTTGGTTGGGGGGGCTGCAGCCCCCCCAGCCCCCCCGCCTCCTACGCCTATGCATTAGATGAACATAAAACAACAAGCAACAATAACCTGTAAGATGAGAAAGATTTGGAAACAGTTGTCAAGGTTACACTGATGTACTGAATATGCTAGTCTTTGTCTTCTTGGTGGGGGAGCTTCAGGATTTTATAAAGGAGGGGTGCAGCCATCAGGTTGATAAGCCAACACTTCATAGAGGAGGGTCTAGGAGCAATACTCCCCCCAGACACAAATTAAACTTGTGCTAATAATTACTTTTGAAATCAGTGAAAGACACTCATGGTCTACTTACCTGTCTCCTCACAAAAAATGCACCCTCCCTCACCTGTATCTAGACCCACCTGGTAACCTTTCAGCACTGTACTCTTTTTGTTGAGACTATGACAAAATCCAGAATACATCATTTCTCTCCGAGCAATAAAAGAAAAGAAAAGAAATGTCTGCAAAACATTGATATGAATTATGTTTGAATCTGCATCATCGTGGTTTTTCATTTTACTTTGAGTTATTTTGAAGTTACTTTATATCGTATAAATCCCTCATGTCAATATATATAAAGAAAAATTGAAGCTACCCTGCATGACCTTGGTATTGAGAATTATTACCAGCATCTGCCTTACCCCCTTACCCTAAAATAACCCCTAAGATGACCCCATCAAGTTCATTGCAAAAAGAAAAAGAAACTGCTGTTTTATAAAGAGTAAGAAATGCTTTATGTAAAGGAAAAAACAATATCATGCTATTTGAATAATTTTATGGGCAGGGAAAGACATAAATGGGTTTGTATCAGGTAACAAATTTAAAATGCCCCACTACCCTCCCTTCCCATCCCATCCACCCCTATCCTGATCATCCTATAAATGGAGTAATGTTAATGTTGAAGCTTTTAGTTTTTCCTGAAAATACATATACTTGTATGTAACACTTGCATATTGCATTTCTGAGGGGAAAAAAGATATATTTTTGCATCAAGTAGTAAATGAAGCCAGCTGAAATTTCCTTTGGTAAAACAAAAGCTTTTGTATTTCAGTTGATTTTGTCATCGATTGTTAAGCACAGGTCGGTCTTTGATTGAAGGTGATTTTGAAATGTTACATTGTTTATTAATTGGAGGAAGCATATTTTGTTTTGTGCAATAAATGGTTACTTTCAAGATTTTTGAACTTTTAATCCAAGGTTTAAAACCTGTTTTTTGGGGGGGTTTTTTCATATCATTTCTGGTTTTCTACTTTAATTTCTTTAAAATAATTGTATCACTAAACCTTGAGTTTTATAATATTTATTTCAAAAAGTTGTTCCACATTCAAAGAATCTGTATTGCGAATCGTAGTCTCTTCTTTTCGTGAGGTCTGATATATATATATATTTACGGCCAAAAAAAAATGGTTAAAAATGGTGCAATCGTTCATCCAATTAGGGTCGATACTGGTAGCAATTGTTGCATGGTTAAACATATCGCTGTATAACCTTGGTTTGATCTTGATAAATTCAAATGGATTTTTTTTTTTTAATTTCACAACAGATATAGATCTATTAAAAGCCAGCTTATATGGATGGATACAAAAAAAATTACTATATTATCAGCATTTGATACCAGTTATATGTAGCAGCACTGTTACACTCAGACCATACCGTTGAAATCCATTTGATATTCAACCGGAAAAATCTTTTGTCTACCAAAAGTGATGAAGACATCTCCCTTGGAAAATAACAAAGCAGTGTATTGGTCTTCACTTGCCTTAAGATCTAAGTAAACGTATTAAATTCATATCAAAATATTTACAGTGAAACAATGAACTGTCTTCTTTTCAGTTCTTTTGGAGGGGTGGGGTGAGGTGGGAGGGGAGGGGAGGTTTAAAACTGGTATCCTGTTCTTAGTGGAGAGTTCTGAAGTTGTGGTATCTTTCAAGCCTTTATTAATCCATGTGACTGTGTCTAAATGACCTGCAAGCTGGTTTCAATATTCTGGAAAAGTTTTAGAAAAATGTTAGAAGCCTTTGGTTGGACTAACATGTAACAATGGGTCATGCTATCAGTTTTGGACGTTAACTGCAAAAAACCTTGTGAATTCTGCCACCTTTTTATGCCTAAGACTAAGATCGGCAACACTGGATCCTTCACCCTAGGCATGCTATCATGCCATACAGGTTTTTGTTACTACAGGCCTAACCTTAAACTTGCTTCAAAGAATTAGGGCATTGGGTGTAGAATATTTATTTATCTCTAAAATGTATTTAGTTGATATTGGCTAGTCTACACCTAGGCAAGTATATACAGCTTTGCAAGCCACAGAAAATCATAGCATATGTACATGACATCACATTAAACACACCTGAGTGGATCTGATAGAAAATTTGAATAAGGTTATGCATAAAGTTCAGTTTGGGAACAAAAATACAAGTAACTGTATAAAACTGGTAAACTTGGATTGCCTTTGTTAAAAGTTGGGTTTTGACTTGTTAAAAGTACCCTAACATAGCAGGTGCTCCTTGCGTACGGTTAGTAGCTTTCACCGCTGCTTTGACTTAATAAATGCATCATTGACCTTTGATGATTAAAAACCATCTAGTCTTCTTTTAAGATTAGAAATCCTTCATAGATAACCTGTTTAGCTTTCTGTTCATATCTCCCTTGAAAATCTTGCCACAGAAGATAGCCTTTGGAATGGCATTTGTCCCCTGTAATAGACATTTGATATATTCATCACATATTCATCAAATGTGTAAAAAGCCTACAGAAAGTGAGGAATTGCATATTTGCCCTTTGTTTATCAGCTACACAGGAGAATCCCTTCTATGTGGTATGTTGCATTATATTTGCACAATCTTATAGCTGAGGATGGGGAAGGGGGGAGATGGCAATGATTGCAATATATATGACCATTTAAATGTATATGTTCTAGCAAAGCATCAATAGAAAGATGACCTAGGAAACATTGAAAATTTAAATATAAAACAGGGTTTGAATTTTGTTGAAGAAAACTGACTGAAACCAAATCTATTAAACTATGACAAAAAAATTGCTGCATACAGCATGCATGTATCAGTTACTGTGCTATTTCAGATGGAATTATGTAATATTAAGAAATCATCAAGATATGAATATAAATGACCTATAAGGTGATCTGGTATAAACAATATAATTAGTATATGGATTATGTACCATATATATGTACTTATCATGGTACTAATGGTGCTTTCTATGTACCAGTCTCAACAAATACACTGGAGTGAGTAGTCTGTGAATGGACTCCAGTAAGAAAATACCCATCATTTTTGAAAGCCGCAAGGATTCTCTACCCCAGCAAAAAACTTTGTGGGTTCAGCCGTAATATTGAGATTTTAGTTCTACCCATGTGTTGTACATTTTAACCATTTTGAGGTAAGGATAACTTTGTTGTATGTTGCACAGTGGTTGGATATAGCAAATGTATGCAATGCACAGATCCCTGTGCATCTGAGCAGCCTCCAGACTAGCTATCTTGTGTTTCCTTCTCTTTTTCTGTTTCTCTCTTTCTTTCCTTTGATTATTATTTTTTTTTTGGGGGGGGGGGGGGGGTTAAGCTTCGGGTTTAATGCTGTGTGGCTTCAGGGACATTACCTGTGGTTGAACTATTTTCACTTTGCACGGAAAAAAAAGGAAAAAATAGACACACCTTGCGTTTAATCTAATATGAATGCAGAATTCCCTCCCGCTTTTTTCTTCTTTTTTTTGTTGTCTCACAGGTAACTTATAATTGATGTTTTTAAGCATAAAATGTGACATACAGATGTAAGGAAAGGAGGTACAGTATATTTATATCCGTTATATCTGAGGCAGATTGTATGTTTATTTCGGTGCAAAGTGGATCGATACAAAAGTATACTATTCGGTCGTTTGTTTTACACCTTGTTACATCGTAAGCCTTGAGTTTTTTAACATAGTACCTCAGTATCAATATCAATGAAACACAGTGCACCATCGGCGAAACCCCTTCGTGGACCCTCTTGACAACTTAGGGCGCTCCGTTTGATGAACGGTTTATAGCTCAGGATGAATACAGACTTGTAGATAGGTTCTCTGTTTTTGAAATATACAGCTTTGTTTCTTATGATAAGATCTCCCGAAAGTGATTTGTGGTCCATGGCACGGCTGCACAATATGTAACAATGTACATGATCATCAGTTAAGGTAGTTACCGTGAGAGGGGGGGGGGGAGTGGGGCAATTATTTAACAAATTGTTTGTTCTTAATGCAGCCTTATTGTATTAATATTCTCTAGTAGGACTTGTTAAGTTTCTTTGCCTGCTGGTTTGTGGGAAGTGTGTCCTTTCTTTCTTTTACAAACATCGTCACAAAAAAACACTTTTTTTTTTTTTTTTTAAATAATGCCGAGGGTGTTTTTGTCCTGTTATAATCTGTTTCCAATGCATAGCATTTCTTCCAGCCTGAAATATTGAAAAGTGTTGCATGTAAGTAAAACAGATCACTTGAGCTATTGCTTATGGCTTCTTTCTTCTTTTTTTTCTTTTTGTAACAGAAATACACAAAATATTAATGACATTGCCTGATATCATATTCAAATGTGACCCTCACTGAAATGAATTCAAACAACATTGAAATGGAGTTACCTGATTAAAACCCTCTTCTAATTTGTTCCTATTATTCACTTGATGGTGAATTAATATCAATTTGTATGTTACTTAAAGTGGCTTCATAAGATCTTAATTGTTTAAGTGTTTTTTTGGAAGTGACTGAATATTAAGTCAAAATGACCTGATATGTGACTTGATATCAGACCTGATATGTGACTTGATATCAATTCAAATGTTAATTCAAATGACATCAAAAGAGTTCACGAATTCAGTGTTTCTTTAAATGACTTGATATCAATGCAAACATTAATTCAAATGACATTCATAAGAGTTAACAAATTTAGTGCATATTTTTTTAATGACTTTATTTATATTCAAATGTGAATTCAAGTGACTTTATTATAAGATTTTAAATATTTAGCGTTTCGTTAAATGACTTGATAAGAATACAAAGGACCTTTTATTATGACTTAAAGTCAAATGCTCGAATATGGAGTTTTACTGAGAATTAGGCCACGGATAAATTCTCTGAATACTAGAAAACTTTATTATTGAAAATGAACTTTTTTGTACAATTGTCACAGAATGATTATTTAATAACCTGAATCATTTATTAAGTGACTTTCGATGGCGTTTTAAAGTAACTTTTGATAGCATAAAAAAAAGAGTCCATGATTGGGAACCGTCTGGTCTCTAAGTCATGTGTGCGTGTGTGTGTGCAGAGTATATTAACCATGTTGTGACGCTGCCAAAACATATCTATCTTTGCAGGACTGAAAACAATAGTATCTATTACTTGTAGCTATGATCTGAATATGTACAGTTTATCATAATATGAAATTTTATCTTATTCTAAAAATATAAAGAGAATGGAAGATATTAGAATGTTTGTCTTCGATCTTTTGTCTTTTTCAAGTTGTTTTATACCAACAAGAGGAGGCGATGATGAGGGGGGGGGGGGGAGGGGGAGAAGAGGGATCGGTCTGAACCATGGGACAATGGATAGGAATTTAATTGAGTCAACATCCTACAGTTTTCCCTTGTTGCTGTGATTCAAAATATTGAAATTTCTTGATTTCATTGGAGACGGTGCCTTAACACAATATAACCCGAGCTGTACTTCCTCAGCGGTATGACTGGTTTTGTCTAACCAGGGAGTTGTTATGGAACAACTCCCTGGTCTAACGGAAGTGATTCGATCCTTTTAGGGTATCTCTATAATTAAACAAGGTGTAAAGCAGAAGGAAGCCGGACTCTAAGGACTTCTTTTTTCTTTCTTTTTGCATTTTACTTTTCAACTTGAATCTTTCTCAACCCTTGAGAAAGCCATAAATGAATATCATATAGCATGTATCTTTGTAGAATCTCGAAGGACTAGTGTGTGAACTGATCAGCAATTTAAACATTTATTACGGGTTTACTACACTATCCATAAACTTGACACTTCCGTTGTCGCGAACCGTTAAATAAAATACATCACCTCCACCATCGTATCAAGAAGAAAGCTGATAACGATCGGTAGGCTATATTGAAAGAGGGCGGTAGGCTATATTTAAGAGGGCGTGCTAATAACAAACTTGAGCATAGCTGATATGAAGACAAATAAGACGGCATAACGTGAATAGCTCTGAAAAGAAACACAGATTTTAGTTTAGTATATTATCAGAAGAATCACTAATCCAAGAGCTTCAGCATCAAAGACCTTTTTTAACTGTATGTATAACGTTCGCCCGTACATACCCCCAACGGAGCTTTGTAAAATCTGACATTTCTGAAGTACTATGTTTAGCCAGCATTCAAAACGTAAACCAATCAAAATATCGATTCCATACTAGGTAGGACATCCAAGGATATGTCAATCAACTTACTGCATAGTAACAGTATGTGCTTTCCTTGTGTGGCTTCATCAAGAGATTTCAAGAGTGTATAGGCCTGTTTGTCGTTATCAGGTAACTAAAAGGTGAAACAGCGTACAAATATTACCTTTGGTTTTTAGTGCATAATTACAAGAAAATGAATGGCTTCCCCGATCATAAAACTATATCATAGTAGACTATACATCTTCGTTTTCCTTGTACTGTGTTTCTGTAACCATTTCGAATCATGCTAACATTTTGTGCACCATTAGAGCTACAAACGATAACTTCTCACTATCAATTTAACCAATCCGTTCAGCCAATAAGTATTGGCAAAAATATGTGTTCAATAACCTTCATATATACTGTAACTGACATATTTACAGAACAATTTACACATAATTCCAGGGATCTGACTTTCATAACATCTTCGTAGACAAGTACGTGGGAAAGCTTTTTTTTTCTTATTCATCTTTTTCTTCTTCTGTTGTATTTGTTTGTTTGCTTTGCGACGGTATAAAAGCACAGTGATTAAAAATTTAAATACTGCGCCACTGTTGTACCTGACATAAATCCAGGCGAGTAGCCAAGGGGGCAACCGCCTCCCCCCCCCCCCCCCCCCCGTTGAGCATATTTTTTTAAATAATATCGCTAGTACTTTCAAAATCGAAAATGCTTAGATGCAACCTACAACAAGGCCTGGGAAGTGTAATTACCAGCGATCTGGGAGCAAGGGCGGCGGAAGCACTTTTAATCTGGGGGGGGCACCGACATCAAAGGGCACTTTGCAGAAATTCGCTTGGACTGATGCAGCCTTATATTTAGTAGCCTTTATAACTCTTATTGTATTATCTTATTTGCGTATACACATCACTCCATCAACGCCCTCACCCCCCCCCCCCCTTACAGGAAAATACTAGCACTGCAATATCCAATGTGCAAATTGGGAAACAAGGAAAAAGTTTTCTTTTGAGACAAAATGAGGTGAAATCATGCTAGTTGCTAATGTAGGAATCTTCCGAATTAAAGTTTATTTCTTGTCAATATCTTAACAATTTTTTTCCATTCGAAATAGCATTGAGTTTGACCCACAGAAATTCATTAAAAGTCAGGGGCGAAAACAGGATTTGCAAAGTTGTATGCACGACTATCTGAGCGGAGCGCCACCATCGGTTGGCGCGGAGCGTACAAGAAAATTTTGGGTTTTACAGACCCCTCAGATGGCTGGAAACGGCCCTTCCCGAGTGTTCATTCTGGTTCCCTGGCCTCTTGCTAACTTGAGACACCTCAATTTTTATGTAGAAAAAGGGCACATTTTTAACCTGAGGAAAAGTGGGGGGGGGCACGTGCCCCCTGTGCCCCCCCGGTTCCGCCGCCCTTGTCTGGGAGACATTTTCGGCTAAAACTTTCGCGCCAACCCATGGTCCTGGGAAGTGCCATTCCAGCAATCTGGGAGACATTTTCGGCCAACATTTTCTTGTACGCTTCGCACCAACTCACGGTGGCGCTGCGCTTAGATAGTTTGCCTACAAGCTTCGCCACTCCCTTGGCAAATTCCTCGCTACGCGCCTGCACAAATTGCACGATTTTCAGAGGGTTTAATAACGTCATTGTGACCTAGTTTTGACAGAGGTTTTCGTCAAAAATGTTTAATGATTTTGCAAATATGATTTTGAAACTACAAAGAGGAGAGACAAAGTGAATGAGACTCGTAAAACTCGCTTTCACTTCATTGCACCAAATCAGATTACAAAGTTGTTACTGTTTATGAATTTGATGTAACAATGTGCAAAGCCTGCAGGGATTTATGATGTGGTAAGACGAAACTCCCATATTTGGGTGATTAGGCCTATAACAGTAAAAGATGAACTAAAATTGCCAAATAATGAAACGCGGCAATTCTATCCGGGTAGAAATGTTGAAGTTTTTCGTCTGTGATGTCATCATGCAGGCAAATGTTCGACAAATGCTTTTGTTTCCATGGTGAGTTGATGTACGTTGTTCGTGTTAAGCTCAGCGATTTCGCTTGGCGGCGTTGAATTTACTGTATATTTTTATCACAGTTTATCGAAAATGTTTAAGTTTTGTAGTCATTGATTGCAGTCGTTTGAAGTGTTTTATAAAAGATTTTTACAGGCCTATGTGATAAAGAAGCACGAGGAAATGGTTGTACTCGTCTCTAGTATCTGAAGATCGCATGTTTTAATACGGTTAAGTAATGAAATTACGCATGACATAGCAAAACTGCAGCTAACGACAAATAAAACAAACAGACGGGGATCCGGGCCTGATGGGATATACCCCTTTTTTTGAGCCCCAAAGCCAACATTTCAAAAGTATATTATTAACACATCCTTGCAAGCTTATAGACCCAATTATAGACCTAACTTATAACTTATACATGTGCCTCAGAATGTACCATTTCACTGCTATTTGTTCTTCTCTGTGGGAGGACCCCAGACCCTACAAGGGAATCGGCCCGGGGTTCACCGACCGCAGGGCCACACCCATCTTTTTAAAAGGCCTGATCCGCCCTGACATACATGCTTTGGCGACGCACCGTGTGTGAACCTTTAAACGTGGAGAATTCTCTCACCAGACGATTTCAAACAGAACCGATGCGGTACCATTATCCCTTATACAGGTCCCCTTGTTCCAGTAATGAAGCGAATCTCCCTTAAAATGACCGGACCTTACGTTTGTCGTCAGTTTCTGGTAATTTGCATGAATTACCCGAGCAATGCTCAAAATACGATCAGAATTGATCAAGCTAATACACGTCGTTTTTTTGGGGGGGGGGTCCTTATTTATTTATTTGTTTATTTAGTCATTTACTGGCGTTTTACTTGTTGTTTTTGTGTTACTTTGTTTTAGGTAAAAGGGCCTGATAGTTTGATCCCACATGTAGGATCTATCTTCAAATGAAGACTGAAACGTACACAACTTTATCAGACAGATGGAACAGACGTTTCAACTAGAAAGTTTACAAAATAAACACTTAGCAACAGGTCCAGGATTTCTAAAGAGGGTGGAGGATGGGAATGGGGGTTAAATATCACCCTGCCATGCATACTGAAAATACTACCAAAAGAGCGGTGCATATAAATATTCTGTGAAAGGAAAGAATGCTTACCACTCTTCTTTAACTTGTTTTTTATTAAAAGTTATACTTGCAGGGTTAAATGTCGGTATCCAAAACTTCAGAAGATGCAAGAGGAGGCGGGACGGACCCTAGGATCTCCTCCTTGATTCGTCTCTGTCAATGAACTAAGAGAGGATAGAAACTATATCATGAAAGATGGACAATTGACATCACTATGAAGGAAAGGTAATCGGAAGATGAAAAGGATACAAGATATACAAACTGACTCTGTGAAAGTAAAGGAACAATTATAGTCGATATAGGATGGGAGATATTGTAACCGGACCGTCAAGATCACCGGGGGGGGGGGGGGGTCGAGCTGGATATGGATGACATGAAAATGAAGTGGAATAGAATGGGGCAAAACCACTGGATTCCGAACATTTTGGCGCAATGGCGGTGAACATGTACGTATGCATAATGTGGACATGCAAGAAGCACATTTGAAATTGTGGCAGCGTTTTCGACCTTTCACTTAAGATATTTAGTGAAATTTAATTAATAAGTTTAGGCCAATGAACTTTACAATATTAGTATCAAGCAGTAGGACTATCAAAACTTTGAGAGACCCAATGTATTATAGGCCCCCAAACTGTTGAAATGCATTCCGTATAATAATGATGAATAACGTCTTAATGAAACAAACTATATTTGTAGTTGATGACTATACAGAACTTTTGTCAGAAATGGACAGCAGTCATTGTCGCTTCTATCATTGTAGACAATTTTCTCATTAAAAATGACAAAATGACAAAGACCCAATTGTAGTGGCGCTCTTTCATTTCCCAATATTGCGCTTTTCTGATACAAGATTTGAGCGCATATGGTCTGGGTTTTTTTCTCTCTATTTTTTTTTGGGGGGGGGGGGGAGGTTGTTAGAGTACACAAATGAAAGTACAATTACGAAGTAGAGAGATTTGTTTACAAATGATAAAAGCTTTGGGTCCTCATAACTAAGAAATAACATATGGTCATGATACGGAAAATTTAAGGTGCTATCTTTGGAGAAATTACGGTACCCTTGTGAACTTAAAACATGTTAAATTCGACGATGAAAGTGACTGGGATACTTGCTGTTTATTATATTTTTGATGATTTTTTTTTGTGGTGTTTGGGGGGGGGGGTGAGCTTTTTGGGATACTTTTCATGACATAACTGTTTAAAAATTTCTTTATGTTTCATATTATGGTGGACCGTAACAGACGACTGGAAATTTTTGACTTTTACTTCATTAATTTGAAATGTTACTTGACTATATAGTCAAGCTATATCCTATAGCATTATAGTCAGGCCCTTATCCATGCCCGGGCACACCGGTGGGCAAACTGAAAACAGAACCCCCAAAAAAGGAAATTTAGTAGAACGTACGTCTATGACCTCAAGTAACTCCTTGAAGACTACTGCTGGCCCACCTCCACCACCGTTCGATTTGTGCAATCATCACGTTGAACAAACGTTTCACAAGTTACCGGACACGAGTATGGTGCCCCTCTTTATACTGTTGGTGCTACTCCATGGATTGTGGGTGGGCCCTCCAACTCAGAATTCCTGACTATACACGGGTCTGAAGTAATTCATTAACAAGTTAAGGATGCATTTAAATTTCACAATGTGTTTATATTCATCCTTGATTGTCACATCATTTGCATACGAAATGAAATCAATATTTCGACTTCATTAGAATTTATAAAAAGAAGAAAACACAGAAGGATTAAGTTATGCCCGGTCTAATTAACTAATACAATCATCGATCGTTGCTCAAGGAGCATTCCATATATCTAAAACAAATTAAAGTCAATATATTGAAAAATGAATTATTAATAGGGGCCTAATTATCTACAATCACATTTATCTAATATGGTGAACTATGGCATAACAAAACCCAAGTTCTGCCGGGATACTGTGAGAGAAATTGTTTATAGACCGTTACGCGATTTCAAAACAATGTTTAATATTTAAAAAATACAATATTCCGATTTGATTGCATACATAAGAGGTACCTCTTTCCATAACCAAAGTATAGGCTTGATACTCAACACAATTTGCCATTGACAAATTCGTCAAGTATAGCCCCTTATCACTTTTAGGTCATCGTGAAAGTCTCATGCTTTAGTATTGAATTTTCTGTTATATCTGGACTGACAAAATGGTCTCCTCGCATTAGGCTAGGTATAGTCCAGCCACCTAATATAAGTTGATGAGACTCTGTATATTTAAAGGAGGGGGGGGGGGGTGTAGATCCAATGACCGTTGCTGGTCTGTGATAGAGATAACTGTCTTAAACTTAACTTCCCCCAAAAGCTATAACAACAACCTTATTCCATTTGGAAGATATCACGTATTTAATAAATAATTGCTTCAGACACAAACCTGGAGACTTGATCAAGCCAAAAATTATTTTGACTAGGTCAGTAGCTGAGATAACAGCCTCGCTGTTTTTTAGTGTCCTTCATACTGTAAATCTAGTTTTGTATTAATCTTGTACAAACATATGATAAATAATTTGAAATTGAAATTGAAAAACTGACATCATTTAGTCACAGATGTTACATTTTTAGTGTTTTCTTTATTTATTACAATGTCTTTTTTAGTAATGGATGTAGGTTTTGCAAATCTTGAATCTAAAATATTGAAGTTCTTACCCTGGCATTGGTTTTAGTGTCATCGCTGATAACACTTTACCTTGAAAATATGGAGTGGGAAAAAAACAAGGAGACTGAAGTAAAAGGTTTCAGATGCTCGTGACATTACGACATCACAGATTTCCAAACCGAGAGTTCCCACATATATGACTTTTAAACTAGGACTGATAAACAAAAGGCTCCCAAACGGAACAAAATACCTCTAATTAGCTGTTTGGGGGAGTTTATCTTCATAAAGAGCTCTGTCTCTGTAAAAATGATAAGCTTAAGATGATGGGTTGGGTTTGTGCCTCCATATTTCTCCTTTCTCATGAAAGATATCAAAACATTAAAACTTAAATTAATGAGTTTTTAGTAATCGGCAACTTGGACTGATAGTAGCAGCTGTTAATGGTTTTAATTAACTATTAAAATGAATCTGTGCCTATACGCTAAACCTTTAAATATATATGCGTGAGTAGGCTACAATTACTACCACTTGAATGTGAGCTGAGGTCAGATCACTATCTTCAAACTTTGATGGAAGTCACACAGCCTTCTGTTATAATGATCAATCCATTTTGTTTATTAATCGATGCCGTTAATGACTTGGCGTGGCAATGAGTACACGCTCGGCCAAAAACATGGTTACAGGTAGATTATATTCACTTAGCTGTGGCTTACTATTCCAGCAGCCGGAGTTTATGGCGAGGGAAGTGGAGGGCGGAGGGTTTTATGCACCAAAATATGCTAGAAAGTCAAATAATGGTCAATGGCACGAAAATTTCGATAAGCATTACTGTCACCCTCTAAGACTTTTTAGAATGTTTTAGCAGGCTATTTGGAAGGGCAGGGGACGGGGGACAGGGAGCATATGACCTTGAAAGCTTCGACGGTAATGCTACGGTGTCTTTTCCCGAAACCAAACCCGCTCGAGCTGTTCCTGTGACATTCCAACTCCTCGATTATGTATTTTTTATTTATTTATTTAACATTAAAGGGTATACTCGGTTAGCGTAAAGCTAATCTCCCCCGAGGCCCTAAAAAATAACTAATAGTTAAAAGAAAAAATACAATCATTTAATATAATAATACTAATAAAATAAAGAAAAAAATAAGACGAAAATGAAAATAATAATGAAATTTGACTATGGCATAAAATACAACATGGAACAATCAATGAAAGAAATTAAGAGCATAATAAATTAGTTAAAGTCCTGCATAAAACGTTGAAAAGTATTTAAAGACTTGGCATTCTTACACTCCTTTGATAATTCGTTCCATTCCTTAGCAGCAACATTTGAAAATGTTTTCTGGTGATACTGGGTATTACCACACTCTAAAAATAAATTATTTCGTGTGGTGGACCTTAGAGAGTGGTTATGTACATTTGTGTGGCGGAACATTTCCACAACATACTGTGGAGCCAGACCATTTAAAGACCTATACACCATTATCAATCTTTTACATTTGAAACGTTTTTCGAGTGAGGACCAGTTTAAAGTTTTAAAAAGGTCTTCAGATCTATCATCAAATGTTGCATTGAGAATAATTCTTGCTGCAGCTTTTTGTAAACGACTAAGTCTGAGAACATTTCTGGCATTACTATTTCCCCATACTAAACTACAGTACTCAACCATCGGTAAAATATATCCATTATAAAATAGAATACAAGTATTGGTATCAATGAATGGTTTTATGCGTCTAAGAAGAGCCAATCTACTGGAAACGAGCTTGCAAACAGAATCGACTTGTTCATTCCAAGATAATACATTGTCGATTTTTACTCCCAAAATCTTTTCACAGCATACACTTTCAATTATAGAATCTTCGACGGCGATATTTAATTTTTTATTTTGAATAGATTTCAAGCTTTGTCTTGAACCAATCAACATGCTTTTAGTTTTATTACTATTTATAACAATTTCATCTTTCTTGCACTATTTGCAAACATTAGCTATATCCTCATTAAGTTTGGTATTTAAATCATCCATAGACTTTGCCCTTCATACGAAATGTTGTATCGTCTGCATACATGTCCGCATTGCAATAATTAATACTTTGACCCATGTCATTAATAAACAAAACAAAGAGCAACGGGCCCAGAATTGACCCCTGTGGCACCCCACATGTTACTGGCAGTAAGGGGGAAAAACATCATTTACTCATGTAGATTGTTGTCTATTACATAAATCCGACTTAAACCATGCAACAGAGCTTTCGGAAAGACCATTATATAGATAACTTATTTATTAGGATAGAATGGTTTACTAGGTCAAATGCTTTTCTCAGTTCTAGAAATACAGATCCTATAAGATATCCACTATCAATAGATTTATTCCAGTCGTCGATTGTCTTTAGTAATGCAGTTTCACAAGAGTGCCCTTTTCTGAAACCTGACTGGGACGATCGTATTAGACCAAATGCATTTAAAAACTTGGATAAAGCACCATGAACGTGTTTTTCTAATATCTTAGATAATACTGGCAAGATTGAAATGGGTCGATAATTGGATACTTCTAGATTTGAATCACTCTTGTAAATGGGAACAACTTTGGCTTTCTTCCACTTCGTAGGAAAGACTGAGTTTCTGGTGCGGTGATACTGTTTGTTATTTCAATAGCATGATAACTTAAGAAGATAGGAGCTAATCCCGTCCAGACCGGTGGCTTTAGTAGCATCCATTGAAATAAGCGCTTTGTAGACAAATTCATCAGTCACCTGTGGAATTTGGAATGGCAACACCATTGCGTAATTTGGAAGAAACAAACTCTTTAACACTTGCTAAATAATCATTATCCACATTGTTGTTAATACCAATAAGATACTTAGACGATACAGACGTAAAGAATTCGTGAAATGACTTAGCGATATCGATTGGATCTGTTTCTAGGTTACCATTGTTGCTTATCGTGCTTATTTTCTGCTGACTTTTCATATTAGTATCATTGGACTGAATATTTCTAAGGATTTGCCAAATAGCTTTGGAATCGCCTTTGCCCTTAACAATAGAATCTCTGAAAATAACTTTGTTTAGCCGATCGAATTAAACTTACAACTTTGTTTCTCCAGAATCGATATGTCTCTGGATCTTTTAATTTTGACGAATTCCTCATTTTAATGGCATAACTTATCTCACCATTGAACCACTTGGGCTGATTTTTTTTATTTTGACCCTTTATTCTTTTTGGGGAGCATGCTTATTAACAATATTAATAAAAATATTTTCCCAATTTTCTAACGAACGATTTGTATCTGCTACCTGCAACACAGATTGCTAAGAACAATACCTTAGGTCTTGCTTGAACTCTTTTTTGATGATGGTTGGCATGAGACAGCGTGTTTCCAAGTGAAATATATCGGGTAATGGTCACTCAACTTAATTGTTGGAACTTCAGTATTGACAATTTGACTTTCTTTAGTCGTATAAATATGATCAATTAATGTGCACGATAAATTAGTTACTCTAGTTGGTACCTTTATTATTTGCTTCAAGTTGTACATCTCCATGTCCTGCGTCCGTCTTTTGTTACCACCACCTAGTAGATTTATGTTGAAGTCCGCGATAATAACTATATCAGAAAAAGAATTACTGAAAATTATGTATAGTATTCAGAAGAAAAAGAAAAGAAAATTTGAAGAAAACTTAAGGAAAATTTTACCAAAATTGAATTGACCGTAGTGCTAGTATAGTCTCCACTTTTTCTCAGAAGGGGATTGACTTCTTGCGGAGTGGGGTGAGCAAAGGGGCGTGTTCGCATTTATAACTATTGGTTATGGTTTGCTTCAGACGTCAAAGCCACTCCTTTAGTTACGTAACCCCCAGACTTACTAATATTTGTCAAAGTGATTCCTTTGAATATGCCAGGTTTTTAAATTATTGTTAACCTACATTTGATGTATAGATAAAGAGTAGGCCTATAGCACTGTTCGTGTTTCCTAGGTGAGGTGAGGAACATGAGTAGGCATATTTTCTTCAAGAATGTAATAGCAAAGGATCGGGATCCATGATGTAAGAAGGGGTGTGGTCCTGGAACTGTTGAAGCCACCGAAGTAATATTACTCCCCATGCATGTAGGACAGCGGTCTGTGAGTCATCCCCAGCTGGGAAACAGCAAGGCTGTGCTAATAAACTACTGTTAATGTGTGTTTCTGGTAGAAAGGGGTTGTACACGACCATAGGCGTACGAGGCGGGGGGGGGGGGCAGGGGGGCAGACTGCCCCCCCAAATTTCCAGAGGACAAGAAATTCGGGCAAAAGTCCTGAAAAATTCGGGCAGCCTAAGAGGAGAAAAAAAATATATATATGTATATATATATATATATATTTATATATTTATATATAAATATATATATATATATATATAAATATATATATATATATATATATATATATATATATATATATATATATATTTATATATATTTTATATATATATAAAATATGCAGTAGCTTGCCCGAATCTTTTTCAAATTTTTGCCCGACAATTCCATGATTTTCTTTATTTAGCATCATGATGCCCGAATATTTCCGTGTAACACCACCGTAAGTGAAGTTCATCTGGGCTACCACGCTTTTTGCATGATCAATTTTTTTCTAACTAGTCAATTGTATACCTGGACCCAGGGCGGCGGAACCTGGGGGGCACAGGGGGAACGTGCCCCCACTTTTCCTTAGGTTAAAAATATGCCTTTTTTCTACATAAAAATTGAGGTGCCTGAAGTTAGCAAGAGGCCAGGGAACCAGAATGAACACTCGGGAAGGCCCTTTTCCGGCCATCAGAGGGGTTTGTAAAACCAAAAATTTTATAGTACGCTCCGCGCCAACCGATAGTGGCGCTTCGCTCAGATAGTCGTGCATACAACTTTGCAAACCCTGACTAAGCCCGTGACTTTGAATGAATTTCTGTGGGTCAAACTCAAAGCTATTTCAAATGGAAAATTTTTTGTTAAGATATTAACAAGAAAAAGACTCTAATTCGGAAGATTCCTACATTAGCAACTAGCATGGTTTCACCTCATTTTGTCTCAATAGAAAACTTGTTCCTTGTTTCCCAATTTGCGCATTGGATATTGCAGTGCTTATGCATATTTTCCTTGGGGGGGGGGGGGGTTGATGGAGTGATGTGTATACACAAATAAGATAATACAATAAGAGTTATAAAGGGTACTAAATATAAGGCTGCATCAGTCCAATCGAATTTCTGCAAAGTGCCCTTTGATGTCGGTGCCCCCCCCCCAAATTAAAGTGCTTCCGCCGCCCTTGACCTGGACATCCCCAACATGAGTGTATATTAGAAATATTTTCTTTTTCGTGGATGGTGGGGGGGGGGGGTGCCTACAAGCCTAGAAGTACAGGTTTATCATATTCTTTGTTATATTTTATAATTTTTTGTGAGACAAATTGCAGTCTCACCCGACACAGCGACATTATCCCGCCTACGTGTCGTTGAACAATATATGTTTTTCTGGAGGTAGCTGAGTACTGTGTTAAAATAATAAATAAGGTAACTAAATAGGAGCTTAAAAAATATACTGTCCCATTTTTCCCCTTCAAAGTGATGTTACCATTTTTTCTTCTTCTAATTTACCAAATTTTTGGGGAAGTGTAAATTTCTAAAACATGAGATTATAAAATAAAGAATGTTTAGATGCAACTTGCAAGGCCTCAGAAGTGCCGTTTCCGGCAATCTGAGAGGCATTGTTTGCCAAAAATTTTCTTGTACGCTACGCGCCAACCGATGGTGGCGCTCCGCTTAGATAGTGTCATGGGAACTTTCGGGCACAAAAAGTTCTGCCCCCCCAAACTGAAATGGTCCCGTACGCTTATGTACACGACCGTCGCCGAACTCCCCACTTGCCAGGGATGTATTGCTATAGACTTTCATTTCTGGGGGCCCAAGCATATCCATGGGGGACTTCATATGTGGGGCGCCACGGGAGTGCCAAGCACTCCCATAGGGCGTGTGATCCAGGGCCACACCTTAGGGCCCTGGACGATGGGGCCAGGGCAACGCCGCATCTGGTGGGGCCAGGGGGCGCGAGCCCTCGGAAGCTCTGGGGTGTTTACAAACTCTTCAAATGGCATTGGATGCGCACTAAACAGACCACATCAGTCACCATTTGACTGTTTTTATATTTTTTTTATAATAGCCTAACTCGGATAACCTTTAACTCGGATGCCGGCTTGCGGATGGAGAGGATGGATGAATGATGGTAGGGGTTGTATGAGGCTTAAGTTGGAACTATAATTCCACTCAAGCTGTCCAACAGAAAGTAATAATAAGACATCTATGATGGGTGCGCGCGAAGGGCACCGAAAAATAGCTATTTTTTTTATGACAGTTTAGTAATTTTTTACTTAATTTACATTGTAGCTAGATGTTATGCATTATATTAAAATTCCCTCCTGCTTACTCTCGTCTCTTTGCAAAATTGGGGGGGGGGGGGCTGTGACAATTTGGGGGCGCATATTCCCCTGCCCTCACCGTAGCTATGTGCCCCGCTCGCCCTTCCCCTAGATCCGCGCCCTTGCCCCGAGTTCTCCCGTGGTTCTACCGTGGTGCGTGGTGCGATTTCAGTAACATAGGAAATCGAAATTTTGCTGTTCCGTTTGTGGTCACCTTCATTTGTAGATAAAACACACTACGCTAACACACTATTATTGGGTTTAGCCTCAGAATGAACCTAACATGCTATAAATATATTTAATCATGATAGCCTAACGGTATGTTCACTACTGTTTAACTCCAAGTGTTGTTACTGTGTGTTGTTATCAAAGTCAGCTGATTGAAAGCATACAGGCCTAGCCTACGTGCAGCATTGTGATTCACATTCACATAGGCTAGTCAAACATCAATCAAGACAACGTTACCACCGCTCACGAAATTTAAGTAAATATCATCGGTGACAGTTGAAGATTTTTGATATTGGAATGTCCTCAAATATTCTTTGGTAACCTGGATCCCGAAAAGGTCTCCTTTCAAATTCCAAGAGGTGGGAAGAAGATGAAGAAAAGGAAGGAACTTGATGCCTTACTAATGAACGGCAAAAAGTCACGTCCAAAACGCAGTAAAGATGGACATGAGTTACTGCAAAATCTGGATTCTGAGTCGAACTCTTCAGAATTCGATGAATTCATTATGCAACCAAGAAAGCAAACAGTTGTCAGGAGGTAATGTTAGAAAGAAAGTCGTACTATGGGCATTGGGCAAGCTAATATTATTATATGTGTGAACTATGAATGTCTAGTTCAGCCGAGCCTAAGTTAGGCCTTACAGTAGCTAGGCCTAACCTATGTTGACTCACATTAGACCCCTGGCTTAGGCTTAGGTTTTAGTGATAGACCTAAGCCTGCAGTTCCTGCTTGATGTCAATTCCAAACAAAAATAATTAAGCACTAATCCTAACGGCTTAAATTAAGGTAATAAGGAGGCCCAGCCAAAGTTAGTCCTTGTTGTTAGGCTATACACACTTGAATGTAAGTTGTCACCACTCACAGTCACAATCAATAGGGGTAGGCTAATATGTTATCTCAGTTGTTAGGTTAGCTATATTATTTTAGCTATGTTACTTCATCACAGTTTGATCAGAATCCACCTGAATGAGATTTGAAAAAGTCATGTGACTGAACTCACTAACATTTAGCAAGTAGAAATGTAGTAACGAATTGGCTACCAAACTTTGCATGCACTAAAGTTTATTGTATAATTTCTGCAAATGGGAAGAAATAAGTTAACACCAGAGTATGGAATATACATAAAGTTAGTGTTTATTCAAACTTCAGTGATCAAAGACTTCTCCCTCCTCCTCCTACCACATATAAACTTTGTTAGTTGTTTCTAAAATATTGCTTATATGGATTGGTCAAGCATGGATAGAAGGGCTTGCTTAAGTGCACCTGGCCACTTTTGTTTCCCTGCTGATGCAATACTATATAACTAAAACCTAATATAACTTGGCTCAACTTCATACTAGGTATTTGGATGCATTTTAGTGAAAAGAAAAGCCTTATTGTTATCTTTGGCTGTAAAAGGTCATTTGACATAAACAGAGGTGAAAGTCTGAAACCTTGAATAACTTGATAACTTCAAAAGCAAATGCTAGGTTTAATTCCAATTGTTAATTGTTGATCCATATTAGGAAGTAAAAGTACTCTTTTGTTTTGTGAAGAGATCAAAGGTCATTTGAGGTCACAGAGGTCATAATGTTAAGACCTTTCAATTGTAAATTAAAAATTATAGCTTGAACTCCATACAGTACTTGACATTAATATGTGATAAAAAAAAAATGTAAATATTTTGTAAAGGCAAGTGTCATTTGATTTCATCAGAGATCATAGTCTGAAAATATCAAAATCAAAGCTTGAATGAACTCCATACTTGATGTCTGGATCCAACAATCTTATCGTTTTGTAGAGGAGTAGAGGTCATGTCAGTCCTCCAGAGGTTCAAGTGATTTCATTTATTTCTAAGAAGGTATTTCTAGAGCTTTGTGTTCCAAATGCAAAGCGGCTTAATAGTTGTTTTCTGTCTCAAATATAGCTGGGATTTTGGGACTAACACAGTCCTGTGTTAGTTTGATATGATAGTTTGATAACAGATACAGCTAACTAAGAGGAAACCAATAACAACTGGGATGAATGGACACATGATCAGTTGTTGCCGTCCGTAACGGATGAATTTTTAGGGCATCACGGCAAGGGGTACGAGAGCACAGATGGCAATTTGTTGTTGGTTAGTTCGAGTCCTGTTCAGCACGTAGCTTACTCATTCCATGCACAAGATATTTATTCCCAGGAGAAATGTTGAGACTTTCTACGAACTTTTCTGAGTGTAATCCTTGCAGATATACAGTACTCTATACATTATGGTGTGCGATTTCTTTCTTTCAAGGCCGTGTGAGTGGGCTGCCTTTTTGTCCAAAACTGTGACTTGATAGTTCCTGGAGAATATCTTGAGTTTGCCTAGAAGTTGGTCTGTTCATGAATGCATTTTTGATGAAAACATTTGTCAGTCGTGTAAAAATGAGGGGGGAAAAAATTCAAAAGTTCAGGATGTTCATGGCAACATAATTTGCAAACCCCACCTCGCTGAAAGAAGATAAATACAGGTCAACGAATGAAGAAAACATCTTCAAGAGCAAGTTTGCTCATTCTTGTTATGTTTTTATATACTTGTTATTTGATGCTTTGTTTGTGCACTTTGTATAGATGAAGAGCAAAACAAACGAATCGTTCAGCTTTCTTTGATTCATGTACAACATTTCTAATGGCATGTATTGAAGTTTACATCATGATGATGGTGAGGGTTTCATTTTGCCTTAATCCTTAACCATAGAACAGATGCCAAAAGCACACTTAACACAGTCAAAGGAACCCTCCATGGTAAATTAGTTGAGTGATCAAATCTAAGAGGCTGAGCATTCCGTGGTGGAAAATGTGTATCGAAAGGCCTGTCACTGTAATATTCAGTCTGTTCCAATGTACGGTAATGAATTGTGAAGGAACATACACCATTTGTAAAGGACCTATAAGTGGAGTTGATATAGCATCGAATGTTAGTTCATTCTGGGTTTCTCACCACCCAATCCCCACCTTCCGGAAAGGAGGGGATGGGGGGGGGGTGGGAGGAAAGATTGAGAATTCAGTTTAAGGATCCTTCATTAATTTTACCGTACAGTTCTTAATGTTTTTATTTTGATTATTTCAAACTCTGGTCTAACTTGTTCACATAAACTTTGTGAATGCAAAGGGCGACCAGCTTCTATATTTTCCCTCGTTGAGGTAATAAAGCTGATCCCAGACTCTTTCCATGTGATCCCTAAACATGCACACAGTTACTATCTTGATTGCCCTTTGGCAGGGGGTGGGGTGGGGGGAGTTAGGATCCTCTCTATATGGAGATTATAATTACCTTTCTGTTGCTGAGTACTAGAGTGTTCACACTATCTTGATAGACTATACAGTATCAGACCCCCCCCCCGCCCCCATGCATTCCCAAATGTGAAAGAGAATCCTTGTGAATGTTTTAAATTTTTTGGTTTTCTTATGTTGGGTTTATAGCATAGAATCTACTACTGTTCTTTGAGATATGGATTTTTCAATTTGTAAAATATGACCGTTTTCACTTTAATATAATGTATATTAGTAATATTATTAAGTAACAGAGTACTACTTCGTGATTACTCGAGTATCGACGGTTGGTCTGGAATTCCAATCAGCGTAATCACTTTCCAGCTTGTTTACTGCCTGTTTACTGCACGTGTCCAATGTTGCAAAGTGTTCAGACTAACCCTTTCTCTAATTGATAAGATAAACTGGAGTTATCTTTTATTAGATGTCTGGAGGAAGTCATGGTAGATAAATGATGATGATTTACAGGAAGGGAAAGCCTTGTATATGTGTGTATGCCAGATTTTACTGAAATTATATACTGTATTGAACCTACAGCATATATTCTGACTATTCCTATCTACAGTACATTCATGAATAAAGATTCAGTTTGAGGTTTTCAAGTCCAGGTGACATTTTTGAAGTTGCAGCTAAGTTTTTTTTTTAGGGGATTGGGGGGGGGGGGAGGGCAGAAGTTAATGCACAGACAGCAATGACTTTTGAAGGATTGATTTTAACTCATACATCTGAAGCATTACAAATTTAATCAAGTGCTCTTGTCATAATGTTAAATTAGAAATTTTCCCAGCCAAGGCATGAAAGAATGCTTCATGAATCTAAGATTCACAAAAAAAAAAAAAAAAAATGGTATGTTTGTCACTGTCTGTCATGTCACAGACAGTGGTGGAAAAATTTGATGGCAAAGATGTTAAAGGAAATTAGGGGACTACTGTATATCTAATGTAGTAATGTCTATAGGACCTAACATATTGCTTGATATATTCATGCTAAAATGATAATGAAAGTTTAAAGACCTTTTCCAGATTTGTTTGACAGTTTTGGAATTTAATTTACAAAATTAAAATAAATAGGCCTATACTAGTATTGATAATATTATGACATTGATGTGGATTGTGCTGATAAAATTATGACATTGAGGTGGATTATTCTCAACCCCTTTTCTGAGCAAGGCAGTTTTCATGGAATTGTTTTCTCCCTACAGTATACAATCAAGTGATGCTTTAGAAGTTTAGATGTTAATACACTTTCTTGTTTATTCAACCAGCTTCTCTATCATAATGCACTTACTGTATGGATGGCACTTTACATATAAAAGCCATATAGCATGAAGTGGACACTGGACAGCTGTATTACTGTATGCTGAAATCTGTGTAATGGGATAAATATTATGGAGTCCTGATGTGAAATGGACTGTACTATATATGTTATGCACAGTAGAGCCTGCAAACAATTTTACCAGTTCTTCATCTGTGCATTGTACAGTGCAGTATAAATCCAGAATGCGATGAATAAAATTTAAGGAAAGTCAATGGGATCAGATGGATTCTTGTTAATCAACAAGTATGAGTTAAAACGTAGCAATTTATCTGGTAAATCAATTATTTGGAGGAATTTTCTAATTTTAAAATCAATCCCTGTCAAAAACAAGTGTACAGTATATAAGTATTATTGTGTAGGTCCTAATTGTGAAGAGAAAATTTTAGAAGTTTCATTCAAATGATGAAATATGACTTCATGCTCCATGTATTGAGAAATGCCCAACAGTGTAAATGTATAAGTTCTCATTCTACCCATGGATGATGTCAAAGTCATTGCTCTTGTGTGTGTGTGTCCTCATGGAAGTTTGTATGTCCTCACAGTAAAAGAAGTGACTTATAATATAAAAAAAGGAAACATGTGTATGCAAAGCAACCAACACATGTTGAACACCTCTGGTATAAATAATTACTTATGTATCATTAATAATTAGCAATAGGTCAGATGTGGAACAATTCGATAAAGAGTGTGTCTTTGAAGGCTGATTTACAAATTATTACGTGTCATCACGAAAAAAGGGTTTTTACTACATATGTCGTTACAAATATGGCGTTTGTTCTGAGGATACCAGGACGACGTTGCTTTCTGTTTTTGCTTTTACTAATTTGTACCGTGCTTGATGATGTGTAAACTATATATCACACACTGTTAGATTGATGGACTGTTGCATTGAGGCCTTCAGTACGGTGTAGGATGGTCTTCCTCAAATTCTCAGTCTTAAGAATTACCTTAGGATTAGGAGATGGGGAACAGTTCTAAAAATTTCCCTGACCGATATTGGTAGGGGCATGAACCTTCTCTTGAAAGGCCGGAGGCAAAGAGAGGATTTTATCAAGGAGGGGGTTATGGCAGTTGGGTCATTGAAGCTGACTGCCATGTTGAGGGTTTCCTCCCCAAGCAAGGTTTAGATGTCAAATGGTGAATTCCGAGGCATCCTTAGACTATGGATTAGGTCTATAATTAGCTCTTGTATGCAGAGTTGTGCTAATAAATAAAATAATCTTGATTCTTTTTGTGAGGTTGAATATGGTGTTGTACTGATGTTCACCAAAAGTAGTGAGTCTTATTCTTCCCCTGCTGAAGATAAATAGGCCCAAAAAGACTGAACCATATCCCCCACGACTGATGCTGGGAGGTAGGGAGGGGGTGACAAACTCCCTGCCCGCCACGCCCGCCCCCCGCACCCCCCCCCCCCCCCGCACCCCACCTTTGCACAACACCATTGGGCTGATTAAATACATGTGTAAATGAGGAACATTTTCTACAATGTGCTTTTCATGTCCTCTCTCAGCATACAGTATATACTGTACAAGTATGTGTTGTTATAATCATCTCTTCTCTTCTTCTTCTTCTATAGGAAGGGCGCCCTCTGTTCCTTATGTATCCGCTTGTTTCTATTCGTTCTAATCGCTGGCTGTATTTCTCTCACCTTCGGCGTCATCTTGATGCATCTTGAACTCAAACATGACCTCGATGTTTTGAGGAAAAGATTAGAGACAGGTGAGTCACAGAGTTTTTATCAATAAGGCCGCCATGGGCAGTCACTCGTTTCCTAGAGTGGCGCTATATAAATCTACATTATTATCATCATTATTGCATTTGAAGCAATGAGGCTTAGCAATCGGGAGGTTCGGGGTTCGATTCCCGGCCGGGTCATAGTAAGGTGGGTTTTTCATCCAAGAGCAATCTACGGTTTTCCCATCTGAAATGACTTTCTAAATTGAAAAGATTCCAAATTTGAGTTAAAATGTTGAATTGGAAGCCACCCGACGTGTAAGTTGTAATCCATAAGCCCTTGCGGGTTTCTCCCACATTTGTGGTCGCATAAGCGTCGTAAAAATAACTGCCGATTATTATTATTATTATTATTATATTATTATTTGTATTTGTATTATTATTGTTATTATTATTATTATTATTATCAGAAGGAATTAAGAATGTAGGTTAATGAAATTACAGCAGCAGCTTGGAGTTAGATTTACAGACAAAAGTTAGGTAATGAGTTGACTTGATTGGATATGATAATTATTTCAGAGACTATTAAAATTATGATTGCCGGTTTAAGATGGTGAAAATGATGTTTCAGGGGGTAAAAAGTTAGTATGTTTGTAATGATTTTATTAATTCTAAGGATATCTCCTCTTTTTTACCGTAGTTAGCAATTTTATGGTAGAAAATGAACAGTTAGATGAATGAAGAAAAGCTGCTTTATTTGTGATGGAATAGATTATTAAAGAACAGGAACACTTTCAAAGACACACACAAAACTTAAGATCCTCTGTGTCAGATAAATTTTAATAAAATAACCTGTTAGGTTGACATGCTGCATCTCAGTTAGCAAGCAATCAATCATTTTCTACCAAATTTCACAACCTGAAAAAATCATAGTCGTCCGAGAGCCAGGGCGAGCCCCATGTACAATTCTGTCACCCTGTCCCCATTTTAAATGCCTCATTTTTCTCCAAATAGTAGATATATATATGAAAACTGAAATACACAATTCTTTATCCTATGATCGTTTGCAAGGCCCACTCCATATTTCTCTGGGCCGCATAGTTGACCCTGGGGTCATATCCCTCTCCATCTTCTCGTCAGTCCTGATTAGTGATGCTTTTAATTAATGTATGTAACATCAAAACAGTGGCGGTATCGGTTTGGCAAAACTGCAGATTGCATACATTATGCACCGGCCAAAAGGAACATTTGTTGAAGATATCGTGTGTGGTGACAGATACACAAAGTATCTTTCTGTCTTTGATGTTTTCATAAAAGCATCAGGTTATTTCAGGTCCAAGAGAATAAGACCCATTACTGTGTAACAAAAAATACATAAGATGATCGTATGAAATTACATTAGTCTGACAATCACATAAAAGTATTACACTGTTGGGGAAGTACAGTACTTCAGGTTCTTAGCATAAAAGCAATGTTTAGCGTTTAATCGTTAAAAACTTACAAAGCACTGTTGCACCCAAACCTCCCATGCTATTTGTTCACTTTTAAGTCAATCCTATGCGTGCATCATAAACAGTTAGTGGGACAGTGTTAATTCCAAACAGACCACTACTGTATGTGCAGATAATTAGTACATGGTAACTGTTCAATCCAATAATTATTTTATCCAATAAGTATTTTTTATTTAATCCTTATTATATTTATCCTTAATATTTCCTTAATCCTTGATATTTATTTAATTTTTTATTTAATCCAATAAGTATTTTAAGAGTATGGACAGGTGTCCATATCTCGCCTCCCATCGTGGCTTCATCAATCAATCCGTCAGATGGCAAACAAAACTGACTTAGATTTCTGTTCCCTAGGTCAAACAAAGTGCTTGATTTTTTCTTTGTTCAAATCCTCATCCAAAAAGTTTAGATTTTTTTCATGAACTCCGATCTCTTGATACGTTGTGGTCAGGGTTTAGGTTTGAAAAATCTGTTTATATACCTTCATGAATATTCATTCATATGCAAATTTTGTTGACACACGCAGGTTGTAATCCAGGCAGTGATAATATAGTCACACACTATGAATGTAAAAAAAGACAAATTAGTGGCATATATGCATAAGAAAAAAATATATAGGGCTGATAAAATCAGTCAGTTATCACTATAATTTTGTTTATTTTTTTCTGTGAACCCAGCGAGGTTTGGTGGATTTAATTTCCGTCTGAAATTCCTTCATTTTACAGTTTTGATTCCTTGCATGCCAAAGGCAACAGGAATCTACTGTATGTGATGTTGATTGCATGTGTTTACAGTATGTACCTCCATGGTTTATGTATATGGTGGGTGTGTATACATGTATGTGAAGCCTTGGATTCTAAAACATGATACCTAAAAAAAAAAAAATTCAAGATGGTTTAATTACATACTTGGTATGTGGACCCCTATTGTTTTAAAATGTCATCTGAGGTCACCATAGGTCAAAGTCTGAAGACCTACCATATACATGATAACTCCAACAGTATAGATGGGATGAACTTCAAATAATAGTACTTACTGTATGTAGATCAACCTCTAGGTGAGTACAAGATCTCTGTTGTTTCGTATTGAGTTCTAGGATATCTCTCAGGTTAACGGTGGTAAACCCGAAAAACCCTGTAAACACCACAAAAGTAAATGGGTGGAAGAACTTTTCTTGATGTGTAGGTTCTACATGAATGTAAGAACCTTGCAGGGTCACCTGTTAAATAACAGCGGCCCTCCACTAACTGTGAATCTTTTACAGTATAATACGCACTTATTTTATAATGATTTCTTCTCATAAAATCTGACAAAGGAATCTCCAAATTCTGTCAGCTGTCTGGTTGTCCATGTTGTTTGCATCGATGTCATTTTTCGCCTTTCTCTTTTCTTCTTAGTTGAAACAAGATCTCAGCCCACAGACCCTCTGAACAATTCAATCACAGATCTTCAGAGCAAAGTAGGACATATGCCTGCGTTATTAACCAAAGTAGGAAATTTAAATACATCAGTGAGTATATACTTAATGTGAGAACTATGTTAAGTGAGCACACGTATGATCATCAAAGCAAACCTTATGAACTCTATCAGGAGCATTTTGTGGTGTGGGGGTATGGGGGGAGTGTATACCCTTTTTTCAATCCCCCTCCAAAATATTAAAAGTAGTTATTAGCACAACTCATGCGTGTTGACCTAATTATATACCTATACATAAAATATACGGTAGCCTAGATATGCCACAGAACATTTCATGCCTAAAGGTAACAAGTAACGTGTGATGAGATTGCTGAATGGACCATGAATTCAGCCCTGCTTGTCAGACACCTGTTGCACCTCCATCTTCTAACATACAACACTTTTGTCTTTACACACATTATTAAAGAACATCCAAATCTGAAAAGGTTCTTTGTTTTTTCTTCTTTAAATGCCACTTGCTTTTAAATTTTCCGCTTTGCAAGGTTATCAGAATATTAATTAATTATGTATGGGTTTGTCAGTGAATTTTCAAGTACTTTCTCCAGATGTTAATTAATAATTTTATCTTTGTTTCCATTCAGATAATTAATTTACAAGAAGTAATTAATAAGCTGCAAAAAACGGTGAAGGATCTGCAAGATTCATCCACATCACACACAGAAGATAATAGTAAAATTGGAGAGGTATGATATTTCTTACAAGTTTAGAGAGTGCAGGTTGGAACAGTCAATAGTGAAACTGTACAGTAGGCAATGCAAGATGTATAGCCTAGGTTTATATAAACCTGGTTTTGGTTTTAGCCTACTGTACTAAACTGTACAGTAGGCAATGCAAGATGAATAGCCTAGGTATATATACACCTGATTTTTGGTTTTAGCCTACTGAGCTAATTATGAATCTGTTTTAGAAACTTTGGAAGCTTACATGGAACAAATTAACTGATCACAATTACTCAGTAGGTAATAATTCTTTCATCGTAAAAAAATAGGTTTAAGCCTTTCTTGAATTTGGGTATAAAAATGGAAATACTCTATATTCTTAGGGCAGGTTTACTCATTAATACTTTCATACCACTTCTCACAACACTAAATCCTGATTGTTGAAAAGTGGTTGAAAAGGGTTTACTGAAAACATACTTCAATTTCTTTGTGCATGTTTTTAAATTTAAAGTGTCTCCTTTGATAGCTTTGAATACCAAATAGTTATTTGTTAATTCAACGGAACAGAACTTACATAGAGTGTATCTTTGAGATAATTCTTTGTGCACACATGATGTATCAAGTTGTTCAAAGTTTGAAATGCTAACTCTGTTAATGCTTAATAGCTGTGCAAACACAGTAGCTTTCAGAGGCACTGTCCTCACTTGCTCATAACCACCATTAATGGAAATGAGATATGTGTGTCCACCACACCACTAAAACTGCCATGTAGCTTCAACCCTGCATTGGAGAGGTACTCCCACTTTTAAAGCTTCCTTTCAAAGTTTTTGAACATCATATGGCTATTGTTATTGAGTTCTTGTTTCCTTATTTAAGCAACCGTCTGAACTGAGGCAGGTGGTCATGGTTACGGAATACGGAACATTCCATGTTGCTAGCCCTGACGGGTAACCTGCTGTTCAGTTCTAAACACGAGAGGGTGGAATGTGAAATCAATTTCTCCAAATGTTGTAACCCTCCTGACATATCATCATCTTTGCAGAATATTAACCAAGTAAACCTGGCATTACAGGCTGCAAAAGCAGATCTTACAGACAAAGTGGGTGCGAATGAAGAATCCATTACTACTTTAAAGGTAAGCAATGCCTTGCTTGCTTGTATGCAGTTAGTGCATGTGTATATGTGTAAGGGTACGCAATAGCTATAGATGATAAACCAATCCCATAGAGTAATCCTCTTCAGGAACTTGTGTGTCCAAGTGCAAAGAATCAAACATCTTTGGGTTGAGGTTTACCAAATTATGCTTATATCATCCAATATGGAATATATGATATTTATATTTTTATATATATATATATATATATATTTATACATACATATGCTCTCTTGAAATTTCAAGGGAAATCTTAATTGGTTGTCCGGTAATCACAGAGGACCAAATTTCTGTTCGGACAACCCAAATCAGCTTTGGGGGTTGTTCGACAGACGACTTGTCGTTTTCATGATTGCATTGTAACTAAGTAACCCAAAGTAGGTTAAAATGATGATTGGTATCACCCCCAAAGCTGACCTGTGTACATGTATGTATTCTTCATGTCTATTTTTGCAACATTTTTCTGGACAACCAAATTTGCTGTTCAGACAACCAATAAGTAAGGCCAGGTTGTCCTAGGGACAATCAGAAAAATCCTTTAAAATCTTTCCTTGCATTTATAATGTTTGATGTCATTGGTGTCCTTTGCAAGCTAGCACGGTGGGTGTGTATTCTTAAAATGAACTCTGACACCATTTTTATCATTCATTACCTATATTGATGAGATGATCTTGCTGTGAAGGACGAAGAAGAAAAAGCTGATTGGGTATCCATGTGGAAGCAATCAGAGAATAAAATATGGAAAATAAAGTAATGAGCTTTATACGTTATGATGCATCTTGTATTTTTGCATAGTATTTTTTCCCCTTTTTGTCTCCTACAGACTGATGTGGCCTCCTTAACCGAGAGAGTAACACAGCTGTCACAGAGTTCCTCTTCCACAACCGATAAGCCAGACGGTTCTAATACAGGTGTCACTACACCAGATAATATTCTGGTCTTACAACAGGTGAGTTAAGTCATCAAAATTCATTTTCCGTCTTGATCGATAGGATTCTTTTTATCCCTTCCTTTTAATCAGCAGTTTAATCAATAGATATGCTGTCGACTGTAGGTGACAGAAAACTCGAAAAGAGTCGTTTAATATTTTTTTTCCGATTCGCTACCTGTAGTAGTGATTTATCTTTTCGAACAAAATGTTTTGCGATTAATTTTTCATGTAAATGTTTTTTATCGCCATTGAACAACTGTTGTTGATATTGGCGCTGTATAAATGTTTTCTGATTGATTGATTGATATTCCGTACCGGGGAATCCAGTCCATCCTTCGCTCAACCCGCCGAACATCTTTCACGAGAAAAACTTCACAATCGTCTTGTTCTAGCCGCTTCATTTCTTGGAATTTAGTGATTTGAGCCATGACTTGCTACGACTTAATGAAGTACAGCATTGTATTAAACATTGACCGTAGATCTAGAGGTCACTTTTCAACTCGAATGACTCGTGAGAGATAGCCACCGACTGTGTACAGGAGGTGGAAGGGAGAAAAGGCACGGACGACTGGAAAACGTGGCAGTGGACATGTGGAAATATTGTAGTTTGAATTCAATTGATCAGAACTTGCTGGAAACAGTCGCAGATCTTTGTCTGTCGGTTCAATCGATCTGTCGAATTCCAACGGTCGCTGGAATTTGTAATTTTTTTTTTTTTTTTTTTTTAACTTTTCTGATACGTTCAGTCTCTAGAAGCCATCAACAAAACAGTCAACAGCCTCAATGATACGATTGACCATCTCAACACCGAGGTGTTGGCACTGAGGGGGGCGAGCAGTTCCCAGGGTGATTCCACGGGCATGGAGCTATTGGACGTTTTACAGAAAAATGTGACGTATTTGGTAAGTAGATGGCTAACATGCAAAAGTGCCGGGTGTAATAAAATAATATATATTCTTGCATCAAAATTTTGACCTGTATTTTAAATTATATAAAAAAAGATTTCTTTTTGCTACTTACAAATATTTTGATGTTGCATCTTCTCTGATAAATTATTCTTTTTTTTTGTCAAAAGAGAGAAAAAAATACCTCTTTCACTGCAGACAGTCCTGTGTAGGTGTATGTGTAATAGTCAGAGAGCCTGACGTTCAATCCTAGCCGGTATCTTCTTCCGTCTGTTTCTGATCCTGCTAGGATCAAAGTGTAAAGACCCTCCTCAACTTTTATGTGAGTAATCCTTTTAATCCATCTCTCCCAATTCAGATGGCAATAGTCCAGAAGGAGATATCCGGGGATGACAACGACGTTGCAAATCCTGATGATGGATCGCCCCCGACGACGGCTGGAGGAAGTCCCCCTCTCAACGTTACAGTCTGGCAGAGCGCTATAGAGGGTAGACTTAGAAGCTTAGAGGTCACTGTTCAACAAGTATGTAGTCATCATGATGGTATGATATTATATGGGGGGGGGTTAGTTTCTGTTCTATTCTTTGCAAGGAAGTTGTAACAGTAGACTAGACATAACACTGTTATGATCTGACACACGGTAACAGTCTAGCGACTGTTAAGACACTTTGATTGAGCATGTGTCAGTACTGTGAACTTATTTAGTATCTTGAGGGTGACTTTTCTTGAGAGGCATTTTTTGAGCTTGTGAATTCATCGTCTTAAGTGTGCCATGATTGAAGCCACCATGCTACAACCATTTGGCTGCTTCCGGTGATCTGGTTGTGAACCATGTCCCGAATCGTTTTTCCCGGTTTCTACGAGCATAATGCGCTGATATTACAATCTATGCAGACTGCTCTCATTAATGCCAAGTTTAATCAATCCAAGTGGGATTATGGTGGACAGGGATGCAACCATGTATACTTCTGGGGGCTTTATTCATCTCCCCCCCTCCCTCTCCCCAACCCCTTCCACTGGCAGACAGAATATTAAGAAAAAAATCCTAGTTTACATTACATAAATAGATAGCATGTATGTGCGGTACATCTTAAACAGTCGAAATTGTTCAACACTGTTTCAAAAGTTTCAAAATATAGGACTTTTTTTTGGGCATCTAAGCACCCTTCCATTTTACCAAAATTTCTGAAAGGGGGTGGTCCACCCATCCACTCACAACCTCTCCCCTAGATAACATAACGTCTTAGCTGGACTTCAGTAACAGATGTTTGCTTTAACATACAGTGTATCCTTCATCATTCACTTAAATGTTTGAGTATGGTTGCCACCAGTCTGTGGCAAGTTCCGAGGCGAAAGCACAGCTTCTATCAGATTCTGAGAAAAGTAGAATTATTGTTGGCTCCTGTTTAATATCTTTCATTTAGCTCAACCCTGGAGACCTGAACAATAACCTCCTAAACAACGAGACCACCCGAGGGTTCCAGACTATCCTGGAGCAGACGTATGGCGTCTTCAGAGAAGAAATCCATGGCAACTTACAGGGATTGGAGGATGGCCTACAGATACTTAACGAGAGCTCTGTCCAGCACGACGTCAAATTCAATAACGTGCTTCAAAGATTGGACGGTTTGGAGAGTACAGTTAAATCACTTCAAAATGCAACTCAAGCATCTGAAGGTAAAGCCTGAAATATGTATATTTTTCTATTTCTTTCTAAGGGGAGCGGGGGGGGGGGGGGCAGTGGTAGGGAAGAAATTTCTCAGGATGTGTGGTTTGAGTTCCTACTTTATGTCACCCTGTCTTGGTTTCGATGCTTCTCGGGTACCTCACAATAAACTCAACATGAAGAACATTCCAGTTTACCTAAGACAAAAAATATGCCATGACAAAGTTCTGAAATTTAGGTTTCTAGCTCTAGGCCTACGGTCTTGTTTGTGATAACATGTTCTGCAAGAACATGTTATTATCAGTGAGATACATGAAGGATGCAGAAAGACATTGTGTTAACTGCTCATTCATGCTGCATCCCTGTAATTTTACTCTACTGTCAAAAACGAAAACTGTAGCTTTCCTTGTTACTTTATACGTTTGTTTCAATTTGGTCGAATGAATCGTAAAAGGTTTTGATATAGCTTCGAGGATATCGTTTCATGCTTTCAAGCCTTTTGAGATAATTCGAGGAAAAAAGCAAAAAATTTATTCAATTCAGCCAACTCACTAAAAAGCACCATAATCTCATTAGACTTTCCAAATAAAAATGATCAAACTGGTAAAATCTTATAAAAAATTTAAAATATAATATTTAATGATAACTTTGACGGCTTATGAAAATGGATTAAAATCGATTTAATTCTGAAACAATTTTTTAAAGCTCACTACACCACCACTTCAGGAAATGAAATGGAAATTTAATCTTCATAATTAAATTAATCCCAACTACTCTCCATCATCTCTGACTATTCATATTATTTTCAATTCAGTTTGAGGCAGTTTTGGGCAAGTTTTATCTGTTATGCAATACCGCTACAATTCTTGTCAGTTTTTTATTTTCAGAGTCAGGTCTGGTATGTGTAGCAATACACTGGTTCCTTTTCTTTTCTTTTTAAATTTTTTAAATTTATAATCAAGCAATCGTTAGCTACAAGCTACTAGGGGGATGGGGAGGAGGGGGGGGGGGGATTAAACCATTGACTATTCATTAATGTATTTGATTGCCCTGCTCAAAAGAAGTAGGTTTCTACTTCAGAAGTAGGGGGATTGTCTCTTCACCACTTAATAGTTTGATCAAGCACCATCTTGTAAAGAATTAAGGACAGAGCTTCTTTGTGTTACACAGTTTATGTGCAGGAGATCTGTAAGACCATAAGCTTCTTCATTAGGATAAATGTTGGTTGACAATGAACAATAATAATAATAATAATAATAATAATAATACACAGTTCTTATAAAGCGCAAATACACACTTAAGTCTCTATGCGCTGAAGGACAGAAAACTACAAACAAGAGAACAGGTGAGTCTTTAAGAGAGATTTGAATCTGGTTACTGACTGAGCTTCTTTAACTTTGATCGATAAGTCATTCCAGAGGACAGCGGAAGAGAACTGAAACGATCGAGAGCCGTATGACTTAGTGCATACAGGAGGAGTGACCAGTAAAGATTTCGAACTGGATCGGAGGCAACAACGTGGCGTATAGTCCCGGATGAGGTTTTGTAGGTACACTGGAGCAAGTCCATGGATACATTTAAAAGTTAGAAGCAGGATTTTGAAGTTGATGCGTTGTTTCACAGAAAGCCAGTGAAGATCACGAAGGATTGGTGTGATATGTTCAGACCGTTTGGTGCGGGTTATCAACCTTGCCGCCGAATTTTGTATCCGTTGAAGCTTATTCACCTGCTGATCGGGCAAACCGTATAGCAAACTGTTACAGTTGTCAACACGGGATGAAACAAAGGCGTGGACTAGTGTTTTGGCTGTTTGCTGATCCAGGCAGCGGCGAATCTTTCCAATTTTATGAAGAGCAGAAGAAGCAGATCGGCATATGTTATTAATATGTTGATTCATATCCAGATTTTTGTCGAAAATAACTCCTAGATTCCTGGCATTGTTGACTGGCTCGACGTGTGTGGTTCCAATCTTCAGTGAAGGAATTGGAGCAGCAGTTCGGAATTTAGAAGATATATGAATTAGTTCAGTTTTGTCGTCATTCAATTTCATGTCATTTGCAGCAGACCACGACCTTATATCGGAAATACACGCTCCAAGTTTTGCGAGTGTGGCTCCATGATCACATCCAGATTTAATCGCATAGACTTGTGTGTCGTCCGCATATAACATACCGCTCATGCCATGGGCCTTAATAATATCCTCTACAGGTGAGGTATACATTGTGAACGATAAAGGGCCCATGACAGATCCTTGAGGAACTCCTCCTACTGGTTTATGAACATTAGATATACAGTCATTTACAACTACAGCTTGGGATCTGTTGGTGAAATAAGATTTAAACCAACACAGAGCGTTGCCGGACACACCGTATCTATTCTGCAGACGCTGAAAGAAGATGTCATGGTTAATGGTATCGAATGCTGCCGAATAATCCAACAACACTAGGATGGCCTCCTCGCCCTTGTCAGCAGTGAGAAGCAAGTCGTTGTAGACGCGCAGCAGCGCCGTCTCCGTGCTATGGTGGGCACGATAAGCGCTCTGCTTCTCACCAAGCAGTTTATTGTTCCGGAGATAGTTCTGGATCTGCTTTGAGCAAACACGTTCAATTGTCTTGGCCAGGAACTTCAAGTTTGCGATTGGGCGGTAGCTCTTCAGGTCATTTTTGCATACCTTCCCTTTTTTGAAGAGAGGTGTTATATGAGCACATTTTAAAGAGTCCGGAAAGTGCCCATTTGACAAGGAGAGGTTCACAATTTTAGTGATGGTCGGCAAAAGAACATCAATACAGTTTTTGAGCAGGCTTGTTGGAATCGGATCCAGTCTACATGTTGAGGCGGGGGAGTTCATGATGATTTTTCTCAGAGATTCCCCAGACACGGGAACGAATCGAGGAAAACAGTGAGAGGTTTCATCAGGAGGTAACGTCATTGAAAGCTGTGGTTTATCAGTGTTCAAAATGTTGTTGCGAATTTGTTCGATTTTGTTTACGAAGAAATTTGCGAATTCATTAGCTAGCAATCCATTATCGGAGGTATTAGGCCTAACATTGGAGATCTTAGGAGACGTTAGCTTTTCTACCTCCTTGAAGAGTTGGCGAGAGTTACAAGCGACCAGCTTGTTTTGATGGAAATTCTTCTTTGCCTGTTTCAACACAGCATGGTAGTGCTTGGATTTCTCAATGAAGATCTCTTTGTGAACTGCCAATTTTGTGTGATGCCACTGAGCCTCGCAACGCCGAACTTCTTTTTTCAAGCTACGGTGATCATCTGTAAACCAAGGCGAGTGAGGTCGGCGTGTAATTTTACGCACCATGACTGGGGCATGCTTGTCAAGTAGATCAGTCAGTACTCGTTCATACATATCCACCAGCTGATCCAGGTTCGAGACAGGGGATGTATACAGAGGAGATGATAATATGTCTCGCCTGAAGCTTTCTAAGTTTATTTGGTTCAGCTTCCGTGCTTTGATTTCAATCTTGGAAAGAGGCGGACGTCCAATTTCAAGCGAGCACATAACTACAGCATGATCGGAGGTAAGATAGCTTGTGGTATCGATGTTAGATATGAAATCATCATCATTACGAGAAATGATGAGGTCCAATGTGTGACCACCACGATGCGTGGGAACAGCAACATGCTGTTTGAGGTTGGCAGAGTATAATAAATCCTGAAAAGATACAGTGTCACGGTTCATCATATCATCACAGTGAAAATTGAAATCCCCAACAATCATCACATAACCAGGTTCCGAACAAAAGGACTCAATAAGCTTTGGGAATTCCTTCAAGAATAGGGATGTAGTTGATTGCTTATTTTTCGTTTTCGGTGGCCTGTACAGTACTATCAGCCTTAGAGGAATTTGAGACGGAGCTGAAACTACAAGTTCAATGTATTCAAACGAGATGAGGGCTTTAATGTCACATTCAGTCACGTGGTAAGTGTTCCGTAGAAAAACAAGAACCCCACCGCCAGAACGATCTGTACGAGGAACATGATGCAGTTCGTAGTGTGGGAATGTTGCAGCGAGATCTGCTATTGCTACATTGTCACGATGGTCACCATAAAGCCAGGTCTCAGTAATTGCCATAATGTCAATTTTCTGAGAAATGATGAACTCTGAGATTTCGGAAGTTTTGGATCTCAAAGATCTTGCATTCCATAAAGCAAACCTTGAACATGCTCTATTCGTTACTGGATTAGTAGAAAAGGATCCATTTTTATCCAAACCTGATGAGTGTCGAAGGAACCTCTGTATATGAGCTCCTGCTCTTCGTCCCCTTTTTCTGCGGGAAACCAGAAGGCCATTTTGCTTCACTGTGTAGAATATTTCTACAGGCAGTGAGCCGCCTTTGTTCCTTAACTTCAACAGCTCTGAACTGGAATACTTCATCCTACAGTCAGCCAACAGGTTCAAGCCATTGTAAACATAAATCCGACTGTCCGGCAGAACAATACGCGCAGGGGAAATCCATTGTGACTATTCCTGAAACCAAACTGAAGCTGAATAGGATTAGAGATGTCTGCTGCACAAACAAAATGGGAGTATTGATGTGATGGCCTCCTGTATACAGAAAGGCAATTGAGCTCTGTAACGTGGAAGTTAGTAAGGTATAGGCTCGATGAAAAGAGAAACAGTCCATAGTTCAAACATCCTCAGTTTATTTCTCAACATTCTTGATCGAAGACAAGAAATGGATGGTCCAAAAATATAGAAGCCCAGTCCATGTATTGACAATAAGTGAATCGTAAGCAGCCGTTGAATAGTAGCAGCAAAAAGTAGTGAAAACAGGCAGCAGCTCAACAGCGCCAGCTAGACACTACAAGTACTACAGAATGATGAATTACCTTGCATTTCAATTTTCAAATGAGGTGATGGTATTAGTTCTTGTCTTCCTCCCCCCCCTGCCCCCCACCCAACCCACTCCTATCTCTGACCCGCCTTCTTTTGGGCTTGCTTTTTCTGTAAATCCGGCATATATTTTTCATTTAAACTGAAATATTGCTGGGCTGATGGTGAGAGGATGGTTATCAAACCCTGAGTGGTGGTTCAACTATAACTTTTCTCTATCAGGGTTTATATACAACTTGTATTCTGTAAGGGCGTGCACATGGTTTGTGGTATTTAAAAGATGGTGGATGGACCATTGGTTGTGGTAACTTAATTCAAGCATCGTTGGTGGTCGCAATGCCTCGGACAAAAGTTTTAAGAAGTTTTTTTTATAGGGTATTGATTATTGATTAAAAAAATCCTCTCATGAAGAGAAAATTATTTTTATAAGTCAGAAGAAGCTGATGAAAGTTCCTGTTGGTTTATTTTGCAGGGGGAGGGGTGGGGGAGTAAAAACACAAAGGCAGCTTGAGAAACCTAATCTCTTCCAAAAAACAAATTGACAACTTAGTTTACATTAATATTTTGTAATATTATAGTATTTGATGATAGACAAGAACTCATTTATTACGCAGTCACTTCTCCTCTAAAAAGCATATTTGGTCAGGTGATTTTTTTCCCTTCAATTTTTGTGGAGAATACTAAGATTAGTGCAAGATTACGAGATTACTAGTGCGGTTCAGAGATTTTGATCATGGTACCAGAATTGTACAGATAAAAGAGATAAATTGTTTAAAGGGGATTTGAAAGGCTTTCCCGTTTGGTCACTGAGCTATGCAAAAGATTTCAAAAAAGTGCAAATTATTACAGAAATGTGTTGAATAAATCTGTTACTACTTACTGCCTTGATATATGTAAGACCAAGAATTCTGGTGTTTAAATGATCTTGGTAAACAACAAAAACAACAAAAAAACAAAATGGTACTAGCCTGAAACAAAACAGTTATGATCAATTCACTCAAACATCTGATGCAAGTTCTGTTCGACTTGTCTTATTCCTGATTTCAACCTGTTCGTTCGTTACATTAGACCGGTTTGTATCTCGGTTTTAAGATATTTGAAGCGAACTTTGATTTTGTGCAACGTCAGCAAGTTTATAGAAAAGAATAAAGACCTTAGAATAGCTATATATGAAGAGACGTCCCCAGATTTCCTCCTACGTACCTCATAATCGTACTGTTGATGGGAATATGAGATTGTATTTGCTTAATCCATTGTTGCTTCATCTAACACATCATATTATCGTAATCGGTGACGGTGTCAATTAAACCATGAACACAGTTGCTATTTCTGTCTCCTCTGTATAGACACAATCACCACCGCCGAGCCGCAACCGGATACCGAGCCGCAACCGGATAACGAGCCTCCGACGACACCAGTTAAGCCTCCTATCGCTCCCCCTGCCAAAGTCCTGACCAGCCCCCCTATTAAAACACCTGACAACCCCCCTGCCGGTGGCATACCAGAGAGCAGCGGTAGCAAAGCTCCAAAAACAGAGGATGGCGAAATACCTCCCGCCGAGGGGACGACGATATCAGAGCAAGATGCCGGCACCACGATGAAACCGCCGACCACCACAGGTCTTCCTAACAAACCTTAAATCAAAGCAATCATCATTTCACTATTTAAGTGTATATTACTTCCTCCCCGAGGAAGGGTCTCCGTTCCTTGGTTCGGAACAATAATTTTTGCTTTTTTGCTTCAGAATGCTCAAAATTGTAGCAGTTGATTAATAAGTACAACTTTCCTGGGTCTTGGGAAACTGTTCTCCAGTTTTTTTTGGCTTTTTCAAACTCTTAAAAAGCTGTGATAGTTGCCACATAGATATTTAAAGTTCATTTTTGGTTTCATCACTTTTGTTCATTTCTGTTCATTTTGTCATCAAGTTCTTGTTGATTCTTGTTCTAAACTTAAAAACTATATATCTTGTGAATACTCTTAATAACCTCAAGAAAAATGGATGGAACAAAACCATCTTCAAATAACAATAATAATAATAAATTTATAAATGATGACATATAGCTGTTAGTCAAAATCTGGTACTAAATTCCCTTACCTTACCTTTAAATCTCTCGGCGCCAGTAGTCGCATAAGGACTAAATAACCTAATGAGTGAAAAACCTGACGAGTAAGTATTATCACATATCCCAAAACTGAAATATATACAAAACTCTCCAAAAAACCAACATTTTACTTACTTATTTATTTATATATTTTATTTACATTTAAAAAAAAAAAAACTTGAACAAGGGAAATGAACTGATCTTATCCCTGTTTTTGGGTTGATGTGTTAAGGTAATGATTTGTACTGTATACCAAGAACAGAAGAAAGTGGGGCGGGGGGGGGGGGGGATGTCGGTTCATTTCCAACTGGTATAGGAAACCTCATTTGATTTCAAACGTCTCTTTTACACTAAAACTGTTGAATTTTTATCTGTGTTTGATATATACAAATTAACACAGTGGTGGGGGAAAAGAAATGCATTAGGTAAGCCATAGGCTTCTCATACGGGGGTGTTTGTTAAACAATGCAGAGAACCGTTGCTGGCATTGAGTAGCCGTACGTATCTGGAATCTTACTTTCTAGACCACGATCTATTTGGCTGGCAGAAAGCTCGTAGCGATATTTTAACCCATATTGTGTTTGGTCAGTATTTACCGTTGTATCATCAGACTCTCTCGTTTGGCAAATTGTCAATGTTATGTAATATGCCTCTCAATGTACACAATACACTGAATTATTTTTGTTGAGGTATTTTTCTTTTGGATGGGAAGATGATATATTCTATGCAAGAAAAGTGAGCTTGATCTAGATCAAGTCAGTAAAATAGTGGAAAATTATTGTGACATTATTCATAAGGGTTCATAAAAGTTCTCTTAGTTTCTGGTACTCAGAAAAACAAATTTCAGAATTACTTTCAAACAAGACTCGGAATTTCTTTCTAGTTCTGAGAATTCTTTTTGCGGATTATACTCGACAGAACAGGGAATAAGACTAGTTTCCATGGAAACACGTGAGGTTGAAAATGGGGAATATTCTGGAACCATTTTTCAAATGTTGCTACAGTGGCACAAGGTTGACTGTAGAAATTTGTATCAGTATAGTTTGGTACCATCAAGCCGTTCTTTCTTTTGCTTCACGAGTAGACCCTTTAAACTTATTGTCATTAGTACCGCCGGTGGTGGAAACGAAATTAGGATTATCGGCAAAGAGATGTTTAGTCTCTCTCCTTGTTCTTCATCCATTAGAGGGTACGGGTGGTGTAATTCCAAGAAAATGACTAGTTTGATATGTGTCTAGGAGGGAGTGAAAACTTATGTTGCAGTGAGACAACATAATGCCCCCAGTCCCCCACCAGTGGGGACAATATTTTCTCTACTGTACTTTCTTGTCCTGTTTCAAAACACTTGCACTGATTGTACGAGCAGAATAAATATTCATGTTTATATCAGGTGACGGTTAGGAACTGTTTATACTGTCGGTAGGAGTGCTTTGATGCATGACACGAGAGGACAGTATAGAGTGATATTAGCATTAGGGAATCGTCCCAATGTGGCTGGAAAAAAATAAAGGATATGTACTGAACAGTCATGACTTGAAGTATAGATCCAGTCAGTTGGGACAAGTTCCCTAATGCTAATACCTCTCTGAACTGTACTCCAATATCATGCTTCAAAGCACTCGTATCGACAGTACAAACAGTTCCTAACCTTGATCTGATAGAAACATGATATTCTTACTGCTCGTACTGACAATACAAGTGCTCTGAGAGCGGGACATGACACTACAGTATAGACAAAAATTGTCCCAACTTGGTGATAGATCAACTTATTATCACAGTTTACCTAGTTAGGCATAAATTTCCATTTCCATCTCCTCTGCACGTATTTTCCTTCACATTGAGAACGTTGATTTCCGACGAACATTTGTCGGAAAAAGTTGCGGATAATTTGGTGAAAGTAGAGATTACTTACTGAATATTCATGACATGGTGTATCTCACACATGTTTTGTACTAATATACCTGCTCATATTTCTAATATGCAAAGTGTACAAACCTGGTGGTGCGGTAGAACAATGTATTCCTTGGCACATTTTTGCATATTCATGACTAGAAATTGTATATTCATAGCACTAACACTTGCCCTTAACGTTCTGATCCTGCTTTTTTTTATCCTGCATTTCATCTTTTACTCCAGCTGAAAACTTTTTGCATTTTTTTCATGATTGATTTTTTCACTCATTTTTCTGTATCCCTGTTGCTATTTTTTTTCTTATCGGCCTGTTTTCAAATGAGAATGAAATGATGGGATTGTTTTGGTAAAAGATTTGTGCAGGAGCTTTAATGAGGACAAAAAGTTTGTGAGACTTTTGAGAACAGATTTCTTTTTTACGTAAAAAGAAAATTGTATAAAAAAGGAATAAAAAGAAATCAAAATATTCTGTATAGTTATTGTTAGCTTGTACAGAAGACAAGAAGCTGCTGATACAGTTTTCAGTGGTTTCACAGTTTAAGAATGACTTATGGCGTATGTGTAGCCAAAAATGACCAAAAGACAAAAGAAGTATTGTTAAAATAACAATAGATGTAACAATTGTTGAGAATCAGAAGCTAGTCAAAAAACAGATAACTATTGTTTAAATGACAGTATATAAAAAATAGACAATAGACTTTTGTTAACATCATATTTGGAGTTGACAAGAAGATGCTGATACAGTTTTCAGTAGTTACACAGTGTAAGAATGACACATGGCGTGTGTGTAGCCAAAAATGACCAAAAGACAATAGAGGTATTGTTAAAATAACAATAGATGTAGCAATTGTTGAGAATCAGAAGCTAGTCCAAAAACAGATAACTATTGTTTAAATGACAGTATATAAAAGATAGACAATAGACTTTTGTTAACATCATATTTGGAGTTGCATTACAAAACTTATCTTCTGCTCTGTCTTCTGTAAAGGGAACCAAAATAATCTTCCATTTCTTTCTCGCCATTTATCCCCTTTTTTGTTTAGTTTGTTTTGTTTTCTGTTACCTTTTTCCTTTTGTTTAACAGATTCAGAGCTCCAAAGTGAATTAACAGCACTGACGGGTATAGTCCCATCCAGAACCATGCGAAGTACTCTGATCAAAGATTTAACAACTAACATCCTAAATTCACTTATTAGTGAACAGGACCTGCCTACATCTTTATTGATGTTGACTGGTTCTGAATTACCAACAGGTGTTAGCGAGAAATATTTATCTCCAACCAATCAGAAAACTTCCTCACACACCAATAAAATTGAGCAGTTGACATTAACCACCAAGGCAGACATAAAAACGTCTCCCCTGGTAGAGTTGTCATTGTTAAATAATGAGGAAACCACGATCATAAGCACGGCTTCAAAGACAACGCCAAAGATCGTATCGACTACCACCACAAGCACACCCTTGCCAGTACTGAGTATCCAAGGTGTTAACAGTTACAACGGTTAGTACTTCAGGTGTTAGTGTTCATTTGCCAGGTGCAAAATGCATACTTCAATAACTTCTGGTGGTTACAGTTCTTAAAATTCCAGTGGAAAGGGGTTCCAGAGTTTTCTAGGGGGAGGGGAAGGGTGTGGGGTTAGTAGAGTTTGTGGTATTTTCAGAAATTGTATCCTCTTTTGCTCAAATCGTTTAACCCTCTGCTTTACCTTATTTAGTTTATTATCTGAATATCACATTTCTTTGTTTCCTTTTATGTTAGCTCATATATATGTTGCTCATATCAGAATGTTTGCACTCTCGTAATGTCGAGCTTCATTTTCTTTTCAAGCTGTAGTTTTCGTCAACACCGGTGTGAAAATAACGGATGCAGTTGATATCACTGTATATCTCAAAAAGTTGATTGTTTGCAGAGCACCTGACCGATGTTGTCTGTACTCTTGTAACAAATGCCAGATTTCTAGTACAATTTGATAAAACCAATTTGCCACCATAGTCCCTTTGAAAGATCATCTGCGTTGTCCATAAATATGCTTGAAAACACCAAAAATAAGGGAGACAATTACTCCGCTTGTGTAGTCAAAAGTTGTGTTTTCCATTTCATTCAGAGCATCTTATCTTATCAGCTGATATATATAAACTGCCTATTTTTTTGTATTGTTGTTATTGTTTGGAAATAATCAGTGAGATTAATTAACCTTTGAAAGTAAGGGGGATTAAATTGAGGGATTTCCCCCCTCCTATTTTTTGGAAAAAAGATTGATTTTGAAGGGTGCTTACATGGAAATGGTGGCCAGATTTAAAAACTCAAAATTCAAAATTGTACCAGATTTGAAGATCTCAATCTTAAGGTAAAATCAGAATGTTTGAAGGAGTGTTATGTTTGACAGTTAACCTGTTTCTGTGGTCACGGTTCTTAGTGGCTAAATAGCCTTATCTCCTTCCCACCCCCCAATCCCCCCCCCAAAGAGAGCTTTGCCACTGTTTATTTATTACAACTTTGTCAGAACTACGTAAAAGTCCGAACATTCTGTGAAACAGTTCAAACCCACCTAGATGATCACCTAAGACGTCCAAGTTAATCCAGCTGTTTGGTCGTCCTAAGTCGGGTTAAAACTTCCCCCACCCCCCCGGGGAAAAATATGTATAACTTCCCAGCAGTTTTTACTAAAATTTTGCTGCAAATTTGCCTCTCATCTTTGCACGTTTTTATTTTAATTTCTTTCTCTTTTGCATGTCCTTCATCTGCACGCTTGTTTTCCTTTTTAATAACAAATCGTTCGACCGCAGCCTTGAGGCGGAATTTTTCAGCTTGGGATAGGAACAGGGACAAGAAATTGTCGTTCGGGGAGTTCTCCCGCATCAGCGACGTCCGGAAGCACCGGATACCTGAGAGTACATTCAAGTTGTACGATTCTGATGGAGATTCTCATCTGAGTTTAGGAGAAATGAGATTGGCCATGCACTTGTAACAAAGTGGGTCTTTTCTGTAGAATAATCAATGATTTTTGTGTGTGCCAGTTTTGCTATTTTATGTCTGATTTATTAAATGACGGATTAAAAGATAACTTTAGGCAGAATTTTAGTCTTGACATGTCATAGTTCAAAATTTAAAAAAAAAAAACTAGTTGTATAATATGATTGTTTCTTTAGATATACAGGTTTCAGTATTGACCTTTAATGGCATTGAAGACTCGCCCCAAACCGTGTGCGGCCATCGGAAAAAAGTTAACTTTCTGTTGCTAATTGCAAGTGACGTTTTGTTCTTGTCGCTACAAAATGCAGACAGTAATGAAACGTGATACCTTGTTATCTTTAGCTGGACCTGAGATGTCCTTCGCTCTATCGTTTGTACACTGTGCTGTGTGTATTGACCGCAGCTGTATGTACTGACTGTACACTTGTGTCTAATTATCGACGGTAGCAAGCTGTGTGTGTGTATTTTCTGGGATCGATGGTGTTGTTTAACACTTCTGTTACACCTCATTCGAAACTAGGTCAGATTACCGGCATTCGATGTTTCTTTTTGCGCGAGTCTTCACACCCTTTAATATCCACTGAATCTTTGAAATGCTCCGCAAGGCTTAATCTGAATATGACTTCGGCTGCTCAGTGTTAGTTTTGAAATGTTACCCTTGGATGATATTCAACACCAAGTTCTTGACAAATTTTTCATGTTATTTTCGGCTAAAAATATCTCGTCTTCCCTTTCACTTTTTGTGCTGCATCTGAGACACTGGCCTGATGTTGTGTATACTAGACTATGTTGTCCAGCCTCATTAATTGTCCAGCCTCGGGTGTGTCAAGGGTCATTTCAAAACAATCAAAACAGTGGTTCTAGAATTACAATCAGGAGTCTTAGCTTGATAGAAGTTTTTTTGGAGCAGTCTACAACAGAACCGAAATTATTTCGTTTTGTGCTTAAATTCATCCTCTAATGGATACCAATGTTGTTATAGATTATCATTCAAGTTTACAAGTATCTTTATTTTAAGATATATTAAGATGGTTATATTGTCATAACTGGTTGTAGCATCTTTCTCTGACAGGGTGATACTGTTATTAACTAGGAGCATGCCAAAATTTAACAACTTTTTTCATTTTACCAGGATTTGTATGGGATTATTTATTGGGTCCAAAAATAGCAGGTTTTGTGAATTAAAGAGGAATATATGTCGGATATTATTGTGTGTGAGTATTCAAGAGGTATTCTATTTTTTGGAGAAGTCCTATAAATTCATGTAGATGAGAGGAAGAAACAAAATGAAAATTTGACTATTCTATGGATGGTTACAATTTCTTTTGTGGCATTTGTACGTAATGTAGGGTACCCTGACACGATTCATCTTTACCTTGCAAAGTTAACTTAAATTTCTTTGTTTATTACGTCAATTCACTCACTTGCTTTATACCCCAAATTCCATAATTTATGTTTGACTTTGAAAAATCTAAGATTCTAAAACTTATTTTTGTCTTACTTCAAAACATGAGTTATAGTAAATATATAAGCTAGACTAAAGCTTGAACATGTATTTATTTATAGAAATTATCAAGAGAATAGAAAAAAGGAGAGTATATAAAGAAAAATTTCCCTCGTTTGCATTGATATAGCGCTATCATTTGTCCATTTTTTCATATTTTGAGTACTGAATTATGAATTTTATCTGTATTCATGGTGTATCTGTATCCACTTTGTATCAGTTTGATACCACTGCAACATAAAGACATTTAATCTAGGTTAAGTAGTGATCTATACTATCATGATAGGTTAAATGCATTGCATTGGTATCTTATGTTCATTTGTAATAATTATTAATAATTATTCATCAATATTATTAATAATAATTGGTAGACACTGGTATGCCATAATTATTGGTTTTTACTATAATATCATAATTCAGTACATAATTCACATCCATAATTAAGATAGATTACAGGGGTAGATTAGGGAACATTTTATGAGTTGATGCTGGAAGCTGTTGGGGATATCAAATAATATTTGTAATCACAGTCTCAATATCCACCACTCCTAGAGTGGATAAGCGATATCTTAAAATCAATAACGTAATCAGAATTGGACTGTATCTACACTTCAGGAACCTATTCCATTGCATGTGTAGGTTTAATTAGCTCTTCCACTTGTAAGTGGTCCTTTGTAATCAGAATTAGACTGATAAGTGGTGGCTATATCCACTGTATCTTAAAGTGGTCCTCTTCTTGGACAATTTAATCTCCATCCATTGGCAGTTATTGATTACATTCCAGGGCTAATTAGCATATACAGTTAATATCTGGACAAACACGTCTGTATTTTGTAATACCCACTTTTAAAAGTGAACCTATTCCATTGCATGTGTAGGTTTAATTAGCTCTTCCACTTAGTAAGTGGTCAATTGCATGTGTGATCTTCAATGACATGCAGAGGTAGTCCATTATATGTGTGAACATGAAACCACGTTTAGAAGTGGTTCTGTACGTCCCACTCTCCAAAGCGGATGACTTTACTATATATGATATCACTATATATATATGATATCACTATATATATATGATATTAATCAGTACCTATTAGACGACTGATTGTTGTTATGGTATCACTGATATGTACTTAATGCAGCATTTGTATTGTAATGTATTTGTATGTATACTTGTATGTATGATAAATGTATAACTGTCTTATAGAAAAAATGTGTAAAAATATGTCATATATCTAAAATCATCAAAATTGATGTATAGATTATTCCTATACAGTCAATATTCCCATGATTAAGAAACTAAACCAAAAAAAAATAAGGACGTGTTATAATATTATTTTTTTGGTTGTGATTCCTCAGTGTGGAAATGTCATGCAAGACTCTGTGGCCTCTTGACCAACATGTAAGGCTTTGTTTTAGTCATTATGTCAATTCTCTTGTTCGAGTTTCATTGGGGTAAGGAAAGGGTTAAAAATGATCGCCATCATCAGAAAGCTGGACAGGAATATCACCTGCTGTGGATAATTCTACCCCTGCTTAAAGGAATACTATAACATTAAAGGCATTGAAGACTCGCCCCAAACAGCGTGCCGCCATCTTTAAAAAGTTAACTTTCCGTTGCTTGCAGGTGAAGTTTTTCTCTTGTCGCTACAAAATGCAGACAGTAATGAAACTTGATACCTTGTTATTTTTATCTAGACCTGTGATGTCCATTGCTGCTATGTACACTGTGTTGTGGGTAGCTGTATTTACTGATTGTACACTAGTGTCTAATTACTGACGGTAGCAAGCTGTGTGTGTATTTTCTGGGATCGATGGTGGTGTCTAACACCTCCGTTACACCTCATTCGAAACTAGGTCAGATTACCGGCATTAGACATTTCTTTTTGCGCGAGTCTTCACACCCTTTAACTGCGGTGAAACTGTCACCACCAAAGTGTATCGTGACAGCTTGCTGCAATGACTAGTTCCATCTATGTCATTATATGCGAGTAACACATTGGTAGATCTTAAGGTAGATGTGTTAGTCTCTTTTGTGACGAAAAAATGGGGCTAACAGTGAAATTGTTATCAAAGACCAGCTCATACCAAAATGATTTCCATGAGGGTTGTTAGATTGACATAAAAATTTGACACCAAATTCTTTCATGCTGTGTCATATGTGACGTCACAAACTGTTTAATGTACGTTTAATGTAAATGTTTTGTTTTCAGTTGTTTTCTACTTGGTCATACCTTCTACATAGAAAATGCTTCAGCTGGATGGATACATTGCTACTGAGTTTATTATAATCATTGCTTGACAAATATTGACGAAAAAAGCTCTGAAAGTAGCATTTATGCCGCCTGCATTTAATTCCCTTCCTTTGCAACTTGAGAAATCGGTCTAAAGTCAATTTTCTTTGTGGATATATTATTATTGCTATGTATTTGATAGAGCGCACTACAATAGATCTATCCTTCCTATCTATTCTATATCCTTCCTCTGATGTTATTACATTGTTTATATCTTTCCTAGTTTCTTTATTGTTCATCACAGATAACTGCATAACAAAAGAATTTATGATTCATTCATTTCAGATTTGGTTTTAAAATCATAGAGAATGCAGTGATTTTGTAAATACTAATTTAAGAGGGTATAAAAAGTTAGTTAAAAAATCTTTTGCTACAAAAATTAACTTGAAGTGATAGTGATAGCTGTACAAATCTTTCCAGAAAGTAATAATAAAATTATTACCATTTTATTATGAGTTTTATTTGTTTTATTGATTACAATCTGTTTGGATACTATCTGAAGTTATCAGAAAGAGAGAGAGAGAGAGACAAAGAATAGTAAGCAGTCAATCTTTTCACTTTTCAGAGAACATCTTGATTTTCCTTGCCAATGTATAATATTTTTCAAAATGATTACAAAGATATATAGTAAAAATACATATCCTACCTATGAAACCCTTATATGCATCAATTAAGTCAACACTAATAATCAAAGGAGATTAACTGACTAAAGAAAAGGTAAAAATTTTGAAAAATATTCTGCTCTGTTCGTTACCTTTGCTGTCCAGAGTTGCATTTAAAGAATGATATGAGATATATGCAGGCATTGATTTGATGAAAATATGTGCCTGTTTATACACAGACAAAAAAATAAACTATTTTAAAGCTGGCATACACAAAGATGTGTAGACATCATAGGCAAACAATAACAATTGTACATGTATAAATTTCACCAATAGCACCATCTAGAAAAAAATTGTTGTTAAAAGTAATAAAATACTACTGTATATAACTAAGCTACAATGACGGAATTTCATGGCGTACAACTAGATGCACAGGTCAACACAATTATTGTTTTGTTTATATATCATCAACAATTAAGATACAAACCTTGGCAGAATGGTAAGAGTTAAACTTTGCTTTAAGTTGTGGAAAAGATGGAAGAGTTGTATAAAAAATTGCACAGTCATCACACACTTGCTGAGAAAGCATCTGGCTGTTTCTGTGAGATTATTAAACTTAACTGAAGGCACCACACTTTTAATCATCTTTCTCAATTTAGAGAAGCAATGACCTTGTTTTGACTTTGACCTTTATTTGACCTTTATTTGAGTCATTTACTGGTAAGAGTATTGCCGTCCGATTTTTGCCAAAAACTTCCAAAGTGCTCGTAGGGAACATCTAACCCCTATGTATCAATCCCAAACATTTAAGGAACATCATCGACATGTGAAAGGAAATCAACGTACAGAGAAAAATGCTAAGGGAGAGGAGCATCATGGGTAATAAGTAACTGCTTAACTTTGAACCTGTGTGACCATTCTTTGAATTTCTAGCATATTTGCTAGGTAAACACTGATAACCTTGATGAATGAATCGTTTGAAGAATGTCCTGTTTGCACATCTGAAACAAACAATTGTTACAACTCACAATAATAACATGCCCTTTCATTGTAAATAATATGCCACGGTCTGCATCATTATTCCTATTCTAGCTAAAAGTTCTTTGGTCTTTTGCATCCTACAGCAAGCTGATGAAGGTTTGTATTCTCAAGCATCAAGTCCTATTCTAGCCAAAAGTTCTTTGGTTTTTGCGTCCTACAGCTGATGAGGTTTTCATTCGCAAGCATGGAGTCCTATTCTAGCATCAGCTCTTTGATTTTTGCATCCTAAAGCTAACAGAGCATTGTATTTGCAAGTACAAAACATTTTTCTGAACTATGGAAGGAGCTAACAGTTCAGAAAAAATATGTTACATTTACAAATATATGGAAGACTTATGAAACAAATATATAATTCTGCTTTCATGAACTGTTCAGAACATGTGAGGAGCTATAACCTAATTGCACTTATATTGCATAAATACTGACTACATATTGAATGCTAAATACAAATTGAATATGTGCTGCATGAATGAGATGATGATTACTAAATACATATTGCAAGAATGAGATGATGATGATATAACGAGATAATAATGGCAATGTTAACAGCATAAAGCATTAAAATGACCTTTGACCTTAAGACCCCTTATGTAGCCTTAATATACACCAGTGAAATTAATTAAATATTCAAATTTTGTGGTTTTTGAAGGCTCTGGACTTTCTCATATATAAAATAATATGGTTCCTGTGTGTGCAATAAAATACATCTATGCAATTGTTGAGCAGGTTGCCCATTTTGCCATTTTATGAATACACAACATTCATTCATTATTTAAAACATCGTTTCCATAAATACTGAAAATCAAATAATCTACTATTAAACCTTAAATGTTTTGTGTGAAATATCTGAAGACAACAACAAGCAGATACATTCTTGTTTAAAACAATGTATAATAAATAAGTGCAAATAGCTTAAAAATGTTTAAAGATACAAATTTAAGTAAAAAAGAAATGTAAGTTTTTCAACAACAAATTGCAACTCCAGTCAAATCTTAACCTTCACTGTTATAAGGTGAAATAATCACTCCCAAATTCTTAAAAAACAGCCTCATTTTTTTTTCAAACAAGTACAAGAGGCTGCAGCATTCTGCATAGGATAATATTTAGTGCCAGCTGCATTTTCACGCAACCAATCACTGTTGGTCTGTCAAAATGTGCCGAGCTGCATTATCTGATATTGATTCAGCCTTGCTGCAGGGGATTTTGCAGTTGTAGAAGCTTTTTCTGTCCGAGACGATGCCTAACCAGCAGATACACAGTATCGTTAACCGAAAAAGGATATTGCCAAAAGTGGAACTTTTGCTCATTAATATAGAAATGAACAGATACAAAATGACTAACTATGCTATTCAAACAACTGTAAAATTGTGTTTGTGACTTTACAAATATATTAAAAAAGCACTTGTGAATTTTCCAAAAATTAAGCGTAAGACAATAAAAAATTTGACCAAACTTTGTGGCTTGGAATAAAAAATAAAAGTCCACTAATACCTCGCACTCTGACATATTTTGTCGTAGACTTCTGGGAAGGCGTCTTCACATTGCAAATCTTTGCGTACTTTATCGTAGAGGGAGTGGTCGAACATGACGCGAAACTCTTCTCTGGTCATGAAACAGTCGGCGTACAGCATCTGAAAACTATGAAATGGCAAAATATCCACATTAAGTACCATTTCAGGAGAAGAGTTTTTGACCAGGGAGCTATCACCAGTCAATTGATAAACATCAAGCAACATTGAAATAATATCTAGGTTCACAATGGAGCACATTGCAGTTTCAACAAGGAATTCTAGCCTCTTTTGATATTGAAGACACACTGTACCCATAAAACAGCTGGTTTCCCAAGCTTTCAATACTTAAACTTACGTGAGTTAATTCATGTATTCTGTCTGATTCACTTTGATGAGTAAAGTATTGCAATTAACGTTCTACGCAAACATTACTCAGTGTTTCTTCTCGAAGCCAAAAATCATGTGCAATTGATTACTGTTTTGTCCCTACAATCTGATATCACTTGTAAGCCCACACTGTGCCCACATTCATATATGCAGAGTAAGCTAGAATTTTGTAAATCTGCTTTTACAAGATACCAGCTGGCCTTTACTGATGTTTTGAGAGTTGCTTAATAGTGACAACTTTGTTTTTTAGACTACAATTAACAGATTTTATGATGTTTTAAAGGAAATGTTTAGGTTAAGGTCAACAGATTTTACCGAACCTACTCAATAATATTCAAATTAAGATTGCAATTTGACCAAACAGAGACATCATGCGGGGGAAAAAATTGACCGAAATAAAGGTTAATCAGCAAGAAACTAGTAAAGAGTGATTCAACTCTCGGCCAGACAGTATAACCCTGTTTAACCGTGACAAAAAGTTGGAAAATTTTCCATTTGACAAGATTACCATGGCACTGGCAAGTTGGTCCATTTTCTTTCAGTTCAACAGCACTAGGTGGTCACTTAAAAAAAATTTCTATTAAGCCGACATTTATTTTACAATTAATAAAAAACTGATTTACGCAGGTTATGAATGACCATGATGCATCTATTCTCACCCGTGTCGATCCCGCACAAATTTCTCAATCCTGCGCACGGTGTCTGAATAGTGAAAGTCGGCAGTACCAGGGTTGCCATAGGCACCGATATCTACATAGAGCTCCTCTTGGTTGCTATGGGGATGAACCATCCCTGGATTAGCTGGTAACTTGAAAGGACATATCCAAAGTGGATACATCTGCAAAGTAGTGGTATGGATACATTTAATTTTTTATCATATGATAAGTATATTATTTTTTCTTAAACAAAAGTGAAAATATACAGTAATATACAGTAAGATGGCTTCCTGGAGATTCACAGTTGGCTTGAGTATCATCATCCCCTCCATGAATTCTGGCAAAGACCCTCAAACTCAGATTGAATATCATGTATTGCACATAAATAAAATATTGGCCTTGCTATAGAGAGAACCATCATATGCAACTTACCTCACCCCCCCCAACTTCCCCCCTTCCAACCCCTTTTCCTTCTCGATCTAAAAAGGCCCAGGATAATAAATTAGCTGATACACTAGCTCCCATTGTGCCGAAAAATTGCTCCACCGCTTACCAAATCCCAATCAAAACAGGGCCTCCATTTTTTTGTCTTCAAACAATTGCAGTGAGAGTGTTATCTCAGCTGTTTTAAAACAACCATTTAATAGTAAAGAATTGGTATAGCTATCTCCTTGAGCTTAACGGATGTATACCAATACAACCATTACGGCACTATAGACATACCGACACACACATATATATACAAACTCTGCAAGACTTTTAGTAACCTGTTTCATTTGACTTTAAACCACCTTTATATTTGATACATAAAATCCCTTAATTATTGAAGTTCCACTAGCTAAATCAAATAAGTGAAGAATAGGTCAAAAGGTTTTAAAATTTTGGTTTGAGCCTTTGCTTGTCATTTATCGTAAACATATCGAGATGGCAAAGTGAGTGAGTGAACGAGTAGAGAATACTGTTACTACTCCTGTACATTACAACATTTCTAGAATTAACTGAATGTAGCCATCACCTACACATCTATTAAAGTTTTTCCCTTGGTGAACAAAACTAGCAACCTATCTAACTAAGTTTGATCATTAGCAGTCTCTTTATGAGTAATATTACTCAGTTGTGAACGATAATGTTTCCATAAAGTGACATCCAAATGCACAAAAAAAATAACTGAATAAATAAGGTGCTTTATTGCAGTGGAAATGATAGTCAATAAGCTCGTCAAATAAAGTCAAAATAAGATTATAATACTTTATAATACTTTTAATAACCAATGGTTGAATCACTTTCGGACAATTAATTTCAACACTTTCTTTAATACCTTGATTTCTTGATGAAAGCACTTGAGGGCATCTTCAAAGTCATCGAGAGGTACCAGCATATCCTGTACGATATGCCGCTTCTTATACAGCTCTCTCAAGGTCTTGGTTTGGGTGAGTTTTAGGAGCGATATTTTAATTGGCAAAAGCCAACCGAATAAGTACCTGAAGATGGGGTGGTTACCAAAAGGGATGATGTCCTGTTAGCATGGGGGAAAAAATTCAAAGAAGGTTGAAGATTTTCTAACACATTTGAGTATTAAAACCGTAAGAATTAAGATAAACTTCTTTTGTTAAATTGTAGAAGTGAGAGATACAGTGATGTGTGACAGCCTTGGCCCCTCTGAAAAACTCAAGCAGTTTAGCCATGGAGTAACAGATGGTTCAAGAGATTCATTGTACAAGGGTCCCCAAACGTCAAGGGGGCTTTCCAAGGGTTGGTTGCAAAATATTGACCAAACGGAAGGCAACTAACCAGCAGTCATGTTTGTCGAGAACAATTTAGTTGATTCAATATGCGCAACATACAGGAGCAGATCCCTTGCGGTTGGGGGGGGGGGTAGAATCAAAGGATAACCCCCATGTTATTTTACATTTTGATCAAAATTACTCAAGATTGTAAAAGATGCAGTTTAAAATATTGACAACAATAGAGCCCTTGTGCATCTATCTATTAGTATGCCCACTTACCCAAATAAAGTTTTCCTTGGAACCCTCCCCTAGGATAGACCACATGCTAAGATTCATGCCCCCTCCCCACCCCCCCCCAAAAAAAACCTAAATCTGGCTACAGGCCTAGGGTCAAGTGCATTTTAGATGAAGTGGGGTGAATGGCCCAAGCTCTAGCTTTGGAACTGGTGCTCCTCAAACCTTAGCTAAACCACAGAGTAAAATGGATTTATATTTATAGAAAATAATTTTCAAAGAAAACTGAGATGTGTTGAGGTTAAAGATACGTCATTAAATAATGTAGCTTATTATTATAATATCAAAGTTCTCAAATACTAAATAATGTAAAACCCAATTGAGTTACATGTGTAACAGGGAGAAAAAAGCGTGGCAACTTTTATGATGTAACATTCATTTATTACATATAGTATGAAATTTTGGTTTAGGGAAGTTATAAGGTATAAGGTTTGGGGAGGGGGTGGAGAAAGAGGGGGAGCAGGGGTAAGAGTCTTTTTGTTCCTATGAAAACTACAAAGTTATGTGATTATAAAGTTACATAAAGGGATACCACAGAATGAGATTTACATCAAGCAAGTAAGTTTCAATATGTAACTTGAAGAAGTAATTGGAAATGTGTCTGTCGTTCTCTGTCCCTACCATGTTCCCATTTTTTTCAACCAGGGAAAGCTAAAGATGTAGGTTGCAGAAAGTAGAGTGTTCACAAATATTTGCTGAGACTGTTCCCAGACTTCCAATATGAACATTTATGTGTTGCAGTAGTATTTTTCTGTGTTGCTGTATAGAATGTTAAGTTGTGTTCACTCATAGAAACAGAAAGTTTGTGGATTGGCCACCAACCCCATACCAATACTGACCTGAATTTTTGGGGGAAGGGGGGGTGGAGAGGGGTAGGTTGGGGTAGATTTGTTATCACTTACCTGCATTTCCCAGAAGATACTTCTAGAGTGTCGATGGTAGTAGTCTCTCAGTGGTATGTATTCTACGCAGTATCCAGTCTTCATAATACCTTCAACATGCTTGTAAAACCAGGGCTTGTAAAAATTACCAATCTTATTGATCTGTTGATTAATATTAGAGGGTGGAAAAGTGCCATGGTTGTTGCAACAAGATATTAGATTTTTAAATCTACTTTATCAATAAGGGATGGAAAAGTTACAAAAGGAATGTTTGTTAATGATCCATACAGAAAAGGTAAAAGCAAGTGCACAGACCGCATCGCATATAAAGCTATTTGGAGGAAATTCATTATTGGATTAGAAATGCTCTTTGTTCTACATGAAATCTTCAATTAGTTACTCCTTCCGGCTCAATATTAGGACTCATCCTGACTTGATGTTACAACTCAATATTAAGACTCAATATAACAACTTGTGAAAGCTGACTACTCCTTTGGCATATTATGATTAATTATTCAGCTACTTCCTTTTTAAGGACATAAAAATAGAACATCTAAGTCATACTTTGTCGGCCTCCACATCTTCTGTCAGCGTCCCTGTCATGACCACCGCCTCGTTTTCGCCAAACATCAGGCCTTCCACGAAATCGTTTCCATCTTCTTTACAGGTCTGCTCTTTGAAAACCTGAACCGTCTGCTGTCTGGTCTTAGTGGGACGGTACTCCAAACGGACGTAACTCTGAATCGGTACAATTCTGATGTCCACCGAGACAAGGAAACATAGCGTACCGTAAGACCAGGGTATGGAGTGAAATAAGTCAGCGTTTTCCTCCTGATGAGAAAATAATGTCGGACAGAAAAATAAAAGTCAAAAACATGGCACTCAAACATGATGTCCTTTCTTCATGAATAGAGATACTTATCTCATTAAATAAAATAATCCTGCCCCTTCATGTGAGATTTCCGAAACTTTTAACAAATCTTTGCAACGTTGTGTTATAAATACGGAAATACGGTATATATTCACTGAGTGATATCCCCGTTTAGTGTACACGTATTAGTTTTACACACCAAACCATAGAGGACTTATTTCTACAACATTGTGCAATAGTTTTACACACCAAACCATAGAGGACTTACTTCTACAACATTGTGAAATAGTTTTACACACCAAACCAGAGAGGACTTACTTCTACAACATTGTGCAATAGTTTTACACACCAAACCATAGAGGACTTACTTCTACAACATTGTGCAATAGTTTTACACACCAAACTATAGAGGACTTACTTCTACAACATTGTGCAATAGTTTTACACACCAAACCAGAGAGGACTTACTTCTACAACATTGTGCAATAGTTTTACACACCAAACCATAGAGGACTTACTTCTACAACATTGTGAAATAGTTTTACACACCAAACCAGAGAGGACTTACTTCTACAACATTGTGAAATAGTTTTACACACCAAACCAGAGAGGACTTACTTCTACAACATCGTACTCTAGCTTAACCCACCAACCCAGAGAAGACTTACTTCTACAACATTGTGCAATAGTTTTACACACCAAACCAGAGAGGACTTACTTCTACAACATCGTATTCTAGCTTAACCCACCAACCCAGAGAGGACTTACTTCTACAACATCGTACTCTAGCTTAACCCACCAACCCAGAGAAGACTTACTTCTACAACATTGTGCAATAGTTTTACACACCAAACCAGAGAGGACTTACTTCTACAACATCATACTCTAGCTTTACACACCAACCCAGAGAGGACTTACTTCTACAACATCGTACTCTAGCTTAACCCACCAACCCGAGAGGACTTACTTTTACAACATCGTACTCTAGCTTAATTACACACCAATTCTCACCTTGGAACACTTGACAACGTCTCCATTACCCAAGACAACTTCAAAAGCTTCACAGATGTGTTGGAATAGTCCATGTTTGTGAGACGAACTCTCGATGCCCACCCCCATCACCATACCACCTGGTTAAAAAAATAATAATAATAATAATAATAAATAAACAGTAAATGATTTATGTCAGTACCACCTCAAGTGCCAAAAAAAAAAACATGGAAGTTAATATTACATTCAGCAGACAAAAATAAAATTGCTAAGAAGTTCATTACTTTAGGATACAAGAAGCTATTCCCAGTAACAAATCTTTTGTAAGAGAAATCTCCTTTTACCAGCAGCCACTCCACAGCAAAACAGACAATACAGCAGAAACAAAGCTATTGTCAAAGGCAGCAGATTTTTATATTCCCATTTTAACTTTTTCATTTAGCATTAATTAATCTCATCAACCAAAACAATCACAATTTTTTTTGTCAACTTGCAGCTTTTCCACCATGTCTTGAAATGAAACTTAGCATTTCATGCTGATGATTTTGTATTATATGTGGGATTATATCGTACCAAAACAGGTATTATAATTGAATTTGTTATATTGTAAACTTACTACTGTTGGCAGATTACAGTACATCAATTACATAAAGACAGGTACAGGATTGAAGAACACAGAGCAACTTATATGAAACTATGCGAGGATTTTGCAAGGAAAGAAAGATAAAAGGATATCTTTACCGACTGTGAGATCGTCTAACTCTGGTAGTACTGGTAAGGACCACCCCATAGGGCTAAGTAAAGCTGTTATTTGGCCCATGGTCACAAGTGGTTCACATCTGACAATTCTCCCATCGGTATCGACGTCCAGGATATCCACCATGTTGATGTTTATGTTTCTGTGCGTCTTTTTGTATAATCCGACTCGCAGGCTCGTCGTCTGCCAACCCGGCCGAGCGGTACATAGCTTCTTCTGACTCCCGGACTTGATCCAGTCCTTGATCTGTGAGAGAGGATGCAGAACTCGAGTTTAATGTCAGAGAGAGTACCGTACATATATTACTATACACTACCCACCAGTCACACGTTTTTTGAGATTATTGAAACACTTATTTTCAAGGGATTAATTTCAGACCTTTTGAAATATGTTTGGGTGAGGCCGAGAGTGAAGAGGTTAAATATAATTTTAAGTTATACTTACTCTCGACAACTATGTTTCTAAATGATCCTCCGACGAACCAGTCGCCCCTCTGACTATTTTAATTGACTGGTTCAACTCTCCAGTAATTGGCCTAGATGTGTGAGCTGTGTATGGTCAAAGTATGGCTTCGCAACTATAGCGCTAGCGCGAGGTAGATCTACCGAATAAATATGATGCAGACTAGACACGCAATAACTCCTAATAAGTAAGGCAATACAAATATAAATGTAGTATCCACCCTCTCCTATAACCACTCTCTTAATGAGATAAACACAGGGTGAACATGCCCTGAGTAAACTGCAATGTCTAAGGTAAAAGATGTAAATAAGTAATAACTGTTGTCAGTATCTTAACTGTCTGCAGAACATGAGGAGAAGAGGTTGAGTGGCCATATGTGTGTCCCTTATATACCAGCGTAGGTACTTTCAAAGGTAACCTAATTAGCATGTGTATAGAAACTATACAAAGTGGATGAATAATTCCATCAATGCAATCTGGATTACTCTAACCAGAGGCTTATTAGAGGGGGTAAGTAAACAAACAAAGTTGACCAGTATAATATGGTCACTAAAAGAGTGCTCATACTGTAGGCCTAAGTTTTACATGGCAATGAAGTTAAGTTGGGAAGTACATGCCAAGTTTGGTACGTTCCCAATGAAATGAGTATAGTTACTTTTTGTCAAGCTCTCAGCTCAGATGAGACAAAAAATCATGTTGTACAAAATGACACCGCGTAACTATAAAATTTTGCTCTCTGCTCTCACCCTACGAAGACAGTCTGAGAATGAAATCAGTGTGAATGAGAAGAGGAATAAAATATCCAAAAATTAGCACAATCACTCTGGGAAAAAAAAAACTGACGTTATCTTTGTTTACCTGTTGGGACACTCCATCTACCCTCCATTGATGTCTCTGTGGTGCGCTCTTGAGTTTAAAGACGAGGAGATTGCGAAGATACAGGACTGCAGAATAGACCAACGAGATGGGGAGCAGTCCCAAGCACACGAAGATCCAACGATAATGTTTCATCATATGTTCTGTACCTTTGACATATGAAAAGAGTATAAAACTGCTCAGCAGTCCCGTACCAAGTGACAGCCACAACATCTTGAGGAGCTAAAGGAGAAGAAGAACGAAAAGTCTCTTTTACAGTGTTCTAAGAGTGAAGTAAATTTGCTGCAAGCTGCTGCCAATTGCTATAAAAAAAAATATTGCAAATGGCAAAACAATCAACTTTTAATGGCTTTAAAGTCACCCTGAGTTGATATCCCCATATGACCATCCTCTATAAGAATGATTTGTCAGATTAGAATAAACCCACAGGAAAGAACTTTAGCTTAGTGATTCCTTACCCATATTTACAATTTTTTACATTTCAGACTGTATAACTTCTGTTGTTCTCAAATGACCTTTGACCTCTGCACAAAACAGTAAGGTTCTTATACTCAATGAAGAGGTTACACTGTACATATATTACGCTATGTTTCAAGTATATCCATGCTTTTCTCTTTGAGTTAGCGAGTTGACAAGGTTTTCAGAATTACACCTCTACTGACCTAGCTGCAAAACATTAGGGTTACCTGTACTATACATACTGTACAGTCGGTGGATAAACAGACCGTTTTCAAAGTAATAGGTTTTGATTTTAAATTTTTCAGAATTCGGCCTCTGTTGACCTCAAATGACCTCTGCAGACAATGATAGTGTTCATTATACACAATAAAGTGGATACACTGTGCAAATATTAAAACATGTACAAAGTAAATCCAAGCTTTCTCGTTTGAGTCTAAAAGCCAAGGCATCAAATACCCACAAAAATCACCATCGCCAAGATTCATATTGTCTCCATCGATGAATGAAAAGAATAAAAATATACTTGGAGAATTATTGACTGGGTTAACCTAACAACGTTTAATGGTAAATTAAACTTACTGTACATGCATCTTTAAATGAATCACAACTTACATGCTTATATGCTAATAATCACTTGTTGAAAACTGACTATTAACAATCTCAGTAACTTAATATTGGCTTGCTCAGCGACAGCAGTACCTCAGGCCGATGGGATATCACCATTCATCATTTTTATGCGGTAACCAACTTGGAAATTTGCAGAAATCTGATTTCACTTCTTTTGTAATTCCCACAGGTCTGCTAGATATTTCGTATTATCTGTGTATGGAAGAAATCAAAGTGAATTGTTTTACTGCGATTTAAAACCATCAACCTCAGGACTTGTATCACAACACAATGTTCACTAAGGGAGTGTTAGCTCAGTGGTTCCAAATGATCAAAATAAAATACTAACAATTAAAAAAAGGAAAAACGACAATTAAAATGGGTTATGGCCAAGGGGGGACTTGGTCTAGTGATCGCCGTCCTGGGGGAGGGGTCTAAGGGGAGGGGGTGAACCCCTCCCTTATTGAGATTTGTTTGAAGTTAAGGAAAGCCTAGATGCAAAATGGTGCTATATTTCTCAATTTTGTAGGTTACAATAATCCTTTAAAAAAAGACCCAAAAATAACTTCCAGAAGCAACACTTGATTAAACTGAGGACAGTTAAGACAATAACACGAGCACATGTCATGTCTACGAAAGTAGGAGCCTACGCAGTTCGCTGCCTCTGGCAGCCACACCATCAAAGATATTTTTAGTGTCAAGTTTGGCCAAGATCCTGTTTTCCACAGACATCAACATGAAAGCCTCAAGATATGTTCTTGTGTCATTGTACTTCATCAAACAGTTTTTGAGTCTCTTCAAGGCAGAGAAAGAATGTTCACATGCCACTTGAGACACAGGTAGCGTTACCAGCAGCTTGTAGGCAAGCCCAATGCTCTTGTAAGCATCGGTGAAAAGGTTGGAGCACCTTTTAGCAGCAGAGATCGAGGACAGTCTTACATGACGTCTGTATTCTATTAACTACTGTGAAAAATGGCTGTAAATTTTACCAGGCTCCCCAGCCCACCAGCCCATCAGGCCACCGGGCATTGCCCAAATGCCTGTGTGGCCAGTTCGCCACTGGTTATGGCCCATCCATTCCTTAAGGGGAGTGTTAGCTCAGTGGCTAACGCCAGTGCCTTTCAATCATAAGGTCCCGAGTTCGAGTCACTCCAAGATTAATGTATGTTGTCCAGTTACAGAGTTGTTGACAATTGACAATTCATAATCATGGACGTTAAAATATGAATCTAAGAGACTGGCTTCGGTCAGCTTGCGGCTTTGATAGCCAATAATGGCTTCTTCGCGAGGATCTTAAATACATACACACATACACCCATACACCCATACATACACACACATACATACATACACACACACAATACAACTATTTATTATGTAAAACATATCTTAAAAGATGAAATGTACAACATAAACAGGGATAGGATTCTGAAACCTTCATCAATCTTTTTCAAGAAAATGTTTGTAGGTTTACTGACAGAACTTGGATTTGGATGGAGGGGGGGGGGGTGGGGACATAATAGGACTTTTATTGTCTTACCAACCTATTGAGTGTTCTTGAAAATAAATGTTCCTTGTACATGCACACTATTTTGCCTTTTTAAGAAAAGTAGCTTATTTAATACAAAACATTTCTCAATGGGGAAGAGAGCATCCCTCGCCTTGGACACCTCACCCAAGTCCCTGAGACAAGCCCTCCACTTGGAACCTTCCCCCAGATCACCAATCTGTAACTTAAAATCTTACTCCACCCCCACCTCCCCCCCCCCCCGCCCCTCCATCCTCCTATAAAAATAAAATTGGGCATGTAGTTGGTATACATTCTAGCTATCACAGTGAATTAACAGAATAACCCTCAACATTACATATCAAGCACAACTTTACAATAGCACAATTAGCAAATAGTTGAATTACAAGTGCATCTCTGTCCACATGGTGCTGCAATAAGTGGTATTGCTTGGAATATTAATCATGGCTTTAAAATATAGCTGGCCAAAAATTAAAGGGTGTGAAGACTCGCGCAAAAAGGAACGTCTAATGCCGGTAATCTGACCTAGTTTCGAATGAGGTGTAATTGAAGTGTTAGACACCACCATCGGTCCCAGAAAATACACACACAGCTTGCTACCGTCAGTAATTAGACACTAGTGTACAGTCAGTACATACAGCTGGGGTCAATACCCACATCACAGTGTATGAACGATACAGCGATGGACAACTCAGGTCCAGCTAAAGATAACAAGGTATCACGTTTCATTACTGTCTGCATTTTGTAGCGACACGAACAAAACGTCACAAGCAACAGAATGTTAACTTTCTCAGATGGCCGCACGCGGTTTGGGGCGAGTCTTCAATGCCTTTAATCATGGCTTTAAAATATAGCTGGCCAATAATTAAGCTAGGACTAACATCATCTTCTTTAGCAGAGCTGTGGACTCAAACCTCAAATTTTATGTAAACGGAAGAACAGCACAGGGATATCTTTGTCCTTCTGCTTGAGCACTTACTGAAACGTTCATTACCAATTTCAACCCCATTTCCATCAAAATATGAACCTAAGCAAATCAGGAAAAGTTTAGCCTACATGGCCTTCAAACAAGCCATGTGCTGCAGTGTTTCTGACAATTTTTTTAACCTTACTCTTAAGAGAGGAAAACAAACAGCTCATTAAAGATTTATTTTAAGGAGACAAACAGCCAAAGCTACTAATACTATAACTAGTAACTGGTGGACACATGCCAAAATTCCACTTTGCAATGGCCCCTTTCACCCAGGCCCCACACGACTGACTAAGCCTAAGCTAACACTAACAGTAACACCAAGGCTGATTGCAATATAGAGATATTTCCACATAGTAGTGGTACTTCAATTGGCGCTTCCTGTTTCGGATTCCTTTCATTTGAATGCATACTGCCATTCAGCATAGTGATATGTTGCCTAGCCTAACTAAGCCTAACTTAATTATAGTTACACTCAAGGGCTTGTTGACATCTTAAAATTGTTGTACCCTAATTCACCGTGGCAGAGCGTTAGCATGAGCAACCAGTAAGTTCAACCTTCCCTGATATCTAACTAACGCTAGCTTTGCTCAGTTTGTAGGCTTAAGTGAAGTTTGACCTGGTTGTGCTGTAGCTTAGGTCTATCTTCCGCAATTACATTGCCCTTCAAATTTCGCCCAGGCAAGCCACTTCGATCTCTGATCCGCTAGGCTACCCTTAATACCCAAGCCGGAACTTGTGGATGGGTACTACGCACTGTATAATAGTCGAGTCCCGAAAAATAAGTGCACACATTTACATGATATCAAAATGACGTAATCAGTGCCAACTTCCTGTAGCTCAGAAAGAAATTGGTTACTCTTTCAAGTTATTGTGCAGTGCGTAGCGCATTGAGGAGAAGTACAACTTGCAGAAAGTTTCACACTTGTCTGGACGTATATGACAAGCCAAATTTTGAGATAAACTTTGAGTTTCGGCGATAAATCGGGAATATCGATGTCGTTAATAGGGTTGTGGTCAGTGGCGGACTGGCCACACGGGCATTTGGGCAATGCCCGGTGGGCCGGTGGACCGATGGGCCGGTGGGCTGGGGAGCCTGGTAAAATTTACAGCCCATTTTCAAATTAGTTAATAGAATACAGACGGGCTGTGTAGAAATATATTTTTAACTGTGGGCATCAGTAATGTAAATCGATCTATGCTGCTATAAGGTGCTCCTCAAGTTGAACCTTTTCACCGATGCTTACAAGAGCATTGGGCTTGCCTACAAGCTGCTGGTAACGCTACCTGTGTCACAAGTGGCATGTGAACGTTCTCTTTCTGCCTTGAAGAGAATAAAAAACCGTTTGAGAAGAACAATGACACAAGAACATATCTTGAGGCGTTCATGTTGATGTCTGTGGAAAAAAGGATCTTGGCCAAACTTGACACTAAAAATATCTTTGATGGTGTGGCTGCCAGAAGCAGCGACTGCATAGGCTCCTACTCTCGTAGACATGACATTAGTGGATTTTATTTAGGGTTTTTTTTCAATTTTTTCAAGCATGGTGTCACAAATGTCTTGAAAAACTCATTAAAATCCAGTCTAGAACATATATTTTTGTCTATTTTTGTTTACGTTTTTAACTTTCCTCAGTTTAATCAAGTGTTGCTTCTGGAAATTATTTTTGGGTCTTTTTTGAAGGATTATTGTAACCTACAAAATTGAATATAGCACCATTTTGCATCTAGGCATTCCTTAACTACAAACAAATCTCAATGGGGAGGGGGTCACCCCTCCCCTTAGACCCCTCCCCCAGGACGGCGATCACTAGTAAGTAACATATCAATGAATAATGGGCCGGTCTAGGTGAAAAAAGGCCCGGGCCGGTTTTAAGACCCAGTCCTCCCCTGGTCGTGGTACATATTATACTACATATATGTACAAGATGCAATCAGAGCCTTTCCTATACTGGTGCCGTATAAGGTCTGTTGTACCATGGAGCTATAAACAGATCGCACATTCGAATTACCCGGGTACCGCACATTCGATATAACGGTATCGCACATTCGATTGATCAGTACCTCACATTCGATTGAACGGTACCGCACATTCGATTAACGGTACCGCACCTTCGATTGATCGGTTCCGCTTATAGCTCCATGGTTGTACCAATGTCAGAAACACAGCTTTCTGGGGGAAAAGGTAAAGTATCATTTAGAATTTGTCTTTTGGTTATTTTTTTGGAACTAATCTTCTTCTATTCAACGAAAATTGACTACAAGATTGCCAAAAAGCATTGCCAATCAACTATAAACGTCTCAACTATATTTCTTACCGAGTTCCATGGAACTCTTTTCCTGAGGTTGCGGTCTCTGCAACTTCATTGGATAACTTCAAGGCAAAATTGGACAACCACTGGAAGCTAAATGATGAGGAACTGTATAGTTTTTAGGCATTTGGAGTTGTACAGCATATCGTTAGTGTGCAGTGCTGTTAGTTTACTCTGTTGTTTGTGAAATGTTCGATCTGTTTTGTACTGAAGTTGGGAGGGTTTAAAAAGGACTTGACCTTTCATGAAAATTGCTCTTTTTTCAATCACCTATGTTAACATCTTCAGTTAATTTCTTTGTTTTTCTTTGCAAGGATCTGGTAATGTCTTCTTCCCAATTCGATCAAGGTCGAACGTATTCCCTAAACACTTAAAACCAAAGTCGACTGAGTAGGTAAATTAGTCGTCAGTGATGTCTTGCGAAAGTATAATTTTCCCCGATTGAAGTGATTAGAATATTACGGTATCTTTATTAAGGTAACACAATTTAACCAAAGTTTACATGCTAACAGCAATGATATGATATCTTCAGCATTTTCTTAAGTTGTCAAGCTATTTAGTACGGTACTTCATGCATATGCACGGGCAGATGAGATGGGACAATTTTTAATATACTGTATACTTTCATGTCCCGTTTTCGGAGCACACGTATAGTGTCAGTATATGAGCAGTATACGAATATCCTGTTTCTATCAGATAAAGGTTAGGAACTGTTTGTATACTTTCAATGCGAGTGCTTTGAAGCTTGATATGGGAGGTCCGTTTTAGAGAGGTATTAGCATTAGGAATTTGTCCCAACTGGCTGAATAAAAAAAAACAGATTTTCGTGATCTTCTCTAAGGCGCCAATTTCCTTATACATGCAGTAGTATACAACCATTCCTTTCCTGAGCTGATTTATATGAGGTGCCTTAATTACCAACAGAGTGAGTGGGTTACTTTAACATGGCACTGCTCCTTTAATTTGGCTAAAATTAACCGTGGCACATGAAAATAACAATTAATGTAGACATATCTCTATAGGTGATATATCCTCAGACACAACAATGATTGGAAATTACACACAATACATATGCAATTTATCTCTTGACATACGTATAAAATGTAACACCACTGGAGGGTCTCACTTTCATATAACCCTATCAACTTTGTTTCCAAATGTATTATCAAGAATAAATGGCAGCTCAACAATTGAGTTAACATTTGGATGCCTCAACTCGATCTTTCTATACATTATACTGAAACAATTTAACAAGATCCAGTGGGATACAAGTCAGTACCAACCCCTACACAGGTATAATGTGTGCAACAATTACATTTAGCGACACATGGGCGCAGCCATTTTAAAACCAATGCTTCGGTGAGGACGATCCGAGGAATATTTAGCAAACACCTCTACAGTCACTAACACATACTGCCTAAGGGCAATTTAACCAGATCATGAGGCTCCAAAGCTTACAATACGATACACTTGCCAATCTGGGTATAACTTCAACATGTGAACATATACAAACATAAATATTAGAGGGTCATTCGCCACTCGGCGATGCCAACTGACCACTTGGTTATTACATAAGATCTCATATCACAAGCAGTAGTCTAAGAAAGATACTTGCTATCGCTAATAAAATACAGGGTATTTACCCTCGACTTAATCAATCTTCAGAAGAATACAAATGGAATACATATTTACCTCATAGAGCTTTTAAGTTGCTATAAAAGGTGAAAATACAAGTTTTTGATATATTACATATAAATGAACAGTGTGTGACTACAGATTACGAGAGAAAGTTAACTTTGGTTGGAAATTTTGCGGGTTGTCCAATCCTCAATCAAGGACCTGTTCCCCAAAAAGGTAAAAGAATTGTAGCGAAATTTTATCATCAATTTTAAAACATTTGCACTTCACCACAGTTTGTTTACAATTGTCAGCTGATTTTACTACACAACCATCAGTTGCCCTTCACCATCAACAGACCAGCAATTCCTTTTGAAACCATCTCTTTTGTTCACCACTGGTCAGCCTATTCAACATTGTCACTCAATAGAATTTAGATCAGGCAAGCTCACTCTTGTTGAAATACCTTCACTACTGTACCCTAGTAGTTGAGAATCAAAGACATTTTACAAGAAATTTCTCGAGAGATTAGGAATCTCTCACAAGCTTTTTCTGGTGATTTTTTTCTCATTTATCCAAATTCTCGCAAGAAGTTTTGTTTCTCATGAGAAATTTCTCGTGAGAAGTGCTGTCTCTCATGTGTAACTACTCGCGAGAAGTTTCTCGTAACATTTTCTCATGAGAATTTAGATTTCTCATGTGCTCAAAATCTCACGAGGAATTTCAAGTGAGGAATTTTTATAATGGAAGAAGTGTTGGCGCATGTTTTATGGAACCTAGTCACATTTGGCAAATTCAGAATGTCTCAATCATTATCAGAAATTCGTTTAATATTGGAATGACAAAGTCACATAGCATTAAAATTCCTGACTTATACACAGGAGTGTTCGTCCAATTGTAATCCTGCTAATCATGCTACTATATATTTGCAAATTGTTCCGTATACGTTTGCAACATGTATGGCTTTCATGCAACCTTCATCTCAGTTGTACAGCCTAACTTGAAATGCACGCAATGCGGGTAAAACACTATAGGCTAAATGTATAGTATACTGTTGGGATATGTATTTATTGCTGTATTATTATCTATAGTCTTACAATATATATATTATAGAGTATTAAAATAGAATGTCCAAAGGATCGACAAATTATGCGAATTCCTGTCGTAACGTCAGTGTTACATTATACTATTTTTATTAGTACGTAAGGACTCGATCGTAAAGTACTCATCCTGGGCGAGCACCAAGTACGGTACTTTCAATCGAATATCGAGTACAAGTACCAGTACTTAAGCGTCCGAGTACTGAATGACAAGTCCGAGTAATTTATCATCCGGGTACTTTTCATCGACTTCTGCTTACCGGGTACTTGCACACACAAAAAACAAGTACGCGAGTACAACAGCCTACTGGAAATATTGAAGTCTAATCTGCAAATTCAACGAAAATGATGGTTTAAAGGGAAAACAAATATGAGGCATGTTTATATGTTCTTATTCACTTTAACTCCGCTCTCCGTTAATTTTCCGTATTCCGTTGAACAGTTGCTTGGTTTCCTTTCGATGTTACGAGCAATTCTTTCACTGAGTTTAGTCTCGATCTGAACTCTGCATGGACAGTGGTTGGTGATCACTATTTAGTTGCGATAATTTTTTGTTCACCTATTGGAACGATTATCCACTGAGTGTAAACTGAAATTTACTATCTTGGTAACTTGTCTCAGTTTTGAGTGTATATAGGGCCTACCTAAATATTACTGTTCAGACGTCTTATAACAACCCTTTCGTTAAATCTGAGGTTGATTCGACCATTAATGATTCCTATGTGGAGAAAAGTTGACGGAACATGGTCGAGTCATTTTACTTTAAAAAAAAAATAATAATTACTCGAATCAATGTCCTTTAAAACGCTGCCATAATTACATGGAAATTCCTTGTTAATTAAATTAATTATTTTTTTAGAATAACAAGCACACGAGAACGCAATATATCCAACAACATCAAAAAACAGCACTATGTAGGTCTAAATTTAACATATGTTTTCCACCTAACAAACATTTACAAAACACTTAGAAGAAAGTACTACTGAAGGTGTCTTAACAAAATAGTTCCCGCAATAGTAAACGTAAACCGAGAAAGTTTAGTGATCATCTGGCTTTAATTAGTTGTGGTAGTGATCGAGTCATATCCACTCTTTTGTATTAAATCGATTGATTTGTTTGCTAACATTTGTACCTAATCTCCTTCAACAGCAGGAAGATTCGGCTAAACATCCCATTATTTTTCATTGTTCAAATTCGCGTGCCCTAACCCTAACAATACCCCTGAACAATATAATTCTTTACGGGGAGGACATCTATTGAAATGACATCTGAAGACTTGCAAGGAATTCCTTTGTTCACGTCCTCAATCAGAATACAAAACACATACGCGCGCACATCCTCAAATTTCCATTTGTATGTATGTATGTGTTTTAGATCCCCCTGCAAGCAGGAACTCGCGGAGAAACCATTACTGGCTTATCAAAGCCGCAAGCTGACCGAAGTCAGTCTCTTAGATTCATATTTAACGTCCATGATTATTAATTGTCAATTGTCAACAACTCTGTAACTGGACAACATATACATTACAATCTTGGAGTGACTCGAACTCGGGACCTAATGATTTAAAGGCACCGGCGTTAGCCACCGAGCTAACACTCCCCTTAATGAATGGATGGACCATAACCCATTTTATTTTTATGTTTTCTTTGTCTAATTGTTAGTATTTTATTTTATAATTTGGAATACAGGTATATGTGTATATGTCCTCGTGCTAAATTAGAAATTTACACTAAACATATTTAGCTCACAGTCTTAAAAATGTTGCGTTTCGTTTGCTCCATTATTATTTAGGTTGACTTGATATGAAAAGAAAAGAACTTGTTTATACAAGTCAATTTTCTGAATTTTGTCATCTTGTCGAGATGGTAGTAAGTGTGCAACTCGTCAATTTGCAGAAAATTGATGAATTGACGAGATCCGTTATCTCGTCAAAACGTCAATTTTCTGAATTTTGTCACGTTACCATCTCGTCAACTCGTCAATTTGCAGACAATTGTCGTTTTGTCAAGTTGGTAACTCGTCAATGCAATGTCCCTTCTACGCTTCCGTAGTCTTGTGATACGATGCTGTAATACACACTTGGCCAGGTAATTGCAGCTTCTAGTTCCGGTTAGGTAACATACTCAAAATAATTGTGTTTTTTTTTCTATCGACTTAAGTTATTGCTCTCTTTGCTGGCGTGAACCAATCCAACATAGGTACTTATCGATATATGGGGGTTAAGTCATGCTACACTGAATGTCCGCTGACATATAAATGCATCGTTGAAGTGAAGTAGTCAATCAGTTTGGATCCTCGCCTCATTCAGTACAGACTGTTGCTCGATTTATCTGGCCATATCATCGGTGAGTAAAAATACATTCTCTCTTCTTTTTCCTTCTTTTTATTCCAATATCTTCCTTATTTTCTTCTTATACATTGACTTTCAATCACGATAGTTGTCTACTTTTGTTAAAATTTCCAAAACGAAGATAATGAACGAAGACATTGGAAACAGGTAACACAGGCCTACACATGTACGCTCCGTTTTTCTTTGTACAATTTATTCGGCAGCACATGTGCACAAAAGTGACATAACAGTTGTCGGAAGTGAAGGGGTGGGGGGAGCAGTGTTTCTAAAACAACAGAAGCAATGCGTAGACAAATCATAGTAATTAAAAAGTACAAATTCATAGTTAACGTTATACAGGTCATAGTTTTTTTTTTCCAGAACGCAACTTTACAGAGAAAATTTCGATTCTGCAATTAATGTGTTTCATTAAAGAGTATCACATTATTAATGTATCAGGTGTCAAATAAATTGATCATAAATATTCTCAGTGTTTCAAAATTGTCCAAAATGTTTCAAGACAAACAAATTTCAATCAGTTTTTTCTTTAATACAATAATCCATGATGTTTAGAGGACCTATAGATGGTAGCAGCGCTATCCGAATGGCAGCTCTACAACAGTGCTCCTCAATGTTTTGGCAATAACCTGTGTTATATTGTTTGGAAAGTTGCCGTGTTTTTCAGTATTTGTTGTGTTTGTTATTCTGTTGGATATGGACATGTTTTAGTGACTTTTGTACTTGGAATTACTACTGGGTATTTGTATGAAAAATCTTAGACTTTCTGTCCTTACTATAGTGTTAAGAGAATGCATGCAGTAACCATTAAACACACAAGAGAATTTCTTCTTGCTGTAGAGAAATCTGTTAAGTCTTGTGTGAGCATTCAGCCATGGAAAAAGACAATAGATGATTTAACTCTATTCAGGAGACCCACTCGTAGAGGAACAAAGGCTGCATGGCATTAAATTCAGGAGATGCATACCAGTGCATATAAATAGAGATTGTGCTAAACGGAATAACAAAATCAATGAGGGTAAACAATCAGGGATAAATTTCAACAATCTAATTCAGCTACCTACCAACAATGTAATTCAGCTATACCTACAGGACTCAACGAAACATACCATAGTGATATGCAATATGAAATTCAAACTGTAATTAAACCAAGGCTTTTGAACCACGTTAGAACTATCAAAACGCACCGCAATAATTTACATGTCATTCAAAAGGATCATAAATTTAAATTCAATAACCAGCATACCAAGCCGCTAATACTTAGTGTTCTTACAAAATGTTCGCTCCATCAGCAATAAAGCAATATCTGTTTCTGACTTTGTTGTATCGAATGATATTGATATTTTAGCACAAACTGAAACATGGCTGGAAAATGTGACTGACAGCTTTGTAATAGGTAACCTTGTCCCTACGGGTTATGAATTTGAGCATGTCCCCCGTTCCACCGGAAAGACTGGAGGAGGGGTTGGGGTGCTGTTTAAATCTGGATTATCACTAAAGATTAACACCTCGACTAAGGATAATCTCTACACGCAGTTTGAGCATATGGATTGCTGTATCAGCACTGGTGATTTACAATTTGCATTAGACTAAGTGTTATCTACCGACCCCCTCCCTCTTCTAAAAATGGATTCAAGAATTCCATTTTTTTTTGGATGAATGGGCACTTTATCTAGAAAGTATTACTGCCATGAAAGATGTTGTGACCATCGTTGGTGATTTGAACTTTCACCTGGATAACCCTAATGATGTTGATTCACAGAAGTTTTCTAGACTTTTAAATGTCCATGGTTTAAAACAACATGTCGTTGGTGCAACACATCGTGCTCGATATACCCTGGATGTAGTGATAACCCGAGAACACAGTGACATAACTGTATGGTTCACGATCTGTTGTTGACGCATGTGTTGGTAATATGAATGGAAATTTGACTTGTGATCATTACGCTTATAAGTCTCAACATCAGTACGCATAAACCAGATCACATTCGCAAAGTTACAACGTTCAGAAAGTTTCGTGATATCAATGTTCCTGATTTTATCGAGGACATCAAACAATGTGAAACCTTAATGAATGTCAATCAGTCGGTTGAGGAGCTATAGTGGCTGCCTACATTAATCATTTGAGCAAATTAGTTGAATCGCCATGCACCAGAATGTACCAAGACAATTACTTTACGACCCAATACCCGCCATGGTACACAGACACACTCAGACATGCAAAACATGAACGAAGAAAGGCTGAAAGAAACTGGAGGACGACTCGTCTTACTGTCCACTGGCAAATTTATAGAAACCAATGTAAAGTTGTTAATAAACTTCTAGTTCAAGAAAAACGGAACTATTATTGCAACAAAATTGCAAAATTTTCGATTTCCCATTTGCAGTTTTTATACAATTTATTGTCAGATGGTATATAACAATTTTCTACCCTTTTTTATACCTTACATTAACGATTTATATATTTTGTATATCATGTTTGTTTGTATTTTACTGTAAGCGCCTTAGAGCAATTTCTGATTGGATAAGGCGCAATAGAAATTTGTTAAAAAATAAATAATATCAATAAATAAATAAAATAATAGTTCATCACGCAAACTTTGTCGAATCAGCTGATAGCAAGATCGGTTGGTTCATGCTATCATAATCATTTTAAAATAATTCCACCTGATAAATTTGATTCGCCATGGCTTGGGACTAGTTGTTTATGCAACGGTTAGTATACACATAATGAATGGTTATGAGTGCAATAGTGCAAATATTTCATGAGTTGAGAGATGGAATGTTCCATTCAACGAGGCGCAGCCGAGTTGAATGGAACAAATTACATCTTTCAACGAATGAAATATTTTCACTATTGCACGAATGGAAACCATTCATTATTTGTTTTATACAACACCTTCAAATTTGGATATAATTGGATGTAAAATGCACTCATGCAACAGATTGTTTTGTACAGACAGGTTTCTCTGCTCTCTTACCATTGAAAAAAAGTGCTACCAAAAAAGTATAATGCATGGTTCTATCATCATAGCGTGCAATAGAGCGGATTTTGCACGCAATCGACGAGCAATTGACCAATCAAAAGGCCGGAATATATTTAGGCGTTGTATAACATGTTATGATCATGTCACTGAATAGATGTGGAACCCTTGTGAAAGTGAGTGTGTGCAAAGCTGTAATTATAACGAATTGACAACATGTTTGAAAACTAGTTTGTACTAGTTTGTAGTTTGTACAAACTAGTTTGTAGTTTGTTAGGGCGTCAATCCGTAGTCACGGGTAGGGGGGGGGGCACAGAAATTATACATGCAAACAAACACACATAATATACGCACATACATACACGCATACACCATACAATCACACATGCATACATACATACATACATACAAATACATATAATATATGCATGGCTTAGAGCTCCCCTTCATTTCATTTTCATTTATTCAATCCAGTATAATTATAAAATATTTATAAAAAGGAGTACAAACATAAAATATATTAATATAAAAATATGTTAAGATTTTATAAGATGTTAAGATGATACAAGATAAATGATCAATTTCTGTAATATTAACAGATTAATAGACGCAATTTAAAAACAAAAGATTAATTGTGATGTGATCCCAAAGCTAGTAAGTAAATTTCCCAACACTTCGGCCCATACAGCCGGTGTATAGTTATATAGGTTCATCGGTTTCAATAACGTGAGCGGATGAGAGCCATTCAAATGTGTCTCTAGATATAGGTAAAGGCAGATGTGACGTCATTCTATTGATTTACTCCCCATCATTCAGGATCCGCCGTTAAATACACATTATTACAGTCCAGGTACTGTGTATAGATGCGACAAGCATGTTCTAATCTTTATGTCATACTTTGTTTTTTACTAGGGAGAGGGCGGTCGTAATAAGTGTCGTGACTGTAATATTACTAATGGTATTGGGAAAGGATAAAATAACAGAGGATAAGTTGAAAAGATTTTTTTCTTCATTTATTGGTCTAGTTCCGAGGATATGGAAACAAAGCAAAACAATATAATAACAACATAATAACTCAATGAACAAACAAACAGAAATTGTAATGAACCAGGCATATATTGTATAGACTTTGACATGGCATTCTAGAGCCACCGACACCGAGGTGAGGGCGAGGGCATTGCCCCCAATAATTTTCAAACCAATGATTTTCAAATAGACCTTTTTTAACTTGTAAAGTTGGTGAAATTTTGACAACTTTTGTCTTGGCCTTTTTGTCTTAAAGGATGAATGTAAAAATCTACTTCTTTAACGTATGAAGCGGTGCAGAAAATATAACAATAATCTGATATTATTTTTCCATGTACTAGAATCAATCTTTGGAACAGGTGGAATTGTACGGTGGCTCATTATAGGGACATAGGAAAGAAAAAGAAGTGTCCTCAAATCTCAAAATTTTGGCTTCTTATCTCAAAAATTAATTTTAAAGTCATGCAATTAAGACTTTTCATCTCAAACGTTTTACTACTAAAGTCAAAATTTTGACTTTTTATTTACCTTGTTAGTCAGAATTAAGTAAAGACTTTGGGATAAAAAGTCAACATTTTGAGATAAAAAGTCCAAATTTTGAGATTAAAAGTCCATGCACCTTTGGGGTTTGAGGACTCCTTTTTGCCCTATGTCCCTATTAAGCCAACGTAGAATTGGAATACCTTTAAATTTTATAATTTCTTTCTTGCTGTTACCATGCTTTGCATCCCCTCCCAACCTCCTCCCCCCCCCCTTCTAAATTCATGTCGGTTAGTCCAGTATTTCGTGACTTTGATTTTGTATCACGTTTCGGAAATAACCGTTTGCACTGGTATGGAAGCTGGTCAGTGATTCAGGCCTACTTATCAATAGCTATCCAGATGGTCGGGGCCGGGCGATCCCAAGCGCACCTTATTGGGCCAACACCTTGGCACCCCGTTCGCCAGTAGGCTCACTGCACATAGCCTACTACACATACTGCACATACTACAGCTAAGTTCTACCACCCAAATAAGCCTTAAAATAAAGATAACATGTTTCAAACTTAGCATTTTCTGTCACTGCTATAGCTATGCAACAGAATATTTACGAACGTGTTGTAGGCCTACCGTATCACTCAGACACTATGTATGCATATTGTGTGTGTTAGATGGAACACGTATCGCGTGCTTGTAAGCATAGCCAAATGAGCCATGTTTATATATATATATATATACACATAGATAGATAGATGGATGGATATATATCGAACCATGCCAATTGATTAGAAAACAGCCCACCATCATTAAAGAGTATATAATTATGTGAGGGCATATGATGACTTAATGACCCTTTCAAAAAGACTCCGGCAGTTGGTAAGAAAATCCATCGTTTTAAGAAGAGCTCAGGGCGGATATAACCGAGTGTACTTGACAAAGGTGTTGATGAATACTTTTGGAACCACAATGCTTTTTGTAGGGTACCAGTACAAACCGTGTGAGAGGTCTTCGAGTGCGTCATCGGAACTCAGTCATGGGAATATTAACACGAGGTATTCACAAATTGATTTTACGCTATTGCGCAAGTAGACAGATTAAAAGACAAGCTAACACAAATATGATATGTCAAGGGCGTAGGAACCGGGGGGCTGGGGGCGCCAAATTGCATCTGAGGCCACCTGGAAATGCAAAAAAATCCAAAAATGCAAAAAAATCTTAGACCCATTCCCCAGGCTGGCCATCAGTCTTCAGCCCCCCACTCAAAAGTACCTTCCTACGCCACTGTGATATGTCATCATTCAATATATATTACTTGAAACAAAAAGGGGGAAATGGGGTAATCATTGTAAAGCCATCAAGTTTCGCAGTTTATGCGACCTTTAAAGTTTACTCCATATTTTTCTGAATGTTCTCTCTTATGCATGGAGTTTGAAGTATGACGTAATCATAAACCTCAGCATACAAACAAATATAGGTCAATTTCACTGAAAAAAATTGTTTTATTGTGGAAAACTTCGCACTATTGTTTATGTAAAAATGCTAATTACATGTGAGATCCTTTTGTCAAGACAGAGAGTGAAGCATGATGCAGTATATAGGCTAGAGTTGTATGCTATACAGGTGCGTATCCAGGGGGGGGCGTTGGGGGCGCGCGCCCCCCGGGTAAGAAAAAGAGAAGAGAAAAAAAGAGAAGAAAAAAGGAAAAAGGAAAAAGGAGGGGAAAAAAGAGGAGAAGGAGAGGAAGGAAGGGAAAAGAAAAAGAAGAAAGAGAGGAAAAGGAGAAAAGAGGGAGTAAAAGCAAAACGCGAAGACACCGGGAAGAGAAAGAGGAACAGTGACATCATTACAGCGCTGAAGGGTAGCCAGTGACGGATCAATGATTTCTTAAAAGTGTGACTCACCTTACCCCTTACACCGACAACTCCATTTTTTGACGTTTCCATTTTCCTCTCTCACTAATGATCTTTATATATACTATATATGGTCTATCATAACGCGTGTGTAGAATTGTGCTATGAAACCAACTGTGGCTGGTCTCGAACTCGACCGTGTCGTCGGGGAACATGACGCATTTTGGGATGAGGGCGACCGCCCCCCCCCCCATTCAGCATTTTTTAAATGATATCGCTAAGTAATTTCAAAATAGAAAGTGCTTAGAGGCAACTTACAAGGCCTGGGAAGTGTCATTTCCAGCGATCTGGGAGACATTTTCGGCCAAAATTTGCTTGTACGCTTCGCGCTAACAAATGGTCCTGGGTAGTGCCATTTCCAGCGATCTGGGAGGCATTTTCGGCCAAAATTTTCTTGTACGCTTCGCGCCAACCTATGGTGGCGCTACGCTTAGATAATTTGCCTACAGGCTTCGCCCCTCCCTTGGCAAATTCCTCGCTAGGCGCCTGTTCGAATTTGTAACACAAACAGCAGATATCACATCATATCAGTGAGCATGAAAATGGCGCTCCAGGATGAAAAGCCTCAAAACTGTCCGACTTGCCTGAAACAATAACCAAACATTTTCGCGCGCGTTCAACGTGTTCATGTCAATATCATATAAGCAAGCATCGGTTATTACATCGCATGCCATCATGTACCGTACGGTCCGTTAAAATTGCGCAGTATACCGCGGGATGCTAATGTAAACAACGACATGTCTCATGTAGATGTATAAAAAGCATGGAGGTCCAATTATGTCAAAATTCTCTTTTACATTAGTAATGGCGAATTAGGGCCTGCACCCCCGCCGCGCAGTGGCGGAGCGTCCATATGGTCAGGGGGGCGGATGCCCCCCCCCCCCCTGACGGACTCAAATGGACTGCTGGCGCCTTTTTCAGTTCTTTATCACTTTTTAATTATTCTAGATTACTGACTTTTTATTGCGCTCTCATCTACTTATTGACATTTGTCACATTTTGTTGGTGTAATTTGGCGATGACACCTTATTCTTCGTTTATCTGCAAATTAGCCAGGCCCGGAAAGGGTCATTTCCTGCGATCTAGGGAGTATCTTTACTCAAAAATTTTCTGTACGCTACGCGCCAACCAGTGGTGGCGCTCCGCTTAGATAGTGTCGAAAGCGCCCCTTCAGACCATTCTCGCCACTCCTGACCAATACCCCTAGCTCCGACACTGCCGCCGCGCCTCCTACGCCTATGTGTATAGTGTTCGGTTTCGGAAATATCTGCTATTTTTTCATTTCCTTCAACCAAGTTTTATAATAGCCGTTATAACAGGTTTTAATATTTGTACACTAATAAATTAACTGTGTCTGAATTTTCGAATTTTTCTGACCAACATTCTACATCACACTTCCCTCTACTCGTGCAATTTTGACCGGTCTGTTAGGGGTTGAAGGAAGTTTTTTCTATATTGGTTGTCCATAGATGAAATTTTGTACAAGATTATGGGTATGTTTTGAAGTGAGTTTATTCACGAGAAATGTGAATTTTCAAATTCTGAACAAATATGGGGCTTAAAACCTTGAAAAGTTGGGCTGACGGCTATTGTGGGCCGCGACGTAGAATCACCTACAAAAGCAAAGACCCACAGGAGATGAGATCAAGTCGAACATGATGTGTGCCGGGTTGACAATCTTCAAAAAGGTTATGGATGGAAAAAAAAACTATTAGGAAATACTTGGTTCTCAGGCAAAAAGTGTACATCTGGTTGGTCATTTCAAGCCCGAGAAGTGCCGTTTCCGGTGATCTGGGGGGTTTCAAAACAAGAAATTTTCTTGTACGCTGCGCGCCAACCGATGGTGGCGCTCCGCTTAGATAGTAATTCGCGCCCCCCGGGTTTGAAAATCCTGGATACGCGCCTGCTATACTAGTGTGCAATTATATACAAATTATTTAATCAAGTTAATACATATATGTATTCAATAGTTTATTTCATTCATGATAAAGACTCAAATTACAGAGAAATGTGGCTAAACGCATGTCGCCCCTTCCACATCCCCGCCCACCACCACGCGTATATACCATTCACGCAGACTAGTGCATGCATGGGCGGTTTATAGATTGATCGGTAGGTTAATCGACTGTCAACAGGGACCCGGGCGGATCTACAAACATTCATTTGCTCCAAACAAGGTACATAGAGAGAAATTTGCACGTTCCTTACTCTTTACCGATGTTGTCTTATACACCGCGGTATATAGCGATCGGTATATACTCATTTCCTTATCAACCGGTACTGGTCACACGGGTCCTCTACCGAGCAATCATGGATCCGTCACTGGTCAGGGTATCTGTATAATCACATGACCCCAATCACATGATCCCCATGTGTACTACAGCAAAAGGTTGGTCGCATATTTATTAGAACATTGCAAAGATCTTGTCCGTTGGAAAAGTATTTTTCCTATTTGGCAACATATTCACAATTATGAATAGATTTTCATTATTTTATCTTATTTTTCTCCATATCTCTCTACCTCTCTCTCTCTCTATTTCTTGTTCAGATCGTCAAAATGTTGTGGCTGTCACTTGGTACGGGACTGCTGAGCAGTTTTATGCTCTTTTCATATGTAAAAGGTACAGAACATATGATGAAACACTATCGGTGGGTCTTTGTGTGTTTCGGACTGCTACCCATCTCATTGGTCTATTCTGCAGTTTTCAATATCCGCAATTGGATCGTGTTTAAACTAAAGAGCGCCCCTAAAAATCACAAAAGCAAGGTGGAACAAGTATCCAAACAGGTAAGTTGATTGATTGCAAAAGATATACTTGAAACGTGAAGGGAAGGGGTATATATGAGCTGAAAGAAGGGCTTTAATAAAAACAAAAATTATTCATGTACATCGATAACAAAAGTATAGGTCTCAACAAGATTAAGTCGGTTGTCCGTCACAAGAAGTTGCTTTCTAATTCTCTGTACCGTTCCAATACGATTCGAATTAATGAAAAAAATCCTCACGGCCGATTTTGTGAGGCCCCCCCCCCCCAAAAAAAAAAAATATTTGTCTAGCTCAGGACCTGAAAATGGCCGAGTCCGACTCTGCGTATATACTGGAAGAAATGAAATTAACCGATTAATATACTTTTGTTTCCTCAGATAAAAGACTGGAGAGCATCCGGCTCAAAACAAAAATTGTGCACATCCCGTGCAAGCTGGGAGTCCCACAGCTTACGGGAGGGTAAATACAAGAAAACAGACAGAAAAATCAACTTAAATCTGGTCGATATTCTCGAAATCAACACCGAAAAGGGGTATGTGAGGGCAGAAGCAATGGCGACCATCGGTGAACTGACGGCAACCTTAATCCCGATGGGATGGACCGTACCCGTGATTCCGGAACTAGATGACTGCTGTGTTGGTAAGTTCATATATAATCAATCAAGGGAGTTTTACTTTGTTTTAATATCCAAAGAGTGAAAACTTCACCCTTGGAGGTCTTTGAGAGTGTCTAACTCTATCACTCTAATTGTGCATGTAGTTGCCAATTCTCTCTTTACTTCTCTTTAATCACACCTTTGAACATTACTTTTCTAACGTTTAAACACCCTGGCACATTTGTAATTACATTATTATTATTATTTTTTATTGTTATTATTATTTTTATTATTATTATTAATATTATTATTATTTTGCTCTTCTCCAGGTGGACTCGTAATGGGGAGTGGTGTGGAGAGCACATCGCACAAATACGGTCTTTTCCAGCACATATGTAAATCCTTTGAGATTGTTCTAGCAACTGGAGAAGTAAAGAGGTGTTCTAAGGTTCGTACGTCTCTCGAAATAAGAAAATCATATGATAGGCACGTGACGTCGCAAGATTGTCCCAAGCCTCGCCCCACTCCCGTCATGGCGGGGGCGTCGGAAGGTATTTGGTATTGGTACGGCAGATCAGGGTGTGGCCATCTATTATAATTATCGGGGAGACGTTTGGTATGTCAAACTAAGCTACGTGCCACCATGGTTGGCGCGTAGCGTAATGGAGAAAATTTTGAAAAAATGCCTCCCAGATTGCAGGAAATGGCACTTGCCGAGCTTGAAAACAAGACCCCTGCCATGCCAGAGTAGTCACATTTAGCCTTCTTGCCTTCATCATTATTGAAAATTATTGAAAAATATACCTCCCAGATTTATCTTCTGAAACACATTTTTGAAGTATGTTTCATATTGGTACTTTATTGTTTGCCGTTTTTTTTTTTAGTCCTATTTTTTTCTTGGTTTTTTTTTTGGCGCCGTGAATATTGGTCCGGCGTTCGCCGTACCTGCCGTACCGGCTCCGACGCCCCTGCATGGCCCGTTAGTTTACCATGATAACCTCCCCACTCTCCGTTTTCACTTTGAACTATGTTAGTAGTTCCTCCTGTACAAGATTGTATATCACACCGCTGTATTATACCTTCTACGCATGGACATAACCCCATTCCTGCTTGTGATGAGAAACGGCGTCTCAAAGCCTTCTGATGACGTAATTAGAGACTACCTATGGACCCGGCGAATTTCACGAACATAAGCTTTAGTTATAGGTCTTATACTTATAGGGTGTTCCGAAAGTTCGTGTTTTATTAAAAGATGTTTAAAGCTACACCAACACCATGCATACGGTAATTGGTATTGTTTTATATAGGCTACATATATGTATAGATGTAGTAGAGTCAGTTACCTATTTATTGGAAGCTGTTGTCCCCCCTAGTGGTCGATATATATGCCATGATATGCGTTGAGGTTTGTGTACCTGTTCAATTCACCACATGTGCGTTGTGTATCCGTACAAGAAAAGTTAATTAATCACTATTCGTACCGAGTATCACAGATGGTTTGAAATTGAGGGGGCTATTGTAGTATGGCTGAGATGCTGAAGGGAAGGAGGGCGCTAGAGCGGAACGAACTTTCAGAACACCCTATAGAAACTAAAACATTCAATAAGAGGCTCCTAATCTGAATCCCATTCACTGTCTCCTTACTTAAGCTTTATCCTAAAGCTCTGCGTGTCCCTTCGAAACAATAAAAAAAAATTAACTTTGATTGTTAATTATGCTTTAGTATTGTAAACATATTGTACCTTAAATCATTAAAATCAGGCCGAGCAGAATGACTAATGCTCTACCCCCCCCCCCCTCCCTCCCACACACACAGCTTATACGGGTTCATATATTGTTGCACGCATCATGCCAATTCTTATATCTGGATACAAATTTTTAACTGATCCTCCTTATACTTTCTCACAGGATGAAAACTCCGATTTGTTTTACTCTGTTCCTTGGTCGTGTGGGACTCTGGGTTTCTTGGTGTCGGCAGACATCCTGATTGTGCCCTCCAAGAAGTACGTCCGTTTAGAGTATTACCCAGCCAAAACCAGGGAGGAAGTCGTGCGTGTCTTCAAAGAACAGACCCTGAGGACTGAGGGGAACGAATTTGTGGAAGGCCTTATGTATAATGAGAACGAGGCTGTGATTATGACGGGATCCCAAACAGATGACGCCGAACCTGATAAGGTAATACGCCCCTTCATCAGTTGTGGGAGGGCTTCCCCCCCCCCCACCCCACCCACCCACCTCACCCCAGGCACAATTATTACACTGTACCCCATATTGACTTCATATTACCCCAATGAAAATGAGAATAAATTTATTCTCGTAAATTCATATATAAGAATAACATTCTTTATCCCATGACTATTATCCTGTACACCCCCCCCCCCTCCCCCTAATTGACCCTGGACCTGTAATCCACCGACCCCCTCTCACGGTCAGGCTTTTAGGGAAGATAAAGTAAGATAATTCCTCGTCATCATTAGTTACCACTATAAGTATCACAGGAAAATGATTTGAATGGGAGCAGAAAGGAACATTATTTTCAACAGCTTTTGGCACACATGGCATTCCTGAATGTACGTACAGTATATTGTAACAGTATCATGGCTTGCCAGTGTGTAAGCATTGCATGTTTCATTAATTTATCACTTTTTGAAAAAGTTGGTCCCATTTATAGACGCATTATATCGCGAGCCTGTATATTTACCCTTTTTCTCTCTATAGATAACCAATTTTACATTTATATGATATAGGCTATCTATATAAGCTATATAATGTGTTCGGCAATATTAAGAACCGACTGACACATAATTTATTTCCTAACTATATAAATCCCATTTTTAATCCTTTTCTTCAAGTTTGACGAAGCAATCTATTTAGCCTTCCTCTTACCCATCAGTAATATGTCGTGAGTCCTACAATGATGATCTTATCCTTCTTCTTTTTTTGTCTCTTTAATCAATAGATCAATAAGATTGGTAATTTTTACAAGCCCTGGTTTTACAAGCATGTTGAAGGTATTCTGAAGACTGGATACTGCGTAGAATACATACCACTGAGAGACTACTACCATCGACACTCTAGAAGTATCTTCTGGGAAATGCAGGTAAGTGATTACAAATCTACCCCATCGTACCCCTCTCCCACCCCCACCTATTAAAAAGCAATCTTAGACATTTCATAACAAAAACATATGTTTTAATGATATCCAACCAAACAAAAAACATCAACGGAAGTTCCCGTGTATAACAGGGTTTCCTAACTTTATCCCCCCCCCCCCAATGAACCCCATGTGGATGTCAGAGTTGTCCACGAACCCCAAACTTTTCGAGACACGATCTGAGTCATTATTTTGCTATTATACGAATAACAGTGCTTCGTAAAAGATCAAGTTCATAGTGTTATAATGTAATGAAAAATAGCACGGCACGGTACTACTATGGCAACATATGCGTATGGAACGCGAAAAGAGTTTGTCGATAGGTACGACTTTTGTACATTACTAAATTATATGATATCAGATTTTAGTTCAACAAAAAGTACTCTAGTTTTGACTTTCAGAAACGTCTCACAAAGCCCCTGAGATGGACTCACGCACAACCCTGGGGGTTAATGCACCCCAGTTAGGGAACCCCTGGTATATAACATTCCAAATTTATCCTTTTTCATGCAATTTGAATTTCTCTTGTGGAAGAATTTTCTCCCAATTCCGTGATAATAAAAGTATAATACGGTGCTTCCTCTCCATTGATAACCTTGCGTCTGAATCTTTCTTCATCTCTAAATATTTCAATTTTGTTTTCTTTCTTTTACAGGATATTATTCCATTTGGCAATAACGTCTTTTTCCGCTACTTGTTTGGTTGGCTTGTGCCACCAAAGATTTCTCTTCTGAAACTCACACAAACTGACACACTGAGGGAGCTATACCGGAAACATCACTTGGTACAGGATATATTTGTACCCCTGGACAAAATGGAGGATACTTTAAAATTCATCCACAAAGAAATGAAAGTAAGTTAACGGGGGAAAAAATGGTACTGCAATTCTGCAAAAATGAAGAGGCATATAGATGGCCTTTTTCCTCAGTTTTTGGTTGCTAAAACGTTTTCTGTTTAAAAATATTCCCCCTGCCCTTATTACCACGGCTCGTTTACGGCTTAAAGATTTCCTCACCACCATTTACACTTGGATTAACAACAAGAAATTTATGAAACTTAACATCATTGTCCATTTGTATATAACAGAATTATATACAGCTAACAAAAGTTCATTGCAAAGATTTCGCCAGTTTCAGTGTATAAAATATAACGCATTCCAATACATATTACTCCATTTATATCTATACAGTTATTGCAAATGTTATTTTATATTAAATCCGTAAGTAACATTAATATATTAATCAAGAGCTGCAGCCTCACAATAAAGCACAACGCCCGTTGCGATATAGCCCAAATATAAAATACTTCACCAAAGCTAAGGGAATTGCTGTCATTCAAAACGCAAGTATACAAATGGTCGTATTTACAATTAGAGATGTACCACATGTGTTCTGAGGGGGGCCTGCACACAATATCGGACGGTGAAAACTTACATATTTATTTTCTTTACTGTTTTTGTTGATGGGAGGGGAGGGGTTATAAGAGGGGGAGAATAAGACCCCTCTTGCTATAGGTGTTATTTACACAAGCATGACATTATATTCATTTATTTTAATTTTATTTTATTTATAGATGTATCCTCTTTGGCTGTGTCCATTCGTGCTGCCCAATCAACCTGGAATGTTTCACCCACCCGGTGATGAAGATGGCCTTTACATTGATATTGGTGCTTTCGGAACTCCAAAGGCAGAGAACTACAGCGCTCTCAAAACAATTCGCAAACTAGAAGAATACGAGCGAGAAGTCAATGGGTAAGCGTTTAACCATACTACAATAAGATTTATAAACGTCAAAAAAAAAAAATAATAATAATCAATTTCTGCCCCTGAGAGTAAACACGACATAAGATGAGTCGGAACCTATTTACTCACAAAGGAGCCCCCCACCCGGCAACCCAAGGCCCCGCTGTATCAGAAAATGAAGACGAAATAAGTTATTCCTGTTCTTTTGTTAGTAGGAGATAAGATAATTCATAACTTGTTCCCTCACAAAGGAGACGCGGTTATAAACTGATAACCAAACAAATTAAAATGTCACAAATTTTGCTTCATTATGTACCGTAATGTTATTATTAGGTCCACTGTTTTTCAATATTCGAGTAACAATAAATCCAATCCAGATAACATATTCCACATGCTACCCAAACAGTTGCTTCTACAATATTTCCCCCCGTTTTCTACACTGTATTTGATGTCTTCTTCAGTATAGTTAATATCAAGAGTATATAGAATGCTTTTAAGTTACGTACTTTCTGTTTATTCACCTCTCATTAGCATTAATCACAAAGTATACACTTTGCGCACAGTTGAGTATCGTTAAATAGATTTAAGTCTACTATTAGATGCACCCCGAAGCCAGACTTATGCATTATCGTTTTACCAGTATAGGATCTGCCTGGGCAGCCGGCCTCGCACATTACACTAATAACATAAATAATCTATGATTGTATACATAGTTTAAATTATGATTGATTATTATATAATTATATAATATCATTATTCATCTCTGCTTTACGTTTCTCAGGTTCCAGATGTTATATGCTGATTGCCACATGACCAGAGAGGAGTTCCGTGATATGTTTGACCATACTCTTTACGATAAATTACGAAAAGAGTTGAAATGCGAAGATGCCTTCCCCGAAGTGTACGACAAAATCAGCAAAGATGCTAGATACTAACCGACCGACCCCCCCCCCCCCAACCTCCTCTACAGACAAGATGACCACTCGGAAAACCGGAAAGATAGAGTCTATGGAGAAAGCGTTAGAAACCTACTAACTTTTATAGGCAGCACTAGTAGCATGCAGTGTTCATTGTAGCCACCGCAGAACAGTAACCAGGGAGCTACAATACCAAATTCCTGCTGAGACATACGCAACTTTACCGTTGCTCAACTGTTGAGCAACATTATAATCCATTTGACAAGATGATATTATCCTAGCGCTGCCATGCTGCAGTTTGCTGTTTTTTTTTTTAAGTTTCATTTGGCCAGAGGGTAAACCATAGGTCCGGTCAAACAGCATTTTGGCGTGTTTTAGTGATTTTGACTGATCAAACGGGTCAGTGGTGCTCTCGATCTGAATTGGAGCAGATGAGGTCTAACGTTTCCACAACTCAGCTTATTTTAATATTATCGCACAAATCCTGAAAAGACGTTTGGATGTTCTATTCTAAAAATTATATACTTTAATTACAGATTCACCAGAAAAAAGTGAGACATCTTAGCACTTCAAGTATCTCGGCACCATCAGTTTTTTTTCTTATTAAATCTTTCCAGAACATGTAACGTAACCTATACTGGTTACAGCCGTATCCGTATGATATGGCATTATCTAATTTATGTCTAAGCACGTAACGTTACTTATTATAATCGTTTCTAACGGTACCGAACTGCATTGTATGCATACATGGTAGTTCGCTTGAATGAGAAGATCTTATGTAATTAATTCTACTTTTGCTCAGTTACATTGAAGGCCAAGTTCAAGGCATTTGTTACGATCAACACAAATAAATAAATAAATCAGTGGTAAAATACGTAGTCCATTCTGGGTTTTTTTTTCATTTCTGAACGCCGGTCTCGGTCAGGAAAAAATAGATTAAATGTTAGAACTTTTAGACAGTGAACTGAAAAGCGCCACCCCTTGTCTGCTTAATTGTTACACTAAGACATCACATCATGAAAGTCCTTCAGCGTAGCCCCCCCCCCATCCCCACAACCCCCCTCGACACACAGTGGCTGAGCTAGGTGTATTGGTCAGGAGGGGCGAGAATGGTCTGTAGGAGCGCTTTCAACACTATCTAAGCGGAGCGCCACCACAGGTTGGCGCGTAGCGTACAGAGATCGAGGACAGTCTTACATGACTGAATCCCACAGTTAAAACTATATTTCTACACAGCCCGCCTGTATTCTATTAACTACTGTGAAAATGGTCTGTAAATTTTTCCAGGCTCCACAGCCCACCGGCACATCGGTCCACCGGGCATTGCCCAAATGCCCGTGTGGCCAGTCCGCCACTGAGGGGAGGCCAGAGTCTTAAAGGAGGTCATTGAGTAAAACATAATTTTCATCAAAGTTTCGCGTACAGAAATTTTTTGAGTAAAGATACTCCCTATAGATCGCCGGAAATGACCCTCTCCGGGCAGTCCATTTGAGTCCGTCAGGGGGCATCCGCCCCCCTGACTGTATGGACGCTCCGCCACTGCCGACACACACACGCGCAGACCTTCCCTAGCATGAATTCGAAAGTACGGTTTATATTCTCCTAAACAGAACAAGAATTGTCACCATCTTCTACTTTCGAAGTGGGGAAGCCTAGATGAGAGGGGAAGGGGAGGGAAGCTGGGGCGGACTGGGTCTTAAAACCGGCCCGGGCATTTTTCACCTAGACCGGCCCATTATTCAATGATATATTACTTACTAGTGATCGCCGTCCTGGGGAGGGGTCTAAGGGGAGGGGTCTAATGGGCCCCCTCCCCATTGAGATTTGTTTGAAGTTAAGGAATGCCTAGATGCAAAATGGTGCTATATTCAATTTTGTAGATTACAATAATCCTTTAAAAAAGATCCAAAATTAATTTCCAGAAGCAACACTTGATTAAATTTGAGGAAAGTTAAAAACGTAAACAAAAATAGGCAAAATATACGTTTTTGACTGGATTTTAATTACTTTTTCAAGCATTTTGTGACAACATGCTTGAAAAAACCCTAGATAAAATCCACTAAAACATATATGTTCAATAACACGAGCACATGTCATGTCTACGAGAGTAGGAGACTACGCAGTTCGCTGCTTCTGACAGCCACACCATCAATGATATTGTTAGTGTCAAGTTAGGCCAAGAACCTTTTTTCCACAGACATCAACATGAACGCTTCAAGATGTTCTTGTGTCATTGTACTTCTCAAACGGTTTTTGATTCTCTTCAAGGCAGAAAGAGAACGTTCACATGCTACTTGTGACACAGGTAGCGTTACCATCAGCTTGTAGGCAAGCCCAGTGCTCTTGTAAGCATCGGTGAAAAGGTTGGAGCACCTTTTAGCAGCAGAGATCGAGGACAGTCTTACATGACTGAATCCCACAGTTAATACTATATTTCTACACAGCCCGTCTGTACTGTGAAAATGGGCTGTAAATTTTACCAGGCTCCACAGCCCACCGGCACATCGGTCCACCGGGCATTGCCCAAATGCCCGTGTGGCCAGTCTGCCACTGAGGGGAGGCCAGTCTTAAAGGAGGTCATTGAGTAAAACATAATTTTCATCAAAGTTTAAAAGAAAACCTGCTACTCTCCCACCTGCTGGTAAAGTTGCTACGAAAACTATGCCCGGGATTATGGAACGAAACGTTGACAAAAGAACGTCTTTCCTGGTTTAAAATGATATTTTTAAAGTTTATTCTCCGTCGACGAGATTATCTTCATGTATATGCCTATGTGTGTAAGCCGTTCCCTATAGTTTCAAATATGGACCGTTGTCATGGGTCAAAGGTCGACACGATCTTTCAGTGATGAGCATTTTAGTGGATTGAAGGATGGTTAAACGGGACACAAACCCAACCATCATATTTAGCCTCTATGACTGAGAAATTTGTGAAAAACAACTCGATCCTCCAAACAGGGCTTCTCTGGAAAGCAGTGCTACTACACTGAACAGCTAGACTAACCCTCATTAAAGATGACAATAATACAAAATATTAATAAAAAAACAGCTAAGGAAAATCTTGTTCAATTTATGTCTGGGAGCTGTAATTTTGAAATATGTGATGTCGTATACTATACCACTAGGATCTGAAACAGTTTACTTTCTCTTGATTTTATTTTCATATGTTTTCTAAGATGGAATATTAATAGTTCTGATGCTGAAACCAAATGTCATCATTAGGTCATGTAACAAACATAATTATTTTGGATTCAGCATAGTTTGCAAAACTCATCTCCATTTTAGAGAACTAGCCAATGAAATAAATATTGAAAAGAAAACATTTACACAAAGGTGACTCGATTATGTAAGACTTGGGATTGATCATGCCTTCAGCCTTGCATGTGAAGAAGTATTAAATCTGTGAGTCTCTCCTAAATGAAATAGGATATTATATAGCTATATGGGGAAGTTGTAATTACTAACGGTAGTTGGACATATGCAGTTTGGCCCAGACTACCCTGCATATGAGAGCGTGGTGGCCAATAGGCTAAGGCGTCGGACTCGTGATCCGAGGATTGCTGGTTCGATTCCTGCCTAGTTCATTACGTTGTGTCCTTGTCATTACGTTGTGTCGTTGTGTCCTTACGTTGTGTCCTGGCGCCCCTCAGCCCCCCCCCCCCGGTTCCTACGCCCTTGCTTAAATGTACTATCTTGAATTGATATTTTGACGTTTGAGAAAATTATATGAGCCAGGCTTTGTTGCAGGTTGTAGCTGACGCAGCTTATGCCCCAAAACGTAGCCTAAGGTAGGCCTAACGGCATAACCTATGCTTAGAGCTATGTTCATTCATACTTATAGTAAAGATTCCTAAATCCTATTGGTCCATTCAGGTCAGCTGACCGTGGTTAATCTTGTGAGTAACGCACGGTAAAATTATGGGGCATCACTTTAATAAATCTTTGGTTATATGTAATCAAAAATGTTTTGTTTTATGATTTTTCCCCCACAATGGTAGTGTATGAATGAACGGGGTTAATCAACGGTCTAGCGTGCGTTACTCACATGATTAATGCACTCTGGGTGTAAATGCTATCGCTGGATGAACTCGGGCTCCGCCCTCGTGCATCGCTTGCATTATCCCCCGATCGTGCATTAATCCTGTGAGTAACGCACGCTAGACCGTTGATTAACCCCTTATTTAAAGGCATTGAAGACTCGCCCCAATCCGCGTGCCGCGTTCTGAAAAAGTTAACTTTCCGTTGCTTGCAAGTGAAGTTTTCTTCTTGTCGCTACAAAATGCAGACAGTAATGAAACGTGATACCTTGTTATCCTTTATCAAGACCCGAGATGTCCATCGATGCTTGGTACACTGTGTTGTGGGTATTGACCGTAGCTATGTGTATTGACTGTACACTAGAGTCTAATTACCGACGGTAGCAAGCTGTTTGTGTATTTTATGGGGTGCCTTTAGTGTGTAGACATTCCACAATGGATGTAAGGCTAACACAGTTACATTCCTAACAAGCAGTTACGCCTAGTACTACTATAGTAATAGGCTTTATCGAAATTCGGAATTATTCATCGCTTCCAAATTGCCCGAATCGACATCTCGCCATTTCTCTATATCTGTATACTGCAACCTAACTTTGGAGTCGGGCTGGAAATCGCCATTCTTCTGGACTACGTTTTGCACGGCTATGTTTTCATTTATGGGCGCAGACATCTTGATTAGGGGTGTTTGGCAGCGATTGGCTGAAACCCCAAGTCTTCTCTAAGATCTATTTGGATTGATACTATTACTAACATATTGTGACACCGTCACCCTCTTAGTACTGGCAGGAAGCTGTAACATAGCGGATCCCTATATGTATACAGCTTGTTACCAGAGGAATGTCAAAATCGCATTTTTCCTCGTGACAACAATTATATAGTGGCCATCGTAGAACAAACGATGTGACAGAGGGGCTTTTGGTTGCTGCCGTCTATGGCAAGCCACAAGTGCAATTATTCGATAAACCGAGATTATCGCCGTTAAACTCAGTTTATCGAGCGATAAACTGAGTTTATCGATAAACTAAGTTTATCGATCGAAAAACAGAGTTAACGGCGATAAACACGGTTTATCGAATTATTCACATATGGCGTGCCATATCCAATTCGATAAACTCGGTGTATCGAGCGATAATATGAGTTTATCGATAAACTGAGTTTATCGATAAACAGAGGTTATCGATAAACTTAGTTTATCGAACGAAAAAAAAATAGTTCCCATTTGATAAACTCGGTTTATCGCCGATAATCTTAGTTTATCGAGGTATCCCTGCTTTTCGCTCGATACACTGAGTTTTTTCGCGAAAAACACGGTTATTCATTCGATAAACTGAGTTTATCGATCGAAAAACAGAGTAACTTAACGGCGATAAGCTCGGTTTATCGAATTATTGCACATATGGCTTGCCATAGCCGTCTGTCCAGACAACGTTTTTTGAAGCGCTGTCAATCACGCGTAACATAATATATGAATATTTAGTGTATATTTTATGTTAGAGAGCGATAATGACTATACGCGATGTTCCAGGCCTACTGGTTTTACGATCGCTTTATATTTTCAATTTTAGGGTAATTTTGTCAGATCATGTAATAAATGACCTATCAAATACCCAAAATGCAATAACTTCTCACGTTTGAGGCCGAATAGAACGAACTTGTAGTACGTATTTCTTCGATTTTGTTAACAATTTTTGGGTATGCCCAAACATGCTCAAGTGTCACTGCTAAAGCTGTTTACAAAATAGCCTAAATAATGAGAGAATTATTAGCATCACAACACGGTTGAAGGGGTGGTGGGGCAGGGGAATCTCTCACACATAAACTGTGGTAGACGAACAGGGACTTAGGATCAGGGATGAGCCTGGAGTAGAAAAAAATCACTGAACTTGGTGGGTGATACTAAACTAACGCCGAAGGCGTCAGTCAGCACGCAGCGCGACAGTTACAGGCGGGGTCCATGGGCCTGCCGTAGGGCCCGTGGTGGGGTCCATGAGCAACGCCCCGGTTGGGGTCCAGGGGTCGAAGCCCCCGGAAGCTCTGAGAAATAAGAGGTTTGAAGACATTTTGGTGCGTATTTTATAAAGAATTTTGAATTTATTAAAACTCTCAAAGCAAAGTTTTCATCAAAATGTGCACACTAACGCCACATGCCTGGCCTGTTGTTTTCACCCTTCTTGATTCTTTCAATCATGGCGACCCATAATTTAACAGTCACTGTTCATAAAATGTACACAATGGTCAGTTTTAAAGGGTGTGAAGACTCGCGCACAAAAACACGTCTCATGCCGGTAATCTGAGCTAGTTTCGAATGAGGTGTAACAGAAGTGTTAGACACCCCCATCGATCCCAGAAAATACACACACAGCCTGCTACTGTCGGTAATTAGACACTAGTGTTACAGTCAATACATACAACTACGGTCAATATCCACAACACAGTGTACATAGCAGCGTGGACATCTCAGGTCTTGATAAAAGATAACAAGGTATCACATTTCATTACTGTCTGCCGTCTGCATTTTGTAGCGACAAGAAGAAAACGTCATTTGCAAGCAACGGAGAGTTAACTTTTTAAGAGCGCGGCACGCGGTTTGGGGCGAGTCTTCAATGCCTTTAACCTGGAATAATATTCAGCAGCTACAGCACTACTCCTCAGTTGTCCCTACTCTAATGATACCAAAATATTGAAAATCATGGGTAACTTAAGAAAATATCTTTGCAATAATGTTGGGAACGTTATGAAAATCCAGAGAAAAATTTGCGGTATAGGCTCCAGCTTGCGTATGCTACAGTGTGTTAGGATAATAGTTTTTGTCCCCCTGCAGGTTGGATATGAATCGGTAGTGAAAAAAACATGGACGGATCAAACGATAGCCTACAGTAACGCTGTTGTTAGAGATTCACGGAAATTGAGAGGTTTAATTCTCGGAGGTAGAAAAGAAATCACGGAAATCCGCGGGAAAAGCTCATTTCTGTAGTATATAAGTACACACACTCGCGTACACAACACTTTTGTAATTGTTATCCACTCTGGATGTTTTGAGCAAGGGAGTGCCTAAATAAGTAAAAGTAGGGGTGCTATAACAGAAAGCGCAGATGCTGTTTGTTACATTCAGCTTGATAAGCTACTTAAACAAATCAATACAAATAAACAATAAGAGAAGCAAACAAGGATTATATTCCATTAGTGAATAGTTTATTTCAGTCTTTTTAAAAAAAAAAAAAAAAAAAAAAAAATACCTGAGAAATTCATTGAAAAGTAAAACAGTTAATACTCAATAGGCATTATGAATTATCACTTACAGTTAGGCGAAGCTAAAGTTTTTTGCCTATAGAGGTGTACAATCCAGATATTTTATTCCAAATATAGCAAAGTGTTATGAAAGGATTAAAAATTCTAAAATATACTACAAAATTATGTCATTTTTAAAAAAACAGGAAGTGATTAAGCTTTCGTTACTTGGACATAACAAGGGCTCTGTGATCTCTTTAACTGAAAATGAGTCATGTACTATGAAGATCATGCTAGGAAAATACAGTTTTTAAAGTGAACCCCAACGTGTGAGTGCCGAAAGTACCCATTTCCATATTGTATTTGCCCTCTACATACATATCAAGATCTCCATTTCATACCATCAACCTTGACAAGAGTTCGCCAAGAATTTTTAATGAGTACCAAGAAAGTATGAAATGACTGTAGTTCACCTATGGAGAACCTTTGAACAAAACCACTCAATATATATATATATATATATATATATATATACATATATATATATGTATATATATGCATATATATATATATATATATATATATATATATATATATATATATATATATATATATATATATATGTATATATCAGATGAAACAGTACTTTAATAGAACATGTAATCCTTCATGCTTTCTTCCTAGAATTTTACAGTGCTTCCAATGAACGACATTAAACAATACTAAATCCATTAAACCTCTCTATTTTACAGACTCTCTGGGCACCTACATTTCCCTACCTCTTTCCCCTACGGCGTCCCATTTTTTGTCAGAAATTCATCCAGGATCCAACCAATCTCTGACAAATGGCCCCCCCCTCCCCCCTCTACATACAGTATTTCACAGCTAACCACAAATACAGACTTTCAGATTCTAGTTTCCTACTATTTCTACCTCCTCTCCTCCTCCCTTTTCCCCACTCCAATCCTCAAGAAACTTAACAATGTGATAGTAGTTCCACTACTAAGATTTCCAAATTCAATTTCTTGCTATGCGATAAATATATATATAGAAAAATCATATGGATTCAAGCTGTCCTGATATGAAAAATAATTACAAAAAAAATAAAGACAAATTGCACATTTTCAACAAAGTTTGCCATCTACTCATATCATGCAGTTTGAAGATAGCAGCAGTCTAGTCACTTGACACATAAAAGTGCAACTTCTCCAATGGGAAAGATTTTTATACCGCATTTATAAGTACTGGCTGCATCTATGCATGGATGACCTACTGTAATTGCATCAATTAATGATTACTGTTTCATTGCTTATATACAGAATTTACAGATCTAAAATATCTCGCCTAGATAACTTACTTGTATGAGAGGAGAATACTACAGCTACAGTGAAAGTCACTGAATATTCACACATACCATGAATAATCATGAAATTTGTAATGATAGTGACAGGCAATCTTACTTATGATATTAATCCGTCCACTGGAGGAATAATCTCTCATCGTTTTTGTTCTTGAAGACGGGGCTGAAGGGGATTCTCTTGACCTCCGAAAAGCCCTCTTCCCTCGATGGATCTTGGAAATTCTTTTTGTAAACGTTGAAGCCAACATTTGGCACTCTGCGATTCTTTCCTTTACTCTGGTTTTGTCTGACCATGTTCAAATGGTGGCAGAGCTCGAGGGGTGTGTCCAGAATGAAACATCTGACGGTGTATCCTGATAAAACGGTGAGCAACGAATAATATTGTAATGTCTAAACTGTGGTCATCCATTGACAACTGTCAATATATCACAGGTTTATTTTTATTTACACAACAATCACAGAAGTTCCTTAATATGCTTTATATTGTTTTACACAAGAAAGTACTAAAATTGTAGGTGAATTAACTTCAAGTAAAATGCCTTGCACTTCAATGGACCAAAGATCCTTGTGTAAAGGAATGCATTTAATCTTACTGAAGTTACAAAACCAAACTCCAGTCTGATTCGCCAAAGTAAAACTCTAGAGACAATGTTTTGTTAAAACTTTATAAAAGCATTTCTTTTTTTAATGAGAAAACTGCATTTACCTGGATAAATAATCTCTCACCAGTTTTGCCCCAAATATGCTAAAAAAGTAAGATAATGGTCCCCCATGCTCACATTTCGACAGGCACTTAACTGACCCTCTAAAAGTAGTTCTTGAGCTATTCAGTATCTTAGGTGACAACTAAATTCTAAATTTAGTTATGTAGTGCATGACAATACGTTGCCAACACCAAAACAGCTGCTTTACAAGACAAGGAAGTAATGAACCCCCAAAATATGCTAGAAAATCAATCAATGGTCACTTATTTTCAACCTTCATCCAGCATTTTCCTGTCAACCTTAAAGGGAGTGAAGACTCGCGCACAAAAAACACGTCTGATGCCGGTAATCTGACCTAGTTTCGAATGAGGTGTAACAGAAGTGTTAGACACCACCATCCATCCCAGAAAATACACACACAGCTTGCTCATGTCAGTAATTAGACACTAGTGTACAGTCAATACACACAGCTACGGTCAACACCCACAACACAGTGTACATAGCAGCGATGGACATCTCAGGTCCAGATAAAAGATAACACCGTATCACGTTTCATTACTGTCTGCATTTTGTAGCGACGAGAAAAAAACTTCACTTGCAAGCAACAGAAGTTAACTTTATCAGGGGGCGGCAGGCGGTTTGGGACGAGTCTTCACACCCTTTAAGGCATTCCACCTCTCTGCCATATCTGATTATTTACTTCAACAAACCTCTATGTACCTAAACAAACATTCAAAGAGGTGTCATATCATGGTGTGTCGAAACCAACAGAAAGTACTTTTGTACAACTATCAACAGATTTTTTAGTATTCTAAAATTGAAGGCTTTAATATGTTACTGTTATAGTATAAATTGAACTGACCTTTATTCTTTGTTAATGAAAGGAATGCCGCCCTCGCTGTCGTCGATGGATTTGTATTGTCGATAGCGACACTCTTTCCTTCAGATATGGCTTTCTTAGCAGCTTCCTTGCATTTTGCTGGAGTTTTCAGAGTGTCTCTGTTAATCCATACATATTCATGAGGTTCAAGAAAATGACGGTAGAAGCTGCTCTTGCCAGAAGCAGGCGGCCCGACCAACAAAGCAAAATCTTTGGTCTGTAAGAAAAGAAAGAAGGGATTGATATTAATACATTCAAAAAGAGTGGCAATTTTTATGCCAAGGAAATTCAGATGCAAAGTCGAGCAAATCACTTGACAGAGTTAAAAAAGGAGAATATTTACTGGCAAATTTTGTTTCAATTTTGTTCCAAAGTACACAAAATGGTTATTTAGTTGTACATATGTTTGTATGTGTCTGTGTTATTGACCTAGCAGAGCATTCAATCTCAACCCGAGAAGATCCTGATAGGATCGCAACATCAGGTCAAGTTTTGTTTTATTAACCTACACAGGCTAATTCTTGCAGTAGAAAGGTAAATTGTAAATGTTCGGGTTTCTCTCTCTCTTTCTCTCTTGAAACATTATTTTTTTATAAACATATTGCATAGCACAACTTTTAATATGAATAGCTCACCTCCATATGATATTTATCCTCAAGTTGATTATCTTTAGCGCCCTCTAAAATGTCTTTAGGATTCACAGAACGCCACTCAAAGGGAGCTTTATCTTCTCCGTAGAAGTATTCTTCGGGTGTAAAGAAGTCGATGCCAGCATTGACAGCGAACATTCGATCTGAACAAGAGAAATCCCTTGGTTTATCTGGAGCCCAGTTCTTTGCACGACCAGCCGCGTCGCCAACATAATATGATTCCTTTGTATCTACTGCTATACCATCGTTGTGGGATTTCAACATATGCTCCCACATGAGACTTCCTGGTTTACGATAGTGAGTTTCCCCCGTGGAAACAAAAGTCTGGAAAATAGACAGAGTAATTTGTTAAGAATTAGGGCCTGGGGAATATAATAATAATAATAATAATAATAAACTTGTACAGTACTATAACTACAACACAAGTAAAGCAGCAACTGAAGAAGTGTAAAAACCAAGACAATTCCATCAAATTTACAAACTTAATAAAATATGCTTTATAACTTACACTTCACATTGTATGGCTAATGGCGATCCAATTTCACAATTTAGATTTTTCATTTTCATGATGCAAAACTTTCCTGTTGAAAAATCTTTAAAATCCCACCTTAACTACTTTAGCTAGCCAGAGCGCATGCAGCTCTCAACCAAACAAATGCTACATTTCGTTGCTTCTAATGCCACTACCTTTATCCACTAGACGATACCACTGGAAAGTACTGTAACAACTGTTATAGATCTGTTACCATTCATCCGATATCCAATTATTTGGGGATGAAATATCAACAATTCAACATTTTACAGCTTACCTGAATAGGAATGTCCAGAGCTGTAATAATATCTTCAATCTTTGTCATAAAGCCAGCAGGTGTTGTGTGTCCCTTTTCCATTCCTCTCTGATTAGTAAAGATAATTATTTTAAAGCCATCGTCATAAATGGCCTTTAACTTCTTTGGTACCTCTTCCGAGAGAAACATCCAGTCTTTGGGTCCTGAAAAATAATTCATTTAAAGCACAGGGGTTAGCCATATAACACTGCAGTAACACAATTTGTAAGCATTGCTTAGGGGTACATATACTGTTGTATAAGAATCAGGCGCAAATGGAAAAAAAATCATATTGTTGCAGAACACACATAAATACAGAAGAAGTATATTTAAACAGAGGCCACAAGAACACATACATAAATGTGCAATTTACTATTTCACTTGGTTAAACTTCATTAAGCTGCAAAATGTAGCAATAAGTAGCAGAAAATCTTACCAGTCGGCCATTTTCTTCCACTTTTGGGAACGATTAAAGTATAATCAAGATCAAAGGCAGCAATCTTTGCAGAACCTTTAACAGCAGGACCAGTCAACTGCAACAACGGAGGAAGCCCTGTACATTATGAATAGATATATTTATCATAAACAATAAAGCCATAATTAATTACAGATTAATTACATTGATTAGTACAGATCAAATTGACTTTGTAAGGCTGATAATATAAACATATATTCAGCATTCAACCACTTAATCATGTTAAATAGAAAAGAGAAATGAATATGTTGCAAAGCTCAGGAAATATATAATTTTAATGCCCTGAAATTTGTCCCTTGTAAATACTACTGTATGGCTGACATGTTATAAAAAGAGTGCTACACATATATTCAACTTACACAGCACTTTAACGAGTTTACTATGCAACAGACAATACTGGATTTACCTGCAACTGCATAAGGATTTTTGTGTAGCAAAGCATGATTCAGCTATTGTGATAAGCACTAATAAAGCTGCTAGGGTTATGCAGAAAAGTCATTCTGCTCTCACGTCCCTTCCACACACCCTCTACCCCTGCCTCCATTTTCCCATCGGTCTCCATCGTGCTAGTGCTACTAAGTACTAGTATGCTGGTTCAGAGAATATCTCACCTCTAGCCTAGGCTTTAGTAATGAATGTGTGTCACTAATAAAGTGTAAAATTGACTTTAATGCAGCTCTAGGCTAAGTCTAGTTTGTACTTCCCATAGCTACACCCCGTCTAACTCAGTTGTTTTGCAATTGTATGAAAGGCGCCATTAAATATTTTATGAACCTTTTGAAGATATTTCACCAACGCTATCCCATTCCAGAGAAAACTTGAGTTTCTCCTCCTCCTTTGCTGCCTGGACTCCCCGCTTCGGCCTCTTGCTGGCTGGGGGTTTAGATGAGCTGGACTCAATTTGAGGGGTCTGCTTCTGTTTTCTCTTAGGCATTATTTAGTGGTTCTTACAAATGGTGAATGAAAGCTGGCTTCTTCGAGCGCTCGTCAGTCAAATGTCAGGTTTCTCGTATGTTTGAGTCTTTTCGTGGAATGGTTCGGTTTATATACACTGTCGAGATGAACATTGAAGCAAGTTAACACATGCCCAAACTATAGCAATATCAACTGGTTCCAACATGTTCCGAGACTAGAAGTTATGCATGACGTCACTGTAAATAAATACAAAACTATTCTATGAACTTTAGCTGTTCAATTGTCACTACCCGATAAAATTCCAAAGTACATACAATTATCGCCCAGAAATTATACTGGGCTATTTCCACAAGGTGATATTCATCCAGTGACGCTTAGGGTAATTCGTCCTCTCTCTGTGATGGTTTATCCAGGTCTATCCAATTTTCATAGCCTATGTGGCATGCTCTGAGAGGAGCATGATTTACGAGCATTCTACCTCCAAATGTAAACAGCTGACTTATCGCGGACTTATCAAGAATCCCATCGTCCTGCTTAGACGTGGCCCGATTGTATACAACTGTCATAGTAATAGTCAAACAAAATGTCTAAAATATTTCGAGCAATCATTATGGGCCCTCCTGGGTCGGGAAAGGGTACCATTTCTTCAAGAATCGTAGGAGAGTTTGGCCTAAAGCATCTTTCGAGTGGAGATTTGCTACGGTCGCAAGTTAGCAACCAGACAGGTACGAAATGTTAACTGTGTCAAAATTGGCATCTATCTCACTCGGTCGGTAGCTTACTGTAATCTGATGTAATGGTAATAATGTATATAGCCTGAGGATAGAAGGCCTACTGTGGTTTGACTGTCCCTCAGATTTTTTACATGTATGCCTTAGTAATGAAAAACCTTATGACGTTCCTTTTCCTAAACGAAATATGGACACAATATCAGACTGTTCTGTTGATGGTTACCAGTGTTCAGTATATCCCATACCCATGAGAGATTTCATCTTGGTTCAGAGTTTTCAGACTTCATACACTAGAAAGAAGTATGAGAAAGTTGCATGAGTTTGCCCTCATGTTTTCAAGATTGTCTTAAGAATATTTGTGTAAAGATTTTTTTTAAGGTTTTCTAATAACTGTCTCAAGCTCTAGCAGGTATAGTTTATATAAGTTCCACTATCTCTAATATTGGAATTAAGTTTGGTACAAAGTTTTTTATTTTATCCTAAATTGTATTAACTGAATTGAGTAGCTTGCCTCAGCTGATGTGTTGTATTGTTACCAAGTTTCAGAATATTTTACAGTAAAATAATTAATTCTGTAGAAAGAATGGATCAGGATGGACAATGGTTGAGTCATGCCCCCCCCCCCATCTGGACGGAATATTTAAAGGACTGACGAGGAGATACAAAATACTTAAATTTACGACCATGTTTACCTAAACAGCGTTGGGACAGGCAATGAACACTAGATAATTCCTCTCAGTTTCACTATAAATGCGAATAATGAAATAGAAATATATGATATATAAAAAAAAAATTAACAATATTTTCAACTTCTCACTCCAGCTTGCACTAAGCATACTTTCTTTAACCTACCTTTTCTTTCCCTCATCAGTGATCAGGAACAATTGGTTTTATTTGACTTATAAACACATGCGTTCTCTTAATAACAATGGTATCGCTCGTTTTTAGAAGCTGGGAAGGAGGCAAAGAAGTACATTGGTAGCGGCCAACTCGTTCCAGATGACCTGATGGTTCGTCTTATACTAAATGAGTTAACTTCAATGAAACAGGACTGGCTTCTTGATGGTAAGTTGGAATACTGGCTTTTGTGTCATTTACTCAATTTTCAAACTATTTCCTCAAATTATTACATGTATATTACTTCTGCAATGTTCTACAGGTATCTATGATTTAATTACTTCATAATAGCTTGAAATAAAATTTGATGAAACCCTGGGCAGTATTTGGCACCATTACGGTACATATTATTATGCAGTGGACATGCTGTCCTTGATTGTGCTTGGCACATTTAAAAAAAAAACTGACATGGTTGTGTACAATATAAAGTTAATTGCTTTACCTTTACAGTAAAAAATAACTATTGTTTCTAAATACCCTGTTTTTAGTTATAAACAAAAGGCATTTAAAGACTTCTACTTTCTATAATGCTGTATGCATTCTTCTTCCCCTTTTTGTTTTTTGTTGTTGCTATGCAGGTTTCCCAAGGACTGTGTCCCAGGCTGAATCTTTGAGTAAGCAGGAACAAGTCAACACAGTTGTCAATCTAGATGTACCATTTGACACAATTATCCAGAGACTAGAGGGAAGATGGGTTCATCCTGGAAGTGGAAGAGTTTACAATCTGGAATGGAATCCTCCAAAAGAAAAGGTATATAGCTCTGTAAACAATACTAATAATAGGCGTAGCCTGTGCGCCAGAATAGTGCCAAATTGTAGAAGGAAATTTTTGTTTCTTTTGTCACCATTTTGTGTATTTTACTGAATCTCATTTTGGAATAGATTTAAAAAAAAAAAGGTTGAAGCACAGGAGGACCACCTAGCAACTCCTTCATCCTAACTTCTGATGACATAACATTAATGGTTGATTTAAGGATCCACTATTAATGTTGCACATTAAAATATACAACACTCTCTCGCTCTGTCTCTCTCTCTCGCTCTAACACTCAATATTTTATAATTATTCTTTACAATATATGAACTCAGTCCCTAAAAGAATGTTACCTTGTTAATTATGCATAATTTATACCGTGTTTTGATTTTCTGTGTTGTATTCTTTTTGTCTTCTTTGGCTTTCATGTGCTTCCAGTGCTGAGTAAGCTGACATTGAAAAGTCAGGAAAATGTTAGCACATTATATATTTTATTAACAAGGGCATAGGAACCGGGGGGCGCTGGGGGGGCGCCAGCCCCCCAGTGAAAAATATGGGGGGCGGAAGTATCATTCCGCCCCCCCGCTCCGCAAGTCAGAAAACCCCTTTTCCTTTTTACCAAATGAGAAAAAAATCTCATTTGGAGCACCAAATTGCATCTAAGGCCATGTGAAAATGCAAAATTATTTACAAAATGGAGTGGGTGTTGAAGTGTGCTATATTGCACCAAATTGCATCTGAGGCCACCTGGAAATGCAAAAAACTTCCAGGGGGACTCCCCCTCCCCTTAGACCCCTCCCCCAGGCCGGCCATCAGTCTTCATCCCCCAACACAAAAGTACCTTCCTATGCCACTGTTTTATTATATCTATGATACTTGGAATTAATAGTTTTTGGGGGGGGAAAAATGAATATCTAGAGAGAGACATCAGGTAGTTCAGTAGTTTAATCATGGTTTTCTGTTTCAACAATATGTGACGTATTATTGTTCTGTTTTGGAAGGGAAAAGATGATGTTACCGGTGAAGACCTGATTCAGAGAGAAGATGACAAACCAGAGACTGTGAGAGCGAGACTAGAGACTTACCAGAAACAGACCACACCAGTGCTAGACTTTTACAGGTATACCAGAATGGGCAGCTAAATTGACAAAACTACTTTGCTTTTGACACTGCTGCAAAGAGCTTTGACTACTACTGTCAGATGATCTCCTAAATGTATTTTGCACTTATCTTACCTGCCTTACACCCCCTCCCTCCCCCCACCCTAATCCCCCATCCATAGTTCTGCCCTCTTCTTGATAAATAAGATTTTAGCGAGAGAGTTTGTTCCTTGTATTCTTACTATTTTCAAAGCAAGTGAAAAATGAAGTTGAACCAACTTGGCATGGAAATCCGTTTTGAATCCACATTTGCTGACGATAATACTTCACCACAGAGCTAGTGAGTTTCCAAAAGGTCAAAGTAGATACCAAGCAACTGAAACCATAAATATACATCACAAGATACAGCGGCCAATCCAGGGAGGGGGCAGAGGGTGCGACAAAACATTAGCTGCAAACAAAATTTTGCTCAAACCAAGGTATATAGTGGACAACTTTTGCGAGCTTCGCTTGCGAGCCTCACTTTGCGAGCTTCGCTCCCAGGCATTCCTTGCTTTTAAGTATTATCTTTGCATCTCTATTCAATATGTACCAGTCATTGTTTATCTCACCCCCCCCCCCCTCCTTGGTCATCTGAAAAATTCTGGATTTATCACAGAGAGATGTCTATTTTCTAACTTGGGTAATATCCAATTCCATGTAGAAAGAAAAGGGAGTGAGAATGTTCACTAGAGGCTAACAAAAGATCAAATTTGTGAGATCTAGTGCAATAAGTATGTGGGGACAGGTAAGTCAAGCTGTTTATTATGCATTGCTTATATCCTCAATCATGTCCTTGATGCTTACATTTTCTCTTTCTCTTCTTTCAGAGAAAAACATTTGCTCCGAGAGTTTCAAGGAACAGAATCCAACAAAATTTGGCCGCATGTGCAGAAATATCTCTCCGAGCAGATACTGACATTGAAAGGCTCGACGTAATGTCATTATTCTAATTAGAGAAGATGTTAATTCAACCGATATATCTATATATTTATGGCATTGCTTTCCAATGAGGAACAGCTCCCCCCCAAAAATGTCTAAAGAGCAATATTAAACTTTGGATCGGTTATGGTTTGAATATTATTGTTGAAAGTTGCCTGGTAGTGCTATTTATCTAAAACGGGATGTCAATTTTGTTTTTATCTAGGTATATTTTATTATCTGCTCTGTTTGTGTTTCCATGGTGAACGAAAAAAAAAAACAGGCATTGAAAATCGTAGAACTAGTGACTCTTGGGTGTCATGTATGAATTTACTCAAGTCTGCAGTCACAAACATTGAGTCTCTCAAACAGGATGTTTCTTACAACTTCTTAGCTTTATCGGGAGTTATTCATCATAATGTTTGCTATCACATAGATAATTGATATCGGTTTGAGTTTGCTTCTTCTTGCTGAGAATGATATGTCAGCTTCCTTTGTACGCATTCTTCAGATCTTTCCATTCTCCAAGTATTTTCCGTACTATAGCCTACAAATTCCTTTATATCAAATCGTCTTTCCCAGCACTCCAAACTTTCAATCATTTTATCAATTAATTCTTTGGGTTCATCTTCAGAATAAGATGGCGATCTTTTCCAAAACTCTACCTGACTTTTTTACAAGTTTTTTTTGTCTTGATTACATATAAAAAATTAAAAAAAATTAGTTTACTCCTTAATTATCATTGTCAGAAATTAATTTTATTCACCAAATTCCATGCCAGTTGTGATTGTTTATAAAAAAAATTGTGACTAACTCCACTTTAAATAAAGCATTCCAAATCAATATTGAAAAACATAAACACAGACAACAGTACCCCTCATTTTTTCTTTGTATACAATTTATTTTCGTTCTAAGTGTAAAATGTGTTGATAATATCATGTCATGCTTCATAATCAACGGTTACTTATTTCAGAATATCACACAATTTATCAATTAAAAGTTAAAAATAGCTTCTCTTAAGATGATAAGCAGTGACAAAATATAGGAGAGAAGCAAAGATGTTAACCATTGGCCGAGAGAGATTAGCCTAAACTCAGTCAATTTTTAATCAATTGACTTTAAATATCTTCAACTAAATTCTCAAATTTGCTTTCTGATACTGAAATACATACAACAGATCAGAATGCTGAGAAATTGTCAGTACCTGTTTATTATTATTATTATTATTCATTTTTTTTTTGGTGAGAGGGGGGGGCGGAGTTCTAACATTTTAAATCTAATTATTCAATTTAAGGTCAGTACTAACTTTTCATAAAAGAGAATATAAAGTATATGTTTAAAATATTGTTGAAACATATCTTGTTGAATCTCTAAGATTAAAACCTTATTGTATATTTTCCTTGTGTGAGAGAAATGTGAAAATCGACTGAAATTTGTATGAATTTTTTCCACCCTTCTTCGTTGCGAAACCATATCCAGCTGTTGTAGAATTATATCATCATTAAAACTGTTCATTTTAAATGCAAATGTTACAATGATAATCATATCAACATTTCATATTTTTGATTACTTGATATTGTTACAATGTTTTTTCATTTAAATTCAGCTTTTCTCCTAAGGTTTCAATTGAAACACACAATGTATGTGTTTGCTGCTACTACTATATACATATAACTCTAATCCTAGAATTATGCTATTGCACTGTTATATAATCCTCTCTCCAAGGAAGTCTATAGTCGCTATTATCTATGGAAAGGTTTACTATGTAAGTACAAAGTATATTAAATACAACTACGTTCAAACCGTTTTTGGCTCAATCCTGGTTTTTTGGCTTAATTTTCTCTCTCATGTCTCTTCGCTGCCAGCAACTGCCTTGTTTTATCAATTTCATCCACAACCCCATCCTCTCTCTCCCTCACATACATTCCTCTCATATCATTTGACATATTTTTAAATATGTCCACCCCTTATGAAAAATTTATATTTAAAGAACTCAGTCTTACTCTTTACAATGGACATAATAGTATATAACAGATCAGACATTTCCAGAAAAGTTTTATCCATCTTTCAGCACTTAATTGTGAAATTGATATAACATTGAACCCACCCAAAAAAACCGAAGGCTACTCGGAGTTAAAAGTTTCATAGCAAAAAACTTTGTAATCTGAAGAAACAAACTGTTCATTATTAAAAAACTTGCAAAGGTTTTTTTTTTTGCAAGTTTTTTTTGCTTTATACTACAGTAAAGTAAGACAACATTCCACAAAGAAAATATCAACTATAATTTTTTTAATTACTGTCATTTTTGGCACCGAGTCGTTTATCACTCCAACAGGTCTATTTCATAGCGACCGATCGTCCCCTGCAGATGACTCTCTTGTGAACAGAACTTGGAATCAACGTAATCGAGACAAGATAAACGCTATACCTTAATAATAAAACCATATCTTGACTTAATTTTGACTTTTTGGTGGATATCGAGTTGCATAGAAGGAGCTCAGAGTAATAATAGATAACAACGATATTTGAATGGAGTGTGAAAGATGATAACGAAATACTGGCCCCAGTTAAAGAATGGAAATGCTACAGTTTTTGGCCAAATCATCACACGACAGTATTCCTTTGTAACTTCCATCATTTCTACGGTCAAACATTCTGCCGGAGGCTAATCCAGCTAGCGTTTCTTTTATTGGAGCGCAAAATCTCCCGAAATGCCAGCCACAGCGACTGAGGGGTTTCGTCTACCAAAGGGGTTCCTCCGAGAATGACAACATCTGCTTTGAGTGGATTGTCTGCCAAACCGTAAGAAAATAAGTGGACCGGACTTTAAGTTAGAGTTCTTCGCTGTTCTCAATGGGGCCTCCGCCTTGGTTCATGGAAGACCTCTTACCGTTGCGTTTTATGGTCCCGGTCTCGCCCATCCGTTTCTTCTTGATGAGTGGGATCAGTCGGTCGGTAAAGCGATGGTAGTTCCTTTCAAGTTCTCTCTGATATTCTTTCTGTTCTGGGGTAATCAGGGCCTTATTTTTTCTTAGGGCATCGCCGCATCTTGAGGGAGAAATGAATAAATGTCATGTCTGTTGCTTGAACGATGAGGACGAGGATCGACTGTACATAAAACTTAGATAAATTTAACTGCATCGCCATTCATTTCACAAACAGCATGAAAACTACTTCAGCCAGGAATGTGGCGAATTACCTTCCTGTTAATCAAACAGTCTGTTGAGGTATTTATCATTAACATTTTCTTGTGTTTTCGTTACTATGGTCCCATAAAAGACTAAAGTTCATTTCCTTGGCTGGTCTAGTCTCATTTCAAAAAGACGAAGTTAAAGTCTACAATTTTGACAATTTACATCGCAGCCTAGGCTTGATAGATTGTTATTGTAGTAAATTGAGAGGTGGGGCTCAGCAGGTCGGGTGAAGTTATTGAGCAGATGCAAAGAAAAGTTGTTGCGATGAAACTTCCATTTTTAAGCATCAACTTTAAACATAGCAACAATCAGTCATTATCCATAGCAACATCATCTAAAACAACATCTGTAATCAATAGCATCAACTTTTAACATAGCAACAATCAGTCATTATCCATAGCAACAGCATCTAGAACAACATCAGTATCCATAGCATCAACTTTTAACATAACAACAATCAGTCATTATCCATAGCAACAGCATCCAACACAACACAACAGTATTCATAGCAACCCCTTGTAGAGTACACATTGACATATATACCTCTAAGGAAAGATCCGTGGTACACACAGCTCTACTGATTCTACAGAGGCCTAGAAATTATACTATTTGTATTGAGTCCTCCGTACTTACCTCCTGGAAAGTTCTTTCAGACAGAGTCGTAGCTTGTTGCAATGCTTGTCTAGAGGCTTATCATCACAAAGGAACAAGGATGCCACCTCCATTGGCCCCTGGGAGGGAAAGAATGGAAAAGGTGAAAAACTAAGACCACTCTCAATCAAGAGTCTGCTGCATAGTAACATACCCAACATCAACAATTAAGTCACCTCCTCAAATGCCCCCTCCCACTCACCCCATTATGCACCCTTCCCCTATCCCCATCCACACCCATTAAAGACAATAAAGTAAAGGAAATGTGTGCATTTCAAAATACTCCACGTAGGATAACTGGATACCACTGCAATAGTATGCACCTTTATTCTAATAAAATCTGTTTAGAATTTCTGATGTATCTAAATATTGACATGCCAGTTACTATTACAACATGACTTTCCACCCTACCCCCTCTCCTGCTACCCCATCCCCTCAACCCCACTCTGCAAAGACCATTGTCTGTCATATTTGCACAGAAAAGGAATTGGCATGTTAATGATTCAAAACCGCATTTTAAAATGGCTAATTTATCCTTCTTAATAACCACGTCTTCAAATCTGAACATTGTTTCCTTTCTACTGTCAGCTAAGAGATGGTTCCCTATGAGTCTAGAATATTTGTTGGTTCATCAGATCCTTTGTTGCACCAAATTAATCTTTTGGTACCTTACCTGGTTGACAGTGGTACCGATGCAGCCCTGTAGCACCATCTGTAGCATCTTTGCATCGAGGGGCTCCTGAAGGGTGGCAAGGGCCAATTCATCGGTCTTCTTCTGGATGTCCTCAATGGCTACTTCCACAGGAGTAAGTACAACCTTTATTAAGACAAGAGAAAATTATACGTCAAGAGTCATACAAGGATTGCGCTGAACAAAGTGTCCTTTGTTTTGGTCACAATACACTATCCTCTCATAGACCTCCACCTTTGTACTGGTCACATTACACTATCCTCTCATAGACCTCTACCTTTGTATTGGTCACAATACACTATCCTCTCACAGACCTCCACCTCTGTACTTGTCACAATACACTATCCTCTAATAGACCTCCACCTTTGTATTGGTCACAATACACTATCCTCTCATGGACCTCCACCTCTGTACTGGTCACAATACACTATCCTCTCATAGACCTCCACCTCTGTACTGGTCACAATACACTATCCTCTCATAGACCTCCACCTTTGTATTGGTCACAATACACTATCCTCTCACAGACCTCCACCTCTGTACTGGTCACAATACACTATCCTCTCACAGACCTCCACCTTTGTATTGGTCACAATACACTATCCTCTCATAGACCTCCACCTTTGTATTGGTCACAATACACTATCCTCTCATAGACCTCTGCCTTTGTATTGGTCACAACACACTATCCTCTCATAGACCTCCACCTTTGTATTGGTCACAATACACTATCCTCTCACAGACCTCCACCTTTGTATTGGTCACAATACACTATCCTCTCATAGACCACCACCTTTGTATTGGTCACAACACACTATCCTCTCATAGACCTCCACCTTTGTATTGGTCACAATACACTATCCTCTCACAGACCTCCACCTCTGTACTGGTCACAATACACCTCTCATAGACCTCCACCTTTGTATTGGTCACAACACACTATCCTCTCATAGACCTCCACCTTTGTATTGGTCACAATACACTATCCTCTCACAGACCTCCACCTCTGTACTGGTCACAATACACCTCTCATAGACCACCACCTTTGTATTGGTCACTATACACTATCCTCTCATAGAACACCTCTGTACTGGTTACAATACACTATCCTCTCATAGACCTCCACCTTTGTATTGGTCACAACACACAATCCTCTCATAGACCACCACCTTTGTATTGGTCACTATACACTATCCTCTCATAGAACACCTCTGTACTGGTTACAATACACTATCCTCTCATGACCTCCACCTTTGTATTGGTCACAACACACTGTCCCTTCATAGACCTCCTCTTTCCATTGTTCAACCACATTACCCTATGTGTGCACATCTTATTTTACTCACCTCTTCTCTCTTGATGATTCCAACTCTTGTTTTGATGTACGGGAAACTATTCACAGTAGTCAAGATTGTCTTTCTCTTGTATTGGTCTTTGAGCTCACCGTGAGCTTTACCACCTTTGGTAAACGGGGTGGCAAAAACAAATCTCTCTGCAAGAACAAACGTACAATTCCTTTATAGGTAAATAAACAACAGAAAAAGAATGAAAAATAATAAACACTTTGATAGATCACAGGACTTGTAATCCTAAAAGGTCAAAGGTTTAAATCTCCTTTCTAGTGAAAAAAATTCTTTGATCTGTTCTAAAATTTCTTAGCTTTATAGGGAGTTATTCATCATAACCTTTGCTATAACATAGATTAAGGAATATATAAATACATATATATATAAACCTATATATATAGAGGTTGAGACTAGTGGAACACTAGTAGATGTCACTCAGAGTTTCTGAGTTGTCTGATGATCGCTCAAACGTGAAACTCTGAGTAACAACTAATAGTGTTCCACTAGTTTCAACCGATATTCTGCTCTGTCCACCTGACATAGAGCACTCTGCGCCAAGATAAACACAAACCAACCCACTTCATCTATATATTTATATACATAAATACAGTCAAATGTTTCTTTTCATGTTTTCTCTGCAAATTTCCTCTGAAAAGAGGTGGAAGACACTTGAATATAGTAAAATATGCATAACCATGAATGAACAATCATATGATATGTAAGAGCAGACATGTAGAGTGACTGCAATGTCCCAATTATTAATGCAAACGTAAGGTCCTGAGTACCATTAAAAGTATGAGTTGGACCACAAGATATCAAGTATGAGTACAAGGTATCAAGTTGGAGTTCAAGGTATCAAGTATGAGTACAAGGTGTCAAGTATGAGTACAAGGTATCAAGTATGAGTACAAGGTGTCAAGTATGAGTACAAGGTATCAAGTTGGAGTTCAAGGTATCAAGTATGAGTACAAGGTGTCAAGTATGAGTACAAGGTATCAAGTATGAGTACAAGGTATCAAGTATGAGTACAAGGTGTCAAGTATGAGTACAAGGTATCAAGTATGAGTACAAGGTGTCAAGTATGAGTACAAGGTATCAAGTTGGAGTTCAAGGTATCAAGTATGAGTACAAGGTGTCAAGTATGAGTACAAGGTATCAAGTATGAGTACAAGGTATTAGGCATGAGTAAAAGCCTGCACAACATCTCAAGTGTGAGTACCAGCCAACAAGGTATCAGGAAAGAATCAAAGACTACAAGGTATCAAATATGAGTACAAGGTATCATATATGAGTACAAGGTATCATATATGAGTACAAGGTATCAAGTATGAAAACAAGGTATCAGGTACAAGTACCCCGTACGTCTACATACAAAGTCAAATACAAAGTCATGAGTAGTAGTAGGAGTACATGATTCTTATGTTTGCAGAGAACAAGTAGGGAGAAAAAACCTATGTGATCTGGAACAACTACAGAAAAGTGTACTCAAGTACTAGTACGAGTACAAATGCAAGAAGGAGCATGAACTGAAGCCTCCTTCCATTTATTGCTGCCATTTCTTCAATTCTAAAGCCACACAGGGATTTTTGAGAGGTTAAAAGCACTTACTGATGTTGTCATAAAGCTCGTACGGGGTGCGCCTGTGTAACGTTTCGAAGAAATCAAAGTGAGGCTCTACGTAGGTAATCTGTATGTAGGCCTTCGCTGGATCTAGTTTGTCCCGATTCACTGCATTGGAGTCCTTGATAGTTTCCACGCAGCCTTCGCCGAAACGATCCAAGTAAAACGACTAAAGAGATCAAGATGAGATACGTGTAAATTATATATTCATTAATCTGTTAACCACAGCAAGAAATGATGTATGTAGGCACAGTAAAACAAAACAAAAATTGACATGATATAGTGTGTTCTTTCCATCAGTTTTCTCATCATTATGAGAATTCTGAATTTACTCTAACTGGTAGGGAGAATCACTTACTTCTAATCTACTCGCAATCTCTGGAAGCTTTGTGATGGCTGGTTCTTTATAGATGTATTCCTCTCCGTCCAAGTCGCCAAACTTAGGACCGTAGAAACCGACCCGAAAGTAGGTACTGAAGAGACGCCGCCTTCCATCCTATGAATAAAATATGAGCTGTTATTCAGTTGATTAGGATAGGTGTATGATGCTCAGGTTACATACATTGAGTTGATAGAAACAGTGACAAAAAGGGAGTTGTGACAGTGACAAACAGTGAAACAGTGACAAACAGTGAGTTGTGACAGTGACAAACAGTGAGTTGTGACAGTGACAAACAGTGACAGTGACAAACAGTGAGTTGTGACAGTGACAAACAGTGACAAACAGTGACAAACAGTGACAAACAGTGAGTTGTGACAGTGACAAACAGTGAAACAGTGACAAACAGTGAGTTGATAGAATCTGCTGGTTGATTTTTGATGGGATATTTTAGAATCTCCTCCACCCCCCCCCCCAAACACAGACAGCATCATGGGTAAATGCATCATGGGTAAAAATACTTAGAGCAGACAGCAATCAGCATCTGATTTGAATATTTCTGATGACATTTGACAATGTTTCTGCAATTTCTTGTAAAAATCTATCATAAAATAATGCTGGAATATTTTAATCTCATTTTCAAATGGATTATTACTGAGAAACCTAAAAATAGAAACTTGACTTTGTTAGATACTACCGGCTGTAAAAAACGGTCACTGAGATAACTTACTTGAGAGGAGATCCTATTGAAAGCTTCCTGTAGTTTTCCGTGGATGATGGAGAGTTTCTTGTATTCCCTGTTAGCCTCATGGATTGGGATTAAGACCTTGTAGACCAGATTGAGGGATTCGTGCATACCAGCCTAAAACAGACAGACAGACAGACAGATCAAGAGAAAATGATGAACGTAGGAATGAATGAAATTCCTTCAAATATATTTTTGCCCAGTTTAGGTAGGAGAGGAAAAGAAATAAACATGAATGTTCTGTAAAGGAATGTTGTCGTGAAGAGATATAACATTGCTGATGTAATTGTGGCATAAATGTGCAGACACTGTCACATTCTTTATAGCACTTTTGGAGGAACAAAGTTACCAATCTGTTGTTGATATCTGCTACTTTCAGAGAGGAGCCAAATTGAGCAATTTTGCAGCATTTTTCCATTATCTCCAAACTCCATCTAAATATAGTATTATCACCTCTGCTGATATGGTGTTATATCTTAAGGTCCACATCCTCTTGTTGAGAAGAAACAGCCATTCTTACAGAAATGATTTCTTTTTTTTCGTACCTGACTGAAGGAAGCTGCGGCGTGTTCCAGTAGACCGACCAATCCGCTCTCTGTGAAGTATTTACCCGTACAGATTCCTTCCTCGTCGGGGGAGACCACATCGTCGGACACCGCACTCTCTTCCAGAACATTTGGGGTTATTTTCTGTGATGATTTGTGAAGCGATGAAAAAGGTCAGCTTAAGTCATGGACTATCAAAAACGACTGGGTTAAAATATAAACTGGCTGTTCACGTAGGATGTAAGCACAATGTTTCACACGTAGATACGTCTTCATCTTCCAGCATGTGTAGTTATTCTGATACTAAACCAGCTGAATGTACCATTAGCATTCAATTCAACGACCACTTCTCTACGTTCTTACCTCAAGGCGGACACCCCCCCCCCCCAATGGGTAGATAGGTCTTATCCTCCAGCATGTGTAGTTATTCTGATACTAAATCAGCTGAATGTACCAGACACTGAACTACCCTTGATATTAATATTAAATACAACGACCACTTCTCTATGCTCTTACCTCAAGGCTGACACACCCCACAGGTAGATAGGTCTTATCTTCAAGCATGTGTAGGTACTCTGATACTACACCAGCTGATTGCTCGCACTCTTAATATTAACATTAAATACTATGATTATGTCCCATGTCCCTCACCTCAAGGCTGACACACCCCACGGGTAGATAGGTCTTATCCTCCAGCATGTGTAGGTATTCTGATACTAAACCAGCTGAATGTACCAGACAATGAGCAGCCTCTGTATAGTTCCCTCTCTCTGTGTGTTTACTGGCCATGTTCTGAAGCCAGGTCAACCGAAGATCGGGAGAATTGCGATATCTGATCGAAAAATATATTTAAAAAAAAATCATGAATTTTGACAAAGGACAAAGCATTCTGCTAACTCCAAAAATTGACAATATACATATGTATATTCTAGGCATAAGAAAGGAATTTTTGAAGAATTATCCTTTGGGCTGCCCACACCCTTTTACCATTGCAACACCCCTCCCCCAATTCCCCCCTTCTTGACACCTCTACCCATATACCACAGGCCTTCAATGTAGGTGTCAAATATATTCCTTTAAGAAGTGATAATGATTGTACAAGTAGGCTATACCACTCTCTCCATAACTGCTAACCTCATCAAAGGCCTTCCACAAACTACCTTTAACCCTGCTGTAATATTCTGTTTTACAAAAGATACATAACATTTTGGATAAAAAAGTAATGAATTTTAAGAGATTACCCTTTAGCTATCCTGTACATGAGATCTAGCAACATCTCTGGGTCCTCCTGGAATTCTTTCATCTTGACGGTATCCGAGAGGATCATGTGGAGGTTGAAGACGAGATCTCTCACCTACGCGGAGAGGAAAGGATTAAAGAGGACTAAAAATACCACAGATAAAAACTGCAAAATTCAAAAGCAAAACCACTGTCCCAGCTACAGAGCAATACATACGCAGGGATGTGCCCAGGATTTCCTGAGTGCCGGGTATACTGATCGCCATCCTGGGGGAGTAGGTGTCCCCCTCCCCTATGAGAAATTTTTGAAGGTGCTCAGATGCCAAATGCTGGTACTTGTGTAGCTTTTAAAGCACACACACAAGTACCATTTTTGCTAGCAATTTACATTTTTAAATTTTTTTTTAGTGAAATATATTACGTACCTGGTAAAAGTTATTAGTTTGTTTCAAAGAGATTTTACAAGGGACCAATTGACAGCCGTAAGTAATGTTTCTCGCATGCGTAACTGATGCATTATTAGTCTGTATGATTTTTGGCATAGGCTAGGCCCAATTTATGTTGAATATATTGTTAGGAATGTCAGGATTTTAGATGAAAAAAGTGCTGGGCGGGATTCACTATTTTTAAGACAGTGCTGGAAAAGACGTAAGAAAAACGTATCTACATTTAGGTTTAATATTTTTCGATTACTGGACAATCCCAAGTTTTTGTAAGGAATGAGACCTTGTAACCGAGCGAGTAGATAAAAAAAACTCTGGTTACAGAAAGAGTAAAACTTTCATGAAAAATCATGAATAAATACAAAACACATTCACACAGTAGAGAACAAAATACTTAAATATGTTGAAAGTTTTACTGTTTGGAATTTGTGAGTTATTTAACAACACTGCATTGAACAGTTATGTAAAATGTAACAGTTGCATAATAAATTAATACCAACAACAATAAAAAAAACAACAACGTCTGGTACCTGTTCAGTGAAGGTGGTACCATGAAGTTCCACGTCCTCTTCTGCGTACGTCAGGATGGTCTTCAACGATCGGCGCAGATACTCCTCGTTGAAGTTATTGTCCATGCCGACGAGAGAGGATAGGGACATGGTCACCTGCATCTTGACACGAGCAAAGTTCTGTTCAGAAGCAAATGTCAAAAAACATTGATTATTATCAAAGTTATCTTCCATTTTAACTGTCGTTTCTTTCTGTACATGAATTTATCGATGTCGTGAAGTTGTAATCCTGGTAGGATCTTCTTCGAGGGCAAACTCAGCCTGTCTGCAAACTACCTGTCTCAGAGGTCATCATCTTCAGTTTGCCTCTGAAGAAGATTCTGTCTAAAGAGTAGTATTCAAATGCCAGGCTTTCTATAAGCCTACATCTATTTACCTACAATGGCTTTAAGTGATAGGCAAGCAGTTTGTTTTTGTTGAAATTTTTCTCTCTGTTTAATAATGAAAAGCTTTTCCAATGTATATCGTAGAAGAAATAAAGAGTAGATAATTATTGCTGTTTATTTTTATAGATGTAATAAAATGCTTTGTTACGTTTGTTTACTGACAGGGTCAAAAATGATATCACGTAATATATTGAGAGCTAATATGTTTTTATAGTAATGCAGTTGCAGATGACAACCAATCATATGGTTAACTACAAAATTGGCAATAAATATCAATCACAGGGACTAAATATGACTTTAATGGGAAACTGCAGTTTTAGTAACATTTTAAAATATGGCAATATAACACTGCTGGGGATAATACTGCTCCTTTTAATGTATTTCAATTTATCGAATTATTTTGGAAATTTAAACAAAAGCCAGAACAACTAATAATGTCAGAGATTGGTGTTCCATGCATGAACACACCGATGATAATAATGCAAATAATTCCTCCAAAGGATGGAAATGGTGAAAGACCACATAACGTCTTATGTTGATTAAATGTTTGCAACATCCCAGACCACATCAACAGAGCAGGTAATTTTATCCTAGCATAGATCTGAATTGTCCTCTTTCTTTACTCACGTTTCCAATTTCAAAATTCTGCCTCATGAGGAGGTAAAGAGAAGCACTCGCATGGGACCTGATCTGACTGATGCAAGAACTGCAGTGACGAAGAAGTCTCAGAGATAGGTCGGCACATTGCTCCGTCTCCTCCTCAAACAATAATTCAGGATACTTTACAGAGAAAAGAAAACCAGAGAAGAAAATATATATGATGTATTGTAAGTTTAGGCATTAATCTGGGGGAACACTGCCCTCAAATTATAGCGAGTAATGATCATAAAATTAATAGTAATAATGATATTGAAGATTTATAAAGCGCAGACATATCCAACAATGACAGTGCTCAAGACGCAACACAATATTACCCCGGTCAAACGATGACCTGTCAGACATAGAGACAATCCCTCCACATGGCAGGAGCTAAACCGCACCAAACAGACAGTTTTATCTCACAGGTCCCCATTTATACACCTGGGTGAAGAGAGGCAATGGAGATGCAAGTGCCTTGCCCAAGGACACAGCGCAATGATCTGGCCAGGACTCAAACCTGCAATCCTTAGATCACAAGTCCACTGCCTTAACCACTTGACCACAATGCTCTCAAGTAACCATCCATTGATATATCTGCCCTGGAACACAGTTGTCATTTGTTTGTGACAAAGTCATAAGATTTCTACTTCAGCTTTATCTCAAGATTCATGTCTTATCTTGCCTTGATGTTTTCATTTGATTTAGGGCATGGAAAAGACAACGTTATGCCAGTTGTCCTACTAGATATAGACTACAATGAACAAAACCACATAGGTGGATTAAAAGGGGGGGGGGGAGTTTATTTTCAGCAGAGACTGCCAAAAAAGGTTAGTGATTCTCATAAAAGTGAATTAAAGCAGTTCACACTGTTGACTTCTAAATCATGTGTGGAGTTATTAAGAAAAGCACAAATTTCAGAATAATTCAATTTTAAGACTACATCTCATTTCATCTGCATTCGAAACAAAAGAGCAAAAAAAAAAAAAATATTAAAACCGCCACGATCGCCAAGATTTTTCAAATTTTCTATGATGAGACAACAAAGGCAATTGATGAGTCTTTACCTTGAACACCAATGATCTCTGGGTGGCTAAGACATTCTCCAGGACAACCGTACTCTGATTCAAAGCCAGCATGTGAAGTATCACCTTCATGACACCGGTCAAGGCTCCCTGCATATTGTCCGTTGACGATATGGTCTAAAAGTGTAAGTAATATGAAGTAAAGAATCCTTAACAATCACAAATTTGTCTTTATTATCCATCTAGAAATAATTTATAAATGAAACAGTCCCAACATAAAGCTGGTCTTACACTTGTAGCACACTTTCACCCCACAATTCGTTGCCAGATGCAAAAGTCTGACATTTTAATCAAGTGCTATCACAGTCAGTTTTTACACTTACAAAAGATCAGTTTTGCTTAAGTCTGAATTAATGTCAGAATCACACCATTCTGACATTTGCCTACACTAGTCAAATAATCAGAAAACTCTTTGCTTTAATGTGACTCACATAGTTATCAAGCTGCTTTGCCTCATTCTTTTTCAATTTATGAGCTACAGTATCGAAATAATTTGTATGTTGTTGATTATTATAAATTTAATTCCACAAAAAGCACAAAAAAAACAAACTTATCTGATGACAAATTTAATCGTTATCTAATAAATCAAGGAAACTTTTCCCATCCATGAAATAACTTCTAAATACATTTTTTTTCCTACTCCCTGAATTCTGGTCTCTTGATCAATAATATAAGTGACACTTATACAAATTGACCACTGTTCATTAGTCACCTTGTCATCATTGTCCCTGACTACTATAAGTCACATGGTCACGAGTCACCGATTCTGATATATTTATTTTCCTTCACATTACCTGTATGAGAAGCTCCAGTGTATCCAACATCTCTTGATTAATATATAAATGACACTTATACAAATTGACCACTGTTCATTAGTCACCCTTGTCATCATTGTCCCTGACTAATATAAGTCACATGGTCACGAGTCACCGATTCTGATATATTTATTTTCCTTCACATTACCTGTATGAGAAGCTCCAGTGTATCCAACATCTCTTGATTAAAATAAAAATGACACTTATACAAATTGACCACTGTTCATTAGTCACCCTTGTCATCATTGTCCCTGACTAATATAAGTCACATGGTCACGAGTCACCGATTCTGATATATTTATTTCCTTCACAATACCTGTATGAGAAGCTCCAGTGTATCCAACATCTCTTGATTAATATATAAATGACACTTATACAAATTGACCACTGTTCATTAGTCACCCTGTCATCATTGTCCCTGACTAATATAAGTCACATGGTCACGAGTCACCGATTCTGATATATTGATTTTTCTTCACAATACCTGTATGAGTAGCTCCAGTGTATCCAGTACAGTCATAGACACCTCTGTAGCCAGCTGTCCCTCCAATACAGCATCTTCTTCCAGCTGTAAGGGGGTCTTCTCATACTCCTCGGGGGCACTCTGCCGGTAGGCGGTCTGGTCCTTCCTCCACCTGAGACGCTCAGACTGACCCAGCGATGGATTGAAGTGATCTAAATAACAAAACAAAAAAAGGGAATGATCACGTAATTAATATCGTTAAGTTTTCATGGTCAGGGGCATCCAAGAGGCAAAGTCAGGCATAGGGGACAGTTATGTCACCAGGCAACCTTCTCAAAGTTTCCAGTTTCCCTCAAGTATATAAGGAAATGAAAATATAACATTATTTATTCGATCCAACCCTGGGCCCTCTATGACCTCTGACCTTCCAGAAAGGAAAGAGAAAAGAAGGAGTTCCTGACCAACAGAGAGCTCAATGTTGATTACTTTTAAAAAAACAAAAATGTTATGAAGGTCAGATTGACCAGCTAACACTGAATGGCGATTGATGTTCCATCCCTGAGATACCCCACACCCTCACCTCATTCCACCATCCTCCACCCCCCCCCCAAATTTCCCACCATTTCTACCCTTCCCTCTCCAATAAACTAACAACCATGACAAGTAAAGCACTCTTTAATAATCCAAAACTTGTGAAAATCTGATTCTGATTGCTTCTTTTTTCAACCTGTTGAGATCTACAGCTAATCCGACATACAAGTTAAATTACTTTACGAAACCAAAAAAAGTACTGCTATTTCAAGAAAGACTGCCAGTGTTCTATTTTTGCTGGTCGAGTAGTTCCATGACTGATCTCAGTTCAAACTGACCTGGACCTATAGATCCGTGGCGAGTCAGTCGTTGCATGTAATCCTTTCTGGCGCCCTCGTGACCGCGGATGACTTCCTCGAGTTTCTTAAGTTGCATCTGTTTGTCGGTTTTCTTCAGAGACATCCTCGCTGGACTCTTCATTATCATCGCCTTTCCCTAACAAAAATGAAAACAAGGATCGAAAAAGTGCAACTTCACAAAGCTCTGGTACAAATCATATAGATATTATAGTCTGGTTTGAAAGGAGTGAAAATGGCCAAAGTAAATGTGTTAACTTGAATTGTAATTGAAAAAGTCGTACGAACAGGATTGGGGGAGAGCTCTTTCACAGACAAAACTTTTAATCTGAAGAGATATCCCAGTGATGTTTAAAAGTGTACGTGTACATGGTTTCATATTAAACAGAATAGTGGTCAAGTCAGACAAAATAATAATTACAATCTGGCTGATGAAATTCTACAAATACAGGAATTCCAACTATTAAGTATAATTTTAATGATTTCTGGCAAAGAGTAAATCATCAAACCAGAGATATGTCAGAGTCTGTGAAGAATAATGAGAAGGTTATCCGAAGGTTATCTGATAATCCTTGAAGAACATTTTCAGATAGAGAAAGTTTACAAAAAAAATAAAACACATTTTGGTAAATTTGGGAAAGATCAAGTCTGCAAATCTTTGTATCAATCAGGCTGAGATGTTACAATTTAGGGGCATTTTTCCGGAGGAGTGTGAGTTTGACAAATTTTGTATTGACTCAGGTCGAGAAATGCCACAGTTAATGACACATCTGAGAAAAGCCCAACTGCTGAGAATGCTACATACGAACACAGGAAGTCTAGCAAACCTGTATAGGGTCAGGAATTTACTGACAGGAGTTTAGGGACAGGAGGGAGGGAGGGAGGGAGGGAGGGAGGGAGGGAGGGAGGGAGGGAGGGAGGGAGGGAGGGAGGGAGGGAGGGAGGGAGGGAGGGAGGGAGGGAGGGAGGGAGGGAGGGAGGGAGGGAGGGAGGGAGGGAGGGAGGGAGGGAGGGAGGGAGGGAGGGAGGGAGGGAGGGAGGGAGGGAGGGAGGGAGGGAGGGAGGGAGGGAGGGAGGGAGGGAGGGAGGGAGGGAGGGAGGGAGGGAGGGAGGGAGGGAGGGAGGGAGGGAGGGAGGGAGGGAGGGAGGGAGGGAGGGAGGGAGGGAGGGAGGGAGGGAGGGAGGGAGGGAGGGAGGGAGGGAGGGAGGGAGGGAGGGAGGGAGGGAGGGAGGGAGGGAGGGAATTTTACAAACCTTGTATTCAAAGGCACATATGGAGAAGAAGAGGAGATCAAGAAGATGGTTGAGTCTCTGAAGGCCAATGATTGAAAACCACTGCTGTAATGTCGTAGGGTCCACGTTCTTGATGACCCAGAGGAAGCACATCAAGAGGTCTTTAGTGGATTCCTCTGTCAGTAAGGTGTGACTCTGTGATCTCTGTGATAACGAAAGGTAGGAAGAGACAGTCGTTATTTACGAGTCGTACAAATCCATTCGCTTTGAAGAATGCAGAAAGAAACAGACTTTACTACATCTTAAAAGACTAATGTTAAAAAATATAAGGCTTATTGTCGACAATTCAAACCCAAAGAATTAAATCTCCCTCTCTCTCTCACCTGTAGGGAAGATGACTTATCTTGCTGGGAGTCCCTCGTGTACACGCTGGTTCCTGCTATCGCCATGGCAACACTCTGGTTCAGTGGGGCTGCTGGTTCTAGGTCGTATCCGATGGTGGCAGACGGTTTGGCCCTGAGGTCGGCGTTGGCGCAGCTGATCTGAGGTAACGCGTCCATGGCGATCCCTAACAACGGCAAGTAGAGGGAAGCTACCCGGATCCGAGGACCTTCCTCCCTGAATCTGGGATCCCCATCGTGGCAGGAGAGGAGGTTCAGGAGAGTATCGATAGCTTGGTGGTGGAGGTTACTTATCCTGAGAGGAGGAAATTACAGAAGATTATGAGTCAGAGAGAGGGAGAGAGATAACTATTAAGTGCAATTATGGTAACAAACATAATAAGCAAGTAGTATATACAACCGCATACATATCCAACCAAGGTTCTAAAATTCTAGCTTCTGCCTCATGATTCTCAAAAGGAAGAAACCCAGTTTGTAAAGTCGATTTTTCTGGCTGATATTTTTGACTGATTTTGACTTGTTTTATACAATTCAAGCATTAACTTCATGTCTTATAGGTAAACTTTACACTGCATGAATGTAATTTCATTCCTGACCGAAAGAAGCCATGTTACATTTTGTGTCAATTGTAAATATGTAACTTTTCGTGTCAATTGTCAACATGTTACTTTTCGTGTTAAATGTGCAAATGTTACATTCAAGGCTTTACTGCGAGGTACAAAGAAACAATCAGAGATGTGTTGAGTTTGCTTCAGTCTTATAATTCCATATTCAACCAATAAAGGAAAGAAATGGTACTTGTAAAATATCATCTGAGACCTCTCTTAGTCCAACCGAAATTAATGTCAAATTTGCCTGCAAGTAATATAGAAAACATTAGCAGAAGGAAGAAGCTTAAATTGCAATTTTCATTGTTATCCAACAAGATAGGGCATGCCACCAGCCAATGAGATTTGTCTAAAAAATTTGTGCGATTGCCCACGGAGGATAGGCCTGTTTGTCTACCTGCTTCAGACTGACGCGCTGCTAAGTCTAAGGCAGTGAAGGCACGGCCAAGTCGGGCTATCCAATGAGCCCATTGTCTCTTAGTTGCAAAACCCGGTGGTTTGGTGCGAAGCACCTTAATGCTGCCCACGTTTCAAGACCCCTCTGCAGCACCAGTTGGAATCGATGAGCTGGTGACAATTTACAATCTGCCACATCGTGTCTTCTCAAACCTATATTTGCCAGCGTCTCGTACGTGCTTACCTTGTTTGAAGAACGCAGGCTACGTCAGACAAGAGCAGACCGGTCAGGAAATGTTGTTGCCTGAATTCCATGGAGAGTTCGGACATCTTCTTCTGAGCTTCGGTCATTGCTTGGGGAGGCATGGAGAGGAAGGAGAACATGGAGGTGGTGCTGGAAATAGACAGGGTAGGGGACGGTGCCCTGGAGGCTACCGTAGATTTAAAGGGCAGGTTCAGGGTCACGTAGTGCTCATGGCTACAGATGATCCGAAGGAAGTCCAACTTGAGAAGTGCCAGGGTCGTGGGATCGTTGAGAGCCATGATCTTTCCAGATACCTGTGAAATATTAGAAATTTGGTAAATTAGTCTAAAGAAGTATTCTGGAAAACTTTTTGCTTAACTCCTTTCGACAAGTTCTTATCCTACTTGTGGGCATCGACCATGTCTGTTTACAGTATAGAATTTTGAAATAAACAGAATATAGAAAACAAAAATTGTTTCAATAGCCAGAATGTGAAATATAGACACATTTGACCAACTTTGAGCTAGCAAATTCCACTAAATAGTTGCTCAGAATTACATGACATTGCTTATATACTGTGAAATATTTTGGAGAAAATGGCCAAGATGTACTTCTTGTGTTATCGTCTTTACAAGATTTTCATTTAAATGTTGACTGCAAATGACCTCTGACCCCCACCAATTGCAACAGGGTTCTTGTACACAACAAGCTGAATCTACATACCATGTATGAAGTTCAACTAAGATGTACTTTTTGAGTTATCATGTTCACGAAGTTTCCAGACTTTGATCACTGTTGACCCCAAATGACGACCATCACTTCACAGAAAACAATAGGCTTCTTGCACTCAATACGACAAATGCACATACCAAGTATGAAGTTAATCCACCATTTACTTTTGGGTTACCATGTTGACAAGCAAGTGTCACATACACACACACACGTCATCATCATCATCACATAGATTCCTTTTGCCTCTGGTCAAGGAATCAAAAAGGGGACAGGAATACATCAATAGTAAAGTGAATTCTGCAGTGTAGTGTTAAGCAACCACACAGTGCAGGCTTGTGTAAGGTATTAGGAGATACCTAAGCTAGAAATATGATTTAAATACAACATAATATATTGGCTTCTAATGCCTGGTGTAATATATTAATTTTTTTCTTAATATAGTGAGATCCTTAATAAATATATATTTACCAGAGAAGAACCTTTTATTGATTTGCAATACATCTGATACACTTTCCAAGTGACAATTCTTATCAATGCATTACAATTTTATCTACTTAATTCCATAAAATATACAATTTGTTTCTCATAATAATGTGAATCACCCAGCATTTGAATCTAATATGGAATGATATATAACCATACTTGTTTGCAATATCTGTGAACCAGATTCATCACAAAGCCTCGATCCATCAGACTGAATAGGTCACGTATGAAGAAAGCCAAATGGACATTGAGACACCGAGTAAATGTCACATCCTGCAAGACAAACGAAATATCATGGAAATGTAACTTACTAATGTGTGCTTACTTCTGTTACTAAAGTTTTTTAAGGGGGCATGGAGGGGGGGGGTGGGAGGGACAGATAAAGACACAAAGCTGGATTAAAGATGGAGCAAATGAGGCACTGATTTATCAGAAACCTGAACTATCAAGTTTCAATGAAACATAATAGAATCAATGTAAAACCCATAGTTGTTGTTTACACTGATTCCATTCTATGGACACAATTAACAAGATCGAAGTTTAGACCAATATATATACTTTTCTCTTAGCATTTACTAATTTTGAACAGGGCTCTTCAATAATCCTTGTAGAAACTTCATCATCTATGATGCTTCTTCCATGGCAACCATACAGTTTTTGGATACGATATATTATAATGTATATATTGGATATAATGAATCTGTACATTATAATGCATACATGAATTCTATGCCTAACCATTAATACAGCATATGCACTATATGCATTCCTATATCATACACGTGCACAATATAATAATTTATATATGTATTATACCATAGATGTCAATAGAAGCTTCATCAAACATTTACTCCAGAAAAACTGGATCAATTATTCTCAAGTTAACACAGCAAAACTGAAAGAAAATGATTACTTTTCATTTTGGACTACATACAAAGTTGATATCATGATAGGTTATGTGGTATTTGTCAACCATCAAAATTTAAGAAATCCAAAATCTTCATAATTCACAACGATAAAATAATTCGATAAAGCAAGATTTCACAACGTTTTCAGAACCGTAGAGCTGACGAAAAAGAAACAAGATTTGTGGGGTAAAATACAAACACTCCTGGGTAAAAAATTCTTGATATACTTCTGACAAAAAACAAAACTCACTCTATTGAATCTGGCAACAATATCTGTGGTAACCATGGCTACAATATTGCCGATATCGTTACAAAAGCTCTCAGAGAACCGCATCATTCGCGGAGAATCCAGCCTCTCTGTATCTGCCAGATGCAAGGCCATGTTTTTGGTCTAAATTTGAAAGTAGAAGGATAGATGAGACAAATATCACAAAATACAGAAATAAAGCAAATAAGACACCCAGTACACAGTAAGTTTTACACTGCAATAAAACAGACTTTTTATAATCAGTGAAACAGTGAGTTTTAGTGGCAAAGAACCACCATCTGTTCTGAGAACACTATGACAATTCTGTTTCATAATTAAGTAAAAAATACAGCTATAAATTATTTTTGATATATTGACTATCCTGGCAACCACAAATGACAAAATTTAAAAAGAAATTTTTGGGGGTGAAATTTGTTCATAATTTCAAGTCAGTTTTCTATTGTTGACATACTTCAAAAGAAAGACTGTTTAGTTTTCTTATTTTAATAAATCGTGCATTCAGAAATGACCTAACGCATGGTGACATCATTTATAATGACAATGATCACTTGCCCAACCATTATGTGTCATCCATTTTATTAGCGCCTGACAGGTCTTCGGAACCCTACCCAACTATGACAGACAAGCTCTCGCACCGTTTAAAACATGCACCCTTCCACGTCAATAACCTCTTTCCACCACTGTAAAACAAGGAACACATTCTCTCGTCCTTGTTTGATCATCTCAATGTCTCGTCATAATCCAGAGGAGGGAGGATGATATCTAGGAGAAGACTGGGGCACCATTTAAGAAATCTAAGTATGCTATAGGATAGTAGAAATGATCTATATTTCACAGATGAGTGCTAAAGTTTATTACATGACATAAATGGGCAGTATTTCTCTTTTTTTTTTTCTTTTTTTTTGGGGGGGGTGTCTGGGGGTATGAAAGTGGTCATTAAGGAGCACATGATACTCACCATGATATCAAAGAAGAACCAAGCATGAGTGAACGTTTTCTCTTTCATGTCACCGTTGGATACTACCAGCTGTAAGGCAATCTCCTCATGGATAAGCTGTAGAAGGTCAAGGAACATCGAGTTATTTGCATAAACCTTCAATTTGCATATGAATGAATAAACTCACAGTTTTTATGCTATGATCATGCGAAGGAATGATTTTAGCCAAGAAACCTGATCAATAGAACATTTTAGACAGAACAAGATAAACCGTTAACAAACTCCTTATCTTACTGCAAAGAGGCTGCTTTAGGCTAATAAAATAGTTAATAGAGGGGCCTGATGTTTCGCTCCTTACAGAATATTTTTCACAGGCGCCTTTGAAGATGACACTGGCTAGAATCCAAGTTTTACATAACTTTTACAATTTAACTTTTTATTTGATAAAAACATATTTGACTATCAGACAGATCAAGAAAGATGAAGCAGTAAATTTACATATTTCACTTGCATATGAAAGAAAGGCTCACATTTAGAGCTATGATCATTTTGCAGTAACAACTTATCGATTCCAACCACTTTGTGAAGAAGGTCTGCCCAATAGAATGTTTGACATTAAACCCGACTAAACCGTGGACTAAAACAAGGTTAAACGTGGATTATAAGAGAGAAAATCTTGCAGTAGTTCATCACATATTACGTGTATTTTTATAAAACTTACTTTCTTGGGGGGAGGTCTACCCCCATACCCGACCACTGGAACGTTTCCCATCCCCGTGGCGCTCTGGCTGTACCTATTCGGAGACACCTTTGGGTCCAGATTGCTGAACTGGTTCTCCAGGAAGGCCTCTATGTCCTGGTCCGGGCTGCTGGGAATACTCAAGCTGGCACTGGTGGGACGAATGGCTCGATTCTTGAAGTTAAGGCTGGTGGACCTGGACACCAGGGTGGAGTACCCTGAGGGGATGTTGAATGATGGGGAGGTAGGGCTTCTAGGAGGCTGGCCTGAATCATAAAATTAATCAAATAAGATTTTTTTATTTTCATATATACATTGTTTTTACTTATTAAAAGCAGATCCATCTTCCTTTTGAAAAGTTTAAGATAAAAGTAGGCCACCTTGTTAGCAGTGACATACTACATCTATTTAAACGTTTACTAGAGCAATGTACTGCACTGCCTTCAGACCAAACAAAAAAGCTTGGAAGTCATAGATGTTAAGTAAGCATTGACTTCATCAAACTGGTCCTGATAAACCCTTTTTTGATTTCTTTCCTAATACAAAAAAAAAGATGTGTGGAAATTTGTGCCTTTGGTTAAAAAGATATAGCTCTGATTGAAGGATATTTGAGCAGTGTATTGCTGTTTTCCTTTATCAATAGGTTAATGTCATCATTCATGGAAAGAAGTTTACTTAGATTCAGTGAGCCCTACTACCCCAGGAGCTTAACAGTGGTCCATTTCAAACACTTACCTGTTGACCATGGCTGTATACCATCTTTTATCAACCTTTTTACTTTCATGAACATCCAGTCTAACTAACTGATCTAACATTACTGATCTTACCGATGTTACTGATCTGACATTGATGGAGCACCAGGGCATCACAACTTTCTCAGATATACGGTACGCCAATCAACATTGTTAGAAAAGTTGTTTGAAACAAACAGAAAGCAAAACGGAAAAAAAACACTACACTGCAGAAACTTTGAATACTATAACTCAAAGAAACTCTGCTGGCCATTTAATATGGAGTCTTTAATGACTACACAAGGCAGACACTCTTGTGTCTGCACCACAAGTCAGACAATCTACCCGCTGCTCCACAGGACAGACACTCTACCTGCTGCACCACAGGGCAGACATTCTACCCACTGCACTACAGGGCAGACACTCTACCCACTGCACCACAAGACAGACACTCCACCCGCTGCACCACAGAGCAGACACTCTACCCGCTGCACCACAGGGTAGACATTCTACCTTCTGCACCACAGGACAGACACTCCACCCGCTGCACCACAGGGTAGACACTCTACCCGCTGCCCCCCAAGACAGACACTACCCGCTGCACCACAGGGCAGACACTCTACCCGTTGCACCACAGGGCAGACACTCTACCGCCTACACCACAAGGCAGACACTCTACCCGCTGTACCACAGGGCAGACACTCTACCCGCTGCACCACAGGACAGACTACCCGCTGCACCACAAGGCAGACACTCTACCCACTGCACCACAGGGCAGACACTCTATCCACTGCACCACAATTTGTTTTGGGTAGAGGGTCATATCTTTTAGCTATGTACATACCAGCCACGACAGTGCCCTCGTCGTCCAAATCAGGAGGAATGAATACGTAATGTAAGAAAGAGGAGAGCAGATTGTTTCTTCCGTGGCTGTCCTGATTCTTATCCAGCAGGATGTGAACCCGGGACACAATTTTTGAGATGGCCTCAAAGCAATACTGTCCCATACTCACTGTTAATTAAGAAGAAAACATTTAATCAAACAGTGATTACCAAACCCAGGACACAATGTTAGAGATGGCCTCAAAGCAATACTGTCCCATACTCACTGTTTATTAAGAAGAAAAGAAAACATTTAATCAAACAGTGATTACTTTCAATTTCAATCAACTTTTGTTGCAAGCAAACTAGTCCAGAAAAATAATTAACCAATTGCACACTTGGTAATATTATGACACCCTCAAAACTACATGGTTATATGTGGGGAGTATGGTGGTGGATACTTTAATTTAATAGTACATTATGTGTAGTAGCCTTTAGCAAGGTTTTGTATGAAAAAAGGACCAAGGGTGTATAGATGTGAGGGGTTTTTCGTGGAAAAGAAATAACAGTGGAGAGGTTAACAAAATTTCATGCTACCAAAATTTTATTTTATAGGAAGGTATTTTGCTTCAATTTTAAGGAGTAGGATTGTGTTGTATAAAGGTAGGATGCTGGTACCCCATGCATATTCTAGAAATAAATATGCATGAGGTAATGTAGGTAATGAGGGTAAGGTTATATGAATATGAGCAATATTTTCTGCATAAATTGAGATCAGTAATTGCATATACATACAGTATATAAATAACTATTAAGGTCATATGAGACATTTAAACTAAGGTCATCTTCAGATATAAATTAATACAGCTTTATTTTATTTTCACAACATATTTTGTCAAGTTACCACTGAGATGGTCTTTGCTCAGAACTTCTTTGCATATAATTAGGCAATATTTGCATATATCAATGGGGTCATATATTATTTTGGATAAGCTTTAAAAAATTAAAATATCTCTTAGGGTTTGTCTATCGCCGAGTTAAATTTTGCACATCAGTACTTCAAAGTCGTGGAAGTATTTCAGCGCATAGAGGTATTGTGTGTTGTAGTTGCACAAACATGGAACTAGGGATATAAATTTTTCTCTTTAAGAAATTTGTAGCCTACTGAGCCTATCACCACCACCACTAACAACAAAAACACCATTGATGAAGAATATGACTGCATATCTGATAAGTATATATATCAACGAGCAATTTGAAAGAAAAACCACAATGCTCTAGAAATGGATGAAATCGCTTATGAATGGAAGATAAATAAATGCAAATGTTAAAAACTATGTAAACTCTAGACCAACAGGAAATTTTAACAGAGTTTTTGAGCTATATTCTATATCTTATTCAAGAAGATCGTGAGGATATATATATATTTATATATATATATAGCGAGAGAGAGAGAGAGAGATATCTACAGTTGTAACCCTCTTACATGTAACAAGGTTCATACAAAACATGCACTGATAATTTGCCGAGCACACACTATAGGCCTACCATAGTGCCGTTTGGTAATGTGAAACACAGGTTCCAATATGAACTATTTCTGTCATGATATAGATCAAAATTTTCACAAATCTTATGGAATTTTTTTCTTCAATTAAAGTTTATAACAGGTACAAGAGCCTAGGTAGATCTGTTTGCAATGACTATTTCATTGGCCAGGTAGTCATTTAGTAAACCAGTTTTGCCACGGAAAGGATTCCCCTCGAATCTTTCGTGCACTGTGTTCAAGGGAGCTCGTATTGGGGGGGGGGAGAAGTATTTGCAAGTATCGTTGCATTTTGAGAATTGAAATGTTGACAGACAGCTACGAATCAAATTCAGACAGCTACAATTAAAATAGTGGATAGATAGATATATATGATAGACCATCACCATTAAACTGTTCCATGCTTATAGAACAGACATTTCAAACTAAAATTCCCATTTTGTAGATAACATCTTGAAATGATGTTGACATACCCATGCAATGTAGCCAGATAACATTATCACAAAGTATTTGTCAGACAATACTGTACAATAAGAGTATTAACAAAACTGTTAACCAATTTAATACATATATTGAACAACTCTACCCACTAGAAAATTCATACCTTTTTATATCCTTGTAAATTGTTTATACCACATAGCTTCATAATTAAAACGCATTCACAAGACAGTTAAAAATTAAAAACATTATCTACTTGAAAAATTCTTTCAATTTGAACAACGTTCTCACTGAATACAGTACGTTGGAAAAATTAGTACTACACTGGCACCTATGAATATGCATGAATTAAACTAATGTCAACTTAAGTTATCAAATGTCTACCTAACTAAAACTATACATATGTGCACGTAGTCACTCTACAAAATACCACTTAAACACAATTAGTAACCAGATGTGACGATGACTTTATAAAATGGCAGCCTCCGTGATAATGAAGATACTGACAGAGGTTCACACAGAAGAAATCTAGACAGAACATGCTGTAAGAGTGCACACTTTAACCAAAGTTATCAACATGTAATACCAAAGATATATATAAATATACTCCTTTCTGACATTTCATTCCAGAATGTGTATTTTACTATGACAGTGTTCTTGAAAATGTGATCAGGCTCCCCAACCCCCCACACCCACTCCCTCTAATCCCCTCTCCCACTCACCTCCCCTGATTTTAAAATTTAGAGGTTGAGACAATTCAACTAATAAGTGAGGATGAGAAGGGGAAGGAGTGAAAGAACTGGAGGAGAGGGAGGGGTGGGGGGTGGAAATCGGAGGCCAAGGGAGTGCAGTTTCATTTTGAAATTTCTTGTTATCCAATAGTGTTCGAGACTACAAGAATGCATAGACAAAAGAAGAGTTAGCAACAGAAAGTTAAGTTACCACCAGTTAGGCAACCAGCACTTTGGAAACATGATTCTGTATCTGATTTCAGAGAAAAAGAATAAAATATGTAAATGAAGACAACAACAAAAAACAAAGAAAAAAAACAACCTCCATACCTTACCTCATATTACTACAGCAGTTGGTTGTGTTTTATGATTAAAGTGACATTACTTTATTTTCTGCATCCCAACAGTTTCACTTGAGTGACTTGTGCTATACCCTACATGTGCAATTTCCACAATTATCTGTTTGTGGTCCGAACAAAAGTTCTATCTAGCCGGAACGGAGCTTTTACCAGTTGCTTGCAATAACAAATTCTACCCAGCCGCTTTAATTATATGCAAAGGTTGCAATGCTAGTAACACATGCTATGTCTGTGTTGTGACTTTTTAATTAAAATTTTAGAGTATATCTGTAGCTTTTTGCTTAATTCAGAACAGAAAATGAGAATCAGTTACATGAAAGTGTCCTGTTTTTATCTTGAGAACTGTCTGCCCCCCCCCCCCCATGTCAAGCAGTTTGTTACTTAACTTATACGCATTATGTTCAATAAAGTATCCTGCGAGCAATTGCATGCTTTCTCTTTTGACCAAACAGTGCGAATATCAGATTTAACTGATCATATGATGCAAGTCACAAATTCTTTAATACTGAACCTTATATCCAAATTAGGTACATCACATATTGTATTTTATGAATGGTTAGAAGATGGTAGTCTTCAGTTAATATTAATTGACTCGCTTGAAGTACAAAAGAAATGCTATCACACTCAATCCAACAAATACCAAAATATTTTGGATTTCAACACATTATTACTCTTTTTTTGGAGGGAAACCATGAACTTTGTTTCCTGACTCTCAACTGAACAAGTGAAAAGTGTGAAATGGTACGACAGACTCACAAGAAATCACCTTTGCCTTCGCTGTTACAAATCTTGATTAAAATCTTCCTCTTATTTCATGGCATATGGTAGGAAATGTCTTGAAATTAAACTTATATCCATGACTATATGAAGCTAGATTTTGAAGTCAAACAATGCACTCATCACAATGGAGAATCTCCATAGCAACAGTGTTATGTTATCATTGCAGTTTTCCTGTAATGATTACTGTGTTCCTACCAAGTGACCGGTCCGATAACAAAAACACACATATATGTACGGTAGTAAGCAAGAAGCTTGTTTTCATTTCTTTTTTTCAACCTTACCACACAACTTATAACAGCTCACAGAATCTCCATAGCAACAGTGTTATGTTATCATTGCAGTTTTCCTGTTATGCTTACTGCATTCCTATCAAGTGACCTTCTTTGATAACAATAACACACACATATGTACGGTAGGAAGCAAGAAGCTTGTTTTTATTCTTTATATCAACCTTACCACACAACTTATAATGGCTCACAGATTCTCCATAGCAACAGGATTTACAACAGCTCTATCGTATATAAATCTATCTGACTCACCGACACGACCAGCGATCACCGGTGGCCTTATCATCATTAAGAATAGTTTGTCCGTGATGATGTAGAGGAACTGCACCAGAGGTTCGTCCCCTGCTCGACTCAGATCAAAAACGCACTTTCTGAGTTCGTCCTCCATCTTCTGTTCGCCTATCGCTCTGGGTATTCGCCCGTCCTCCACCGAATGGCACAGCTTCAAGAAATTATCTATGAAGGGATCCTGTGAACGGAATAAGCAGAACCAGGCACATCTTAGAAAAGGATAACTGGAAGACCAGTATTTTCTTTGCACCTACCTGACTATACTGTGCATGTATGTCATATCTTATTGACTGATCAAGAATATATGTTTTTTATCAAATCTTGTTGTAGAAGAAAAAACAAATAAATTAAATTAAATATTTATCTTTTCAAAAGTTTTAGCTTATAAGTTGTTAAAATCATTATCATATTTTTTTCCTTCTGTTCTTTGTGACAGACAAATCGAAAAGTGAATCAGTTGGTGAGTCTTGCGATTGGTACGATTTCTGTTGAATTGTAGGAATACCACTTTCTATGTGTTTACGAGATAAATAAAACATAGTAATTAACCCTGTACATGAACATGACCAATCAACAACTAATCAGATGTGACTTAAACAAAGCATTACGTAAATGTTGAGTATAAATCGTATTCTATTTCTTACATTAAATGAACATTTGAGTCATCTTTTGTCAGTTAGATGTGTTTTCATTTCTCTCTTGTTTCTTTTCTTTGGATTTTCTGGTTTTCTTTGTGACTTCTCCTAGGTGTAAATTACCTTCTAGCAGAAATGTATTGCTTTCACTCAAATCGTAATATATGCATGTATGTCTAACAATTTTGTTTTAGAAGTTAGCAGTTGTTTGGAAGTGTTAAGGGAGAATTTCAGATGAGGAATAGCCAGAGGCCAACAAGTCATCAAAACTAAAAGAAATGACATTTAGCATTACAACAACAATGTGATGGCCATACTAATTGCACTCATACACGCAAGTACTGATACGACTATTGGTACAAAAATCCCACAATGCCCTGCGATAAGAATAGAGGGAAAATGAATCCCGATCTAGAAATGCCGTACCTGGGAATGGAGCGATGAAACTGCCGAGACTGTGACGTGAAAGACCGGCTTCTTGCCGTCGACAAACTTCATATTTGGGAGTCCGACCTGAGATGAGAAGAGTCCCATTTTATGTTATATTTGTATTATAAGTGCGAAAAATGATGAATCAAGTCAAGGTAAATCTACATGATGTATATAGACGGATGTTACTGTATTACCATATGATTCACACTTTCTCACAACACCAGAAATATTCATGAAATTACATCTCAGCTTTAAAAACCTTCATTTCTTTGTGATAAAGTAAGATATTTGGATTTGCTTTTATTAATCTAAATAATGCAGAACATTTGCAACAATTTTTTTTTTTTCCAAACAGTTTAGTGCCATAAAAAAATGAAGAAGAAGAAGAATAAAAGATATTGAGGTTATTATTTCTTATCAGTAAAAGTTTTAAAGACATTTTTAGCAAGCTACTAGAGGACATGGCAGCCAAATCAAAGTGGACTACCTAGTACAGGGTTTCCATAACTTTATCCCCCTACGAACCCCCCTGTAGATGTCAGAGTTGTCCACGAAGCCCCAACTTTTCGAGACACGATCTGAGTCATTATTATACTATAATACGCATAACAGTGCTTCGTAAAAGATCAAGTTCAAGTTCAGCTCTTTATCTTCACGACGTAACCTCATGAATACACCAACTTCAACAAAGTCATGCGGCCTGTGTCTGTTTCATAATTCAGTTATTTATCACATGCACGGTACGGTACTACTATGGCAACATATGTGTAAGGAACGCGAAAAGAGTTTGTCGATAGGTACGACTTTTGTACATTACTAAATTATATGATATATCAGATTTTAGTCAAAAAGTACTCTAGTTTTGACTTTCAGAAACGTCTCACGAACCCCTGGGGTTCATGTACCCCAGTTAGGGAACCCCTGACCTAGTATCTGAAGTGACATTTCTCATAAATGAAGAGAGAATAGGTTACTCCCCAATGACGTATCAAATGAAAAGTGAACTTCTCTCAGCTTTGCTGACAACAACAAAGTTGGAGAAATTAAGAATCTTCAATGAAAAGTTTCTGACCTCTGGAGGTAACATGGAATAGTCTTTGACCATTGGATGATCGATGGCCACTGGAAGGTGGAAGTCACCGGTCTGTAGGCAATTACTCTTCATTAGTGGTAACCACTGAAAAGTGAAGGTACAAGAGCAAACCATTACATAAAAATACATAGAAAGATAAACACCAGTTTCAAAGATTCGTACCTGTCGACCAAACTTAAGGCAGTTTCATGGACATATTAAAGGAAACAATAGGACATTTCCCTCTCTTCACCAGTAAATGAAGAATATTCATTTACATGGCCCCATGCAATGAAATACCACCACTTCTTTAACAATGTGCATGTTTTCAGAAAACTGACCAATCATATTTTTGATTGCACCACATCATGAATATTCATTACAAAGAATGAGATTTTAAAGATACAAATGTATAGCCCAATGGACATCTCACTGACATTACACAAACAAGCAGTTGGACAATTTCAACTGCCGGCACCTTTCAGTATGGTACTTCCATGTTGCGCCTTCGGCAATCACAATGACAGTATGAATTATTCTGAACCTTCTATGATAGATGCAGGACATTCATGCTACTCATACTCTCGGTACAAGGTGCTTTTGAAGTGTGAAATGAAAGTATATTTAAAACAAAAACTGCCCCAGCTTGATGTCAATAAACCCATCATTCAATGAATGTATAGTCTTGCCTCTTACGTCGACACAACAAACCTATTCGCAGGACCATTAAATATTCATATCCCATTTGCATAAATGTTTTACATATTCAGTACCGTGTAGCCAATGGGAGTCTCTATTGGGGTGTTATCCTGCTTCTTCTGACAGCTGATATGGTAGAAGGTGAAAAGCAGATGGTTGGTGTCTTTCAAATCTGCAGGAAGTTTGATTTTAATTTCCTCGTAGAATTCTGGGGACTTGCTGTGATACGTGACGGTGGTATATGCGTATCTCTTAAACAGAGATGTGCTTGATTTACCATATATGCACTGTCAAAAGATAAAGAAAATGTTAAAAATAGACTGATCCAAATTCGGACTAAACATGTCACATGTACATAACAGATTCCCGGAATTGGCATTGAGAAAGTGTCAGCAAACCTTGTTAATGAAATTTTTGATGATCAAAAGCAAAATCAGTCAATTTCAGATATGGATTTATAAAAAATTCAAACCTGATGATCGCATCTCCTCTTACTAAAATGACCATGGAAGCAAAATACAAACAAACAACTATAAGCCCTATTTTGATATTACCTCATAATTGTTTCCTTCGGCCATCATGAATTCTACTTTGACAGCGATATTACGAGCCGATCCTGGCCTGTTTGAAAAATTGAGGCCCTTCGGGTAAACGTACAGTGTATTTCTGAAAATAGAGGGAAATAAGATGAGTGATTTATGTTTCTTTTTCTCATATAAAACACATCAGTGCACATTCAACTTAGATTTATAAAACATTTAAGTTTGATATTGATAATTAAGCTTCCATCCATGAGTGATGGTGAGGCTTGCATGTTATCACTGGTTAGGCTTATTGCAGTGAAAGTGTACAGGTCTCATAGAAGACATTGAAATCAATGTTTACAGGTATGCTGCTGGTAGCAACAGTATGTAACATGTCTGACTGTAACATCAATGGTTAATTAAATTTATGTGATACCATATGATGCTAAAAAAGACTTGTATGAATCCAAGGTTAGGCTTATACATAATGAAGGTTAAATTTATGTGACATGATATGATGCTACAAAAGACTTGTATGAATCCATGGTTAGGCTTATATATAATGTAGGTTTTCTTACAACAAGCGTATGGTAGGTAACTATGATATCTACTACAAGGCTAAATGGTAGTCAGGAACACATTATAGGTCAGGTAAGTTACTGTAAATCTTTTCACATCTCTTCAGTGTAACTTTACACATACAAAAGGCTAGTACAGAACTTTCAAATCTCTGATTAGGCTGACTTGTAATGATACTGAGGAAAATACACAGTTCTAGTTTAGTAACATGATATCAATAGTTATACATCTTTTCCATAGTATTTTACGTGCACAGAGAGCTGTTAGGGAGCTATCCAATATCTGATTAGGCTAACATGTAATGATACTGAGGAACATATACATATCTGGTTTAGTTTTCTACATCAATAGTTATACATCATTCCATAGTCTTCCACACACACACACATAGCTGTTAGGGAGCTATCAAATTTCTGGTTAGGCTGACATATAATGATATTGAGCGACATATACATGTCTGGATTAGTTTTCTATGATAACATAGTATTTTTCATTTCACACACAGATCTGGTATAGAACTATCATATCTGTGGTTAGCCTTAATTGTAAAGATAGTGGGGAACATAAACAGGTCTGGTAGGGAACTCCTCTATCTCTCGTGTGGGTCTGGTCTTCATATCTGGGTACGGTTTCACCTGATATCTGGTTTAGTTTTCTATGATATCAATTGCTACACATGTATACATATTGTTTTTTATATCACACACATCTGATATAGAACTACCATATCTGTGGTTAGCCTTACTTGTAATGATAGTGGGGAACATAGACAGGTCTGGTAGGGAACTCCTCTATCTCTCGTGTAGGTCTTGTCTTCATATCTGGGTACGGTTTCACCTGATATAGTTCAGGCGTGAGACAGTACGGATGCTCCTCTAACACGGGTGAAATATCCAGCTTTAACTGACCTGTGATAATTTATAAAAATAAAAATAAATAAAAGAGTTAGATACAATTCATTAAGATCAATCTAACATGCATACCAGGTAAAGGCAAATTACAGAAGTAGAACATCAGTATCTATTTACTTCTATGCTTATCATTATTATCGTTGTGGTCAAGTGGTTAAGGCAGTGGACTTGTGATTTAAGGATAGCAATTTTGAGTCCTGGCCAGATCATTGCGTTGTGTCCTTGGGCAAGGCACTTGATCTCCATTTGCCTCTCTTCACCCAGGTGTATAAATGGGGACCTGTGAGATAAAACTGTCTTTTTGGCGCAGTTTAGCTGCTGCCATGTGGAGGGATTGCCTCTATGTTTGACAGGTTATCCTTGACCGGGATAATGCTGTAAAGTGCTTCGAGTCTTTGGGAAAGGCGCTATATAAAAATAAGAAGTTATTATTATAACATTAAATATCACCATATGTTTTCAGTGTAAGCCAGGATAAGAGGGGCAACTCATTATCTGTCTTTATGGCTCCAGCCATGTTTGGAATTATTGATCGCCCATAATTTAAAACTGAAAGATTAAATTTTTCTTACAGGGTATTGTCTTCAGCTTCCTCAAAACTGATGTTGGTCTTTTCAAATCTTGCAGGAATTTGTAGAGTGATTCATCTGATAATTTATCCCCTTCCTGAAACAAAAAAATAAAAAGCCAATATAAAGATATCGAAATCATTAAATGCATTCAAATGTATCTTTTGCCTTGAATAATTCAAGACTTAAAATTCTGCCTTAAAACCATTCTTTACCTACTGCAGGTATCTTTGTGCATATTGAAAGCATACAACGTATAGTTAAATAACATTTCCATGTTTAGTCTTTGTCTCAAGGCTAATTAATTATTAAACCCCTTTACTGATCAAATCAGATGACACAGTTTCAATTGACAAAGTCTACCCCTTCAAAATCTGAAGAACCAAATATGTGATGCAATGAACTTCCATTCGTTTTGGATGTCGTAGTTTTGCTGAAAACTTTCACAAACAATTGGCCGAAACTGTTCCGTGTGTTTCATTCACGACCATACCAACAGCGGTCTGATAGGGATGAAGAAAATACAGATAACTAACCTGGATAAAGAGATTTGAAACTTTCATCGAAAGAGGATGGAAGTCTTCTAGATTCTTCAGTTCCTCTTCCGGTAGGTAGACGCTTCGCCTCTCCGATCCGTTTCTCTTCATGCTTCCAAAATTCTCTGAGCCTTTCCTTGGCAGCGAGTTAAAGATTGACGGGTCGCTGCCTGGTAACCTTCTTCTGTCTAGACTGTTGGCTTTTCTCTCTGTGGAAGTAAAATTACGATAAAGAAATTAAAAGCATGGAAAATTGCCAGATTGTTCTCACCTTGACAATTCAAAAGGCCAAACCGTGACACTGGATATCCCTTCCCTACCTCCCCACCCCCTACCCTACCTCCCCACTCCCTACCCTACCTCCCCACCCCCTACCTTACCTCCCCACCCCTTACCCTATCTACCCACCCCCTGGGCACCTAGCCAGACCATGGGTCGATTTCATGGGTGATTTCTAAGAAGGAAATCATTACAATTATTTTCTCTTTTTCTTCTTATTCAGATTTGTTATTAATTTATTTATTCAAATTATCTTCGTGCTGACAGTAGATTTGTGAAACGAGAGAGACAAGGACAAACTGTCTTACAATTAATTAATTCATTTGTTGTGGTTATTGTTAACAGCTAATCAATCTGCAGAGTTATTTGTGTGTCCATGCAAATCATTACAGATTGATGTTTGTATTTCTGCAGCACCATTAAGAATAATCAATTCTGTGCCTACTGTAGAGAAACACTTAACATCCCTGTCATCATGTTCCAAGTGATTTAGGTGACATCTTTTAACATGCGACGGTCACTGCGTCCTTCCCTTGCTCAGCGATACATCCATACTATCTTATAATACCCAACAGAGTATAATTCAACAGAAACAGAATATTCTACAAATCAAAACTTATGACAACCTGAAAGTAACATGTTTTGAGGATCCACCTCAGGTTTAAAACTTATCTCAATCTCAACACTCAACAGTGTTGTTATACTTGCAATCAAACATCTGGTATATTTTGTATTTTACCCTGCAGATTCACAAACATGTAACTGTAGCTCTTGTGCCTTGAGAGACTACAGTTCCAAAGATCATCAGTATTGGCCAAAAATATGCTTAAAAAAGTTAAATACTGGTCACTGATGCTCCAACTCCATCAAGCATTTTATGAATTCACTTAAACAACACAAACACCTAAAAGGACCTCAGTCAAACAAAAAGCCTTTATCATAACCTCAGTTCCATTCAGTTAAGAGTACATATCTATGTTAAACAATAATGTTAGGCAGAATTTTGGTCGTGATATGTCGTAGTCCAAGACAGAAAGATAACTGCTAGTACTATTAATGTTTCCATAGCTTTTCTGATTTTCAAAATATTCACATTTTAATATATACTTTAATGTCCAGAACACTCCTTAAGGCATAATTGATGATGAAATTGGCTCCACATTGCCATCCTAAATATAAGTGTTAATCAATTGTTTTATAGATTATAATAACTTCACGAAAACATGTTCTTCTAACTTCAAATTATAAACAGAGCATCCTTGGATGACATTCCACACTTTTGTCCTTGATCTATTGCATAATGCATTGGAAATTTGTCATTTGAAGCCATTAATGTGGAAATGTGTCATTTGAAGCCAAATCTCTTATGCTTTCCTATTCAGTCTTGAGTTGGATCTGAGGAAGTGACTCAATGGGGATGTTTGTTAGACTAAGTAGTCCAGCCACTTTAATTTATGAGCCAATGTTCATATCTCAAATTTAACAGTGGTGTAGAAATGCAACCTGGACTGATAGAAGTATTTTTGAATGTCAAAAAGATATATTAAAGTTGTGCCTAAATCATCCTTTCAAGTGCTTACATGATACCATCCTCATCAGGGTCATAGGTCATTTCATTATGATGATATGACATCATCAATTGTTACTTACCTGCTTCCCCTTCTGGTCTGTCCATTGTGTTTGCATCGTTTATGACACTGAGCAGTTGCACTGCAGTCCATGCAAATGGCATTCTGTAGGCTCCCAGTTTTCCACAATAAAATTTGGCATTCGCTCGAGCTTTCTCGATGTGCTGCAAAGAAGAAGTCATTTATTATAGTTTAAACTTTGCACTTACAAACTGTCACGCCAACAGAGCCATCCAATGAGGGGATGAGGGGGGAGGGAGGGGGGTTGGAGTTGGAGTATTAGTGGTACTTGTCAGTACCCTAACTTTGTATTTTCCTTTATTTGCTTTATCACAACCGTGTCAACCGATTTCAAACAAGCACATACTCCTTGCGTCTTTGCATTATTTCTGTGCGTTATCAGCGCTTGCTGACAGCATGCAGATATTTATATGACATTTTGCAACATTTGATTTCATACAATAGCATACTCATCTCACCTTCTCATTATCTCTATGCAGCATCAAAGCCACACGTCGGTATGATAATTTCATGACCTTTGATATGGCACTGTCATAATGGTGTAAACTGATTGCATTCCAGAGCACAGTTCTCTCAATGTTGCATTATCACTGTGCAGTAATAGTGCTAGCTGTCAATATGACCTTTGACATTATATGACCTGTGACACAACACCATCTAACTTTAATTAATATTAAAGAGGGCAGAGTCCTCTCACCTTTGTGTTATCCCTGTCTTTGAGGTACGGTTCCACCGACACGTCCCCGGACTGAAGGACCTTCTCGAACTTAATCACTAAGAACACATCGCTGGATGGATAGGTCAAGGAGAAAATAGCAGAGTGGGCCAGAGTGTAAAGGTCAGGTTGGCCGAGATGACCTTTCACCATGTTGCGAGTCTGATCCGCATTCAGATCAAAGTAGAAATTTTCCGATATCTAGTGAGTAAATACAAAGAGGGAGAAACAACAGACAAGTCATGAAACTGTTGGCAGTCCTGATCCACAAAGTTCCTTTTACTTCCACTTGACATTTCTCTACCTGTTCTCTTTTTCTATCTGGCTTTGTTTACATTTGAAAAGCATAGAAATATATATTTAAAGCAAGCAGTACCTGTAAACAAATATTTGAAGGAAACTTTGCACGGTACAATGACCCATCTCCTCCTACCCCTCCCTGCTGACCCCCTCCCCCTCCCCCTCCCACACACACAAATGCACACATCCTAGTGAGGGAGCTAAGATTCAATGGCTTTATGAGGAGCTACAGCCATTCATTGACATGCTTATACTGTCACATTAGATGACAAGGAGTAATGCACTCAGAAGAATTAGAAAATAAATATGACACAGAAAAACAGTAGCAATGTGCATGTTGTACATACAGTTACCTATTAATACACTATTGATCTCTACTGACTTACACTAGCTAGCTGCCTTTTAAATGACCATATGCCACATTCCACAACATTCATACAATGTTAGTTTGCATGCACAAAGACGCAATTTAGACATTCGTTGGGCTTAACAGTTGAAGACATTAGCAGTTTCAGCCCCAACTCGTATCTGCAGAGATGGATAGGCTTTGGTACCTTAGTTATCAAAGTGTGGTAGGGTCCAGGCTTAGCTACTGATGTTTGTTTTCAGAAGCACCAAACTCACTCAGGAGTTTAAACACTATTTTTGTGACATCCATACAACAAACAAACCAACAAACAAACCAGCACACAATTATCATCATCAAGAGAGAGAGAGAGATAACTTTGCAAAAAAATCTCCCAATCTGCTCTAAATATACAATTTTAATATCAAGATGACAAACATAGCAACACAGAGGTCGCATCAACAACATCCAGACAGTGATTGTCAAATTTTGATAGAGTTATCAATGTCTCAAATACCTTTTTCTTCTCCTTACAATCATACAATGCCATGCATGCAAAGACAGGTTCTATGTCAACCTCCAATCTGAAAAAAAGAAAGGAAACAATTGTTAAATATACACAATGGTACCCTAGAGTAGGGGTTAACGATAGGCTGCCTACAGGCCAAACCGACCCTTCCCCATCTACCACCACACACAAAATAAAGAAATTAGAAATTGTCCACAATCTTGTCTTTATCATGTATGCAAGTCCTCAAGATCTAAGGCTTGAGCACCTTACGAGCATTAAAATGCACATTTGTTCAATCTAAGTATAGTGAGAATTTAGTTTTCTGTGGCGCTTTGCTCCGACTGATGTTTCTCCTATGTGGCACTTGTAGAAAAGTAATGGAAAACCCTTGCTCTGGAGAAAAGCCTTCGGTAATTTTAAATATCAAATGCCAATGGAAGCCTGGTGAAAGAGCCGGTTAATAGTCACCTCTACGTTTCCCAAATACTTGTGGACTAAACTTCTATCTTTCATCACTAAAAAGTTCAACAAGTGTTGCAGGCCAATTTTTTTAAGGAATTTTCAGATTTTTAGGATGTCCGTATAATGCAGCTAAATAAAAGTTACCAGTACAGTTTGTCACTGTAGGAGGTACAGTACACTGTAGGAGAGATGTTTATGTTGGTGAATAGAACACAAGATTTTGGGGTGATACCAATTTATTACTTTAAGTATTTGGTGGTATTAGGCGACATCGCCGCTACACAACCTCCACGGCTGATTTTGGTTGTCAAACAGCAATTTGGTCATCTAAGACAACGGGACTACCATCCAAAACCTGCCGTGCTGTCAAAGCACTGCTATATAAATGCTAACTAACGAGTAAGCACCAGTAGCCAGGATCACAAAGTAAGTTAATTATCAGTTACAGAACAGGAACATTTTGAGACATGACACCAGTGGCTGTTCTAGTCCAAAATACCTACAAATACCTACTTTTTCCCTTTTGCCATATATTTATAAATTGTTTGTAAGGCCACGCATGAACTAAAACATACCAAAAATGGATTTCCTTTGTAGTTTATTCGTTTTGAGGAATGTATTGCTTTGCATTTGTATGTGCAATTTTGAGGTCACATAGTTTGATCACTCTTAAAGCAAGGTTTAAATTCAAAATAGAATATTACATTTTAAAGGGGGCGAGGGGGGGTGGGGGGCCACAAATGTCAGCATCATTTTGATGGTACTGAAATTCTGTAAAAACACTGCCATGCTCAGTATGTATCCTACTCTTTACATTTTAAAATATTTAACTTAATTGTCAAAATGGATGATTTTAATGTTGTGGCTTATTTCCATCATCACAGAGGTAACTTAAAGCAGTGTATACTTACTGAAGCTTGTCACACTTGACTAGCAACCTATAGCCAAAGTGCTGTCTTGGAATCTGTGGATACATTTTCCTTTCAATGGCATCAGCCTGGAAGAAGAAAATATACATCATGAGTCTATATATATATTATACTATATCAAATAATCTAGCCGTTAATGAAGAAAATTGAAATCGTAACCAGTCGATAAACAAATAAGGGACGATTGGATTATAATTCCATGGACTAGTCTGAAAGACAGTAACTAATATAGCCTACAACAAACCAAATTGTTTGTAGGAACAGTGGTTATTGAATGCAGGAAACACTTGTTGACTACAAAATCATGAAATCACAGAACTAAATGCTACAAAATATACAGAAGTGCAATTTGGCAAACTCCTCCATATCTGAGAAGAATTTAGAAAGTTAGTACCTCCTAGAAAGTACTTTGAAAACTTTTATCAAATTTTTACACTGCCTGGGGCAATACCAGTGGTCTTTAATGCATCCTACATTCCTTAATGCCTTTCTCTCGTTTGTTTAATTCATCCAGGCCGTACTCACATCTTCTGGAGGTGGATACAGACACATGATATTTGGCTGTCTCTTGGTCATACGGGCGTTGGCGTTCATGAGGTCCTGTTCGTCCATCGCTACCCTCTCCAGTAGCTGGAGGAAGAGATCGTCAGCCTCGCTGTTGTTCAAGTTGAAGATGCTGGAGGCCCAGCTGCCCCTCGGAGTGTTCTCCAAGTGGATTGAGGAACGCTTGTCGTACCCCTCATCCGTCTGGAGCAAAACCAAGGAGTAAAATGGGTCAGATTTTTTTCAAATTCATAATGATGATGATATTTATGAATATGACGCATGAAGACAATAGAAGTTAGATATACCTTAAATACCTCCCTGTAGTAGACTCCATCTGGTATGTACGATAACATGCCACCAAAGAGGAGCAATCTTAGCAATGTACAACTTCATGCCAAGTCCTACCTTGTCTCCCCCCCTCCTTTTCCCCCTATTCCTTCTCAATCTACCATTTTTATTTAGTATAATTCTGACAATCTCTTTCTGCTTGTGGTGTCATTACCTTTGAATCCTATTTCCAACTGTTTTCTCAGTTTAATTTCTCTTGAGAAAAACAAAAATACAAAAGCTGCAGCTGCTGCAAACTCCCCTGCAGCAAGGCTGAGGCAAAATAATCAAACTGGAAGGATTATCTACACAGTCCAGCAGTGCATATTTTCTGTGAAACTGCAGCATGGTACCAGAAGATTACACCCTATGGGGCCTAACCTGACTTCCTTGGTCCTCCAGAGCGGCGACGTCCACTTCAAAGGTCTGCTCTCGGCTCGCGACCAGGTCCTTCTGCTGCTGGCAGATTTTGTCGTGCTCGTGGTTCCTTACGCAGTCTTCGTATTTTCTGCTGACTACCCCCCAATCACACGTGTACCAATGCAGGCAATCTTTAACCAGGCTGTTACTTTCGGCACTATTTTGAAAGGAAGAAATATAAAATTCTCTGAAATTAAATACAGTACAGTACACCTTATGGTGTGATCAGGGAGACGTCAGGACTGGCGGAAAGGGACACGAGAAATCCTAAACGAGCCGTTTTGCGTCGTGCAAAATTCTGTCATTTTGTGCATTCGATTCTCAAACGTCACTTTTGCAAAACCATGAGAATCCATGCCAAAGTTTACACTTTACATTTTGTCTACTCAAGAGGCAAAGTTTAATAGTGCCACTAGTTTCGTATCTACCAGGTACAGTACCTGTTCTCCTGACTATTAGTTTGCTTTATTTCTTTGAATGCATCAAAAATAAAGACTAGATTATAATGCTAATTTTGGACAACCAATACCACTGCATTTCATGATCAGTTCTGTGTGTTATAGGATAAAGATGATGTTTTTCTTTGTGAAAAATTTGTAAATATAATTCTTATCTAAACTTTATTTTTGATCATGTGTCAAAAAGAGCAGAATAAAAGCAGCTTTGTAAAAAAAAATTGCATTCAAATTCCATATATTCTCAAAAATAAGGGTTTGAGATATTAACATTTGAAGCTAATATCTGTTTTGTAATTATAAAAATACAACATGAGAACCCAAAGCACACAAAAGTAATATCGACTGTTACCAACCTACAGTAGTCTACTGCATGAAAAAAATATCTTTTAAAATCTATTTTCTAGTTCAGATGTCGAATGTAAGGCAAGCATTTCTGTGGAAATCTGCTTACAATTTCCAATATCATTTTTGAGATATTAACAACTTGGGCTGACACATTTTGTGTCTGATGTAAAAGTTGGAGAATGCATTCTGTATAGAAGTTATAAATAGACGGTCTGGAAGGCATTAATTTTATGACATATATATATATATATATATACATATAAGTAAATGCCTTGGTAAGTACAGCTGTTACTCGGAGTTTCACGCCCTTAGGGTGGCGATCGTCAGACAACTGAACAAATACTCTCTGCGCGGATATATTCTATGGGGAACACGAACCCTATTTTTTACGTGCACGGTTCATTGGTTTGAGCCTATTGTGGCGACACTTGGAGATGAATTCAGATCTCTTATTGAGTAAATGCGGGTTTTTGGACAGGAGGATACAAAGCTTTTCATCAATACAGAGGTTACATTGACCGGATCTACGCATGCTGGTATTGGAATGCTTAAGTACGCTCCACTCAATAACGAAGGGGGCACCTTTACGCTTCAGGTCCCATATATGTTTGGAAAGCTCTGTTTCTTTCTCGTAACCCTCATGTCGGAATGACTTACTGTGGTTACTGTACCTTTGCTTAAAGGGGCCACTCGATAGCCCTATGTATGATTTGGTGTCATCACCAGTAGTAACATCGGCCCTATATATTACACTGCTCACCAAGCAATTCCCGTTGAGGGGGCAATTAAGTTTTACTCTACAATTGCATATGCGTTGAGCCAGCTGCGGTCTAAGCTCATTTTGTGATAGAAGCCGGTTATTATGGCTGTTGATGATTGATCGCATATTGCCCATACAACTGTAACTCAATTTCACGTTGTTTTTGTTGAAAATTTTGTGGAGCTTGTTTCCTTTCGGGAAGTGCTTGGCGAGTAGTCTGAAAAACAATTTCCCCACATTAGATTTGACATTACGGCTATAAGGTGGGTTAAACCATATTATGTTCCTGGTACGGGGTTTCTTTCTGGGTTGCTTCTTGCTGCTCTCCGTACTGTTGTTGTATACTAGGTGGTCGGTGTAGCCGCTATCTCGGAGCGCATCGTTGTATATGGGGGCAGCGTTGTCAAAGATCTCTTCGTTAGATGAAAGAGTGGAGATCCTGTTGCCGATGCTCTCTGGAATACGCTTGGTGACTTCCGGGGGGTGGTTGGAGAGGCAGTGAACATATGTGGGTTGGTCATTAGGCTTACGGAATGGGCGATGTGTTCCGGTGCGTAGGTCCAGTGTAGCGTCGAGGTAGTTGACGGTCTTAATGTTGGCTTGGGTGGTTATCTTTAGACCGAAGGTATGAAAGGCTGCTACGATACGTTTCCGCATTCTATCCGCTTGGCTGCCCGAGTGGTCCCTGAGTACAGCAAGACCATCGTCTCTGTAGAGGCCAATATCGTGCGAGTCGATGAGATCACCTAACTTATGAAGGATGTATAAGCCCACCAGCTCACAGACTTCAGCTCCGTCGAAACCGCCCATGGTGACATCAAAGGCATCTGTGGTGGCCTTTTTTACCCAAGGGCGTCCCTCAAGATCGTATAAGAGGGATTTTCTGGCGTGTATGATGGTGGCATAAACGGTGTCCTGGATAGGGGTATACTGGCGGGCCCATGTTAGTGATTTGCTGAGTAGCTCTTTGGTGATGGAAGGATAAAAGTCAACGATGTCGAAGATCATGAATGTAAGGTGCGCTTTATCCTTCAGAGCTGAGAACCATTCCAAAACAGCAGGGGTGCTGCGCCATTGGTTGACCTGTAGTCGTTTCCTTAGGCTGGTGTTAATGCGGTCTAGCATGTGCTTACTCACTCTGCCCATCTCGCTTTTTGATGGGTTAATCAGTCAGTATATAGGCTCAAACCAATGAACCGTGCACGTAAAAAATAGGGTTCGTGTTCCCCATAGAATATATCCGCGCAGAGAGTATTTGTTCAGTTGTCTGACGATCGCCACCCTAAGGGCGTGAAACTCCGAGTAACAGCTGTACTTACCAAGGCATTTACTTATATGTTTAGGCTCTGCTTTTATAGCATAGAGCACTCTTCTTGCAGTCCTGACCCTTCCTTGTTATATATATACATATATATTTATATATATATATATATATATATATATATATATATATGGGAGAAGCCAAATTGGCTATGCAATTTACAGGTTTTAGCTCATTCTGAACTTTCTGCAATTTGGGTAAACCATTTCAGATTGGAAAACTATGGATCTTTGGATGAAAGACCAACCTTACTTTAGTCAGCTAGGGATCAAACCCACAACCTTCATAGATTCTCAGTTTCTTTGCCTCTATTATGCCCCTGCCTTTGTCAACTATTTCATAGCACTGGTTTCAAGTTATCAAACTAGTACAAAACAGCGCTGCTACAGAAAGAACGCTTTTATAAACCTATTTCTAGGATAATACAAAACTGTCTATTCTTACTCCTGTTCTGGATGTGGTACTTTAACCGTTCTGGATTCTCTGTTGACCGCTACCACGCTGACATCGTCTTCGGGAAATTCCAGTAGCGCTTTCAAAGAGTCGGTCTCTGCTTGGTACTGGTTCTTCTGTATGTAATCCTCAAACTGAAGGGGGTCCACTACATCCGATAGGGGGACCTATCAGAACAGAAATATAAGATTTTATGCTGTCACTGAAAGTATCATTAAACATCCAATCGATATTAAATTATAAATTATAAATTCTAATAAATTAAAACACCTTGGCTTATGTCTAGTATTAATGCAAGTTTGTCTCTGTACTGTACAGTACATGCTGACAAGAAAGAAAAAAATTCTTCACAAACATGTTACATTGAGACCTTGTTAGTTTTTGTTAATTATGTATGTGATACAAGTATGTCTCACAGGTCTGGGTAAGTTATACATACATTATGCATACATTATATGGAATGTATGAGCAACACTGCTCTTTTAAAATGATATATAAACAAACTCATTGTATCCACCTACCTGTAGTATCACATATCTATATCAGCAATAACATTCAAATGTCAACCAAACTTTCTTGTTTTTGAAATTTTCTACAATTCATTTTGTAACATAACTGTCACAGTACTATAAATACCGCACAGACGGATACTTCACATAAACTGGCAGTTTATTAAAATAGACTGGCCAAAAATGTAATCAAATATTTATTTGCTTGTTTTACTTTTGCCTAAGTATTAGCAATGACCTACACAAACCAAAAGAAGCAAAATACTGTATGTTACCAAATCTGTCTCCTATGAAACTGTTTGTCCTTGTTTGTTCATTTACTGACTTTTACTGATTTGGTATCCACATTTTGGTGTCAGTGTTAAGACAACTTAGTCCAGAGAAAGCAGAAAATGCTGCGAGTATGAAAAATTTAACTATGAACAGTAGAACTTTCTTCCTTTTCTTCTCAATTTTGTTTATTTGAAGTCAAAAACATTATTTCTCTGATTTGTGCTGAAAAACTAAATAAACAAGAACATCCAGTCAAAGAATTTTAGACAAGATGGCTGCAATAAGGATGACTTTAAACAAACATGTAATGTTGACATTTGACTTGCCATTTGTAAGTTTTTCCATGCAAGTGAAAAATATAACTTTTGTCCCAGAAATAACCATTTAAAATAGTATCAGTACTGTATCAGTTTTACCATGCAAAGAGGTTCACACAAGTACTTTCTTAGACGTGCTGAGCAACCAAATTATTTTCAAGACATAATGAAAGTGTTTCATGACACAAATAAACACAGCAACATGCATTGACTCATAAGATGGTGTAAGATTTCACTTCATCGTGGTGCTGCACCCTGCTATCAATATGACGTTAAGACTTCTTAACTGAAAAAATCAAACCAAGCTGATATTTATATATCTTCAATTAACGAAACTGGAGATGACATCATTTCAAAGGGAGTACTCCATGCAAAGATGAACAGTGGAACATTATCTCTTTCATTTAAGTCTGCAGCCATATTGCACCAGGAAAGACAAAATTAGGTATGGTTGTAACGAAATATTAAAACATCTGTGCATAGCAGTTTGTGATTCCATACCAGATAAATTATTCCATAAATTTCTTCAGAGGTAGGTGGATAGCTAAAGTGCAATTGAATCAAGACAATGATGGAATATCAAAGCCACAATTGGTTGCCAACAGCCCTTGCACAGTGGGAATTTGAGGAGACATGGGTATATGACTATCAGACTGATCAAGCACAATGATAATTAGGCTCAAATCAAGGCTGAACAGTATGCAATTACTGTACTTTACATTCTTCCAATGAACAAGAATCAAGTGGTGAATGAAAATCTTGAAAAAGTACATTATATTTAAACATAGATACTGCAGACAGTAAGGACTACTTTTTTCTAGCCGAAATTTTGTTTTCTGACTTGAATTTGTTTGCCTGTCTTTTCCAGTTGGCATTTTCAGAGGGTTTTTTGAATTTTCAAACTTTCAGGGCTTAAACTATTTAAAGCTTAAACGCATCATGGTTTTATACCAAAACACTGTCATTTACAGGAGAGTTATAAATCAAGGCTGGAATCAAACACAGGAGTAATTTATCTGGTAAATATACCAGACACTATGTCGTCAAATATGGCAAAGTATATTTAAACTTGATATACAAATGTAATATGTTCAGTAAAGCAGTCTCTGTAGTCAGAGAAATTTACTACAGAATTGTCAGCAAATATACTGCACAACACAATGTGGAGAGAACCTCAATCGTTTCACATTCCCTGCAAAATGCCTCATGATATTTGTAATGGTTCCTGCTACTACTGTTTGGATGGTGTGATGGATGCTTAGGAAACTTCAGATGGACATTGTGGCAAATATGAAAGTCATCACCAAAGTGGCATATTGCCAACAATGCTATTGGCTGTTTCAACAAATGTTTATATTTTGCAGATTTATTATTTCAGATCAACTTACCTTGCTTCAACTTAACTTGCTTCAAGAACTTATAACCAGAATCTACAATACAATTTTGTGCTTACATTTTGATGTATGTTATTAAAGCGATTAAGCCCGACACCCTACCTCTGAAGCCCCCAGAGAGCAGAATTTTCCATTCTGCTTAAATAGTTAGTAAACTTAGATGCACACTTCCAATATAACTATTGTATAAAACTGTCCGCAGTAACTGGTCAATTAAAAATACATTGATAAAAGCAATTCCCCATTTCCAATACAGCTTTTGTATATGGCTGTCCATGGTACCTCGCCATTTAAAATTGGTAAATTAGACGTTTTCCCCCAGTTGGCACCACATATATACTAGTCAAATGCATGATATTACAAACTTTCTTCTCTCCCATGTATAGCATGCAAGCAAGAGAAATGAAGTGAACAACTTTTGAGGTAAATATCCAAACACACAAAACAAACAGTAACAGAAATTTTCAATTAATCGACTAAGACCCCCCCCCCCCCCCCAAATGCATGCAAAATACCAGAATGCTCAATGTGGGAGGAGGTTGAAAAATTGGAGCCAGGTCTGTCTCTATCATCTCTTTTCGACTGGATATCATTATAAAAGAGTCGACAGAAATGGTGGGAAGAAAATGAAGAATGAGGTCCCACCCCAATCAATCTTGAACCCATCTACCCACCTCCCCACTTCCCCACCCTTTTGGTTTTCCCCCTGAAGGTTACCTTCCTAACAATAACAGATGAAAATGGATTCTCTCGACGAGAAGATGAAGCAGCCATTCGTAGAATTATAAATATATGTAAAGCCTGGTGGAGGAGAGATATCCATGAGACAGTCAAGCAAGGAGAGATGGTTACCGGCGGAGACAGAAGACAGTGAAAGGCACAAGAGAGGATGATGAGAAGGTCAACATGAACATAGAGAAAGAAATGAAATAAACCAGCCCGAACAACAAAAACTGATTGACACTTACTGAAGGGTCAACGTCGACCAGAGAACTTGAAGAATCCGATTTCGACTGCATGCAATGAGATATATATATACAGCATACAGTTGTCTTTGTATTTAGGTTAGTATTAGTACATATAAATGGTCGACTATTATCGAGCAGGACGTTTTGTTCAGAGAAAGATTTTGTCCTGCACTGTTATACCAAGGTTAATCTCTGTTGTCAGACGAAGATAATACTGCCTTTTTCTGGAATTTGAAAATTCTACGTAACGATCACTCAATCCCCGTAGCAGCTAGAAAAATTCTTACGATTGCAAATTTTTCATAACACAAAATTTGACAGAACTAGGTTTTGTTTTGAGCTACAGTATAATGGGCACTGTTATCAAAATGTTTACTGAAACATGTCTGGTAGTCATATGAAATCATTCAATTTTTCAAGTGCTGGTTCATATTCACAGAGCAAAAACAAAGCTACATCATTTTCATCAAATATTGCAAATATATATTGCAAAAAATTGCAAACTCGTTTCACCGGCTGACGAATGCAACAGCCTTCAACTTCAGGATATTTTAGTAATGGTTGCATGTGCGAGGATATTTAGACATGTGTTACTTTATTCTCTCTTTCTTTTATTTGGGAGGGAGGGGTGGGGGAGGGGGAGTGGAGTGGGAGGGGGCTTCCAAATTCATATATGCTAATAGTAACATACTTTTGAAAGATTCCATGCCTATTTATTAATGTGACCAAATGCAAACAATTGTTAAGAAATAACTGCCTTTCATATTTACATCAGTGAGTTTCCTTGTTAATGTTATTAAATGGAACAGAGAGGCGATATAAACTTGAGAAAAATTAATATCAAGTAACAAAACTAAAACAAAGTACATTTAAAAGTAATGATGTCAGAAATTGATGTCAAATTTGTGTAATGTAACAAATAATATACTGTAAATGAGGTGGCATCCAACAGAATATGAAAAATCTGGTAACTTCTACAAATAAACTTAGACAATCACATCATCAGACGTAACTTTGGATTTTGTGACACTCTTCAACACACATAAGAACTTGATCAGTCATATGTTGGGGGCACTGGGATCATACAAAGTGTTGCTTGTTATGAAAATGAAGGAATCTTCCTCATGATGGCAACCATTGAATCCAATGGTCGATAAAGAAATGATGAGATTATACTTTGAAGCAGAATATTGTGATGACTTGGAGATTATTAAACACTTTCATTTCACTGCTGAGCACTTACTTCACAAACTTCACAACACTCAGCTTTCTACTATAATAATAATGATAAAACTGGGTAGGTTCTTTTGCCTCATGGAGGCTAACGGTAGTCGTTAATTATCGCGTTAAGTCCCAATCAATGTTACGTTTGTCTAAAACTTGATCAATTTCAGCCATGTTGGGAACAGTTCTCTGTTGTATTCATGTGTGAGTGTAAGCTATTTGAAACTATGGATACATTTGACTTAACCATACTACCTTGTGCAATTTCCTTGAATACATATGTTAGATTTGAAAATTTTACGCTGGACTTACTGAGCCAGGTTTAGATGAGAAACTCCCATACTTGGAACCATCCCTTCCAGAGATGGTTGAGGACACCTGACGTCGTATATCAGCTGCCTGGTGGGTCCTAGATTACAAAACAGAAAGTGAAAAGAAATATGAAATTACATATGAACTGACAATGTAAGATTAGAGATTCTCTCTGTGTACAGTAAGAGTTCCATTCATTTCTATTTGACAAATGTGATCATCTTTCATCAGATCACAGTCATGTGTGCATTGCAGGCAAAAAACAAGAAGACACATAAAAGGATATTATAAAGTAATGGTCCTTCTGTGCCTCATTGTGTTTGGTCTCTTTCTCATACAGACCTTCATAAGCAATCATGACATCCTTTGTGAGTCATATTTTGCTTCTAAGAACAATCCTAACATCAAATCAAAGTTATAAATGCAAGTGCTGTAATTCATATGAATGTCTTTCATACTGTAGGCCAGTTACCACATTTTTTGTGATATGCATGTAAAGCCTATTGAGATACAGAGGCAATCAGAATTGAAAATATTGTTGATAAAATAGGTCTAAAGTTAGCCCCTATTGGTGAACCTAATTATATAAAGCTTAAGAGTTTTACCTAAGGTTGCGTTACAGATCGACTTGGACTAATGGAAGGGCCATGGTTTGTTTTTTGTGTACTGTATCTCATTCTCTTTCCTGTTCCTTTTAATCTAGTCTATCTCTTTTTCATCTCACTAACTAACAATGCCATCATCACTTTGGACTTGCATAGTTTGTCAATTACGTTACCAGTCTCTAACACATCTGATGCTATAGGCCTCATCTGAAGACAATCAAAATTAAACCATGAATTTGTGACTAAAGGAGAGTACTGTAGGCCTGGGCTGGAGCTACTGTGTTAGTCTGTTACTGACTGTTGTTATCATTTCATCCCAATTTCAAAGAAATGCTTGCCTGTGACTTACCCTTAATCATGACTAGCTTGGTCACACCTAAACAGGCTACAAGCACACGTACATAGTTCGGCTGTTCTACAATTTAAAAATGTAGCCTTGCCTGTTAAGTTAGTATTATTATATTGGTTAGGCCTATACGGAGTCTATAACAATAACGTTATGCCATGCATTAATATTGTGAAATCCGCTTCAATCAGCCTACACTTAGTACAGTAAATCATTTGCGTTGTCCGAATTATGTATGCTACCGAATATTAAGTCTGTCCTTACAATTATGTACGCCTAACTCTTACGATGATATTTCTTACTTATTCAATTTTTGGGCAAAAGCCCTCTGACCAGACATCTCACAGACTTCTTGTCATTTACATTGATTTGGGAGAGTCTCAAAAAGTCTTCCGGTGGGGAGATTCTTCTGTGCAATGTCAATGAGATAAATAAATAGGCATTTGATATGACGTCAACGACGCACAGTAGTAAAATGAAAACCATCTCTGTACTTGTCTTGGTCTGTAAATGAGAAGCATGCTGTTGTAGTTATGTCACTGGATATATACTACGGGATGTTAAACGAATCATAATAAGTCATTAAAACTAGTCAATTAATATTTAATTGTTCAAATACTATGTTTTTAAAATTTAATCATTGCGCGTATTCAATGCACCTCACTTCCGAATATAAAGCACTGTTTGGTAAGCAGACTCATGCAGTGCAACTCTTATATCATCCCCCGACCGTGGCAACGAAGTCGGACGATGGTGGTCATGAGTTTTATATATTAAATACGCAACAAAAGTCACCAAAATACATAGACTAGGTTTCTGCGAGATATTGCTTCTTTATAATCAAATAGTTTATCTTTTTATTAATAGGCAAAGAATATACAAAAGCAATTAATTGTTTTCTTTTTTTAAAGGGCGAATACTGTTGCTCCAACAATGTGCATAGGCTATTTGTTTTGTTTGTTTGTTTTTAGTCAGTTTTTCTTCATTCGATTACTGAAAGCGACCAGTTTATTCCCATTGCATGGTCGGTCAGTGCCAGTAAGAGAGAGCTTGAGGTGAGATTAAATTGGTACAGAACGTAGACAACATTGTCATTTATAGACTAAGATTTGTAGTTCAGACCTCTTAGCTCATACGCCTTGAATAGCCTATAATACCCCTCTCTAATTCCCCGAATCATCACCCTTTTCGCCCGCGCGTTATAAATTTCTGCACCCATCATGATATGAGAACTTAATCATAGGTACTGGATTACCGCTTATGGGGATACTTCAGAACAAACTATTGGTGACTCCAAGTTACACTGCACAATATCTCAAAAGTGAAACTTTATTTGTCAGACTAGTATTCGTTCGTCCTGCCCCCCCCCCACCCTCTCCCTTCAATCATACCGAATATCATGGAAAAATCAAGAGGGACCGAAATGTGTGTTCAAATGCCATGAAGGGCTATGCAGGGTGTGTATACGGTATATAAATGATTTGAGATCGTCCATAACATCCCGTGTAGGCTACAATGTTGACGTGTAAATGCATGTAGTAATGTATTCTCATTTTACAACGGTTTGTGGGCTAACTTGAATGCACTAACTTATTTTGACAAGAACTCTTGATATGAAAGTATGAGAAAGAAGACATATTGTTAAGTAGTTATATGAAGTAAATTTCAAGTTCAAAGCTGCTAACAGAGTATTCCTAATATGGTCCCAGGATCGGTGGATTCAGGGTCAAAATGGACACTACCACAACGTTTGTGTATAACTTGAACATTTCCCTATTTCATAAATCAGCAGAGGCGCGAACATGACTTCAAAGATATGCGCCAAGTTTTAAAATTCGCCCCGAGTGATAAAGGGAGGGTACGAACCTTTATGGAAGGGCCAAGATAATAAAGTATTTTGTGAAGGGAGTGCGACCCTGGAGCGAGTCGTTGAAGCCGTCTCATATAATTGGGGGGGGGGGGTCTTTAAAAATACAATTTTAGACGTCAAGTGGTGTATTCTGGGGCATAGTTACGTCGAATTAGGTCTACACACCTAATATGGCTATGCCATAGCATTGTTTTGTGTGAGGTTGAAAGGAGGGTGTACACCCCTCTCCCACCCCTCCGCCCCCCCCCCCACAAAAAAAAACACACACTTCCAAGATCCTGGCATGAATCCCGGCTCTTTTGCGACCCGGGTATGATTAACCTCAATCCAATTAAAGAGAAAAGGTTGAGATCTGCTCATTTCACACGATTAAAAACACTGACTGAAAAATCAAGAACAAAACACTAAAAAGTAAGTTTTCAGAAAGTATTATTATTGATACATGTATGAAAATATGTCATTCCATTAGCGTTGGCATTATGTACCGTATATAAAGAAGTCTGACGTCATCATGATTCATGACGACTATTACTGACCTGTCTGGCATATATGGTTCGGTCGCATTGTTGCTATTTCAATTCGGAGAATAATTACTTAAGCTTTACTCACAATGATTACCAAAAGAGGATGTATAAAAAGTTAATATTGTTAATACTTGATATTACAAATAATTTGCATAAATTACATCACTAGCTAATTATAGCTCCATTTTGCTTTGAATTTTTACAAATCTACTTGTTGGGAATAATTTTTAATTTATGGATACTAATGATTCCATTGTGACATATCTCGAATCAGTTATGGACTGGGCTTGCATATTACCCGAAATACTATATAATTTCATACCAGGACAAATACATCGCGCGAAGTATAAATCTTTGCACTTCGGTTTTATATAAACTGATAAGTTGATTAACTTGATTAGCTGTTTTATATATAAATAGATAATAGATATATAATAGATCCATATTAACCATTAATTAAAATGAAAACATGCATGTGGTCTCCTTCGACGCAGTGTCCACTATTGAATTTAGTTTTTTCAGACACACGCCGGGGAAAAAATCTGATAAGGAATTTGACATCAAAAAATGCATACATGATGAAATGATTACTGCTGTGGGTGGTAATATTGATGTTTTCTTTGCATATTTCAAATCAAATAATGACATGGTTGCATACATGCATATAAATACATATGTCGGGACACATACAAAGTCAATAAAATCCATCAAGTTTAATTCACTTCAATTGCCCAATAACATCATACATTTAGTTTTCAGACGATTGTAAACTTTTTCTTTGGCTATGAGAATTCTGAAAAATACCAAACCGTTATCAAACATTTCATCTTAGTTTGTTGCTATGCAAGACGTACTGCACGCAAATGAGTCCAATCAAAACACTTAGGCCTGTCAATATTTATTTGACTTATGATCATTACGCAATACTTGATGTAAAGCAAACAACTGGTGTCGACAGTTTGTTATAGGATATAAACTGATGCAATTTGTAACGACAAATACATGTCTATCAAACACAAACGTTCTAGATTTAACCCTTCAATAATGATGCCGCCATGTTTCATCTCGGGTGGTGGCAACTTTTCGTATGGTAGCAACTTCAACGTGAAGCAACCTATATGTCCTCGGTTCAATATCCGATTTCAGCAGAACCTCGAACCCATATGAGACAATTTAAGATATGAGGGTTGCTAAAAATATGGTTGTGAGACCTTATTTACGTATGCATTGCAAAACTATCACGAGAAGATATACATAGGACGTGATGACAATAATCTGAACAGTACTTTACAAGACGATCATATACTTATGGTGCCAGATGAGTAATATTAAAGGTTCTACAAATGACAAATATTAAAGTTTTCTTGCGAGTCGATGCGATATCATGTAGCATACATATGTCTTCTGATCATGAATACTATTCAAATATTGTTAAAATATAACTTGAGTCAACAATATCTTCGTAGTACTTTCTGTCCCTTTTTTCTTTTTTCTTTCTTCAGGAATGTCAAGAAAATCGGGTCAGCTGGGTACAACCGTATGAGTTCGAGTGTAATTCTGATAAGCTTTCTCGACATATATACTCTATGGTCCGACCAAGTGGATATGAAAAATGATCGAGTCTCGGTATAACATATTGTATGTGTTATACAAAATAAAAGTAGTAATTGCATGATAGTGTATCACTTTGAGAATTGTCAATGGTGATAACGTATGCCATACATAGAACTATTTCAAACCACTGCATCGATATAGGCCTAGTCAGAACGTCTACTAGAATAAATATAAAGATATAGTTCTTTCACGCGACGGATGATACTTTGACTATTCTTGATAAATTCCATAAACTGTTCCAACAGCATATAATGATCCATTCCTGTAGGTATACTCTCCATAAGTGTCGAATTTATCATTCCAAACACATTGACTCGCACAGCAGACAGCACCGTGCTCAACGGACCCGATGGTAACCAGGGCTACGATCTTGTACCTCCCGTAGCCCAGATCCTTCACTTTTCCCTTGATCTTATCAGCCAGATCACAACACCAGAGCTGGCTCTTCTTTGGATCGTACCGTTGCGATTGAAGTTCCGACTCCAAAATGTCCTCAATGATATTTGTTGCTTCGTACGGAAGAAGTTTTCGATCAGGTGTCATTTTATAGGTGCACTCGTAACGTACTTGTGGACGTGACGTTACCGTGGTGCCTACTCCGGCTCGAATATCCGTGCTTCTCTGAGTCGAAGCCGAAAATTTACCTGTTGAAACTTGAGCCATTTTGTATTGTCTTGAAATTAAAATACACAAAAAAACAAAATCGTGAATTTTGAATTCCGGGGTATAATTTGAAATCCTTCTTTTTATTGTTGACCGATATGAACCTTCGTGTATACGTCCAATGGCATTTAAAAAAATCCTTGTGACTAACAGAACCACCAATGAATCTTGAGTCAGCGACTTAGCAATCTTATTTTTCAAGGCTCAAAGAAATTATAGTCTTAACCTTCATACACACAATAAAAAAACTACACGTGAGTATGTTAATCCGTTAGTTACAATGAGAGATCATTCCCAGTCACGTTTTGTTTGTGCTTCACCGTTTGAAGTTCACGTCCAAACTATTCATAATCTAAGTAACACACTAACGTCATGCTGTGATGTGCCAGCAAAGGGGGTATCTGTGATTCCTATAGCAACCACGGACGCTGTATACGGTGAGCGATTGAGCAGACGGATGAAAATCGAAGGCAAAGACAATGCCTCTCCGGGCAGTACATTCTACAGAGGTCCTGTACCTGACGAACAATAACCGGTGTAGTAATTGGATCAATACTGGTCTTTTGGCCTTTTGACTAAGATCATTGTGTAGTATCTGTTCCCCTTCGAGGGGAATGGTGATGCACACCCGACGACAGTTACCCAGTCACAGTCCCGATACAAGGGGACTGGGGTTGAGAGCGGATCAGTCTTTCGGTAGATTGGTTTTCGTGCCCAGGTTCTTTCCTGGGCGATTTTTCATTAAAAAAAAGTATCAATACTGGTCAATGTGGGCAGTATATATCCCGGAGATTTTATCAACATGTTTGAAGCGACATGATGAGGCAAAACGGTAAACACTGAGAAGTCAAAATCTACTCATGATGAGAATGAATTAAACGACTTCATTACATAACCTTCTACAAGTTTATAGGTCATCGGTATTGCAGCCTCAGGCTAAATGTATAATAGATATAGTCAAATGATGGTCACGTATGTTTGAGCTTCTATAGAAACATTTTAGAAATGACACTTTAATTCTCTAATTTAACACTTCTCGACGCCTTGGAATCATTTTATCTATGAGAAACTCCAGGAAATAAACTCGTTGCAATTAAAAGGTTACTAAGATTTTAGGGACGGTACATGCAAGGGGAACAAATGATCCAGATATGACAATGACCGTGTTTTAACCACCGACAACTCTTTTAACAATTTCACTCCTCTACAAAATATGCCGAAAAGAAATTGATAGCCCTATCCGGCCAAAGTTTGATACTTCCGTCTTTTTTTCAGTAACCTTGATCGGAACATTATCATACCGTTACAGTAATGCATGGTATAAGGGATTTGATTAATGATGTCTATCAACGAAAAATACAATTCACTCAACTATATTCGATTTTTGGTTTCGATGGTAATCGTAACCTTTTGCATTCATGATGGGTATGTGTGTGTATTGTGAGGGTGGATTAAGTTGTCTGGTGTCATGCGCATGCATGGCTCTATCTTGGGTGAATTTTCTTTAAAACAAAGTACCCTCAGAACATTTTCCTTCATAATTGTCTAATTTGAGCTGTTCCGTATTTTAATATGCCTTGAACACAGTTTTAGTATATAATTAGCCTATACTTGAAAGCTCTTTATGGTCATCGTCATGTCTTCTTTAACACCTGCTTACTGTCCGTTTGGCTCGAAGTGTTAAATTTGGCGGGGTTGCTAATTCCTTTTCATATATGCTTCAAAAGTGTTATCCCTTCGCAGTTCTCTTTCATACCACTGCTGTTCGATAATTAGTTTTTAAATTCACGGTTTAACAATGCAAACCTTTTATCAGTGATTCTGCTGGGAACATGCAGAGTACCATTGATTCAATAAATGGTTTGAGGGCAAACAGTAGCCCGCTGGACAATACAACGCCTCGTCTGAGAAGGGTGAAAGGGTTCCATCAATTTTATCAGGGGGTCTGATTGTAGTACGAACTAAGACCTCCCTTGTTTTCTGAAAAGATTCTTTCTTTAGAATATGTAGCTATAGTTCTTTTTTTCTTTTCTTTTTATGTAATTCTGGTTCTTTGTTAACTTGTAATTTACATTTGTAAGTCAATTGTATGTATACATGTTCAACTGACCGGAAATAGATCTTTGAATCAATGAGAAGCGTTTAATAAATCTTGAATATAGTGGGAAATATCTGACAGCGAGATTTAGAGCATTTTTTTTATATCTGTTTGGTCTTTTGGCTCATATATCATTTGTAGTATTACTTCATTTCAGCTAAGATACACAGTACGGTACACTAGATCGGCTACAATCTCGATGTAAGGGGACTCGAGTTGAGAGTGGATCAAGTTGTTTGGTTTTCGTAACCAGGGTGTATGTTGGGTGACTTCTTTAAACGTAGATCGCTAACCAACCTTTAACCGAGATCACATGTAGTGTCTATTCCCTCGATGGGATTCGTGATACCTCACTGTGACGTATACCAATGCGTGTTTTCATGACTCATACGTTGTAAGGGGACTGCATGGGGTTGAGAATGGATTAGGTTGTATCGCATTTCAAGTATTCAGCAACAACAAAAAATCACTAAGTTATATCTGAAATTTGTAAGGCAGGTAGTTTTAATATTGTTCGCATAAAATTTCCCATTCTTTCGTCCAATTTAAATGAAAAATAAGGAGGGCGAGTGTGAAGCGGAAGGGGGGGGGGGGGTTGATGCAGGGTATATAGTTCAATCACAGTTATTTGTATTTACACGAGAGGAAACAAGTCACTTCTTTTAAACCTGGAGAAGAGAACGAAAAGTTCTATTGATAACTTAATTCGACTTCAGATGATCTGCAGCTAACCAAGCCTTTCTTGAATTTGTCAATTATATATTTTTCGTCGCGCGGCAGTGATGTTGTTTCATTGTTGATAGTATTACTTGCTGCAGTGTATGAATGATGTCATTCGCTTAAAGTGGCAATGTCCTGTCATTGTTTTAATAGACATTTCCTTGTTTCAGGCACTTAATTATAACCAGACTGATGCATACTGAGTCATCAGTTCTGTTTAACGGAACTTCACTACTATAGCAGAGGGAGACCTAACAGAAGGATGGGGTGGCACATGACCATCTCTAAGTTTCTTGGCCAGTTTTAAAGCTAAACCTTCGCAATTATGAACATTAGGTAAAGTTGCTTCCAGGTGCGCCAGAAGCCTGTACTTAACATATATATATAATACAATGGCACTTACACTATCATTACACACTTCGCCTCGCGTTAATATGTTAGCTCATGCCGCATGAAAATGTTTTTACTAAGTGTGCCTGTGATTGGAATCTATGATGATGTTACAATGTCACGTTCCGGCTAGGGTCCACTGGAAAATAATATTCGGGAAAACGCAGCTGTTTTTAGTTTAAAATGATAACCACTCAATGATCCAAATGTTTTTTTTTCTCGATTAAACGCCGTTAATATGATAAAATTGTTGACCAAAAGGAAAAGCTGCTTCAGGCCAAAATTAATGACCATGGCATCAGCTATGGGCTAGGTAACTAATGATCATGCCATCAACAGTGGGTTATGTAACCAGTGACCATGACATCAGCGGTAGGGTGTGTACCTAACAACCATGACATCAGCGGTGGGGTGTGTATCTAATGACCATGACATCAGCAGAGGGTTATGTAACGAATAACCATGGCATCAGCAGTGGGGTGTGTACTTAATGACCACTGGACACCAGCAGTGGGTTATGTAACTAGTGAACATCACATCAGCATTGGTTTGTGTAATAATGATCATGGGTAATCAACAGTGGGTTATGTAACTAATCACCGTGATATCAGCAGTGGGGCGTGTACCTAATGACCACTGGGCATCACCATTAACTAATGGCCATGGCTTCAATAGTGGGGTGTGTACCTAATGGTCATCAGCGGTGGGTTATATGTGGGATGGCATACTTTTCTGTCAGTACAGACACGTAATGGAATTCACCGTCCTTTACGTCTCAAGGATCAGTAACCTCCAAATACTAGTACAATGCGTTGAATAAATCATGATTGGCTTATAGATCTCTAGACAGTAGATTCGTATTAAACCATCACTATATAGCATCGACTTGCCTAGGAAATTGGTCTGAAGCTGCTGGAATCGTGCAGTAGAAATAAATGGGGAGGAGGGGTTGGGGGAAGGGGAAAGCCGACCCCCTGCAGTGGGATGGTCCGACAAAGCTATATTCAGTGAATCTTGGAAGGACAAGCAATTAACGTTTCCAAACATTGATGGATGTGATAAAACCCAGGGAACTACTCTGCATAATTAGTGTTGATTATCCATTAAACAGTCTGTAACTGCGGGGTAGTAGTGGAGTGTGTAACTGCGGGGTAGCAACAAGGTCTGTAACTGTAGGGTAGTAGAGGGGTGTTGATAACGGATCCAGGATATCCCGGGAGCCCTTTGGAAGGGGATGCCCGGGAGGGACAAATACCGGTAGATACCGCAAGTACTACCATAAGAGCAATGCAGAAGGAATCATCGGACAACAGTAATTCATGCGCTCGAATTGTGCAAATTGTTTTTGAGCAAATTTATACTTGTAGTGGACCTTAAGGATGAGTGTGTTCGAGACATACACAATCGGTACGGTTACGGTACGGTACGTTCTTTCGTACAGCCCTGCAGGCTAAATAACACACATTTAGAAGAAGGACAGAACCATAGATAATATTTTAACCAGTGTAATACTTGTACCACTGACATATATAGCAAGATATCCATGACACACTTCAAAATATTCCAGTTTATCATATAAACAAATCATTTCTGGTCGATGCTTCTGACCTGATTTAAGTCTGTACTACATGACAAAGTTATGCAAAAACATCTATGAAGATGTAAAATGAAAGGAAAAAAGAAGAAAACTTGTTAATATGAACGAAAGTTAAATCTTATTCCAAACGCATTATATACTGTCAAATTATTATTCACTGTATGTCATTACCGGCTTAATTAAGACTGACTAAAACAATCCTCCTTACAGTCAAGGAAGAATGAAACCAAAGAAGGGAGAAACTTCATCGAGACAAAATCCTCCATGGCAAATGGAGGAGATATATTGTCAAACAATTTCACGACGTCTGCCTCCCCTAAAAAGAAACTATTGTGTATCAAATCTTACGTCACTTTTGGAAGCAATCTTTCTCATCTGTCCAATAAATATGTAGGTTGTTGCATATATTTTCTGAAGAAAATAATGTCTTAATATATTCTTCTGCCATGGACATTCTGTTCTTTCTGCTTTTGAGAGATAATGGGAGGGGGAGTGGGATGAGGGTAGGTCATGAGGGTAGCGGATGGGATAAGGGGGTGAGGGTAGGGGAGGGATGTATTATTTCATGCTAAGATGAAACACTGTAACTATCACATAACAGTATGGTAAATAAGAAACGTTCTTAATGTGGGATACAGTGTTGCATAACCAAACAACTAATATGTTGTGACAATTTCCTTCATGAATATTCAAACAAAATGTAAATGAGTCTCTTTACAAATTTTCCTCCTTGAAACTTCTTTTCACCCTGCTTAATTGCTGTGGCAACAAACATCAATGAATAACATACTTTTTAACCAAGTAACAATAAGAAAAAAAAATTAGTTTCTTTGTTGCTTTTTCAAGCTATCTTATAATTAACATTTCTTCAAAAAGTTGTAACCAGAATTGAAACAAAATTATCACAAATTGTCAAGTAATATCTGCTAGTTCTAAGAGCTGTCTCACTGTTAAGTGAACATCGCACAATAATCTCTGTAATCCTTTGAAGAAAGAAAAAAAAGTCTCCTTATTGACTTGGTTAGCCCAATACAGTTACACACACATTAAAATTGCAGAGTTGCATAGTAATGAATACCATCTCTTGAGCTGTCATAAAAACACAACAATTTCAATAATTCAGGTGTTTGCAAATGGATAATATAAAAAAGTAATCATAGCTTAATGTGTTTGGCTGTGTTTGTGACATGTCTCTCACTGTTTGCTACAAAACTACCACAACAGACCGTAAATCCAGCAAGAAAATTTCATACTCTTCAAAAACAAAATCATTGCTGCTTAATTCATTCTTGAAACTCTTTTATAGGTCAGGTTTGGCCAACTTTGCACATATGGAATCGAGCAGATGGTATTAATAATTTCTCATAATTGCAGCCTTTTGGGGTATTTTTTTTGGGGGGGGGGGGGGGAGGAGGGCGAGAAAAGGACTATATTGTAGGCTTTGCGAGTAATACTGCTCATTGGCTATAGTATTGTTATTGGGGGAGGGAGAGGGGTGGGGAGAGGAGAGGAGAGGGAGAGGAGGAGGAGGAGAATATGAATGAATTATTTTAAATATAACAAAAGACTAACAGCTTTCAATTTCTTATAATTAAATCTCCCTTAGGTCAACAGAACTGTCAGATGTGTCAATTTCACCATTAATTATTTTTTAATTAATTTTGGTTTTAAGTTTTATTATCAAACTAGGATCTTATCCTCGAGACAATTATTGATCTTACAATCTGGGGACATCACCGAGCCGTTCCTTAAAATAATAACAATGTCGACAATTTCCAACTTAAAGTGAGCCAGCATCACCTGACCATATACAAGGGAGAGACCAAAAAAATTATGGCAATATTGAAGATGGATTTTTGCTGACAGATTCAACCTTTGTTTTCTAGTTTTTTTGAGGAATCAGTTCCTCATATTTTTGTCCTATTCTTCTGTTTCTTAGAATAATCATTTCATATTTTTTAAGATAACAGCCACAATGAAAGCACTGGACGTGAAATAAAGATCACTAATTTATGTCAATTTTTGGAACCAGCTGACAGTCATGATAATTTCATATTTATAAATATTTCATATAAAAAAAACTTGGCATTTGCTTTTACCTTGGTGAATCCAGCCTTGCTGAAATTTGAGATTTTAAACACTATTTATTTCCTGATTTTGTAAATGAGTTTTTTTTCTTGCAAGTGCATGTTTTCAATTATGTAAAATGTTTCATAATAAGCTTGGCAAATTTGTTTCCTCGAGAGTGTGAACTTGACTACATATAAATAGCTGAACTAGATTAACAAAGGTAATAATGTAAATTCTCTTTGTCACTATTCCTACATTAAATATCAACTTAATCCACATATCAGTTCCCCCTCTGGAAGAAGAAACTAGGACATTTTCCAGCACCCAAGATTCTGCCTATTTAAAGATTCCATTATATAAACATTTCCACTGTTTTTAAGTCACTGTACTTTCTTTTTACTCCATATAATCTTGTTCTGAAAAGTTACTTAAATTTTCAAGTTTCCACATTTGTTTGCATGGAATGGTCCTTATTTTCAACTGTAACCCTGTCAAAGCAGTCATCTTCTCTGATATATTTCAATTTTTGCATCTGATGATGTTGCTATGGCAATGCTAGAAGGATTCTGCTCAACTCATAAACATTTGTAAAGATATCATCTTCTCTGATATTTTAACAACTTTGCATCTGATGATGTTGCCATGGAATTTCCTAACATCACCCGTCATGAAATTTGTAAAGATGTCATCTTCTCGGATATTTCAAATTGGCACATGATCTTGGAATTTTTATCAGTTTCCTGCTCTATGGTAAATGTTTTTCTCACTTCACAGTCATATCAGTTTTGAACGGGCTATCTTCTCTGATACCTCAGCTTTGCATCTTGTTTCAGCTTGTAGATCATGAGTTCCAAACAGCTTTTGGCATCCTCCATACTGTCATGACCAGACTCTGTAGGCAGGACAAAATAATATTTAATTTATAACGGAAGAACAGCTGACTGAGACTCAGAATTCAATATACTGCAATGTCAATTTATTCTTATACTTCTCTATTATCAACATCATGTAAAGCATAAACAGAATACCTATACCTAGACACAGAACACATACAAACCACATACCCAGAACACATACCCATACAGAACACATACCCAGAACACATACCCATACAGAACACATACCCATGCAGAACACATACCCATACCGAACACATACAAACCACATACCCAGAACACATACCCATACAGAACACATACCCACAACACCTACCCATACAATACACCTACCCAGAACACCTAGCCATACAGAACACATACCCAGAACACATACCTATACAGAACACATACCCAGAACACACCCAAAACGCATACCCAGAAGTTCAACACCTCGCAGTGAGTCTGCAATTGTAGTCTAGCACAATTACCTCTACCAGTACACAGGCGCGTAGACTTGTTCTCGGACTCGGAGCGTTTTGAAACAAGTGAAATAGACACTTGTGCAAGATTATTTATTCGTACCCATGCGTACAGCCTTGAACTCCTATTGTACATGTAATCATGCTTAGAGCTCTGTGCTTGTACTCATTGACATTTCACTTGTACCAAGAGAATTGCACTTGTACTCATGCTGTTGTCACTACAAGTGTGACACACAGTAACATCTCGCAACATTAACAGTGTGACTTGTATGTTGAACAGTCCTTTTATCAATCATACATAGATATGAAATTTCATCCAAATGATTCACATACCATGTACAGTTATACATGCAGCTGTGCTGCTTCCATGCACAGTATGTAACTTACATAGTGAAATTTGATTGATCAGTGATTGCAGTTGTTGTCTGCAGTAACAATACATACCATTCAGTGACTGGTTTAAAGATTTAAACACCGAATTATACAGCTGAAATGTCACAATATTAAATGAAAGATTCTTTAAACAACATCTCTCAAAATCAACCAGTATCAATTTTAAACAGATGAAATGTCTCATTTTCATACTTGTTTTATACTATTGAAATGCAAATAAAAACAGCAAATTGATTTATGTTTTGAATTCAGGAGTAATTTTAAGAGATTCATACAGATGCACTGTGTTTCCTAAATTACGAAAAATGTGCAGAACTGAATTTTTGAATGCACAGAGGCATGAAAGATCAAAACTAAAACAGAAGAACGCAAATAAAGCAGATACAGCTCAGACTTAAAAACAGAAAGGATACCAAACGAACAGACTGACAGAAGTACCGACAGACAGACATACACACAACTTACCATCATCTTGAATAAGTTTCTGAAGGTATTCCGCTGTAATAGTCCGTAAGGCTCTCTTGTACGGCGGGCCCCTTCTATGTGGGAATACCAGGGCCGTGTCAATCACAGTACTGTGAATTAACTGGTTTACATGAAATAAAAAGCAGAATAGATCATGATGAGATCCTCCTTTCCCTATTGAAATGTTCTTCTTTAATACAGTAAGATGGAACTTGGGGGTTCATATTGAGATTTAGATCCCTCATATTCCCTTCCCTGACTACAGAAGAGAATATTAAGCAAAGCATAATACTCATTGATGAAGGATGTATGTATGGTTGAAGACTATAAACAGAGAGGTATGTTTGGGAACTGCCCCTTCCCCCTCCCCCTTGGTCATTGTACCTTTGATCTGCTATCAGTCTAAAGCATTATCAGTCTAAAGCAAAAGCCTTACACCATCAGTGAAACTCATATAATACTTCATTATTCAAACTAAAGAATTACTTATGGCTCAAAGACTAATACAACATAAGACATAAGACCCAATCTGATCAGCATTTCAAACTAAGCTGGGGTTCCTTGCAGGATGTTGAAATGATGGTGAGATCTGAAACTAAACCCCACACTGACAAAGAGTATATTTCAAACTCACAAATGACAATGAGAAGATGATGATAAGGATTTTGTCACTGACTACACTTGCTTGGTTAAAACATACAAAGTTGAAATGAGGTTTTGCCAAGTATTTTGTTATAAATGACACAGACCGAAACATACCTTTAAAGCTAACAGGTCACTCTCCAGACTATGGCCGATTAAAATCGTCTGTGAACTGAACATACTCAGCAGTACAGCCTGTACGTTCTGTAATGTCGTCTTAACCGTTTCCAAATCTTCTTCGGTTATGCCACTGAATCTGTAGTTTCAATGGAAGGATATCAAAAAAATACTGAATCAAAGGACATGATCAAATAAACTCTTTAACGTATGACGAGAGAGTTTATTGAGATTTTAGAGACATTCAGTGTTAGCTGGAATCATATACAGTGATCGGGAAGAAAAAAACCCATGTAGCCAGATACTTGAAAAATTCTCTGCATATCTGCATAATACCATCTTCACATTATAAAGAATTATCATCCGTGTTCAAGGAGACACAAAACCCTTGACATCATCAACATTGGTCTATATAATAGAGATAACTGTCATGAACAACAAAAAAAAGCTTAGATATAGTCTTACTCCATTTAGGAGATATCACAAATTTCATGTTTTTCTTCACACACGAGGGTGAAGACTTGATCAAGTCTATATATGACATCATTGAGCCATGTGTGCTTCAATGTTTTCCTTAATTATTACTTTAAGGGTGAAGACTTGATCAAGTCTAAATATGACATCATCGAGCCATGTGTGCTTCAATGTTTTCCTTAATTATTACTTTGAGGGTGAAGACTTAATCAATTCTAAATATGACATCATCGAGCCATGTATGCTTCAATGTTTTCCTTATTTATTACTTTAAGGGGAAAGACTTGATCCAAGTCTAAATATGACATCATCGAGCCATGTGTGCTGCAATGTTTCCCTTATATATTACTTTAATGGTGAGGACTTGATCAAGTCTAAATATGACATCATCAAGCCATGTATGCTTTAATGTTTTCCTTACTTATAACTTTAAGGGTGAGGACTTGATCAAGTCTAAATATGACATCATCAAGCCATGTGTGCATCAATGTTTTCCTTATTTATTACCATGTTCACAGTCTGGCAATGGAGATTATTGTTTTCGCTTATACTGAATTTATAAACTTGTACTGAACTTCTGAACTTGACATTGATGATGACATTGGGTTCAGTGTCAACACTGTCAAGATCCTTCCTTTTGAAAATATCAAAAGATAATCAAAGAGAAAGTGAAAGGTCTCAGATCGTAGGCGGCACAGCGACATCACAGCTTCACTGAATGAGAGCTCCCGGACATGACTTTTAAGCTAGGATATCTCCCAAAACAAAACAAAATTTTTCTTAGCTGTTTTTTTGGGGGGGGAGGGTGGGTTGTTCTACACAAAGACCACTGTCATATAAACCAAGTATTTTAGGTTGGGTTTGGTGTCACTTTTAAGGTATAAATACTGTCTTCTACACACACTTATTCTTGCAAATCTTCTATCTGCTACCAAAATACCATCGTCTCTTTGGAACTAGTGATACAAACTGCACCAAAATTTTGTTCCCAAGTATATTTGCTAAATTTGCTGTTTACCAGGTACCTACATGTTATGCACAGAATTCAGAGCCCAACTGTAATATGTGTGTAAAGGTTAGAAAAGACATTGAAACCCCTTAGTTTCTTTTTTGCTTTAACAAAGTAGGTTAGATTAAGTGTACAGTACTTCAAAGTTTACTATGGCTTCTTTCTAGAATGAATAGAAATCTTTATGCTAGTGTTCTAACAAAAGCAGCAGCAATCTCACTTTTCTGGTATCCTCATACTGTCATGAACCTGAACATTTGATGGGTTTACTAAGTACACAATGAACTTACTTTGTATTGTAGCCTACAACCTCATTCTGATGTTACTGGTTACTATGGATACTGCATAGGCTCTAGCATATACAATTCACATGAACTTACTTTGTATTGTAGTCTACAACCTCATTCTGTGGTTTCACCAGACTGTCGTAGACTCTCTCTAATTTGTCGTTGATAACCGTAACTCTGGTCAGCTCTAACCCCAGGGATGTGTAGCACTAAAAAACATTAGCAAAAGAAATAGGAATTACTCCAGTTGAGTTAATAACGATTTTCTCATTTAACTCATAAAATCCTACTAAAGTATTTGATCTCTAAATTATTCTGGATCATCATGACGACTACCTCCAACCCTAGTTAGAAAAATGAGAATGCCAGCCAAACCAAGAATGCAATTTTGATCAAACTGAGACACCCTTCTAGTTGCTGCTTACACCGAATAAATAATGAAATTAGCATTTAATTAATTCCACTTATCACTTTCATCGCCCAGAAACTTTTCTTGAAAAGTATATAAATCACATATCAAATAACAAATCATATTTTCAAACTTCATTCTGTGAAAATAAAAGTTAACTTTTCAAGTTAAAGAATGCTCACTGTGATGGTAGTTTGATTTCTCAAATCAAAATCTTGCTTTTTAAATTGATATATTAGTTCTGATAAAATAACCATCAAACATACCACAGTTTATCCTTCATAGAACTCACCATTTCACAATCTAGGGCAAAGACACCAGGGTTGCCATCAGGAGGTGGTGATTTTATTATAGTCTTCATAAAGCCATTAGGATTGACCACTTTCTCATTGGTGACGTGATACTACAGGAAAGAAGGTCAACACAAACAAACAAACAACTGTGACAGTTGTGATATTAACTCTATATATATAGAGAGAGATACACCAGGAAGCCCTGCTGTGTCACTCAGGATTACACCCAGTGATATGAAATAAACCCACAAAATTCATTTCCTCGTAATAAACATTAGAGAGTCACTTTCTGCTTGTCTTTTTCATTTACTTGCAAGCAAGACCCCTTCCCCATCCCCAAGTCCCCAAAATTTGACCAACTTATTTTATGCTGAATAAGGTCCCCGGCTCGAGTCACTCCAAGATTAAAGTATGTCGTCCAGTTACAGAGTTGTTGACAATTGACAATTCATAATCATGGACGTTAAATATGAATGTAAGAGACTGACTTCGGTCAGCTTGCGGCTTTGATAAGCCAATGAGGCTTCTTCGCGAGTTCCTGCTTGCAGGAGGATCTAAACCACATACACACACACATACACAAATACAGATTCTGTGATAAATGAAAACTTTTGAAGCAAAAAAACAAGGGATTTTTTTAGCTAGAATGATATTTGAACCCAACGACCTCAGGAATAGTGTACCAGTCATGAACTATTCACACAGTGATTTGGTTCACTATAAAGTAATCGCTGGCTGATGCATAACAACAAATAATGACAGCTACCCACTCCCTCTCTTCAGGAAAATGTTAAACTTGGTTCAAGCCTTTTACAAACCTTGGTTACTCCACAGCCAGACGCCTGCACATCTCCAGAGCAGCAGGAATACCGGGATTCTAAAGAACCAGCCACTGAAAAGATAACAAAACTATCTTAATTTAGATCTAAGAGTTTAACCTTTTACTCAAGGTTACAAATGTAAGTAAATTTACCAGTTAGCTTACTTAAATACAAAACTTTATAAAAACATAACACAAAGTCTAACATCCACTTTACATATCTATATACATATATATATATACAAATATATATATATATATACATATATCTATATATATGTATATATATATATATATATATATATATATATATATATATATATATATATATATATAGATATATGTATATATATATATATATATATATATATATATATATATATATATATATATATATATATATATATATATATATATATATTTACATGTAAAACAATGACAAAAACATTGTAGTATTTTCCTTCAATCGAATTATCAATATCGAAAGTTTTCTTTTCTGAGACCAGGATAAAAAAGGTGTATTATTAAAAGCATTACCTCTTTTGGTCCAAAGTTTACCCCAGTGGTGGACGCATTGTTCCTTGGTGATGTATTTACCATTTGGCCGTCTGAGGAATGTCTTACCACAACGACAGCAGACCTGTTGGTTTGCTGTTAAAGAAATCATTTTGGAGGATATTTGTGTCAGGATTAACATTTATAACCTTACATAAAATTATTTTATGTTATGAATTCATATTACTTGTTCCCAAGTGTGCACAAGGAACTAATACACAATGAGCTTGCCAAAAAAAATATATATATACTACCAAAGAGAAAAAAAATACTACTCTCTTTCTATGTTTATTCATGAAGAGTGTGTTGGAAGAGAATGAAGTAAAGGTTTCAGAGGCTGAGCTATTTGGAATAAAACATTTTGGCATTTAATGAGGAAGCTTGTTCAGATTAACAGGTGGAAGAACTGTAAGAATTTAAAGGCAATGAACTGACATAGACCGCTTAAACAATTATAGATGCAAATGATTTGAAATGAGTGAATACAAAATCAGTTGATTTACATTAAAACAAAACAAAAACAAAGAGCAGCAATACATGACTTAAACATCAGCAAAATGAGTCCTGCCTTCAGTAGCTCATGTCAGTCATTATTAACCACAGAGACCAAGAATTTAATGAAACTCTTCCGGTATAGAAACACTTTAAATACAGTAGTCTAACAAAACAGCACATTTATATCACCATGTAAGTGTTCTTGAAAATACCGAGGGACTATACGGGGACAGGTCGGGAAGATGGTGGTGAGGGGATAGAGGGAATAGTGGAGGAGCCAAACTTGGAGTAAACAATTGACAGTTATGAGATAAAATATGACTTAAGTCTATTATATGCCTTTCTGTCTTTAAGATATTTCAAATAACTTCCAAATGGTTTCACTGATCAGAAAATAAAATCAACCAATGCACTTTGTTGTAAATACCACTAAATAGGTCACCATGGGTGGGATTTAAGAATGGGTTGGTGGGTGGTGAAGGATGTGTAAATGTAGGATCAAGGAGGGGGAGGGGGGAGCAGTTGTAAGGTTTTTGATAAGATACATACGATCAGATGATTTTTTCTTCTCCTCTGCCTTGATGACCGCTCTTCCCGGTTCCTCGCTTGGTCTGGGGTAGCCATTTTCGACAAGTTGTTCCTCCGTTGCCAAGTAGTGTTTCAACTTTTCATAGAGTGCCAAACCTATCGTAAAGCATACAGTGGATATTATTTAGAGCTGTGATCTATTAGAGCATGTTTAAGAGTAATTTGTCTGTTGACGAGGCATAAGGGAGGGAGTTCCTATGATTGACAGTAAATAACACGCCTTTTGCAAATTGCTCCATGTTTTCCTGATTAAAATAAATTGTTGCAATCCATGACTACAAAACTGAGCAAAACAAAACACATTCTAACATTAGCCACATTCATTTTTTTGTTTTTGTTTATTGAGTACATTGTTCAGCATTAGCATAAATTAACTAAATCTTCACTCCCAACATAAGTGAAAAGAGTTGATAATTATCATTACCAGATACAAACTTCACCGACCCCCCATCAACCCCCCCACCCCCACATACACACAAAAGGATGTGAGAGGTACAGATGACAATCTAACTCCTCTTCTCCTGTAGCTAGGTGAAGAATTTAACTTTCAGTATGAATTCACTTCGTAACAGAAAACATGTATCTCTTCTTACCGTCATATATCTGTTGAGTTTTAGAATTGCGATGTAGAGTGAAGGTAGTGAGTGTGGCGGCTTTACCGCCCAGGACAGCTTGATGCGAGACAGCAAACCTGTTATTAGACGGGGCAGATGGGGGTTGGGTAGTACCCGTCCCCTTCCTCAGCCTCTTAAGGGCATTCACTGATAGATTGAGGTAGATACTTCTAGATGAAGCCCGATCATAGACTTCTCTCTCTTCTGCAAGGGCCTTTAGAAAATGAAACATGATAGGAATATGGTTTGTCATCGATGTGGTTAGTGGTTAGCAAAAAGACAAATTTTCTGCAAAATACATGGTAAGAGGCATATGACATCTTACAGCGTTTGTGCTTTAAACATGAAAGGAAAAACTAGATCGTAAATATGAAAATAGTCGTGAAAATATAACAGCAGTAATCATCAATATCGTATATGATATAAAATGATAAAGTGAAAAAGCACATTGCTGAAAGTAGATGATGAAGTATTTAAGAGGAAAAACAATATTAAAACTTGAAACGAACAAATAACATTTTTTTATGATTAGAATGAGATTCAAACTAGTGACCTTAAAGGCATTGAAGACTCGCCCCAAACCGTGTGCTGCCCTCTGAAATAGTTAACTTTCCGTTGCTTGCAAGTAAAGTTTTCTGCTTGTCGCTACAAAATGCAGACAATAATGAAACGTGATACCTTGTTATCTTTTATCTAGACCTGAGATGTCCATCGCTGCTATGAATACTGTGAGGTGGGTATTGACTTAGCTGCATGTATTGACTGTGCACTAGTGTCTAATTACAGATGGTAGCAAGCTGTGTATTTTCTGGGATCGATGGTGGTGTCTAACACTTCTGTTACACCTCATTCCAAACTAGGTCAGATTACCGGCATGAGACGTATCTTTGTGCGCAAGTCTTCAATGCCTTTAAGGTTTCCAGCCTAGAGTTCATTGGATTGATTCCCATTCCAGCCAAAACATGTTATTTCTCATTTCAAGTCTGCTTATAATATCCCAGTCAATTCTCCTTTGTCCATGCACTTATGAGAAAAATATTTGATCATTTTTTTTTTATGCTTTAAAGTTTAAAAGTCTGCTGGAATGTACTCATGAAAATTGATTTTGTATAACATAGGCCAGTAAAGTAACTGTTCATTACTTTCCTTTCTATACATCGCAATTAACTTTTAAAACAGATTTGTGAAGGCAAAGATATTAATTGTTATCTCATATTTTTTAAAGGAATACTGTGGGGGTGGCTGCAGTTCATTGTTGGACGATATTACCGATTTACTACAACTTAGGTTCAAAACAACATCATAATAGCATTTTGTACTGTGTGGATGCAATTTGGAGAAATTTATTAATGCATCTGGCAACAGCCCAGTCAGTTGTCATGGCAACAGACTAACAGAGCCTATAAAATCTTTGTTTTACTTTATAATGTAAACGAGCATATCTAAAACATATTGAGATGGTGTTTTCGACAGACAGTGAAGAAAATTTTTGCTCTTCTATACAAGTCTCACATTGTCCGCCACTAGACTATCCCTTTAAGGTTTGATGTTAAAGGTCATCCGTTACCTTATCAAAAGCTGCTTTGTCTGTTTTGCACGTCTTTAACAGTTCGTCGATGAATAAGTTCAGGTATCTCTGCCTTACATTCGTTGAGACTTTACTGCCGTATTCGGTAGGAAGGAGAGGTCTCTTAGAAACCTGCAAGTGATAAACAAATCTTATACTTATGATTATGCATTTAAAATCCAGAATGCAAAAATGCATTGTGGTTTCGATGATGTAACAAGCAGATTTCTTCATGAATCTTACATAATGTATAGTGAGGGTGTACAACACACTTGATCTTAGTAATACATTGACAAGCAGTGTGATGTGACAACAATAAATTCACAATGACACAGGCTGTCCTGAAATGACTAATGTACATGTGATACTAAATATGAAATCAAATCTATTTTTGTTGAAATAGTGTGTAAAACAAGGTTTTCACAATTTGACCCCTGTTGACCTCAAGCGACCATTGACCTCTGCCCACAACATTAGGCTAACAACATGGCGATATTAGGATTAGGAAGGTAGGAGTGGTAAAGTGGAGTGAATGTTTGGCATTTGTTGACATCAAATGACCTTTGATCTTCACCAAATTCAATAGGCTTCTTTAAGTCAATCTTATACACCTTCATACCAAGATCTGCCCAAACTTCCAATATTGAGATATCATTTTTATAAGGTTTTCACAATTTGACCTCTGAAGACCCCAAATGACCTTTAACCTTCACCAAAACAATAGGCTTCTTGTGCTCAATGTGGTTATATTCACCAAATATGAGGTCTGCCCAAGCTTCCCTTCTTGAGATATCATGTTTAACAAGGTTTTCACTATTTAAACCCTGGTGACCCCAAATGACCTTTGACCTCTACCAGAAACTTACGATATATTGTACTCTATGTGGTTCATATACATATTAAATATAAGATCTGCCTAAGCTTCCCTTCTAGAGATATTGTGCTTACAAGGATTTTACAATTTTACCCCTGCTGACCCCAAATGACCTTTGACCTCTGCAAGAACACAATAGGCTTCTTGTACTCAATGTGGTACTTCTGCACACCATATATGAAATTGGTCTGACCTTCCCTTCTTCAGATATTGTGTTTACAACCTGGGCGCCACAAACGCACACACACACGCACACATACGCCATCATGAATGCAAAGGTTACGGTTATCATCGAAACCAAAAGAGGGATCACCTTTGATGGTATGTGTGCAATCCTCTTGTAGTCTTTGTTTTCTGTCTTTGCCAACGTCTTCGCTCGTTTCTGCGGAGCTTTAGAACTGCTCGGCGTTCTGCTCTTTTCTCCTACATTTGAAACAAACACGGAAAGCACACAGATTGTCTTATGTTCCCGATACACAAGTACTTTTAACCAACCAGAGCCAGTTAGCTCTGTGATTCCTTGCCATAAAATTTGCTCAAAGTTCAAAATAACTATCAGACTAATGTAGAGCAAGCGATTTACGTGAGAACCAGAAAAGATTTGTAGCAATCCCATGTGGGGCATCATCAATGTCATTCAGTCATAAGGATCTTACACTAGAATTTTAAACCAAACTGTTTCAATATCCAGAAAGAACAGTCCACCTATGTGAAATATAGACACATTTTACCAATTTTGAGCTAGCAAATCCCTGTAATAATTGTTGAGAGTTACATGACATTGTTTGTACACAGTGAAATATTTTTAAGAAAATGGCCAAATTTTCCACCACGTGAAAAAACCTGTTCACCCTTTGAACAAGTTGGTGCCCATTTGAGATAACCTGTTGACCCTTTGAAGTTCAGATGGAGAAACCCTTACACTAGGTTTAAGTGCATATTTAAAACAAGAGTATCAACTCTGAAGCAGATTTTATTACATGTTTGCCAGGTATGTTTCATTGAAGACCTATAGGGCCTCTTCACAGAACTTAACTGAACTGAATTTGACCAAACTTTCACCAATATATAATCATAGCATTGTAGAATTCACATATTTATTGTAGCTTTAGTTTTGAAGTTATCATGTTTAATAGGTTTTCAGACTTTGATGCCTGTTGACCTCATGTGACCTTTGACCTCCACATACCCAGTATGAAGTAAATTCACCATTAACTTTTTGAGTTACCGTTACAAGTGTCACATACATACACACAAACACACACACCCCATTACCATCGCATAGATTCCATTTGCGTCCGGCAAGAAATGAAAAACATAAGTGCTGCGGATTGTTTGCATTGCTAAAATAATCAGAGTTATAAAAATATTGAACTTCCTGCATGTAAAATTCATAGCGAAAATATTATCTCTACGATGATGACTTACTTCGTTTCAGATCTTCTCAATAAATATGTCAAACTGACAAGTAGTATTTTCATTATGGAATACCACACGTAGTTACCGACCTGACACTATTTACCTGTTGAGGTATACATACTACAATATTGGATTATTAACCATTGCATTTGTCAGTACAACATGACTAGTTCCAAGAAAGCGACAAACCCTATGTACAGGTGATGCGAACTGTACAATCTTAATACATTCTTGGATGAAAATTGAGGAAAAGAAAAGAAGATTAATTAAAATTGCCCTTGGAAAAAAAATCACATAGCAAAGAAATAATATTCCTTTAGTGTTGTTTTCGATGATAGTCTCCCTCAAAGCCCATAAATTTATAGACGTATTACAAATTGTACATCACACTGAGACCTCTCAACAAGGTTCTCCCTTTAGGTACTGAAGGGCAGTCATATAAACATCTTCTCGATGAGGAACTTCTCTCCCAACTTTATACTCCTTTCAAAACAAGTGAGCAAGACAACAACAAAAATCGGTAAAATCAATGAGGAACCGTCCGGGGTATTCTTATTGTTATTTTTCTTTTGAGAAACAGACCACTTTACATTTCATTACAAACCCATTATATCCCATCTTAACTAGAAAATCCTGTCTAGATGTAAAACCAATTTGAAATACATGCACCAGTTCTACAAACACAGACAAACATATAAAGAGGGCTCCAAGAATTTATTTTTAAAATTCAAATTATTACCATTCAGAGATGCTGACGAATGAAAGTGAGATATTCTTTTTTGGGAACCCGTCTTTACGAAGCTCTCTTTCCCTTCCTGTTGTCTTTTCTGTTCTCGTTCTGATCTTTCCAAGGCAGCTTTCTGAGCATCCATGGACCTCTTGTGACAAATCTGAGCAGGAGAAGGAAGGGCCTTTTCCCTCTTGGTTATTTTCCGAACCTTTCTCTGTGGGAATTAACACACATGACAATAATGATAATAGCGAAGTACAACGTTATCCATCAGACTGACATCACTGCACACACCACTATGTGAAGTAGCGATAATTGTGACTCGTGACCTAGCATCACATTGAGAAATCCTCGGGATAATTCTTTAAAACTTTAATATTGTGTTTCCATGTTAATTTGCAATTTCTTTAAACCAGACTACGAGATTTGTTCGGAATAAATCATCGCGCTTGATCAGTTTATATACCCACCAAATATATCTATTCTTTCATTCCTTGGATACTTGGATGAGTGAGTAACATATTTAATGAGCCGCAACAAGTGTGTTTCCAGTCACTCCTGCTTGCAACCACCAGCCACTCCCCCCCCCCCACCACCATCCATCCCCACCCTAGGTACAAGGTACAATATATCACATATATTCAAGCACACAAATAACACAGCCATTTTATGTCAACTATTTTCGCATTTTGCTTGATACTTTGGAATAGAAATTTGATCAGTGTTGACATAGCAACAGTGTTGACATAGCAACAGAGAACCTTCACAGTTCATCTCAATATGGAGGTAAATGAAAGCAAAAAACCTTACAGAATCAAACTTTGGCATATGGGCTTGTCTTTTGGCTGCAGGTTCTTGCACAGGTTCCTTCACTTTAGCTGTTCCTTCAATTTTCTAAAAAAAAAAAATGATTGGGATTTTTATTATCAAACTAATAATAATTTAAGACATGAAAATGATGCAACGAAATGGGAAAAGAAATTGAAAGGGTATACATCGGACTACCTACAGTAATAATTGAATTAATTAAATAATTAAATTAAATAATAGAATAGAATTAATTGAAAATCGCTAGACAACACTTTTCACAACACAAATGATTAAGAGAGGGTATGAATTACCTGCAAGTCTGTTAGAAAATATGCTATAGGTAAGTTTTCTATTATATGTAAACTTTCATCAGCTATACAGAAGGTAAAACTCTAATCACTAATAAAGCATCCTGAGTGCTTTTCTTGTTTGGCAATATCTCTCATGGTTATAGAGGTAAACCAAACCTTTGTTGTACTATACCTAGCCATTACCAAGAAACAAACAAACCAAAGTGAAGACTCCTCCCATTACCCAATGGTTACTTGCCTTGGCAATATATGCCAAACAAGCTTTGAAATAGTTTGCTCATTCTGGTATATATATTATATATATATGTCTGGCAGAATGTTACAGTATATCAGAGAGCTGCTAAGTACTTGGACATTAATGCTTCAGAACTTCTTCTAAATGATCTTTAGATGAAGGATTATAAACACAAAATTGTCAACAAGATCATTATCAGTGACCCAATTGCTCCAAAGGAATTAATTTACTCCCTGAGATCATTGCAGTTTTGACAAATTTGTCCGAATTGGCTAACACATGAAGTCTGCCACCAGAATGGACATCCATTTCTACCAGTATGACAATATTGTGACAATTTCTGTCACTGCATCTATAGATGATCAGATAATGGTGGACCTGTTGTTAAGGTCAAGTGGTGAAGATTGATAAACTGACTTCAGCTTTCTGCCTGCTTTTAATGGTCAGAATGATATCACCTTTTAAAGGTACTTTGCAGATGCTCTTTGACCTCTTGGTTAGCTGAAATGAGCAGTGACCACTTACAGATCTATGTTATGTACAGTGATATAGTATGGTGAGAGGGAAATACTACTGAAAGTATGTTTTGAAATACTACTGAAAGTAGATGTTTGCAAGTACAATTAAGTCGAGATTTCATATGCATGTTATTTACTATAGACAGTGTCCTTTCACATACTGGAATTCTGAAACAACGACTGATCATAATGTTATCCTTTATCTGAAGATATCACTAAGTCTGAAGAACTTTCAGTGATTTTTAGGAATCTTTGAATGACCTTCTATGCATTTTTTTCCACTAGCAAGTGATAAAGGTTGCCAACACTGATCAATGTTAGTTGTAGCACACATGGTGAAGATGAATTTCCAAAAGGTTTCATAAATATTTAACAATGTGAACCCTTATAACCTTGGTGTAAAATATGTCTGTCAATGTTTCCTTTTTGAGGTATCATGTTTACAATGTATTCAGGGTTTCAACTCTATTGACTTCATATCACGTTTAAACTCGTTAAAAAAATGTAGACATTTTGCCCATCATAAGAGTAATCTACCATGCACATTATAAACCTTGACCAAACTTTGGTCTTTGAGAGATACATATGGTTTTTCACATTTTGGCCAACTGCTGACCTTAAATAACCCTTGTCCTCCACCAAAGACATTAGGGATCTTGTAGTTAAAGGGAAGCCATATATATGTCAAATATGAAATCTCGTAAAGTTTCCTATCTTTATATACTGTCCTCACAAGGTTTTCAGGGTTTGACCTCTGATGACCTTCAATGAACTTTGATTAATACTTACTAGTGCCCTCTTTTTCTGCTCCGATTGAGGAATCATGTTCCAATTCTCTTTGAATATCTGTAAACATTCTTCGTAAGCATCTTCGTCCTGTAGATCGTCAGAGTCGCAAAACAACGCTTCGTTGTCAAATTCCTCCACGGGAACGAAAAAGTCTTCGTCGGAAGACGACACGTCTTTGGGTTCTTTCTTTACTTCCAACTGCCGAGACCGTTGACTATCGTTTGTTTTATCCGGTCTCGGCGTCTTTGAAGAAAGCACCTTCTCACTTTTGGACACTCTGGACGGATTCGATGTAGACGGTCTTTGTTTGTCCAAAGGTAAAGGCTTCTTTTTGATTTTCTTTGGAGGGCTTTGTACCTCATCATCTTCGGTGATCAAAATAACTTCGTCGCTACTCGCATCACTATCGTCGTGCACATAATTCCCAACTTCTTCCGTCTCTCGTATTCCCATACAACTTCTAAAAAACTCACCCGGCGGTGGTATCTTGTTCTTCTCAATGTGATTCTTCTGATTCGTACTATTCTTACTAATTGAAGATCGCTTCTCGTGCATTCCAGAACTCTCAACCCCTTTCACATATTTACCGTGCCTTGGTTTAGTTATAGTCCTTTTCTTTTCCATCTTACCGTGTTGATTACTCAGAGATGAGTTTTTGCTGGCGCTCGAATCTGAAGAAATGTCATAGGCTTCTTTGGAGTGTCTTTCAACCCTGTTTTTGGAGACGACTTTGCTTGCACTTGTACCACTCCTTTTAGGAATGATGACATCCGCACTCTCTCTCCTTCTGTCCTGATCAAAGTCAGAATCGGAGGAAATGGCAAAGCTGTCATTAACTTTGACAACCTCCTCCTCGTCATCTGAAGAATCCTCACCGAACAGCTGGCTGAGTTTTGCTTTCGCATTGTCTGCCTTTGGAGAGACCTGATGAAGTCTGTTACTTGGACGACCTTTTTGCATAACCGATGTACTCTTGTGAATTTTAACTTGTTTTTTAGGTTCGACCTTGCTTGAATTTTTAGACAATTTTGGTTTACTATGGAGTTGCTTTTCAGAACTGCTCAAGGTTTGCGATTTCTTCACACTTGTTTTGTCTACATTGCTGCCAGAAGAGCTGTCACTGCTACGCTTCCTTTCTGCGAGAAAAGGTTTTCCCTGCTTTTGAGATTTCTTAATGACTGTGTGATCGACTTTGCATGATACATTGCTGCGACTGTGTAATGAATTTTCAGAAATGACAGCATTTTGAGGCTTTTTCATGACTGTTTTGTCTTTGCTTGTAGAAATGTCGCTAGTTATCTTTCTTTCCGTAGATTGTGATTTCTGTTTGGTTAATTTCTCTATTTTTTTCGAACTCTGCACTTTAACATCTTCTTTAGAGGTAAGCAATGACTCACTGGATGTATTCTCTCTTTTTCTCTTTTGAAAGAAAGAAGAAAGATCGCCAGCAGAAAGCTTTCTCTTCCTTGTACAGTCAACAGAATCAATTGACTCCTTTCCATTAATTTTCTTAAGTTTATCTTCTTTAGACACACTTTTCTTATCATTTGAAAAATTTTCATCCACTTTCAATTTCCTTTTCTTATCTTGAGAAGACAACGAGGTGTCATCACTTTTCATAATGATTTCACTAGAAATTTTATGGTTGTCTTTTACTTTTGTCTTTCCTTTATCTGCAGCGACTTTACTTTTTGCTTTCCCGACTCTGTCAGCTTCATTAGCCCCTTTGCAGGATTCAGAGAAGCCTGAGTCCATACTTTTCAAATGACTTTCATCTTCCCCTCCCCCATCCTCCTCCTGCTCCTCCTCCTTCTCCTCCTCACCTCCTTCAGAATGCACATCATCTCCACTTTCATCATCTGGCAAGTCTCTGGCCTCATTTCCAGTTTCATTTTCTTCACCGCTGGAAAACGTCCCTTCTGGCTCAGAGTTCAGTCCTTCGTCGGTCACTGCAGAGATGTTGAGAGAGTTCACTGGTGTTGGTTCGTACGAGGAAGAGGCGAGCGACGATTGTCGCTCACTCGATTTTCTTCTGACGTGTCTGATGAAAGCCTTGATGTCGTTGCTTGTGGTAGTGGCAGCGGTATAATTGGACAGTGGGTCATACTCCAGGTCATCCTGGAGGGGTACCCTGTCATCGTAGTCTGGACCCGAGGAGGCACTCTCAGCGGATGCGTCGTGGCTGTAGCTGACTCCCTTAATCTTATCGGGCATGAAGGTTGGAGATAGGGGAGTCCGAATGGCAGGAGACGATTCCAGCCTCGGCACGGACTCTCCATCCGTGTCACCGCCTTCTGCTAATGCGATCGATCGTTCTGCAAGTTCCTTCTGCTTAGCTAGTTCTGCCAGCTGTGCTTCGATTCGGTTAATTTCCTGCTTCTGCAGGGCCACAAATTCGTTGTAGCAACCGCTGTCGGCTAACATTACATTTTCCACAGGCGGTTCTTGAAATGTAGGGGGTACTTCTTTTGGAATACTGAATCTGTGTCCTCCAGTCACCGTTGAGTTTACGTCAGCAATGATGTCACCGTCTCTTGATTCTTCCTCCTTTTCATTCGAGCCACCATATCCTGCCGAGTCCTGCCAGATCCTGTCCCCTGCATTTAACTGTTGCTTTTCCGTTTCAAAAGATTTGCTAGATGTTATATCTATTCCACAGTCGACAGCATCTTCATTGGGCAAGTCAGAAGCCTTCTTCCGTTCATTGACTGAACTTGTCTCTGCGGAGGATTCATTCTCCTGGATACCGCCTTTGGCTTCTTTCTTTGTGTTTGACAGCTGCGAGAGTGGGGTTGGAACGTACGAAAACTGAGTTTGTGGTTTACATTTATGCAGAAGGTGTACCTTCCTCCGCTTGTCTTGATGATGATGGCGATGCTTCGCCAAGTTCTTTCCTGGTTTCGGAACGGACGGCAAAGCTTTGTAGGATACATGAATGGCTTTTTTTGGTTCTGGTGCGGGTATAGTTGAAACTTGTCTCAAAGAATCATCTTCAGGGATTTCTGAAAGAATCAAACAAACCGTTCCTGTCAAATTCAATTTACACATAATTAAAATTGCTATGGACAATTGCTGTTGCATCCTTCAGTTTCTCAATTCCATCTGCCTACCCTGTCTCCCCCCACCCCCTTTTTCATCCCACCACCACCCAACTGTGCCATCCTTGGATTAGAAGTACCCATGGAAATATCCTTGGATTCATATACTGTTCCTGGCATACCCTATTCTAAAAAAGTCTGTAATTTCATTTTAACAAGCAAGTCTGACCTGAACTGTTCATGTAAGTCTCCTTCTATACATGTGAGGGAACCATACCTTGTCTGCCACTCAGATGAATGTACCAGAATCCCAGAGTGTCCCAGAGACATTTCCCACAAGCTTTTGGTTTGGTTGACATGAGTCATATTAAATAGTTTAATTGATTTACGAGTCTTTTTTTGTATCATTGTGAATAAAGGTTCTATTTCTCTCGTACTTTGAATGTTTTCCTTTGTATTTATTTAAATGTTTTTGCTTAGAATATTCATTGTTGTGCCAGTTTGAGCCTTTCTTGTGTCCACTATCTTAAAATGCCTCATCCCCATTGGGAGGTGCCATTTGTAACTTTTCAGAACCATTAAAACTGTCCTAGTTGGTGTTCTGAATAGCAATTGTCACGGGAATGTTGGAGGTCAGGCGTCATGTTTTTATACCGGCAGCACAACCATATGCCACTTATGTAACACACTTATGTAACACACATTTCATGAATCCCGTATGCCTAACCTTAGGCTTCCACTTGGCTTAAGTAGGCTAGGCCTAATCAATTCAAATTAATAGCTAAGCGCAATGTGAGCTCTTTTGTCATCTTTTAGAAAGATAGCCTAACTTACAGTATGTCATGTTAGTGATTTAGCTTAATTTTGAGGCCTAGGCTCATATTAATTATAGATTTGAACTATAAGTATAGTTAGGCTAGCTTTCGTGACAATACCTTTACGAACGTGGCGAAAGTGACAATACGGTCTTTTACAGCAGCCTTGTCCTTTCCCGTAGTACGGACAATCGAGACCTTTAAAATATTTTGAGGAATTAAACATGTTTTCGATCGATTATGTCCTAATATGAAAGCAAGCACAGGTAGTCCATCTCAGCCTAGCCTAGGTCTCTGCAACCCATAACAGCTGAATATCGCAGTACTACTACTACAAGACATACACAACACATGTATTACCCAGGCAGTTGCAAAATATTACTCAATGCGTACTAGCCTGTACACAATCACAGAATACAATTTCTGAGGTACACAACCATATATTGAAAACGACTTTCGTCAAGTCGATACAACGCACCAAGTTACGCAATACTCATGAGCGAGGTAATCTCTCTCGCATGAGAATCAAATTATGTGAGCTTTTACTGAAATATAGGTCAAACGAAACCCATCGTTGACTGGGACGGAAACCTGCTAACATACGGGGGGCTACGTTGGTTAGTACATTTCTTACTAATACTGAGCCAGTTTATGGTACTTTCGGAATAAAAGGCTAAGTTGTGAGTAAAATCGTGCCAAAACGTTTACCTGAACAACAAGCACTTCTCATCAGAGTAATTATTTTGTTGCCAAATTTGACTTCTAGCTGTTAAATGACAAATTTTGATGTATCGAGAACCAGTGGCGGCGCCAGGAATTTTTAGTTGGGGAGGCTAAGGGGGGGGCTGAGCCATTTTTTTGGGTGGCTTACAAGATTGAGTGATCGCCGTCCTGGGGGAGGGGTATAAGGGGAGGGGGTGCCCCCTCCCCTTTTGAAATTTTTCCCAATCCTGGAAAGGCCTACATGCAAAATGGTGGCATTTAGCGAGGCTTTTGTCACCTGAAAATTTCTCCAAAAATATGCATTTTTTTGTGAGTAACTTTAGTCAAATTAGAATGATCCAATTCCTTTGCTCAATTATTATATCGCGCTCTCTGACACAACTCCTGTTTAGTCTGTATACACGCTGTTTGTGAAACGCACACGACATTGCCGTATGAGAACAAAATTCATCAAAATTTCCATTGACCATTGTAGCACTGCGTTATGGCTGACAAAATTTGGGTAGGCTATATTGTTTCAATGAGGTTTTTTTTTGTGCCTATTTCAGTTGGGGGGCTAATGGGGTGGCTGACTACTTCAGTGGGGGGCTAAAGCCCCCCAAGCCCCCCCCCCCCCTTGGCGCCGCCACTGTCGAGAACAGTAAGGGCTAATTTCCCAGACAGCACGATAGACCATTCTCTACACAGACAAATGTTGAAAATGAAAATGGAACAGGGGGGGGGGGGTGCGTGAGGGGTTTGTGTAGGCAATTGCTCGTTGAAAAAAAACCTTCATGACCATGGTGTACGGAAAATTGATTACGGTCCGCTCAGATCCACAACCCAAATAAACAACACTGCACACTAGCAGCAATTTTGAATAGGTCAAAAATTTGATTCCGAGCGAGGTTTAGAACCTGGAACCTACAGATTGTGGGCCGGACACTCCAACCGCCTATTTTAAGTCGCACGCGTCTGAGAGATCTTGTGATATAACCATCAGTCAGATTTGAGTGTTGATAGATTGCACTATTTACATTCCTGACTAATCAAGCATATTCGCTCAATGGTGTAAAGGGGAATGTAAAGTCCACTGAGGTGTGTTGTATGTGGGTATTAACCAAAGCGTATATATACCGGTTAATATACCGGTTAATTGTTGATATCATTGTTGATATACCGGTTAATTGTTCTGAAACATTACACGGTCGCGTAGATGCCGTATCCTGGACTTAACGTTACGAGTATCAAGATCGAATGCACACACTCCATACATATAACACTTAAATAGAAGGTAAAACAAAAAATAATGCCAGTTCAGTGGAAAGAAGGAACAATTTCACGTGTGGTTTGATTACATTTTCTCCCTATATTTTCAGCAGTTTAAAAGTTATGAAACAGTACAACAAATTACACACAAATGACCCTTAGACCAAAGAACTGTATACCCAAAAATTCCCTGAGTAAATTTTACAAGTCCGTATTATTACATATACCGGTATTCAATTTGTGGTGTCTTAAACAACATCTGAGAGAGAAGAAAGCACGATTGATAGAGTGAGAGGGTGGAGGAGGGGGGGGGGTGGGTGAAATGAACGGATAACGATATTCATATTAATCGAAAAGTCATTTGGAACAAGTTCCTAATGCTAATACCACTCTACACTCTCCTCCTATTTCATGCTTCAAAGAACTCGTACTGTAAGTACGAACAATTCCTTGCAGTTATCTGATCCAAACAGGATCATATACTCGTACTGCTCAATCTGTCAATACGAGTGCTCTGCAACGCCACATGAAAGAACAGCATACAAAACAATATCCCACCGTGGGCACCGAATTTAGAAGATATGTATTTACATATTATAAGTTAAAACCGAAATTATTTTTACCTTGTTTATTATTTTGAAGATGTATACATACTCAAGATATTTAGTTTATACATTACGAAACTTATTACTTATTATTTATATTACAATTTTATTTTTATATTTCCAGACCGTGGGATAAAACCACTGGTTTATATTAAACACAATGATTAAGATGGAGAAGAATGAAATTCCATTTACCGTGCTTAATATATACAGGACATGAAATGCGATAAAATATGCCGAAGGTGACAGGATATGAAAACGGTTAACCGCTTACAAAACTTTCGAATAACCGATTTGGGTGAGAAAGAGTAGACCAAGGTGACATAAATTTGTACAATAATAAAATTAAAAGTATCATAATCAAGACCAAGCATAACAGGAAATGCACAAGTTTTTTAGCACAAAGTGCCGTTATATAATGTTTAAATTTTCTGATTCAACTAAAAGTAGATTTTCACTTCTCTTTGTTACTTGGAAGACTTCAATCCGAGACCAATCATTTCACGAAGCGACTCATTTCGTCCACTTTTACGTAGGAAGTAACTTGTGTATCGAAACATTGTGAACTCCCTTTGCTCGTTAGTTCAGCGTGTGAAACATAAGGTCCAGTTGAGGATACCATCCTAGGCTCGTGTTTTGTGCCACTTTGAGATGGTGATGATGCCATAGAACCATCTGGTGGCGACGAAACGTCCAAGCATGTAGATGAATTGGTATGTGATGGTGACACTGTGCTGCTACGGTGTGGAGATGCACCGGAGAGTGAGGATGACGGCTCGCTGATATTTGAACTTCTGTTTAAAGATGGCGACGACGGGAAATTTTCACGTGAAGACACAGGGACGCCCTCACTCGACGATCTGTCGACAGATGGTGAAGGCGGGACAAAACCATTTGAAGACTCGATGAACAGTGGCGATGACGGGATAACCTCGTATGGGGACCTATTGACAGGTGGTGATGACGTAACACACTCACTGGAGGATGTGATGATAGGTGGTGATGTAGGTTCAACCTCACGTGAAGATCTGTTGCTAGGTGATGATGACGATGTCAAAACCAAATTTCCATCGGTAGGCGGTAGTACCTGGTTGCTCTCAACTGACGACTCACTACCGGACGTCGATCCAGATGTGGTATTCTCAGGTGAAGACCATTTATTCGCCGATGGTGTAGGAATGCTCTCATATGATGAAGGTCGGGCGCCATCATTTACGAATGACCCATCGTAAGGTGCCGTCCAGAAACCAGAATCACTGGACTCCGTGGACATGAGACAGTGTCTTACATAGCCAAAAGTTTTCGGAATATCAACTGTCAACACCTCCTCTATTATCAGATCTCCTTCTTTTTGGAAAGACCTCATATCAAGCTCTTTAATGGGAGATTCCTCAAACACGTCAATTTCCTCCTGGCTTGCATAGGAATGAGAGATCTCAGTGGTGTTAAATGCATGCTTTTGGTCTTCACTAGATAGTGGCCTGTGAAATATTTCCTTCTCAGGTGGTGAACGTAGCTTCATTGGTCGATCACTGAATATCTGAATCTACATATAAAAAAAGTTTAAATGAGTTTAAACTTTCAAAATCAAGAATTGTTTGTAATACCAAACCCATTCATGCAGCTTCTATATATTTTGGTATAGCATTGTTATCTGCTCTCCATACCCTAACTTACAAAAGGGGGTTTGAGACATTCAATGTGATCTACACAAATAATATGAGAACCGTTCTGGGCGACAAAATCATTTCAAAGTAGATTGAAAATCATTTATTTTTTACATGTTTCTTTATGCTTTACATGTTTTTATTGAAAACACAACAATGGTTGAGAATATACAGAACCACTATATGAAGTTTCTTTTGAAAACGTCTACGAATTTGAGTGTGCTAATATTTCGGGCCAACATGTCACAGATGCACTTTAATTGCAAATGTCGTAAGTATGCCCCCTCCATATGTGGTTTGAATGACACCAAGGAATCACCAGCACCGTTGTACAGCGCAAAGCGAAAATTACTTTAATAAAAAATTAATAATAATAATAATAACAATAATAATAATAATGATAATAATAATAAAAATATTAATAATAATAATAATAATATTAATAATAATAATAATAATCAGTTATTTTTACGACGCTTAAGCGTGGGAGAACTTGTGATTACAACTTACACATCGGGTGGCTTCCAATTCAACATTTTATCTCAATTTTGGAATCTTTTCAATTTAGAAAGTCATTTCAGATGGTAAAACCGTAGATTGCTCTTGGATGAAAAACCCACCTTACTATATGACCCGACCGGGTATGGAACCCGGAACCTCCCGATTGCTAAGTATATACATTTCCTTCCGTCAGACTGAATCACAGAGCCGGGCTATGCATATTCAAAATAGCCATGCACATAATTCGCAATCGGTTTGGTAAAATTGTCAGAAACATACACGAATATATTATAGATGATTTGAGAAGGGACACCAAAATCACGTTTGCCGATGAAGCCAGTCGATTGTAATATAGGTGCTCCGGAAGTGAACAAATTATTAACCAAAGCACACTGGAGAGTATGTGTGTGGTGGGGGTGGCACCCAGTTGGGATAATCTTTTCTATACTGTAGTGACTTGTCCCGCTTTCAGAGCACTTGTATTGTCAGTACGAGCAGGATAAATATCATGATTCTATCAGATCAAGGTTAGGAACTGTTTGTACTGTCAATACCAGTGCTTTGAGAGCATGATATTGGAGTACAGTTTAGAGAGGTATTAGCATTAGGAAATTGTCCCAATTGGCTGGGGGTGGTCAGTCCGTTATGAATATTCCTACTGACATAAAGATGCAACACAGGCACTTGGGACGACTTTCCAAGTGCTAATACCACTATATACTGTCCTCCCCTATCATGCTTCAAACCAATCGTACTGACAGTACAGACAGTTCCTAACCTTTATCCGGTTAAACAACTTTGATCATCAGACTGTTCGTATATACTGTCAGTATGAGTGCTTTGAAGCAGGACATGTTAGTACCGTACTGTACAGGAAAACTTGTATACCAATTGGGTGCAAGTTTCATGTATATAAATATAGTCGTGTCAACTTACCACAGGTTTAGTCAGAGAAAAATCGGGAATGCGAGACATGTCACAGCATAACTTCTTCGCCGTAATAAAGACAGCCAGAATAGTGATCACGAGAAGAATCAGAATAATCCCAACAAGTAACAAATCGGATCTTTTAGGGTCTGCAAAAACAGACGATAAAGTTACTAGTATCCGTAGGAACAATCGGGATTAAGTTCAACAGACTTTGAAGATTTTCAGTTTCAGTTAGTTATGTGAAGAAATTGGGAAAGGAAAAAATATAGCTAACACATAAAATATTCAAAACATTACTTGAATTACGAATGTTAAAACAGTACGTCGAAAAACGACGTTCTTATATTGTTAGATGTTCAAGCGCATGGCAACGATGTCGCATCGCTACTTTGTAAAGTTTCTATAACGTCATTTGGTTACTTTTTTGTAACCATGTTGAAAAGGCTATAATATCTATACGTTAACACGTGTCGAAGAATACTTTTTTTTTAAATTCTAAGAGCGGAGCCCATACCCATTTTTTATTTTGTACAGACGTCATGAAAATCATGGAATAAATATCATGATCCTCTAAAAACATAGTATTGTGGGCTGAGAAGTAAACAAACTCTTTGACCCTGTCTCTAGCTTAACCCCTCCCAAACCATTCTCTCTAGCATATTTTTGGATAAACTACGCAGTGATGATACCACGAAACAAGTTTAGTGTGACAAATTATAAATGTTACAACGAAAAACCGGTAACTTACTTTCAACATCGTACGAGATTGAAGTTGATACCACTGTTTTCACTCTATCGTGTACATTAGGGCTGATCGATATATGGTATCTTCCGGTATGTTGAAAATGCAGAGCGACCATAGTTGTATTGGGACCATTCACGGTAACCGATACTTCTTGCTTGCCGCCGATGGATGTTTTGACGTCATAACCGGTAATGCAATTCAGATGATTTTTAGGCGGTTTCCACATCAATACAAAATCACTCTCTGAAGTTCTGGTCACGTATTGAATGGTTGGTAAATAAGATTCTGTCATGAAAAGAGATGACTATGTAAGAATATGTATGAATATGTATGAATATATATATGAATGAATATGTATGAATGAATATGTATGAATGAATATGTATGAATATGTGGACTCGCATGAAAAGAGAGAGAGAGAGTGAAGGAAAATAGATCCACTGGGTTTTAGCAGGAATCAGGGTTTGGATCAGTTACACGAATCAGATTAACCCGTATACATAATGTTTGTATTATCAAGCAGGAAGACATTCTGTAAAAAGAAACTATCAAGTTTTTGTTGGGTCAACGAAAGTTCAAAAGCTTGCTAATTTTATCATAACGAAGACCACTGAAGTAAAATAAAAGAAACGACCCCTTTATCTGTTACGAGATCCTAGGAATAATGTCGTATCACTGGATATTCGGATTCCAAATCTGAATATGATATTTCAGCTAGGTTATATTCCACTTAGCACAAACATGTGCCATCAACCGTCCCAATCTCCTCCATTACCCCGTTTTACCTTCCAATATCCAACTACCACTTCTACCCCACCCCACCCCACCCCACCCCTCCCTTCCTCACCCCCTCCCCATTCCCCTCCCCCATTCCTCTCCCCATCCCATTCCCTTACCACGCCTTTACCCCAGACCGTAAATCGTTGTTATGAAAATGAACTGTGTGCCCACTTACTTGTATGATGGTCATCTTCATCAATGGTGTAAACTTCTCCATTACGACGTCCACCTGTATTTGCTGACGTAATGATGACGTCGTAATTGTTCCATCGACTCAAGTCCCGCAAAGTTACTTCGCGTATCGATGGCGCCAATGACAAATGTGCTGCATTTCTGACTGTGCTGTTATATGTGACGTTTAACCAGGAGAGTGGTCCCTTGATCTTTTCGTCATATCGGATCTTGCCAAAGAAGCGATAAGTAAAAACTTGTTAAAATCTAAGTTGAATATATGAGTAAATGAGAGGAATAGTCGTGCAGTCCTGACAAGGCTGATATAAACTTCAAAAACAACAAGTGTTATGGCCCTGCCTTGTGAAACTGTTTAGTAGACTGTGCCCCTTACTAGAGAGTGGCGATATGGATGTCTCAAAGGGTACTCCAGAGGAAAAGTTAGTTTGTCTAATGAAAGAAGATCGTATCGTGGGGAAAGTTTGTACATTGCGTTTTCGAGATATTTCTTGTTGAAATTGTCATATATTATACCATAGCCTTATAAGAGAACAGATATGATGTGTGAATTTCACTACATGGTAATTAGACATATACCGTACCTCTTTCATCAGCTAATAATACAAAAATTATAATAAATTCTTATATTACTAATAATCCTCTGGACTATACATTTAGTATGCAGTTTAAGCTTCCAAATATTTGCCAGAAAACCAAAAAACTCGAGTATTTCGGAAAAGATTCCCTGGTAAGGTTATTCGATGACAATTTTTATTTGCACATATATCTTTGGAACGTTTCTGGTTTTCTAATCAATTATCTACTTTTGCTTTTTGAAGTGTCCCTCGGAAGTCACACTTCTTGGGTATTTGTTTACCATCATAATGATTATGAAAATCAAAACTTCATGTTAGAAATCAAAACGTTCTGGTATAAACAAAACATCATGAGCTCGCATTCCTTGTTTATGTGAGTCTGTTGCCAAGTAACACTAATTAAAATTAAATTTTAGTTCGTTTACAGTTAATTAGTAACGAAGGTATCCATAGTTACCATTTGTTATACCATCTGACAACTTATAATAAATCACCTGACACCGGCTGATAAGCCACCTGGCAACACTTTCTAATCATCTATAAGATTACCTGATAAACCATGTCACATCAGTTGATAAACCACCTACCATCAATCATTTTGCCACCTAACATCACATTGTAACCACCTGACACCACCTGATATCACCTGATACCACCTGATAAATCATTGGATATCACCTGACAAACCACATGACACCACCTGATAGATACACCACCTAAAGTCACCTGATAAGCCATCTGTCATCAACTGATGATCCACCTGATGCACACTCTCATAAAGCACTGCTCCATAAACGGCAAAAAGAATTGAAATTATTTTAAAGATGTTTTGACTATTTATTCATTTATCGATATTTGCTTTCAAATTTCAGCGAGGGTCGCTTATTTAGGAATGTTGCCACTTTTGTTTCTCTTCTTATTTATAGTTTAACTAAGTTCACCAGAATCTTTTCTGTATCTACTTGTGTTTGGTGGCCTGTACGTTATAGGCGCAATGGATTCGGTGAATCAGTATCAAGAAACCATTCATCAGCTTATAATTTTCAGAGGCTAAATGAAATCGAGGGCCGACGGCCCAACTATAAGCTCACCTTCCATGAAACAGTTACATCCCTTAAGTCACAATTACGTCTTATTACATTGTGTCCCAATACCGTCGGACCAAACTCTGGCGCTGAAAGAAAGAATTGAATTCAGAGAAAATCGAATTAATATTCCATAATGAAAACAACAAGGAGAGCTGGAGAGTTAACTGGAAGGCGTGTTCAACCTCTTCAACCTTGGCCCATCCTCGCATCCATCACAACACAAGGGAATTGTTCATATATCTGTTCCCTTACCTTACTTATCAGTATAATGACATCACCGACCTTCCCAATTCTTATATGCAAAGTAGGGTTTCCATATTCATATAGGTATGACACACCTGGTAGGTAACGTGTTACCACTATATTTATTTTAATCTTTCATGTTTGATTCAAATAATCCGACCTTCACATATATGTACGGTACAATCTAACGTGACTCTTTACTACGGAGAGCCAAACGTTCCATAAATGTCGAAAAAGAAAGTGAAGTGTCCAAGTTAATATATATATGTCCAAATCGATATCAACATGTTACAATTCGATATCAGCATGTTACAATTCCATATGAACATGTCGAAACAAAATACAATATGCCATTGCGTCTATCAACATGTCAAATTCAACATCAGCATGTCGAAAACTTGTAACAGCATGCCATTACTACATTGGTCATGTCAACATGCTATATTTACGTCGTGCTATAATTTTGGCACTTCGGCGCGCGCCAACGTTTCGTATATGTCGAGATTTATTTCAGTATGTCCAAAACTTGTGTCAGCATGGTGAGCGAAGAGTAGTGAAGTATTGCCATGACAACGTTGCACATGGTTCGTGTCGTTCACACGGTACTATGGTTGAATCATGGAGCTATAAACAGAAGGAGAAAACCCACTTTGAAGTATCATTGTAACCGACAAAATTTGATCGCCATAAGTAAACATGCCTCAGGGCACAAACACTGGTAAAGCCATCATCAGCTATTACGTAATCCTGGTACAAAGGTCATTTCGTATATAGCGTCCCTCACAACATAACAACAGACACTCCGATCCTAACGTATATGTAATTGAAATAGTATACACAGTACTCATATATGTTACGTTACGCATACCTGTAAGAATTTCGATCGGAATATATCTTTCATTTCTCACCGAATCATGCGAAGATTCGTATTTAATAATTAATTGTTTATCTCAGCATATATTTCATCGCAATATATGAACAAGTAATGGCGAAATAGGTACTTTTAGTCAAGTGTAAGGGGCTTTATTATCTTGCCCATATACTTTATACTTGTTATCTTTATTTTTGGTGGGCTTCTTGTACAAGCTACGGCTTCCAAGCCCTTCCACCATTTTCTCTCCGAAATTTCCATTATTTTTCTTTTATATGATTTATTACTTATTATTTTCTTTGCATGGTATTGTCTTCACAGTCCTATTATTATATAAACATTGTGAGGAAATGGAAAAATAAATGAAATGAAATAAAACTTTTCTTCGTTCGTTAGGCAAATAACGTTAGTGCTGTTTGTTATTGCATTGGGAACCTAGTGTTATAAAATTAACAAAATTAATTTAACACGAAACATGGCTGCCAAAAAACTTGGCATCCGCCGAGGACATTAGAAATGTTCATGCTACAGGATATAGTTGAATTTATGGTGAAGCTGATGATTGAAGAGTTTGAGAGGCTGGATGTTCCAGACGACATAAATTTGGAAGATACTGAATTGTTGAAAAACATGAGGAACAAATTCTAAGATAATTAGCAGGTTATGTGCCATTTGCCCTTAAAAAACGTTACATGAAAGTTAAGAGTACTCAGAATGCTTTAATATTTTTACAGTACTTAAACTGTATGTCTGTTGCAGGTGAAGGTCACAGTTTTTCAGATGAGTTGCGACCAATGGGATCGACTCACACACCCACCGCCGTGCCTGCCTATGCCAGTCACGCGAATACATCGATCAGGGAGCTGCTACTCTAACAGGGAGCTGCTACTCTAACAGCTCCCTGCATCGATATAGCAAAATTACGTAATCAGTTCCTGTTCCTGTTTCGGATAAACATCTCTCGTTACCTCCGCGGAGCGCAACAGATGTAACCCCTGAGGGAACGAAACGTATCTCACTAAGGAAAAGTCGTAGCTTTCCGCTACAGTATATTCAACCATAGTACCGTGTGAACGACACGAACCATGTGCAACGTTGTCATGGCAATACTTCACTACTCTTCGCTCACCATGCTGACACAAGTTTTGGACATACTGGAATAAATCTCGACATATACGAAACGTTGGCGCGCGCCGAAGTGCCAAAATTATAGCACGACGTAAATATAGCATGTTGACATGACCAATGTAGTAATGGCATGCTGTTACAAGTTTTCGACATGCTGATGTTGAATTTGACATGTTGATAGACGCAATGGCATATTGTATTTTGTTTCGACATGTTCATATGGAATTGTAACATGCTGATATCGAATTGTAACATGTTGATATCGATTTGGACATATATATATTAACTTGGACACTTCACTTTCTTTTTCGACATTTATGGAACGTTTGGCTCTCCGTACTTTACTGTTACAGACAAAGAGTATATATAGTTTGTGTGCAGAGAAATACCAGGTGTTGTATACAATCAACAAGCTGTTCTAGCTAGCTTTATAATCCTTTTCGGTTTCAAGCCGAAATACACAAACTTTTGAAAGTGAGATGAAGATTTGGTTGATTGAATTGATTAATTGTTTCATTGATTGTTCTATTACTTGCTTATATCTTTATGGTTTTATATGTCTGTTATTTTTATTTGGCTTTGTTCTTTATTGGTTGTTTGTGTTACTTTGTTTCGTATTGTCATTTGTTATATATATATATATATATTTGCGTGTATGTATTTTGCTTGTTTGATACCATTCACTCAAACCAATATCTAGTATAGTTTCATACCTTCCTGTAAAGTTTGAAATTGTTGTTCGGCGGCTGTGGCTGAAAACTTGTTATGCAGTCTGCCTCTGACTTTGATGATATAATTCGTGTAAGGTTCCAGGGACACAATATCAGCTTTGCCAAATCCATTCTTAGACCTTTGTGGTTCTGTTGATCTCTGTATACAAATATGGAGCCAAAAAGATTGTCCGATTTCAAACCAAGCGCACACAAACATAGTTCACACCGCTATAAGATATAGACCACATGTAAGTGACATGTGAGACATCTGAGACTGGCATTATATTTTACCTATATATGAACGATGTTGGCAGGGGCAACATTTATGTAATTCAAAAATTATTTTTATTGAAACAATTTCAAATGCTGGAACTTGTGGTACGGAATGAGTTGTCAGGTTGTGATGTCCCCCCCTCCCCCGGCCCCTCCAATGGAAGTCACATGTTCCACTGCCCCTGAAATGTTGCACAACCCCCCCCCTTCTCCCTCCAGATTGAATCCTCTTTCTGCCGCCTCTGGATTTTACTATATGTAAAAACCAAAACAGAATATATATACTTACAATTTTATAAGGACCTCCAACCTTGAACAAAGACCAGTTGAAATAAATATTTTCTATTCGTTGGTTCAATAGAGTTTTCTCAACCATAATCAACTTTTGCCCGCTCCTTTTCGCGTAATGTGTCTCTGGTCCTTGATATGTGACGGTAGCATTTCGGCTGCCTACTTTTATCTTGGTTATGATAGGAGCCGAGGTGGCTGTAAGAAATAACATCATGCACATGGTTAACTTTATATATGCCCTAACGGAGGCGGCGAAGTCGTGGGGAGGGGGAGGGGGAGGGGATGCACGGAGTATCCTAATCGAAGCCACATCTCCCTCTGCTCCTCGAAATTTATCTATACCTTCAGATTTCCACAACCCCCTGCCACCCTGTGCTCCAAAGACAACCCACATCACCCGCAGTTCCCATGGGTCATGTCCAATCGTTGACAAGTGGGGGTATACCACGTACAATGGTTACAAGGTTTGGTTATTCCTATCAACAGCAGGAGTAAGGAAAAGAAGGGTTTCTCCAGCTCCCTTCACCCCCTCCCCCCCCACCAGTCACATACAAAGGCTTGTGCCTTCGTTTGTTATATCGTTGGAATCCTGTACAAAATCTGGGAAGGATATATAAGGGACGATGTTATAGTAGTAGTAATGCGAAACTTTCCGGATATGCTTCATCGGTTACATTTCCAGAACTCAACCTACAATACATTTTTAACACTTGGACAACTTTAGAATGTATTTGCATAACACTCATAGCTTCATACGCGCAGTGTTACCACCGTTGTCATGGTGATCATTTGTTGACAATCATGATGTAGTAGTTTGGTATACCATTAAGAGAGGCTTCTTAATCTTGTTTGTTTTAATATTTGTTCTTACTAAGCAGTAACAAGAAAGAGCAGCATACTTACTGAAGCGGTATTTTGAAAAGGATTTCGTAGAGAATCCTCTAAATGAATCTCTGACGTCAGAGATAGCCGTTACTTTGAAATAGTTGAGGTCTCTTCTCGTAAGTTCTTTTATGGTTGGAAATCGTTCCAGTAGATTACAGGTAGTTGTTGTTAGATTCACACAGGACGGAACGATGACATCAGTTTTGCTGTAGACGTAGCAGATTATAGATGGGTTAGAAAATGGAAGCAGAATTTGTTCTTCTTGTTTACCCAAACGGATCCACTACTTTATTCCTTTTATACAATCGACTTTGTGTATTCAGTGCATACGTATATAACAATTTCTTTCAAGCAGACATTGTTGTGCCTATAAGATACGTGGTGTTGAAAATTATGACGTCATAGTGGCAACGATCTATATAAAGCAAATCACTTGTTAGTCATATAAATAAACATCTGAATGGTGACATGTGTTTCCCAATTATAATCAAGTACAGTGTCAATTTTATTGGATTGATCACTAATTACAAACGAATAAAAACTGGCATTTAAATCGATTGGATTTAATTCCGGTTTATTTAGCCAAAAAGAGGTTAATTGAAGACAACAACCTATGTAAATTCGAAACCTCCAGCCTTCTCTGTATCTAGACTGAAAGTGCATACGTCTGTAACTTTTGCTTTTATTTAACTTTATATTTTCACCTCTAGCCACCGCCTACTCAACGGATAATATATGTACACCACCCAGAGAGAGGCGCTGAAGTATGACAAGGTAAAAGTTATGTAATTACATAAATGATATTTGTAAAAGCGATTTATAATTATGTATACGTGTATGCTAACGTCGTTGAGTTAACACAATTCAATGTACTTATTCCCAGTGTGGATATAGACAAACAGACAGACAGACGGAGATACAGATAGATAGACAGACATACAGACAGATAGACAGATAGATGGATGGATGGATGGATGGATGGATGGATGGATGGGTGGGTGGGTGGGTGGATGGATGGATGGGTGGGTGGGTGGGTGGGTGAATGGATGGATGGATGGATGGATGGATGGATGGATGGATGGATGGATGGATGGATGGATGGATGGATGGATGGATGGATGGATGGATGGATGGATGGATGGATGGATGGATGGATGGATGGATGGATGGATGGATGGATGGATGGATGGATGGATGGATGGATGGATGGATGGATGGATGGATGGATGGATGGATGGATGGATGGATGGATGGATGGATGGATGGATGGATGGATGGATGGATGGATGGATGGATGGATGGATGGATGGATGGATGGATGGATGGATGGATGGATGGATGGATGGATGGATGGATGGATGGATGGATGGATGGATGGATGGATGGATGGATGGATGGATGGATGGATGGATGGATGGATGGATGGATGGATGGATGGATGGATGGATGGATGGATGGATGGATGGATGGATGGATGGATGGATGGATGGATGGATGGATGGATGGATGGATGGATGGATGGATGGATGGATGGATGGATGGATGGATGGATGGATGGATGGATGGATGGATGGATGGATGGATGGATGGATGGATGGATGGATGGATGGATGGATGGATGGATGGATGGATGGATGGATATTAACCAATGGGATTGTGAAAAGGAAAGTGATTTGTATAAAATTGAAACCTGCGTATCTACATATATTGGATTTTTTGAAGTAGTTTGTATTTTCAGCATTTTCTTAAAGTTTTTATTTGCTAATAAGTAAAATCATTTTAGTAGTCTAAAGAACTAGATTTAGAAAGCGCCCACTGTATGGGAGTATTTAGATAGAGCTATACCCATTATTATCCGCCACAGTATACATGATTGTCTCATTCCGCCATTTTGTTGCTAGGGGTGGACTCCACGTCATCGACAGGTTCAGATCTAACGCACTGAATTGAATATTTGTTGGTGCTGCAAAATAAAACGACAACAAAACACGAAATATCGATAAAACGGTTGTGGTTAAGCAGTATGTTAAACATCAAGGTTTTGAACATTAAAAATACTTTCGATTCAAAATGACCAACATTTCAAACCTCAGTAGCTAAAATTATAATTAGTTCAGTGGAAATTTTAAATGATGCTTTACAAATTGCTCGTTCCGTCGTTTCGTTTCTCTATTCTTCCATTTGCCTGCAAATAGCATCTTCATAAAATAAAAGAATAGTGATACACTGCTTCCTAGAGGCCAGGATAAGCGACCTTCAAAAATTGGCCACTTTTTAAATTAATTTTGGCATTTTACCGCCACTTTAAAACCGAGACTCGAACTGCAAATTTCATCATATGTGTAGAATACGTCGGCTTAAATTTTGAGAAATTTTTCAAATACTTATCAATATGACACAGTTTTTACAAAACCTCAGTCGGCTTAAATTATTTTTTAATTCAAAGGAACGTTCATGATTAGTCCATCGTTATCTCCTGTGAACCCGCTACATCAAACATCACCCATCAAAAGAATCGACAAAAAGAAAGTAACAGCAGGCTGTTACGGTGGTTTAATAGGGACTAGGGGTTGGGGTGTCTCCAAATCTAAAAAGTTGACTCGTTGTCTCAAAATTTTGACTTTTTATCTCAAAAGTTTGACCTTTTATCTCAAAATTTTGACTTTTTAAGTCAAAATTTTGACAACTTTTTTTTACCTCTTAAGTTAATTTTTTTTATCGCATATGGCCCTACTTAGCCACCGTATGCTGTCGGTTTTTCTACGTGTTTTGGCTTTTATCTGAGATCTTGTGATCAGTGTTTTCGTTTTATTCAAAAGTCACATGTCACTCCAGAGCCAAGAAAAAGAATGTTCTTTTCCATTACATTATTGGTTTCCTACAGGAAATTGACAGATGGCCATTCGTTCCGGTTTAAAGTAAAAGGCTAAATCATGCAAATTGACTTTCAAAAATAGCTCCTTAAAATAAAATTAAAAAACGACTGTTAACACTTTCCTGCACACTTGTTATGAGTTCATACTAGTACGGCGTATTTTAACAAAGTCATCTGTTTTCGTATATAGGCCTACTTGCCTTCATGATTTGGTACTCTACTGGTACTATAGTGATATTTTAAATTGTGTGCATATGAACTATAGTGCAAAATTATGTATATACGTGTATGTACTCATGCTAAGATCCCTGTACCATCATACCAAGGGGAATATTACTTGTACTCATACTTATGATGTTGTACTCCGTATACTACGAGTCTTGAATACACATCACAAATATGTACATGTACTCCAACTCATACCGTTGTACTCCGTTGTACAACAACTCTGCTTTCATGTGAGTCAACAACAGCGAGACTTTTGGCAACTTCTGATGTGATATGATATTCAAAATAAAATAAAACTGTTAGCAAACGGCTTATCCACTAGAGAGCCTGTGTAATAGAATGTGTAAAAGTAAGTTGGCCTGACGTTTTGATCCTAGCAGGATCTTCTTCAGAGGCTAAATGACAAGCTAAGTGACGACTAGTGACTATATTTTGAGCATTTTACCAACAGTCGTGACGTCATTGACAAAAAAAAACTTCAATTAACTGCAACTGGTCTATAGTAAAAGTTTCGACTCATATTTTTTCTGATTTTTCAAAACAACATTATGTACCTCCAATTATCTCCAATTCAATGGAGCGTTAATCACTGCGTTATAAACAGACGTAATCTAGTTTTGTTGTCAGCTTGCGTCATTCCCTTTTGCCTGCGAAGTCAGGCTCTGTGTTTAATAGGCACTTGTGTTTTTCCTTAAGCCAAAGAAAAGGCAAACAAAGTGTACTACGTGGGATATAGATTTTTTCTTTTGGTTTCTACCCGATACCTTGTGGTTAGGTTTTTCAACGAATAGTGAGACACCACAGAGATGAAAGAGAGCTGTGTTTTCTGCATACTGTAATTGCAATAGTTCTATCTTCTAAATCCCTCTTTGGAAAGAGGGTTTATCAGAAAACCGAAAATAAACAATTTGAAAGTGGAAAAAAGCCCATAAATGTCATTCGGCATGACAGACAGTCTCGTTGTGTAAGGCACTATAGGGAATTAAAACATCTGTTAAATCACAAAGTAGAATCGGCACATGATTTAGTTTGTGAGCATGAACACAGAAAGGTTTGTCAGTAATATCCAACTGTTCTCATTCTTCCAGCAAGATATAATCAAAATATTGTGAAATTGTAGATTTTATAGCCTATTCAATTCCTTGGATGAGAAATGCAAGGTTGTTGTGTATCAAGTATCAATCTTGGGCATATGGTTTTAAGTTTTAAATATAAACTCTGTGCCGATCATGATATAATATTGCTGCTATGGAAGCGCTGAGTTTTCGCTGTCAATTTAATTCACTATGTCGCAGAATGCATGGCGGGTTGTAGAAGCCATTAATATGCTATGCCTTTTAAGAATTATCATTAGGCTAATACGAATTTACCACGTAGCCTTTGGGAGTGATTGTGTCATGTCAACCCAAATGACTCAGAATTACATAACAGGGCCCCTCTTTCAGAATTCACAGATAGTCTTAGGCGCGGATCCAGAGGGTGTTGGTGGTGTTAACTCATTGCAAACTCCACACGAAAAAGAAGTTATTAGCACAAACTAGTGCGAAGGTCCAATTGTAGACCTAATTTTATATTATGCCTCATAACGCACAATTTCACGTCTAAACTTCCAAACATCCTGGGGGAGGGGAGAACCCCCAGTCCCCTTACACGAGAGTCGGCCGGCTTCGACGACTCCATGCAGGGAGTAAAACTCCCATCCTTTTTAGAATCCAGGATCCGTCCCGCGTGCAAATTCACCATGAAGACTTTTAGTATATCTTATACAGCACATGTATAGTAAAACCTTTACCACGGTTCTTAACTCTATGTCCTGGCGCCTACATTATTTCTCCCCATCCTCCTTTCAAGAAATAAATTATGTTTTCTGATTCTGCTGATGGTATGAATAAAGTCTTGCTGTTCATGTCTTGTTGCCGTCGTTTTCTTACAGAAACAGTCATCATTTACAGAACTCAAGTCTTAGCCTATAGACCCCATGCAGTGCAGTGCAACCCATTCGCAGTGATTAAAAGATACTGAAACAAGTATTGGGCTGTACTGCAGATTGGGCTGCGTACACATATTGAAGTTCTGACTGATATTATAATTATAAACAAGTGATATACATATTGATTGTACATATTGATAATATGATGGATCAAATATAAAGTGAGGTATTGTGCGAGGGGTGAGGGGGGGGGCAGATTATACAGGTATAAATAATCCAT